>NC_051086.1:30700129-31972629 GCF_004664715.2 Peromyscus leucopus | reverse complement strand
GTTTCTGTCCTGGAGACAAAACACCAGAACCAAAAAGTAACTTGGGGAGGAAAGGGTTTATTCGGCTTACACTTCCACAGCACTGTTCATTATTGAAGGAAGAGGAACTCAAAAAGGGCAGGAACCTGGAGGCAGGAGCTGATGCAGAGGCCGTGGAAGAGTGCTGCTTACAGGCTTGCTTCCCGTGGTTTGCTCAGTCTGCTTTCTAATAGAACCCAGGACCAGCAGTCCACGGATGGCACCACCCACAAGGGGCTGGGCCCTCCCTAATCAATAACTTAATTAGGAAAATGCCTTACAGCCAGATCTTATGAAGGAATTTTCTCAATTAAGGTTCCCTCCTTTCAGATAACTCTACTTTGCGGGTCAAGTTGACACAAGACTCGCCAGTGTGTTCGCCTTGCTAGACATAAGTAGAACCTTTTTGTTTTTGTTTGTTCGTTCTTTCCTAGTGCCCTCTCTAAAGTGAATCCACGTTTGTTGATGTCTCCCCAGGGAAATTCTTGCAGCAGCTTGGCCCTGGCCCTGGCTTGGCAAGCACTCTAAATTCACTGAGGATTTACACTCATTCTGTACACTTTACGAGCCAACGAGCATAATTAGTTGTATGTTTTTCTTTTTTAAAAAAATGAGTGAAAATAACAAAAGATAGAAAATGACATATGTTAGGAAAGTGAGCGTTTATTTGCATTTTCCTTCCTGTAATTCCACACGGAGGCGACAGGGACCTGCAGCCCTGAGACACCCCGCCCTGGCGGAGAAGCAGAGCGGCAGACCTAGTGCCCAGCGCTGTGGGCGACTCCGGGTCCGGCGCCGAGAGGCGAGGGGGCCCTGTTGGTGCAAAACTCTCCATCCGGAAAGGCGAAGCGGGTTCGATCTGTCAAAGCGTGTGAAGCCCTGGGAGAGTGGGGTGACAGGAGGTTGGGGGCAGTGACCTCACCGAGAGCCTGTGGATGGAGCAACAGCGGAGAAATAGCGCTGGACGCAGGAGCTTGATGGGGAAATCAGCAGTGGGTCTGACTTCGAGACAGTATGCAGGAATTCAGCTCTGCCGCTACGTGAGAGGAAAAAGAACACCGCCAGGACCTGGCCTCCCACGCGCAATTTCAGTATTATCCTGTTGTTGACCTTCTAGGCAGCAATAAAAACGAAGGCTGTTGAAGGCCCCAGCGAGATTTGAACTCGCGACCCCTGGTTTACAAGACCAGTGCTCTAACCCCTGAGCTATGGAGCCAACCGTGCAACCGGCTTCTGCGCACGAGCAGTTAATAGCATCGCCATCATCGCGCAGCCGCAGAATGTAACGCCGGCTTAAAGAATGATAAAATAGAATCCTTTGTCTTTCAATCGAATAGCTGCAGCAGACACGACTGCACTGCCACAAGGAGAGATAAATCAGGAATCTTCGGACATAGCCTCTTGAAGAACAGGTCCGTGTCGTACCTGCGGGCGGGAGAGGGCTGCCCCTCCGGTGGCAGGAGTGCCCTGGACCGCCCGAGGAGCCGGAAAGGGGCTTGTGACCAAGGACTGGAGCCAAGGGTCAAAGGGCTGGTAATGCAGTGGGGAGGGGGTCGATGAAACTGTCCTGCAGGCTACAAAGTCGGTGATATTAGGAGGTACCTGAAAGGGGCTGGGTAGTGACAGCTGGGAGGGAATCACACGGTCAGGCTCTTCCGAGGTGCTGAGCGGAGATCACCGGAGAGACTTAGAGTCCCCTGATCCCACCATACTCACACGCAAATCTGAAAAGGACAACCAACCTTAAGGTACATCTTAAAGCCAGCCATGAACGAGTTTGTCAGGGCCCCTAGGAGCGCACTGAGCGGAAGACAGAGAGGATGAGCATGTAGAGGAAGACAGGAGTCATACTCTGAGAAGAAATTAAAAGCAGTGGCTGTAGTCCATCACCCTCGCCCTGGTGGCTAGCCTGCCCTGGCCCTCAAACGAGATGACTTGGGTTGTTGTACCGGTCAGAGGCAGTCCCTGGGTGCCCTTCATTTGACTGCGGAGAACTCTGTGAAGATGAGATGTAGAATCCTGGGTTTCTGGGGTCTAGGACTAATAGGTGGAGTAAGAAAGATGTCTTAGGGCCAGTTATTTATTCTCAGAGACCCAATAATGTTAGAGGTCTTGTGACGCCCAAGAGAGGAAAGCCTTACATGAGCTTGTGCAGCCAAGTCACCAAGTTGCCCTGTAGCCAAATAATTGTCATAGTAACTGTTGTCCCATTACGGCCATTATACAGAGATCTATAATCATGCTACAAATACCATTCCCTGACAGACACAATCATGTATACAGACAGCAGCTACCCACAATCCCTAGTCCTGGCTTCACATGTACATGGTATACCTACACCCAACATCCCAGTTCCTGTGACATGTAATACTGTGTCATTCTAAACACAGTTATTGAATGATGCAAAGGAAATTATGATCATCAAAAAGCCATACAAGCTGAGTGTGGTTGGCACACATCTTTAATCCCACAGCTACAGAGGCAGGAGTATCTCTGTGAGTCCAAGGCCAATCTAGTCTACAGAGAGAGTTCCAGGCTAGTCAAGGATACAGAAAGAGACCTCATCTTAAAATAAAAAAAATTAAAAAATTTTTTAAAAAGGTTTGAACCACGGTATTTGGAGTTATCTAAATCTGTCCCCAGGACATAGTCACTCATACTTGACTCCAGTGTTGTGGCATTCAAATCCACAGGGAAAGAACCAAGACTTAGACTCAATTTAGATTAAATGAGTTTGTTCTTACTGCTAGCAGAAAGACAGCCGCCTTAGAGGCAAACCACACTCCATGCAGAAGAGAGCTAAAGAGAGGTTTTATAAAGATGATATCAAAGGTGTACATTACAATTTCTACGGAATCTGGAGCTGGACAAGAAACCTCTTGACTTCCCTGCCGTTTCTCTCTCCCGTTGTATAGTAATAAAAAAAACCACTTCATCCCAGTCCCACAGCGCTAAGTGAGTTTCCAAAAGCAGAAAGCAGGAACATCATTATCCTGTTCTTATCTCACCTGCAGGCCACTAGGCTCTCACAGGCATTCCAGGGTCAATGTCAGAGGCCCTTAAGGGGTGCCTGGTACCATATTAAGCTTCTTTAGCCATCACAGGGGCGTATGTGAAATTATTACACAGGTCTGAGCACTCTGGGGTAAGTGTGACTAGGTGACTAGGATAGAGCAGGCAATACCACAGTGCCATCTGGTTAGGGCTGGCTGTCACACCCTTACACAGAATGAACTCTCATTCCCTTTGAAATGAAATCATGTGTGTATGTGTTTACGTGTATATGTCTGTGTGAATGTATATACACATGTGTGTGCACTGGTTCTGGGGTGTGCATACAGAGACCGAAAGAGACCGTCATAATATCCCTTGAAGTTGGAGACCTGGGTATTTACAGAGCACACCGCCTCTTACATGGGTGCTGGGATCCAAACTCTGGTCCTCATGATTTCACGGTAAGTGGGAAGCTATGTTTTTGTATGGAAGTCTGTTTGCAACAGCTAACCCCTATATAGCTACTCATAAATGCCCTCTCCAATGTGCAGGAGCCCCAAAATAGCTTGACCACACAGCTGCCATGACAGGTTTAGAGGCCCAGGCACACACAGCTTCTGTGACAGGCTTACTGGCAGGCAGCACCCAGACCCAGGAAAAGCCATAAGCTGATCCCACCCAGGGGGGGCCTACATCTAAGGAGAAGTACCTAACATCCCAAACATTCCAACCATTAGATAAGGTGGTCAGATGTCCCAGAGTCTAGTACACACCTATTTCTGTTTTACAGATACCCCTAGACAAATATCAGCCAATCAGGGTCCTGAAAGCTGGAAACCCCCTCACCCCAACCTCTGCTATGTTAAAAACTCTACCCTGCCTGGGCTCAGGGCTCTCTGCTCTCACTGCTGCATCAGACAGATAGAAGAGACCAACCTGGGAGCTTGAAAATAAAGGCTCTTTGCTTTTACATATGGGATTCAGTCTCCGTGGTGGTCTTTGGGGGGGGGGAATCCCTGAGATCCGGGCATAACATCTGAAACACTCATTCCCCTCATCCCAAAGCTGAGATACAAGCACACAAGCTCACACCCCTCAAATATATGACACTCGGGATCCTTCTAGCAGAAACCATTGCTCAGACATATCCTCCTCCTGCCGTCCAATGAAGGAGTCGAGTCCAGCCAGCACCCCGAGAATTGTGCTCAAAACCTGTATTTCCGCCCCTTCTGCCCCTTCCCAGGGGAGCACTAAGCAAGAAACAGCCCACTGCGGCCCTTCCAGAAGCCGGGCTTTGTGGAAGCCATGGAACAATAGCCAGCCAAGAGGATAAGGAGGGTCGTCCTCGTTCAACCCCCTCCGGGGCAGACACGCAGCAACCCATCACCAGGATGCTCTGCTTTTTGCATAGAGTTAGTAAGTTCCAGAAAGGGTTTGTCAGGACTGTGTTTATGCTGTATACATCTCTACATTGGTGCAGGTTGCATCTGTAAACCCCTAAACATCAACCTGGATTCACAATTCCAGAATCTTTGATCTCCTTACCCAAAGGAGACTGTATGCTGGTGGAAAATGTGAGGCTTAAGGCACCTGTGACCAGACATGTTGCCAGTCACTGTGGTCATGGATATCATCGTATCAGGCTAAGGAGTACTGGAGAAGTGCAATGCACGTACGTGTGTGTGTGTGTGTGTGTGTGTGTGTGTGTGTGTGTGTGTGTATGTATGTACACTGTCGTCCGGGTCTCTCGTGTAGGTCAAGAATTTCCTTCCAGATCTGGTTAGACCGGCTCCTCAGCCGGGAGCTACAATGTTCCTCTCCCTAAATAAACAACCTAGCCTGGCCAGCTGGATCCGGAGGACTGGATGACCTCTCTAGGCCGAGCCTGCAGCTGCCACAAATGTAAAGTAATAACCGGATGGCTCCAGGGCCAAACCACACCCTTTGCGAGGGTACCAGCCTTTGACACTGTTCTGGGCTCACAGGGACCCTTTTAAATCAAGATGGTAAGCTCGTGTGGTTTAGAAGCATCCTTGTTAAGAGCTGGGCTTTTGTCCTAAGTGGGCGACCACCTCTCCATAGTTCAGATACAATTTGCAGGAACATTACAGGGAGGGGGCAGGCACCAAGGGGAGCGGCCACTGAGGGTCCAAGGCATCTATCTCTTCCCTGTGCAGTTCGTTACCCACAGCACCTCTTTCCTCGGTTTTCAGCACCTCGGTTGTGTGCTCTGTGATAGCCCGCTAGGGCAGCCCGGATTAGGGGTGTGGAGGGAAGGTCCAAGATGGAGTAGCTCGGTCCTAGCCCTCCGCGGCTGCCCGGTCCCCTCCTAGGAAGCCAGACAGCTCTTCAAGGCCAGATTCTCAAGTAGGTGCCAGTGGAGCAAACGGAGAAAAGGGGGAACACCCGCTCCTGGAAGTTGACGCGGAAGGTGTAGAGGTGGCGCATGTCCTCCACTGCGTAGAAGGACACCGCCCCCACCTCCAGGTCCAGCGCCACCCTCACCCGCAAGAGCTGGCCACAGTTGAGGGGCGTCCTCTCAGGGCTGGTCACAGCCCAGTACTGCCCATTGTTGAGTTGCATGGCCCAGACGCCCTCCTCGGGGGTAAAGGGCGTGAGGCCCTTGCGACGCACGCTCTCGCGGGCCACACCGAAGGCCCAGCCATCCTTGGAGCCCACTTCCACCTCCCAGTGATGCCGCCCCGAGGAGAAGCCACAGGACGCCAGAACGCGGGTGTTGGTGTCAAAGCGGCGAGGATAGTTGGGCAAGTCCTGGGCACGCTGTCCTAGGCGCACGCTCTTTAGATCCAGGGACAAGATGAGGCGGGGGTTGGCTGTGTCCGGGTCCAAAGTGAGTTCCACTGAGGATAGAGAAAGAGAAAGACGTCTCCAAACGCGTCACTTTCACAGCCTCGGCACCCGGGGCACAGCAGTCCCTTCTTGTCACCTGGACTTCCCTCCCTTGAGGGAAAGCCAATGCCCGTCAACACTCCCTCCACATCAGCGATTTAACTTTCCTCGTTCCTTTCTTTTCTCTTCAATTTAACAAACACGTATTAAAATTTTTAATAAACTCATAAAATCTAAGAAATACAGTGGGCCTGGTTTGGATCTCAATTTGAGCAGGTCAATAAATCTGATTTCAAAGATAATTGTGAAGCGGGGTAGTAGAGAAAGCCTGAGCTTCGGAGGTGGAGGCAGAAGAATCAGGAGTTCAAGGCCATCTTCAGTCACATCGCCAGCCTGAGGCCAGTGGGAGCTACAAGAGCCTTGTCTCAAAACAAAGACAATTGGGGAAATTTGAAAATTAGACACAAGAAAGAATCATCATTTTTTTCTAGGTATGATGGTTCTGTTTTTTAGGAGTCCGTCTCTTGCCTGATATGAAGGTCCACCCTATATTCTCAGCATTTGGGAGGGAGTGTGGGCAGAGCTCTGTGAGCTGGGAGCAAGTCTGGTCTGCAGTCAGTTCCAGGCCAGTCAGAGCTATACAGTGAGACCCTGTCTTTAAAATAGACAAAAAAAAAAAAAAAAAAAAAGATGTTGGGCGCACGCCTTTAATCCCAGGACTTGGGAGGCAGAGGCAGGCAGATCTCTGTGAGTTCGAGGCCATGGTCTACAGAGCTAGTCCAGGACAGGCTCCAAAGCTACAGAGAAACCCTCCTCTCGAAAAACCAGAAAAAGATGAAAAAGAAAAATTCTGTCTCTTTAGAGGTAGTATAATCTGAGATATTTGTGGAAATACAGTATCTTGTTTTGTTATAAAACTACACATATAGCCAGTTATATGTGGTGGTGGTGGTGGTGGTGGTGGTGGTGGTGGTGGTGCACACCTTTAATCCCAGCACTCGAGAAGCAGAGGCAAGCAGATCTCTGTGAATTTGAGGCCAGCCTGATCTACAGAGCGAGTTCTAGGACTGCCAAAGCTACACACAAAAAACCCTGTCTTGAAAAAACAAAATGAATAAACAAAAAAATTGAACACAATGTCTGTAAAAAAAAATGTTCACCAATTGGCAACTGAAGATATATGATGTGAACATGTGTGGCATGCCTTATGCTCTTCTCTCTCCTTTTAAGATATGTTTGAAAAGGTTCAAAATAAAAAGCTGCACTCGGGATGCAGAGGCAGGAGGATCTCTGTGAGTTTGAGGCCAGCCTGGTCTACAAAGTAAGTTCCAGGAAAGGCGCAAAACTACACAGAGAAACCCTGTCTCGAAAAACCAAAAAATTAATTAATTAATTAACTTGATTTAAATAAATAAAAAGCTACAAAACGCACTAAGTTGTAAACACTATTATAGGATTTATTCCATACCCTTTGTGGTGATTTGAATGAGAATGGCAACCATAGGCTCATATGTTTGAATGCTTAGTCATCAGGGAGTGGAACTATTTGGGAAGAATTAGGAGGTGTGGCCTTGTTGGAAGACATGTGTAGCCCAAGCCAGGCCCAGAGTCAGTCAGTCTGTCTGTCTGTCTCTCTCTCTGTCTTTCTCTTTCTCTCTTTCTGGCTGCTGCCTGCAGATGGAGATGTAAAACTCTCAGCTAGTGTTACAGCACCATGCCTGTCCATTTTCAGCCATGCTGATCACGAACTACCCTCTGACACAGTAAGCAAGCCCCAGTGAAATGTTTTCCTTTGTAAGAGTTGCATTGGTCCTAGTGTCTCTTCATAGCAAGAGAACAGTAACCAGAGTGATAGTCACTGAGGTGGATGGGCAGACAGGGATTTGTAAAGCCCAGAGAGACAGCCTCTGGCAGGGAGGGAGCAGGTTCCCTACCTGGCCAGTCACAACGGTCAACCATACCTTTCTCCTCTTTCTCCAGCTCTCCCCGGAGATCCTCTACATAGAAACAAAGCAGAGCAAATGTACACAGTGTGGGAGACTGCCCGGCCCCGCCAGGAAACCTCTTCTCCCCACACGCCTAGAGCCCACCTGACTCCAGCTTCTCTGGAGGCCAAGATTTGCATGTACAGACCAAGATGGGAACAGGAGGAGAAGGGACCCCCAAGTGTCCTAGCTCCACCACTTCCCTTTCTCCCTCTATTATCTAGAACCGGTCTGACCTGACATCTCTCCCCCTCAGCCTTCTTCCTGCCCCCAGTACTCTTCTAATCTGTCAGTCCCCGTGGAAAGCAGGATGCCCGGGGGGAACCCAGAGGGCACTGTCATCAGTGCCTTCCCAGAACAATCTGGCTTCGGTATGCCCCAACTCCTGACTCCTCTTCTCAGTTCAGGAAAGGCACACCTTTAGGTCCCATGGGCCTACCAGGAGCACGCCCCCTCCCCTCAACACTGCATGGCCCAGCCCACACCCACGGCCCACACCTTTGAACTTCTTCAGCAATCCTTTTAAGATGAAACTCTTGAGGGAAACATTCCACACTTTATTCTTCATCTCCGACGAGACCGTGGTTGGCTTGGAACCAGGCATACTGCTGCACCTGCAGGACAAGGCCCCCGAGGAAGTCCCAAGAGCCCCAGCTCACTCCGGTACCCTCTGACAGTTAGGGGGGTGCTATAGATACATGCAGTCCTAGAGGCCTGATTAGCAACGTGTGCACTCTTGGGAGATAGCACAGCCTTTAGGAGGTGGGGCTGGGGGCAGGAGTTCCATGATTGGAGAATTGCCTTTGAAGAGAATATCATCAAACTGACTATCTTGTTCTCTTTTCTCCCGCCCTCTCTTCCTCCCGATCCCCAACCCATCTTCCCAACTGCTTCCTGTAAGAGGAAAAGGGAAAGCCAATTTCATGTAGGAATTCCCACAGGCAGGTATGGGGGCCTTTGCCTCCAAAGGGAGGCAGGTAAGGAAGTAGGAGTTGGGGGTCAGGAGGTGAGAGGTGGTGTTGGGATGAAGAGAGAAAGCTTGGTGGGAGGGCAAAGGAGCTTGGGAAGACCGAGGGATGGTTAGGTTCACTCACTTGCTTAGTGTGCTTCTGAACTCCTGGAAGAAAAGAGGAAAGGACATCAAACCATCATTAGCTAACCTCCATTCATTCACCTTTGAGAAAACATGACTTGCTCCTTACCCAACTCCCAGAAAATAAGCCACGCCCCACTGAACACGGTGACAGTGGTTTCCAGCTGTGGCTGGCCACAGGATGTCCTGTCACTCCTAGTGCCCTTCAACCCTGAACACAGATGTGCACAGCTTTTATTGCGAAATCCTCCCTGGGCTGTCTGAGGAGACCCAGTGTTTACCACGAGCATGGTTACCACCCCAGACAAGCCACAGTATCTTGGTTGTTTCTTTTTTGTGTCTGTCTGTCCCCCCACCTCCACCCTGACAGGGTTTCACTGGCTGGCCTCGAACTCACAGAGATCTGCCTGCCTCTGCCTCCCGAGTGCTGGGGTTAAAGGTGTGTGCTACTATGCCTGGCCTGGTGACTACTTTTTTAATTGCTTGCTTGTTTGTTTGTTTGTTTATTGGTCTTTCGGGACAGGGTTTCTCTGTGTAGCTCTGGAGCCTGTCCTGGAACTCACTTTGTAGACCAAGCTGGCCTCAAACTCACAGAGATCCACCTGCCTCTGCCTCCCGAGTGCTGGGGTTAAAGGCGTGGGCCACCACTGCTGTGGCAAGCCACAGGGATATGAAATAGAAGTCCAAGGGTCAATCAATGGGAAGCCAATCAGCAAAGTCTTTTGGTGTTATGCGGCTCAATATTCAGTCGAGCCTTGCTATGAATTCCTTGTGCTCATACTTCTCCTAAAATGTGTATGTGTGTGTGAATCTCCGTTTTAAAGCACCTGGACAGTCTGTAGACAAAACCTTCTGCCTCTGAGCTCCAGGCCCCTTCTTTAGCATTGGTTTTGGGTATCTGCCTTTTGCAAATACCCTCCTTGAGCTTCCTAAAACAGAGTCAACCCCAAACAAAGCCTTAAAAGACAAGCAAGGAACAGGTCATCTGAGCTCCAGGCCATCATCTGTTAGACGCCTGATCCCCCAACCCCCAACCCGAACTTAGATAAAATGTCTTTTCTGAGACTACATGTCTCGAAGGCCAAATGCCTACCAACTAGAGGAACAAGCTTTCCTCAGCAGGGCTTCAAGCTGTGATGCAGATTGACTAGCTACCAGGACTCTTCCCCTGCCCTGTCAGAAACTGGCGGCCAAGGAAAAAAAGTGAGTTTTAACTTTTAGTGACCTACAGACTTTTCCTACCCTGTCACCTGTAAGTTTATAGTTGAGCACATTTATGATAGACTCGTAATGCTTTCATCCAACCACAATAAAGGTATATTTCTAGCACACATTCCTTTTCTGATTTATTTCAACTGCTAACTGACTCCACTCTTCTCTCTCCCCTTTTGTGTTGCAAATAAAATTGCCAGGAAGCCTGTAGCAGGGACCCCTACAATCTCGTGCTGCATACAAAACATAAGGTGTTACTGTTTATGATAGGATATAGACCCGAGGAGGAGATGGGAACTAGGGTTTGGGGGAATTAATAGAATTGGAACTAGGGATACTAGGAGAATTGGAACTAAGGAAACTAGGAGAATTGGAACTAGGGAAACTAAGAGAATTGGAACTAAAGAAATTTAGAGAAATCAGGAAGGGAAGGGAATGAAGAATTGAAGGATTGACAATTTGAGAGAACTGAGGATGGAGGGAACTAGGAATGGAGGGAACTAAGGATTAAGGGAACTAAGAATTGAAGGGAGTTAAAAGAAAGAGATCAGGAATTGAGGGAATTAAGAAATGAACAGATTTGAGAGAGTTAAACTGGTGATTGAGGCCGGGCAATGGTGGCGCACGCCTTTAATCCCAGCACTCGGGAGGCAGAGCCAGGTGGATCTCAGTGAGTTCGAGGCCAGCTTGGGCTATCAAGTGAGTTCCAGGAAAGGCCCAAAGCTACACAAGAAACCCTGTCTCGAAAAACCAAAAATAAAAACAAACAAACAAACAAAAAACACCTGGTGATTGAATGATGGTGACTGACGAATAAATGAATTGAACAAAAGAGCTCCAAGCAACTGGATTCATTCCCACACCGATGGCAGTGCCTCTCCTGGCCCCCTAGATTTGTGTAAATTTAAGGCTGGACCCTTAAATATTATACAAAACTGCCTGGCTTGTTTGTTTAATTTTTTGGGGGAGAGGGGGGCTCAAGACAGGGTTTCTCTGTGTAGCTTTGGAGCCTGTCCTGAATCTCACTCTGTAGACCAGACTGGACTCGAACTCACAAAGATTCGCCTGGCTCTGCCTCCCGAGTGCTGGGATTAAATGCGAGCGCCACACCGCCTGGCCTTTGTTTATTTATTTTTAATAAATGTTTATGTGTATGGGTGTTTTGCCTGCCTACATGTCTGTGCACCACCTGTGTCTGGGGGCCAGAAGAGGGCACTAGATCTCCAAAAACTAGAGTTTTTTTGGGTACTGGGAATCAAACAGCCAGTGTTGTTAACTGCTGAGCCATCTCTCCAGCCCCAACTTTTTTTTTTTTTAATGAAATAGAATAGCATAGAGCACATTGGAGTGAATTATTACAGGTTGCAAAGATAAGGATTGTTTTCTGAGACTGATCTCGATTATGTGTATACAAGACTAAATGTAAAATAAATTAGAAATTATAATGGCTGATAACCATGACAGTTTTATCACATCCCTTCCCGCCTTCCAATCCAGTGCCCTTTCCTCCGATCCCCTTCCTCCTGTGGTCTGATTGTCCTCCAGCAGCCTTTCCTAATGCCTGGGGACAAATGCCTCAAGGCTGTGGCTGAGCCAGCCTCACCTGGAGGAAGTCTAGGTCCGGCTTCTGAGCTGTCTCCTGGATCTGGCTGGTGAGCTTGGACAGCTGAGTGATCTCATTCTCCAGCTGCGCCATGTTCTCATTCTGCTTCTGGGTCACTTCCCGGGACAGCACCTCCAGTCGGCCTAAAAGCCGACCCTCCTGCTCCACCAGAAAGGCCCGAAGTGCCTGGAACTCTGCCCCCACCTTCTCCTTCTCGGCTACCATCTGCTTCTGTCTCGGGAAAAAGTTGTCACACAACTTAGAGGAGAAGGGACTTGGGCAGAACATGAAGACAGTTTTTTTTGTTTGTTTTTCGAGACAGGGTTTCTCTGTGTAGCTTTGCGCCTTTTCCTGGGACTCACTTGGTGGCTAAAGGCTAGGCTTACAACCAAAAATATAAGACAGTTTTGAGGGCCGGGCGGTGGTGGTGCACGCCTTGAACGCCAGCACTCAGGAGGCAGAAGCAGGCGGATCTTTGTGAGTTCGAGGCCAGCCTGGTCTACAGAGCGAGCTGCTTCCCCCTCACCGGAGAAAGAGGCATACCCACACATGCATACTGTGCACACCCCTGACTCTGTACAAGCTACAGCCTCAACATGTACTCCTCTCTCCTCTGCCACACATGTCCCCTGGTGTCTCCTTAGAACATGGGCTTTACACCTACCTTAGGGCATCAGCAAACTCCCCATAGCTACCTCAAGCTGCAGCTTCCATCATGAGGATTAAATCAAAGGTTGCTTTTTTCCCCCCTCTCTGTATTTATTTATTTAATTCTCTTTCACCCTGTGTTTTAGAGACAAGGTCTCTGGCTGGCCTGGAGCTTTCTTGTTATGGTTCAGTAAGAAAGCTCTCATGAAGTGCAGAGCGATACTGGCACCATCCTTAGGCTTCCCAGCCTCCAGAACTATGAACTAAACTCTTACCATCATTGTTGTTATTGTTGTTGTTATGTAGCCCTGGCTGTCTTGAAATTCATTATGAAGACCAGGCTAGCCTCAAACTCACAGATAACCTGTTTCTGACCCACAACTGCTGGAATTAAAGGTGTGAGCCATCACACCCTGGTACACTCCATTTTTTTTTAAAATTAAAACTGCTTGGCCATTAGCTCAGGCCTACCACTGACTAGCTCTTGCACTTTAAATCCAGCCCATTTCTGTTCATCTATGTGTTGCTACGTGTTCCGTGGCTTTACCTGTGACATTCCATTCTTGGAAAAGCACACAGTCAGTGATACTGCGTGACAGCAGCAGAAAGCAGACTCCCAGACTAAGAAAACTGTAAACAGAGGTGTCCCAATCTTGCTGCTGTTGACCTTTGGAGCCAGATAATTCCTGGCTGTGGGGGCTTCCTGGGAGGTGGCCAGTAAATGCCAATGACACTCCCAGTGCTGACAACCCAAAATACCTCCAGACATTACTGGGTGTCCCCTGAGGTAAGGGCATTTTTCAGATGAGAGTAATCTCCTCTTCCCACCCCTGACTTCCAGCCCACATGATATGTACAATTATAAAATCCCTGTTTGGTGGAACAGAGGCAGGCTCACCTGATGCTGTATGTATGGTGAGAAGAATGAGGGACGTGTGGCTCAGTAGTAGAGCACTTGCTTGGCTGTGAAAGGCCCTGGTTTGGATAGTTTTAGGGGAGGGTTTGAGAAAGGGCAGAGACGGGAGGTGCTAAACAATATCCTGGGGAAGTAGGTTAGAGACTGGGAAGTTGCCCAGGCCATAGAGAATGTCCTCTCAGTCATAGATGCAAAGCAAAGGTTGAAGAGGTTTGTATGCTCTTGCTGCTTTCTCCAGCGGAGGTGGAATAAAGGTCTGGATGGGTGAACTTTGCTTTGGGGAGAGAAGTGAATGATTAAATGTGAAAGTCTGGGAGGTCCGATGGATGAAGGTGTAAAAACAGTTAGGAGTAAGGAGAGGGCCGAGCATGGTGGCATACAGCTTCAATCCTAGCACTAGGGAGGGAGAAGCTGGTGGGTCTCTGTAGGTTTGAGGCTAGCCTGGTCTTTGGTCTGCATAGCAAGTTCCAGGGCTATATAGAGAGACTCGGTCTCAAACAAAACAACAATAACAATAACAATAACAAAGAGCTCAGAGAGGAGCCTGAGCATCTGAACTCCACAGTCTTTCCCTACCTAATGTAAAGAGTAGAGAGTTTGGGCTAGTGAGATATCTCAGCAGGTAAAAGACACTTGGCTGGCTCATAAACCTGTTCAATCCGGAGAATTTCCCTCAAGGCGGAGGGCAGGGACTGAGACAAAGGTACCCTCAGACCTCCACATGCAGACAGTGGCACATGCACCCCACAATATAAATATAAACAAATAGATAATTTTTTAGAGACTAAGGGTCCTCCATGCCTGCCTCTCCCTCTATTCCTAGCTTTATGAACAAATGACTTCGTCCTAAAAGGCCCTATTGGTTCCTTTCATTCTTTCAGCACTATTTATTGAGCTAGGGACTGAATTCGTGGAGGTAGAAAATGACAGACTCATGTTTGTCCATAGTAACCAAGATGAGTCCCATTTTACTTTCAAATTGGAGGTGCTGGACACTAGAGGCTACTTAGAACCAGAGTCCCCAGGCCTCCTGTCCTCTGCCACAGCCAGGAGCAGTTCTGATCCCCCTTCACCATCTTCTCCCTGAACCTCTAATTCTTAGATCAAAGCTTTGAAAATGAACATTCCCCCACAGTTCTTTTCATGGCAGAATATGTCTCAGGCTGATATGCGGCTTCTTATTATAATCATGTTTTCATATTACATGTTTCTGTGAAGAAATATTAATGCATTCAGTTACAAGATGTTGTCGCTACAGGACCTAATTGGTTGGTCACGAATGTACATCCTAGAGATATGTTTGAATGGTCTCTTTCACAAGCTCTGGTTTGTATTATAAATTGTATGGTCAACCTTCACGATGTATACCACATTATCTTTCTGAAATCCACCCTACTGTTTCAACTCCCCCGCCCCCCATCTCTCTCTCTCCCCCTCCCCCTCCCCCCTCCCCTGAGTATTCACAACCTCATGCCTCCCACACTTGGACTCACCAAAAGCTCCTTGCTCTCCCTCTCCTCCGTAGACCGGAACACGTCACACTCTTCTAGTTCTTTCTTCAAGGCCTTCAGCCTGGAATCCAGCAGCTCCTGAGATATGAAAGGAGACACTATGGGAAGAGAATTCTGGAAACCCTCTCATGTGCCATCCTAGAGACAGCTGGGAGAAAGCCAAGGTTCTGTTCTCCGAGCAGGATACAGGATAGATATCATCGCCGGCTGTGGGGTGAACATGGCCTGTGCAGACTAAGCCTATCCGTGCAGAGCAAATACAAGGGCACTCCAGAGGCCCAAGTGAAGTGAGCCACAGGGTCTGCACTGAAACTCAAGACTCTCACTTTGTTGGTTCAGTTCACCCTGTCTCCTGCTCTCCTCTCAAGCAGCAGAAAACACACACGTAGGAGAGCTGAAGACGGACGGAGCCGCAAAGACTAGGGGGTGCACACACCTCTTGTGCGGCTGCCCAGCAAGGGACAAAGGGGAGGCGCCCAGAACCCATGGGCTTCGCACAGCCCAGGCCTCTTGAGGCAGGCCACAAACCATTGTGGTCCTCTATGAACCGGGTACTTTAAGAAGGTGCCACGCCTCTACGAGAGGAGTAAGTAAGTGAAGGCAAAGGATGTGTGGGCGTGCAAACAGAGATTTTTTTTTTTTTTCTTTCTCCCGGGCAGAGTTACAACAACAGTTGGTAACAAGAAAATCTTCAAGTCCCTGGGGCCGCCATCTCCGGCAGTGGGGCCTGAGAGACCAGAGGAGAGGAGGGATGTGTCCTGGAAAACCGCAGATCGGGATGAGAGAAAGGAGACGCGTGCTCCGCGGAAGGCCATGCGGCCTGTAGTCGGCCAGGAGAGCCGGGAGGGCTGGAGAAGAGAGCCGGGGGTCGAGGCGACCGTGCACCCACCTTGGCCTCCTGCACCGCCTCCTCCAGGGGCAGCACCGCGTGCTCACGATGCTCGCGGGCGCGGTCGCACACCACGCAGATGGCACGGCCGTCGTCCTGGCAGTAGAGCTTAAGCTGCTCCCCGTGCTGCGAACACCGCGCGGCCACCGCCCCGGCCGCCGCCTTCGGGGTCCCGCACTCCCCCGAGACGGTAGGGGGCAGGCTGAAGCGCCGAAGCAGCGAGGCCACCGCGGCCAGCTGTCGGTTGGGCCGCAGCTGGCTGGGGCGCGCGGGCTCGCGGCACTGCGGGCAGGGCAGTGGGAAGGGCAGCGTGCGGGTCGCCGTGCCGGTGCCCGCCGCGGGACGCTCCCAGCAGCGCGTGATGCAGGCGCGGCAGAAGCTGTGGCCGCACTCGACCGACACCGGTTCCTGGAAGAACTCTAGGCAGATGGAGCACGTCGCCTCTCCTTGGAGCTCTGCCGCCAGAGCCAGCGCTTCGGCCCCCGCGTTCGGCCCGGTCCGCGGCCCCACGGTCGCCATCCGTGCCCTCGGTACATCCAAGTCTTGCGGCGCTGGGGAGGCCCCTGGACTCTACGGGACGCTCCAGGCTGGGCTGGGCTCCCGAGCACTACTGGATGAGGAAGGGCGGGGCTGCCGCCCGGCAAGCTGAGACTTGAGCCGAGGGTGCACCAGCTGGGAGTGGAGGGAGGCGGGCGGTGCCCTTTCTCTGAGCTCCCAGAGCCACCACCCCAGCCCGGGACCTCCCTTCTATCGACCCCCACCCCCGCCCTTCCTCGGCCTCTCTAGGCCGCCCCAGGATGACCCAATCAGCAGTAGGGAACTGTCCGGGACAGGTGAGCGCACAAGCCTAGCTGGGCTCCACTCCCAGTTGCTGACCTAGGCTGACCCTGCACTGCGGGGGCAAAGGAAAGCCTGCCTCCCGGGGCCAGGTGTCTGGTTCCCCGCGTAACCATTCACCCTGGCACTGCACTGAGCTAAACTTAGGGTCTGGAATTTGGCTGTACCTCCTCACCCCAAGCGTGGCCTTTTGTCCACTTTTGTAACTGTATTTCTTACCATTCTTCCCCCCTCCTCTTTAATTTTGAACAAGTAATACAACCACTTTTTCTCGTTTCATTTAGTATTATTTCGGCATCACCCCCCCCCAAAAAAAGAAAAAGAAAAAACAAACAAACAAAAACAAAAAGAGTGGCGCATGCCTTTAATCCCAGCACTCGGGAGGCAGAGGCAGGCGGATCTCTGTGAGTTCGAGGCCAGCCTGGTCTACAAAGCAAGTTCTAGGAAAGGCGCAAAGCTACACAGAGAAACCCTGTCTCAAAAAACAAAAAAAGAAAAAGAAAAGAAAAAAGAAAAACAAACAAACAAAAAACCAACAACAACGAAAAAAACAACAACCCTTCTCTGTCTCTCCAGCTGATGTTCTTGTTTCGCTCTGGAGGCCACTAGGGCCAGGCTTCCTCCTCTACCCCTCTCAAAACTTTTCTTGTCAACGTCACCATCCACTCGCTCAATTCTAACACAAAGGGCAGACCTCACCTCTTCTGCTCTCTGATGTGTCTGCCCTGCCTGATAGCATCTTCTCCTCGCCACTCAGAACTCTACATTCCCCCTTCCTTCCAGTCCACGGCCTCCTACTTCCTAGTTAGTTAGTATCTCAGGCTTCCCACTCCACTTGTACCCTGCCCTGGCTCAGTCCCTAGGCCTCGGTCTCAACACTCTTTGCGATCGCTTGTATAACAGGGCGCCGGCCCTTAGCACAACTGACTCCATGATGGAAGTGCCCTTCAGGCTGCAGAGCTCAGCAGACAACAGCACCGCCCGCCAAAACTAAAACAACGGCCTCATCCGCCAAAGTCCACATAGTTCTGGAAAGTCTCTAAGTGTACTAACCTTGCTTTTTAAGCTTCTGTCGTTCTGCTTCTGGCTAACCGTTAACATAAGTAACTGTCCTTACTAATTAAAGTATGTCAACCCAGAGCATGGTTTTTGTACTTAAAAGCTCACCCTGAGAGGCTAAAATCGTTTTAGATTATGGATTAGCCTACAGAAAAATGTCTTCCGTAAATAAAAAAGTGAATGGGGAAGATGAATAGGAATCTCACTTACACAACTTAAGTAAAATATTAGCTCTCTGAACAGATGAAGATAGGTTTCTTCTATATCCCAGAATTTAATCAATATTTATATATATAATTCAGCTATTATTTGGCTTAGAAGTGCTTATTGGGAAATATCATTTTTTACTATTTTCTGCATAGAAAATATTTTCCAGTTTCAAAAAACTGGGCTTTTGAATTATAACCTATTTTTATGCTCAAGCTATCTGTGTATTATTTCTCCTGCAGTTGTACATAAAATGTTTTTACATTCAAGAAAGGGACAAATACTATAGAACTGTATTACATGAAATATATAGAATATGCAAATTCACAGAGACAGAAAGATTAGACGTTATCTCCAGATGAAGAAGAAAGGCATATAGAGCAATGATTTCCTAAGTACAGAATCTCTGTTTTGTGTGGTGGAAAAGCCTCACAACAGACAGTGCTATCAGGACATAATATCATGAATGTAATAAATCAATACAATTCATGTAATTAATGAATATCATAAATATAGTTATTGAATGAATACTGCGACGGTTATCAATGAATACCACAAATGTAATTACTATCATGAGTGTAATTAAACAGATAAATTAAAAAAAAAAAAAGCTCACCCTGAGAAAGGTGACCCTGAACACCCAGTGTAGTTGCCAGCCAGCTAATAAAGACTTTCTATTGTCTTAAATCTATGTCTGAGCAGAGTTCTCTGGTGAATACCCCACACTTCTGCTTTTTTTTTTTTTTACTTTAGAGAACCCTTGTAGAGCTGATATCTCCACAGTATACATCAGAGCCCTCCGCTCAAAACCCACCTGTGGCTTCTAACTTCTAAGTACAAATTGAAGTCCTCACAATAACCCGAAGACTCCACCTTCTCCTTGTGTCCAGCTCCTATACTCACACTCCCCTGTCCTCGTCACAATGCAGCCCTGTGAGCCTTCTTGACACTCCCACGCGTCGGAAAGACTCCCGTGTCGTGGCTTTTGCTTGATTCTTCGCCTGCCTCCGTCATGGAACGTTTTAATTTTTCTGCAAGTTCAACTACAATTATTTTTAAGATCAGGAACTTTAAGTCAGTTGAAGAAGCAAATGAGTCCTGGGACTAAGGAATGCCTTAGAATCTTCGGGCACAGATTACAGATGGTGAGCAGGGCTAGTACATCTACCAAGAAGTCAGAGTAAAGGCCTCAGGGACCTTCAATGATGTGTTATTTGCTGGGCCTGGTGGCACAGATCTGTAATCACAGCATTGAAGGGCAGAGGATCAGGAATTCAAGGTCATCTCTGGCTACACAGCTACTTGAAGATCAGCTTGGGTTACGTGAGACCCAGATTAAAAAAAAAAAAAAAGTTATTTCTAAGGACTATAGCCCCCAAGTAGCTCACTAATCCTTTTGAAGGTTGGTTTGTTTGTATTTTTACTTGATCACTTTTTCTATTCAAATCCCCCATCCCTACACAGCATGCAATCAAATGTGGCAAACACCTCTTCAGTGTTCGGCAGGGCAACTGACTCATGGCGGGATACCATGCTGAAGTGGTTTGATTGGTTTATGTTTGACTTGCAAATGTTAACCAGACAAAAATAACGGCACCACCATCGAATCCTAGCGGACCAGCTCCTGGACTCACACTGCTGATGCGTCTTGCAGAAATCCGTAAAGTGTCCACTTCCTCCAGGTCTCCTTTCAGATGTGACCTTATCCACGAAGCCAACAGGCCATCACGACCACTCAGATTTAAATGTAAAATTAAGAAAAAAAAAAACCCGAGCATTTGAGAACCCGTCCATTTCCTATGCACTTTCCGCATCTACAGCAATTAACTTCATTGTTTTGTTTTAACTTTTTATGTTTTACTACATTATCTTGCATTTAAAACAAAAACCAAACGAATCTTTCTTTTTGGAGTCACGGTTCTTTTTTTGTCATAATGCCTGATGAGTGAGTCTCTTTTCTCCCCTCTTCCCAGTCCGGGATCTCTCCGCTCCCGGGGAATCTTTCCGGAAAGAACAGCTTCTTTAGTGAGGGTGGGAGAAAGACTCTCGAACAGCACGCGGCGCGGCGGCCTCTCGCGAATTTTGCAAATGTTTGTGGTCTGCTGATCATAAATCTCAATCTACGGTTAGGAGCCGTACAATACGCAATTACTAGGGGAGTCCTGAGAAGCCGATGAGGGCGAACGGGGATGTAGCTCAGTGGTAGAGCGCATGCTTTGCATGTATGAGGCCCCGGGTTCGATCCCCGGCATCTCCAGGTGGTGATATCCTTTTGCTCATTAGCTTTCGTTTTTTCTCATGATAAATTTACAAATTGATCCTGCAACCAACAGCTGCAGAAAACCCAGATGGTGGAGGCAGGAGATAAAAAAAGGTTGTTGGGAGGGTGGCAAGGGCGGACTTCACCTCGTTCACTTCTCCCAGCTTGGGACTATCCCGATAAAACTCGAAAGTAAGTAGTCTTTCCCTTCCAGCCTCCCCCCCCCCCAAATTTCCCCCTCTTGGTAGAGAAGAATAAGCAAAAAAAAAAAAAATGGAAGGAAATAGGGAGGATGGTTATACACCAACGGCCGAATTTCTGTAGTTCTTTGAAATTCTGGGTTCAACGCTAAACCTGACTTAGTTTTCTCCAAACATAGTCCTGGAGAAAAACAAGATAACACGCAGCGCCCGGCTAGCTCAGTCGGTAGAGCATGAGACTCTTAATCTCAGGGTCGTGGGTTCGAGCCCCACGTTGGGCGTGTAGCAATACGTTTTTATAGACTTGACGATGCCCGGAGTTTGTAAAAAATGAAATTCAGGCAGCGCTGATTCCAAAATTCATACCTTTCATAGGGTACACTGGGAAAAACAACTAACACTCTGGAAACTTAAAATCGAAAGTAATTCCATTCACTTTCAGCGTCTAAATTTTCATCGGCCGATTCCTCTTCTACCTGCTTGTAAAGTCCCTGATCTCGGGCCCTCAGTTTTGTGGTGGCAAAATTCGATATCTATCATATTAACACATATTTTCTTTTTAAAATCAAACCCTGGGCCTTACATGCAGCGTGCAAGAGCTCTACCACTGAGTTACATCTCCAATTCTTTTTTTGTTTTTTTGAGCTTATTTTAATCATGTTAACTGTACAGTTCCGTAGCATTAACTACATTCACATTGCTGTACTGCTGACACTTTTATTCATTTCTAGGCAAGCGGACCTTTTTATTGATTCATCCATCCATCCATTTATTTGGTTTTTGGAGACAGGATTTCTCTGTGTAGCCCTGGCTGTCCTGGAACTTGCTCTGTAGACCAGGCTGGCGTACTAACTCTGAGATCGGCCTGCCAGCGTGTGCCACCACACCTGGCCTTGTGGACCTTTCCCATCTGTCCTGTCAAAACTGTTTATCAAACACTAACTTCTCACTACGGTCTTTATTCGGGCCCCTGATAACGCTATTCCACTGTCTTTGTGAATACTCTTTTTTTTTTTCCTAGAGCTATCAAATTCAATTAGTCGCGTGCTAGCATGTGTGTGTGCGTGCGTGCGTGAGTGTGTGTGTGTGTGTGTGTGTGTGTGTGTGTGTGTGTGTGTGTAGGGAGAGGGCTCTTCCATCTCCCAAGTGCTGAAGGTACAGGAAGGCTCTATAAGCCAAACACACTTATGCCTTTTAACTGTTTTATCCCACAGGACAGAACATCTTCTAGGTTCATTCATGTTGTAGTGTGTATTCAATTTTCCTTCCATTAAGGTAAAATAACATTCCATTACAAGTATATACCACAGTTTCTTTATTCATCCATCTACTTTTGGATGTATGAATTCCTCCCACCTTCTGTCTTAGGAGGGATTGGGAAGGATCAACCCGGAAATAGGAGGTTTACCCATTTCTATAAAATTAAAATTACATATAAGCCCCAACTCAGCAAATCTCAGTTCTGGGAATTAATCACATGGATACATCGATGCAAAGGCATAAAAATAATAATCACTGCAAGCCTAGTAGCTGTAGCATTAGATGTAAAAGGACTGGTAGCAAAGAAAACATGTGTAAGTGATTTGTTGACCTATGATTCCTCTACAGCAGAGTATCACACAGTGGCTATATGAACCATCCACTTGGATGTTTGTTGTTGGTTGTTTTTGCTCTTTTGGGGGGGTCTGCCACCCAGCTCCCAAATGAATCAATCACACATGGAGGCTTATTCTTAATTTTAAATTCCTGGCCTTAGCTTGGCTTGTTTTTTGCCAGCTTTTCTTAAATTATCCCATCTAAATCTTTTGCCTCTGGCTTTTACCTTTTTTTACTTCTGTGTATCTCACTTTAACTCTTAACTCTGTGGCTGGTCCCTAGTGTCTTCCTCCTTCTCTTGTCCTAGATCTCTCCTCTCCCAGATTTCTCCTTCTAACTATCCTCTCTGCCTGCCAGCCCTGCCTAGCCCTTTTCCTGCCTTGCTATTGGCCGTTCAGCTTTTTAGATAGACCATCAGGTGTTTTAGACAGGCAAATAACACAGCTGCACAGAGTTAAACAAATACAACAGAAACAAAAGTAACACACCTTAAAATAATATTCCCCAAACGATGTTTTTTTATTTAAAAGCTTTACTGGAGGGGCAGAAAAGACAGATATTGCAGTGGTTAAAAACACTTGCTCTGCTTACAGAAAACCTGAGTTCGGGCTGACATAGTGGCTGCATGCCTTTAAAAGCAACACTTGGGAGTCAGCCGCAGGTGTGTCTCTGTGAGTTTGAAGCCAGCCTGATCCACACTGTGAGACCCTTTTTTGGGATGGGGGGGGGAGAAACAAACCAAACTAAGCCAAACAAACCAGAAGCCTGAGTTTGGCTCTCCGCTCACCACCATCTCTATCTAACTGGAGTTTCCGGGGATTCAATGCCCTCTTTTGGCTCCCAAGGACACCAGGCACACATGTGGTGCACATGTGTGTTATGCCCAGATCGCAGGGACCCCCAAAAGACCACCACGGAGACCGGATCCCATATGTAAAAGCAAAGAGCCTTCATTTTCAAGCTCTGAGCTTTGTCTTTCTATCTGTCCGACACAGCTGTGAGGGCAGAGGGCCCTGAGCCCAGGCAGGGCAGAGTTTTTATCTTAGCAGAGGTTGGGGTGAGGGGATTTCCAGGGTTCAGGACCCTGATTGGCTGACATTTGTCTAGGGGGATCTGTAAAACAGAAATAGGTGTGTGCCAGACTCAGGGACATCTGGCTACCTTATCTAAGGGTTGGAATGTTTGGGATGTCAGGTATTTCCTCTTAGATGTAGGCCCTCTCTGGGTGGGGTCAGTTGATGGCTTTTCCTGGATCTGGATGTTTGCCTGCCAGTAAGCCTGTCACAGAAGCTGTGCCTGGGCCTCTAAGCCTGTCATGGCAGCTGTGTGGTCAAACTGTTTTGGGCCCCCCCACAATATATACACACTGGCAAACACTCATCCACACATAATAAAAACAAAATCTTCAAAAACAGCCTCATTGAATATGGGAAATTATCACCACATTTAGTATATTGTGGGTATTATCTAACTGTTCTAAAAATAATCCCATATTTTCAACCAGCACTGATTTCCCTTTGCTTAACTTGAGATCATTCT
This sequence comes from Peromyscus leucopus, assembly GCF_004664715.2. Classification (NCBI taxonomy): domain Eukaryota; kingdom Metazoa; phylum Chordata; class Mammalia; order Rodentia; family Cricetidae; genus Peromyscus; species Peromyscus leucopus. Next base: position 31,949,212 of record NC_051086.1, on the reverse strand, counting down.
CCCAGGGTCTGCAGAGGGTCAAGAGTGTGACTCAACACTCCTCAAGTGCTCATGTCATTATTGTCATTATTTCATTGCTGTACCACACCGGTGTAAGGACTCAAGTCTCCAGACACAAGACCATGTCAATCCCATGCCATTGTTCTGAGGAATATGAAAAGTAGGCCAGAAAGAAGCCAAAATGTCAACCTGAAACACCTAATTCTAGAGGAATGCCTGGAACAGGAAGAGCGGCCAGGAAGATGACCAAAATAACCCAAGCCTCCATTGTGTGTTAGGCAGGACAAGTTGGATTAAAACCACTGGTTATTTTGGGAAACCTCCTAGTTTACCACTGTTACTGGAGATAGTATCTGATGGGTGGAGTTTGAAAATAGGAAAAGAGCACCTACTTCCTTTTGTGAAAATTTTGTGATATTCAATTTATTATAGCTGAAGACATTAAAACCAGTTTGCCTAAGGTTTTGAATTCTTTTACAAACATTATTGACTTTCTCTAAAGTTATTGTAGCAATTTTTTTTTTTTTTTTTTTTTTTTTTGGTTTTTCGAGACAGGGTTTCTCTGTGTAGCTTTGTGCCTTTCCTGGATCTCGCTCTGTAGACCAGGCTGACCTCGAACTCACAAAGATCCGCCTGGCTCTGCTTCCCGAGTGCTGGGATTAAAGGCGTGCGCCACCATCGCCCGGCTTATTGTAGCAATTTTTGAAACAATCCCTTTGGCTAGTACCTTCATTAATTACAGCTATCATCACCTGGAGTTATCGTGAACATCTAAAAAATGATGACATTCCCTTACGAATTATGAAGTTGGTATTTCTGAACTTTCACGTATCAGGTGAGAAGATGAGGCCCTGAGAAACTAGATCCTAGCTGGGAGTGGAGTGATGTGTCTGAACCGCATGTACTATTAGAGATGCTCCGCCGTGCAGTGCATCTTACATTATCAGTGAACCCAGCATGATCACGCAATCCGCACCTTAAAAAGCCGGGAGATGGGGCCGGGCAGTGGTGGTACACGCCTCTAACCCCAGCACTCGGGAAGCAGAGGCAGGAAGATCTCTGTGAGTTCGAGGCTAGCCTGGTCTACAAAGCGAGTTTCAGGAAAGGCGCAAAGCTACACAGAGAAACCCTGTCTCAAAAAACCAAACTCAAAAAACCAAAAACAAACAAACAAAAAAGCCGGGAGGCGGACCCCCACCCTCTTCCTGTTTCCTCTCTGCTCTCTGCTCTGCTCCCCGCTTCCCTCCCCCACCAGGTCTGCTCCTCCCTCCCATCCCTTCTTTCTAATAAAACTTTTTATAACTCTGGTAGTCGTAGCCATAGCCCGTGACTTTTCGGCTTGTAACCAGCGCCGTTTACCCATCCACTAGTCTATATGCTTAGAAACAATGCTCCTGGGTCTGTTGTTTCTTTATAATCCCCTAGATAAAGATAGATAAGCATCCATGCATCTTTACAAATTCTGTGCTGATGCTGTGTGCTCACTAGCCTGGGAATCCCTTTGAGGCAGCAGAATCCATGTCTCCCACACACTTTCTATCCAAGCATAAAGCATAAACAACGGGTATAGATGAAATCATGAGAATTCAGATCCTTAGAAGCATAGGTAGGACCTTTCCTCTCCCAGCCCCCTCCACAGGCACCACCAGTCTTCTCTCTGCCTTTGAAACCATCCATCTGCTTCTTCAGAGCTTCCAACTCCCTCTCTTTCTTCTCATGGAGGCCTCTCTCCCTAGATCTTTGGATGATGGCTGACTCTTCCCTTTCCTGACTCAGTTAATTGTCACTTCTTTTGATCTGTCTTTCCCTGAGTACTCTCTAACACTGTCTACTCCCACCCCGTCAGATGGCTATAGTCATATCACTCTCGGACATTATTTCTCCATCTGTTCCACCATTGAAATAGCCTATCAGAAAGTGAACTTCAGAGAGGCGGAGACTCTGTCCTGAAGGGTAGTGTTTCCATCACTGCAATAGAAAGGGAAGAACTAAATAATGGGAAACCACAGGTTTATTGCAAGGACCAACAAATCAATGTTTAGCACCTAGAACCATGCTAAATCCCTGGTAAGGGCTCAACACCTGGAATCTGAAGCTATCCATATTAATCTCTAATCTTAAAAGGCTAGAAAGGAATAGATGAGCCAGTCAGAAGGAGATGGCCAATAAATGACTATGGGAGGGTGGCCCATGACAGTGAGATGGAGGTGGAGGGAGGTGGAGACAAAAGAGTATGAATATTGGTAGAGCAAAATTTGTTGAAGCTGAGTGATTCATGTTCTAGTTTCAATATATATCATCATTTTCCTCCTCCTCCTCTCCTTCCTCTTGTTTTTCTTTTTCTTTTTGAGACAGGGTCTTTCTGTATTGTTCTGGAACTCATTGTGTAGAGAGATCCTCCTGCCTCTGCCTCTCAAGTGCTGGAATTAAAATGCGAGCAACCACCCCTGCCTCCATTCTAAACTTTTGAATTGAAAAATGTAACAAGCAAAAGAGGAAATGATGACTTTCACGTGTTGATTAAAAACCTATGTAGAGCCGGGCATTGGTGACACACACCTTTAATCCCAGCACTCGGGAGGCAGAGGCCGGCCCATCTCTAAGTTCGAGGCCAGCCTGGTCTACAGAGTGAGTTCCAGGACAGCTAGAACCTTGTCTCAAAAAACCAAAAAAGTGGGGGCAAAATTTATGTAGACGATTTTGTAATGAAACAACATTGAGGTTTATTTGAGAAAACAAGGCAAAATAAAAACCCATAGTAAAACAAAGATGATCACACGAGCCTTTGCGTTCAAGACAACAGAATGAAACCTAGTCTTAAACATAGACAGATGGGGGCGGGAGAGATGGCTCAGTGGGTAAGGGCACTGACTGAGAACCTGAGTTCCGTTCCTATCCCTTACATGAAAGGCTTGCAGCCATCTTCTGGACTCCTCGGTGTCACTGCATGAGTATGGCGGGACACTTGCATACATATAGGCAAACATTCATTCATATCCATAAAATAAATACATCTTTAAAAACGAGCAAACAAAAAAACCCTGTGTGTGTGTGTGTGTGTGTGTGTGTGTGTGTATGAGTGTGTGTAGATGGATACACAACTGAACCTGTATGTGTGTAGCAAGGTTTGTTTGTAGTGTTTTCCAGCCCTTGGGGATCACACCCAGAGTCTCTCACGAATGCACAGTTCCGCTTCATCAACTCCGCAAGTTGTCGTTAGATGGAATTTCCCATGTGAATTTGGGTCCTTTAAACTGCTTCTTTTTTTGTTGTAGGTTTTGTTTGCTTTGTTGTTGTTGTTTGTTTGTTTTTCTGGAGCTAAGGACCGAACCCAGGGCCTTGCACTTGTCTGCAAGCGCTCTACCACTGAGCTAAATCCCCAACCGCTAAACTGCTTCTTTAGGGTAATTCTGAGTGAAGAAGCTGCAGATCTTCAGCTGCACACACATAGATACGCTTTGTTTGTTTGTTTGTTTTGGTTTTGGAAACAGGTTTTCTCTGTGTAGCCCTAGCTGTCCTGGGACTTGCTTAATGGATCAGGCTGGCCTGGAACTCAGGAATCCTCCTGTCTTTGCTCTGGAGTGCTGGGATTAAAGGTATGCATCACAATGGCATATTTATTGATTGTTACACCAAGTATTTCCTTATACCAAGTTACCTAATCTAATTTACATGTTCCCATGACTCTTAGTCCTTTATTACGTATCCTTTGCTATACATAATAATACAAGACCAAAGTCATGGGATGGCTGCAATGACCCTTTCTGAAAAACAATTCTACCAAGCATGGAAAACTATCACGGTTTTCCACAAGGATTCTTCAAGGTCAAAGTACTTCTAGAAAACAGCTGCTCATTATAATATCTGCATTGGACACAGTGACTCTGCTAAATTCCTACAACACCGGTTTATTGTTTTCGTCTTTTTTTTTTTTAACACTTTAATGAAAACAAACAAAAGCTCAACCTCCTTAAACATTCTCCTGCAACAGAGGACAGAGAAAATTCCAGAGAAGCCAGGCAGCAAGAGTACTTTCAAACTGCCAGGGCTAAAAAGACAGAGGGACAGAGTAAGGGAGTGCCTGCCGACAAGCTGCTACAGTTTAAACACCAACAAGAGGTTTTTTGTTTTAAGATAGTCTATTGTCCAGGGAGGCTTTGAATCTGTAGTGACCCTCCTGCCTCTGCCTCCCTCCTGCTGAGATTGTTCGCACACTCCACCACAGCCAGCTACAAAGATCAGCTGTTAGTTGATTAAAAGGACAAGAACGGTATTGTTCTGTTGGAAGCCCGGCCCTGTCTTGGGAGTCCTTATTTACTTTTTATCAATAAAGCTGTGTTTGCTCTGCCAAAAAAGAGAGTCTAAGAAGGTTGTAAAGTTCTGACAAGCTGGCGTTGTCTTTCAAAAAAATATCTGGTTCAAAATTGCCATCTATCTGTAAGTGCTGTTAGGCACACCAGCAGATTGGTTGGTATTAGCTATGTAGCTATCAGTTTAATTTCTGTCTCCACATCGAAGGACGTTGAAAACTTTCTTATCTTAGCTGGGGCATCAATGGAATCCACTAGGATAAGACTGATAAAGGGAAGCCAGGTGGTGGTGACCACAAACGCCTTTCATCCCAGGGCTTGGGAGGCAGAGGCAGGTTGATCTCAGTGAGTTCGAAGAAATCCTGGTCTACAAAGAGTTCCAGGACAGCCAGGACTGTCACACAGAGAAACCCTGTCTCGAAAAACAAACAGAAAGATTGATAAAGGGGTGAGTCATGGGATTCTGAGATCCCAGAGTTCCAGTACAGGTCAAATAGGTCAGCTGGAGGGGATGGGGGTGGGGTGGGGCTGAAAATACCCGCGCAATCCAGAGCCTGGGGTAGGAGCATGGAGAGACACCTATAATTAAGTCTAATAGCGAAAACTCTACTATGCGAAAACGTGGAGGAAATAAAAGGAAAAATCGTGTAAGCAGAGGAACTCTGAGAAAATTCTCAAAATGAGTGTAGGATCTTTTCACTGTTCACCTCTATGGGTTTTTAAGTATCTTGGATTTATTGATCTGTAGATTCTGGAACAGAGCGGTCCTAACTACTTAATGAGCACCATGTTGGTGTGGTTTGGGTGAAGGTGAACTAATTAATGCAGGTGGCCTGAGGTGTCGGGCCACCACTGGGCTGATTTGAACCCTGTACTGGCTGTGCCTGTAGTCCGGATTTGTGGGATCTCTAAAGAGGATACCGTTGATTACTTCGGTGGATGTTTTGTGTGACTTTCAAGTCTGACAGTACCGCTGAGAGACAAATTGCCTAGTATAGGAGTAAGCATGCTCTGTTGGTGAGTGAAGACGTTGTGGGAGCAGGCTGCGCTGTGGGGTGCATCCAGCAGAGTCGCTCCCCTGTCGAGACGTGTGGATAGGGGACCAGCAGTCACGCTGGCTGCGCCGTCCCTTTTCCTCGTGGCGGCTGAGCCCTCCTTGACCCCAACTGCCCGTCTGTCCCCAGCTGCAGGTAAAGGTGGCCAAAGAGGTTGAAGCCAGGGTAGTTCCGGAAACTGAGCAGACAGCAGGAGATCCAGGGAAGCTACAGCTGTCCCCCTGGCCAGCAATTTCTACTTGCCCGGCACTTCTCATGAATGTGTCGCAGGACTCCTCTTGTCCCTTTCTCTCTCTTTTTAAAAAATAATTAGTTAATTACACTCATTATATTCATTAATTACACTAATATTAATTACATTTGCAGTATTCATTCAATCATTATATTTATGATATTCATTAATTACATTAATTGTATTGATTTATTACATTCATATTATGTCCTGATACTACTGTCCATTTGTGGGACTTTTCCATCACACAAAATAGAGATTCTGTACTTAGGAAATCATTGCTCTATATTCCTTTCTTCCCCATCTTTCTGTCTCTATAAATTTGTATATTCTATAGTAATACAATTCTATAGTATTTGTCCCTTTGTTTTGAATGTAAAAACATTTCATTTTTACTATTTCCTACAGAGAAAATATCTTACTGTTTAAAATAACCCTTTCTCTATTGAGTGCTTTGCCTTTCTTTTCTCCTTTTGCCCCACGGCTGACTCAGGACCTCGCGGTAAACCGGGAGGACACTGTGTCCTACTTGTTGGATGGAGAAACTCCTCCGAGTGAGGGGCAATTCACTGTAGGTGTGGTTGTTTTCACGGCTGCTACCTTTCCTGTGAACATCTTCCGCAACCTGGGCTTGCAACGCACGTTTTCAAAACATCGCTCCTGTAGTGTGCTCCCTTTGTAGGTTCATGGCGTTCCCGATCCGCTGGATCTGCTAGGACTTCTAGTTCTTTGAGAATAAAGTCTAAGGACAAAAGACTACCTCTTGCATACTGAGACTTAGACCTGGGGTGTAGTGTTAAAAGTAAACTGAAAATGGATTGGGAAAAGAATATAGAGGAAAGCGGTACACACACACACACACACACACACACACACACACACACACACACTCCCACGATAAACAAATGAAGTTGAAGAATTTATTCATTAGCAGTAAGTCCTTAGGCTATAGCAAGTAGGAGATGAAAAGAAACTATTTCCCTTTTGTTTCCGCCCGGTTTCGAACCGGGGACCTTTCGCGTGTTAGGCGAACGTGATAACCACTACACTACGGAAACCTGCGTCTTGGTGAACTCTCCTCCTTCAAGAAGGAGGAATCGTGACGCTCCTTGCTCCCACTTTGCCTCCCCAGATTCCTAGATCCTGTTCACTAATCTGGGCTCCATTGATACTAACAATTCAGAGGGGAGGAGATGGGGAGGAGGACTCAAATGTCAAAAGAGAAATCGTTTTTATGTATGCTTTCAGAAATAATTGTATGAAAAATTATTAAAATAAAATTTAAAAAAAAATTGAAATTTGTGAGTACCAACTTTTAAGCTAATCTTATGCAAAGCTGAAAGTGTTATTAAAATTTAAAACTTCACTGAAGGACTTTTTAAATAAAAATAAATCTCATCAAACCTATATAGAGTTGAGATACAGTTTAGCATATATTAAATGTTAAATATGGATCTGTGTTGTGCAAATTTGAGAATAGTGTAGATTGCTTAATATTTCACAATGATTTCCTGTCATCCAAACTGATTCCCCAATACCCGAGGAGCCAGGATTTGTAAGGCAGGGGCTCCTGATGGGCCTGTGTCTCAGAATCTCCTCACCACCAGAACTTGGAGCCTCTGGGCTAGCTTGAGTCTCTGGTTGAGGTGAACAAAGGCCTTAGGTGACCAATCCAGGGATGCTTTGCCTCCTCTTACCAGATGACATGCAGGGTTTAACTCTTCCCACTTGTCTGCCTCTGGATCCAGTGGGAGCTTTACTCTTTTCTCCACGTGCCAACTCATCCTCTTTTTAGCTTAGAGCCATGTTCCTGGAGAGTCACATCTGGGCTCACAGCATGATCCACACCCTCACTCTGCGTCTGAGGCAATAGCAGTGACCAGTCTCCCAAGACTCAGACTCACTTGTGTCTTGGAACATGTTCTTTAAGATCTCTTTTAGCCTCTCAGCCTATTCATCTGAGCTCATTGATTTTGTGTCCCTGTCCCATTTTTAATCTCTAGAGGGCATGCATTATGTGTGTAGGGAAGGCAAGGGAGAGAAACTTGTCCACTTCCATGTCTCTTTAATGGAAAAGCCACAATTCTTTAGGAAAGTTTTCCAATGCCAGTAATGATGGTAAGAAATGACCCTAAAAATCTGCAAAAGACCCTGCAAGCATTTGTGCAAGAAGTTCCAAATCTCCAAAGTGACATCACTCTACTCCTAGAATAGTGCTTACCATTGCTTAGTGAACTGGCTGGGAAGCTGAAGTCTATGTCCCTCACCGATAACTTTAGAGAAGTCTGATGAACGGCTGGCTGATGTTTTAAAACAAATCATAATAATCATGATTATTAAACAATCAATGGTTTAGCTCTGCTGCTGTCCATTCCTGAAGGTAATTTAGTTTGTATTTTTTAATTAAAAGGCATTTTTAGCTGCACATGGTAATGCACACCTGTAATCCTGGTGCTTAGGGTGTAGACGCAGGAGGATCTGGAGTTCAACAATCTTCAGCTACAGAGCCAATTTGAGGGCAGTCTGAGCTACTACTTACTTGGACTTTGTCTCAAAACACAAAACAAAGCAAGGTGTTTGTATGCTCCTGAACAGAAGGATGTAAAGAAGCATTTACAGTGTGCTATCCTTTCTTCAAGAAAGGAGTGGTGGTGCATGCTTATCTATCACTGCTTCAAAAGACCAGAGTGAGTTCCAGGAATGGTGCAAAGCTACACAGAGAAACCCTGTCTCGAAACACCAAGAAGAAAGAAGAAGAAGGAGAAGGAGAAGGAGAAGGAGGAGAAGAAGGACGAGGAGGAGAAGAAAGAAAGAAAGAAATGTCTAAAGAATATGCCAGAAACAAATGAGATGAGTGATTACCATAGGGTGGATGGGAACGGAATAGCTAAAGGAATGATGCTTGTCTAAGGATGCCTTGTACAATGCGCGATTCTTTAGAACATATCTTTCCAAAATGGCAACCACGATGCTTGGGAAACCAAAACCAAGCACACGTAATAGCAAACATACCCAACCCCGTTGCAAATGACTACATAACCACACAGGGAGTAAAGAGGAACTTCAGCTATTTAGAAAAATGATTGTCGTGTGAACTTTTCCTGGGGAGATGAACAAACATCTGATCAGATCAGGCATCATCGATGGCAGAACAAAGAAACGATTGCACCCTTATTTAGTTTAGCGAACCAGTGAGTTTATTTAGGGTTGCTTACAGGAGCATGGGACAGATTAACGGGAGCATAGGCAGCTTACTAGTGGCTACACTACTGAAGAAAATATCTTCCCTGGAAACCCCTAACTGCTGCCATATCCTCAGGGATGGGCAGGGTCTCCCAAACCCCTTTCCTAGCAATTGTCAACTGCCTATATGTCCAGGCTGGGCTATCTTACCTTCCCTGAACAAGAGGGAGGGTTGGGGCTTCATGAACCCTCCCTTAATGATGGAACTGTTAATGGGTCCAATTTCATGTCGCTGAACATTCAAGAGGGCAGTGGCCATATCATAACATGCATATATACAAATATACATATACCTGTGTGGTTTTCTTTTGCAGTACTAGGTATTGAACTTGGGCTCTCATACTTAGTGACAGCATGCTGCCACAGAGCTTTAAGACATCTCTCACTAAATTACTCAGGCAGGCCCTAAGTTTATCATCGTCTGCCTTTGTCCCCCAAGTAGCTCTGAGCTACCAAGGTTGGCTGGGAAATTTTCAGTTGTTGGGGCAGTGGGGTGGCGCTCAAACACTTCTCCAAAACCCCAAAGCAGCTTTCTTCGATCCATACATTTCAAGGTAGGACCATAGTCACAATAACTCTCCAGGCTCATGTTAGGAACTCTGCCTATTTTACAAGTTCTGACTAATTCTTGCTATGATTACTCTATAGGGTAATACACCCACTCTCCAGTCCCCAGCTGCACCTTTGACATGCTTCTGAAACGGAAGGTGAGGCTGTCCTTTGTCTAGTGAGTTTAATAAACTAACATGATGCCATCCTTAGGTTTGTAGTGCCCGGGGTGTTTGTAGGGAAGAGAGGACAGCTGACAGGTAGAACTGGGGTTGTACTTACAAGACTAAGGGACAGTTGGCGTATCTCACTTGACATTAATGAAGAATTTCCTGGAGTTGAAGATGTTCATGCTAGAGCTTTTCAAAACAAAGAACATTTTTTATATTCCCTTATGTGTGGTGGCCAAGTGGGCAGGGCAACATCTCAGCGTAGACACTCTTAATTGAAAAAAGAAAAATCGATTAGAGTTGAGGTTCTCATCACACAAAGCACCTTTCCTGGAAATGCAAGCCTGAATCCTAACTGTGGTTTGGAAGCTTACATAGACCTCCCTGATCCTGGGGTCTTAGCTTACTTTTAGTAGCCACACCATCGCTATCAGTGCAGCCGGTCCTGACACCTGGGCGTAGCCTAATACATGGTAAATTTAGGCTAATGATGGCCGGCCTCCAGTAATTTGCTAAATGGTACCCATTTGCGGGCTTTCCAATTTAATGGTCTTTCGTCCATCTTTGTAATAGTGCAGACAACAGAGCACCGTCTTGTTTTGGTCACAAAAGTGCCTCAAATCGTTGTCCTTTCTAAAAGGAAGTTCACCCCATGTAGGTCTGGAACCCACGACCTTGAGATTAAGAGCCTAGAGTTTTGTCAGTTTTAATTACAACTGTCTCACGAAGATGACAGGTGCATCCTAAGCACCCCTATTCTTGGAGAGATAATGGCTTCAAGCGTATTTTGGAGGAAGGAGAGACGTATGTTTACTTCGTACACTGTCATTTACTCATTTGTTTTTCCCAAGGATGTGTTTTTTTTTTTTTTAAACATGACACAGGATTTTGTGGAAGCCAAGAAAATTAGTTTAAAACTGTTTCCGCCCGGTTTCGAACCGGGGACCTTTCGCGTGTGAGGCGAACGTGATAACCACTACACTACGGAAACAAGGTTGCTAGGGTGCTGACCCGGAAGCTCCTGAAGCTACGATTCGACAAACTTGTGCCCACTTCATAAGATGATTTGTCCCACGAAGGATCGTGATTTTGACATGATCAGTTGGAGTTGCTCTGAGTCACGGTTCCCAACTAAATCTCCAATCAGATGATATAATACAACAATTATTTCTAACCAACAGACTAACAAAACAAGCAAAAAAGACACCAGAAATGCTTTGGGGACCACAGGGATATCTTTATTAATATAGCCAGGACAAGATTCTATCTCTCTCTCACACACACAAAACTAGTTTCACAAAAGCAATTCAAGACTCTCCTTTCTTTTAGCCTGGAATTCAACGAATACAAATCTCAAAAGCATTTTGGATTTCAAAACATGAAAGGTGTCCATGGTCAATATGAAGTATTAAAATTTGAATGAATCCGGGGAAACATTTTTTAAAGAGAACACACAGACTTGTTTCAAAACTCAAAGGATATAGAAAGAACTACATGTTGGGAGAACTGTCTTTCCTACCCGGTCATCCTTCCTAGAGAAATTCCACTGTCTTCTTCCATAGACGAGGATATGGTAGAGTAGCTAGCTAACCCTAAACAGTCTTACCAGGTTCTAGGAAACGTTCTGATCGCTTTACATGACACCCTCACAAAACCCCGTGAGGCAACAACTATGATTTTCTTTAAACTAGTAGACATACAAAATACCAAATACACTTAACATTGCCTGCCTTCCTAGATGGTATTCTCCAGACTGTTCAGCAGTCTGTGCTTTTTAGACATAGCACATTCTAAAGATTCTTTTTCACATAGCTGAACAGTGTTCCATTTAATACGAATGTAGATATTAATAATAAATGATGGGACAGTGGCCAGTTGACAGGTTTTTGTTTGTTTGCTTGCTTTGGTTGGTTAGTGGTTACTTTCTGGGATAGTGTCTCACTTTGTAGTCCAGGTTACACGAGCCTGTAACTTGCCGCAATCCTCCTGCCTCTCCCTTCCAGGTGCCGGGCTTGTAGGAGTGCGGGCAAGATTGCAGCTTTTAAAATGGGCGTGGAAATGGCCAGTACAGTGGGAGGGCGGAGCCTCTGGAACTCCACTATCTATTTCGTCAGACGCCGCCCACGATCCCACTTGGAGGGATCTCCAGAGACTCAAGCAAGTTCTCGGTCTAGAGGGGCCGGAAGTATGAGGACGCTCAGTAGGCCCGCCCCTCAGCTTCCGGCTCTGGCTTTGGGCGTCCCTTCTGCAGTCGTCCGTGCCTGCTCGGTAGGATGGCGCTAGGCCGCTGCGGTTGTAGCACGGAGAGCAGGGTGCTGCTCCACGTCCTCGCTTCCCTCCGCCGTCTGGCTCCGCTGGCGGGGCGTGGGGGCTTCTTCCGCTTTGTACGCGTTCCCCGCGGCCAGTCATCACAGAGATGTGGACCTCCGCCGTCCTAGCCCTCCCGTCCTGTGCCCGCGTGTCGGCTAGAGCGTCTCCTGCTCGCTTCCGGTTGCCCCGGGAGTCCGGGGCGGGGCGTGGGAGAAGGGGGCGTAGCGCAACCTCGGAGGGAACTCGTGAGTGTAGGTCGTGTGGAGACGCCGGAAGTGTCGGGAGGGAGGCCGGAAGCGGGGGGGCGGGGCCAGGAAGTGAGGAGGGGCGGGGGTTTATGAGGAGGCCGGGGGAGCGTTGGGGCGGATTTGCACTCAGGTCCAGCTGAGGCACTTGCCGGTGGTGCTCCCCTCGGTCCCCTCCCCTCTCCTCGCCTGAGACGCGCCTGTCGTCCCGGGGGTAGGGGACTGTGAGTGGAGGGGTGGGCTGGTCCGGAGGGCATTTCCTTTGGCCTCGCCACAGGCAGGGTGTGGAGGAGCAGGGCTTGGGGTGGGCACGGGTCTCCTGGGCTTCTGAGAAGGAAGACCCTCCCGCCCCCCCCCCCGGCCCCCACCGCACTCGTACACTGGCTGACTGGACACTAAGATGGCTGCCGTTGCCATGACACCAAACCCTGTGCAGACCCTTCAGGAGGAGGCGGTGTGCGCCATCTGCCTCGACTACTTCACGGACCCCGTGTCCATCGGCTGCGGGCACAACTTCTGCCGAGTGTGTGTAACCCAGTTGTGGGGCGGGGAGGATGAGGAGGACCGGGATGAGTTGGATCGGGAGGAGGAGGAGGAGGTCGGAGAGGAGGAAGAAGTGGAGGCTGTCGGAGCAGGCGGGGGTTGGGACACCCCCATGCGGGATGAAGATTATGAGGGTGACATGGAGGAGGAAGCCGAGGAGGAAGAGGAGGGTGTGTTCTGGAGTAGTGGCATAGGCGGGTCCAGCTGGGACAACATGGACTATGTGTGGGAGGAGGAGGAGGAGGAGGAAGATCTGGACTATTACTTGGGAGATGTGGAGGACCTGAGGGGGGAAGATGAGGACGAGGAGGAGGAAGTGCTGGAGGAAGACGAGGAAGAGGAGCTGGATCCGATCACCCAGCTGCCACCTCCTCCAGCCCCACGGAGGTGCTTCACTTGTCCCCAGTGTCGAAAAAGTTTTCCTCGGCGGAGCTTCCGCCCCAACCTGCAGTTGGCCAACATGGTCCAGGTGATTCGTCAGATGCATCCAACCCCTGGTCGAGGGAGTCGTGTGAATGAACAAGGCATCTGCCCGAGGCACCAAGAAGCCCTGAAATTGTTCTGTGAGGTGGATGAGGAAGCCATCTGTGTGGTGTGCCGAGAATCCAGGAGCCACAAACAGCATAGCGTGGTGCCATTGGAGGAGGTGGTGCAGGAGTACAAGGTGAGTGCAGTAGGCAAGAGTTGAGTAAGGGCAGGGAGGAAACAGGAAACTGGGGAAAGGGAACGCGGGCTCTCTTTACAGGACCTCATGCCTGTATTGGAGAAACGATTCTCCCTGTCCAAGCGCTGACTTCCAAGGTGGATAAATGAGAAGGATCCTTAATGTCCCCTGTGGCTTAAGGATAGGGGTGCAAGTGGCAGGGAGCGCTTCATTCACTACCAGTCTTACGACCTTCTGGAGGAATCTGAAGTCTTATCCATGACAGTCACTTCAAGATGGAAAGAAATGGGGACCAAAAAGAACGAGGGAGTCTGAAACAGGAGCGTAGAATAACCAGTGTCAGATCCAAATACCCTGCACTTGTCTCCTAATGGGTTCCACACCCATCCTATGATACAGCTTTGTTGGTTGGCTCTGCACACAGTCTCATGTATTAACTGGAATACAGGCAAAAATTCTTGCTCAAGTTTCAGAGTGTCTTTGAACTTCACCACAGAAATGTTAGTTAATATTTATAGGGTACTTTACATATAGTCTGTACCGTGCTGGCCATTTTTGTGGATTATCATTCATAATTTAAAGTCATCCTGTGAGTTTGATGTTTGCCATTCTCATTTTGATTGGGAAACAGGTTTAGATTCTGAACATAGTGGTTTATGTATACACAGCTTTAGTAAGTGATAGACTTGGAGATGAACATCTTCTCCTTGGGTCATCTAAGTAAAACTACTTGGATATTTTAGTTTGACTTTTCTGACTTGACTGTTGTTGGAATCTAATTCTTGTTTGGTTAACTGTCTTGTTCTTTATTTTTCTAATTCTTTGGATATATGTAAAGGACATTTATCTATGACAGCCAGCACAGATAGAACTACCTTCAGATTTGAAGCCATGGAACTATGAGAGGGTAGCCTCTATGTGGCTGCCAGAGCTCTGTTCGTGTTTCAACACCTCCTCCTGATTCAGTCAGTAACTTCATTTAGGTGATGATCATCCCCTCAACTTTAGAGTCTAATGCTTCACAGCTGATTGTCAGTTACTAGAGGAGGTTTCGAAAGTACAGCGGGCGTTACTGCAGAAGTTCTGAATCAGTGAGAATATCTGTAGAGAATTCAACCTAAGATGGGCATCGTAGTGAAAGCCTTTTATCCTCAACACTTGAGAAGTGGAGGCAGGAAGAGCAGTTCAAGGTCATCCTATAGCAAGATAGGCCAGCCAGAGTTACAGGAAACCCTCTTGTTTGTTTGTTTGTTTGTTTTGTTTTACTGGACAGGGTTTCTTTGTGTAACAGTCCTGGCTGTTCTGGAACTCACTTTGTAGACCAGACTGGCCTCAAACTGATGGATCCGCCTGCCTCTGCCTCCTAAGTGCTGGGATGAAAGTTGTGTACCACCACCACCTGGCCCTTGTTTTTCTTTTCTTTTCTTTTTTCTTTTTTTTCTGGTTTTTCCAGACAGGGTTTCTCTGTGTAGCTTTGGAACCTATCCTGGAACTCACTCTATAGACCAGGCTGGCCTCGAACTCACAGAGATCTGCCTGCCTCTGCCTCAGGGATTAAAGATGTGCACTACCACAGCTGGCTTTTTTTAATTATTATTATTATTATTTATTTATTTTTGGTTTTAGGGAAAGGGTTTTTATATCCCCTGCCGTCCTAGAACTCGATATGTAGACCAGGCTGGTCTGGAACTCACTGAGCTTCCTTTGCAGGCATGAGAGCCACCACTCCTGGCTTTATTATGTTTTTATTTTGTGTGAGTGTAAGAACATGCAAATTGGTTCCTTCCTCCACATTGTGTCGAATGGATTGAGCTCATCATCAGGTTTAGCCACAAGCCTTTACTGGCTAAACCATCTTGCCAGCTCAGAGAGCTTGTTTTAAAAAAACGAAAAGGGGCCAGGTGTGATGGCATACACCTTTAATCGTAGCACTCTAGAGGCTGAAGCTCTAGGATCTCTGTGAGTTTTAGGCCAGCAAGTACTGTGTCAGCCATGCTGCATAGTGAGACACTATCTCAAACAAAACCAACCCCTGTAATATTCTATTTGGATTCATGCTTGCAGTTTATTTGTCAATTTAGACAAATACTAAAGGATAAATTAAAGCTTTGTAAATTCTGAATTGATGGAGTAGAAATGACTGTACTATGGAGAAATAGCAATAATATCAAAAGGCATAATTTTGTGTATACTGTTTAATGGAATGACTGATTTATTACTCCTCTGATACTTCCTACAACCAGTTGTGTAACAATTGCCTTTTGTACTCAGGGTCAGTTATCTTTTAGTTCATGGGTCATTATCAGGATGTCACTGGCCACTTACTGCCATAGTTAGCAAATGCTGGATAATGTTTATTGATCTTTTGCCATATGTCAGAAACTTTGCTAAGTTTGCTATTGGTGAGGTTGACATTTAAAGGAAAATGGAAGCATGGCTTGCCTCAAATCACCTAGATGCAGTTTTGGTTTTCCTAGAGCTAGGCTTGAGGTCCATCCTGTATTTTCCCCTAATGAAAAGGAGGGAGCAAGTCATAAGGAGAAGACATAAAAAAAGGGAAAGAGCAAAAGGCAGAGTTTATTATAACCATCCTGGTCTCTTCAACACCCCTTAAGGAAAAAGACATGGCTATAAATACTTGGAATGGAAAGCCCATGTATCTGATTGCTGTTAGAATTGTAGCTAAAAGAAGAAAGGGCTTTTGTTTTTCATGTGATGGCAATTGAATGGAAAACAAAGCAAACAGGACCTAGAAACTAAGTAAAATGACAATCCCAGCACCAGGGAGGTAGAAGTAGGAGGATGAGAAGTTCAAGGTCATCCTCAGCTATAAGACAAGTTCCAGACTAACTTGGGCTATATGAGACTCTGTCCCAGGAAAGAAAAGTGAGGGTGAAGGACCCTGTAATTCCTGGAAAGCACATCTGTAAAACTGTTTATGCTTTGGAATAGTGGCTCTCAATCTGTGGGTCACGACCCTTTTGGGGGAATAAATCATCCTTTCACAGGGGTTGAATATCAGATATTCTGCATATCAAATTCACAACAGTAGCAAAATTATAGTTATAAAAGTTATAATTTTATGATTAGGGGGTCATCACAACATGAGGAACTGTATTAAAGGGTTGTAGCATTGAGAGGGTTGAGAACTACTGCTCTGGTAGTATAGACTCTTCAAGTTCCATAGGTAGAGTCAGAATCATGCTCAGGAAGCTGAGTTGTAAAGGTGGAATATCTTGGATTAAGTGGAGTATGGTAATCCCAGGCTAAGGGAATAGCATGATGTCACAACTTGAGGGGGTGAAGGGACGAAGTGACATTAGAAATGTGGGGTTTATATTTTGAAAGTAGCAGAGAACCACTTTAAGCCTGGTCTACATATTGAAATCCAGGACAGCCAGGGCTACACAGAGAAACCCTATTTTGAAAACAAAAAACAAAACTTTTAGCATAGGCACAAAGTCTCCAGAAAAGTGTTTAGATTTTAGATGTTGAGGAAGATGATTTAATCAAGTGGAAGGGACCAAAGGCAGGAATATTCCTGTGGCTGGACTTCATGTGGTGAGGAGCTTAAGCCATGTTATGTCAGCCGTGGAGAATGGAGTTCAGTAGCCATAAAGATGCAGCCTCTCAAGGCTTGCACTGGGCTTCTGCATCATGAGTGCAGGGGAGAGTTGGAGGCATTTATGGTCATCTGAGAGAAGGGGTGTGGGAAGGAAGGGCTTATTTGACACCAGGTAACACCAGGCATTAAGTCTCCCTTGTAGGGAGTATTGGAGAGAGGCTCTGTAGGTGCTTCTCTTCATCCCCCTGACTAACCTTCCCTTTTCTGCTCCCTCAGGCCAAGCTACAAAGTCATGTGGAACCACTTAGGAAGCACCTAGAGGCTGTGCAGAAGATGAAGGCCAAGGAGGAGAGGCGGATGACAGAACTGAAGGTAGGTGATGTTTGTGGATGGGCTGACTGATTCTGTTGTCAGGGTAAGGAAGAGCTATCACATAGAGTGACTGTCCCTGAAGAAAGGATAGCCAGGGCCTGGAGGTGGGTAGATATCGGAGGTGATGTGGCCTTCAGAGTTTGGAAACATATTTCTTTCTAGTTTGTAAAATGTAGTGAAAACTTGAGGCCTGGCTTGTTGAGGCTGGTTGTCTGGTCTAAAGCTACAGAGTACACCTAGCCCCTGACTATGGATAGCATAGAAAGCAAGTGAGCAAATACATACAACAGTTGCCAGAAGAGTACCAAGTCCCAGGATACACAGGCAGAGCTGCCCTGAACACTAAGGGGTGTGGTCTGAAAGGCTTGCTGTGCCCTGGAAGAAAGGCAGTCCTGTTAGGAAAAAGAAGAATTGGTGATTATTAGCATTGCAGATAACTCCTGTCCTCTTTCCCAGTGTTCTCAGCCCTTTTATATTTATTCACCCTTCTCCAAGGAGTCTCATTCCCTCATTTCCTGTCTGTTTTTAGAAGGCTAGGAGGTATTGCTGGAATGGACTGGTACTGTGGCCAAGCTAAGCTTCAGCCATCAAATGAGAATGCCCTTTCCCTCTTACCTCTTACTTACCAAGTCCAGGCCCTGCCAACTCTACAACCCATAGTAGTGCCATCTGCACATTAGGGACTCACTTCTGTGAAATGCCCATCACAATGAGCTATAAGAAGAATTGGTAAATGGGGAATCATCCTGCCTCTGTCCAGCTGCCCAAGCTAATACTTTTAGAGTCCTCTGAGTTATAGAGAATGTATGCTGGGATCTCTGTCTTTGATAATCTTTGTCTAGAGTAATGTTGATGGAAAAAGTGGTTATCATTCAGAATAGTCTAGCCCAGGCAAATGGGTTGAGACTAGGCAGTTTTCTGTTATAGGATACTAAATATAGCTTGTATTCTACCTCATGTAGTCCTTCAAGAGAAAAAAAATAGCATCAGTACTTATCATATACAGACTTTTTTTTTTTGGCTTTTGGAGACAGGGTTTCTCTACGTAGCCCATCTGTCCTAGAACTTGCTCTATAGACTAGAACTGGACTTGAACTCAGAGATCTGCCTGCCTCTGCCTCCCAAATGTTGGGATTAAAGGCGTGTGCCACTACTGCCGGCCAGTCTTTAAAGTATACAGTGCTGTCTTAGTAACTTTTCAATTGCTGTGAAGAAACATGATGATAAAGGCAACTTATAAAATGTTATTGGTCCTCATGGTTCAGAGTGGGGGAGGCTAACAGGGAATTGTATAGGCTTTTGAAATCTCAAAGCCCATCCGGGGTGACATGCCTTCAACAAGGCCACAGCTCCTAAAGTCCACTCGTAGTGACACACCTCCTTTAACTAGGTCATAGCTTCTAATCTTCCCAAACAGTTCCACCAACTGGGGACCAAGTACAGGCCAAGTATTCAAATATATGAGCCTATGGGGCTCATTCTCATTCAAACCACCACAAGTAAAATATAGCCGTTTGGTAGTATTTACATTGTATTGGGTATTATGAGACATTTAAAGTATATGGGAGGATATACAGTTATGCCATTTTATATGAGGGATTTGCAGATTGACTGATTGGGTCTCTTGGAAGCAGACTCACTTGAATGTCTAGGAACAACTATACCTACAAAGTACTTTACCTGTTGGCCCCTGAGTGTATATTTGCACCTTTACAGAAGAGTTTGTAAAGGATTTGAGTGACTATTCTGTGGCAACTGTGTAGCATCTTCCTTTTGTGTTTTGAGACAGAATTTTATATTATAGCCCAAGCTGGCCTCAAATGTGGAGTAATCCATTTATTTCAGCCTCAAGAGTATTGATATTATAGGCATGAGCCCTCACGTCTATCTTTACTCCGAGTCTTGCTTCCTGAACACCACCCCACCCCACCCCCAACCCCCGACAGGGTTTTCTCTGTACTTTTGGTGCCTGTCCTGAATCTCGCTCTGTAGGCCAGGCTGGCCTTGAACTCACAGAGACCCGCCTGGCTCTGCCTCCTGAGTTGTGGCATTAAAGATGTGTGCCATTACTGTCCAGCTTCCTGAATTCTCTTATTTACTAATTTCAAAGAAATTCTTGGGGCTGGAGAGATGGCTCAGAGGTTAAGAGCACCGACTGCTCTTCCAGAGGCCCTGAGTTCAATTCCCAGCAACCACATGGTGGCTCACAACCATCTGTAATGAGATCTGGCACCCTCTTTCGTATATAGTAAATAAATCTTTAAAAAAAAAAATTCTTACCAAGTACCTACTTGTGGTTGGCATTGTGCAAGCCTCTAGTGGCAGTGTGGCCAACAGGCATGCACAGGTCCTATCTGTGAGGACATATGGAAAATTTTAAGAGATAATACAAAGCTGGGCATGCAGCTTATATCTTTAAACTAGCAAACTGGAGGTTGAAGCTGGAGAATTGTGAAGTTTGAGGCCAGCCTGGGCTACAAAGCAGGACTCCGTCTCAAAAACAAAACAACTTTGCTTGCAAGATGACTCAGTGGGTAAAGGGAGTCTGCCACCAAGCTTGATAACCTGAGTTTAATCCCTGGGACTCAAGTGGTGGAAGGAGAGAACCAACTCCAGCAAGTTGTCCTCTGACCTCCACACGTTCCCCCAGCCCATTTCCATTACAACAGCATCTCCAATACCATATATTATGGAGAGAGACATATGGAGTTGTTGCTACACAGATCTGGAGAGGAGAGAAGCTCCTTTGGAACATGTAAGCTTCCATTAGAAAGGAAAATTAGGTACCTAGGGCAGAGATAAATATTCCAGAAAACAGTTGGTGAATTTGGACTAGTACGCCAGGTTTGTGCTATCACAGTGGTACAGTAAGACGAGATGGGGAGAAAGAAACCTCTCTTTCCATTCCCAGGACTTGGTGGAATAAGGGATCATGAGGCTTCTTGCCTGAGATTGAGAGTCAGCAGAGAGAAAACTGCAAGCTTACCTTTCTGTGTATTCAGGTGGTGGCCTCCATTCCTTTTGCATCTCTCCAACTTTTAATTTTTAAAATTTATTTTAGTGTATGGGTGTTTTGCCTGCATTGTGTATAAGGATCCATGTGCATGATTGGTGACCATAGAGGTCAAAAGAGCATCGCATTTCCATGGTCGTGAGGTGCCATGTGGATGCTGGGAAACAAACTGGGGTTCTCTAGAAGATCAGACAGTGCTCATAACCACTGACTATGTCTCCATGTCTGTCTTTGCATCTTTCCAGAGCCAGATGAAGTCAGAGCTGGCAGCTGTGGCCTCAGAGTTTGGGCGCCTAACACGGTTTCTGGCTGAAGAGCAGGCAGGACTAGAGCGGCGCCTCCGAGAGATGCATGAAGCTCAGTTGGGACGTGCAGGAGCAGCAGCCAACCGTCTTGAGGAGCAGGCTGCCCAGCTAAGCCGCCTGCTAGCTGAGGCCCAAGAACGGAGCCAGCAGGGGGGCCTGCGGCTGCTACAGGTGAGCACTGTCCCTGGTTACCCTGCTCCACACTCCCAGCTCCCTTTTTGTCCTGTTAGGCAGTGCTCACCAACCACTACCCAGAACTGTCTGTTCCTCACTGGGAAGAATCCCAACTCTTTTAATCTGAAGATCAGACTTTTTTTGAGGCTAGTTACAGTATTGAATGTGATGTATGTGCCAGTCATACCTAAAGAAGGCAGATGTTGTTAGGGACAGGGGCTTAAGAGTTGACAGAAGAGTGATAGCTTGAGAAGGTACCTGGGCCATAGTGTGAAAATTCTGTTACTGGGGCTTAGGGCAGGGTGAGATGTATTAGGTCTGGTGGTAGCAGGGTAACTGAGGAGTCTTCATATTTATTGTGGTCCTGGAAAGTGCTGCTTTCTCCCTTCCTGTTCAAGTTCAGACCTTTCTCTAGCTGGAGACTGGGAGAGAGCAGTCAACCTTGTGCAGCTGACACTTTCTTTCTCTTTCTCTGTTATTCCCAGGACATCAAGGAGACTTTCAATAGGTGTGTTCCCACTCTACCCTTTGTGACCCAGTAGTGTCTGGCTCCCCATTCCTGCCTCTCTTGAGACTTCCTTTCCTCTTTCCCATCCTTTCTCCTCTCCCCTCCCCCGCCCCAGGACCTACGTTTCTGCTTCTTAGACCCTCCACTTCTTCCCTGCTAGCTTTTGTTCTTTACTCTGGGAATATCATGTTCCCACCCCTACCTGGTCCCCCTCCTTCAGGTGTGAAGAGATACAGTTGCAGCCCCCAGAGATTTGGTCCCCTGACCCAGGCCAACCCCATAGCCATGACTTCCTGACAGATGCCATTGTGAGGAAAATGAGCCGGATGTTCTGTCAGGCTGCAAGAGGTAAGGAGGTCAATAACCTTCCTTTTTACAGACCTGAGTTGAGGTTCTGAGTTGACGTTTGGGGAGCTGGGATGGAGTAGACTCTAATGGTGGCTACTCTGAGTGTTCAAGCAGAGTTGCTTTTATGGTGGTCCAGCTGTTTTGGGTAGGTGAGGTGGAAAAAAGGGATAGGGGAAGGCCGGCAGGTGGTAGAATTAGGGTGAAGGCTAGAACCCATAGATCCGGAGCTTGGCCTCCAATACGGGTGGGAGCTAAGAAGAGTTGAATAGGGTTGAAGTGGAGGATAGAGGTGGAAAGGACATTGGTGAGCCTGTGAGGGATGAGGTGTTTTTAGCTCTGCTATATTGGTCTTTCCTCTTTCCAAGTGGACCTGACGCTGGACCCAGATACAGCTCACCCAGCCCTTATGTTGTCCCCTGATCGTCGTGGGGTCCGCCTGGCAGAACGTCGGCAGGAGGTTCCTGAACATTCCAAGCGCTTCTCAGCTGACTGCTGTGTACTAGGGGCCCAGGGCTTCCGTTCTGGCCGTCACTACTGGGAGGTAGAGGTGGGTGGGCGGCGGGGCTGGGCAGTGGGTGCTGCCCGTGAATCAACCCATCATAAAGAAAAAATGAGTTCTGGGGGGTCATCTGTTAGCAGTGGGGATGCCAGCTCCTCACGCCATCACCATCGCCGCCGCCGGCTCCACCTGCCTCAGCAGCTCCTGCTCCAGCGGGAAGTGTGGTGTGTGGGTACCCACGGCAAACGATACCAGGCACAGAGCTCAACAGAGCAGACACTGCTGAGCCCATGTGAGAAACCACGGCGCTTTGGCGTTTACCTGGACTATGAGGCTGGGCGACTGGGATTCTACAATGCAGATACCCTAGCCCACGTGCACACCTTCTCAGCTGCCTTCCTTGGCGAGCGTGTTTTCCCTTTCTTCCGGGTGCTTTCCAAGGGCACCCGCATCAAGCTCTGCCCTTGATCAGCCTGCCACCCGCAGGGGCCCCTCCAGTCACTGCTGGGGGGGCGGGTGGTGGTGGATGTTTGCCCACTCTATTGTGAGCTCAGGCTCCTCCCACTGTTTGTTACTGAGTTGCTTCCTGCTCCCCCTTGAACCTAGGCTGCTTCTCCCTCTAGGAGCCTAAACAACTTCCTAGACTCCCTCCAGCTCAGTCTTCTCTCACCTACTTTGTCTATCTGACAGGTCTGCATGGGTCCCTGATAATGAGAACAGCTGCTTGATCTTCCCTCCCTGTCTGCCTAGCTCAGTCCAGCTCTGGGTCCCAGTTTGAGTAGGATGATGAGTGGAGATTATAATTTTATTCCTTCTCTTTTCCACATCTACTCTTCAACCCTTGTCATTTCTGAGGCTGGAGGGTTTGGGCAAGACCTGCTCATTCCAATTCTATGTTTTGGTGCAAGCCCCAGCTAAGGGATTTGGAAGCTTTTGTGGGAAGGCAGGCTGGGCAAAAGGGTAGAGCTAGGTAAAGTCTACTTTTCTTGGGGAAGTAGGAACTCTAAGCTTTCCTTCCACCCCCAATTTCTACCTCCATAGACTGGCCAGAATTTAGCTTCAGTGAGATCTGGAATGGTCGACTTGACACCGCACACTATTACATGACCCAATAAATTATTTTCTCTCCGTCTTACAGCTTTCTTATTTAGGAGCTAAGCTCCTCACACCTTACCCCTCCTCCAAGTCTTCACTGCCAGGCTCTTTCCCCATTTTCAGTTTCTGGCCTCTCCACACTTTTTAGTTCCATTTTGGTAAGCCCTGTTGGGGTGCTTGGACAGGGGTCTGGATCCTTGGGAGAGCCTTGGGTATAATCTATTTTTCTAGTAACCCCTTGCCTTCTGTCACTTAACAGCTTTTGTCCTCTGCTTTGGTGGCTGAGGTCAATTCATGTTCTTGGGGGGAAAGGTGGGTTGTGTTGCAGAAATAAAGTGTTTATTTGCTGCTGTTGTGGAGTCTTCCTTTAGAAGCAGCTGGCATGCTCCAGAAATGCCTTTCCATACAGGTTCCTAGAGCTGTTTAGAGCTCCACCCCTCCTTTCTTAACTGTCACACAAGATTTCCTGTTGTCTTTCATGAGGCAGGTTGGCCCCATGGAACCAACCCTTCTTAACCCCTGGTTAAGTGTAACTAGCCCCTGCCTCCCAATGCTATGGGTGGCCCATGCAGAATCAACTGTTTTGTTTTTCGAGGCTTTGCACCTTTCCTGAACTCACTTGGTAGCCGCAGAGATCCGCCTGGCTCTGCCTCCCAAGTGCTGGGATCAGAATCAGCTTTTATGTGCAGGTGGAGAATAAATTTCAGAAAGTTTGCCTAGTTGGGGATGTGGCATTGAATAAACTCGGTGCCAGGATAATGAAACACCATGGAGGAAGGCAGAAATAGGTAGGCCTCTTGAGTTTGAGGGCATATATATTAACACACCATCTTGTGGCACCTTTAATCACAGTAATGGAGGGCAGTTATAAACCCTGACTTGAAAAATCAATGGCTTAATGATTTAAGAGCCTGAGCTATACTTCCAACAGTGAATAGGGGCTTAGTTCTCAACATCTATGACTCCGTTTCCCCAACACCCTCTGGCGCAGACACATGCAGACAAACTGTCATACGCAATGAAAGAACGGACCAAAGCAAGGATTTATGGAAGGGGAAAGGTAAGGTGGATAGTATCATGTAGGACTAGGCAAGTTTGGAATTCATAGGTGCATATATCCAAATTACTGACGGGTAAGCTTCACTTGAATTTATAGCAGACTGTTTCACTAGCACAAAAAGATACTTCCTAAAAACCATAACTGAAACCAGTTTCAGAAAGCCAGTTTTATTTCTAAAGCTCTGTTAAAAACTTTTAGCGGGTACCAATCGTCACTTGCCACACTCGCACCAGGTTGTCTGTGTAACCAGCGAACAGAGTCTGTAAAAGAGAATGACAGCAGGGTCATGCCCAGCAATGAATTCTGTAGTCCAAAACAACTCGTCTGTGACAGGCTAAGTGTATACTGCCATACAGATCCAATTTCAGTTTACAGGTTAATAACTCCACATCATCTTTCCCCAGACAGAAATACATATACTTAACATTCTCCACATCTAACCAGTCTATCCTAAATCAACCTGGTTTATTTTCATTTCACTTGTGTTGATATTGGTCTTGTGCCTGTGAAGAGCAAGGGAGACAAGCTGGAAGCTGAGCTGGCAGACTGAAGTACTTACCTGGCCATCAGCAGACCATGCCAGGGAGGTGCATTGGGGTGGCTCTGCCTTGCTGCTGGTGCTGATGACCTCTTGCTTCAGTTCATCTACTATGATCTTGCCTTCCAAGTCCTGAGAACAGACCGACCAGGTAAGGACACCTATAACCATGGACTTAACGACACAAATTAAAGTGCCTTGCCTGACAACTACGAAGGAGACAGAAGTGCCTGACTATGGGCCAGTTGTAATGAACTTTTTAAAAAGACCACTTACAATTCAGATTTCCAACAGATTATGACACCTCATAAAAATAAGTCCAAAACACCAAAACAAAAGAGTTGGGCTTATCCTTTGGTATAGCACTTGCTTAGCATGTGCAAGGCCCCAGGTTCAACCCCAATTATTACCCTACACAAAAAATGGCTACAGAATTTGAGGTTAGCCTAGGCTGCAACATACACTGTCCAAAATATAAAAATAAAACAAATGCCACCAACTAAAAAGGGGCACCACATTCACCCAGGAAAGGCCACAAATGTTCAAAGTACAAAAACAGATGGGGCCCCAAACAGCAACTCTGTGGTGGGGCGTGCAATCCGTGAGCTCCAAGACCAGTCTAGCTTACATAGGTCTCTTCTAAAACGGTTCTTGGGATTGAAGTTAGGTCTCTCGTACTAGAGATACTACTGGCGGGACTGTTTTTGGTTGTCTTCATGGTGTGTGGCTGTTAACTCATCTAGTGGGTAGATGCAGACAGAATAGCCTCTCAAGAAAATTACTTTGGCCCAAATGGCAACTATTACATTCAACAAACTGCCATACATAGGCAATCTCTTTCATTAGGCAGATGTCACCCAGTGCTTCGAACTGTCCAGGAACATTTCTGACAGTGAAATCAATATGCTGCACAACAGACCACACTTACCCAAATCTTGATACTGGGGCCGGTGGCGGCACAGAGCCAGTAGCGGTTGGGGCTGAAACACAAGGCATTGATGATGTCCCCACCATCTAGTGTGTAAAGGTGCTTGCCTTCATTGAGATCCCACAGCATGGCCTGGCCATCCTGGACAGACAGAAAAGGTGAGTTAGGACAGATCACGGTAATGACTGAAGTGTCCATGTTCATGCTCCTAAGCCTTTTCCTCTAACGCACAATATTTACACCGACTTACTTTTAAACGCACATGAAAAACAACTTACTTTTAAAGGAAAACTTCTTTGGTATATCTTTCTACATATTTTAGGATAATGCTCACAAACATTCCTGAAGTCTAGCTAATCTTTTAACTGGTGCATGCTATCAGATAAAAGCATTCTCCTTAAAGAAAATGACGAACTCCCAAATACCTTGCCTCCAGAAGCACAGAGGGATCCATCTGGAGAGACTGTCACTGTGTTCAGATAGCCAGTGTGGCCAATGTGGTTGGTCTTCAGCTTGCAGTTAGCCAAATTCCATACCTAGAAAAGCAGAGGTCCATGGGTGACCAGGATTATGGTCTACATTCTACAACAAGAAAGGGACAACATCTTCTTTGAAGGTGTATCTCAACAGGCTTCTGGTGCAAGCCTAACAGGGCCATGCCCTTGTTGAAGCTCACCTTGACCAGCTTGTCCCATCCACAGGAGACGATGATAGGGTTGCTGCTGTTCGGAGAGAAGCGGACACAAGACACCCATTCTGAATGACTCTCATCCTACAGAAGATAGAGGGGTAAGGTAAGAGGAAGCAGCCTTCCCCAGGCTGCAGGTAACTACTCTAAGGAGCGACAACAGCACTCTCACTTCCTCAGAACCTGAACCTTTACTTCAAGATGAACAGAACAGTTGGTAAAGACTTGTCAAGCTTGTTGACATGTGTTTGAGTCCTAGGATGCCTCCAGAGTTTATCCACTCCTCATGGAGTACAGGACCAGGTGCAGCTCAGAAACAGCCTCTGGATTTCAGCATTGCAACTCAGATGGCATGTTGGAGTCATCACTGCTGTGCCTGGCATGTAGCCCAGTACTTAAACACACCTCCAGAAGGTAGGTGGGAGGTTTAAGATCACCTAAGCCTTACGGAAATTATGGGACACATCTGGGTTTTTGCTCATGTGCAAGGAAGGGCCTGCCCAATTGATGCCTTGGCTCAGGATTCCATGCCCCAACTCAGAAAAATCACCTGAGTCCCATGCCACTCATGAGCAAACATGAGAGAGAAGGAAAAAAAAAGAAAGAAAACAACAACCAAAATCCTAGACAGGACAAATGGCACATTATTGCAAAAAGTTAGAGCCAGATCTGAGTTCTAGGCTAACCAGGGCTACACAGTGAGGAACCCATCTCAAAAACAGCCAACAAAATCCTCAGGGAATGGGAGATAATCTCTTAACTTGTAGCTCCTACTACTTCCATCATTTTACCTGGACAGTGTACTTGCAGACACCCAGAGTATTCCATAACTTTATGGTCTTGTCTCGGGATCCAGAGACAATCTGCCGGTTGTCAGAGGAGAAGGCAACGCTCAGCACATCCTTAGTATGGCCTACAAATCGTCTCGTGGTGGTGCCCCTAAGAGAGAGAACCTGGTCACTTTCTAGACAAATTTTTATCCATTTACAATCAGATCTTTTCTTGGTATCCTTGACCCAGTAGGCTTTATCACTCTACACGGCTCACATGTGGCTTAGGTGCCATTAGCAGCAACCTATGCCTGGTATGTGCCAGAGAACCCATTCAGAATTGCAGGACATGTCCTCATTCCCTTGTGGGGATTGGTTGACAATGTCTTCTTGTCATCACTAGGATCCTCTATTACACCTGACAAATGCCGATCTAGGACAACTCTCAAGACAAAGCGTTGTTTTACTAGAGTGCTGTACCTGGTTAAAAAAATGTTCAACTAGACCAGACCAGCCTCAGCTACTCCAAGAAAGGAGGCTGACATCCCAACATCTTAACCCACCCTCTACAAAAGGACCAATTTCCAAGGAGATACCACACCCTAGAGAATCTACCTCAATTTTGCCCAGCTTTCCCCCAAGGTCCCAAAGCAGCTACTTGCGTTGTGAGATCCCAGAGGCGCAGTGTTCCATCCCAGGAGCCTGAGAGGGCAAACTGGCCATCAGAGGAGATAACAACATCACTAACAAAGTGTGAGTGACCTCGCAGAGCACGCTGTGGGATGCCATAGTTGGTCTCGTCCCTAGTCAGCTTCCACATGATGATGGTCTTGTCTGAAAAGGTTGGCAAAGAAATCTCATAAGGACCACCCAACCTACTTGCTGCAATTTTCAGTGCCTTAAGTTTACTGTTCTATTAGTAAGGAGAGCATCACTACATTTAGTGGGGGAAAACTTATTAGGAGTTTATTACTCCAGAATATAAAAAGGTACACCCAAGACTATGGTTACTACATTTCCTGGGACTGAAATTTAAATTCAACCAAAAAATTTTTTAATTTGCATTGAATGTTTCCCCTCCATTATGCCTATAGTATTCTAAGAAGAGAATGTCAGATCCCCTGGAACTAGCTACAGATGACTGCAAACCACCTTGTACATTGTAGGAAACAAACCCTACCTACTCCCGTTTAAGAGTAACCAGTCTTATCTATCCACTGCTCCAGCCCAATGCTAACTCAAAGCAGAAGCTGTCACTTGGGATAAGCAGACTGCCTATGGCAGCAGACACAGTCCAAGCCACAGACCATTTCAAACTGAACAGTTCTGAATACAATGCCTGATAAGCCTTACATTAGGAGAGAACGAACATAAATTTGGGTGGGTAGGGAAATCTGGGAGAAAAACAGCATTAGTTCCAAGGGATGAAAACCCAGGGCAAGAAGGCCAAACCTAGAGACCTGGGGAACAAGGCAGCTCGAGTTTACCCACTGTCCACAGAGCTTAGGGCCAGGCGGCGGTGGCTCAGAAACAGCCTCTGGATTTCAGCAAAGTACCTCAGATGGCATGTTGGGGTCATCATTGCCCCGCCTGGCTTGTAGCCCCTTAACTACGTAAATACATCTCCAGGAGGCAAGCGAGAGATTTAAATCGCCAATTCCTAGGAGAGTTACAGGACACGTCTCTGTTCCCGACATGTGCAAAGGGTGGCCCAGGTTGGGGCCCAGGTTTGGGTCTGCATGCCCCGACTCACACCCGGGTGGGGGAATGAACCGAGTCAGCCAATCTGCACGCCCCTTGCGAAGCAAAAAGGCACGCAGTCGCTGGGACCCCCAGAGTTCCGCCCGGCATGCAGCCCGTACCTCGAGACGCGGACAGAATCATGTCCGGGAACTGCGGGGTGGTGGCGATCTGTGTTACCCAGCCGTTATGGCCTTTGAGGGTCCCACGAAGGGTCATCTGCTCGGTCATGATTGCAGCTGATGCGAGTGTCGCCGCAGCGACAAGGATGGCACCGGATAGCTCAGGGAGCCAAGCACCACAGCGGCAGCCACCGCGGCCCTGCGGAGAAAAAGAAAGAGCGGCCTCCGCCGGAACCGGAAATACCCGGAGAGCGAGGCGGGGATTCCCATGATTCACCGCTGCCCAGAGATGGCGGCGCTAGGTAGTGGGAGGAGCTGGGTGAGGTAAGTCGCCGCAGTGCCGTTTCTTCTGCCACGGAACGTAATGTGCCAGCGCTGTACGGATGCATTCTGAAGCTAGGTGTATCGGGTTTTAAAAAAGGCTCCTCGGAAGATTAGAACGTGCTGTAGAGGCAGAAAAAGTGAGGCGACCCGCTCATTGCCACGCCGCTGCGGCTCCTCTCCCCACCCCCTCTACGTGGCAGAGACGGAGCTCCGCCCTTTCCGCTTGGAGTTTGGTTCCCGGGTGGGCGACAGCGACTTCAGCCATGACTTAAGGAAGTACAGTTAGAGCTGCAATTAATGGCGTGTGTCACCAAATCTGGCCTTTTTTGGTTTTAAGACAAGATTTCCTGTCGTGAAGGCCAGTCTTAAGTTGGCTTTGTAGCCAAGGATGATTTTGATCCTCCTGCTTCTGTCTCCCAAATTCTGGGATTATAGGCCGAGGTCGCCCGGCGCGGCTAGAGAGGAAGTACTAGGTTCAGATTTCTGAGGATTCCTCTTGGAATCCCTTTCTGTGGTTCTGACCACTCCACAGAAAAGCCAGCTAGTTTGTCTTGTGTAACCCTGAAGTGTTCCTGGACAGGGAAGCAGAGGAACACAGTTGACCTGGCAACCTGATGATCCTCCTCTCAACACTTGTTTAAATATGTAGTGTCCCCCAAACGTCAGAGATCTCTCCTCAGATTTTATAATTTTATGTTTTAAAATATGTGAGTGTGAGTGAGCCTGTGCTTGCCGCAGCGCGCAGGTGGAAGTCGGGAGCTTTCTCTCCTGCCATGTGGCCTTGGCTGCAGGTGATTTGACTTCTCGCTCAGTTCAAATATTTTTAAAAAGGAGCACCGGTCAGGATGGTAGCAACCATTAATATCTATGTGAACAAAAGACGTATTTTTGGTTGTGAGCCCGCCTTTAATTCCAGCACTCGGGAGGCAGAGCCAGGCGGATCTTTGTGAGTTCGAGGCCAGCCTGGTCTACAGAGCTAGATCCAGGAAAGGCGCAAAGCTGCACAGAAAAACCTGTCTCGAAAAAAACAAAAAAAAAAAAAAAAAGAGAGAGAGAGACGTATTTATTTATTTTAGTACTGTTGCTTAACTCTCACGTGCTAGGAAAGAGCCTTGTGGAGTTAATCTACCTCTCCCCTCAAGAACTTTGTTTAGTTTTTCTATGTTTTTGAGACAGTGTCTCACTTTGTAGACTTGGCTGGCCTGGAACTCAAGAGAACCACCTGCTTCCGAGTGCTGGGATTGCTGGGATCAAAGGCATATATCGCCTGACCAACCTTTTTTTTTTTTTTTTTTTTTTTTTTTGGTTTTTTGAGACAGGGTTTCCCTGTGTAGTTTTAGTGCCTGCCCTGGATCTTGCTCTGTAGACCAGGCTGGCCTCGAAGTCACAGAGATCCGCCTGTCTCTGCCTCCCAGTGCCAGGATTAAAGGCATGCACCGCCACCACCCGGCCCTTCTTTATTTTTTCATACAGGATCTACATAGCTCAAATTGGATTTAAACTTAAGGTCCCGGTTCCTCAGCCATCCAAATAGCTAGGATTATAGACATAAGACACCAGGACCTAGACATAAGTTTTTGTTTTCCGATGTGTAAAATGCATTGAATTTAGTTTCTTAGTTGTGAAATGAGATTGAAATTAGAACTTACATAATATGGTAGTGTGGAGAATAAAGGAATATAGGAGACTAGGCATGGTGTAAGAGGCCTGTAATCCCAGCACTCAGAGGGCAGAGGCAGGAGGGTCACTGTGAGTTCAAAGCCCACCTAGTCTACATAACAAGTTCCAGACCAACCAGGGCTACATAATGAAACCTCATAATAAAACCAAAAAGCAGCTGGTCAGTAGTGGTAGCACATACCTTTAATCCCAGCACTCGGGAGGCAGAGGCAGACAGATCTCATTGAGTTCGAGGCCAGCCTGGGCTACCAAGTGAGTTCCAGGACAGCCAGGACTGTTACACAGAGAAACCCTGTCTGGAAAAACAAATCCAAAGGTGCATTTTGGAGTAAAGACATGGGCATGTGTGAAAGCGATCTCTTATGGGCATGTGGGAACAAGGTTCTTGGCTGGTATCTGAGAACTGAGCATCGATGGTTGGCACAGGATTAGGGTAGGTCCTTTGCAAGGTGCGTGGGAAGGCATCTGGAAAGGAGGGCTATGTTAGGTGGGCATAGTGGCAAAGCTGCTGCTCCCTTTGTTTGTCCAGGTGTGCAAAGGCTAGGGCTTCTCACTTGAGACCACTTGCTCTTCTGGCCTGTCGCAGCCTCCCTGGGTTCCCTGCAGTCACTTTGTGGACTACACAGGGTGCTCTCCTGGATGTGTTCCTGTACAACCTGATGAGTGCCTTTTTAGGATCCTAAGGTTGTATATCACCTGTATCCTTGGTAAACCCAATTGACTGCCTTTCATTTTTCCAAGTCTTGAGCCATTGTTTTGCATTGTTTTGTTTCTCTGGTGGTCCTGGAAGTCACCTGTTCTTACTCACCCCATAACCAGTTTGCTGCCCGTGAAGTGGGTCATGCTAGCACCTTTCTGTCCTCTGTACTGCTCTTCCTTTCTGAATTTTTTTTTTTTTTTTTTATGAGACAGGGTCTCCCTGTAGCTTTGCGCCTTTCCTGGATCTCGCTCTGTAGACCAGGCTGGCCTCGAACTCACACTGGGATTAAAGGCATGCGTCACCACCGCCCCTGTACTGCTCTTTGTAAATAGAGAGGTGAACCACTACATCCATATACTAGCCTCCTCTTTATAAACTGACATTTATTTCCATTTGAAAAAATGTCATTCTCTTTTCCACTGGTCTTGGGGATTGAATCCAGGCTTTCTGTCTTGCTAGACAAGCATGCTGCCAGTGAGCTACACCACCAGACTCTTTTCTTCCTCCTTTT
Organism: Peromyscus leucopus; assembly: GCF_004664715.2. Lineage (NCBI taxonomy): Eukaryota > Metazoa > Chordata > Mammalia > Rodentia > Cricetidae > Peromyscus > Peromyscus leucopus. The sequence goes on along the minus strand of NC_051086.1, from coordinate 31,916,951 downwards.
TTCTTTCTTCCTTCCTTACCTCCCTCTTTTCCTCTCTACATATCCTTCCTAAGACAAGGTGTCACCGTGCAGCTCTCTGGCTGACCTTTATCTTCCTAGTACTAAAATTATAAGCATGTTCCACCAAGCCCTGATGTCTGTTCTTTTTTTTTTTTGATCTCTGCCTTAGGGTGTCCCAAGGAATCAGCATTTCTGAGCTAGCACTGGAAGTCTGAGTTTAAAAGGAACCCTTCCCAGACCTTCCTGGGCTGCCTGAGATAGGACTGCTGCAGATCCTTTTCCCAGAAGCTGGAGGTTGGGGTGGGGTGTATGTGTTGGGCAGTGTTGCCCACAGAGACTCTACCTTCCACAGAGTTCCTGCCTACCATGACTTTGCTCTATCTCTGTTGCTTTCCTAGGATCATGAGACCCCCGGACTGAGGCTTGAGACCTGAAGCTGCCATCATCCTTCTTTGTAATTCTAGCCTCTACAGGGAGAATTTAGAAGTCATTTTGGATTTCATGTTGGCTGAGATGGTGATGCCAACCATAAAACAGGGATTCGTGGACAACCAGACCCTGAAGGATTGGGGTTTCCTTTGCAAGTCTTCCTTCAGTTCCTTCACAGGAACCAAAGAGGATATGTGCCGACCATTATGGTTGCTGGGGGACAACAGAGCCTAGCCAGTCACCTTGTAATATTGGAGATTTCTTGAAGTGTAGCTTGGGGCATGGGCCTGAGGGACAGAGGGGCCACCTGGCCTTCTCCTCACTCACTGGAGTTGAGCATCCCTTCATCACTTATTTTCTGAAGCTCCCTACCAGCATCAGCAAATGCTCCTGCCTAGTTGGGGCCAGGGAACCCTGCTTCTGAGGGAAGAATCCGTACATTTGACTCGAAGTCAGTGAGGGTTCCCAGCTCCTTCTATCAGAGCCACCTCTCAGCCACAGGATGTTTGAGTATTAGCCATGCTTCTCCCAAAATAAGTCTGCAAATCTTGGGAATGAATGAGTCCAGCTCCTTTCTCACCCCTGGTCATTCTTCTAGTCATGTGGAGATGAAAAGTCTACTGGACACCCCCAGTCCCCCCACACTCTAATTTGGTTTTGGGAAAAGATTCGGGGTTGGCCCATACCACGTTGGCTGAACCCTTTCTGGCTGTGCTCACCGTTCCTGTCCTGAAGTTCAGCTGTGCTTCCCCATGTGTCTGAGCTCATGAACTGCTTCCATTCCACACAAGAGAAGCAGCCCTTGAGACATTGGAAAGTCAGTCTCTGTTTTGTAGAAGCCCTCAGGACCCACCCAGTATAGGCCAGTGTATGCTAGCTCTTCAGGCTGCCTGGAGCTCTGATCTTGGGCTCCACCCATTCTTGCCAGCATTCATTGCTCTGGAGGTGGGGGCTCTGTAGATAACCGAGGGGCTGACAGGTAAGTGGTCAGAATCAACTAGCCTTCTGGCTATGCAGATTCCTGGTGACTGCTTCTGTCAGGCCCCTGTGTGGTCGCATGAATCTTCCTCTGCTTCTGCCACTCATCATTTTCCTCCACATAAGCCCTTACACATTACTTTCCTGCCTAGAAGGCCCTCCATAGCCTACGCTCCCTTCTCATAGCTAAATCTAAACTTCCTTGGATCTTTCCTGAGGTTGCTGGGAAGTGCTCAGTGACCCCCAGGTTAAGGTCAGGTTCCTTTGGTGCTCTCATGGCCATGCTTGTAGTCACTTGTCCTAAGCTCAGTGAATACTTCCTGGACTCTTAGGGCTTCCTTTATGAGTGTCCTGGGAAGAGCATTGGTCTGTTTCTGCCCACATTTTGTATTTTCAGCACCATGTGGAGGACTTAGCCTGTAAAAGACTCTAATCTTCGTGGTCAGCTTCACAGACTTTTAAATGGCAAAGGGTGTTCTAGATAGAGGGATCAGCATGGGTTCAGAGTCTTGGCTTTGAGAGTTTAAGTAGTAGACAGAAACCCTAGATAGGCAGGGATCACTAGTGAGGAATGTGTTTGTTGCTAAAGAGTCAGAATTTTGTCCTGATAATATAATAGTTCTCTTTCTCTCTCTCTCTCTCTCTCTCTCTCTCTCTCTCTCTCTCTCTCTCTCTCGCGCTCTCGCTCTCGCTCTCTCGCTCTTTGGTTTTTCAAGACAGGATTTCTCTGTATTCTCCAGGCTGTCCTAGATCTCTCCCTGTAGACCAGGCTGGCCTCAAACTCAGAGATTCACCTGCCTTTGCCTCCAGAGTTGAGTGCACCACCACCACCGTCCAGCTTCTCAAGTCATCTCTTTAGGTTAAGAGCAGAGAAACTCTAGACTTAGTTCGTGATTCTTCATAAAATCTAAGCAATGAAACCATTGCCCTATTGCAGTTACTTTTATTATTTAGTTCCAAGATCTTGACTTTGTATCTGCTCTGTCACTTATGGACCTTGTTTTCTCAGCTGGACATAACAGCTCTAACATTTAAAAAATATTGAGGGGATCCTGCTGCTTCCACTCTGAGAGCTGGAGAAGTGGAGCATTATATCTGTTAATCCACAGATGCTATGGATACTGTTAGTAAGGTTCTGGCTAGACCAGGCTGGCCTTCCACTGACCACTCTGAACACCAAGGCCATGTTCTGGCTATAAGGCCTTAGTCTACACTACTAAGTCTACAGGGCTTGCATTTACACTAGTGGTTCTCAATTGGATATTTAAACAGTTTTTTTTAATGTGATGGATGTTTTGCTTATATTTGTGTCTGTGTGTGCAATGCCCAAAGAGACTAGAAGAGGGTGTGGGATCCCCTAGAAATGGTGTTACAGAGGGTTGTGAGCTGCCTGCCATGTGGGTGCTGGGAATAGCACCTGGTTTTTTATGGAAGAGCAGCTGGGGCTCTTAACTGCTGAGCCAACTCTCTAGCTCTTTGGGGATGATTTTTGAATGTCCCCACAGGTGACATTTTGCAGTGTCTGGAGACATTTGATGCTGTCATAACTGGTGGAGGAGGCAAGTGTACCTCTGTTAACTGGAATCCTGAGACATAAAGTATCTAACAACACACAGAACAGCCCCTCAACCCCAAAGAATTATCTTGTTCAAAGTATTAATTCTGAGCTTGAGAAACTTTAGTTTAGTTGAAGTGTAGACCAGGTCTTCATGCCTCTGATGTCCAGGCCCAGTCATATAAAATATAAGGCTAGCAAGTGTCTGATAAGTTGGGGAAGGAAAAATACAGAGTCATCAGGCTCTATGAAGCTGCAGGGTAACTCTAGCCTTAGTGTGTTTAAATATAATGGAAGCCTTAGAGCTAAGGTGATGATGCAGGTGGAGTTGAGGATTTGTTTTTTTTTTTTTTTTTTTTTTTTTTTTCCTCGAGACAAGGTTTCTCTGTGTAGCTTTGGTGCCTGTCCTAGATCTCACTCTGCCACCACCGCCTGGCTAGGAGTTGAGGATTTTAGATGTAGGAAATCTGTGTGAAGATGGGGTCCATGGTGCAGCCACAGTAGAGAGGAGCAAGTTTTAACAGTCTGGCAGGTGATGCAGCAGTAAACAGCTGAACCTGGAAAGGAAGACATTCAGTAAAATGAGTGCCTGGTACGTATGATTGTACCACCCCCCAAAAAGTTTTAGTAATACATACTGCTATTTTAAAGGTGTAAAAAATTCCAATTTTGGCCGGGCAGTGGTGGTGCACACCTTTAATCCCAGCACTCGGGAGGCAGAGCCAGGTGGCATCTGTGAGTTTGAGGCCAGCCTGGTCTACAGAGCGAAATCCAGGACAGGCACCAAAACTACACAGAGAAACCCTGTTTTGAAAAAACCAAAAAGAAAATTTCAATTCTGTTTCCTTCAGTGCTACCGAAAAATTCAAAGTCGAACTCCATGTAGTTCAGTTGGTAGAGTACTTGCCTAACATGGATAAAGCCCCAGCTTCAGTCCCTAGCACCCCATAAAACTGGGTGTGGTGGCACATGCTTATAGTATCAAAGCTTGGGAGGTGGAGGCAGGAAGATCAAACATTTAAGATCATTTTTTTTTGTATATATTGAGTTCAAGGCCAGCCTGAGATACATGAGTTCTATCTAAAAACAAAACAAGCACAACAAAAACTTCAGTATTAATTGTGTCTGGGAGTACTTGTTGCTCTTCTAGACGGCCTGGGTTGTGTTCCCTGCCTCTGTATTGGGTGACTCAAAACCACCTGTAACTCTAGCTTTAGGGATCAGGATGCCCTCTTTTGCCTCCGAAGACACCGGAACATGCATAGAACACACATGCGCACACACACATATTAAACATGAAGCAGCACCAGAAATAGAATGGTTTTGTAGCTATTTCACTAATAGATTTTTCTCCTCATTCATGTTCTCTGATTCAGCCTCTGAGATTTTTGTCCAGTTATAGGAGAAAAATTTACCCACTTCTAGCCTCCTTGGGCACCTGCCTTATGTGCACACTACCCCACCATTAAAAATAAAAATAAAACCCTGTCTCAAAACAAGCAAAAAAACAAAACAAAACAATATATGGGCTAGAGAGACGGCTCAACTGGTGAGTGAACTTAATGCTTTTCCTGTGAATGGGAGGTCAGTTCCCAGCTCCCATGTCAAGCAGCTCATGACCGACTGTAATTCCAGTTCCAGGGGCTCTGACACTCTCAGGCACTCGAAGTCATATGAACATATCCACACACAGACATGGGCACATGTAAACATAATTAAAAATAAATTTAAAAGGTAGGTAAAACATGATCAGTCTCTTCAGGAGTACCAAGTAAAAGGCCTATGGTAACCCTTCATCCAGCTTTATCCAGTTTTTCAGTCGTTTTCTCCTTCCTTGATTTGTGTCCTGGTGAGAAGTACATTGTACTAAGATATACCAGTATAGACTTAAATACGTACAGCATAAGTAAAGTTCCTGGAAACTTTTAATGTTCCCTCCCTTATGCTTTTAAGGAACTAACATTTTCTCTTTTATTCAGTAAAATGCTGTTTAAGATACAATATAAGACTGTCCTGATGGTGCAGGCCTGTCTTTTCAGCTGCTTGGGAAGCTGAAGTGGGAAGATTGCAAGTTCAAGATCTGACTGGACTATGATGTGAGTTCAAGGACAGCCTCCACCACTAAGAGACCCTGACTGAACACACAAAAGGAGGGCTGGAACATAGTTCAATTGTAGGTCACTTGCTTAGCATATGCAAGGCCCTAGACTCAATGTCCAATGTGGGATGTTTGAAGTTAGGAATAGCAAGCAGCTTGTGTATAATGCTGTCTAGCCAGATCCCAGTAATGACACAGAAATTTCTTATTAATTATGAAAGTTCGGCTTGTAGCTCAGGCTTGTTATAACTTAAATTGGCCCATTTATATTAATCTACATTTGCTACATGGCTTGTGGCTGTTACCTCTCCTGTACATCCTGCTTGCTCTGCCTCTCCTGGATCTCTCCTGTGCTTCAGTTATTTCCTCCTACTTCCTCTCCCTGCCTGGAAGTACTCCCTATACCTCCTGCCCAGCTATTGACCGTTCAGCTCTTCATTAAACCAATTACAGCAATATATCTTTACACAGTGTGCAACTATCTCACAACAGCAGCTACCCTAGTGGAGCCTTCAACACACTCTGAAGTCCCTTTTCTCGGTTTCTGGGCTTGAGCTAAACTGTTAAGTTGCAGAGAGGAAGGGGGTTCTGCACACCATTTTATACATACCTGACTTTGTGCTGAACAGACAGCAAGCATTTCCAGCATATGTATTGAGTAAAAAACACAAGTGACACTTGGGAGGTGGAAGCAGCAGAACTGGGATGTCAAGGTTTACTCCTGATACATGCTGAGATCAAGGAGCCTGAGTAATAAATAAAGCACACACCAGACACCTATCCAGGGCTGAAGAGGTGGCTCAGTGGTTAAAAGCACTTGCTGCTCTGTGGAGGCCCAAACTACTCAGGGTCAGAGAATCTCAGCTTGCTTTACTCAGCAGGGCTCCATAATGAGATGATTTGACCACGGGCATGTTTACCAGGTGTTTGGAAGGGTCTACCCTTGGCTGTATGGTGTGCTTTGATCTTGTAAGCGGGGGTGGGGGGGTGTCTTTTGCCTCTCCCCCTGGCATGTTATCGAAAGTCCTTTGAATAAAGCCTGGAGGCTGTTGGGTATTGATCCAGGTCCTCCCGAAGCTATCTTGTGTTTCTGTCTTTTTTCTTGTCGGCTAGGTCGGGGCTGGACTCCCAAGGACCCACACACTGCTCTTACAGAAGATCCCAGTTCTTAGTACTATAGCTCCAAGGCTACCTGCACACACATAATAACACAATATACATCCATACAGATACAGAAACATACACATAAGGGGTGAGAGACTTATAAGAAGAGCACTGACTGTTCTTCCAGAGGACCTGGTTCCATTTCCAGCAACCACATGGCAGGTAACAATTTTCTGTAACTCCAAGATGTGACACCCTCACACAGACATACATGCAGGCAAAACACCAATGTAAAAGAAAAAATGAAAAAGCCGGGCAATGGTGGCACACACCTTTAATCCCAGCACTCAGGAGGCAGAGGCAGGTGGATCTCAAGAGTTCAAGGCCAGCCTGGTCTACAGAGCAAATTCCTGGACAGCCAAGGCTACACAAACCCAAAAAACAAAACAAAAACAAAAACACCCAAACAAACAAAAATTCACCCTGAGTGTGATGGTACATGTCTTTAATCTCAGTACTCAGGAGGCTGAGGTAGGCAGATTCTTTGAGTTCAAGGCCACCCTGGTCTATCTATGGAGTTCCTGGACCACTAGGACCACACCAAGAGACCATGTCTCAAAATAAACAACAACAACAACAACAAAATTACACTTTTGTTGGGACAATATTTTTGGTCTCAAACTCTGTACCCAAGGATGACCTTGAACTCTTGATATACCTGCCTCTTTGTCCCAAGAGCTGGGGTTACATATGTTCCTGCTCCTGTTTTATAATGTTTTTCTTTCCCCCTTTCTCTTTAGCATACTGATCCAGGTCTAATTCTTGGGACTAACAGGAGACAATAGTGTTGTTGACAAATTTGTAATCTGCGGCTGTCAGTTTGCAGAAAAGAAGTCCCAAACAGCAGTAAATCATTAAAAATTCTGAAGTGTCTTGTAGACCAAAAAGGGACAAGGTTAGTTAACCACTTCCATAGCGTTTGAAGAAAATACTGGATTCGAGAGTTACTAGAATTGGCCATGGAAAACTAGGGTTATGCTTGCAGCGGTTTCAAGCTGAAATTAGCTACTGTGAAAATGTGCCGCTCCACAGGCCACCTATATTCCCAGGGGCTTTTCCTTTCCTGCGTGGGTGCTGGCAGAGGGTGTGCTCAGTGTTTCCTCTATAGCTGTGTAGCCCCAAAGCCAAAATGAGAAAGAGAGAGAGAGAGAGAGAGAGAGAGAGAGAGAGAGAGAGAGAGAGAGAGAGAGAGAGATGGGGTAGGTTAGTGGGGAGATGAACACTTTCCGGAACTGCAAGGAAAACGCTCCCTTTCTGGCTTCATTTTTCCTCATGTTTAGAGACATAGCATGCTCAGGGGGTCTCAAGTAGAACTTGAGTGGAAGGTTTTCAGGTCTCTTGAACTGTCTGAGAGCTGTGGTGCCTACTGGTGTGCGTCTCCATGGCAGGCATGAGCTGCCCATCTTTTGGTGCTTAAGGAACACAACAGAACCACCTCTCCAGCTGCTCTGATTGATCATGAGCATCTAGAAGAATCTCCGTGTCCCCATTGTGGAGGTTTCCAAAAGGAGGTGCTCCAGCTCCCCCTCCCCCAATCTCCTATTGTCTGGACCATTGCCATTGCTACAGTTCATGGTTAACTTCAACTAGGGAGTGTTGAGAGTCACTGGTGTGGCCCAGGCTGCTCTTCCATCAGATATTCTAGCCAGGAATTCTGTCCCCGAGCATCCTTTGTTCTTGTTTTTCAAGTTTTTGTTTGTTATTGCTGGGCAGGGACAGCAGAGGCTCTGCTAAAGGAGAGACTACAGGAGATGACTGGTGGAAGAACTGCCATGGCTCCAGGTGACTGTCACAGTTAGCTTCAGCTGTCAACTTGACACAAACCTAGAACCAGCTGGGAGGAGGGACCAGCAACTGATAAATTGCCTCTCTCAGGCTGACCTATTGCCATGTCTGTGAAGCATTTTCCTAATTGCCTATTGATGTAGGAGGACGTAGCCCACTGTGGACGGTGCCATCTGTAGCCAGGTGGGCTTGGGCGGTGTCAGAAAGCCGCGCAAGTCAAGGGAAGCAGTCTAGTAGGCATTCCGCCCCAACTCCAGGTTCCCGCTTGAGTTCCTGCCTTGGCTTCCCTTGATGATGGACTATGACCTTGAAGAACCAAAACACCCCCATTTCAAGCAAGCCCCTCACCCCAGCTTGAAACAGGCCTGAGTTTCAAAATTCTCAGAGCTGCTGACATAGGTCTCAGGACAAAGTCAGGATGTTTGAAGAGCCATCTGGTAGCCACTGATTAACCATAGAATGCCCCAATGCCGGAGATGGCCAAAAGTACAAAGTCAGGATGTTTGAAGGACTATCTGGTAACAATTGATTAACCACAGAATGCCCCAATGTGGGAGGTAGTCTATAAAGTTTGACAAACAACCGGTTAAAGCTAGAAAGTAAGATAAAACAGAAATTCTGAAAAGTCCCTAAAACTTGAGCCAATCAGAATTGTACCCATACTCGCACCCCTAAATGATGTGACCTTATGGTTTTTGCCTTTAAAAACGGAGTTTGCAGGGGGCGGGCACCTCCTCCAGCCTCTGCTGTGTTGGATGGCTTGACGAGGTCCATGCCACGTGGCTTGAACTGCTTCAATAAACCTTGCCGTTGCATTTCGGTGAGTTCGTGTCTCTGGTGGCCTCTTCAGTGGTCTCGCTCGCGCTCAGGGCATAACAACCTGTAATCAAAATTCAGTCCTTTCCTCCCCAAGTTGTTTTGGGTCAGAATGTTTTATCATCGCAAGATAAAAGCAAACCAGGATAGTATTCCACCTCTTTTCTTTTTAAAAATTTAAACGTGTGTGTGTGTGTGTGTGTGTGTGTGTGTGTGTGTGTGTGTGTGTGTGTGTGTAGGTCAGAGAACAACTTTCAGGAGTCAGTTCTCTATCCAACATGTGTGCTCTGGGGATAGAGCTTGGTGGTAAACAACTTTACCACTGAACCATCTCACCTGCCCGTTTCCTTTTGCTCTTTTTTTGTTTTGTTTTGTTTTGTTTTCCGAGACAGGGTTTCTCTGTGTAGCTTTGAGCCTTTCCTGGAACTCACTCTGTAGCCCAGGCTGGCCTGGAACTCCGCCTGGCTTTGCCTCCTGAGTGCTGGGATTAAAGGCGTGTGCCACCACTGACCGGCGGCTCCTTTTGCTTTTAAAACTTGTGAGATATTCCTGGCTTTTTACATTGTTTCATACTAAGAATGAAAACACACACACACACACACACACACACACACACACACACACACACACACACAAGTGTGTATATGCATATACATATGTATTTTAAGATTGATTTTTTTTTTTTTAATGAGTGTATTTGCTGCACTGGTGCTGGCAGAGGCAGCTGGAGTTACAGGTACTTGTGAGCACTGAACATTATTTTTTTTTCTGAAGCTGAGGACCGAACCCAGGGCCTTGTGCTTGCTAGGCAAGTGCTCTACCACTGAGCTAAATCCCCACCCCACCCCCTTTTTTTTTAAAGTGAATATTTTTTCTTTGTGTATGAGTATTTTACCTACATGTATATCTGTGTACCCCATGTGTGCCTGGTGCTTGCAGAGACCAGAAGAGGGCATAGAATCCCCTGAAACTGGAGTTACAGATGGTTATAAGCCACATGTGGGTGCTGAGAATTGAACCTTGGTGTTCTGGAAGAAGAACCAGTGCTCTTTAGCGGGTGAGTCATCTCCAGCCCACTAAGAATATCTTTGTAGTAAAATGTTTCCGCAAATAAAAATTCCTTAGTTGCTTTTACTTCCCAGCTTTGCTCCGCAAGTTGAGCCCTGGGCCTTGTGCTTTTAAGTCTTCTGGGCAGCCATATCCATCAGAATTACAAACAGACTCCCAAAGAAAAAGAAAACATTTTAAAATGGAGAGGAATTAAAAGAAAAAAAAAAGCCATAAAAATGCAAAACCAAACAAAAAGATGGCAGGGCCCGTAGCTCATGGCAGAATTTTTGAGTAGCGTATGCAAGGCCTTGTATTCACTCCCCAGCACCAGTAAGTAGGAAATAAGTTAGACTTTTCCCTGAGATTCCGTTGGAAAGAACTCAACTAAGAAATACCTGAAGGGGCTCTGGAGAGAGATTGTAGTGGGTAGCCATTCCAACTTGGTTCTGGAAGTTCCAACCCCCATTGAGACTCTGGCAACTGTCACGCCTACGAGGCGGGGCGAGGGGAGGCGCCTGGGGACCCGAGAGCGGGATGGGCCAGCGCTCGCTCTGGGCGCTCTCTCGTGCCGGGACGCTGACCAGTGCAGATTGACTGTGTAGAGCTCCGGAGAACACCGTTGGACTGCATTACACCTTCCCCAGACCCTGCGACCTACCCATTACTTAATTTGTGAGTTTCGCCATTAAATAAATATCCTTTTAACTACGTGGAGTGGCCAAAATAATTTCTCCAATATCTGGCGCTTACGTGGGGCAAACTCCAAAGGCCTGTTCGGCTCCCGCCGTCTCCTCCCTAGCTGGCGGGTACCTAAACCCGCCTGCAAAGTTCCATATAACCAGGGAACACCTACACGGTTCCATTCCCGAAAAAGGGAGCAGCTAGTCCTATCTCAATTCCCTAGCTTAGCCCCAGACCAGCGAAAGAGGCAGGAGAGTGCTAGCTCCGATTTCCGCCATCTCCGCCATTCCGCCATCTCCCTCCGACCCCAGCCAAGATCGCCAGCAGGCCCTGTTTCGGAGCTGTACCAACGCCACCTGCTGGCTGAAAAGGGCTACTACACGAAAGGTAAGCATATTGTTTCAAGTAAAGGTACTTGAGAATTTTACACCTTAAAATTGACTAACAAATTTTGAGTAATTCGTGTAATATGGCCGACAACATTACCTCACAAGAATTTAAAAACCTTTTTGCCTGTATGATGAATGACATCTTCCTGGAAATATACGACATTCCTAAGGCATATCTGGGCTATACCATTTTGGCATTCATCATAATAATTCACACAGTGTTCAAACACTGGTTTAAGAACAAAGATGAGTCATTATTGGGACTGATACAGGCTTTAAAAGATAGCAATGAAGGCTTAGAGAAAAAGATTCTCTCTCTGGAATCTGCTTTCAAAGATAGCAATGAAGGCTTAGAGAAAAAGATTCTCTCTCTGGAATCTGCTTTCAAAGATAGCAATGAAGGCTTAGAGAAAAAGATTCTTTCTCTAGAATCTGCTAATCAGGATGTACAAAACAGGCTTGTACCCAAAATTGATTTTATTGATAATAAATATGAATATTTAATGGATAGAACACTAACTCTCCAGAGTGAAGTTGTGGCTACTCAGACAGTATATAAGGAAGAAAGATTATCGTTAATTGATAGGATAAGGTCCATGGAATCATGTGTTTCTGAGGAACATAAAAACTTCTATGATTCCATGAGAAATATGGAGTCCCTTACAAGAGAGGAGGTTCACTCCCTAGAACAGACCCTAGGTGCTCGTTTGCAAGCCCTAGAAGAAACTCTCAGTAAACATGACAAGGGAACTAATAAGCAGAAGGTCAAGACCATAGAGGTTGTAACATCTTCAAATGGCTCTCATACAATGGCTTATCCTGTTATTGTCCATGAGAAGCCAGCAGATGACACACACCCCGAGCCATATATGACATATACATTACAACCAATTTCAACAAGGGACTTTAAAAATATAAAGGAAGCAGTAGTTATGTATGGGATACAATCCACATATGTAAAACAGATGTTAAATTCGTGGTCTACCTCACATAGAATCATTCCAGATGACTGGCATCAGTTAATTTCAGCTGTTCTAGAATATAGTCAGCAGTTACAGTGGAAAAGCTGGTTGAGAGAAGAGGCAAAAAATTTAGAACAACAAGGTAAAATCAGAGGTTTTGTGATCTCCCAAGATCAAATACTTGGTGAGGGATGTTTCGCTGACAGGAATGTACAAGCCACTTATGATGAGCATACAATATCCCTATGCCGTACAGCAGCTCTAAATGCTTGGGAAAAAATTCCAGAACCTGGAAAACCAACTGAGGTATACACAAAGATATTTCAGGGACCGCAGGAACCCTTCACTGATTTTTTACAAAGACTGAACAGAGCTATAACAAGAGCTGTGTCAGACAAAGAATTAAGAAAAGTATTAACTGAGTCCTTGGCATTTCGACAATGCTAATGCAGAATGCAGAAGAATACTTACACCATTAAAGATCAGATCAGCTCCTTTGGAAGAATGGATTCAATATACTAATGGTGTTCAGTCTCTTAACTACAGTAATGAGGCTTGGATAGGAGAGACAAATCCAGAGGTGAAAGAAGGCCCCGTGTTACCAAATGTTTTAAGTGTGGTACACCAGGTCATATAAGTAAAAACTGTACATGGGGTACTCCTAGAAGCAATACTCCTTCTAGGAATAGCCTAAACAGGAGACCCCAACCACCTCCTGGATTATGTAGAAGATGTGGCAAAGGCCGACATTGGACCAGTGAGTGCAGATCAAAAATAGATATACAAGGCAACCCTTTACTGGCGGGAAACTCCTCAGGGGGCCTCTTGCAGGCCCCCAAACCAAACGTAGTACGAACATTCCCTGCCACTGTGGAAGAAATTCCTCTCCAGGACAACTGAATAAACCAATGCCTAATGTAAAAACTGATACTGCAATGGATGATAAAACAGCTTTGATAGCTGGATCACAGTTTACAAAGAACACTATAAAACAAATATTTTGGCAGACTTCCATAAATGAACAAAGACCAAAGCTTAGAATTCGAATTAATGGCCTGGTTCTGGAGGGCCTGGTGGACACAGGTGCAGATGTGACTATAATTACACCAAAATCATGGCATCCAAATTGGCCTCTTCAAGAGGTAGATGTCCAACTGTTAGGGATTGGCACCCTATCTCAGATAAAACAGAGTTCGAGATGGGTTGAATGCATAGGGCCAGAAGGACAGAGAGGAAGGCTGAAGCCTTATGTAGCAAATGTAGCAGTAAATCTTTGGGGCCGAGATCTGTTACAACAGTGGAATACCCAGATTAAAATTCCTACACTTTCAGAAAAGGAATACAGACCAATGCATGTTTCTAGGAATAATATCATAACATGCTATAAAAATCAGTCACCAACCATTCAGGCTGTTCACAAACAGAGCACGACTGTTGTTGAACTCTCAGAAGTACCAACTGCCTTACCTTTAAAATGGCTAACTAATAAACCTGTCTGGGTTGGACAATGGCCTTTGACAAAAGAGAAGCTACAAGCTTTAGAACAGCTGGTTCAAGAGCAGTTAAATGCTCAACACATTGAAGAATCTACCAGTCCTTGGAATTCTCCTGTATTTGTTATAAAAAAAAAAATCTGGTAATTGGAGAATGCTGACAGATCTGAGAGCTATTAATAAAGTAATTCAGCCAATGGGCTCCCTACAGACTGGGATGCCCTTGCCCTCTATATGCTACCAAAAGAATGGCCTATAATAGTTATTGACTTAAAAGACTGTTTCTTTACCATACCCTTACAGGAAAATGATAGAGAAAAATTTGCCTTCACAGTACCTAATTATAATAATTCTCAGCCAGTCAAGAGATATCAATGGAAGGTCCTCCCACAGGGAATGTTAAACAGTCCTACTTTGTGTCAATACTTTGTGCAGAAACCATTAGAGATAATTCGTGTAAAGTTTCCACAATCCATAATTTATCACTATATGGATGATATCCTATTAGCTGATAAAAAGTTAGATACATTGGAAAGCATGTTTGAAGAAGTAAAAAAGGTTTTGCCTCGCTGGGGACTGCAAATTGCTCCTGAAAAAATACAAAGAGGAGATTCTATTAATTACTTAGGATATAAGATAGAGCTACAAAAAATTAGACCCCAAAAGGTACAACTAAGAAGAGATAGATTGAAGACTCTTAATGATTTTCAAAAGTTATTAGGAAGCATTTCCAACTTACTGGGTATCATGGGAATACCCAAAGATGGACTACAAAATTTGGCTAATACTCTAGAAGGGGACAAAGAATTAAATAGTCCAAGAGAATTATCAGCCGAAGCTGAGAAGGAATTGGCTCTAGTAGAAAAGACAATTCGAGAAGCACATGTGGATCGTGTGGATCCAGAACTTAAATGCATTCTTGTCATATTCCCCTCCAGACATTCCCCAACAGGTATTTTGATGCAGAGGGAAGATATTATATTGGAATGGATATTCCTACCACGTAAACCAAATAAGAAATTAAAGACTTATATAGAAAAGATCTCTGATTTGATTCAAAAGGGTAAATTAAGACTTCGCCAGTTGACAGGAATGGACCCAGCAGAAATTGTAGTACCATTAACTAATGAGGAAATTTCATCACTATGGAAAGATAATGAATACTGGCAGAGAGCCTGCAGTAACTTTTTGGGAGAGATTAACAACCACTATCCCAAAAGCAAGAGAATAGAATTCATAAAGAAGACTGAATGGGTCCTTCCTCACATTGTACGACAAAAGCCAATTTCTGGAGTCCTCACATTCTATACTGATGCAAATAAATCAGGGAAAGCAGGATATAAATCAGGAGACTTAAGTAAAGTGGTGCAAAGTTCATATAGCTCTGTACAAAAGGCAGAACTGTATGCCATTCTTATGGTACTGATGGACTTCACAGAACCCCTCAATATAGTCACTGACTCTCAATATGCAGAGAGAGTTGTTTTACATATTGAAACTGCTGAATTTATTCCTGATAATACAGAATTAACTTCATTATTCATACAATTGCAGGAAATCATCAGAAAAAGGGAACATCCTATATATATAACACATATCAGATCCCATACAGGTCTGCCAGGACCTTTAGCACAAGGTAATGATGAGATTGATCAGTTACTAATAGGTAATGTGCTAGAAGCTTCAGAATATCATAAGAAACACCATATAAATAGCAAAGGTTTGAAGAAGGATTTCTCCATCACTTGGCAACAGGCTAGGGATATTGTGAAAAAATGTCCTACTTGTTCCATCTATAACCAAACTCCATTACCTGCAGGGAGTAATCCAAAAGGTATACAAAGAAATGAAATTTGGCAGATGGATGTGTTTCATTTTGCAGAATTTGGAAGATTAAAGTATGTACATCATACCATTGACACCTATTCAGGATTTCAATGGGCAACTCCTATGAGTTCTGAAAAGGCTGATTCTGTGATTACACACCTATTAGAAGTTATGGCCATCATGGGAATACCTGTACAAATTAAGACAGACAATGCCCCGGCATATGTCTCCAATAAAATGAGACAGTTCTTTGCTTATTATAATATAAAGCATGTTACAGGTATACCACACAATCCACAGGCCAAGCAGTCATAGAGAGATCCAATCGAACTTTAAAGGATATGCTAAATAAACAGCAACAGGTAACAATGACTCCTAGAAATAGACTGCATAGTGCTTTATTAACCTTGAATTTTCTCAATGCTAATGAGAAAGGAACAACAGCTGCGGAGAGACATTGGACAACAGACAAAACTCCTGAGCTAAACCAACCAGTTTATTTTAAGGATGTGCTGACCTCAGAATGGAAACCTGGATATGTTCTACGTTGGGAAGGGGTTTTGCCTTTGTTTCTGCAGGAGAAGAAAAGCTATGGATACCAACAAAATTAATAAAAATTCGATTCGAACAGGAAAACCCCTTGATGAAGAGAAGTAAAAGATCATCCACCAATGTGACATCTCTACAAGTTGTAAGAAAAATTTAACAATCAAAGGGTGGGGTAGGGTTCTGTTTTTGTCTTTACAGGATAATGGAAATACCCATCTTTCAAAACTCATAAGGCCTTGGATATCCGGATGTTTACAGCAGAAAGGAAGAATCTATTGGTACCAATCTACACATGGTAAAATCTCACTGTCTAACATCTTTCTCTCTATCAATCTAGAAAAGTTGTGGTTCCAATTCAATTATAGCCAAGCTGGCTTTGGAGATGGAATTGGCTCACTCCTTCTCTAAACCCAAGCATATTGCTAAAAGAAAAGTTTAAGAGATTCTTCAGTCCCATATCAGAAGAGCCCTCTGGTGTGAGACAGAAGGAAACCAATAAAAAGGGACCATTGTCTTCTAAATTCTAATTCTCTCCATGCTTACTCTTGATTTCTCAGAATCCTTTCTTACATGCTATGTCCTCTTTAAATCCAAACCTCCCATTTTTGATAACAAATAAGTTTTTCCAATAGCAATCTCAGAAGTCACCAGAAGGAAGATGGGGCCCCAACAACAACAACTCTACCCAATCCAGAATGATGCCATGGTAATCATCATCATACTACACTTCTTGCCAGAATTTCAGACAATCTTACCCATTACTCTAAAACTTGCTGCAGAACCTACAGTTAGTCTAACTGAGATTTAACTATCTGAGCTTTCTCACAGTACCCAACAGAGATAACATCACCCCCTAAACGGCAGGAAGCAATTCTAAGAAAACGACGCCCCTTCTCCCTTAGGTTTCATAATTCTCAGGGTTATGGATGACGGTTATAGGGTTGGGGGTGGAAGAAAATATTAACTCAGGATTGTAAAAAAAAAAAAAAAAAAAAAAAGAAGGGGTGGGGGAGAAGAAATGGAACGGATAGGTATAAGATATGATGGTAAATCATTGTATATACTAGTAAACAAACTTAGTAAAATAGCAATCTTAGATAATTTGCACTGTAATTTGTACTGTTATAGAATCTTATATGTTGATACAAATGTAGACTATTTTTATACTCCTGTTTAAGATAATTTGTATATTGATACAAATACAGAACTATATTGTTATAATGTACATATATTTCTACTCTTATTTGAAACATTTTTATATTGATACAAATGTAAATTTATATCTGTCATACTTTATATATGTTCTACTTCTGTTTAGGATATTCGGTATATTGATATATATTTAATATTATTGTCATATTGCATATCGCACTATATATTCCTACCTCTGTTATAAATATCTTGTGTATTGTCACAATTTTGAAGTCATCGTTCTTCACCATACATTTGCTTATAGACTGTTTACCTTATTTACGTGAAGCCTTAGTCCTTAGGTTATTTTGATAGATAAGATTTATAGATTTATAGTCGCCTATGTCATCTCTATAGTTACGTTAGTTAGGTTATCCAGATTTACAGATACATAGGTTAGATGGGCAGGTAATCTTCAAACACTTCATAGACCTGGAGAATATGGCATTTAAATAACTTAGAATTCTGTTGACGTGAGACACAATTGCTCCTGGCTGCACAATTGATCCCGAGAGAATGTTGGGCTTCTAAGACATTTCCATTTGGAAGTTTGTCTTTTGGCACAAAATGGCCTACTGGGCAAAGAACTGCCCTTGCCTTGATGGCTGACAGTACAAATGCAATGCTCTCCTTTCTGGACAAGCGGGACACAAGGAAAGCGACCACTGTACTCTGCCAAGACAGGGTAAGATGGTCTTTCAGAAATCCTGCTTCTGAAAATGGTCTGTCAGATACTCTAGGCCTGTAGCCAATTTGAATGCACCAACAATGCTGAGAAACATTAGGTGACTGTCCAGGCTGCCAGCTGTCTTGGTCTACTCTTGCAAAGATTCCCGAAAGTTGCTTGCATCCGTCTTCCATTTCTCAGGTACCGTTATATTCCTTCTCAGGTCTTTGATGGGATTGAAGACTAGCAGTTATAGTTACAACTTAGTATATATAATATCTTAGATAGAACTTATTAAGTATTAGGTTCAGGTTCTTTAGGATAGGACACCTTTGAATGATCTTTATAATATGCTGTTTACCTATGCTCTATACTTCTCTGGATTTTAGTATGTGTTTCTTGCTTGATATTGTTTGCATTGGTTGTAGTTACATCTTATCTAGGTCATTATCTCTCATTATTTCTGGACAATATTTGATAACCATTCCTTTGTATATAGTCTTGTATTAGTTTAGAACCTTCTTATTTAGACAAAAAGGGGGAGATGTAGTGGGTAGCCATTCCAACTTGGTTCTGGAAGTTCCAACCCCCATTGAGACTCTGGCAACTGTCACGCCTACGAGGCGGGGCGAGGGGAGGCGCCTGGGGACCCGAGAGCGGGATGGGCCAGCGCTCGCTCTGGGCGCTCTCTCGTGCCGGGACGCTGACCAGTGCAGATTGACTGTGTAGAGCTCCGGAGAACACCGTTGGACTGCATTACACTTCCCCAGACCCTGCGACCTACCCATTACTTAATTTGTGAGTTTCGCCATTAAATAAATATCCTTTTAACTACGTGGAGTGGCCAAAATAATTTCTCCAATAAGAGATGGGTGGGGGCTGGAGAGCTGGCTCTGAGACTGAGCCCGTACAGGGCTTGATCCACATTGTATGGCTTACAATCACCTGTGACTTCAACTCCATGGGGGTCTGATGCCTCTGATTTCCAAGGGCACCTGCACTCACGCACATACCCCCACAGAGACACAGGCATATGCATAATTAAAAATTATACTTCTGAGATAGAGTCTTGCTGTGTAGTTCTGGCCTAGAATACACTATGCCAACCAAGCTGAAGTTGAACTGACAGATCTGTCTGCTTCTACCTCCTGAGTCATCATTCCCAGTAAATATCTTTAAAAAAAAATGAGGTCAAGGATGTGCCACATTTGATAGAGTACTTGTCTAGCAGGCATGAAGTCCTGGGTTTGATATCTAGTACCATGAGCCCGGCATGGTGGCACATGCCCTGCCATTCCAGTACTTGGGGGGGGGGTTGTTGGGGGCAGAGGAGAGCATGAGGCTAAGAATAGTCACGTGGAAGAAGACAAACACATCAGAGTTCTCTGTGTCCAGCTGAAATCAAGAGAACAGTACATAGGTCGGGCGGCACGCCTTTTTTTTTATTTTTTTATTTTTTATTTATTTATTTTTTTCCTGTTTTTCGAGACAGGGTTTCTTAGTGTAGCTGTGGAGCCTGTCCTGGAACTCACTCTGTAGCCCAGGCTGGCCTCGAACTCACAGAGATCCTCCTGACTCTGCCTCCCAAGTGCTGGGATTAAAGGTGTGTGCCACCACCGACCGGTTTGGCGCATGCATTTAATCCCAGCACTTGGGAGGCAGAGACAGGCGATGAGTTTAGGCCAGCCTGGTCTACAAAGTGGGATCCAGGACAGCCAAGACTGTTACACAGAGAAACCCTGTCTCCAAAAAGCCAAAAAAAAAAAAAAATTACTTATTATGTATACAGTGTTCTGCCTACATGTATGCCTGCAATGCAGGCCAGAAGAGGGTACCAGAACACATTATAAGATAGTTTTGACCCACCATGTGGTTGCTGGGAATTGAACTCATGACCCCTGGAAGAGGTCAGAGGGTAAAGCACTCATCAGAAAATAAATAGATATTCCAAGAATGGTTCCACAGAAAAAGGCACAACAAACCCCTAACACAGCCACAAAACGCCAAATCTAGGGCTCGGTGCTGCCACCTAGTGTCCGCTCTGGTTCCCACTTTAGCTGTCTGTAAATTAAGCACAAATTCCCCCGCTCCCCCAATGCTTGTGTAATCAAAAGACAATGTGCAAGAGTCGGCTCTGTTCCTTTCACCATGCGCGAGGTCCCTGGGGATCACACTCAGGTCGTCAGGCTTGACAGCAAGCGCCATTACCCACTGAGCCCTGTTGTCAGGCCTCATTTAATGTTCAGTTTGGTATTTTCTCCCATGATTAGGACAATTGTATTGGGTTTTCTTTCAAAATATATGGGTATGTAGATTAAATTATCCTTGGATTTCCCCTCAGGGCAGAAAAGGTTTTTCTGAAATCTCTGTACTAAGGAGATTCATTCTGATTGGCTCTGACAAACATTCCACACAGGTGAAACCAGGACCCTGAGCTGGAAGAAGAGCTAGTGACGGGGAAAGCCCTACGAGAGGAGGGTATCTGGCTTGGATTTTGCAGAGGTTGAAGAAAAAGCAAGTGTAGGATGGAAAGCTCCGGGTAGGGAATGTGGTCACGTGGGTGGAGCTGAGGGAGGTAGGTTTTCAAGACCACAGGAGCTTGGGTGCCCAGCTAGAAAAGCTGGCGGCTGGTGTGGGGACTTAGATCCACAGAAATTTTAAGCAGAGGAACACCAAGGCTTATCCCCCAACCCCATCTATTCATTCCAACAGAGGTGGCATCGGGTCCCTACCATCAGACTCCTGGGAGGGGAGTGGAGATAAGATTGGGCGTTTATCAGAAGGAAGTGTGCGGTTTGGAATGAGCGTCAGATTTTTGTTGATTACCCCATAGTAACAACCAGCAACCGTCCCAGGGAGGCCCTCTTGTAAATATCTTTGCCTGTAGTTGCTCACTCAACAGCCCTTTGAGATAGGAATTTTATTTTGCACATGAAGGGGGGGGGAGACAAATAGAAATCAAGTAATCTGCCCAAAGCAAAGCCAGGTACTTTGTGAGAGGTTGGGATTTGAACCCAGCACTATGGATTTTAATCCAGGCATTATGGCTCTCGGCATCATATTCTATTTAAATCAGAGCTTCGTAAACTTTTTCTCCTTGGGACCCCCTTTTGCCCAAGAAACTTTTAGGCAACTGGGGATATGTCGATACATTTATTAGTTTTCTGTTGCTGAGACAAAATGCCACAGCCAAAAGCAGCTTAAGGAAGAAAGGTTTATTTTGGGTTATGGTTCCAGGGGGTTAGAGTCCATATGTTGATGGAAGACACGGAGGAGCAGGAGCAGGAAGCTTGCTGATCACATGTTCACTTGCAGGGGTGGGGCGGGAGAAGGGGAGGTGAGAGGGAAGGAGAGCAAATATAGGAAATGCAATCAAGCTATAAACTCTCAAAGCCAGCTCCCAGTGATGTACTTCCTCCAGGAAGGCTGTACCCCCTAAAGGTTGCATAACCTCCCCAAACAGGGCCACCAACTGGGGAACAAGTTCCAAATACACGAGCCTTTGGGAGACATTTCCTTTTCTTTTCTCTGAGACAGGGTTTCTCTGTGTAACAGCCCTGGCTGTCCTGGAACTCACGCTGTAGACCAGGCTGGCCTTGAACTCATGGAGATCTGCCTGCCTCTGCCTCCCAAGTGCTGGGATTAAAGGTGTTGCCACCACCGCCGGGCTGGGGACATTTCTTACTCAAACCACGACAATAGGTATGGGAGCCCGTTTTCGGGTTCCTCGTGGCTTTACCCAGCAGGTCCGAATAGAGGATGATCAGGACCACGGGCCTGAGGGCATGTGTCTGAGATGGTCTGCACTTGGCTGTGCTGGGGGAGGAGGTCTTTTGCTCCACACCTTGGCGTCTCTATAAAAACCCTGGGCCAGAGATAGTCCAGGCCTGTTGGAATAGGTTCCAGGCCCTCTCGAGGCTATCCTTTATTTTCTATCTGTTTATCTCCGTGATATTCTCCACAATAAATCCTTCTATCTAATATTTCCTGCTGATCGCACTCAAGAAAACTCTGGAGAGCTGTGGGGGTGGTGGGTAAATGCCCCACAAATAGGTACTTAAAATAGAGTTAAGAATAAACATTTACTGATAATTATTCATGAAGAAATCTGTTTTATGGCCAGTGAGATGGCTCATGATGTAAGGTACTTGCCACCAAGTTTGATGCCCAGGACCTAAAATGGTAGAAGGGAAAAAATTGGTTCCCTCAAATTGTCTCTAATCTCAACATATGTGCTGTGGCACACACATCCTGCTCCATCAATGTCACTGATGATTGTAATGGCATATTTTCTTTCTAATTTTTTCTGCTGTGGGGGGTCTCATTTTGTATCTCTGGCTTGCCCGGAACCCACAGAGATCCATCTGCCTGTGCTTCCCCAGTATGGGATTAAAGTGACACTGCCCAGCAGAGTATGTGCAGAATTTAAAAAATGATACCCAACCTTTTGTAGTCTTTTTTTGTAATTTCATATTTTTTGAGAGTTTCAAATTCACATATATTTTGATCAAGTCCATCTTCCATACTTCCCTCCAATTCCTTCTCCCCTACCTCTCCCACCCCCACACTGTTCCCTCTAGATTTCATGCAATGTGTTAACTCTCTTTCAAAACCATAGAGTCAGGGGGCTGGAGAGATGGCTCAGCAGTTAAGAGCACTGACTGCTCTCCTGGAGGCCTGGGTTTGAATCCCAGCACCCACATACCCGTTCACAACCATCTTCCAGTTCTATGGCATCTGATGTTCTTGACCTCTGTGGGCACCTAGCATTCAAGTGGTGCAAAGATACACATGCAGGTGAAACACCCTTAAACATTGGGGAAAAAATACTGAGTTCACTTAGTGTTGCCAGTATGTGCGTATGTATAGGATCATCCACTGGAGAATGGGTAGCTTCTGGAGAGCTGCATCCCCAAAGAAAACTGACTGCCCTTCTCCCAGCAGCCACCACCTGCCAATTGCTTTTAGCTAATGGTGGAGCTTTCTGACCTGCTCCCCTCTCCATGTTGGGATTTTGTGTGGCTTGATCTTGTGGAGAACCCACTGTGTGTTCAAATGTGCAACTGTCTCACTGGAATCAGAAAATACTGTGTTGCTGTAGTCATCCATTGCTTCTGGCTTCTACAATCTTTTTGCCTCCTCTTCTATGATAATTCCTGAGCGTTGGAGGAGGGGGTTGGATATACATGTCCTGTTTAGTGCTAAGCCTGCAAATTGACTAGTTTTGGGTCTCTGTGTTAATAACCATCGACTGCAAAAAGCAGCTTCTCTGATGGGGTTGAGTGAGGCAGTAATCTATAGGGATAACAGTAAGTCTCTAGGAGTCATTTTAATACTGTGTTCATTTAGCAGAATAACAGTTGTAGCTTCTCTCTTGGGGACTCTGTAACCATGGGTTCTTCACACCACTAATGGTGCAAGGCATGAGTTCTGTCTTGTGGAGTGGCCTTCAATTCAATCAGAAAGTGGTTACTCCCAGAACATTTGGGCCACTGTTGCACCTGTGAACACATCTGACCAGACTGTTCCTTTTTTTTTTTTTTCTCCAATTGTAGTTCACAGGGTCCACAGCTGGGAAGACTGATGATAACTTTTCTTGGTATCTCGTTTGAGTTTCTTAGGAAAGCTATGAAGTAGTTGCTGTTATTCTATTTACTTCTATTTATTTATTTATTTATTTATTTATTTATTTATTTATTTATTATTTTGGTTTTTGGAGACAGGGTCTCACTGTGTAGCCCTGACTGAAACTTACTGTGTAGAACAGGCTGGCCAAATACTCAAAGATATCTGCCGACCTTTGCCTCCTGACTTCTGAGATTAATGTTGTATAATTAATTAAAATGAAGAAAAAGTTACACATTTTCACAGATATCATATATAAAATACTATTTTATTTTTTAAAAGATAATTTGAGTTCTTTTAATATTATTTATCTTACTATTTTATATTTATATTATTTATAACATATTACACTTTATAATTATATAATTATATTTATTTTTATTATGTATTTAACTACTTTTAATATTATTTATTTTATGTGTATGTATGTGTACATATACTATGGAGATCAGAAGAATTAGAAGAAAGCATTGAATCCTCTGGAACTGGAGTTAGAGGCAGTTGAGAGCAGCCCTGTGTGTGCCGGGAACCAAACCAGGATCCTCTGCAAGAGCAGTAAGAAGTCTTTTTAACCCCTGAAACGTCTCTCCAGCTCCATTGTTCATTATTTTTAAGCATGCACATGCATTTGACTAGGGCTGTATGTAGAATGAGTGTTTCTTATCAATGAAAACACGTATCACAGAGGGTCAGGCAGAGTTGGGGAGATTCCCAGGGGATATGATTTTGTTAACTCCAGATCCAGGGGCTCCAATGCCTCTACTCTCTGAGGGCACACAATCAGAATGCAAGGCCTGGCTTGTGAGATGCCTCAGTGGATAAAGGTGCTTGCCAGCAAGACTCATGACCTGAGTCTGATCCCTGGGACCCACATGGTGGTAGGTGAGAACTCCTGAAGGTTGTCTGCTGACCTCCATTGTGCACTATTTCACACACACACACACACACACACACACACACACACACACACACATCCCTATCAATCAATCAATAGAATCCAAGGCTGAGATGGATTCAAATCCTTTCTCCATAATTGATTTTGCCTTGGAAAAAAAAAAAAAAAAAAAAAAAAAGGATTGATCCTAAAGGTATCCAAAATGCAGAAAAGCAGTCTTCTCATGTTGGAAATATGAACATGTGATTTCTTTAACTAGAAAAGAGCTTTCAAAGTTAAAGCATTTCTGTAGTCTGAAGTTAGTGTACCTAATAACTCCTGTCATTTCAAGTCACTGCCAGAACAGTAAAGGAAGCTACAATCCTCAACCCGATCACCCAGGGCAATACTAAAAGGAAAAACAGAGTCGCTAAGTGCCTTAAAACCTCCTAGTAAAACACCACAAAGTTCCCCCACTTCCACTGCCATTTCCCCACCCCAAGGGACAAGGAAATTGGGACACAATTCTTGTCCTGGTGTTCTAGTTGATTCTTGTCCCAACTCTGCCACCTGCAGGACAAGACTAGGAAAGTTGACCATCCCTCCACAAGCTACTCAAGACTGTGAACCCTAATTAGGGCTGTTGCTATGTTTAAGGCTGGCTTCTGGTTCTAGTCAACAGGCCTACACACATGCCCATCACAGAAGATGGGGGAGGAGAGAGAGAGAGAGAGAGAGAGAGAGAGAGAGAGAGAGAGAGAGAGAGAGAGAGAGAGAGAGAGAGAGAGAGAGAGAACGGAACGAGAACAGGATTGCTCTGGACCTATGCAGAGCAGTCTTTCTTTTTCTAATTCTCTTGTTTTCTCTGCTCTGTAGCTGGGTCTGCCTTAGGGTGAGGCTGGTGCCTGAAAAGCATCTGTTACCATAGCAGAGGTTGATTTTGGCACCGGAGAGCCTCATGACCACTCCCTTGTGAAGCTGGAGGAAAGACCCTCTTGTGCCTCAGGTACTGTCTATCATGACTAAAAGCAATGTAGGGAGGAAAGAGTTTATTTTACCTTACAAGACTCAGGTCACATTCCATCACTGAGGGAAAATGCCTCACATGCTTGCCTGCATGCCAGTGTTATGGAGGCATTTTTCTCAACGGAGGGTCCCTCTTCCCAGGTAACTCTGGCTTCTGTCCCATTGATAGAAAACTAGTCAGCACTCAAGATGATGCCTGCCAAAGCCGAGAAGCGTGACCAGCAGCATTGCAGCCAGACCAGTGTTCATACTCTATGATACTGATTCTGACTCCGCAATGTCTGTCTGTGTTCTACTCTTTTTATTTATTTATTTATTCATTTATTTATATTTTGGTTTTTCGAGACAGGTTTTCTCTGTGTAGCTTTTGGTGCCCATCCTGGATCTCACTCTGTAGACCAGGCTGACCTCAAACTCACAGAGATCTGCCTGGCTCTGCGTCCCGAGTGCTGGGATTAAAGGCGTATGCCACCACCACCCGGCATCTTAATTTTTTTTTTTTTTGTTTTTGTTTTGTTTTTCAAGATAGGGTTTCTCTGTGTAGCTTTGCGCCTTTCCTGGGACTCACTTGGTAGACCAGGCTGGCCTCGAACTCACAGAGATCCACCTGGCTCTGCCTCCCAAGTGCTGGGATTAAAGGCGTGCACCACCATCGCCCGGCTTTTTTTTTTTTTTTTTTTTTTTTAATAACCTAAAATACAAGTGCTTTTTATGATTTGACACTGAGTTGCTGAAAGGGTATATAATTGCCAGTTTCGAGTTTGGGTGTTTTGACTGCATGTATGTCTGTGCACCCTGTGTGGAGAGGGCATTGGATCCCCTGGAACTGGTCATGAGCCATCTTGTGGGTTCTGGGAATTGAACCGATCCTCTGGAAGAGCAAATGGTACTCTTAACTGCTAGGCCATCACTCCAGTCTATACACATATATGCACATATTACATATACACATATGTAAGAGTCCAGCTCCGACCTGTCAAAGGGTTCTTGGGAGGAGGAATGAGGAAGTATTAGATAGAAATATAGACAGAGAAAGACAGAGACACAGGATAGCTTCAGGAGGGCCCTGGGTCAATATCCAGTTGCCCCGAGTTTAATCATGATGGGCATTTTATACATCAGTAAAGGAAGGAGCAAAAGACTTCCCCCTTTGAAGGTTGGGGTATAAAGTATCAACAAGTGTAGACCCTTCAAAACACCTGGTAACCACACCCTTGGCCAAATTACCCTATCATGCAGCCCTGCTGGGTAAAGTAAGCTCAGACTTTCTGACCTTGAGTAAGGCCTTACTAAGGAGCTTCTGTGGGCCAATGTGGTGGTATTGTGTTCCCCAAAATATTGTGTACCCTAATAAACTTATCTGGAGTCAGAGACAGAACTGCCACTAGATACAAAGGCTGGAAAATGGTGGCACTCACACCTTTAATCTTAGCATTCCAGAGGTAGAAATCCCTCTGGATCTCTGTGAGTTCAAGGCCACATAGGATACAGCCAAGCATGGTGACACATGCCTTTAATTCCAGGGAGTGGTGGTAGAAAGAAGAAAGGTATATAAGGCGTGAGGACCAGAAACTAGAAGCATTTGGCCTGGTTAAGCATTCAGACTTTTGAGCAGCTAATCAGCTGAGACCCATTATGGATGAGGACTTAGAAGCCTCCAGTCTGAGGAAACAAGACCAGCTGAGGATCTGGCGAGGTGAGGTAGCTGTGGCTTGTTCTGTCTCTCTGACTATCCAGCATTTCACCCCAGTAACTGCCCCCGGGTTTGATTTTATTAATAAGAACTTCTAAGATTCCTGCTACAGGCCCACATACATACATATTTGGTTTTTCAACACAGGGTTTCTCTGTGTAGCCCTGAGCATCCTGGAACTTACTTTGTAGACCAGGCTGGCCTCAAACCCAAAGATACACCTGTCTCTGTCTCCCCAGTGCTGGTATTAAAGGCATCCACCACCACACCTGGCTCCAGTCCCTAATTTTAATGATTCCATTTCTTTCTTGATTGTGTGCACGTATAAACCATGGAGTGGGCATGTGGGTCAGAGGATAGGCAGTTCTCTCCTTTCACTATTTGAGCCTCAGGCTGGAGCTCTGCATGTCAGGCTTATGACAAGACTTTGACGGGTTGAGCCATCTTGCCAGGCCCAGATGCAAGTTCTATATAACTCTTTGGAAAGCTTTACCCATCTTCTGTGATGGGCATGTGTGTAGGCCTGTTGACTAGAACCAGGAGCCAGCCTTAAACATAGCAACAGCCCTAATTAGGGTTCACAGTCTTGAGTAGCTTGTGGAGGGATGGTCAACTTTCCTAGTCTTGTCCTGCAGGTGGCAGAGTTGGGACAAGAATCAACTAGAACACCAGGACAAGAATTGTATCCTAATTTCCTTGTCCCTTGGGGTGGGGGAAATGGCAGTGGAAGTGAGGGAACTTTGTGGTGTTTTACTAGGAGGTTTTAAGGCACTTAGCGACTCTGTTTTTCCTTTTAGTATTGCCATGGGTGATTGGGTTGAGGGATTGTAGCTTCCTTTACTGTTCTGGCAGTGACTTGAAATGACAGGAGTTATTAGGTACACTAACTTCAGACTACAGAAATGCTTTAACTTTGAAAGCTCTTTTCTAGTTAAAGAAATCGCACGTTCATATTTCCAACCAAGAGAAGATTGCTTTTCTGCAATTTGGATACCTTTAGGATCAAATCTTTTTTTTTTTTCCTAAGGCAAAATCAATTATGGAGAAAGGATTTGAATCCATCTCAGCCTTGGATTCTATTGATTGATTGATAGGTGTGTGTGTGTGTGTGTGTGTGTGTGTGTGTGTGTGTGTGTGAAATAGTGCACATATGGAGGTCAGCAGACAACCTTCAATAGTTCTCACCACCATGTGGGTCCCAGGGATCAGACTCAGGTCATGAGTCTTGATGGCAAGCACCTTTATCCACAGAGGCATCTCACAGGCCAGGCATATAGATATAGATATAGATATAGATATAGATATAGATATAGATATAGATAGATATAGATATAGGTGTGTGTGTGTGTGTGTGTGTGTGTGTGTGTGTGTGTGTGTTTGTGTCTGTGCTTATAAGTGCTAATGCCCTCAGAGGGTAGAGGCATTGGAGCTCCTGGAGCTGGAGTTAAAAAACTCATATCCTATCCTCTGGGTATCCTCCAACTCCAGCTGGGCATTCTAAAATTAACCAGTAGGTGGCACTCACTTATTTCTTACCCATATCAAATTAGCATTCAACTCTGCCTGGCCCTCTGTGATACATGTTTTCTTTGATAAGAAGCACTCACTCTACATACAGCCCTAGTCAAATGTACCTCACACTTCTGTATATAAAGGAAGAATCTGGGGGCTGGAGAGATGGCTTAGTGGTTAAGGGCACTAGCTGCTCTTCTAGAGGTCTGAGTTCAATTCCTAGCAACTGTACGATGGCGGCTCACAACTATCTAGAATGAGATCTGGTGCCCTCTTCTGGCTTGCAGGCATACATGCAGGTAAATAAATAAATCTTTAAAGGAAGAATCTGGTTCCTTGCTGGTTAATGTAGACTTCTGGGTCCCACTGCTGTGGTGACCCACTAGGTCTTGTGACCGCTAGTCCTGGAAATGTACTGTTGAAGCAAGCACTTCCAGGGGATCTCATGGAGCAGCACCCCACTCTGAGAACATTCTGGGGAGGAATGCAGTTGTGGTGTCATGTTTTAAGATGGATTAATAGCCACTGCTTACTGGGACCTCACATTATTTGCTGAGCTCTGTGCTAGTGTTTTATTAAGATGCAATTCTTCACACACCATGAGGCAAATGTATTGTTTTACCACTTTACACAGGAAGAAAGGAAAGCACACAGGATTCAAGTAATTGTCACAGAGTCACGCAGCATGTAAATATTGGCACTGCGATTTAAATTAGGTTTCCATAGTCGCTGGGTCTGCATTCTCAGCAAATGCATAGGTGGGTTTTGGGGTTTCTCTAGCGAATCTCTTTCATGTGTGAAAAGGCCTTAGGACTCCGTATACTAAATCAAGCTTCAGGCCAGATTCCTCCTGGGGCCTGAGCTGCAGAGCAGCATGGAGTCATAGAATAACACCAGAGAGGCGAAAGGCAGACTTTATTCTGGTTCTTGTGTATTCCTTACTAGGAGGATGAGGCAACCCCCTCCCCGCCAATTTCATTCATTAGAAAACAAGATTCTGAGCCCAGAGTGTTCTCTGAGGACAGTCTTCTGAATGACTTGAAGAACCAGGCATGGAGCTGTATGCCTGTAATGCCAGCTCAGGGGAGTCTGAGGTCAGCTTGGGCTGCATAGGGAGATTCTGACTCAAAAAGAAGGAAAAGGAAAAGATTTATTTCCAAAGGAAAGTTCTTAGCCCTATACCCAGACTAAGTGAGTCAGTACTGGGGACCAGGAGACCTTTCCCTTTAGCAAATGCCCTGATGACCAAGCTCCGTGTTGGAGAATGGGTGGAGCAGAGGCGTTCTGTGTGTTCTGACCCAGATGGTCTATGGTTCTTAGCCTTGGAGGTCTGACTTCTTAGGTGAATGCCTTAACTAAAAGTTAAGTTATGAAAACACTGTTTCAGACAGGCTCTGCGAGCTATTTTAAAGGGATAAGGAACAGGAAAAAGCTTGAATTTGAGTGCGTGCGTGCGTGTGTGCGTGCATGCATGCATGCATGCATGCGTGCGCAGAAGACCTGGTACATGTTAAGAAGGTAACCCAGGCTGATATATGACCTCAGACTTGATATATGACCTATGTTGGGTCCTCCTCCTCCCCCCACCTCTCAAGGGCAGGATAAGGACCCCATTTTCAGTTTAACTTTACATGTTCAGAAACTAATATCGGCTATTCTTTAATGCAGTCTTCAAATACTTAGGATTTCTTTCTTTCGTTTTCAGGGTCATGATAGACTTAAACTTGCTGTTGAGCGGATCACATTGAGGAAGCACATTAGAAAGCTCAGTAATGATTGGCTGGTGAATAATGCCCACACAACCCCCTCCAGGTAAAGAAATGGAGTAGTCATAGCAACCCCAAAGTCCCCTTTATGCTCTCAGTCAACTACCCTTTGTCTATTCCCTTTTTTTTTTTTTCTGAGACAGGGTCTCACTATGTAACTCTTGTTATCCTGGCACTGGCTATATAGACAAGGCTGGCCTGGAACTCACTGATAGTTCTCTGCCTCTGCCTGCAGCTTGCTGTGATTAAATAAATGTGCAACCATGCTTGTCTGTGATTCTTACCTTGATCTAATAAAAGGTGATTTTTAAAAAAGGTAGTCAGCTTTTGTTTTGTTCAGCTTCACATAATTCTCTGGGCACCCATTATACCCCTGCTTCTGAGGATACAGAATAAGCACAGTTACTGCTCAGTGAAGTTCATTCTTCTTGACAGGAAAGACGGACTAAAAATTAGCCACAGAAAGTGATGACTGTGCTGTGTGTTACAAACTTGGAAGGGCAGGAGGCTGGGCAGTTATTTCCTTAAAGAGGTACGACGATGGAGCGATGGCTCAGTAGTTAAGAGTTCTTGCAAAGGACCCATATTTAGTTCCTAGGCGATCACATCTGGTGGCTCACAACCGCATGTAACTCCAGCTCCAAGGGGATTTGCCGCCCTCTGCTGGCCTCCATGGGCACTGCCCATAATTAAAAACTAAAATCAGTCTTTAGAACAAGAGCTGCAACGAGAGTAAAAAGGTAAAGACAAAATATGGATCGATAAGGAGTTATATTGGGCTGGAGAGATGGTTCAGCGGTTAAGAGCACTGACTGCTCTTACAAAGGACCCGAGTTCAATTCCCAGCACCCACATGGCAGCTCACAACTGTCTGTAACTGTCTGACACCCTCACACGGGCGTACATGCAGGCAAGACACCAATGCACATTAAAAAAAAGAGTTATATAAACTCAAAGGGATTCACTTTTATAGTATTAATGTCAAGACTGCACCACTCCTTCACAAGACCTGTGTGAGATGCAGGGTGTTATACACATGGCTTTTGGAGATAACTAGGTTTAAATCATCCATACAGGGCTGGATCTAAGTCCAGGGAGAAAGATATGTGGCATATCCTGCAGACGCTGTAAAATAAAACGGATCTGCTTCTCTGTAAATGCTGGAGTGTAACTAGTTATTTTCCCTGCATTTCTTCTTAATTAACAGAGAGGTTGCACTACCAATTTTAGCTGATTAAAAGGGGCTCATTTACATACGTGTTTTTAAAACAGGAAATGTTTTTGGAGTTAGGTAAGCATCCAAACAGATTCCAAAGCAGGAGAAGATAATACTAGGGTGACATTAAAGCTTTTAGGGGTGAGTCTCTGAACTTTTAATTGTCCAGGATCAAGTTTATATTTTTATGAGCACCTATACTTTTGTTGTTGTTGTTGTTGAGACAGAGTATCATGTAGCCCAGACTGGCCTTGAACTCACTGTGTAGCCAAGGATGACCTTGAACTTCTTTCTGGTCCTTCTGCTTCTACGCACTGTGCCGGGATTCTAGGCGTGTGCCACCACACTTACTTTATATGGTGCTGGGGATTAACCCCCGGGCTTCTTCGTGCCCGCCAGGCAAGCACTCTATCAATTAAGCTTCATCTCAGCCCTAGGCTATATTCTTAAACCAGCCTACTATGAATTTTTAAACGTGTAATTTAGAATATGTCCGTTATGATATTGTAGGTACATTGAATGAGGGAGGAAATATTGGCAGGTGAATTATACTTGTGCACTAAAATGGAATATTTTAAACATTTTCTCCATTAGAAACTTGAATGAATCTTTTTTTTTTTTTTTCTTTTACTTATGGCCTAAGAACAATCATAAACCTTTCCCTTTGGAAAGCAGGGGATGACACTATTACTGTCGAAGAAAGTGGAATTTAAGGAAAGAGTGTCACATGAACCCAAAAGTGTTGTTTAATGCACACGACGAGGAACGCATTCTGGAGTTAATTTGAGAAAATATCTAAACCCCTGGGAGATCAGCTCCATGAATCCTGAGAGCCCGTGGCGGGCCCCAGGGTGGGAAGTCCTGACGTTGATGACGTAAGCCTCGCTTGTCCCAGAGACTCCCTCACTTCTCTCCCAGGTCCATGCTCTTTGCAACGTGACTCTGCGGCTCTTTTCATAAGAGAGTGGAGTCCAAACTAGATTGATTTTTGTGACTTTTCTTTTTTTTTTTTCAAACTT
Organism: Peromyscus leucopus; assembly: GCF_004664715.2. Taxonomy (NCBI): domain Eukaryota; kingdom Metazoa; phylum Chordata; class Mammalia; order Rodentia; family Cricetidae; genus Peromyscus; species Peromyscus leucopus. The sequence goes on along the minus strand of NC_051086.1, from coordinate 31,884,586 downwards.
TTAAAAAATGATTTATTTTTATTTTATGTGCATTGGTGTTTCCCTACATTACACAGTGGGTCTGTGTAAGTGTGTCAGATCTCCTGGAAGTGGAGTTACAGACCGTTGTGAGCTGTCGTGTGGGTGCTGGGAATTGAACCGTGGTCCTCTGGAAGAGCAGCCAGTGCTCTTGACATCCAAGCCCCCTTTGTGGCTTCTTTAGCAAACAAAATGTATTACAGACGATTGGTGTCAGTTCCCAGGGGAGGCATGACTGAGAAAATAGGTATTGTTTGCTAAAGAATGAACAGTCACTTTATATATATTATTTTACAATACCATTCAGTTCTACATATCAGCCATGGGTTCCCTATTCTCCCCCTCCCACCCCCTCCCTTACCCCAGCCTACCTCCATTCCACCTCTTCCAGGACAAGTCCTCCCCCGAGGACTGCGATCAACCTGGTAGACTCAGTCCAAGGAGGTCCAGTCCCTTCCTCCCAGACTGAGCCAAACGTCCCTGCATAAGCTCCAGGTTTCAAACAGCCAACTCATGCAATGAGCACAGGACTTGGTCCCACTGCCTAGTTGCCTCCCAAACTGATCAAGCCAATCAACTGTCTCACCTATTCAGAGGGCCTGATCCAGCTGGCTTTGTGGCTTCTTTAGCAAACAAAATGTATTACAGACGATTGGTGTCAGTTCCCAGGGGAGGCATGACTGAGAAAATAGGTATTGTTTGCTAAAGAATGAACAGTCACTTTTTTTTTTTTTTAAAAAATTATTTATTATGTATACAGTGTTCCATCTGCATGTGTGCCTGCAGGCCAGAAGAGGGCACCAGATCTCATTACAGTTGGTTGTGAGCCACCATGTGGTTGCTGGGAACTGAACTCAGAACCCTTGGAGGAGCAACCAGTGCTCTTAACCATTGAGCCATCTCTCCAGCCCAAATAGTCACTTTTATTATGTTTATTTATTTCTTTATTTTGTGTGTAAGTATATGGGCACACACTTGCTGTGGTGTGTGTATGTGTGTGACAGAGGACAACTTGCTGGAGGTGGTGCTTTCCTCACACCGTATGAGTTTGAAGTGAGTGAACTCCAGTTATCAGGCTTGGTAGCAGGAGCCTTTATCCAACGAGCCATCTTGCCAGCTCAACAGTCACTCTTGGCCAAAATAAAGAGATGTTTGGCATTTTGTGGGTGCTGCAATAACCTTACTATTGTCTTCTTAGACAAAATTCTGACGTGACTAACTTCATCTTATTTATTTGCTATCTATCTATCTATCTATCTATCTATCTATCTATCTATCTATCTATCTATCTATCTTTCCATCTATTTTTCTGAGACAAGGTCCTTCGAAGCCCACAATGTCCCCAAACTCTCCATGCAGTTGAAGAGGATCTTGGACTCCTGGTCTTCCTGCTTTCTTCCCAAGTGCAGACAGGCTGCCACCACCACACACACCTGGCGTGCTTCATCTCTTTTAGTCTCAGAGTAACATTGTTTGAGGTTGGTGTTCTGAGATGGCTTCCGTCCATTTACTTTATCTGCCCCGAGTATCATCATAGTTGCTGACTCTCTGGGTGTTTCCCACCAGGGTCAGGCAAAGGCCCAATATCCACTATTAGTTTAGTATTTTCTGAGGGCACAGTCAAAGTGGTAAAAAAACAAAGAGATTTTATTGAAAATGAGTAGATTATTACTTGCACGTTTCTTAGATACCCAGGAAAGTCAATGAGGATGATTAGAAGGGGCTGAAGAGATGACTCAGTTGGTAAACACTTGCTGTGCAAGTGGAGGACCTCCAGATCTCAAGAGAAAAGCTAGGCTCTGTGGTGCGTGCTTGTAAGTCCACCCGTGGTGAGATGGACCGAGGGACACAAGGACTCCTGGAAGCTTGTGCATCAGCTAGCCTAGCCTGTTTGGTGAAGTTCCGCACCAGCCAGAGGCCCTGTCGCAAACAAAAGTGGGAAGTGAGCGAGGAATAACACTCAAGGCTGCCTTCCAGTTTCCACACACACGCGTGTATACTCCCCCCCACATGACCCCTCCCAATTTCTCAGAAGGGGAGTTCAGTAAGGCAACTGCTGTGAAACCCGGGTTGTAAATCTCAGAGTTTATCCTTTAAAATCAACACTCATCAGGAAACACAAGACAGCAATTTTAAAAAGCCAGTACAAAGCTACATGTTTGGGGATAAATGAAGCATGTGGGCATACATAAGTAAAATTGTAGAGCATCACTGAGGGACCCGAAGGAAAGCTTGAATAAATGGTAAGGCACACCATATGACTCAATGTTCCAGCCATTTGAATTCTAATAAAAAACACCAGGTTTTTAAAGCAGATGATATCAATCTGAGGCCACCTGTGAAGCTTAATAAAGGGGCGAGGAAATTTTGGAAGACTGAAGGGTGGTGCAGCTAGAGAAAAGGCTTGTTATGAAAACAGTATGCTTTCTTGTGTAGCGATAAAAGTAGTCCTCATCCATGCTTAAGGATACGTATTTGTTATGGGACAAAGTTGTCCTTTAAATGGATTTATGTTTCTTCTTATGAGGCTGCAAAAATGCATCACTCCACCACAACATGGAGAAAACCAACAGGCAAATGGCAAAACGCGTGACTCCGGTTGAATCCTTTAGAGATAAGGTTAGTAACCTAGCTCAAGAGAGACGAGCTTGAGCTAGGTGCTGGGGAGAGAGGGTCTGTGCAACCTAACTCTGTCAGAGAGGATGGAGTGGGCAAGAAGAAACCAGCCGAGCTGGAAAACATTGTTGAAATCCATGTGTGGGTGAGGGAGTAAATCAGGAATAGCTGAGGGAGCAGGAGAGTTCCCGCCGCTCAGCTGCAAAGTCTATTCTAGAGAGTTCCAAAGATCCCATAGAATTGTCACAAGGACTCTCCAAGGCAGAGAGCTGCTCTCTCCAGCTGCTATCAAGGTGGAGACAGGTAGGTGCCTGTCTGTGACAACAGAACATAACATGCCTACTCATTACCTTGAGTGTTCACAGACAAGCTGAGGTTTCCCAGGTGGAGAGAGAACTCAGGGGAGAGCAGGACATTAAGCAGGTAATTAATGGACATTAAGTGGATGATGGGAAAGACGTGATCACATGATGCTGCCCTAAATGAGATGAGGCTGTGGTCTAGGTGCATGCATAGTTTGGAACCGGAGCAAAATTGTTTTTTGACTCAGGTCAGGCCTGCTTGTTACAGATGTTAAGGTCCAAAGAAAGTCTGGCACAGGGCAGAGGACAGATGGAGAACACGGTGGGGTGCCTTGGGTAAGTAACTGAAGCAAAGGAAGTCCCTTTACACTCCATCCTGTGTTTAAGTTGGGAGGGAAGGAGAGAGCACTCTTTTGGGAGTTCATGCTTAAGGCCTGATGGGTCAGACACGTCTCTCTAGGGAGCCCCCAGATCTGGTGAGAGTTAGATATAGTCTCCCCTCAGAGTTTGTTTGCCCTGAAGCCACTGTGTTAATTGCCACTGTTAGTGGGCAGGTAGGCCATGGCTAAGGGAAATGTATAGGCATCTTCTATGTCCTCGAATCCTAAGCTTAGCTTTTGTGCCCTTCTCTGCCTTATTCTGTACTATCCTACTGCATACTCAAATGACTCTAGGGGCCTTCCACAGGCTTTGGGATGAAGTCCATACACCTCTTCTTGGCCCATGAAACGGTGCCCACCTTGCCGTAGTTCACGCCGGACATGCTGTTTTGTGCTTTGGACTTTTATATAGTCCTGCCAGTGTGGTCAGACACCTACTGGGTACTAGGCATTGCGCTTTGTGTGCATTTCCCTCCTCATAATCACTCTGCTTTGTAGGCTTTAATCTGCTTCCTGCTTTGTTAATAAGAAATCTGGGCCTGAAGAGATTGCTCAGTGGGTTAGAGTACTGGCTGCTCTTCCAGAGGACCTGGGTTTGACTTCCAGCACCCACATGGCAGCTCACAACTGTCTGAATCCAATATCCTCATCTATCCTCCCTTGGTACCAGACACACACGTGGTGCATAGACATGCATGCAGACAAAACACTCATACACATAACCTAATAAATTAAAAAAGAAATCTGAGGGTCAGAAAAATGAAATAAACTGTCTAGGATCGAAACAGCTCAACAGGTGGCAGAGCTAGAAATTGAATTCAGATTTGACCTCACAGTTGAAATGAATTTTTCATTTGCGATAAAATACAGATGACATAAAATTTACCATTCTAGCCATTTAAAGTGTATCATACCGTGGAATTAAGTACAGTTGTAATGCTTGCCAAGTACCAACACTAACCATTTTTAGAATCATTTACCCATTCAATGATAACCCCCTCCTCCCACTTTCCCTCCCTGGAGTCTGCTGACCTTTTATCTCTATGAACTTGACTGTTGCAGGCATCTCAAGTTAATGGAATTAGACTAACGTGTGTTTGTTTGATTGTTTATAGATAGGATCTCACTGTATATTCCTGGTGAACCTGGAGTTCACTGTGTGGACAAGGCTGGCCTTGCACTCACATAAATTTGCCTGCCTCTGCCTCCTTAGTGTTACGGTGTGCTACCACATCCTACTTTACTTTTTGTGACTGGCTTATTTCAGTTAATATAATGTCTTCAGGGTTCATCTATGTTGTAGGACATGCCAGAATTTCTCTTTAAAGGCTAACTTGCACTCCGTTTTCACCATCTGCTTTTTTTTTTTTTTTTTTTTTTTTTGTCCCTTCATCACCGATGGGCACTTGGGGGCTGACCACCCTTTGATTGTTGTGAATGAGGTTGTGAACATTGATTTGCAAATCTCTGAATAGTTGCCTTTACTTTTGAATATTTGCTTGGAAATGGATTTTTTTTTTTGCGTCATATGGTAATTTGTCTATTTTCCTCCCCCCCTCTTTTTTTTTTTTTTTTTTTTAAATTTGGGCCTCTACATGTTTTCCACACTAGTTGATCAATTTGCATTCCCATCAGCAATGCACAGAGTACCCACCTCTTCCACATTGTTTCCCAGCACTTGCTGTTCATGTGTTTCTGTTCTAGCCATCATAATTTGGCAGAGCAACACCTCATTCGGGTGTTGTGGAGTATTATCTTAACCGGACAAAGATGTGTTACATTTATTTATGCTGCAGAATATTACTTTAACTGTGTAAAGGTGTATTACTCTTGTTTATGCTGCATTTGTTTAATTATGAAAAGATGTGTTACATCTGTTTTCATCTTGTCTGCCTAAGGCACCTGATTGGTCTGAACAAAAGCTGAACGGCCAATAACTAGGTAGGAGAAAGGATAGGCGGGACTGTCAGGTATAGAGAATAAATAGGAGGAGAAATCTAGGCTCAAGAGAAGAGAGGAGGAACTGGAGAAGGAGAGAATGAGGGACACTCCCAGGGCCAGAAGCCAGTCAACTATCAGCCAGCCAGACCTAGAGACAGCAAGAAAGTAAGATAAGGTAAAAAGCCCTGAGGCAAAAGGTAGATTAAGAGAAACAGGTTAAGTTAAAAGAGCTAGCCAGAAACTTGCCTAAGCTAGCCAAGCACTCAAAACTTATAATAAGTCTCTGTGTCATGATTTGGGAGCTGGTTGGTGGCCCAAAAGAAAAAGGCTGCTATGTTCTGGTTTTAATTTATATTTTCTGAACTATGAGTGAAGTTGTGCATCTTTGCATATAAAAGCCCGAATTCTCAACCTTGGCTTTATTAAATATTTAATGACTTTATTTTTACCAAACAAGTATTTCTAGTGCCAAGTGCCATTCTTCATTATACTTAGGATTTTTCTTAGAAAAATAGTTTTTATTTTTTCTTGGAAAAATAGAAGTATTTCTCATATATGCCATTATCAAGAAGAGGTCAACTACTTCAAGAAAAATGGAGATGGCATCTAAAGAAAAGAAGCTTTCAGCACAAACAGTGCTGAGGACCAAAGCCAGATGTCTTACACATGGTAAACACCACAGCATGGAGCTGTACTCCTTGGTCTTGGAAACAACATCAAATCCCCAAGTGCTAGGGGTCACGTGGCATTGCCTTTCTGTTGCTTTGATCAAATACCTAACATGGATGGGGCTTGAAGGGGGAGGGCGGGCTTATTTTGGCTCACAGTTTGAGAGGACACAGTCAGCATGGTGACAGGAATGTGAAGCTGGGACTCTTCACCTCCTCACATCGAGGTGGAAAAGGAAACAGAGGCAGTGGGTGGGGCTGGGCTATAAGATCTCCCAGTCTGTCTTCAGTGACCCACTTCCTTAAGTTTCCTTACAGTTTCCATGACCTTCCAAAACAAGTCCAAGAGCTGGAAACCAAGCAGTCATCCGTGTGAGCCTATGGGGGATATTTCAAATGCAAAGCACAGCAGCCATACAGATCCTTGGCATCTCCTTCACAGAGAGATCCACTAACGTCAATTGTTTCAGTGATGTCCTCCATTGCTGAGGGTCCTGTTCATGCATAGGATCCAGATTTCCTGTCTCTCTGGTTTCTTTCAGTCTGGAACAGGTCCTCAGCTTGCCCCTGACTTTCTTTCTTCTTCATCTTTTTTTTTTTTATGAAGGAAGTTTGTTCATCTCTCAACAAAATGTGGATCGCTTCATGAATTTGCGTGTCATCCTTGTGCAGGGGCCATGCTAATCTTCTCTGTATCGTTCCAATTTTAGTATATGTGCTGCCGAAGTGAGCACTTCCCTGACTTTCATGAGCTAGGCATTTTGCCGACTCTCCCTCTCTGCTCTTGCCCTGTTTCCTCGTAGTGAGCTCTAACCCGCATTTTGGCTGGAGTGGCACAGTGTGGTTATTCGGTTGCTGTGCTTTTAGCTTTAATCACTTAGGCTGGCCTCTGTCTCCACGGCAAAGTCACACTTTATTCTCATTGTAATTGATAAATATCCTGTGAGGAGATACTTTGGGACACTGTGAATGGCTCTTTCCGTATCACCCTATCACTTGTTAGAGTTTCAACATCCATTGATGTTTCTTGCCTGAATTAATTACCATTATCATGGTTGCCATGGTGTTCATCCTATTTAATAGATTATAAAATGCTGCTTTTTCTTTTTTTTTTTAACTTACATGTGCACATGTTTGTGTGAAAGCCAGTGTGTGCGTGCGCGCGTGTGTATGTGTGCAGGCCTATGCACATGTGGAGGTTGGAGGAAGACATCAGGTGTCCTCCTCCATCACTTTCCACTTTATTTTCTGTGGACAGGACCTCTTGTTGAACCCAGAGCTAGACTGGCAGCCATCAAGCCCTTCCTGTCTCTGCCATCCACAGCACTAGGGTTATAAGTATGAGCGAGGCCGTGTCCAGCTTTTTTTTTGTATATTTTTTTAAAATTTTATAATTTAATTTAATTTTACATATCAGCCACGGATTCCCCTGTCCTCCCTCCTCCCGCCCCCCCAGCACCTCCCCATTCCCATCTCCTCCAGGGCAAGGACTCCCCTGGGGATTCAGCTCAACCTGGTAGATTGTGTTGAGGCAGATCCAGTCCCCTCCTCCCAGGCTGAGCAAAGTGTCCCTGCATAGGCCCCAGGTTCCAAACTAAGGTTTTTTTTTTTTTTTTTTAAATTTGTTTTTTTTTTTTTAATTTTTAATTTTTTTTTTAAATTTTAGGTGCATTTGTATTTTGTCAGCAGGTATGTCTGTGTGAGTGTCAGATCCACTGGAGATAGTGTTACAGACAGTTGTGAGCTGCCATGGGGGTGCTGGGGATTGAACCCAGATCTCCTGGAAGAACAGCCAGTGCTCTTAACCTCTGAGCCATCTCTCCAGCCCCATGTCCAGCTTTTTATGTGGGTGTTGGCGATTATAACTCAGGTCCTCTCATGTTTATGCGACAATCACTCCTATCCCCTGAACCATCTTCACAGTCTTTGCCGTATTTATTTATTAAGAAATCAGTTATTTTGTTTTATATGAATATGTGTATGCTTGAATGTATGTATGCCTACCACGTGCATGCAGGAGTGGGCAGAGGTCAGAAGAGGGGTAAGATCCCTCCAGAACAGGAATTAACAGGTGGCCGTGAGCTGCCATATGGGTGCTGAGAACCCAACCTGGTTCCTCTGCAAGAGCAACAAGCATCTTAACTGCTGAGCCATCTTCTCAGCCCTGTTTCTGTCTGTCTGTCTGTCTCTATCTACCTACCTACCTACCTATCTATCTATAAATAAAAAAAAAAATGTCATGTGTATGGGTGTTTTGCCTGCTTGTATGTCTGTATCCTACATGTGTGGGTGCCTGTAGAGGCCACAAGAGGGTATTTATCCTTTGGAACTGGAATTTCAGACTGTTGTAAGCCACCCTGTTGGTTCTGGGAATTGAGCCTAGGTCCTCTAGGAGAGCCGTAATTGCTTTTAATTGATTGCAAGCTCATTCCATTCATTCCTTGGAATTAATGATGTAAAGATAGCATATTTAAAATTTAAAAAGAAAGCAAGTCCCTCAGTTTGTTTCATATGCACTCCCTAGAATTTCTGTTGTAACCAGATATCAGTTCCAAAACATGAGGTGCACATACCATAGTCACATGAGTAAGAGTTAGCTGTAAACTTGAGCATTCCTTTTGGTGGTTTGTATTTTGAGAAAGGGCCTCTCTGTATAGCCCTGGCTGTCCTGGAACTCCCTCTCTAGACCAGGCTGGACCTTGAACTCAGAGATCGGCCTGCCTCTACAATGCCGGGATTAAAGGTGAGTGCCACCAAGCCCTGTTTAAACTCTTTTTGTTAATTTGAGCATTCTTGAGGAAGGGGCCACATCCATCTATACTACAAGGTCGTTGGACTCCTCCCTTTCTGACACTCCAGAACTTACTCTCCTGGGAGCTCTGTCTAGGGAGAAAACAGTTTTCACATATTTCTCCAAAGGCAGCAGAAGTTAGACCGTTGTGACAAGACACTAGGTTTAGACTTCCCCTTAGTGCACTGAGCGGTGTTCATCACTCCAGCCTCTAATGGCTGAACTCAAAATAGCCCATATTTTTGCATTGATGGAAAATGAGCCACCAAGGACCAGGATATATCCATTGTAACAACGCTTCAGCCATGTAATTTAATATAATTACTAATTAAATGGAAATAAAATAGAGTCCATAGCAACAATAACAATCACTGTAGCATTGGTCCTTACCCAAGTACTGTTCGTTGGAGCATTATCTAGGAGAAGGTCTCCTGCAAGAGGAGTGTCTACAGAGGGAGCCATGGCCGGCTCATTATTGCTGAATAAGGCACAGGGACTGCTTCAGGGCACTTGGCAGCCACGGACCTCATTTTATAACTCATGTCTATTACCGTTCTCATGTGGATTCGAGGAATTTATTCACTAGTGCAGAAGGCAGGATGCCATTGAAAATCAAGGGAAGGGAGCAGGTGGATGGCACTTGTCAGTGGCTTTATTTCAGCACAGAGAAGGGCTCAAGCAATCACCTTATCCTTGGTGAGGGTCACATGACACTCTCAGGAAAGGTGAGACTCTTTTGAAAGGACCTTTGAGTGTATGTGTCCTTGTTGAGTGGCTTTCAGCGGGTACATGTAATAGTGTACATGGAACAGATTTGGAGAGCTGTGCAAGTAGGTTTTTTTATTTCCCTCTTGGGGCACCCTCAAAAATGACCCATTTCTTTATTCATCCAACATACACTTAGGCCTATGGTTCACCATATACTGTATTAGGTGCCAGGGTTATTAAGGCAGCCATGATTGCTCAGGAATCTGACGGTCTGGGAAGGAAGAGACTGATCTGGGTAAATAAAAAGTGGCGTGGGCAGGGGAAGGGAGGATAGAAGGTAGATATGGCGTCACTGAGGGAAACTAAGAAAATTCCATTTCTGCCAAGACCTGAAAGCAAAGGAGGGTTTTGGCGAAGCAACTGAGAGCGGGAAGGTGTCCCAGGCAAAGGCGTTGCTGTAGGTAAAGGTTGTGAGTGCGCGTGAAACCTAGTCGCTTTGAGAAACTAAAGGAGTTTCAAAGGGCGGGGAGTAAGCAGACGAAGGGAGAATGTGCCACCAGGTAGGAATAGACCTGCCAAGTGTAGGGGCAAGGACTGCTCGGAGAGGAGCCCAGACTCTGTCCCGCGTGTGTCGGGAAGCTTCCAAGCAGGAAATGGCAGCTCCTGCTTTATGTCTGTAAAGGCTCAGCCTTGAGGCTGGTAGGGAACAGCCTATGGGAAGCAGGACCAGGGAGGATACAGGAAAACCAGGTAGGGGATCCCTTAGGGATTCAAGTAAGATGGTCCAGGAAGATGGTAGAGAATAAGGGGACGGTGACAGATGGACACGCACTCAGGCGGGAGGACGGACCTGGAGTGGCCAGGCTGTGAGGAGGAGTGAGGGTGCATCCCCCCACGCTAGATTGAGCAGTAGGGCCAACAGTGCAACACGTCTAGCTGGGAGATAGGAGAGGACAATTGAATCTGAAGATTAAAGATTCTGGAACGTCTCAACTATGCGTAACACCAACCCAACTGCCTCTGCTGCTCAGCCATCATCACTATCCATCTCCAGAACTTTAGCATCTGACGCAGATGAAACTCTACACGTCATACGCTGCTACTAATGTCTCACCCACCTCACCCCACCTCCCCGTCACTGCCCACCATCATTCTACACTCTGACTGCTTTAGGTGAGTTATAGAAGGGGGATCGTAGTGGGATACATCAGTGAAGATCTCAGAAAAGCCTTTCTTTTTTTAAATTATAATTTATTATTATTGTTTTGTGTGTGTACTATGACACACATAAGGTCAGAGGATAATTTTGTGAAGTCAGTTCTTTTCTTCCACTTTATGTGGGGCTGAGGAGTCAAACTCAGGTCATCAGCCTTGTGTGGCAAGTGTGTTCCAGGCTGAGTCATCTCACTCTGATCCATGAAGAGGCTTTTTGTCCATTTGAATCCTATTGGCCAAGGTATGCAGTGAGTTCATAAACAACGCATCATGGTGTGCTGCTTTTTCTGAAGGCTTCTGGTTTCTACCAGCATGCTCTGTATTTGAGGGTATGAACATTCAGGCATTGATTCGCTTCTGAGAAACAAATGGCAAATTTGTACCTGTTTCTTTTTCTTTTTAACTTTTTAAAGATATCGTCTCATGTAGCCTAGGCTGGCTCAAGCTTGCCATGTAGCTGAGGATGGCCTATTACAGGTGCATATCACCAGATCCTGCTTCTGTTTCTGATCCCTTTTGTTGCTCCCATTGAACCTAATGGAGGATAACTATGCATAAGCTGCAAGTTAGCGAAGCAGAAAGCTTCAGAAACGAGGGGTTCACTGTTGTTTCTTGGAAGGTTTATCTTCTCAAAGTCGACTAGGTTTGATGACCTTCAGAAAAAAATAGAAGACACTTTACTTGTTTTTGCTTTTTCTTCCTAACAAAGAAAGCATGGCTTTTAAAGTACTTTTCAATTTCTCTCTGGGCTTCCTTTCTTCCCCTGGTTTCTTTACTCCTAACGAGCTAGCATAAAACAGTCCTTTATCTTCTATTATTCTTCAAAGCTGTTGATTTACCCTGAACAGAACGAAGGCAAGATGTTATTAAAATAAAACAAGTTCCCATTGAGCTGCTAATAAACGCTGAAATGCACCCACATCTCCGCTATTGATTACCTCCTGCCAACAAAGGCAAACACAAGCTTGTAAGGCAAGCTGCCTGTGGAAATGAAAGGTTTAATTAGAGGAAAACAGAATGAGCTGGAAGATCTACCGCACGTGGTCATCAAATGATGGTGTTTCATAACTGGCTCTTTGAGACGTACCTGCCTCCTGAGCCTTGAGCCTTCACTTGAAGGCTTCCCTACCGAGCATCGGATGAGCGCACCTCTAGTAAATCCCCCCTGAGCACTTCACCAGCTCAGGGTGGTGGACTAGAAAGAGGCCTGTCAGGCCGTAAATCAGGGCCATGCGACATCTTGGAATTCAGAGTTAGCAAGCAAGAGCAGGAAGACAGGTTCTTCTGCAGCCCAGGCCCATCTCCAAATGTTGAAAACAGGAGAAGAGGTGTTGATGAAACAGGTGAGAAGAGGCCCCTAAATTCCTTGAGTGGAATTCTTCAGAACTCACAAGCTCGTTAAGTGTCTGGGTTGAAAGTCTAGAACCTGGTGACTGCACCAATATTTAGTAATAAGAGCATATTAAAAAGCTGGTATTCGGCCGGGTGGTGGTGCAAGCCTTTAATCCTAGCACTTGGGAGGAAGAGGCAGGCAGATCTCTGTGAGTTTGAGGCCAGCCTGGTCTACAGAGCAAGATCCAGGACAGGTACCAAAACTACACAGAGAAACCCTGTCTTGAACCCCCCACCCAAAAAAACCCCAAAACAACCAAAAAAAAAAAAAAAAAAAAACCTACAACCCCCCCCAAACCCCCAAAAAGCAAAAACAACAACAACAACAAAGCTGGTATTCACTGCCTGGGAGTCCGACTCATCGGTTGTGTAGCTTTTCAAGACAGTGGGGAAATGAGCAGTAGCAACTCAGCTGTATACAGGCTTTGCTGCATGAAGGCCTGAAGGGTGGCTTTCCTCATTCACACGTGCGGATGCGGATTGTGGTTTGTTATGAAGACGGAATGTGATAATGTAAATGATTCCTTTCACATGGTAATTGGGTACAGGAGAGCACTAAGAGCCCTCAGCTCTCACAGTAATGGTTTACTATCCATATCTACAGGTCCTGAGGAAACATTTCTTCTATTCATAGCAACTTGGCCAAGACTTTACACCTCTGTTCTCCATAAAAAGGTTCCTCTGAGGCAGGGGATATAGCTCAGTGGTAGAGAGCTTGCCTAGCATGCCCAAAGTCTCACATTGGATTCTAGCATCATTTATACAACAATGACAAAAAAATTAAACGTTAAAAAAGTTCCTCTGATGTGGTGATGCATGCATTTAATCCCAGTACTCGGGAGGCAGGAGCGGGGAGATCTAAGAGGATCGCTGTAACATATCCCATGATGTAGATTTTAAAGCACCCTTACAGGATTGGGTACTACTGTCTATACTATAGGTTAAGAAAGAAGGTCTCAGGGGCTGGACAGATGGTGCAGTGGTTAAGAGCACTGGCTGCTCTTCCAGAAGATTTGGGTTTGATTACTAGCACTCACAGGGCAGCTCACAACTGCCCTAACTCTAGTTCCAGGGGAATCTGGTACCCTCTTCTGCCATCTGCTGGCATTGAACACATGTGGCATGTAGATACACTTGCAATAAATAAATGAAATAGTCCCTGATGTGCATATTGGGGCATACCTTTAATCCCAGCACTTGGGAGAGAGAGGCAGGAAGATCCCTATGAATCTAAGCCCAGCCTGGTCTACATAGTGAGTTCTGGGCCAGCCAGAGTTACTTGGTAAGACTCTGTACAAACAAACAAATAAAATTTAAAAGGTTCCTTTGCATTAAAGAATCATCCATGTTTCAGTTCTTAGACATTTAGTGAGATTTCATATTCATCTTACAAATATATATTTAAAATATTGAATTATTTTATTTATTTTTTTCCTGGAGCTGAGGACCAAACCTAGGGCCTTGCGCTTGCTAGGCAAGCACTCTACCACTGAGCTAAATCCCCTTGAATTATTTTAAAAACAAACTTTTATTGGGATTGTACAAAACCAACAGCTGCTTATTGGTATGAATGGTGGTCTGCAGGGCAGGGGTGGGACCAGGCAACCTGGTGCCTCTGGTTCTTACCCATGCTCTCTCTCTTCCACTAATGAAATGACTGGACTGTGTGAAAATCAAATGAGCTAGTGCTGGGAGGAGGCCTAGCACAAAATATACATTCAACAAATGCTAACTAGTGAACAAAATACAGCAGCCCTAACCCAAAACCAAACCAAACCTCCCAGAAAATCCAAGAGTGCTTATTTCCATGCATAACCACTGTAAGTTTTTAGAAAGTACAGGCTGCGTGAGCAGCAGTGTCTACATAATGGGACACATATATGACTACTCAGCCCATGTTGTGTCCCCTGAAGGGGACTCTGCACAGTGGGGGCTCCCTCCCAGGCTCCGGATTAGGTACAAACCACACTCAAACACCTGTTTTCACAGAGAGATTCTTTATTTAACGGGGAAGAAAAAAGTGGCTGCTTTCTGACTCAGGCAGAAAAAGAGCAGCAAATGACCTTGCAGGTGTCATTTTTTTCCTTTTTGTGGCTATAGGGTCTTTATTGCAGGTGTCATTTTTAAGAGGAGAAGAAGGGGATGTCTGTGATAGAATGGGCTGGGATGTGGGGTAAAGGAGACAGGATGAGGGAGAAGGGGAAGGGAAGGGGTAATTGTCCCAGGGGGACAAAGGACTGCCTCTGGATAGAGGGAGACATAGGCAAAGGCTGGTTTATAAAGATACAGTGGGAAACCCAGTTAGGATGAGGAGTTTGATTTTAATTGGGTATGTTAATTAAGTGAACCAAAGGCAGTTTCTGGTTGCTGGACTTCAATACTTTGATGGTTAGACCTTGGTAGTTAGCCTCAGGAGGAGGAAGAGGCCAGATAAGGAATACATCTTGGTGTCTAGTTTTAGGAATGTAATCCAACGGGTTTTTAGCAAGGTAGAGGGAATGGAGAGAAGGGCAAGGCCTGCCAGAGCCACATGCTCTAGTGGACTAGTGTCTCTTCAAACCTGAAGAATCCTCCTTTAATATACATTCATCCCATCAGTTCTGTTCCTCTAGAGAGCACCCCTGACACCAGCAAAAATATTAATATATATTTAAAAGCTGTAAAGATTTTGAATGTTTGTTCTGATTTGAACAATACACAGTAGCTCTGTGCTTTGCACGTGTGATCTCATGTAGTTTACACATCAATTCTGGTTCTTTCTCTTCCTCCCCCTCATCCCCCTTCTTTTGAGATGAGCAAATAAGATCAGTGAGGTTAGGTGATTCCTCCAGTGTCACACAGCAATGGAGCAAAGATTCACAGTCAGTCTCTTTGACTTCCAAGTCTTATGTACCACTTACAAGACTGATACTGAATTAAGAGAAGGCATCCCACACTCAAAAGAGAAGAATGATCTAGATTTACAGCAGTTGGCAACTCCAATACTCTGGGCTTAGACTTCTTTTTTTTTAAAATTAAAAAAAAATGTTTATTATGCATACAGTGCTCTGCCTGCATGTATCTGTGCAGGCCAGAAGAGGGCACCAGATCTCATTATAGATGGTTGTGAGCCACCATGTGGTTGCTGGGAATTGAACTCAGGACCTTTGGAAGAGCAGCCAGTACTCTTTTTTTATTTTAATTTTTCATTATTTTTTTAAAAATTGCACTCATGATATTAATTACACTCATGATATTAATCACATTTGTGGTATTCATAGATTACATTCGCAGTATGTATATATTTTTTTTAAATTTTAAATGCCGAATGTCATTTATTGAAGGAGGGAGGAGGTCTTAAATACAGGCTTACAGCACAATGGGAGAACCCCGGAGGGCAGAAGTTCGCTACTGATGTTTTACAATCTTGCATCTAAGCTGTTAACACCCATTATTCAGGATACACAGACAAGGAACTTCCCTTAAGCATTCAGGAGGGTGGAACCTGGCAGGGAATTAGCATAGGGAGGATATCAAGGTCAAGGTCTGCAAGCAAGGCAACAGTTACCCAAAACGGGGGCCAGGACCTACAGGTCCCCCTTTTATTAAAAAATGAGCTTCTGACTTGGGTTGTGTGGGATGTCAGCAGGTCACCTTACCTGTCATGGAGACGCCTGCCCAGGCCACACAGGTGCTCTGTCTTAGGTTGGTGAGTGCCCCCCCCAGGCATTACCTGTCTCTGAATACTCATCATACAGGCTCAATCGTGTGTGAGTTGCAGAGTTAACTGCTGCCAAAGATCTCAAAGTGGCACTGGGCTTGCAATCTGTGTGTTCGACACAGAAAAGATCTGCAGAGGTCCTATCTCACCCATAGCCAGTAGGCTAAAGGCAACTGAGCCATTCCCTTCCTTAATGAGCCATACTGTACGTTGGAGTCCTTGTAAGATAGTATCCCAAAAGCAACTGGAACTTAAGATTATAAATTTATAATTTTCAAAGCCAATCAAGATGTATATAACTACTGAATTAAATTTATCATGCCCAGTAGAATGGAAGATTAACTAACTGTGGTAGCTACTTTTGTTGCCAGGGTCTCCACTGTGCTAGCTGTAGCAAGCAATTATGAAATGGTAATCCCAGAAATAGTAGCAGCGGTGGCCGCCATTGCTATAACAGCAACAGAGGCAGCAGCAATGTCAAATTCTCTTCTCGAGTGTGTGGGCATCCACTGGCATGGATACAACTCCAGTAACACGAACCGCCAAGGCCCATTTTTTTTGATTCCAGCACGACTTTAGCTGGTAGCTCTTCTGGAGAATCCAATTTCATGGCTACAGTTCCTAGGCTTACATTAATGCTTGCCAAAGCT
The DNA here is from genome assembly GCF_004664715.2 of Peromyscus leucopus. NCBI lineage: Eukaryota > Metazoa > Chordata > Mammalia > Rodentia > Cricetidae > Peromyscus > Peromyscus leucopus. Next base: position 31,868,205 of record NC_051086.1, on the reverse strand, counting down.
GGTGATATTGGGCAGCTAGTACTCTTAACCTCTGAGCCATCTCTCCAGCCCTGGGCTTAGACTTCTTAACACAGTGATTTGGACATTAAAGCAAAGTTAGAGTTTCTGCTGTTTATTAAACAGCCTCTCAAGAAGCTCTGATAGTTACTCTTTAATAATAGGTTTATTTGCACGAGTGTTTTGCCTGTGTGTGTGTATGTGCACCGTGTGCATACCTGATTCCCATGGAGACCAGAAGAGGGAGCCAGAACACCCCGGACCTGGAGTTATAGATGATTGCTAGCCACCATGTGGGTGCTGGGATCTGAACCCAGGTCCTTTGTAAATTTCTCTGAACCACTGCATGTCCCTTTTGTACCTCTAACAGATTATTCCTAAAAGATGTATTCTTATTATTTTATTAAGGATAGGCATGTGTGTCTGTATGTGGATATGCACATGTGAGTGCAGGTGCCTTCGAGGCTGGAAGCAGCAGATGCCCTGCAGCTGGAGTTACAGATGGTGGGAACAGAGCTTGGGTCCTCTGGAAGAGCAGCAGGTGCTCTTAAGCACTGAGCCATCTAATGGGCCCTAAGAAGCCCTTATAAAGTCTCTGTCCATTCATTTCTTCGTGCTTTCTTACACTGAATTTGTGTGACACTGAGGTTATATTTCTTTACTATCTGGCTCCCCCTTATAAAACTAATGTAAGTTAGTCTTGTTTTTCAAGCATGATTTCAAGTCAAGGGGAGCAGGTAAGCAGTGTCAAGGAAAATACCCTTTGCAGACAGTGACAGGAGACAAAGGTCGCATAAATGTTTAACTTTACTGTGCATATTAATGTAAGCATTGAGCACACTTGGCCCCCAAGCAAATTACTTGTCACAGAATGAGGATGAGGGGCACGTGCTGCATATGGCATGTACTTATTTGCAGTGCCATTGGCAATGGCTGAAAAATGGAAACAATCTTCATGTCTTCCCAATGAAGAAAAGGGAAAAAAAAGTACCTATATGTGATGCAAAGCAATTCACCTTAAAACAGATGAGGTCTTGCCATTTGTAATGGATGGACCTGAAGATTATTATGATGAGCCAGACACAGGAGGCGCATGCTGCCTTGTTGCACTCATGTGAGGGCAGTCAAATGTTCATCTTATAGCCCTTGGGGGCAGAATGGTGGTTACCAGATGCTGGGGAGAGTGGCTGGGAAAGGCTGATGAGTGGATACTGGGCTATAGTTAATTAAATACAGGCATGAAGTTCTGTAACCCTGGTGTGGACTGCAGCGACTGTAGATAATGGTAATGCACTGTGTGGTGATGCTTAATCTTGGCTGTCAACTTGATTAGATCTAGAATCAGCCAAGAGATAAGCCTGTGAGGATTAACTGGGGACAGCGTGGCACCTTCCAGTGGCAGCCCAATCATTAGGTGGCCCAAGGGAAAAGCTGCTGCTTTTTGTCTGCCTGCTTTCGCCCTTTGCGATTGAGGCCATCTACAAGATTGCTGTCCCCACCACCATCCATCCTTCACTGACCTTGGAGTCCAGCTTTTTGGGCTTTCCAGTGTCGACTGAAGACAGTGGCTCTCCAGGAGTCCTCCAGGTCTTCAGTGCTGAATTGGAGTCCCTAAGGCATTCAGTCTGGTGGACTGAATAAGTATGGGGGTTCTCAGCCTCTCCAGTGTGAAGACAGCCATTGTTGGACTACTCAGGCCATAAGTGTAAACCAATCTAGTAAGTCCCCTTTGTAATATTCATGTCTGTTCTTCTCTTCTAGATAACCCTAATACATACATCTATACTATTGCATATATTTTAAAAAGACACAAAAGGGGCTGGAGAGATGGCTTAGCAGTTAAGAGTACTAGCTGCTCTTCCAGAAGATCCAGGTTTGATCCCAGCACCCACATGATGGCTCATGACCATCTATAACTCCAGTACCAGAGGATCTGATGCCCTCTTCTGCCCCCCCTGGGTACCAAGCATGGATGTGGTATATAGACATACATGTAGACAAAAAACCCATGCACATTAAATGAATAAATATTTTTAGAAAGCCACAAGAAAAGATTTTGAATATGAACGTGCCTCACTGTGAGCCCTGTTCAGCTGCTCTGCTGGCAGAACTAAATGGGACCTTTGAGGGAAGCTAAGGAAGGATGAAGATGCCAAATTCTGGTGAGGGGAAGGGGAAATAAATATTTTAAAAATAGATTTAGTATATGGGGTGTATGTGTGTGTGCGCGCGCGCGCGTGCATGCACTTGCATGCACTTGTGCATGTAAGTGCTCATAAAGGCCACAAAGGGACATAGTATCCCCTGGAGCTGAAGTCACAGTGGGTTGTGAGCTGCTGTATGTGGGTGCTGGGATCTGAACTCATCTTATAATAGAGCAATAAGCACTCTTAACTGCTGAGCCATCTCTCCAGATCCCAGAAAATAAACACTTTCTGAAGTTTTCAGATATACTAGGCACTCAAGTATCATAACTCACTACTTTTAGGGTTAGAGGCAGAGAAATTGAAGGAGTCTTGGAAAATTGTTAGCATTACAATCTTGGCGAATACTTCTTTCTTCTAGTAAACTGAGAATCAAGAGTTTTATTCTGCCCACACTGTAGAGAGCACAACATATATCTGTACAGGTTCCCCAAAATGATCTGGGGGGGGGGTCCTGTATGTTCATTTGTTTCTTAAGGGTCATCATGAGAAATGGAAAAGTTGTCTTAAAGGACAAAATCCCTCCGCCATGTGGTTGCTGGGAATTGAACTCAGGACCTCTGGAAAAACAGCCAGTGTGCTTAGCCTATGAACCATCTCTCCAGCCCCCCATCTCCTGCCCCCCACTGACCTTTAGACTCAAGGTCACCTTTAGACTGACCTTGGAGATCACAGAGATTTCTTTTTTTAAGATTTTATTAATTAATTAATTAATTATGTATACAGTGCTTATCTATCTATCTATCATCTATCTGTCTGTCTGTCTGTCTATCTATCTATCTATCTATCTACTTATTATGTATCCAGTATTCTGCCTGTATGTATCCCTGCAGGCCAAAAGAGGGCACCAGATCTCACTATAGGGTTTGGAGGCACCATGTGGTTGCTGGTAATTGAACTCAGGACCTCTGGAAGAACAACCAGTACTCTTAACTTCCCTAGCCCCCTACAGAGATTTCTTATAGCTCAACCCCAGAATGAAACTTTTCACTAGCACGGAGAGAGTCGACTACTACAAAGCTTCTCAGACAGGGGCCAGCATATGCCAAATGCCATCCTTAGAGAATGAGAAAGAAGAGGAATGCAGCTTTTGGCATTGGGTTGGTTCCCAAGCCTACACACTAGAATGGGCACTACACCTCTAGGATGGATGCTAGGAATGCTGGAGGAGCACCTTCTGAATGGGAGGGGGGCAGGTACCTCTTAAAATTGTCCAGCTGTGGGCCACCAGGAGTTGTCTTCATGGTCACCAATTTCCTAGACTCAGGATGGTGTTCACCTTGTACCCCACCTGCTCTGGACATTCAATGACATCTACTGTGGGCAATCCCTTTACACTAAAGAAAGAGTCCTTTATTAAAAAGGAAATAAAACAAACATAAAACCTAGAAACAGCCTCATTTTTTTCAATATTCATGTGATGGTAAAGGGACTTATAGGATATTCTTTCCAGAATGCCAGGAACTCGTTATAAAGTTTTAGTTTTTCGAGAATTTCATGTACTAGTACTGTATTTACATTCTATACATCTCTTCCTCTCCCACCTCTAACTCCTCCTTGTTCCCCCAAACTCTCTTTCAAATTCATTACCTCTTTTTATTACTGCTACATACATGCATGTATTCATTCATACATGCATACAAACACACACAACCTACTGAGCCCACTTAGTTCTGCACCTATGTGTTTGTGTTTAGGGCTGACATGATTCAGTAACCAACCTCTCAAGGGGTTCAACCATGGGAAAGACGGGTTCTCTAACTCTCGGTAGCCATTGATGGCCTATAGCTCTTCATTGGGGGTGGGGCCTTGTTAGATTTCCCCATCCTCGTTGTCATGTCAACTGATGTTGTCATTGTGAAGGTCTCCTTTGGGCAGCCATATTGTTCAGAGTTCATGGGAATAGTTTCCTTGTCATGTCTAGAACTAGCAGTAAGTACCCTCATCTTCCTCCTCTTAAACTCTCTCTGCTTGTTTGATCTTCCCTGAGCCTCGGGTTTAGAGACCAGCATTTCATTGTCAGTTCTCTGCATTCTAGCCAGTTGGGTCTTTCTGTAATAGCCTCTCTATCTGCTGCAAAAAGACGCTTCTTTGATGATGGCTGAGATAGACACTTATCTGTGGGTATAGGGTAAGCATTTAGAATCCAGTTAGAAACCATACAGGTTTAGAAAAATGGCAGAAGTAGGTTTTCCTCTTGGGTCCATGGCCTCTCTAGCCACAAGTAATTGGCTAGTTTTGCAGTATCATGCTTGACTTCCCTTCTGTTGAGTGTGTGCTAAGTCCTGTTAGATATTTGTTGGTTACTCCCAAGATACAAGCGCCAGTATTGCACCATTGGGGAATAATCTCTTGCCTGGCTGGTCACTGTGCTCCATTGGCTTTACATCTGGGCAGGACTATTGATTTCTTTTTTTCCCTTGGTAGCTTGTATAGGGCCTTTGGATACTATGAGAGACAGTCCTCAGTGAGGAGGCTTGGGAAGCCATTTTAAATAGCTATTTACAAGGAGTTTGTAATGGTGTGGGAATTATATGTCATTATATAATAATCTCAAGAGGGAAAAAAGCATCATACAAACTTGTATACATAGCTTGAACTCATCTATGTTGAAACTTCTCTAATATTACACTCAGAAAAATGAAAAACAATTGAGAGGAAATTTTCAAAACACACAGTAGCTGGCTTTTTTTTAGTTTCCAGAGCTTACGAGTGTTAATTTAATGAGAATCAATCTCTCTCTCTCTCTCTCTCTCTCTCTCTCTCTCTCTCTCTCTCTCTCTCTCTCTCTCTTTCTGAGACAAGGTTTCTTTGTGTAACAGCCTTGGCTGTCCTGGAACTCGCTCTGTAGACCAGGCTGGCCTCGAACTCACAGAAATCCACTTGCCTCTGCCTCCTGAGTGCTGGGATCAAAGGCGTGTGCCACCACCTCCTGGTTGAATGTTTATCTTTTTTAATGGAAATTTCAACTATACAAACAAAACAAAACAACAACAAAACGGTTTCCAATGGTAAGAGTTACTCACGCACCAGCTAAACCAACAAATTCACACTCTGTAGATCCTTAAGGCTGCAGAATGTTAATGCTGCAAGGATTCTAAAGATTTTCTTTTTGGGAGGAGGTCACACATCCTTTTGTAAACCTTTTAGAAACCACGACATCTCAGAACATGTCCATATAAACATGCTGTCATTGAAGTGGCTTCTAGTTTTAAGTTACAGCATGCTGTCCTAAAAGCAGCTTAAGCCATGGAATGCCCCGCCTGCAGGGCTACAACAGGTTCTTGACCACCCTAAGGAGGGAATGTAGGGACAGGAGATACAAAGGAAAACACACCAAGTCTAGATTCTGATCAAGGTGCAACTTTATTTCATTCCACAAGGGTTTATATAGTTCCTGCAGGGTGTGGGGGGGAAGCAAGAAGCTGTCATCTGCATAAGGTGGGGCAAGCTAACAGGATGTTTGTATAGGATGTTTACAGGGTGAGAGGGTCAAGGGCTCTGACTCAATGTCCTCCTGTTGCTAGGCAACCTGACTGTAAGCTGATCTAGTTCCCTGTCTTATCAGGGGTCTGTATTTTTCCACTAACTAGAGATCCTGTCCTTGTCCCTGACAATGGAATCCTATCCTTGTTTGAGATTTTGTTTTTTAAGGCATGTGTGTGAGCATGTGAATGCAGTGCCTATGATGGCCAGAGGTGTTGGATTCCTCTAGAGTCAGAGCTACAGGCAGTTGTTAGCTGTCCAATGTGGGTGGCGGTGACAGAGTTTGGGTCCTCTGCAAGAGCAGTAGGTGTTTAGCTGCCCAGCCACTTCTCCAGCTCCCTCCCACATCCCATTATTGTGTGGTTAGCTTATGGAACTAAAAGCTTCAGGCGCATAGATGCTAGGGTGTCAGGTGATGCTTGATGTGGCATTCAAACAGCTCCACCAGTGCTCTCCTTTCCTCCTTTTCCTTTTCCTTTTCCTTTTCCTTTTCCTTTTCCTTTCCTTTTCCTTTCCTTTCCTTTCCCTTTTTCCCTTTCCCTTTTCCCTTTCCCTTTTCCCTTTCCCTTTTTCCCTTTCCCTTTCCCTCTTTCTCTTTTTCCCTTTCCCTTTCCCTTTCCCTTCCTTCCTTTTCCCTTTCCCTTCCCTTCCCTTCCCTTCCTTCCCTTCCTTCCCTTCCTTCCCTTCCTTCCTTTCTTTTTTTTTTTTTTTTTCTTTCTTTTTTCTTTCTTTCTTTCTTTCTTTTTTCTTTCTTTCTTTTTTCTTTCTTCTTCCTTCCTTCCTTCCTTCCTTCCTTCCTTTCTTTTTTTTTTTTTTTTGTTTTCAAGATAGGGTTTCTCTGTGTAGCTTTGGAGGCTGTCCTGGAACTCACTCTGTAGACCAGGCTGGCTCACTGGTGAGTACCAAGGATACTGGTGGAAGCTTTGAACCTCCAAGTCCAACATGAAACTGTTTCAGCATTCCTAGGAGATTTGGTTTGATTATAAGATTTAGATACATGATCATCCTGTGCTATGACTTTGTCCGGGAAGAATGGCTTCTTCAGCTAGACCCCTTGCTCTACCTTAAAACCAACATGGAGTTTGTGTCTCTGGGACCACATTGTTTCCTAACAGAAACTGAGGGTAGTGTTGTTCCAGGATACACAACATTCTGGACAAAATTTAGCTGTTTTTTTTTTTTTTTTTTTTTTTTTTTTTTTTTTTTTTTTTTTAAGGAGGGTTTGTTTTAACAGGTTTGATAGGGTCTCACTCTATTGCCTAGGCTGGCCTGGAACTCACAATTCTCCTGGCATAGACTCTCCAGTGCTGGGATTCCAGGTTTGAGCTATTGCATCCAGTTTATTTAGCCTTCTTAAGCTCCCTGATTCCCACCTATGTACTGCATGTTAAGAGTACCCAGTCTGATCCAATCCTCTCTGCTTAGTGATGAGGGTTCAAAGGCTCAGAAGAGGTTACAAATACCCAAGGCTCCTTAGCCCTGTCAGCCTGCTGCTCTTCTGGTACCCAAACTTCCTCTCCCTCCACACACAATAAGTTAGAGATGACTAATAATAAGCAGGGTACTGAACAGCGTCTTACACTGAGGTTCCCTATGGACCCAGGATGGATACATTTTGATGAAGAGCCAGAAAAGACTTTATATCAAGGGATGGAGGGCACAGCATAGATCTGACTGTACCAAGCGGCAGCTGGAGGCTTTCCATGTGAAAGAACATGGAAGGAAAGTGATAGAAATGAGAAGAGAGGGGAGACAATTTTATTACTTATGCCTCTATCTTGAAGATAACCATTGTAATTTCCTCTCTAAAAAATTCTGCTTCTTTGGAGGCAATGGCTGTATTCTAATAAGCACTTGCTTATGAAATGCGCAGTAATTGGATTGGGGTGTGAATTATTAAACTGTGTGTGGGGTGTCATTTATTGCCAGATGTTTAATGACTATGTTCAGATGTGTGGGGCTTCCCTATCTGCCTGGAAGATAATACTCTTAGGAAGAAAATTGCTTAACCCTGGGTCAGGATGAGGGCGGCTTTTTTTTTTTTTTTTTTAATAGTTGTGTTGAATAGGCCCTTAGGAAGACCAAAGTTCAACTGCCTTATTATTTGTTGGTTTGTTTGTTTAAGATAGGGTCTTGTATACTTACCTGGTAGGGGAGATACCATGATCATGAAGGTGGTTTTCCCAGGGCGAGGCTTATCCATTGCTCTCCGGATGTGCTGACCCCTGCGATTTCCCCAAATGCGGGAAACTCGACTGCATAATTTGTGGTAGTGGGGGACTGCGTTCACACTCTCCCCTGTTTAAAAGAATTAAAATTAAAAAAAAAAAAGATAGGGTCTTGTGCAGTCAAGGCTGGTCTGGAGCCTGATAGGTAATCAAGGATGACTCTGAACTCTTCATTCTGCCTCTACTTTCCAAGTGCTAGGACGACATGCCTGAAACAACCATGTCTGGTTTATAGGATGTTGGGGATTGGACTCAGGGCTTCTTGATTTTAGGTAAGTACTTCACCAACTGAGCTACATCCCTACCTGCCTCATTTTAGAGACAGGACAAATCTACTGTTACTGCCAGGAATCTAGAATAAGATAAGTGGCCAGGCCCTGGGTACTTGAACATCCTAGGGAGTGTTTTTGCTCAAACAACCTGAGCTATAGAAGTGGCTTCCTAAAGGAAAATTGGGGAACATTTTCCAGAAAAGGGGAGTGGGAAGCTACATAGGTAGGAATTAACATATCCACTATAAGCATTTTTTCTTTATTCTTTTTTTTTTTCAAGAAGATTTAGTTTATGTGTATGAGTGTTTGCCTGATTGTACGTGTATGTATTATACATGTACCTGGTGCCTGTAGAGGCTGGAAGATGGTGTTGGATGCCCTGGAACAAAAGTTGCAGGTGGTTATGAGCCACTACATGCAGGGAATCAGACTTGGGTCCTCTGCCTGAGCAGTGAGCTCCCTTAACCACTGAACCATCCCTCCACCCACTTAATTCTTGATTATCTCCCATTTGAACCACTGCTATAAACCCTCTGCTTTCCTTCAAGCATTCTTCTTCCCCTTTGAGCCCACCTTATTTGAGATGCCAGATGATCACCATTCATGCCTAGATTTTCTCTTTATGCTCTTCTATACAGACTCTTCCAGGGGCTTTCAAAGCCATCAGAGGTCCAGCCTTTATCGTTCATCCCATCCCAGCCCTTCTTCTCCACAGGTATAAATTTGACTTCCATTTACTTCCTTGTTTTCTTAGTGCTACCATCGACTTCTACTTAGAGTCTAGAGCAAACTCAGTTTCTTTCAAGCTCCTTTCCAGATGTCTTCTTAGTTGGGAACTTGCCCTGGTCTGTGAACACTGTTCTCCATTTCCTCCCTTTTACAGTCTTCTGGGACTGCTATAACAAAGTGCTACAAAGCTTATGGTTTAAACAATGGAAATTTGTCTTCTTGCAGCCCCAGAGGCTAGAAGTTCTAGATCCAGGTGTCAACAGAGTTTTCCTGCAGCCTCCATTTTACCTAGCAGGTACCATCTTCTTCTTACCGCGTCCTTGCCTGGCCTTTCCTCTGTGCATGCATCCCTGCAGCTTTCCTTATGAGAACAATAGTCACATTGGGTTAGGTCTACCCTGATGGCCTCAGTTTAATTTCACAGCATCTTTGAAGGACCTCTCTCCCAGGCCAGTCCTATGGATTAGGACCACCATGTAACCTCATTTAACCCTAATTGCCTCTTTGAAGATGCTGTCTTCAGATAATGTTTTATTCTAAGACACTGTGGAAATGTGACATCTACATATAAATATTTTCTAGGGTTAGAATTCAGTTCCTACTAGCACTGAAGCTTCTCCATTTTGTATTGTTAATATTTATGTGCTTATAACTTCCTTAGAAGATGGAAGTTCCTTGAAGGCAGTGCTGTCAAAGCTCCTCATCTATATCTTTAATCACCCATTCTGCTTAATATAATTACTTAGACAGTGTCTAAACTTTTTTAAAGTTGAAAATAGGTTTTTTATACAATATATTCTGATTAAAGTTTCCCCTCCCCTAACTCCTTCCACATCCTCCTACTTCCCCACCCACCCAAATCCACAAACTTCCTTTCTCTCTCTAATATATTCTATATTAGAATATAACAGGCATCTAAAAATAAGACAAAATAAAAGCAAATCAGAATAGGACAAAACAAAGAGTCAAAGAAAAAGTACAAGAAATACATCAGACCCTGAGACACTCACATTTGCACATACAGAAATATAAAACTAAAGTGATAACCAGGCATGGTGGTACACACCTTGAATCCCAGCATTCAGGAGGCAGAGGCAGGCAGATCTCTGTGAGTTCGAGGCCAGCCTGGTCTACAGAGTGAGTTCCAGGACAGGCACCAAAGCTACACAGAGAAGCCCTGTCTTGAAACCCCCCCCCCAAAAAAAAAAGTTACTAAACATTTTATTGAATAGTAAGAATTTCTCATTTTCCAAATTCCCTTTCTCTATAAAAATCCAGGTATATAGTAGTGGTACACTGGGCTTTATGAAAAAAGAATACTCTTTACACTAACCCTGTCACTGTGTAGTTATGTGATCTTAAGCATCACATTTTTTTCCTTGTGGGCACGTCACTCTGGGCCTCTGTTTCCTTAACTTTAAAATGGAGATGGTAATATTTTCCATTTGTTTCACATGGTTGCTTATGAGTACTAGTGAAATTATTTCATCACAAATGAGCACCTACTGCATACCAGACAGTGTTCTAGGCACAAGAGACACAATAGGAGCAAGCTGAGCAAGGTTCCTGTCCCCATGGCTATTGGTGAAATTATTAAGGCCACTCCACATAGTTAAAAGAGAGATTTATTTTGTGGGGTAACTTACAAGTGAAGGGATAGGTAACAGCGTCTGGGAAAGGTGTAATGCAGTCAGACAGTGTTCTCTGGAGAACTCTGCTCAGTCTACATCCAGCGTCCAGGGTCCAGGAACCAAGAGAGCCATGCATCCGGATCTTGGGTCTTCAGGGTCCTCTCTTGGCCCTGCTTTGTAGGAGTGACAGTTACCAAAGCCTCAACGAGGGTTGGAACTTCCAGATCAAAGCTGGAATGGCTACCCACTACACCATGGCTGTTGGAGGATGGGTGATGAAGAAGATTGCTGATACAGGAAATTCTTTCAGAAGGTGCCATGTTCTATGTAGACGTTAACACAAAGAACGTCCTAGTAGTAGGCTTAATTCCTTTAAAAGGGTGTGTGTGCAGTGACCTAAGGAGGTGATATTCAGTTGAGACATGAAGAGGGAAAAGACATGTCTATTGTTTCATTGTGGGGAGAAAGAATGAGGCAGAGGGAAGAGCAAAGGCCCTGGGGTTGGGAGGGTGAGAATGAATACCGACATAAGCTGGGGGAAGTGCTGACCTGTCACATGGGATGACTGGCCAGTGTGCAAGGCCTCTTGGGCATTACACATGGACCCCTGGAGTGAGTCATAGTGTTGACTGTCTTAATTACTTTCTTCTTCCAGCGATAAAAATACTCTGACAAAAGCAACTTAAGGGAGAAAGTGTTTATTCTGGTTTATAGCTCATGGGTACCATCCATCATGTCAAGGAAGTCAGGATGGCAGGTGCTTGAAGAAGTACATCACATCAGCAATCAGGAAGCAGAGCGGGATGAATGCATCACAGGACTCAGCAGGTTACATCACATCAACAATTAGGAAGAGGGATGACTGCATGGCAGAGCTCAGCTGGTTTTTTCCATCTTACGCAGTCTAGGCGATGTTCCCACTCACAGTGGGTGAACCTTTCTATCTCAGTTAGCCCAACAGCTCACCTTGACTTACCATGTTGGATTTTTTTTTCAAGACAGGGTTTCTCTGTGTAGCTTTGCACCTTTCCTGGAACTCACTCTGTAGCCTAGGCTGGCCTTGAACTCACAGAGATCTGCCTACCTCTGCCTCTTGAGTACTGGGACTAAAGGCGTGCACCACCGCTTTTTCTTTTTGAGGCAGGGTTTCTCTGTGTAGCCCTGGATGTCTTGGAACTTGCTTTGTAGACCAGGCTGGCCTTGAACTCAGAGATCTGCCTGTCTTTGCTTCCCAAGTGTGGGAATTAAAGGTGTGCACTATCATATCCAGCTTCCATGTTGGAATTTTAAAGAGAAATTTATTTTAATTTGAAGTGTGTGTGTGTATGTGCGTGTGCATGTGTGCACATGCTTATGAGTGTAGAGTGTAGGCTCTTTGGAGGCTAGAGGAGTTAGATCCTCATGGAGCTGGAATTACAAGTGATTGTGAGGCACCTCATGTCAGTATTGGGAACTCAGGTCTTCTGAAAGAGCAGTACATTCTCTTAACTATGGAGCCATCCCTCCAGCTCTCTGGAATAAGATTTGGTTCAACTAGAGAAACTTCTGTATTTGAAGCCTTGGGAATATCAAATGGGATAGCCAGTGGTGACTTTTTTTTTTTCCTCGAGAAATTATCAATTATGAATGAGCAGGCAATCAAAGATCAAAAGACTCCTATTTCCCCAAATGAATTACTGGATTTTAGAAAGAGATGAAATAGAGCTAGCAGTCATTTTTTTTTTTAAAGGAGAGGGTGAGAGATTTGAAGCTGGATATATAAGGCTCTGGACCAAAGAGACTTCTTGTTTTGGCTTCAGAGTCTTGGACAGCTTGTGCACAGGGCCAGAGGGCTGGCAGTATATGCTGGGACACCTGAGAGTTTATAGGCTGGTATTATAAGAATGGGCATCCTAAGTCCAAAGGACCGATGGCCGTCTAACGTCAGATGCCAGACTCTTTCTCTGCTTTGGTACCTCAGTGTCCTCAGTGCCATCCATTATTCTGAGATTTTCAGAGGAAGCTGCTGCAGGAAGACTCCCTGAATACCCCAAGAGGAAGAAACATTGTCCTTGAACCTGTATCCTTGATGCTTTTCTGGGTTTGTTTCTCCAGGGAGATGGTGGAAACTGTTGTGGTTATTTTCGCAGTGTCTCTGTCCCTGTCTGTCTGTCTCCATCTCCCTGACACCCAAACCCTGCAGTAGCTGCATGCCCTCCATCACCAGAAGCCCACATATTCATATCCACAGAGACAGAAAATCTTGTGCAAGCATATTTGTCTATTTAAAGACAGGGAATGACTCAGGACTATAACTCTTATGTACTCAACAAGTTACTGACTAATGCACATACAACACATACAAAAAATGAGAAAATATAGATACCAAGAGAATGAAATTCACTTGCTGCACAAATCGTTTCCTTTAAAATTAAATATTAGCTTTTAAAAATTAAAAGAGTAATCTACATATAGGAAAAAATATTTAAACACTTCAGAAAAGCCTGAAATATAGAGCACATCCCTTGTCACTGGATTGCCAATCTAGTTCACTTGAGACAGAAAATACCAGAAATTTGCTGACTATTCAAATATAAATCTCAGTGTATATCATCTTGAAAATCATGATGGAGGATAAGTCACAAACTGTTCTGTGCCTTATTTTATCAACAAAATAGTTCACTTATCTATTGCTGAGCCACCAAACTAGTTTTGAGCTCAGAAAAAAAAATGTTAGCCCTCCCCCAGAGTGTGTTCCAACTAGGCAGACATCCATGACATTCTCAGCTTTATGTGGTTCAGGGGCAGTGATCTCTATGCAGATGACTGCAGTCCATTTAAGTGTACATCTTCATAGACCCACCTGGGTTCTTCTCCAGTGTCTCTTGTTGGCATCATACTTGGTTTTATTTCCAGTATTTACTGGGGGAATAGGTCACTTTTCCCTTTGTTTCTTGGCTAGGAGTTGCTTGATGTTGAGAGTCTTGTGAGATGACATGGTAAGGGATGGAACCAACCATGGTGATGGAGAAAGGAATCCTCCTCCATTTTTAAACTTAATATAGTTCAGATACCTTTCCATGATAGAACATATAGAATATGTCTTTAGAATGACAAATACTCATCATGCACCATGTGCAAATTATGGATGCTGTGCTGATATGGGAATATCTCTGAAATGCACATTGGAGCAGGAAGAGAGTCAGAAAGAAAAAGGCCATAGCACTACTGGGAAATGGTACTTCATTATTCAGGAATCTGTCATGTTTATATATTTATGTTATCTTTGAGGAAGGAAGTGACAAGTTAATTAATTTGTCTTCTCTCTAACCAAGCATTCCCACTGCACAAATCCTCTTGGCATGTTGAATTACCGTCCTCTTGATGCCAGGAGTGGCTCCAGTCACGAAGGCTTCGTGACAAGTGGATTCAGCTGTATTCTGTCTTAGGGCCTCACGTGAGCAAAGAGCTGCTTCCTGAGGCCTGAACAGTGCTGGTCTTGGGAGCAGCAGATGTTTAGGGAATGGGTCCTTGCTTGTTATTGTTGAACAGTGACAATTAAAGGTGCCCTTGTGTTCTTTGGTTTTTATTTCTTTTTATTTATGTGTGTGTCCCTGTGTGTTTATGGGTCTCTGTGAATGTATGAGCACATGTGTATATGGGTATTGCTGGAGGTGAGGTCTCTTGGGGCTGGAATTGCAGGTGCTTGGGGCTGCCCAATGTGGGTGCTGAACACCAGTCCTCTGGATGAGCAGCAGACACTTTTAACTGCTGATCCATCTCTCCAACTGCTGCATGTTCTTTAATCAGTATGTGTGTGATACAGGGCCTCCTAAAAGGTGTAGTTCAGAGCAGGGACCCCTCCTGCCCAGGTCTGTGGGTGGGAGTATATGCTACTAATGACTGTACTGCACATGGAATCACACCCAGACAGCTGGGAATGGCTGCTGCTTCGAGTGACCAGTGAATTCTTCCATGATCTCTCCTGTCTTGATCCAATGGAAGGACAACTCCTAACCCAAACCTCATGAATCCCAGATGTCAAGGCTCAGGCTTAGTATAGCAGGGACCTCAAGAATACTGCTCCAGGGCATACACAGGGCGGTAAATGCGCTAAATAAATTTTTAGTATTTTGAGTGTTATCTTGTGTCTGAGTCAATAGTCAGTGAAAACTGTGCCCTTGCTTCTAATGAGAATGTTTGTGATGGGCAGTGATGACAAGGTCAAGGCAAGCACTGTGAGAAAAACCAAGCCCAGATGATGGGCTATAAAGCTTCCGCTTACATTTCCTTCATCAGGTGGCATGTTCAGGTTTTTTTTTTTTTTTTTTTTTTTTTTTTTTTTTTTATGTGAGGGTGAGTTTTAATGCCTTCTGAGTTGGAAGCCTCACCCAAGGATTTGTCTTGATGGCCTTAACTGATGTGGGAGAATCCACCCCAGTGTGGCTGGCACCTTTTGGTAGCAGCCCAGAGAAAAAGCAGCCTTATTTTTTTCTTTGAGTTTGACTTCCTTTTCACTGCTGAGTTAATTCTGCTGCTGCCTGTTCTTCACTAATGTCAGAACCTGAATTTTCAGGCTGCCAAGGTTAACCAAGGACCAGTGATGCTCCAGGAACCCTCTAGGTTTCTAGCACCAGATTGGAACTGGTGAGGTATACTACCCTATGGCCTGAGCAACTACAGGCCTCTCCATATGA
Organism: Peromyscus leucopus; assembly: GCF_004664715.2. NCBI lineage: Eukaryota > Metazoa > Chordata > Mammalia > Rodentia > Cricetidae > Peromyscus > Peromyscus leucopus. The sequence continues at coordinate 31,852,982 of NC_051086.1, read as the reverse complement.
GCCAGCCATTGTGGGACTACCTGACTGTTGAGGTATCCATCCTCAAGGACCAAGTGACCATCAGCTTCTTAGCACTCAGGTGTGATTCAACTATTGCTGCTACTTCAAAGGAAGTGGATTTAATAAATTCTCTCTCTCTCTCTCTCTCTCTCTCTCTCTCTCTCTCTCTCTCTCTCTCTCTCTCACACACACACACACACACACACACACACACCACACACACACACACACTCATGGGTTCTGTTCCTCTAGAGAACCCCAATAAGCTCACATGTTGAGAGCCATCTTGATTCTTTTGTCTCTTCCACTACAGGAAGCATCCTTTCCAGGAACCCAGCAGCAGGCAAGATGGAGTCTTGAGGGATGGTTATGAAGCAACCACTATCAGCCATGATATCTTGGGAGAGATGCTTAGTTGCTCAACCATGTCCTGCCAGGACCAAATTGAACATTTAGAAAGATTCAGTGTTGATGCCAGCTCTTCTTTGTTTTGTCTACAACTCATACCAGTAAATCCTTTCTTCTTTTTACAAAACCTGGAACTAAGTGAATTTAAATGAGCTGGATGGAGGTGGAGTAAGTTGCTTTTTGTAGCTCTTTAACAATGGAAACAAAACCATAATCTGTGTCACTGAGATAGCATCAGTTGTTTATTTTCTCTTCCTGGTCTTTTATCACATGCATATAAATATAATGGTCATAGGTATGTAGTTATGCGTGCATACACACATAAGTAGGTATACAGAAACATACATATGTATTTTGAGGTGGGTCTCATTGTGTAGCTCAGGCTGGCTTGAAATTGACTTTCCTTCTGCCTCAACCTTCTTAATGTTGGGACCATACGTATGTACTACATATTCTTTTTAAAAAATTAGATTAGTCTTAGTTTATATAGATAGTTTTTCCACTGTTTATACTTTAGTTATATTAAAACCAATGACAAAATTATTTAATAGTCTTTTGGGGCAGAATGTTTATATAGTATTTCATCTCAAGGCTATAGCAAAACTTATTTAATAGTTTTCCTATTTTGTTTGTTTGATACAGGGTCTCACTATGTAGTTCCAGCTGGCCCAAACTTGCTATGTAGAACAAGTTGGAGTCAAACTCAAAGAAATCCGTTTTTCTCTGTCTCCTGAGTGCTGGCATTAAAAGCATGTACCACCTTGCCCAGCTAGTTTCTTGTCTTTGGACATTGCTTTCCAAGTCTTTACTAATATAAGTAACTAACTATATGATGAACAGTCATATCTTTTCACACATTTCCACATTCGAACAAAGAATTTCAACTTCAGAAGTATCTCTTCTCTTGTTCACACGCCAACACATCATTTTCAACGACATCATTACCTTTAATTTTCCCATGGTTTTTGCACAGCTGAGCACTTTCTCAAATGATTTCTGAAAGCTTAGAAGCTCCATAAGAAGAATCCAGCAGCCGACCAACAACCCTCATCTCTGACTCATGGGCTTTCCAGAGCACAGGCAGATAATGACCTCTGCCAATAGCTCCCAAGTTCATATGTATAGTGCTAGTGTCTAACAAGAGGCGGGCTCTTTTCCCTCTTGCTTCTCTTAGACAGGTGTAACCTGAATGAAATGCTCATATCTCTACCCATAAACTGTGGGTCAGGTGAAGTGGAAAATAGACCCTATGCATTATGTAAAGAAGAAATTTGTAGAAAATACAGCCTGACAAAGCTGGGCATGGTAGCACAGGAGAATCTGTGGGGTTCCTTGGTAAGCCAGCTTATGCTATTTGGAAAGTTCTAGACCAGTAAGAGAACCTATCTCAAGAGAAAAAACAAAAGGTGGCTGACTGCCCTTGAGGAATGATACTAAAAGTTGACTCTGGAGGCAGGTACTGAAGCAGAGGCCACAAAGAAATGCTGCTTATTGGCTTGTTTCCCATAGTTTGCTCATCCTGTTCTTTTTTTAAAAACACAACTCAGGACAACCTGCCTAGGGGTAGCACTGCCCACAGTGGGCTGGACCCTCACAAATCAACCATGAATCAAGAAAATGTTCAACAGACTTGCCTACAGGCAATCTGATGGGGGCATTTTTCTAGTTGAGGCTCCCCTTCCCAGATAATTCTAGCTTGTATTAAGTTGATAAAAAGTCAATCAGGACACATGCATACTGTGACATGTAAATGTGCACATGCACACACACAGTGATTTTAATAACACCAGTGAATAATTACATTGATCACAGCTTGTAATGGTGATATTCCAATCCTATCAGGTTTATTCTCTCTCTCTTTTTTTTTTCAAGACAAGCTTTCTCTGTGTAGCCTGGCTGTCCTGGAATTCCCACTGTAGACCAGGTTGGCCTCGAACTCACAGAGATCTGCCTCCCAAGTGCTGAGATTAAAGGTATGTACCACCACCCCAATTTTCCTTCCTTCCTTCCTTCCTTCCTTCCTTCCTTCCTTCCTTTTCCTTTCCTTTCCTTCCTTCCTTCCTTCCTTTCCTTTCCCTTCCTTCCTTTCTTATTTTTCGAGACAGGGTTTCTCTGTGTTGCTCTGGCTGTCCTGGATCTCACTCTGTAGACCAGGCTGACCTTGAACTCACAGAGATGAGTTCTGGTGGCACATGCTTCTGCCTCCCAAGTGCTGGGATTAAAGGCATATGCCACCATTGCCTAGCACATGACTCAGATTTTCAATGAGAAACTTTCTTCATGGAAAGTTCAATAGTTTTAAAAGGATAGCATAATAAACTGCCATTTTTTATAAATAAAAATATGGATTTGTAAAGATGATCTAATAATATAAACATCATGCTAGTGTCTGGGATTCACTTTTGTTGGTTCACTCAGGAACTTACTGTATAATATGTCTCTATGCCTCTCAGAATGATCCCACCTGAGTAAGGAGGGATGTGGTGCATTTGTATGTAGATATTATCAATTACTATATTTTTTTTGAGCTGAGGCTCGAACCCAGGGCCTTGCGCTTGCTAGGCAAGCACTCTACCACTGAGCTAAATCCCCAACTCAATTATTATATTTTTATTTTTTGTTTTTTTGAGACAGAGTTTCTCTGTGTAACAGTCCTGGTTATCCTGGAACTCTTTTTGTAGATCTGGCTAACATCAAACTCACAAAGATCTGGCTGCTTCTGCTTTCCAAGCTCTGAATTAAAAGGGTGTGCCACCACTCCCTGGCTATTGTCAATTACTGATGGAGGCTGCCTGCAGGAAGCATTAAATCTCTAATGCTTCTAGCCTCTGGTGGCACAGGACACTTTCTGGCCAAAAGAAGTTGAGCCATTATACTCTAACATAAAATGTGTTGGAATTTGATCTGGGCACCAATGGAATATTATTTTCCTGGCATAACAAGGCCATTACCGTCTAAACCAGAGTAGTTGTGATTGCTCTCATGAGACCACAAGATCCATCCTGTTGATATTCCCTCATAAAAGGAGAGGTAGGGGAGGGCCGTTAGATTCTCACTTGAGAATCTAGCTACTTAGTCCCTTCTGCAACCCCCTCTAACCCTACGTAATCCCGACTAGCTGCTTGTAGTTTTAGAAGGAGCTAGAATATGTAGGAGGTAGAAAATTAATTTAAATGGGTGAGGACTACATCTATAAAATTTTTGAGAGGTCATTATTTATACTGATATGACTTTTCTGCTGTGCATCTATTTTGGGCCACTATATTCTGTAAGCAAATCCTTACCCATGTTCCTATAAGCAAGATCAGTAAACTTACTGGTTCACTGAGATGAATTTGGATGGTGGGTGTCTTAGTTACATTTCTATTGGCTATTTCTCTGCGAAGAAAGACTGTGACCAAGGCAACTTATAGAAGAAAGAGTTTATTAGGGCTAACTGTTTCAGAGGGTGAATTCATGACCATCATGACAGGGAGCATGGCAACAAGTAGGCAGACATGGCACTGGAGCAGTAGCCTTTATGTTGAAACAACAACCAGGAGGCAGAGAGAGAGAGCAACAGGAATGGCATAGGCTTTTTAAAGCTCAAAGCCCACCCCAGTGACATGCCTCCTCCAACAAAGCCATGCCTCCTAATCCTTCCTAAACAGTTCCACTTACTGGGGACCAAGCATTCAAACATATGAGCCTATGGGGGCCATATTCATTAAAATCACCACAGATGGAGTTATTTCTTTGGTCTATCATTGGTGTATTATCTGTGGTGAGGAGGTGTTTGTATTTTTTTTAGGACAAGTAGCATAGCCATCATCTATGACTTTCTAATGTATTTGTCTAGTTCTTTTCTCTGCTTCACTGCAGCTGTTCCCCTAGCTATTAGGAATCAATTCACAGTTGGCCCGAGAGAGTACAGATTAGTGGTTGTGAAGGTAAAATAATGAATAAAACTAAAGCAGGAGTTTGATTGCAGAGAGAACTGGGGACAATAAACAGGGTTATAATTTGCAGTGTTCTTGGGTAAAGATTTTGGATTCTATACTGTGGGGGTGTAGACTAGTGATAGGTTGCCATGTCACAAATTACCCCCAACTTTCCCCTGTTATTGAAAATAGATTATTTTCTCATAAAATATATCCTGATTATAATTTCTCCTCCCTCCACTCCTCCCAATTCCTGTCTACCTCCCCTTCCATCAGGATCCACTCCTTTTCTGTCTTTCACTAGAAAAGAACAGGTTTCTAAGAGATAACAACAAAACATAACAAAATAAAAGATAGTAAGATAAAACCATCACACAGAAGTTGGACAAGACAAACAAACAGGAAGAAAAGAGCCCAAGAGAAGCACTGGAATTAGAGAACCACTAGTTCGCACACTCAGGAGTCACACAAAATACTAATTGAAAGCTGTACTATATGTGCAGAGGACCTGGTACAGACCCATGCAGGTTCTGTGCATGGTGCTCCAGTCTCGGTGAATTTATATGAATTTGCTCAGTTGATTTAGAGGGCCTTGTTCTCTTGGTGTCCTCCATCCCCTCTGGCTCTTATACTCTTTCTTCTTCCTTTTCTGTGGAGTTCCCTGAGCTTGAGGGGAAGAGATCTGACATCCCACTTAGAGCTGTGTGTGCCACACAGTTTCTTTCTCTGTGTGTGATGTCTGGCTGTGAGTCTCTGTATTTGTTCCCATCTGCTACAAGAGGAAGCTTCTCTGATGATGGCTAAATAAGGCATTTGATCTATGAGTACTGCAGAATGTCATTAGGAGTCATTTTATAACCACTTTTTAAATTTTTAAGCAAGTAGTATTCGTGTTTACCCTCTGGGCTATCTAGTCTGTGGTTCTTGGTCACTAAGCAGTGTTGGCCATGGGTTCCATCTTGTGGAGTGGACCTTAGGTCAGATCAGACATTGGTTGGTTGCTCCCACAAGCTGTGTGCCACCATTGCCCTAGCTTATTTTACAGACAGGACAGTGTTGTAGATCAAGGGTTTTGTGGCTGGTGTTTATATTTCTCTCTCTCTCTCTCTTTGGTGTTTTTGAGACAGGGTTTCTCTGTGTAGTTTTGGTGCCTGTCCTGGATCTCGCTCTGTAGACCAGGCTGGCCTCGAACTCACAGAGATTCACCTGGCTCTGCCTCTTGAGTGCTGGGATTAAAGGTTTGCACCACCACTGCCTGGCCTATGTCTGTCTGTCTGTCTCTGTCTCTGTCTCTGTCTCTGTCTCTGTCTCTGTCTCTCTCTCTCTCTCTCGGTTTTTTGAGGCAGAGTTTCTCTGTGTAGCTTCGGAGCCTGTCCTGGAACTCACACTGTAGCCCAGGCAGGCCTCGAACTCACAGAGATCCGCCTGCCTCTGCCTCCCAAGTGCTGGTATTAAAGGCGTGTGTCACCACCGCCCAGTTATGTTTCTCTTTTGGCAGCCTGCAGAGTACCTTCCTGTACCAAAGACACTAGATGTAGAAGTATAGGTTCTATGTAGGCACCAGCTTGACATCTCCATGTTCAATGAGTTGTGTGGGTGTTGTCTTCAGCATGGGGCCTTGCTGTCAGTTTGTGGAGAGCAACCTATTGTCTTGGCAACAGCCTGGGTTGTTTGGGGATTTCCATGAGACCCCTTTGGCCAACAACTCAATTGTTATAACACAGTTCTGATACTGGAAGCTTTGTTTGGTGACAAGAGATGGCCTGTTGAAATTACCCCAAACTTTAAAGCAACACATTTATTACCTCATGCTTTTGTAGTTCAGGACTTCATAGCTTTAGGTTGTCTTACACGGTTGGAGCTCAAGTGTAAGCCATAGCAGGTGTCTCATATGAGGACTGAACAGCATGAGGGTATCTCTCCAAGGTCATTTACATGGTGTTTTTGGCAAAGTTTAAGGTTTTCTAAGGGATGGTGGGCTGAGATCTGTGTTCCTTCACTGGTTGTTAGCGTAAGTCTCCAGCTCCCGGTCTTCGTCATAGGGGCTTCTTTGACATGGCATCTTCCTTCATCAGAGCCACCAAAAGAGAGTTTTCTAGTAAGACAGAAATCACCAGTTTTGGTAACTTAATCAGCTACAGAAGCATCATCCCACCATCCTTGCTATATTCTTTCAGTCAGAAGCAAGTCACTCGACAACACTTACACTCAAGGGGAGGCTATACAAGGATGTAAATGATAGGAAGTGGGGTCTTTGGGTGACATAAGTCTGCCCACCACAGGTAATATGAGGACTGTGTATGTGTATAAGCATTTGTGTGTGTGTGTGTGTGTGTGTGTGTGTGTGTGTGTGTGTTGCACACCTACCTGCACTATTCTAGGCACTGCAAACACAGTTGTGGAAATAAAGGACAAATGTGCACCCTGTCTTTTTTGATGACAAGGACAGTTGGTTCTAAATTGCTGATTACTGTTTCCTGTACCATAATATTCCACCTGATCTGAGGTTGGAGAAAAAGTTTCTTCTGTTCCCTGAGGTATGTATCTGAAATAGGTACTGAGAAGCTGATTTTGCTAAAAATCGTTGACATCACATAGGCCCACAAAGTAGCTGAAAGCTAACTGATAGCCTGGCATCCCAGCCTTCATTCTGCATCTGTCTCCTATACTTTGGGGCGTCTGCTTACCTTTGTAGGTAGGCATGCTGCCCACCCAAGGAGAGTTTGTCTAACATACCTCATTTCTCCTCAAGACATAAGGCAGAGAGATGACTCATCACATTAAACCTGTAGTCACCTTGGGTTCTAGGAAAAGCAAAACCTCAGAGGACAGCTCCCCACCTCAGATGAGGACAATTATCAGTGAGAGTGGGGCCACATCTGAACACAGAATAATCATCCTGTAGAAATAGGGTTGGTCCTGTTGGGGGATGACAGTGATCGCCACGTTAACAATTTACTGGACCACTTTTCAGGATCTATCTGAGACCTTGATGAGTTAGTAATGGGTGGGACCACACTTTGGCAATACCATTTGGTTTTCCATATCTCTCCCCATCTACTTAAGCCTCATATTAGGACCCTGATGGCACACTTGGGAGCTTCTCACCAGTTTCTCTTCTCTATGTGGCCACATTGAATACAGTGCCTCTCTCTGTTTTTCACCATCATGCTTGACATAGGAGGACTGAGTGACCAAGTTTAGTTTGTTTGGGCTACTGGAGCCTGGGCTTTTGCCCTAAAAATGCTGGTTATATATTTATGAGGATTCCCCACCCCCACCCATAGCTGTGTGTGTGTTTGTTTTAGCATTTTATTTATTTATTACATCCTGACCTCAGTTTCCCCTCCTAGTCCTCCCCACCACCTAGTCCCTCCCCCCCATCTCCTCTCCGCCTCTCCTGCCCATCCACTCCTCCTCTGTTTCAATTCAAAAGGACATCCCTCCCATTTATATTGGCAAAACGTGGCATATCAAGTTGTAGTAAGACTAAGCACCCTGCTTTGTATTAAGGCTGGGTTAGGCAACTCTTTTGAGACAGGGTCTCACTTTGTAGACCAGGCTGGCCTGGGATTTGCTATGTAGACCAGGCTGTCCTGGAACTTGGATTTGCCTGCCTTTGCCCCCCTTTGCTGGGATTAAGGGATTAAAGGATTAAGGGCATGTACTGCCATGCCTGGCTTGTTTTCTTTTTATTTATTTTTTGGTTTTTCGAGATAGGGTTTCTCTGTGTAGCTTTGGAGCCTGTTCTGGAACTTGCTCTGTAGACCAGGCTGGCCTCAAACTCACAGAGATCCACCTGGCTCTGCCTCCCAAGTGCTGGGATTAAAGGTGTGCACCACTACTGCATGACTTGTTTTCTTTTTAAAATTACATTTGTTTGTTTATTTATTTATTATTTATTTATGTGTATGTATGTATGTATGTATGTATGTATGTGTATATGTATGTATACATGTATCACAGTGTGAATGTGGAGGCCAGAGGACAACTTACAGGAGTCAGTTCTCTCCTATAATGTGGGTGCCCAGGACTGAACACAGGTGGTCAGTCTGTTCTTCTTTTTTTTTGACTGCAAGAACAGCCTTTTAAACAGGATTTATTTTTCCTTTTAAATATTACATCTCAACCAGTTTCCCCTCCCTCTTCTTCTTCCACCCCCCCTTCGTCATTCCCCTTCAGAAAAGGGCAGGCCTCCCAGGGATATCAACCAAATATGGTATATCTGTTAATATTCTGATCCCACCCCTTGGTGCCACCCTGTGTCCTGATGTAAAAGTCTCTAAGGAAAAAACTCCGCTTATTTCTCTCTCTCTTCTGCTTCACTTCCACAAGGTGTGCATCCCTTGACCCCCCTAGCCCCCCCACCTGTGTCTCCCTCTTTCTGTCTCTCTGTCTCTTTATCTCTCTATTATAATAAACTCTCTATGTGGATGCAGTGTCTGGGGTGTGTATCATTGGCTGCTGCCACTGCCGTAGTGTGCATCTGCCCAGGCCACTGCATCTGCCAGCATGGTTCCCTGCATGCTTGGGATACTCTGGTGGTGGTGGTGGGGCACATAATACATCATAACAATATTAAGTTGCAATAAGACTAGGCACCTTCCCTCATATTAAGGCTGGATGAGACAACCCAGTAGGAGGAAAAGGGTCCCAAAAGCAAGCCAAAGAATCAGAGGCAGGCCCCGCTCCCACTGTTAGGAGTTCCACAAGAAGACCAAGCCACACAACCATAACATATATGTAGAAGACTTAGGTCAGACCTTTCCAGACTCTATGATTGTTGGTTCAGTCTCTGTGAGCCCCTATTGTGAAGGCAATATGAAGGCCTAGACTTGACTTTACAGGCTCCATCTTAAGGAAGGCTCACCATTTTAGACCATCTGGTGACTGGAGGCTGTACTCAATTCCAAGAAGAATCTCAGGAATGTGCCATGACAACTCGAACAGATACAGGGCAGTAAAGTTTAACAAGATCCAGATGCTCCTGTAGACATTCTATCTTCAGTTTATGGCCCTTGAACATATCCAGATAATCCTGTCAGCAGAATCCCCACCAAAAGTCTAACCCATTAGTTTCAAATGTGGTTTTGTGCTGAAAGTCTAGACCAATAGTTTAAAAAAAAATCAACTTGCCCCATATCTCTTCTACCCAATCCCCCAAACCACCAAGACATGTAATTCCTGGCTTGTGGTGTTTTCCTTTAAAACTCCCTCCATCCAATGCAGCTCAGTGGCAGCCCAGGTTCAAACCTGACAGTAAAAGACCCTTATGTGCTTGCATCAGAAACCAGCTCCTTGGTGGTCTCTGGGGGTTTTGCAACACAGGTACAACACTATGAGCTCAGGTCAATTGATCCTGTGAGTTTTCCTGTGGTGGTCTTGCCCCCTCTATCTCCTACAATCCTTCCTCCCCCTCTTCTGCAGGATTCCCCGAGCTGCAGGTGGTCAGTCTAATGGCAAGTGCCTGTGTCCCCTGAGCCATCTGACAGCTTTTGTTTACTTATTTTGCTTTCTTCTGGCAACAACCTTGAGAATTCAAGAAGGATTTGAGACCTAAAAGAAAAGAGGAGGTCTACTCTGACAGCCAGATGAGGGCAAAGCAAATACCAGCTGGAGAGTGAGCAGGGTTCTTTGAAGCAGAGAGGATGGGGAGGCAGAAGAGGTTGCAGAAAAGCAGAAAAGCCTGCAATTTATCCTGAAGCCTCTTCCCATGGCCAGTAAGACTCTATCTTATTGCAGTTACAGAAACATTCTGAGCCTAAACTCTTACACCAGTTCCTGTTGCTCCATTTTCCTTCCATCTCAGAATTTTGATGTTAAGCCCTAGCCCAGTGCTTCTCAATCTTCCTAATGCTACAACCCTTTAATACAGTTCCTCATGTTGTGGTGACCCCAACCATAAAATTATTTTCGTCGCTACTTTACAACTGTAATTTTGCTACTGTTAAGAATTGTAATGTAAATATCTTATATTCAGGATATCTGATATTCCACCCCCAGAAGGGTTGCAGCCCACAGGTTGAGAACCGCTGCCCTAGAGGCATGATGGTAAGATATGCATTTGTCAGAAAATTTGTTTCAAGGCCCTGGGTAATTCAGGGCTGAGGTTTTCTGGGATTAAGTCTTATATTAGTTTCAGTTTCTTCTTGTTGTGTCAACATACCTTACAGAAGCAACTTTAGGAAGGGTTTACCCCCATTGTGTGAGAGTACGATCCATCATTCCACAACTGTGGTCATGGTAGCATACAATAGCTGGCCACATCTGCATCCAGCCAGAAGGCAGAGTAAGATGAGTGCTCAGTAAGATGGGTGCTCAGCTTTTTCTCCTTTGTATCCAGTTTAGGAGTCCAGCTCATGAATTGGTGCTGTCTACATCCAGGATGACTCAACACTCAGCTAACATCTGAAATCACCTCACAGCTGTATCCATTGGGTTGTCTCCTAGCTAATTCTCATCATGTTGACAGCCAGAATTAACCATTACAAGTGTCTTGTCCTAGGATCCTGGAAAATGCTTAACTGGGTCAGGAGATAATTCACAGTGGGGAGGAGGAGGTAAAGAAGATGACTGTAGATTGGGTTTAACAGGACAGTGAAAACATCCCAAACTCCCATCCTGCTCCCTATTCATTGTTGGTTTCATCTTCAAAATACAAGTCAAGGAAGCTACTAGGATCTTTTGTAACTTCAGTTTTTGTCTGTTTTTCTTTTCTTTTCTTCCTTTTTTTTTTTTTTTTTTTAGGAACTGAGGACCAAACCCAGGGCCTTGCGATTGCTGGGCAAGCACTCTACCACTGAGCTAAATCCCCAACCCCTAGGTTTTGTCACTTGTAAAATGGGGACAATTATCCCTGCCTTATCTGGTTATTTAACAATAACATGTAGGGCTTTCAAGATGGCTCAGTGGATCTGCATTTGCCAGAGTTTCATCTCTGTTGTAATTAAACACCTTACAAAAAGCAACTTGGAGGAATTAGCTAACAATTCCCGGTCCCAGTCTGTCACGGTGGGGAAACCAAGGCAGGGTCTTTAAACAGCTGGTCATATCACATCCATAAGTCAAAATTAAGAGCAACGGATGCATGCAGTCTCGATTTCCCCTTTGCTTATTCTCAGCTTGATTTCTCCACCCTTTAAACAGTTCAGAGTCCTTTGTCTATGGAATACTGCTGCCCACAGTGGCTTGGTGTTCCCACATCAGTTGACTTAAGACCGTCCTCCACAGACATGTACACACAGCAACTCAATGTGGACAGTTCCTCATTGAGACTCTTTTCTAAGATGATTCTAGGTTGTGTCAAGCTGACAGTTAAAGCTAAGTACAGAATCCACTGTGGAAGGAAAAAATTGACACCCAAAAGTTGTCTGCCCATAATCTGACTCCTAAAAGTTGTTCTCTGATTGTTTGCACATGTATGCATGCGCGCGCGCGCGCGCACACACACACACACACACACACACACACACACACACACACACACACAAGAAATAATGTGTGAACATGTTTGGCATGGTACCCGGCACCCTAAAAAGTTCATGTGAGTGATGTCTATTTCTAGTAAGACAGATCAGAGAACCTTAACCTTCTGATTGGGAAGTTGAGCGCATACAGCATGAGTGGGTCTCGGTACCCTGATCCTCCAGTTCTTGCTGGCTGGGATCACATTTATCTTATAGAATCTTGTGTCCTTTCCACGTTCTTCAGGCTTGGAGTCCTGACCAGTCTCCTGGTGCTGAGCTTGCTCACCCTGAGGAGTTAAGGGCTAGTGCTAGGGTTCATCTCCTGGCATCCTCTATCTACCTGGGCCAGAACCCCCCACTCTCCTTGCCCTGGCAGGGTGTAGGCAGGGATGGATCTGAAAAGCATTCTGAATGGGGTCCCCTGGGGAGGCATCTGGTGGGTAAGTGCTGACCTGCTGGTGGAAAGCATTTAAAGTGATTCTCTGGCATTATCCTAAGAGCATTCATATGCAATCAGGGTGGACACATTTTCTAAAAGGCAGATAGAAATGCATCCCTGCTGTGCTCAGGAGCCCAAATTTGGAAGGCTCTTGTCCAATTAAAGTATTATGGAGTCCAGCTGCTCTTCAAGGTTATTGCTGGAGAGGGAGGAGTTGATTTTTCCTTCTACTTTTATGGTAGAGTTGCAGCAGAAAGGCCAGTGCCTGTAGAGAACAGGAGAATATCTGAGTCTGTGCTGCTGGAGTGGACCTGAATATTCCCTCCCCCCCTCTCCATGCATGTGCTGTCTTCTCCTAGTTTTGAGTCTTATGTATCTTTGGACACATGGGTATGATTTGGTTTTCCTTCCTTCCTCTCTCCCTCCCTCCCTTCCTTCTGACAGGGCCTCAGGTTTCTCTGGCTGGCCTTAAACTTTCTGTATACCCTAGGATGATCTCGAACTTCTGATCCTCCTTCTTCCACCTGGGATTATAGTCATGCACCACCACAGCCTGGGAGTGGTAGTGATAGTAACTGGCTCACAGGGCTGTAAGAAGAAGTGCCCATAAAGCATTTAGGGTGCCTGGCACAGAATGAGTGCTTGATAGATTGTGTGTTTCCCTACTTCCCTTTCTGAATGTGGACATATCTATTTTGTCTTATGTACAGATGGCTATATTAGGTGCACTGGCTCTGGGGTACAGAAGTGGTTGCAGGTAGGCTCTGTGGCATCTGGGCTAAAGCTGTAGTTTATACAGCACCAAGGACAGCACCCGAGCCAGCTCAAGTCGCTGTTTATTCAGCACCAAGGACAGCACCAGGGCCAGCTCCAGTCTGTGGATGCTCAATAAATAGTTGGATGAGTGACAAGTGAAGGGAGCTATTAACTTAGGCAGGAAAGGTAATCTAGGTAGTAAAGGTAGGGACATAAAACGTTATAGGAAACCCAAGGATGGGGACAAGTTTTCGGGAAGAGAGGTAAACCAGTCTGGAATATCACCATAGACATGCTCAGCACCTGTTGCTACTTTTGCAACTTTGCCTCATTCCTTTTTCTCTATATACTATTAGATCACAGCTGGACCCTTTAAGACCCTGGTAACTCTTGGGAAGTCAGACCATACAGCCTGAAGAAATCAGGCCATGCTCCCTGCAGTTCTCTTCTTGGAATAGAGAACTAAGCTGTGCTATATGTCCAACAGCAGTCCTAATTTGTTGTCCTAACTAAGACCTGGCCTCTCACGTTCTTTGTCACATATACTGTGATGACCTTCATAATGTGGTATGTCACCTCTGAAAGGACATGGAAACCAGATATGTCTTTTGTTTAGACCTGGAGAGATGCTCCATTAACAGAGAGAACTTAGGATTGAAGAGATGGCTTAGCGGTTAAGAGCACTGGCTGCTCTTCAGAGGTCCTGATTTCAATTCCCAGCAACCATGTGGTGGCTCACAACCATCTATAATGAGATATGGTGCTCTCTTCTGTTGTGCAGAATACATGCAGGCAGAACACTGTATGTATGTGTATATATATATATATATATAATATATATATATATATATATATATATATATGGGAGAGAGAGAGAGAGAGAGAGAGAGAGAGAGAGAGAGAGATAGATAGAGAGAGAAAGAGAACTTGAAGCAAGAAAGAGGCAAAGCCAACATGAATAGGATGGTGAGAGGAGGCCCAGAGGAGCCTTCAGAGAAATCTCCCACCTCAAGACCTGATCATGGCCTTTATTTCAATAAACTTTATTTCTGAAGGGCAATTACGTGTCAGTTCCCCTATCCTCAACCAATTGCTACCTCTTCATTCTCATATTTAACATATGCTCATTTTTCTGATCTTTAGGTTATCTGGCCATTTCATAACTAACTTAAGCTACTGACTGGCTATCTCAGGGTTCCAATTTCAAATTCCAAGGACTGATTCTGATTGGCCAAACTTGAGTCAAGTATCTGTTAGAAATGTTAGGGGGCAGCCAGTTCTGGTAGTCCCCTTCCCTCCATGGATAGGGACAGTTGCTTAGTGGCTGCTTTGAATGGCTGAATCTGTGCTGAATGAGGCAGTCTTCAGAACAGTGGGTAAGCTGGGAGCATCACTTTCATCCTTAGAGTATAGGTAAGGAGACACAGGAATATAGAATTCACAGGACTAATGATTTCCCTGGTTCTGTCCATATGGCTTATACTAGAGTTATATTTTAGGGGATGGGGCTTTGAGAAACTCTTCCCCCTGAGGACAGAAACTTTCCATGTAACATGTACTAGAAATAATAAAGGTTAATAAGCATAAGAGCCTAGTTCTTGAGCAAAGCATGTCAAAAGTCAGTGCATGTGTTCCTGTGAGATACCTGTAAACCCAAGGGAATTGAATTACACAGGCAAATTCTTAATTTTAGTTTAGAGTTCCTACTGGACTCCACATTAGGGAGCTGTATGTTTCTCTAATCCAGTGGCTCTGAGTGGTCATCCAGCACTATCTCAGTATTGGCTGAAACACATATCTGTGGGCCCTTCCCTAGGCCTACAGGTCCTTGGGAGCTGAAGTCCAGCAGGCTGTTCAGCAAGTTTTCCTTTCTTGGGAGTTCAGATGCATGTGAAACCCTTGTTCCAGATGTTTGTAGGAGAGGGTTGTTCATGGTTCGAGCATCATAGAGTATATAGTGAAGACTTCTGAGCAAGGTCTTTGAGAGTAAGCCCCAGGAAATTGAGCAGATATGATCATCACATCCAACCATGACTTTGGAAAAAGTAATAATTGCCAAAGAGATGTTGGTCTGGAAATCCCTTATGGTGGCTGTAGAAGGTACAATTGCTTTCTCTCTCATCCTTCACAGGAAAGATGTCAGCATGAGATTCATGCTTGTACGACTGACATATTCTACCCCAGACAGAGGATGTGGGTAAGGTACTCTGAATCAAATTACAATGGACTGATGTCAAGTTTCAGTCTTCATTTGTTAAGTGGATGGAGTAGGAAGGCAGGTTCAATATCTGCCAGCACTTGAGTGGTATAGTTCCCACAGTGGCCCCCTGAGGTAGGTAGTGTTATCATTAAAGATAAATGAAGTAGTTTGGCCACTATTAGTTAGCGGTAGTGCAGGGACTCAAGCCAGACAACCACAAGCCAGAATCCAAACCACCAGTCACTATGCTACTAAGTCTACTCATGGTTCTTTCTTTCTCTTCTCTCCAGCCTTGTGTTATATTCTGCCCTAAACTGTTTCCTCACCCCAGGGAGGTTGGGCCAACGTGTCTAGGATTTTTGTCTTTCCAACAACCGATGTTGGAGGGGTTGGGAAATGAAGGGTTAACAACCTGGGGGAAGATCTGCCATTGTGTAGGGGGACTGGAAACTGGAGGTAATAGGAGCAATGACTTTCTGAGTTAGTTGTTAATCCCAGACTGGGCTTAGGCCTAGAAAGTGAGTGAGAAAGAAAACTATGATGTAGATGCAACCAACTGTCTTGTTAAATAATAAACACAGAACCAATGCAAAGAAGAAAGCCAAGAGATCAGAGCTAAGAGCCTTACCCTTCCTGCTGCAGCTAGCTCTTCCGCCAAGAGACCTCTTTGAAAGAGAGCTATTTCCTGTCTGTTTGACTTTATATAGACTTTCTGTTCTGCCTTCTCATTGGCTGTAAACCCAAACACATGACTGCCTTGTCACTGCCTGTCTGTAGAGACTTCCAGGTCCTTTATGGTATTGAGATTAAAGGCGTGCGTCACCACCGCCACACTCTTGCTGTGGCTCTAATAGCTCTGACCCCCGGGCAACTTTATTTATTAACATACAATTAACATTTTAGTACAAAGTAAAATATCACCATGCTATGATGAGACCAGTCTTGTTGGAGGGAGGCAGAGATGGGCTGGCAGCCATTATGAGGAAGTCTCTTTAGATATAAGAATGGAGCAGCAGTGGTTGGTTTGGGAGAGAAGACAACACATAATCACTCTTCGTGAATGAGGTTCATTAGGAGAAAAGGCCATTCACTGGACCAGGCTTTAAGGTGCGAGAGCATTAGAAAGGAACAGGAAAATACATTAAAAACAGCACAATAGGGCCTTAAAAGGAAAGGCCAGTTTTCCTTTCAAACCTGGAGAGGCATTATGTCTTCATTAAGAGACATAACACTGAGTAAGACAGATAAAGTCACCATGAGAGGGATGGTAAGGGGAGGCCCAGAGGAGCCTTCGGAGAAATCCCCCAACAAATATTTGACTTTTTTAAAGTTTTTGAGGCTGGTGGAAAGTTTTATATAATGTGACAAAGAGCATGGAGGGGCCAGGTAGGCAAAATTAGGAGCTGTTTGCCACAGTTTTGCAATTCTCTGTACCAGCTGAGGGAGTATGGGCTGATTCTTCATCTCTTAGAGTAACCAGTGTCTTAAAGGGACAGGCCCATATTATAACAGCATTGAGTTAATCCCAGAAGCCATCAATCCCAATAGTTTCTCAGGTTCTGTGTCCTCCCTAGAAGAAGAATCCAAATGAACACAGTAATAGAGGAATCAGTCAGAGTTAAATTTTATTGAGCAAGGACACGTGTTTTAGCAAAAGAGTAGACTGAGCAAAGCAGCAATGGCCTTGACCCTGGCGGGAATTGGGGCTTATATTTCTCCTTTTCTTGCTATCCTGGAAGCCCATTTTACATAGAGTTCAGTATAAGTAGATGTATAAGATGTAAGACTATATATAGAGATGTAAGTCTTCCTAAAGTTGAAATTTTTACTAGGTGAATGGATAGCAACAGTCTGTGCATACTTCCCTGGTGTCTTTCCAGCAAGTTTGAGCTGACCTAACTGGAGTCCACCACCAACAACTATCTTTACCTTTTTCTTTCCCCCAAGGTTCTGAGTTTCCCTAGCTCAAGTGACTACCATCACCTATTCTTATTTATTTATTCATTTATGTATGTATATTTTTGTTGAGACAGGGTCTTGTGTAGCCCAGGCTAGCGCCAAGCTTACTATGTAGCCAAGAATGACCTTGAACTTTAGATCCTCCTGCTTTCACCTCCTACGTGTTGGGGTATGATATCATACCCAGGTTTGTGCAGTGCTGAGGGATCAAACCTAGGGTTTTGTACACTGTAGGCAAGCACTCTACCAACTGAGCCACCCCCAAAACCCTATTCTTTTTCATGAGCTGCTTTTTGGGACCTGCTAATCAACCCTTCTAGAGATGACATCCTATCTAGCTAACACAGGGCCTTCCTCATTCAGAGGTGTGCTGGGCTCAAAAGAAGTCAGTTGCGAGGGCTGACAGACACTTGAGCCAAGTGCCGTCAGATTCCTCTAGATCTTTGTGGCGCTGGCCTAGAGCTTAGTCCTTGTCCTCTTCAGCCAGTTGTGGGAAAGTTCCTGTTAATTTAGTTCAGCAAATATCCTCATAGCCTTGCCATTTCCTTTAAGTGATTTTTTTTTTCATTTACTGACCCTCACCCTGCTACACGGCTATAAATCCCCAGTAATCCTTGTTTGCCTCGGTCTGAAGCTGTATCTCTTCCTTCCCTTTTGCAGCAGTTCTCCTGAATGAAGCCTGGCTTACCGTTATTGACAAGTGTCTGGATCATTTTCCTTTGCCAAGGCATCAGGGCATCTTTTTTATTATTATTATTATTATTATTATTATTATTATTATTATTATTACTTCCTCATATATTACATCCCAACCGCAGTTTCTCTCTCCCACCTCTCCTTCCCCTAGATCCACCCTGCCTCCGCCTCCCCTTAGAAAAGGCAGGCCTTTCACAGACAGCAAACGTACACAGCCACAATAAGACCAGGCACATACCATCACATCAAGACTGGACAAGGCAACCCAGTAGGAGGAAAAGGGTCCCACAAGTAGGCAAAGGAGTCAGAGATAGCCTGCACCTCCACTACTAGGAATACCATATATGCAGAGAATCTAGGTCAGACCCCCCCCCCAGGCTCCCTGATCTATGTATGTGAGCTCCCATGAGTTCTGGCCAGATGATTCTGTGGTCCAGACCTGGTCCTCTGTTCCTGACCCCTGGTTCCTCTGATCCTTCCTCCCCTTCCTCCACAGGACTCCTGAGCTTTGCCTAATGCTTGGCTATGGGACCCTGCATCTGCTCCCATCAGTTGCTGGATGAAGCCTTTCTGGTCTTGTCAATTATGATTCTGCTAGGCTCTGGTCCCAGAACACTCTGTAGGCAGGACAGACTATAGGTGGAAGGTTTTGTGGCTGGGTCGGTGGACATCGGGACATCTTAAATAGACCTAAATTGTCTCTCTCAGCACATCCATTCTCAGAGACCCTCCTTCGATGAGCTTAAACATAATCCTGGTGTTCCATATATACGTGTGTTTAGGGATGGTGCATAGGTTCAGCGGGTGGGTCTATATTGAAAATAAGTTTATGTCATCTTGATAGAGTCAGAGCTCAAAACGGAAGTCTAGTGAGGTTATAAAGAATAAAGAAACAGTGTTGTTGCACAACTGGGAATGTAAACTTGGAACTATAACCTCTGTAGTCAGTTGTCTCATTCATCCTCAGCATCCTTCTGAGGATTTGGGGGTCCCAAGAACCCCCATTTGTCATTAGCTATGGTGTTTTACAGTCTTAGCTGCAAGATGCATTACATTCACCTTCCTCTTCAGGAAAGTGTGTTTTCCTAATGGTTGGATGTCTTCAGTGACCACTTCTTGCCACTAGATGGGATTATATGTTGCAAGATGCTTCAAGTCTTGCTGTGACGTGGGTGGAGATTGCAAGAAAAACAGGTTAAGGGACAAGAAACGAAGGGCATCTAATTCCTTCTTAGTGCTCAGAAATAACTCTCTGGTCTTTCTCTGTCATAACCTTTAACATTCTTAATTTGTTAAACTGTCCTTTCAAAGTGACACAAAGTAATGTTAATTGTAAATAGTTCAGAAATTTATTAGTTACAAATACTTCCATTTACTTTCTCAGAGATACTTACTCACTGGCAAGAGTTTGATCTGTTTCTCTCTTGATTTTTTTCCCCATTTGCCTTTAAATAGAGATACATTTATGTGCATATATAGGTATATCTGTGTTTCCCCATAATAGGCACAGTTTCCTACTTCACTTGTTTCTTCTTAGCATTTTTTCCTTTCATTTTTCTTTATTAAGAAAATTTCTACTCACTCTACATACTATCCACAGATCCCCCCTCCTCCCACCCCCAGCCCTCTTTCCCAAGCCACCCCGCATCCCCACATCCCCCAAATCGAGGTCTCCCATGTGGAGTCAGCAGAGCCCAGCTCACTGAGCCTAAGCAGGTCCAAGCCCCTTCCCATTGCACCAAGGCTGTGCAAGGTGTCACACCACAGGCACCGGATTCCAGAAGCCTGCCCATGCACCAGGGACAGATCCTGATCCCCCTGCCTGGGTGACCCCCAAACAGTTCTAGCCAAACAACTGTCTTCCATATCCAGAGGGCCTAGTCCAGTCCCATGGGGGCTCCATAGCCACCAGTCCACAGTTCATGGGCTTCCACTAGTGTGGCCGGTCATCTCTGCACGTTCTCCCATCATGATCTCAACGTCCCTCGCCTGCAGTATCTCTCCTCTCTCTCATCAATTGGATTCCCAGAGCTCAGCCTGGTGCCTGGTCGTGGATTTCTATATCTGCCTCTATCAGTCACTGAACAAAGGCTCTATGATGACAGCTAGGTTATTTGCTAAGCTGGTCACTAGAGTAGACCAGTCCAGGAACCCTCTGGACCACTGCTTGGCATGTTTTATTATGATAGGACATATAAATTGACTATATAGAATTATATAGCACCATGAATTTTATTTATTTATTGTTTTAAAAAGTTTTTTGTTTTTGTTTTTTTGGAGACAGTTTCTCTGTGAAGCTTAGGAGCCTATTCTGCAACTAGCTCTGTAGATCAGGCTAGCCTCAAACACAGAAATCCAGCTGTTTTTGCCTCCTGAGTGCTGGGATTAAGGGCATGTGCCACCACCACACCATATTTTTGTATTTTATCTGTATGAGTATTTTGC
Organism: Peromyscus leucopus; assembly: GCF_004664715.2. Taxonomy (NCBI): domain Eukaryota; kingdom Metazoa; phylum Chordata; class Mammalia; order Rodentia; family Cricetidae; genus Peromyscus; species Peromyscus leucopus. Next base: position 31,832,693 of record NC_051086.1, on the reverse strand, counting down.
CTGCATGTATGTATGTGCACCATATGTGTGCAATGCCTGAGGGGCAAGGAGAGGGTATTGAATCCCACAACAGTGGATTTATGGGTAGTTATGAGCTGCCATGTGGATGTTGGGAACTAAACCCAGGTTTTCTGCAAGAGCAATAAGTGCTTTTAACAGCTGCTCTATCACTCTAATCCCATTTTTCATCTTTAGATAGAGTTTCACTATGTAGAAATTCATGGCCATCCTCCTGCTTCAGTTTCCTGAGTGTTGGGATTATAGATATGAGACATTATAACTGGTTATGTCATAATTTTTATACCCATACTTCTCTGGATGGACACTTAAAAAATTCCCTTTTCCTTTTCTTTCTCATGATTAAAAATACACACGGAGGCCATTAGGCAGGGAGAATTTCAAAACTTAGGGTTCTCATGGAAGTAAAGTAATCCCCAAACTGAAGCTCAACCAGCAGTTACTAACCATTAACTGATGTCTAGCCAGGTACTTTTCACTTTCATCCATTATTTCTTTGCCTTACAGAAGTTTGTCCTGGCATCCCTTAGGTAGTGTCAATTCATGAATGGCTTAATACCCAAATCTTCAACATTTAAAAATGTGCCCATTTGTCTTCTTTAACTTTTTTTTTTCTGAGACAGGGTTTCTCTGTGTAGCTTTGCGCCTTTCCTGGAGCTCACTTGGTAGCCCAGGCTGGCCTCGAACTCACAGAGATCCGCCTGGCTCTGCCTCCCGAGTGCTGGGATTAAAGGCGTGCGCCACCAACGCCCGGCTATCTTCTTTAACTTTTTTGAGAATTTCATACATACATATAATATGCTTTGTTCAAATTTACCCCCATCCTCTTCTTTCTAGTTCCTCCTTTGTGCCCCTACCACTTTCCCCTCCAAACTTCATGTGCCCTTTCTCTTTTTAAAGATTTGTTTTTATTATTTTTTTATTTATAGGTATGTGCATGCCTGCCTGTATGTGCACAGGTATACAGGTGACCATGGAGGCCAGAGGAGGGCACCAGATTCCCTGGAACTTGAGTGACAAGCAGTTTTGAGCTGCCTGCTCTGGGTGCTGGGAACTAAACTCGGGTCCTTTACAACACCAGTGAGTGCTCTGAACCATTGCGTCATCTCTCCAGCCCTGTGTGCTCTTTAAGAAAACCAGTTCACGTAGTGTTGCCAGTGTGTGCACAGGTGTACGACCATCTGCTGCAGTTGAATGGTCTCTCAGGGCTGCACCCCTGAAGAAATTTCCTTTCTTTCTTCCTTCCCTTCCTCCCTCTCTCTTTCCTTCCCCTTGACGTGTTTTGATCAATTACCTCCATGCCCTTTTCTAGTTCTTTCTTCGCCCCCTGCCACTTTCCCCTCCTTCCCTCTCTCCATTCTTCCTCTCTCCCTCCTTCCCTCCCTCCTCCTTCTCCCTCTTCTCCTCCTCAGCCATTTTTATATTTGTAACAGTGTTGCCATGACTATTTTCATATCTCTAACATTTAAAACTTTGTGCCCTTGTTTTAGTATCTTTAGTTTACTTTGACTTTTATTTTAACTTTTATGTCTCTTGGATCTGATGTTACATGCATTTACAATTTTGATAGCTACTGTAACTCGCCTCCAAAAGGATGTACTGTTTTAACCTCCCACCGGCAGAGTCACAAAGAGCAATGATTGTAAATCCCGAAGTGTATGCTTCTGTTTAATGACCAGTGCCCTGCCAGACTCTCTGACTCCCCAAGGGTGCGAGCGAACCTGCTCCATCACCTTAGTACTGTCCTCAGCATTTAGCACAGTGCATGGGTCTCTGTGGGTGCTCGGGAAATGCCAAGGCAAATAGGTGAGTAATGAAAACTTGCTAAGCATTTGTTCTTAAAAGACTGCCTAGGAAAAACTTAAAATGGGAATGTTAACTGACAAGGTTTGGAATGCCATAATTTCTCAAATTCACTTGGGACAGTAAGGCTAAAAAACAAATTATTTTTTTAATTCTAAAATTTTAATTCTTTTCTTTAATGCGATGGGCATACCAAGAGGGAAAAAGACACCTTTTACTTCGTAGGTATGCTGAAACTGGATAATGCACTTGCATAGAAATATGGATGTGAGCCTCATTAAGGAGGCCTAGCATCTTCACTCTGTTCTCCAGTAATTGCCCCCAACTCAGTGACTTCAACAGATTATTCCACCAAATGTCAGGTCTGCTGCCAATGTCGGCTTCTTGTGACTGAGAGACAGTGATGCATGATTTAGTCTCCTGTGTGGTTCAGAGGACCTGACTTTGTTTGTGACAGAGTAGGCTTACTCACCTTTCTGCATCTTGAAGTCTTCATCTCTGGAATGGGGTGATTGTTTCTTTGATGCCTGCTTCTTGGCCAGTTGTGAAACAGAATAGGTAATATGCAAAATATTAACTGCAAGGGATGTCACTGACTCCACAAGAAGGAAAGATAGTATTGTCTTTCCCCTCTCTGGTCCTTAGCTGGGATTTGCTGTAACAAAAAAATCAACAAGGGAACAAGAGAAATCTTGTGACATGCATATCTTCTCTATACATGGGTGATTCAGTAGTTTCCCTTTTAATCTCAGGGGATATGTTGCTAGAATACAAGTAGATACTTGAAAATATAAACCCTATATACGATATTATCTTAGTCACTGTTCTATTGCTGTGAAGAGACACCATGACCAAGGCAACTCTTATAAGAGAAACATTTAATTGGGGGCTTGCTTACAGTTTCAGAAGTTTACCCCATTATCATCATGGCAGGGAGCATGGTGGTACTCAGCAGGACGTGGTGTGGGAGAAGTAGCTGAGAGCTACATCCTGAAACATGGGCTTTTGAAACCTCAAAGCCCACTCCTAGTGACATACTCTTGCAACAAGACCACACCTACTCCAACAAGGCCACACCTACTCCAACAAGGCCATACCTCCTAATCCTTATAATTCTTTCAAATAGTTCCACTACATGGTAACTAAGTATTCAGATATATGAGCCTATGGGGGCCATTTTAATTCAAACCACCACAAATATTATGTTTCACACACAAATATACTTTGATAAAGTTTAACTCAGAGCAGGCATATCACAAGGACTTAGCAACAACAACAAATAATAAATAAAACACTATTAATAAAATATAAAAAAGTTGACCAGTCATTGGTGTTACTTGTTACAGAGGACTTGCTGAAGTCTTCACATGGTGTCAGTGATTTTGGACGCAATATGTTACATTAGTTAGCATAGGTTTTCTACTTATATCTTCAACGCACAAATTCAGTGTCTTTTTCACATCAAGTAAGCGCTCACTATGCTGTAACTTTGGAGACCAAGCTACAACAGCAAAACTAGCACAGACTTTTAATTTTCTCTTCTCATTTTCAAAACAATTTTGTTCTTATCATAGGTCTTAACATCAGGATATGATTTTTATTTATTTAGTTAAGAATTAAAGAGAAATTAATACATTTATTTGTGTGTATGTGTGTGGGTGTGTGTGCACATGTGTGTGCATGCCATGGTGTATATGTGGAGGTTAGAAGACAACTTGTGGGAGTTGGTTCTTTTCTTCCACTGTGTGGGTCTTGGGGATTGAATTCAGGTCAGACTTGGTGGCAAGTGCCTTTCTCCAGTGAGCCATCTTACTGGCCTGAGAATCTGTCTGTCTATGTGGGTCTCCTATAACCCATGCTGGCCTGGAATTCACTATGTAGCTCAGATTGGTCTTGAACTTAGGTCTATCCACCAGCTCCCACCTCCCAAGTGCAGAAATTACAAGCACAAGCTGCCATGCCTAGTTCTGTTGAGAACTTGTACATTTTTTGTCGATAAGAAACACTTTGGGGGCATCTTCCAGATTAAGTAAAAGAAGGGTTCCTTCTACATAAGCACCGTGGTACTATCACAGTCATCCGAAAGCTGACATGACAGCTATCTGTGGTCACCCCACTTGGTCCTCCCAAGAGTGAGCCCATTAACATTCTCTCACAGCAGGAGGAAGGAGTGCTAAGGAGGGAGCGAGGCTCATAAGGCCCCGCCCCCTGCTCAGGGATGTATAAGTGGCTTACAATTGCCGCACTCTTGGGTGGTGTGGCTGTCCATGGCTTGTCTTGATCCTGCCAGTCATTATTCACCCATGCTCCTGTAAGTAACCCACAATAAGCTCAGTGATGAACTGAGCTTGAGTTGGATGGATCCCTGCCTTTGTTCGTTGTGACCCTCTTTATCTGGGGCTGACTAGGAAGAGAGTTCTGGTGAAGTCACACACAAGTGGGTATCATGTAAAGTGGGGATACACCGGATGAAGATATGATTCATGTACAGCCTGGGATGAAGAAGGAGGGAGATTTCCTCACACTTCTCTGAGCAGTGAATAATTGAAAACTTAGGAATTATTTCTGGAATTTTCTGTGGAACAGTTTTTGTACTGTGGTTGGCCATAGGTCACTGAAGCTAGGGAAAGTTGAGCTATGCATCAACATGTACCACTGTTCAGGGAAGTCTCAAAAAGTGAAATACCATGACAGGCCACAGGGTTGTCTTATACTTCAGGCTTAAATGCCATCATTTCCCAGTCATTACAGAAGGCTAGCCCCCCTTCCTGTTTTCACAGATTTTCCTGTGCCTGCTTCTCCTTTAAAAATAACCAGTTCAAAGTAATCCTATGTTAAAGAGGCACATGTCAAGGAGACACAGTCTAGGCCTTCACAGTGATTATGGATTATTATGTCCTGAACCTCATCAGCATATAATGACGAATTCAATGGCAAAGTGGGCATTAAGCTAAAGAACAGTGCTTGAGGGGCTGTGGGACAACACATTATGTGACAAGATGGAGCAGACGGAACAGACTTACAGTGCGGGGCGGGTACTAAGGTCTGAAGGTACTAATAGGGAGAGAGGGTCACAGCTGAGCATTTGAAGGGTGGGAAGAACTCGGCTCTGTTGCTGCCACGAAGCAGGGGCCTGTCTTCTTGGGGCTGCTTTTGTTTTATTTGCTGTGTTGTTAACCTCTGCTCTGCCCTGGCTGTGCTTAACTTGGGGCCACAGGCAGGGGGAGAAGGGCACAACAAATTTAGTGGGAGGCATTTTAAGTGAGTAAAGCAATAAATCCTCATGTACCATGAGCCTGCCTAGGCTTCCCCAAACCTGGGAATTCAATTTTGTGCAGTGTACACAGTTTGCCAACCCAGCTAGGTCACCAGGAGAACAGCTTGATGTATTGCTATGGGAAGAAAATGCTTTGCCCCTTTCTTCATTCAAATTAACACCTTTTCCTACTGGGTTGACAAGTGACAGATCACCTGAGAATATATCCTGGCTTCAAGTGATGTGATATCTCTTCTCTGTTTTCCTATCTTTATTTTCATCCCTTAGAAACAGTAAAGAGAAAACATTATTATTGTGATTGCTAGAGACTCGGGACCTGCTTCATAAGCTCCACACCTCAGGGCTTGACATATGGCAGGCATTAAAAAGTGATGAATGGATAAATGACTAGATTTGGTCGATGTCTGCAGACTTCCCTGTTTCTTCCCAGAGGGTCACAGGAAGGTTTTGCTTTGCTTCACTTTTTGACTATTTATTTATGTATTTATTGCCATGGTAGATGTTGTCTGGAGGACACTGTGTGTGCTACTCAGCTTGCCTTGAATGAGGGTCATGTTCTGGCTCCTGGAACTGTTAGTAGTCCTTTGAAAAGCTCCTTGGATCACCGAGAGTTGCTTTATCTGAGGCAAGTCCCTCCCATGACCAGCTTTCCCTGGCCCACGTGAATTATTAAGGACCTAGATTCTACACCCAGATGGGGTGTTCTGGACGGTGCATTTGAGCTCCAGGCAGTTCTGGAGGTTGGTGGTCACTGAGCTACAACACAGACACACTTCTTTTTGACTCCCTTCCTCCCACTGGTGTTGACCATATGATTCCTTCACAACCCTCCTGCATTCTACTACACTCCATCTCAGAATGTGCTTCCCAGGGAGGCCAACTGATCACATTTGTTTTGATTTTAGATTTTACTCTGGCTTTCTTCCTCTCTGGCAACATCATCAGCTAACCCTTATTACATGTTTGCTATGAGCTAGGAGCACTGATTTAACTCACTCAATCTTCATGACAATCCTAGGCGAGGCCTTATTAGAGTCATATGAGAGGATGAGGCTGGGATTCAAGGACTCCTGTATGGCCACAAGAGCAATTTTACTGGAACCAGAACCTGAACACTGCTAGAAACTTAAGATAAAAACAAAGGACACTATCAACAGATGAAAAGAAAATTGACACACACACACACACAAAGCATGGAGTTTTATTCAACTATAATGAAGAATGAAGTTATGTCATTTATAGGGAAATGGATAGAACTGGAGAACAGCATGCTAAAAGAAATAAGCAAGACTCTAAAAGCTAAATGCTACATTTTTTTTTCTCATTGGTGGGAAACATTAAAAAATAATTAATAAATTGCATCAAAGTAAAAGGTGGGCTGTTTCTGGGGAGGAAGATGAACAGCAGTAAGGGGGAAAAGTGAGCCAAGTACAAATTACATATACATCAAAAATACCGGGTCCGGTAGCTGAAACCTTAAGCCCAACTACTTGGTACAATAAGGATTACAGCTTCAAGGACTACCTTGGCTACAGAGAAAATTTAGGGGAAGCCAGCGCAACTTAGCCTGACTCTGTCTCCGAACAAAGTACGAAGAAGGGCTGTGGCTGGTTAGTGGCAGAGAGCTTGTCTGGTATTCAGGAGACCCTGTCTTCAGTCCTTAGTGCACAAAAGGTTGTAATGAAAACCGTTATTTTGTACAGTGACAAAACCAAACAAATATAAATGAATGACAGGCATTTAAAAACCACTCTGAAGAGTTCAAATGCTTTTTGATGAAGATGGTTTGGAGCCAATGAGGTGGCATTATTTCTCTTCTAGGGCCCTTTACAATAAGTTAGTAAGTATAATAAAAGCTATGAGAAGTCTATAGGGAAGTCTATTCACATTTCCTAAACTTACATTCAATAAATTCCTGTATTTAGACACATGAATTGCTCTGGACTCAGATCCTGCACTAGGTCCAGTGAACTGAACCCAAGTGCTGTCACTCGCTAAAGTTCCACAATATCAATCCTAATTGAGCTGTTTATTTGAACGTTCTGAGCACTCAGCCTGGGTTCAGTCAGCCTGAGAAAGAAGCTCCCTCCATTTTGTTTTTATTCCTTAAGAAAAAAAATCAAACAAAAGAAACCAAAGAAACCCTTGAAGTAGCCTGATGCTAACACACCATTTGTTTCCCATTGTTCTGTTTCCGTCTCTACATTACAAGGAAAGCAGCTTAGAAACAGCCAGTCCACTCTTCATTCCCTGTTCCTGCTTTCTTCAGTTCTTCTCTGTTATAAAACTGATGTCCTCTGCTCAGCTCATTTGAATGCTCATTCCATATCAGTGAATGAAATGCTGCATGATTTTAGAATACCATGAAAGCTAAGATTTTTAAGCTGAGTTCATGAAAATGAATGTCTTTCGACACATGGAGTAGCTTTCTTAATATTCTGATATTCCCATGGCGGGTGGTGGGCAGTGCTTTGAGAAATGTTAGTACTGTAGTTTGCATCTGCAGCATTCCTCAAAGGCAAATGTCTTAAAGATTTGATCATACACACAGCCTGCTTCAGCTCTTCTGTGTGGAGAAAGCAGATCTGGAGACATCTCAAGCACTTAGCAGAACCTGGAAGTATCCACACGGTGCTGCTTTTGCAAGCATGCAAAACACAGGAGTGGCAGTCCTAAGTGGGATGTCTCCGTCAAAGCCCTCCTCTAAGACTTCAGGAACTATTCGGAAGAGGAGACAGAGAGATTGTAAGAGCCAGTGGGGACGGAGACACCAAGGAAACAAGGCCTTCTAGATACAACAGGACCGATGCACATAGGAACTCACAAAGACTATGGCAGCATGCACAGGGCCTGCACCAGTCTAAGCCAGGTGGGGTCCCAATGCTGAGAGGGGAAGTAGGTGCAAGCCTATTAACACAGAAGCTATCTCCAATTGACAACCACTCACAAAGGAATAGTTTTCTCCAATGGAGTCTCACTGGGTATACAAACCACACTTAAGGGTAGGCCCAATGCACAGCAGTAGATGGCCAATGTAAGATGAACTTAATGAAACCTTTTGGAGTTTTCTTCCCCTGCATACAGATCTTTTGTTTATATATTATAGTTTCCAATTTTGTTTTTTGGAATTTCTCTCTTTTTTTATTTTTTTCTTTTATTTTACAATACTATTCGGTTCTACATTACTATTCAGTTCTACATAACAGCCACAGATTCCTTTGTTCTCCCCCTTCCTGCCCCCTCCCCTTCCCCCAGCCTACCCCCCATTTCCACTACTTCCAGATCAAGGCCACCCCCAAGGACTGAGATGGACCTGATAGACTCAGTCCAGGCAGGTCCAGTCCCCTCCTCCCAGATTGAGCCAAGCGTCCCTGCATAAGTCCCAGGTTTCAAACAGCTAACTCATGCAGCGAGCCCAGGACCTGGTACCACTGCCTAGATGCCTCCCAAACAGATCAAGCCAATCGACTGTCTCACCTATTCAGAGGGCCTGATCCAGTTGGGGGCCCCTCAGCCTTTGGTTCATAGTTCATGTGTTTCCATTCATTTGGCTATTTGTCCCTGTGCTTTATCCAACCTTGGTTTCAACAATTCTCGCTCATATAAACCCTCCTCTTTCTCACTAATTAGACTCCCAGCGCTCCACCCGGGGGCCTAGCTGTGGATGTCTGCATCCAGATTCCTCAGTCCTTGGATGGGGTTTCTGGCACAACTATTAGGGTTTTTGGCCATCCCATCACCAGAGTAGGTCAGTCCCGGCTGTCTCTTGACCATTGCCAGCAGTCTTTTGTGGGGGTATCTTTGTGGATTTCTGTGGGCCTCTTTAGCTCTTCGTTTCTTCCTTTTCTCATGTGGTCTTCATTCACCATGGTCTCCTATTCCTTGTTCTCCCTCTCTGTTCTTGATCCAGGTGGGATCTCCCGCTCTCTTTCCCTCGACCCTCGCCGTTCCAGGGTCCCACTCATGTCCAGGCTGTTCATGTAGATCTCATCAATTTCTCCGTCATTGGGTGATCCCCGTGTCTTTCTTGGGGACCTGTTTTCCAGGTAGCCTCACTGGTGATGTGAGTAGCAGTCCAGTCATCCTTGTTCCACATCTAGTATCCTCCTATGAGTGAATACATACCACATTTGTCTTTCTGAGACATTTAAGGAATTGCTCAACATCCCTAATCACCAGGGAAATGCAAATCAAAACAACTCTGAGATACCACCTTACGCCTGTTAGAATGGCTAAGATAAAAAACACTGAGGACCCTTTATGCTGGAGAGGATGTGGAACTTGGGGAACTCTCCTCCACTGCTGGTGGGAATGCAAGCTTGTACAACCACTTTGGAAATCAATATGGCGCTTTCTTAGAAAATTGGGAATCAATCTCCCCCAAGATCCATCTATACCACTCTTGGGCATATACCCAAGAAATGCTCAATCATACCACAAGAGCACTTGCTCAGCTATGTTTATATCAGCATTGTTTGTAATAGCCAAAACCTGGAAACAACCTAGATGCCCTTCAACTGAAGAATGGATAAATAAATTGTGGCACATATACACAATGGAATACTACTCAGCAGAGAAAAACAATGACATCACGAGGTTTGCAGGCAAATGGATGGATCTAGAAAAAATCATCCTGAGTGAGGTTTTTATGGAATTTCTGTGTGGGAATGTGTGTCTGTCTACATACTTATTTCTTGTGCCTTTTCTATTTTCCCTGTTTGTTTTTATCCTATTCTGGTTTATTTGGTTTTATTTTAGCTTATGTTATTATTATTATTATTATTATTTTTTTTTTTTGGTTTTTCGAGACAGGGTTTCTCTGTAGCTTTGGAGCCTATACTGGACTAGCTCTGTAGACCAGGCTGGCCTCGAACTCACAGAGATCCACCTGCCTCTGCCTCCTGAATGCTGGGATTATAGGCGTGCGCCACCACCGCCCGGCTATTATTATTTCTTTAGATGCCTGTTTGCATTCTAATAAGAGAGAAGAAAGGATGTAGATTTAGATGGGTGGGGAAGGGGGGAAGGATGAGTTGCGGGAGGAGAAATCTTAATCAGAATCATTGAAAGAAAAAAATCTATTTTCAGTTAAAACAAAACAAAACAAAACAAAACAAAACAAGAGTGGGGATGTCATGGAAGATTGCACCAAGGCTCCAGGAAGCAGCTGAGGCCAGGCCACATGCAGCAGGCTCAGATTCCCTGTGGGAAGTTCCTGAGAAGGCAGTGCATGAAGCTTTGAAGGCAAAGCCTAAGGTGCAGTGGCCATGTTGGAGAGGCCAGGACCGTGGAGCAGCTGCCAAAGAGAGCTGCAAACACCATGGGAAGTTGGTTCCAAATGGGTTACGTGTGCCAGAGGCAGCCAAGCCCCTCGGAGCCTAGATCATACCACCGTGAGCCCTAAAGACTGGCTGTTGAACTACAGAATCGGTGTTGGTTTTACTTTGTTCTCATTTTCCCTGTTCTCTTCCTGTTTTTCCTTTCTAGCTGGGATTGTGTATCCCCTGCTATTGCCTATCAGCTGTGTGTCTTGTGTTTTGATGTTACAGGATGCTATAGTTGAGAGTTTCCTTTTGAGTCTCAACTTTAGACTTGGACTTTTAAAAAATGTTGAAACTCTAAGACTATGGGGGAATTCAAAGTTGAATTGGATGCTATTTGCATTGTGGGATAGCCATGAGCTCATGGGGGCCAGTGTTAGACTTTTATGATTTGAGTGTAAAATGATCCCTACAGGCTCGTGTGTTGGAGTAATTAGCTCTAGCTGGTGGTACCGTTCTGGGAGGTTGCAGACAGAGCCTTCAGAAGGTGGGGTTTAGCTAGAGGAGGGTGGTTTCTGGCATTATAGCCAAGGACCTTGAGGGTTCTAGCCAACTCCTGCTTGGGACTAGTCTCTCTCTGCTTTTTGCTTGATCGAGGTAGAAGCAGGCTGCCATGGGCTTGTGCCACCATGGAACCTGCTGCTGCTATGTCGGGATGGCCTTGTGGTGATGGCCTATGTGCACTTAGACTTTGAGTCATAATACATCCTTTCTCCCTTAAATTGCTTCCTGCCAGGTATTTGGCCACAGAAATAAGAAAAGTATCTCATACAGGGTGCTCTCTTTTCTGGTCCTGACACTATTAGGCAGCCCTAGGCAACTAGTTTGTAATCTTTGTGTTTTTTTTTTTTTTTTTTTTTTTTTTTTTTTTTTTGACAGGGTTTCTCTGTGTAGCTTTGTGCTTTTCCTGGAACCCACTCTGTAGCCCAGGTTGGCCTCGAACTCACAGAGGTCCGCCTGCCTCTGCTTCCCGAGTGCTGGGATTAAAGGCGTGCGCCGCCGCCGCCGCCGCCGCCGCCGCCGCCGCCACCCAGCTGTAGTTTATAATCTTTACAATGCAATTATTTCACCTTGTGAAGCTCATGAAGTCTTCAAAAACTTTGAAAGTCATCAACATCAATGTGAAGATTCAAACACTTTCAAGATCATTAGCAATGTTACAGCTACAAGGAATTACTAAGGTATTAACATTTTAAGATTTGACAACAGTAGAGGGCTGATTTGGCAAAAGTCCATCTTTTCCCGGCTGGTAAGATGGCTCAGATGGTAAAAGCACTTGCCACCAAATCAGATGACCAGAGTTTAATCCCCAAGAAGGAGAGATTGACTCCCATGACTTCTGCATCCATGCCATGGCATGAGCAGATTTCCACACATATTCAAAATAAATAAATAAGTAAATAAATAAGTGTGATAAGAAAAGCCAAGGAAATAAAGCATTAAAAAATCCCTTTTATAAAATTCTAGCTTTGAAAAATTTGAGAAACCATAACTAATTGGGATTTGACATATGAGATGAAATCAATTTCTATGGAAATCTTATTTATAAGAGTCTAGATGTGAACAAAGATATATCAAGAGAGAATAAGAACCAAGAGAATGGTAACATTGGAATATGTAATATAAACCGCAGACTTGGCTAATCAGGGAGGAATTCTTAGAAAATGCACAAATTGAGCTGGGCCTTAAAAGATGGGCAAGACCGGGACAGTTTCAGGATGGGTGTAGGGAGGCTATGCCAGGACACCTTCAAGAAGTGTTAAATCCCCAAACATGCAGTATCAAGTCTTTGTGGTCTGCCTCTCTGAGTGTGAGCACTGATGCTTCCTCATCGTAGGTTCTAGAAGACTGATCTCTTTCCGAGTTACTCTGACCTTCTGATTGACTGCCAGCATCTGGATTGTGATTTCTTCCGCTTGCCGTGTCAGAGAGAGAAAACCCACGATTCTGGGGGCCCATAAATTACTTCTAGTTATTGCAACGACAAAAGACCTCTTTGAAGGTGACTTGCTCACTCCTTATTTTATAGCCCTCATATATCAAGGGGTAAGATGGAGTGGAATCAGTTACTACCAGGAGATCTAGGGTGTAGGAGAAGAGGGTGGCAACTGTCAAAGAAATGGAATGCTTTCTGTCAAAACTTAATTCAATTAGCCCTGATTCTATAAATAACGGAGCAAGGTTTCCCTCCCGCACTGCTTCCTGTGCATCCTGAGATGACTGTGTTCTGAGTGCATCGCAATAGAGACTGTAAAGGTTAGGCAATGATCAGCTCAATCCTACTCATTTGCATCAATTTCTAGAAACAGAATATGTTGCAGGTTAAAAGAGGGCAACGAGTGGCTGGGGACTTGCTATGTAAGCAGGAGGACCTGACTTTGTTTCCCCAGTATCCATGCAAAAGCCAGGAATAGCTACGGAACAGAGACAGATGAATCCTGTGAGCTCTGGCTAGCCAGCTTAGCTAAAAGGGCAAATTCAAGGTTCAGTAAGACCTTATCACCATGGAGTAAGATGGGAGAGATCGAGCAGGACACTGATGTTCTCTACTGGACTATTTACACATGCATGTGGGTGCACACACACACACACACACACACACATGTGCGTGTACATAAACACACACTTCACACAAGCATTCCCTGTATCACCCTCCCTGATAGAAGAAACAATGAATTGTAAGCTGTCTGAAATGCTCAGAGAGGTGTATCGGAGCCCATAGTGACTCCAATTTGTGGCTTGATTCCATCTTGACTCAAGGTCAGGGAGTTCTGACTTTGTCTTTGCTCCTTAAGGCTCCTTAAGGATGTTTGACCAAAGGTGTACTCACTAGATGTCTTGAGAATTAAGGATGTGTTTATGCTTGCTTGTTCCGTGAAACATGGTGTCCTTGAGATGGGGAGGTCTTTTGCCCCCCTTGCTTTGGGTATGAAAAGGGTATAAATAAACTCAAGGCTGCTGCGGCGTTGCCTGAGAGCCTGCTCGAACCTATTCTGTGTCTCTGTCTCTATCTTTTCTTTTATGTCTATCTGTTTTTTCTCAGTCCTCACACCCCTATTCAGGACTGTTTGTCAGGTCAGGCGGGACCTGACAGAGGTGTAGGGTGAAAAAGCTGAATGGAATAACAGAGACTTGACATTCTGCCTTCTATGTTTCCCCTGTGATGTTAAACAGGCCCCTTTCCTCTTCGGCTCTTAAAATTACCAGCCAGGTATTTCTTAAAGCTTTATATCAGCCAGCATAGCCACTGTAGTGATGATGTCTATTGCCACTCATGTCATATGTCTGCGGAGGGTCAGCAAGAACTTAGTCCATGTCCCCTTGCTCTGGACTCACGTTGGTGGAGTAGCTGCCATTTCCATTGCTGCAGATTTCTGTGATGGGGGAAAGCAGGGTCTCCCACTGGCAATCAACTGGCCTAGAAGTGACATATGACTTGTCTTCTTATGAGTCATTGGAAAGAACTAGTTTCACGGCCTCACACAAACATAAAGGACCAGAAAGTAAAATTCAACCATGTATCTCTCACACTGCTGTTTTATAATTCTTGAATTTCCACTGACTTTGAATTTCTGCTTTTTATTTTGATAACAATTCCTGAATGGAGTAGGTTTTGAATAGCTCTTTACCCACTCACTCATTGACAATTCCTTAATTTCTTCATGGATGAATCCACTCTGCTTCATGGTTCTACTCACTGTGTGATCTTGAGCAAAGGCTCCATGATTCAGGTTTCCCACCTGCATAATGGGAATAAAAATGGTACTGACTTAGTGTGGTTGTCATGAGTTTTTATTTAGAATGGTACCCGGTCTGTATTGAATGCTTGAAAAGTGCTAAACAGAGGGTCTAGAGAAATGGCTCAGTGGTTAAGAACAAATACTTGATGTTCTTGCCAAGGACCCAGGTTCAGTTTCTAGCACCAACATGGCAGCTCACAACTGTCTGTAACTTCATTCCAAGGGATCCAGTCACTTCTACTGGCCTCCACTGGCACCTGGAACACACATGGTGCACACACGTACAGCAGTCAGGACACACATGCACATCAAATACAAAAATACATCTTTTTAAAGCACTAGCTATTACTGAGGGAGGCAATACAGAGTGGAGGCTGTGAATACTAACTTGGAGAAGACTGCTTGGCTACACCTCCCATAAGTCATGGCATGTGGACAGGTAGACTTCTATTGGGAAAGTAGGGATGCCAATTGTGCCCACCCCATGAGATTATTGTGAGGCTCCACTGAGTTTTCTAAAAGTGCTTAGTATAGTACATGGCATGTAGCAGTTACTTGAAAATGTTGACCTTTTTGCTGCACGTTTGATGATATTGAGTCCACCCTCTGTTTTTTGGAACCTTTGTCACTCTTTGTTCCCTTGACCCCATTTACTTATAATTTTTCTCTTGCTTGGATTGTGTATTATTTTTTTTGAAGCTGCTTCCCTGATTTTTATCATTTAAGGTTACCCAGAGTTCCACCCGAGGCTATCTGCTCTTTATGTTTTCTACATGAGCTTGCTCATTCTCAGGGTATCAACTTTTTCAATGATAAGATCTAAAGACTCACATTCTGTCCCCACCTTTTTTCCATGTCTACTGACTTTGTCTATATGAACAACCCATGGCAACCCACAGTTTCATAACGTAACTCTTTATTTCTCCATCATTATCATCCATCCAGCTATTACCTTCTTTTATTGACTCTTATGTATGACAGTACAGAGGATGAGTTTTGAAATTATACAGGCCCAAATGGGAATCATTGCTGTATACCAGGTATGTGAACTTGGATAAGTGACCTCATTTCCAGACCTTGCAAGCAAGGACATATATTATGCCCACATTGTGGGTTTAATTTGAAGATTGAATAAGATCATTATGCAAATCCCTAGCATAGTATCTTGCCCATAAATGCTCACTGAATGGCAGCCACTACTAATATCATTGTGTGCCACATAATGATGTGTTTAATGATGGGCCACATAGACGATGGTAGTACCTAAGGGTATAGCATCTAGTGACACCAGAGTGATCTCAGTTTGTATAAGCACACTCTATGCTGTTCACATAACTGTGGGATCACTTAATGATGCACTTTTTAGTATCATGTTACTATTACATATAATGATGCTGATGCTATCTGTAACTCAGGTGCTTCTACTCTACTTGAATATTATTTTCTCTTGCCTAGATGACAATGACAGCCTTCTTAGTGATTCATTTTCCTCTATAGTCTGGTCCTGCTCACCTCTACTGATTCTTTTTTGTTTGTTTGTTTTTTGAGACAAGGTTTTTCTGTGTAGCCTTGGCTGTCCTAGAACTAGCTCTATAAGCCAGGTTAGCCTCAAACTTAGAGATCCTCCTTCCTCTGCCCTTTGAGTGCTGGGATTAAAGGCATGTGGCACCACTGCCTGGCTCTACTGATTCGTAATTTCAGGACAATCCCCTCTCCATACATAGCTCTGATCACTGAATTTCACCAGTTAGGACTTCCAGATCTTTCCTTGTTTCCTAAAGAACAAAGATTAAACATTTTTGCTCCACGTGTCCCAACCTTGCTAACTTACATAAGCGCTGCATACCACAGTTGGCTCAGGATACCGTGTCCGATGACAGTTTGACCAGGGCTGGACATTGCAATCCCAAGGAACCTTTCACATTACATTCTTTTTTTTTTTTTTTTTTTTTTTTTTTTTGGTTTTTCGAGACAGGGTTTCTCTGTGTAGTTTTGCGCCTTTCCTGGAGCTCACTTGGTAGCCCAGGCTGGCCTCGAACTCACAGAGATCCGCCTGCCTCTGCCTCCCGAGTGCTGGGATTAAAGGCGTGCGCCACCAACGCCCGGCTTCACATTACATTCTTGATGAGTGGCAGCTAGAACATAGCAAGGCCTCCTGGACAGAACACGAGCCTTTCAGAGTCCTGGATTCTCATGTCCATGTTCTTGGACTAGCTGCAGCAGCTTTGAGCCTTAGCTGTGAAGCGAGAATGGCAAGGCCTGATCTGCTCTCTCTTGCAGTTGTGATTGTGGAAGGCTTGTGGACTAGAAGGACTATTTCTCACCATGCTCCTGCTGTTATTGTCATCAGCAGTGACTGCGCACAGTTTGGACCAAGTAGAACCTAATTGCCGCAGCCAGTTTATAAGATAAAAGTCCCATTATGGCGGGCGCATGATAGGCCCAAGGAGATTACTTATTTATAATTTAAACTACTTCATTTACTTATTTTAACAGCAGTCCTCATAATAGTTAAAAAAAAAGAAGCCTAGCAAAAAGGAGAAAATAAAAACACCCACGCAGGAGTGAACGTTATTAATTCCTTCATACATTTCTTGGTAGAATCTTTTCCAAGCATATGTGCTGTGTGCCTCATTTTATAGCATACATTTAATGTACTGCAAACCCCTCTTCACATTAACAAATGCACCTTTAGAGTGTGATTATGAATGGCTGTGTAGTTTTTCACCGAGGAGCTAAGTTTTCACTTATTTACCAGCACACTTGTGCTGGCATTTAGGGTGATTCTTCTCTGTTTCACACGGCCTGCAAGAGCATCTTCATAGTGCAACCTCTGTGTGCACCCATGCTTTCTCCTCAGATTAGACCACAGAAGGGGAATTATAGGGTCAAAAAAAAAAAAAACCCTTACATTTTTACAAAAGCCGTTTGAAGAGAGCTAACAATTGCCCTCTAGTAAGATTTTTAAATGCAGTTGGATTTTTGAAGGTCGTTTCTGTCTAATAGTGTAGAGGAAAAAAATTAAATAAACTTTGAACTTTCAAATGGAATTAATTTCTGTCAGGCTATAATAAAGGTTTTAGTGAGAAGTGTTTCTAATGCTAGCTGGGGATTGCTGCTGAGTGAGGGGATAGAAGGCATGCCAAGCTCTATTAACAACTCTTTGGCTGCCTTCCTCATTAGGTCTGTTTAATATTTAAGAGTTAGATCATAATTCATATAGCATATAGTGTCATTTAGTTGATTTCAGTGGGGATTGGCAAATGTTCACACATATCTGATTTTCCCCAGGCCTGTGGAGAGATGGCATCCCCCAGTTATTTGCAGGTGGGAATGGTAATTGGGTTTAGCTAATGGCCTGTGAACCGAGTAATGTGGGCCATTTTGGGGGTGAAGGACTTAATTGCCAACGGAAGATCCCTTGGAACTCTCTTCTGCATGTTGAGAGATGCTACCCTGCATGATGATGGAGCCTCCCCTAGCCTGGGTCTCTGAGTAACTCATGGAAGACAGTTGCCTTGGAGGGTCCACTCATGCTCATGGCAGACTTTGTGAAAAGGAGAAAGAAATTTGTGCCAGGTCATTAAGTTTGGGGCTTTAAAAAAATGAAGCATAGTCCAATTTATTCCCACTAATACAGGGACATAATTCTATGCTGAGCACTATGGAGGACAGAAGAAAGAAAGCAGAAAAATAATCTCCAACCACAAAGAATAAGAAAGCTTTTATAGTAATATGGTGCATACCTATTGTTAGTTGAATAATGTATATATGCACCAAATTATAGATTGACATAGTGTCTTGTCTTTCTTTCTTTCTTTCTTTCTTTCTTTCTTTCTTTCTTTCTTTCTTTCTTTCTTTCTTTCTTTCTTTCTTTCATTACACTCATGATATTAATCACATTTGTGGTATTCATAGATTACATTCGCAGTATTCATTCAATAATATATATATAATTTTAAATGCCGAATGTCATTTCTTGAAGCGGGTAGGAGGTCTTAAATACAGGCTTACAGCACAATGGGAGAACCCCGGAGGGCAGAAGTTTGCTACTGATGTTTTACAATCTTGCCATAGTGTCTATTCTTAAGAGGGATTTTTGTTTTGACAAACTGGTTCACATCTTGATGATAGCTGTAATGGACATTTGTTGTTTCGGAAAGATTTAACTTCCTTTAGAAAACGTGTCTCAACTCCATTTTGTTCTACGGGGTTACCAACTATGTTTCCCATTTCTATGGCTGTTGAAATGCACGTAACTTCTCTGGAAGTGTTTTTTTCCCCTTTGCTTTCATCCTATGTAGCCCAGGCTGGTTTCCCACTGGCGATCCTCCTGTCGCTGAGTGCTGGGATTACAGTGTGCCATGACACTCAGCTTCTGGAAGTATGGGGTGAAGGTGGAGGTGGCAGATCTCTAGCTCTTTTGTACCTCCAGGTCCAAGGATCTGGCTTTGGAAATTTTGTCTCTCGGAAGCCTGGGATAGTGAGAATAAGTCATAGACCACAGCTGAAATGAAATGAGAATCAGAACAGTGACAGCTTCTAACAGTTTCTGGATCCAGGCAAGCCAGAGTCAGTATTATCCATATACATCCACATGTGGAAGCTGGCAATCCCCTTTCATTTTTTTTGGTTTCACGTTCTTCTAGTCATAGTAATTCAAATTAATACAACACATTTGTTTGTCAATAAAAACAGATGATACCATGCTAATAACAACCACATTTATGCCAAGCTTTTCTCACAACCCTCACTTTATCCTTTGTCAATCCCGCCACACTGGTGTAGTAATTCTATTATCCCCACTTTACAGAGGAAGAAAGTGAGATGGCTGAGACAGGTCACTCATCCAAGGTCACTCACTTAGCACATGGGAGGATGGAACGAGACTCACTCTGACGCCCCAGCCCGTTTGTCCACATGCATGTCTTGTATAAAACTTTACAGGAAGCATTGTCTATTTTTGTTACATGTCTGAAGTTATCTTCAAAAGCTGACAGGGCTGATGTACAGAGTGAATACAGTTTCTTTTTTCTTGTAGAAGTAAAATATAAATTTTAATAATTTAAACATTTTTTTGTTTGTTTTGTTTTGTGAGACAGGGTTTCTCTGTATATCCCTACCTGCTCTGGAACTTGCTCTGTAGATCAGGCTGGTCTTGAACTCAGAGATCTGGCTTCATCTTTTTTCCACGTGCTGGGATTAAAGGCATGCCTAGGTCTTCTTTTTAAGTTTTAAAGAAATAAAAAGAAATGCTTGCCTATTCAGTGGAATTCTTGCTTCTTTCCTTAGAAGTAACCCAGTTCAGGAAGGTGAGACACTGATAACAAAATGTCCAGTGGATAAATGAATGTCGTCACACTGAGGACAACAGCCTTGATGCTTTTCTGCTATGCTGGTCAATGTTTCCACGTGTTTGTTTGCTTGCTTTTTGAGTATCAGAACTATTTGCAGAGACTCATGTGTCTTTCTGGCAAGCTGGTCACAAGGGCAAGAGAATGCCAGTTGTTGAATGGGCTTCTTGCTGTGGGTGAAATGTGGCTGTGTGTGTAGCCTAGCGGAGCATGCAGCAGAGAGGAGGCTGTCGGAGGAGGTAGCCCCTGACTCAGGCACTGGCAGCATTGGGCTGCGGCAGCAGGCACAGCTGTCATTATGTTAATGGCGCCCATGGAGCCAGAGCCAGTGACCCTTGGGAGAAGCAAGAACTTTTGAAGGTCTGTTTGAAGTCTTTGTGCCATCAGTTTGAAGGCTTGTGACACCTGTGCTTGGCACCTCCTAATTGATTTTATTTTTTCACTTGCATGGGGAGCATTGCTCCATTAAAGCCCAGTGCCCTTGTAGACCTAACAGAAGATTAAAGAGAGGCATGTATTGGAGGTGGCTGTCAGGTACAGCTGTTTGGACTGTGGACTCTAGAGACAGCCTGCCTGGATTAGAATCTCAGCCTTTGACCTCTGTGGTTATGTAGTTCAAGCAGGAAATGTCACCTGTCTGCTTCCTGTCTACTTTCCTCACCTGTACAGAGGGAGTGAGTGTAATTACTGCTGGGGGGTGGTAGACATATGCAGTCAGTTAATACATGGGAAACAGATTACAAGGGGCCTTTATTTCATGCCTGATCAATGCTAGAGAGGAGAGCGCTGGAAAGGGCTGACGCTCCTGAATGAGGCTTGATGCAGCAATTAGCAGGTAGGTGACCTTGGGTACCTCATGTTGCTCTTTATGGAGTTGGGTTAAATGTGGCCCCTTGAGGTGCCATCTCAGAGGTGCTTAGCAAACAGTTCACCCTTTTCCTCTGCATCCTAATCTTCCCATCTTTAAAATAAAAGTGTTTGAGATAGTTGTCTGTCTTTACCTGAGAATTTGAGTCTGATATTGAAGGTCATGAATGAAGGGGGATACTTTCTGGGGCTGCCCATGTGAGCCAAAACCTCGGGGTCAGTAGGGATCTTTGAATAGAGGATCATCATCTGAGAGACTTGTCATCCACTTATAACAGGCCCAGGAGGAGGTAGTATACACAGGGCTTCAATCTCAACCCAAACTAGCCTGTCTCTAGCTTGCAGGTCCCTCTCCTAGAAATCAGGAGCGTCCATTTTGAAGAGCCTAAGGAGAAGAGTATGGTAATGAACCCAGTGACCAGGCACTGAGGCAGAGAAGGCTCTGAGAAACTTAGGAGGATGTGGAGGATACAGTTGGGGGAATGGCCCAAACACGAATCTCCCCACAGAGACCAGGCTTAGCCAATCGTACCGGGAACATCTATCATTTTAGTATAATTTAACACCTGGTCTGACCTGAGAGAAAACTGTTGAAAGGCAACAAAATAAAAGTTGCTTATTTTGTGACACAGCTCATCCTCAGGGTTTTGCCTGTGTTGTCTGGTTTGACTTCCAGTCAAGGCTAACAGAACCGCAGTCATGACTTTCTTAGAGCTGAAGCAGGGGAAACTAAGTCAGAGGAAGTCATTTCCCCATGGCCACCAGGTTGGCAGCCTGGGAGCTGGTATTGTTTCCTGTTGTTGGATGTCCCAGTTTTATTTTAGCTAATACCAACTTCCGAGTAAAAACTATGTTGGGTTCAACCCTCAACACCATCCCCCACCCCCAAATATAAAGGCTATTGATGGCATAGCTTGTGGCTCTTAGAGTTTCACATCTGTTTGCTTCATTCATTAGTTGCCATGAGTTTACAACGTTGACTCATTTTCCCATACTCCATCCAGATTCCACAGTGCCCAGGCCCCAATACCATCTCACTCTTTCTCCCTCGGTCTGCCAGGGCTGCTAGGCTCTGACCTCTTAGCTGGGGTCAGGTCTCTAGAGAGCTTTCCATCAGTTTCTCTCCATTCCCAGGGATTTTAAGAAAGAGGCATCTTTGTGTCTTGCTGAGATTACGAACTGGTGGAGTCTGGAAAAACAGATGATGTTTTATAAAATCATTTGAAGCAGGAGGGGCTATGATCTCTCTCTCTCTCTCTCTCTCTCTCTCTCTCTCTCTCTCTCTCTCTCTCTCTCTCTCTTTAAACCAGCCAACCCCCATGGCCTCTGAACTCACTGAGTTCACATAATCTATTTAATTCCTACAAACCTTCGAGATGCCAACTTCTGCTTCAGACTGGCTTCATAGCCCTGTATCTATCCGTATGTTTAGAAAGACCCAGTGCCAAGCCTGGTTCTACCCTTATAAGGTGGGTGGCATAGGCAATCTATTTCACTGCTCTGAGTTTCAGTGCTTATTTAGACGATGGTCTAGCTTGTAGTGAGTCCTCTGGAAGCATTGTGAGCAGCCTGAACAACACTTTGCATCTAAAGAATGGAATCCCAGTGGGCTTGCTGCTATGGTTCTCATTAGTCTTCTGGGAGCTGATATTCTATGGCCCTCCATGACTAGAATTTCCCTCAGCCCTCTCATTTTACAAGACTGATTGATTGCACACATACTATCTTTCCATTTCTACTCAAGGAAAAGTGAGATAGATAGCATTAATGTTTGTAGTAAAGTCCTGTGGTCTACAGTTACAGTGTATAGACTCTCAGTTCAGTGCTCTTTATTACAGGTATTTATAGTGCCCCCATTAGATAGATGCTATTGCCCCAACTTAGAGATGAAAAATTGATTTATAGATTGGTAAGTGTGATGGGAGTTGAATATAAGCCAAATTTGTCAAAATTGAGGTCTTATAAACTGGTGGCAATTTACTGGCATCCCCACGCCACAGTTTTCTATTATCTATGAAATAGAATTTTCTTGAGATTGCCTCTAAAGTTCTTTCCAGCCCAAAGTCCCAGAACTCGCTACTTGACCTACTGATGTAGCCCTATTTCCTTCCGACAAGTGAGGTTGAAGCCAGATGTGGCCGATACCTGCCTAGGACCCCAGCACCTGGGAGGTGGAGGCAAGAGGATCTCATGGCCAATTCGAGCTACATAGTGAGAACTTGTCTCAAAAAACAAACCACGAAAAGCAAAGCTAAACTTGGCAGAATTCCTTCATCAGGGCCTGTGTCCTTTACCACTTTCTTTGAAGATGATGTGTGAATATGGTTTTTATGCCAGAGAAGGAAGTTGGTAATAAAAGCTGGCTTTTTAGCTGCCCTAATTTCTCTTTAGGAAGAATGAACATATTGTTTTAATTAATCATATGAAAGCAAAATTAGCATGATTGTGTGATAGGCGTTGTAAATCATCCCGATCCACATCGTTGAGCAAAGAGCATTTAGTTACCCAGGAGTTGTTAAAGATTTTATCTACCCAAGTGAAAATTCAATTAGTCCTAGTTTCAGCTTATATAAAATACAGGATTTTCAGCTGTGGGAAAATACTCTTTGTGTGTGTGAATACCACCTTATGCCACTTTGATAAATTACTGTAATTAACTGTATCCTATTCCAGCTAAACAAAATTTACTGAACTGTTGCTCTATAAATGGGATATCAGCTCTCCCCTTGTTGGGGAGATTGCTCTGATCCCCACATGATATTGCTTTGAATATTGTGCTTTTTAAAAAATGCTGAGCTCTAAAAACATCTGCAAAATTCTAGTTGGCACCAGATAGAGGTGCTTGGTTCTCATCCCACTTCACCTCCTACCCTCTGGGAGGAGGAACATCGGCTGAGGGCTTCTCTATGATTCAATTAAATGTGCTACGTTTAATTAGCTAACTGGGGAAACACTGCACAGGATCAACTTGGAGCACCCTAATAACTTAGCCAAAGGGGCTGAGTTATTTCGGGAAGGGCAGAGGATGATGGAGGAGGGATGGAGACTCACTCACAGTGAGCTGGCACAAATTCTGCTTCCCATCCCTTGCTATTCTTACAGACCAGGCTCTGTTCTCCTCTTCTTCCTCCTAGGTCTTACCTGCATGGTAAGGTGATGTTTTCTCTTTTTAGAAACCTGCTGAAGAGATTTGTAGCTATGCTCTTCCTTCTCTCCCTCCCTCCCTCCCTCCCTCCCTCCCCCTCCCTCCCTCCCCCTCCCCTCCTCCTTCCTTCTTTTTCTATTTCTTTCTCCTCCTTCGATCCTCACCCCTCTCTTTCTTTTTTTTAGGGGTCTCATATAGGCCATTCTGGCCTTAGACTTACCATAAAGCAAAAGATGACCTTGGATTCCTCATTTTTTTTGGTCACTTCTTCAGTGTTGGGATTACAGGCGTGCATCTTCATTCCTTGTTTATGTGGGTGCTGGACACAAAACCCAG
The DNA here is from genome assembly GCF_004664715.2 of Peromyscus leucopus. Classification (NCBI taxonomy): domain Eukaryota; kingdom Metazoa; phylum Chordata; class Mammalia; order Rodentia; family Cricetidae; genus Peromyscus; species Peromyscus leucopus. The sequence goes on along the minus strand of NC_051086.1, from coordinate 31,808,832 downwards.
GGGTGTATGCATGCTAGGCAAGAGCTCTACCAATCGAACTGTATTTGGGCCAGTAGGCATACTTTGCCTTGTGAACATTTGCTAGGTTTGTGGCATGTTCTTCTTCGACCTATCAATGTATATATAGGTTTCTTGATTCCATCTTCTTCTCCATGAGCTGCTGAGTAATTTTCAGTGAAGGAATGTCACAGACCTTGGCAAGATTCCTTCTGGAATGGTCCAGTGTCATTCTGAACTTCATCATGCCAACTTTCCAACTCACAGATACATTCTGCTTTGGACCACAGATTTTTTTTTCATTTTTCCTTGTTATTAAGATATTTTCTATTCCTTTTATATACCAACCACAGATTCCCCTCTCCTCCCGCCACCCCCCAGCCTTCCCCCCAACCAAGCCTCCATTCCTACCTCCTCCAAGGCAAGGTCTCCCATGGGGAGTCAGCAGAGCCTGGTACATTCAGCTGAGGCAGGTCCAGGCCCCTCCGCCCTGCACTAAGGCTGTGCAAAGTGTCCCCATAGGCAGTATATTCCAAAAAGCAAGCTTATGCACCAGGGATGGGTCCCAATCCCACTGCCTAGGCTCCCCCTAAACAGTTCAAGCTAAACAACTGTCTTGCCTATCTAGAGGGCCTAGTCTAGTACCATGGGGACTCCTCAGCTATTGGTCCACAGTTCAGGCATTTCCACTAGTTTGGCTGGTTGTCTGTATATTTTTCCCATAATGGTCTTGCTGTTCCTTGCCCACAGAATACCTTCTCTCTCATCAATTGGACTCCTGGAGCTCAGCCTGCACCTGGCCATGAATCTCTATATCTGCTTCCATCAGTCACTGGATGAGGGCTCTGTGATGACAGGGTATTGAGCCATCTGATCACCAGAGTAGGCCATTCAGGCACCCTCTCAACTATTGCCAGTAGTCTAAGATGGGGTCATCCGTGTGTATTCCTGGGAATTTCCCTAGCATTCTGTTTCTCCTTATTCCCATGATGTCTTCATTTATGATAGTATCTCTTTCCTTGCTCTTCCACTCTGTCCCTGTTCCAGCTTGAACCTCCTGTTCCCCTATGTTCTCATCCCCCATCCCTTGCCCTCCATTACCCCCCTCACCCCCAGTTTGCTCATGTAGATCTTATTTATTTCTCTTTTGCTGGGCGATCCTGTGTCCTTCCTAGGGTCCTCCCTGCTAGCTAGCCTCCCTGGAGCTGTGGGTTGCAGTCTGGCTATCCTTTGCTTTACATCTAGTATCCACTTATGAGTGAGTACATACCATGTTTGTCCTTCTGAGTTTGTGTTACCTCATTCAGGATGATATTTTCTAGTTCTATCCATTTGCCTGCAAATTTCATGATGTCATTGTTTTTCTCTGCTGAGAAAAATACTCCATTGTGTATATGTACCACATTTTCTTAATCCATTTTTCAGTTGAGGGGCATCTAGGTTGTTTCTAGGTTCTGGCTATTATAAACAATGCTGCTATAAACATGGTTGAGCACGTGTCATTGTGGTATGATTGAGCATTCCTTGGGTATATGCCCAAGAGTAGTAAAGCTGGGTATTGAGGAAAATTGATTTCCAATTTTCTGAGAAACCGCCATACTGATTTCCAAAGTGGCTGTACAAGTTTGCACTCCCACCAACAGTGGAGGAGTGTTTCCCTTGCTCCACATTCTCTCCAACATAAGCTGTCTTCAGTGTTTTTGATCTTAGCCATTCTGACAGGTGTAAGATGGTATCTCACAGTCATTTTGATTTGCATTTCCATGATGACTAAGGATATTGAGCATTTCTTTAAATGTCTTTCAGCCATTTGAGATTCTTCTGTTGAGAATTCTCTGTTTAGCTTTGTAGCTCATTTTAAAATTGGATTGTTAGGTATTTTGATGTCTAGTTTCTTAAGTTCTTTATGTATTTTGGAGATCGTCTCTCTGTCAGATGTGGGATTGGTGAAGATATTTTCCCATTCTGTAGGCTGTTGTTTTATCTTATTGACCATGTCCTTTGCCCTACAAAAGCCTCTCCATTTTAAGAGGTCCCATTTATTAATTGTTTCCCTTAGTGTCTGTGCTACTGGTGTTATATTTAGGAAGTGATCTCCTGTTCCAATGCATTCAAGACTACTTCTTACTTTCTCTTCTATCAGGTTCAGTATAACTGGATTTATGTTGAGGTCTTTGATCCACTTGGAGTTTTTTTTTTTTTTTTTTTTTTTTTTGAGACAGGGTTTCTCTGTGTAGCTTTGGTGCCTTTCCTGGAACTCACTCTGTAGCCCAGGCTGGCCTTGAACTCACAGAGATACACTTGCCTCTGCCTCCTGAGTGCTGGGATTAAAGGTGTGCACCACCACTGCCCGGCTGGACTTGAGTTTTCTGCATGGCGACAGATATGGATCTATTTGCAATCTTCTACATGCTGACATCCAGTTATGCCAGCACCATTTGTTGAAGATGCTTTCTTTTTTCCATTGTACACTTTTGGCTTCTTTGTCAAAAATTAAGTGTTCATACATGTGCGGATTAATGTCAGGGTTTTCCATTCGATTCCATTGGTCCATATATCTGTTTTTATGCCAATACCAAGCTGTTTTTATTACTATGGTTCTATAGTAGAGCTTGAAGCCAGGGATCGTGATTCCTCCAGAGGTTGCTTTATTGTATAGGATTCTTTTAGCTTTCTTGGGTTTTTTGTTTTTCCATATGAAGTTGAGTATTGTTCTTTTCAAGTCTATGAAGAATTGTGTTGGGATTTTGATGGGGATTGCATTGAATCTGTAGATTGCTTTTGGTAAGATTGCCATTTTTACTATGTTAATCCTACCTATCCATGAGCATTGGAGATCTTTCCATTTTCTGATATCTTCTTTAATTTCTTTCTTCACAGACTTAAAGTTCTTATTTTACAGGTCCTTCACTTGCTTAGTTAGTTACCCCAAGGTATTTTATATTATTTGTGGCTTTGTAAAGGGTGATGTTTCTCTTATTTCTTTCTCAGCCCATTTATCATTTGTATATAGGAGGGTTACTGATTTTTTTGAGTTAATCTTGTATTCTGCCACATAGCTGAAGGAGTTTATCAGCTGTAGGTGTTCCCTGGTAGAATTTTTGGGGTCACTTATGTAGACTATCATATCATCTGCAAATAGTGAAAGTTTGACTTCTTCCTTTCCAATTTGTATCCCTTTGATCTCCTTTTGTTGTCTTATTGCTCTAGCTAGAACTTCTAGTACTATATTGAATAAATATGGGGAGAGTGGACAGCCTTATCTTGTTCCTGATTTTAGTGGAATCACTTTGAGTTTCTCTCCATTTAATTTGATGTTGGCTGTTGGCTTGCTGTAAATTGCCTTTATTATATTTAGGTATGTTCCTTGTATTCCTGATCTTTCTAGGACCTTTATCATGAAGGAGTATTGGATTTTGTCAAAGGCTTTTTCAGCATCCAATGAGATGATCATGTGGTTTTTTTCTTTCAGTTTGTTTATATGGTGTATTACATTGACAGATTTTTGTATGTTGAACCATCTTTGCATCCCTGGGATACTTGCACCATAGAATTTTTAAGCCCCCTTTAGCAGTACAGATCCTATTCTTGGGGTGGAAGCTTTATGACTTAATTGCTTCCCTTGAATCACTTCTTTTTTATGTTCTCACATCAAGCTTTAGGGAAAACATGTCATTCAGGTCAGAAGACAGTGTTGAAACTGAGAATGAAAGGGAGAGAAGTGACTAAGATTGACTACCATTGAAGGAAAATGTTGTAGAGGCAGAAAGGACTTACTGTATTAAGACATTAATAACTATTGCCATTATGAATTCTCACAGGATATACCCTGTGTGCCAACACCATTGCAAAGAATTTTAAGTGTACTATCTTCTTTAATCCTTCCCAGGATCTTTTATTTTTATTTTTTTGTTTTTTGAGACAGGGTTTCTCTGTGTTGAAAGACTTTGTGCCTTTCCTGGAACTCACTCTGTAGACAAGGCTGGCCTCGAACTCACAGAGATCTGCCTGCTCCTGCCTCCTGAGTGCTGGGATTAAAGGCATGCACCATCACCTCCCAGCTGACCCCAGGGATTTCTGCAGATGTGTTTTGCACACGTGTCAGAAGAACCATCAAACCACCCTTGCACGGGAAGGCAGCTAGGTTCTCCATCAGTTTAGCCTTCACATTGCTTACAGTTACAGTGACTCATCTCTAGTGGCCGGCTTTGGAAGCTTTGGAGTTCGTTTCAGGAGACATGGCAGATGAAGGTGTCATAGCACCCAGGGATGTGTCACCAGCCTGCAGGGTAAGAGAGGAGATAGGAGTCCTCCAAGTGGCAGCATTGTGCTGTATGATGTGTGTGCAACAAGCAGTGACATGAGAACTTGATTAGGTGAGGAAAATGATGTGTTTTTTTCCCTTTAAATTTATTTATTATTATATGTATGGGTGTTTAGCCTCTATGCATGTCTATGCATCATGCCCTCAAAGGCCAGAAAAAGGTACTGGATCCCATGGAACTTGAGTTATAGGTGGTTGTGAGTCACTTTATGGGCGCTGGGAATTGAACCCAGGTCCTCTGTGAGGACAGCCAGTGTTCTTAACCACCAAGCCACCTCACCAGCCTGTGTGAAATGGGTTTAAAGTCAGAGAAAAACTGTACACTACATGTAAGTTGTTATAGAGACGTCTTCACTTAGTGTAGTGGGCATTGATGCTGTTTTGTGGTTAGCATGCAATTGTTTTCTGTTGGAGTAGGTCAGCATGCCTGAGTGCCCCGTGGGAAGCACATCACAAGCCTCAGGTGCATTCCCAGGCCTTAGGCACAGCTACAAGGCTCTGTTTTAGGGCTTAGAAGATGATGTTGTTACAGCTCCTCCTTCAACAAGTCCCAGTTGCTTCTAGAACTGTAGAAAGAGGTCTATTCCTCATATACCTGTGAGAAAATGTTTTATGCAGGTTAATTTTAGGTCTTGATTTGACTAAAGATTTGGGAAAATGTGAATAATATGCCTGATCATGTGTTTCCAGGGGGAAACTTGCCTATGTGTTAGTGGGAGTGATCCACTCTCCAGGTGAGTGGGCACTGTCCAGTCGACTGTGGGCCCTGCTAAAACAAAGGCCAGTGTGCGAGTGAGCTATCCATCACTGTGACAAGTACTTCTAACAGGCAACTTAGTAAGGGAAAGTATGGTATCTCAGAGTAACAGGTTTTAGTTGATTTTTTTTCCTATTGCAAGTTCACAGACTCATCTGAAAATTCTCCTTTGATGGTAAGTGTTACCAACTTGATAAAAATCTTCTATCACCTGAGAGATAGGTCTCTGAGTATCCCTGTGGGGAAATAACTTGATTGCATTAATTGAGGTAAGAGAACCTGCCCCCTGTGGGTGGTACCATTCCCTAGCAGGGGATCCCAGCCCATACAAAATGGAGCCTGCCAACTGAGGAGTAGCTTGCATTTACCTCTGTCTGCTTTCTGGTTGTGAATGTGATGTGACCAGCTGCTTCAAGTTCCTGCTGCTTTGACATTCTGCCATGATGGAGTGTTCCTTGAACTGTGAGTTTTCTCCCTTATGTTGCTTTGGTCAAAGATTTTATCAAAATAACAGGAAAAGATACTCTCTCATTATCTGTCTATCTATCTATCTATCTATCTATCTATCTATCTATCTATCTATCAATCATCTCCGTTGATTTCTTTTTCTTCTTTACTAATTGTCTTAGGGTTTCTATTTCAGTGAAAAGACACCATGACCACAGCTGCTCTAATAAGAAAAATATTTAATTGGGGCTGGCTTACAGTTCAGAGGTTAGTCCATTTCATCATAGCAGAAAGTGTGGCAGCATACAGGCCGACATAGTGTTGGAGAGATAGTTGAAATTTCTACATCTGGATTGGCAGGCAGCAGGAAGAGTAAGACACTGGGCCTGGCTTGGGCATTTGAAACCTCAAAACCCACCTGCAGTGGCATACTTCCTCCAACAAGACCACACCTCTTAATAGTGCCACTCCCTGATGGCCAAACATGCAAATCTGTGAGTCTATGGGTGGGGGGCATTCCTATTCAAACCACTGCACTAATTTAGTGACCCCTCTTTTTAAAATTAAAAAGACTATGTGTGTGTTTAGACATGCATGTGTGTGCACCTGGACCTGGATGCAAGCCATCAACATTGTGTTTTAGTTTCTCTCCACCTTATTCTTTGAGATGGCCTGGCCAGTAGGCTCTGGGAATCTGCCTGTCTCCACCTACCTTCTTCTCCAACTGCTCTGTTTTTCTGTGAGTGCTGGAGACCTGAATTCAGCTCCTCATGCTTACACAGCAGGCTCTTGGCCAACTGAGTCATCCTCCCAGCCCCGACGCCCATTTTGAGAAGTCCAGCAGTGTGCCTAAATTTAGATATGAATAGCTGTAACTTCCAGACAATGGTGTCAAAGCAGCAAGAACAGAAACAGAAGACAACAGCGAAGCAAAGTGCACGCAGACATGGCAAATCGCTGGAGTGGGTTGCACTTCTTTGTTGTGGTGACTTCTGTCCTCTGGCCTGATGATACTGTAATTTTACATAGTTGCAAGCCAATGGAAGTAGCATTTTTCTGACCTAATAGAATATCCCATGTGCTTCACTGTGCTCCTGCACAGCACAATCTACTCAGTGACAATTCTGAATGGTTCCAGAACATTCTATTAAAGGTATATACCTTAAAGTCTTTTCTTTGTCCTGCTTCTTTTGTTGGGTCTTTGTTTCTTTTCTTTTTCCTTCCTTCCTTCCTTCCTTCCTTCCTTCCTTTCTTCCTTCCTTCCTTCCTTTTTTTCTTTCTTTCAAGACAGGGTCTCTCTGGCTGCAGGGAACTCCCTATGTAGACTCAGCTGACCCTGAACTCACAGAGATATGCTCCTGCCTGCTGAATGCTGGGATTAAGGACATGCACCACTACGCCTGGCTGTGTCTTTCTCTTTTCATTTGTCTGCTGTCATTAATTCATCTATTCATGGGCTTAAGAAATAGTGAATGAGAGTTTTGGGCAGTGAGGATACTGAGGAAGAATATTGGCCCTGGTCTGGTGAGGCAGACAGGCAAGTAACCAGAATAAGTGCAAAGGCATAGTAAGGGTCGTAAATCAGAGATGACTGAGAACATGAATAATTGGTGGGAGTGGGCGTAGTGCCATCAGGTCGGGAGGATGGAGAAGAGGAACCCATCTTAGAAGGTATCTTAGTCTATTCAGATGACAGTGGTGACAAACTATGGGTGTCCGAGGGCCATAGCTTTCAGAAGGCTTGTTGTGTGAGAGTTTTACAAACATCAGAAACTTACTGCCCACAGTTCTGGGAGACAGAGACTCCAAGATCAAGGGACCAGTGTTAGACCATGGACCTTTTGCTATAAGAAAGCTGCTTCAAAAGACCAACCAGGGAGGATCCAGCCCGTCCCCTCCCCCGCCCCCCACTTCCAGCAGCATATCCTTTAGAACAAAGCACCGGTGTGACAGCTTGGAGTACTTCAGTCTCCACGAGGAAAGCAAGTCTAACTTCTGCTGCCTCGGACCAGGGCAACTTTAAATCTGGTCCTACTTAGTGCCTACTCTGGCCACGTGGTATAAAGCTTGCCCAGCCCCCCCTGGAAACACAAAAAACGAGAAGCCCCTCCTTGTTCTCTGGTTTTAAAAGTCCCATTGCAGCTGCCTATAGTCGTGGTGCTGTGTCTGCCCTGGTGATCTCCAGCTTTACACTGATCACCACTTACTGTGGTCTCAAGGCTCTCTTTTCTAAGAAGATCTTGAAGGGTAACCGTTTGTCAGCTAGCTCCTTTCTGACTCGCTTCTTTCTTTTTATTTATTTATTTTTATTTTTCTCCTGCTATGTTTCCCCTTCCTCTACTCTACCCAGTCTCTCACTGTACCTCTTTTCTCCCCTAGATCCACTCCTTCATTTCCTTAAAGAGAGAGAGAGAGAGAGAGAGAGAGAGAGAGAGAGAGAGAGAGAGAGAGAGAGGAGCGAGCGCAGGCCTCCCAGGGATATCAACTGAACACAGCATAATATGCTTCAATAAGACTAGGCACAAACCCTCGTATCAAAGCTGGACAAAGCAACCCAGTAGGAGGAAAAGGGTCTCAAAAGCAGGCCAAAGAGTCAGAGAACACCCCCATCCCCACTGTTGGGAGTCCATGAGAACACCAAGCTACACAACCATAAGGTATATGCAGAGGACCTATATCAGACTCATACAGGGTCCATGTTTTTCACTTCAGTCTCTGTGAGCCCCTATGAGCCCCATCTAGTTGGTTCTTTGGGCTGTGCTCTTGTGATGTCCTCGACCCCTCCGGCTCCTACGATTCTTCCTCCCACTCTTTTATGGGGTTCTCCTGGCTCCACCTAGTGTTTGGCTGTGGGTCTCTGCATCTGCTCCCATCAGTAGTTGGATGAAGCATCTCTGACGACAATTGGGCTAGGTACCAATCTATGAGCGTAGCACAATATCATTTCATTGACTATTTTTTTCTTTTCTTTTTGCCAGTCATGTTTGGTTCTATCTTGGGTCTCTGGGCTCTCCCACCTCTGGGTCCTGGCCATCCAGGCAGTGTTAGGTGCAACTCACTTTTTAAGCCACAATAACCAGCAGATTCACAGACCAGTGAGTCCTCCCTGCTTTATGATGGTGACTTCTTGCTGTGTTCTCCCATAGCAGGATGAGAGGATTCATTAGAGCCTCCTTGGGTTCTTGGGATGGAGCTTTATGACTAAAGACTTCCTCTCTATCATTTCCTGTCGATACTCTCACATTGAGCATTAGGTTCCAAACCAAGAATTAAAGGGAGAGAAGCCCCCAAGTTTGGCCAGTGTTGACAGGACAAGGTCATGAGGCAGAAGGGAATTGTGTGATTAAGACACAACTGTATAGAGAGTGACTGCAGTTGGACTTTGGGAGTTAGGGGCTGGGATCTGCAGGTCTTTAGAAGTGATGGTTAGGAATTTGTATCATTCAATTATTATTGCTCCTTGACAATTTTATACATGGATATAATAAATTCTGGTCACTTTTACCCCTCCATTACTCTCTCTAATCTCCTCTTAGCTCTTTAAATCTTCTTCCTCCCAGTGAGCTGACCTCCTTTGATGTTTTTGTGTGTCTGTATTTGTAAGACTGGCTGTTTAATTATGGTTGTTTTCATGAGCATGGATGGGAGGTTATTTACTGGAGCATGGATAACTTATCAGTGGTTACCGCATCAAAGAAAGGGAGTCTCTGTCCTCTAGACACCATGAACTGCCCATAGTCCATCAGGGAGGGGGAACTCATGAGCCCCCGACATATGTATCATTAAATTATAACACATCAGTCACATTAGAGTGATGCCTCAAAGCCTTCACAGTGTGAGGATGTCTCTGAAGTATTATGATGCTAACTAGAAAACCGTGGCCTAGAGAGGCTAAATAACAGTTTGAAATTTTACCACAAATGACTTTTTTAAGAATGGAAAACAAAGTCGACTCCACCCATTTTCTGTCTTTTCCATTTTGGTGTTGTGTGATGGCTATTCTTGACTGTCAACTTAATTACATCTGTAATCAACTAAAACCCAAACTGCTGAACACACCTGTGAGGTTTCTTTTTTTTTTCCAGCCTTGTGGACTGAACAACTACTGGATTCTTGGACCTTCCTTAGGCAGCCATTTTTGGACTAGCTGGACCACAGCTTATAAATCATTCTAATAAATTGCATATATGTATTTGTTCTATAAGTTTGGTGCCTCTACAGAACCCTGGCTAATATAGGGTTTTCCCAAAATGTTATCTGGATGGATACTCAGTCTCTGTCTCTTAGATCTGTGTTAATGTATCCCTCTATAGCCAACTGGCTATGCTGTAGAGATTGCCAAGGTGGGTGGGGGAGGGAAGAAAGCAGAGCAGACCTAGTTTTACTAAGTGTTGGACTCAGTTCCTGCAAATGGCCAAGGGGCAGTAGCAAATGGGGAATGCAGAAAAAAATTGTAATTGTAATTTTCCAACAGAAGCTAACATTGCCCTGAGGGGGCACAGACAAAGGAAAGCCGGAGGGGAGAAACTTTTAAAGGGAAGGAAAGAAATTTCTCTGCCTGTTTACAGTGGAACAAATCATGCCTGTTTATTTCAGAAATGCTGGGGGAATGAGAGACTCCTAGGCTGGGTTACAGTGCATCTTGTTTAATTGCCTTGGGATGGTTGAATGCCTGTCACAACACTCCCTTACCTCTGTCCCAGGGGTCCAGGGTTGAAGCAGCCACCACCTCTGAGGCAACATATTCCAACAGTTGTTCATTTCACAGGCTAACGACTAAACATCAGTGCTTAATTATGCATCTGCCCGCCACTGAGCTAGGTGCAGGGTGCAGTGAAGTGGCCATGGCCAGCCTCTTAAGCTTCCCTTTGGGGCTATCCCCATTGCCTTTTCATAGTGCTTACTACAAAACACACTACCTCATTTACCCATCTCATTGTTTGTAGTGTTTATCTCTGGCTAGAATTTAAGTTCCACAAGAGCAGGGGGTTTTGTCTTTTTTTTTTTTTTAAATTTATTACAATAACCTCAGCACTTTGAAGGTGGCTGGTATAGAACAACATGGAGTCATTGAATGACTACGTGAATAAGGCTTATGATGAGTCAGGAAGAGTGCCTGAGGCAGAGGCACCTGCACGCAGGCTGACTCTGAATGCAAAGGAGCTCATGGATGCTTATGGATTAGGGGAAAGATGGGGACAGTGAGTTTGGAGAGCAGACAGGAAACTTCTCTACAAACTCTTACGATTTTTTTTTCTTCCTCACATGGGGAATCTCTCACATAATTAATCTCCTTGGAGCTGTCACTTCTGGTCTTGGCTCTGGAGCAACACCAAGACATCTCCTGTGGTGGCCCATGGAGTATGTGAAGTTGGACAGAGTAATTACAAACTCTCCTCCTGAGTTTTCTCTATGGCTCACAATGATGCCTTGAAAAGACTCTTGATAAATTCAAGCTTATTTCTTACCCACACGTCTTAGAAATTGGTAAAAGCAAATCTAGCATGAAGCTCAACTCCAGGCAGCAATTCACAATCCAGGCTCCTTTCATGTGGCTGTGCTTTTCAACAAATGGTCACCATGGCAGGGAAGAGAGCACAAGGAAGCAGATGTGCAAGGGTCTCTGGGGTCCCCACCTGACCTCACTTCTGTCGTATTCCATCAGCTATATTAACTGCAAAGACAACTGGAAAATGTGGCCTCACTGTGCACAGGAAGGAGAGACCTATGTTTTACGCCCGAATAGTAACCTCTCATGTATCGACTTGTTAGTGCAGATGCATTCTCCTTGTTTTGTATTCTTTTCTAGTAAAAGTGGCATTTGAACCTTTCTTCCCTCAACGTCATCCTTCTGCTTATACAATGATTTATCAATGCTCCTCTGAAGACTTTTTTTCCCCCCAAAGCTGAGCATGGCAAGTGGTGCTATTGAACTTACATCCCCACACTCTCAGCCCGCAGGACCCCCAGGGAGGAGTGCTGATTCACCTCCAGTTCTTGTGGCTTTTGGCTTGCTTAGAGACATTTCTTAGATCCTTTCTCAGAGATGGATATCTCCTCTCCCAGCCAGGTCCCCAGTGCTCCCACCATCCAGGGGTGATGCATTGTAGCATCTGGAGCACAGCCCTCAACATCTGATAGGTCTGGGCTAGAGTCCTGTTTCCTTTTGTCAGTAGCTGTGTAACCATTAGCAAATATCTTAACTTTTTTTTTTTTTTTTCAAGACAGGGTTTCTCCATGTAGTTTTGGTGCCTGTCCTGGATCTCACTCTGTAGACCAGACTGGCCTTAAACTCACAGAGATCCGCCTGTCTCTGCCTCCCGAGAGATGGGATTAAAGGCGTGTGCCACTACCGCCCGGCAGCAAATATCTTAACTTTTAAGACCATAGTTTCCGCCTCTGTAAAATGGCAATGATAACAACAGCAACACGGGATTTCTACAGAGTTGGTGAAATAACTGATGTAAAGTGCTTAGTGTGGCTCCTGCCTAAGTGGCTAGTAAGGGATGGCTGCTGCTGCTGCTGAGCAATAATTAGCTTCTTCCCCGTAGCAAACAGACCTATTCTGTTCTTTACAGGATTGTTATTTCTTTTTTCCCTACACATGTGCCCACTTTCCATCACTCATGCTGCCACTTCTCACCTCTCCACCAGTCCAGGGTCTCTTCAGAGTCCTTGCTTGGCTTCGTCTTCCTAACTCAGAATGACAGAGCTGTATCGGCATGACACTTTGTCCTTGGGGAAGAAGGAACAGGGGTAGACACTGGAGAGTTAGGGAGAAATGCACTGTGGAGGCTTGGCCTGGACCCCATTCTCCTTCCAATCTAGAATCTAGAAATGTTTATTCATGAGGCTGATCTGGGGCATCCCAAGCCTTCTCAACTGCAAACCCAAGAATCTTTTTTACTTTTCAAAAGAACAGCTCCCAGAGACAATATTGCAGGCTGGCTCTTGCAGGGTGTGTTTGATGCATTGTTTCTTTTTTCCAAATTGATTAGAGTTGGATGTAGTTGAATGATCACAGAAGACAATGATACATCTTTGTCCTCATGAGCTATGATTTTTCCTTTCAAAAATTATTGCATATATTTATTTTTGGTGTGTGTGTGTGTGTGTGTGTGTGTGTGTGTGTGTGTGTGTGTGTGTGTGTGTGTGTAGGTCAGAGGCTATCTTGCAGGATGCAGTTTTCTCCTTATGGGTCCCAGGGATTGAATTCAGGTGGTCAGACTTGGCAGCAGGAGCCTTTATCCACTGAGCCATCTTGACAGCGAATTTTACTCTTTTTTTTTAATGGGAGGATATTGACTTGGTAATTGGGTGGTGACTCAGCAGTGTGTCAGAACTGATGTCCCTGTTTGTCACTCTCCAAGGGTCATCTGTGTGTGTCCTTCAGCTCTACATTTGGTGACATCACCTTTGTGTCTTTGAACTGACCCTTTGGGAAACTGGCAAATGCTAAGCCATGGCTCCATATTAGACCAGTGGTTAAAGATTTATCAATATATCACCACTGGCTATTGGAGACAAACTGGGTCCAGCTGTTGGTGAGGTTAATCCATAACAAATTAGTTTAACTAATAAATCATCTTTAGTAATGGTATTTCCTTTCTCCTGGGCCCCCAGGCTTCTCTGAGTGTCTGGCAGGGACAGCACTTTGATTTGGGTGAAGAGACTGGACACTAGAACACAGAATGATTGTTTCCATAGCAACCTGGGTAGGAACTAGGGTTGGTGAGGCATTTTGAAAACAGCACAGGTGTAGGTTTAATTTGCAGGTGTGTTAGTTTAATTTCTGCTGCTGTGACAAACTCCTTGACAAGCAGCCACACAGAAGAGGAAAAGTTTCATTTGGCTTAGAATTGCAGGTTATAGTCCATCATTTTGGGGATGTCAAGGCAGGAACTCAAGTTACATCATGTCCCTAGTCAAAAGTAGGAAGAAAATAAACATGCTTACTTACTTACTGTCAGTTAGCTTTCTCCTCTCTTATTCTGCTCAGGACTCCTTGCCTAGGGAATGGTGCTGCTCACAATGGGCTGGGTCTTTTTAGATCAATTAACAATTAAGATGACCGCCCCCCAGACACATCTATAGGCCAACCTAATCTAGATAATTCCTCATTAAGATTCTCCTCCCAAGTGGTTCTAGGTTGTGTCAAGTAGACAATTCACTAGTACTTTACTAGTGGGTTTCTTACTTTAGCATCTCTTTACAGGGAAGATTCTTCTTCAGTTGGTTTGAGATGGTGTCTGGGACTCTGCATCGGTGTTTGTGCTGCTGTGCATGCTTCATAAGAAACAGGATTGTGAGGGACAAGTGAGGGTGGGTGCAGAGATCCAAAATGGTGAGAATGCTCATCTTGGATGGAAGCCACCAGGGCACAGAGACATTGCCTCTCTTGGCCCAGATGCAACCTTGCCACGTCATAAAGTGAAGGAGCACTGGAGCTGTAGAGGCAACAGTGTAGGGCTAAGCAAAGCTGTAGTCAAACATCATTTCTACCAAACATTGTGGCTCTGGCATGCTGGCTCACCATCCCGGACTCTCAGCATCTCTTCACGGAGGGTTGTGAAGGTGAAGGAAGACAAGGGATGCCACTCACTGAGCAGATTCGTTTTCTCTCCCCAATCTTCCCATGCTCTCAAGTCTAAGGCTGAAAAACCCTTCTTAGTCAGCGAACCAGAAGTTGATTCTAAACTACTGTTTTGTGAATTATGGAAACCACAGATTATCTTCATAAAATGGCAAGAAATGCAAAAATGTAGAAAAGATAATGAATATGTCCCTAGTCTTCTACCCCAGTGTTTCTCAACCTGTGGGTTATGACTTCTTTGGGGAATCAAATGACCCTTTCACAGGGGTCACCTAAGACCACCAGAAAACACAGATATTTACGTTATGATTCATAACAGTAGCAAAATTATAGTTATGAAGTAGCAATGAAAATAGTTTTATGGCCAGGGGTCACCACAACATGAGGAATTGTATTAAAGGTTGCAGCATTAGGAAGGTTGAGAACTACTGTACAGTGATTACACAACTACCATTTTTACATATTATCTATTAGAGATTTGTATTTTTTTGTTATTTTGTATTTTGTTTTTAAAACAAAATGGGATTGTATTGGCAGATTGCACTGAGCTTTTCACTTTGGTAATATTGTACTCTGGTTTCATTTGTGTAATTTAGAAGTTACTCTTGTTTTTCATAGCTGACCATTTAAAATAGCCTTCTAAAGACTCGGCTGGACATAAAATCTATGTCCTGAGTTTGGCTTACCTTTCAGGAAAGGATGTCAGTTGGTGAATGGTCTTTCCTTTCTGGAACCTTCTATTGGGTTTCTTCTGGAGCTCGAGTCTCCTCATACAACTTCTAGGAGCTCTGGAATGAAGAAGGTCAAGAATTTTTTTTGTGTGTTTTTTTGAGACAAGGTTTCTCTATGTAACAGTCCTGGCTGTCCTGGAATTAGCTTTGTAGACCAGGCTGACCTCAAAATCAAAATCACCTGCCTCTGCCTCCCAAATGCTGAGATTAAAGGAGTGGGCCAACACGGCTCAGCTAGGTCAACAACTTTTGAGTTCATGAAGCCAGACAGGAATTCCCAGGGAGGGTAGGTGGATATTGTAGGGAAAATCCCAAGTCAAGTATTGGTCCAAGGGCAATCTAAGACCAAAAGACACCAAGGACTCTGCCATTTGGTCATGGAGTGAAAAATATAAAGGAAAAACCTACAGAGGCAGAAGATAATTTGACTCTCTTTTTTTCTAGTAAGACACTCAAAAGTCCAAAGTGCTTTGCAAAGTCTCCTTAGAAATGGCTCTTCATGAAATGGCATTCATTTCTCCATGTGTTCATCTAGTCATTGGCATGGTTTGGATCTTGAGTGTTAAGACTTGTCCTTAGAGAGGTGGTAGAACTTTTGGTAGGTAGGACTTTGTGGGAATCCCTTTCATCATTGGGAATTTGCCCTTACTGGAACTGAGGGGCCCTAACCCTTTCCTTTTTCTCTGTTTCTTGGCTATGAGATGAGCAACTTCCTCTGCCATACTCTTGCCATCATGTGCTGCCTCCCTACAGCCCTAAAGCAGTAGCATTAATCCATCATGGACCAGAATGACCAAAATCTAAGATACAAGAAACCTTTTCTCCTTAATAACTTGATTACTTCAGGTATCTCACTGTAGTGATGGGAAGATGACTAACAGTCAACAAATATTGATAGAAGTCCTACTATGTGCTAGTTTTGTTTCTGGGAACAAAATGTTACAGTGAACGAGACTGAAGATGATCCTTACTTTCACTGATGGGACAGGCACTGGAGAAGCATAAACAGAAACAGGACAGTTATAGCTGTGCTAAGTGGGAAGAGTAGAGCAGCTTCAGGGGGTGGAGTGTGTCTAGGGCTATGTAGACAGGAGAATCAGGACATATTTCTCAGAGGGAGCCACTTTAGCTACACCATGAAAGATGTACATTTCTTCAACTTTCTGTAGTTATCTTTAGTTTCTCCCCTTCACTTTGGAACTGGGGCCTCAAGTATTGCAAATGTGGGTGTGTCCTTTAGACTCCCGTCCTTGCTGTAGACATGCACCCCTAATTTTTTTTGGCTGTTGCACAGATGACCCAGTTTAGCCTCTCAAAATTCTTCTCAATCAGTTCTGAAGGATATATGTATATATTTAATCGGGTTCTCAGAATGAAATATGACTCATGACTGGGATGCAAGGGCCCTTGTCCTAGATGCTACATTTTTATCCATTCAGCAAAAGTAGAAACCCCTTTTATTTTTGGTTGAGTAAATTACATTGTTTTCTTAATTGATCTTACAGTCAAATCAATCATCGAAGTCATTTATGCATCTTGGAACTTGGGCCACGGAGTTTTGGAAAGCAAATGAAAAAAACTACCATTTATTTTTAGTAAATTAAATCTTGTTTGCTTTGGCTTAATTCTTCAAACCAGTCTAGAGCTCCTTATTTTCTGATTCTGACAGTGAGTATCTGTCATTTCTTCAGTCATTCACTAAGGAGACTAAGAGGACCTGCTGGGGGAGAGAGAGCAGTATGACTGGAACAGAGAAGAAGATGGAGTCGGTGCACACTTAGATGTTAAGCTTCAGGGAGGAGGGAAACAGAGGAACCAAGCATAATGTCTGGGTTTGGGACCTCAGTCACAAGTCTCATTTGCATTTAATTAATATTAAAGTTCTGAAATACAACATAAAAGTGCTACATGATTTCATTTTTAGTAAATTTTCTCTATTGAGAATGATTTCTAGGATTAATTATATTTCTCTGAGTCACTGAACATTTTTTTTTTCCTTTTTGAGTCAGGGTTTCTCTGTGTAACAGCTCTGACTGTCTTGGAACTCACTATGTAGACCAGGCTGGCCTTGAACTCACAGAGATCTGCCTGCCTCTGCCTCCTGAGTGCTGGGATCAAAGGTGTGCACCACCACTGCCCAGCCCTGAACAAACTTCTTAATCTCTCCTAGTTTTGGTATCTTCTCCCCACTAATAATGAGGGGAACACACTAGGCCAGAGAAACTTGTTTGGCAGTATGCTTCAAATAGGGAGGAAACAAACCCTTTCAAAACTAATGTGCCTGGGCTGGCAAGATGGCTCAGAGCTTAAGAGCACTGGCTGCTCTTCCAGAGGCCCTGAGTTCAATTCCCAGCAACTACATGGTGGCTCACAACCATCTGTAATGAGATCTGGTGCCCTCTTCTGGTGTTCTGCATGTGTGCAGGCAGAACACTGTATACATAATAAATTAAAAAAAAAAAAATGTGCCTGGCTTGGGAGTAAAATCTCAGGAGGAAAAGCCTAGGTATGAACAGATGTCAGGAAAAATTACCTCAGTGACCCCAGTGCATACTTTAGCTACAGATCTCTGCACACAGTAGGTATCTGTACTTTTCCTTTTTTTCTGCGATAGGACTGGCATGATGGCATTTAACTGAAGTAGGAGACGACAAATTAGGGAATGTATTTGTGAAGAAAAATGATTTTGCTCAGCGAGATTATAGTAATTACTTTTTCTTTCTGTTTCCTGAAGTGCTGAGTGTTAATGTCAGTATTTGAGAGCAATAAAAAGAAGGCTGCAAAGATGAGTTCTTGATTATTGGCATTAAAACAAGGTGTGGAGAACGAGATGCAGAATGGTGCAGGTATTTTGTTTTGAAACCAGACTATAGAAACCAGGCTGTAGTCCTTAAAAAAGGGAAGGTTCAGCCGTGACCCTGCTGAGCTACACAAATTTCTGAGGGGAATAGAAATGAAAGATGTTCTCAGTCTCTTTCAGCTTTTATCAAATACAAGTACCAGAGGGCCTGATCCAAGTTGCTGGAAGACTGAGCCCTGAGGAGCTGCAGGTGAGAGGGTGAACCTGGAGTAGTTAATCTACGAAACACACTGTAGAAAGGAGAGGAGGTCAGTGCAAAGGCTTTTGAAAGAGATTTCATATTCAGAAAACAGAACATAGGTGCATGTTTTGTTCCTTTTTTTTTTCTAGACATAAGTCTTTAGTTTGATGCAGGATGCTGGCCATGCCATTTTCTGTATAATCTTGACATACAGAAGGAAAAGCATCGTTCTGTAGTATCTATTTAGATATCTGCTGTGTGGAGGGGTTTGAGCTAGGAATAATTCCATGGTATTCCCCTGACATTTATTTGTACTAGGATTCTACTTCTTGAGATTTTTGCTTCCAAGCCGGGCATGTTGGTCAGAAAACAGTTCCCCCCCTCATTTGAGACACACTGCCAATCAAGAATCTCTGGTTCAGTGTCCTCTCCACCCACAATACTGAGAGGAAGAGAATCAGACTAAGAAAGGCATTGCCTGTTTCCTAACTGTTGTGAGTAGAGCAGTATCAAATGTGCATGAGCAAGTAGCCCTGTGGTGGGATGGAGAGTCCTTTGCAGAGGAGTGTAACAATCACCCTGGGAGTTGTGTTCACTGGAGAAAATATCCTAAAACCAGACCATCTGATCTCTTTATGCTATATTTTAGAGACTATACATTAAACAGTTAATCACCAACTAGATGTAGTAATATGTATTATTATTACATATTTTATTTATATTTTATGATTATATTTATTATATTTATATACTATTTATATTATTCCATATATATGGAAAGAGAGTTGAGTGAAGAATAAACAGTGAGATTCATATAAACTGCATTTTATTATGTGAATTAAAATGATATGTACAATTATGCATTCCATAAACCCTCATGCATATTTTAAAAAAGATCTACATAAAACATCTTAGAGTGGCTACCTACTGGAAGAAAGGGAATTGGATAACTGCATGAAAAAAAAATCTAAAGAGAAAGGGTCTGACTTGACTGGTGATAAGTGTGTGCTGTGAATTGATGTATGGAGTTTTTCATTGCTCTGCATTCAAAGTATTTTAAAAGATGACTCTACAGTGGAAAGTGAACAGATATAGAAAAATGTACTATATGTGTATGTCATGACTTGAACCTGAAATAGTCTCCATAGACTTGTGTTTTAAACACTTGGTCCCCATCTTGTGGTACTACTTTGAGGGCCATGGAGCCTGTAGGATTTGGAAATAGGTTGTTAGGGGAGAGCTTTGAAGGTTGTTTTTTTTTTTTTGTGTGTGTGTTTTAAAGATTTATTTTGAGGTGTGTGTGTGTGCGTGCTCGGTCTCTCTCTCTCTCTCTCTCTCTCTCTCTCTCGTAGGCCAGAAGAGGGTGATAGATACCCCAGAGCTGGACTTAACAGGTGGTTGTGAGCCACCTGATGTGGGTGCTGGGACTGAACTTGAGCTCTCTCATCACGGAACCGTCTTTCCAGGCTGTGTTGAAGGAGTTATTCTCCTGCATTCTGCCTGTCTTTACTTTGTTTTTGGTCAATGGCATGTGAGTAAGCCTCCGTTGTACATTCCTGCTGCCATGTGCTTCACCATGCCTTCCTTGCTGTGCTGGTCTGAAACCTTGGGAATCATGAACCTGAAAACATCTTTCCTCTCTCAAGTAGTTTCTGTCATGTATTGTGGTCATAATGACAAGACAAGTTACTCATATAATATATAATGGTATATCATCAAGCTATAAATGGAACAAAAGTCTGACACATGGTAACATATAGAGGAATCTTAAAAGTATTATGTTAAGGGAAGAAACCCAGACACAAAAGAGCAACTTCTCTATGACCCCATTCATACGAAATGCAGCTGTTTCCTCCCTCCTTCTCTTCAGGGGGCACATTACAGGAAGCCTCACTGCTGACTCAAGTGGCAGACAGTACCTAGCCCTATAAACACCCTGTTTTACTTCCTGTACATGCCTATAGCAAAGTTGTGAGAGATTTACAATACCATCTAACAATCAAACAAAACAGTAATAATCTACTACAATACAATGATGGGAAAACAGGCTGACTCTGTTTTTCCAGACTAGCATGGTTCCTTTATGCACAGAGCCTGGTTGCCTGCAGGTAATGGAGCCTACAGACAGCAGACAGCCAGTCTGCAGTGAGGGGCACTGGTGTGCTGGGCTTAGGGAAAACGCATGGGGAAAAGCACAGAAAGTTAACTGGAGACCCAGGGTCTGAGAGGAGTGTGGAGGTGACGATTGATGCTGAGAAAAAGTTTCTATTTGAGGTAATGAAAAACAGTTGAGGAATAGATACTGGTATTAATTGCGAAACACTTTAAATATAAATAATACAACGTAATTGTGTACTGAAAATGGTTAAAAAGCCAAAAGTTATGAGATTTATTTTCAACATTAATATTATTAATGTACCAAGCCCTGTTTGATTTTACATTTCAAAGGGGTGCCCTGCATGGTGAATTATATCTCAATAAGGGTTTTAAGATTGTGCAAACAGAGCCGGGCATAGCGGCACACGCCTTTAGTCCCAGCACTTGGGAGGCAGAACAGGTAGATCTCGGTGAGTTCCAGGATCTCAGAAACAAAAATAAAAAGGAAAACAAAACAAAGAAAAAGTACAAACATTGTTTTTCTTTTGCCTCTAAGTTTTCCTGGGAAAAAAATGGAACTCAAGAGAGGGAGAGAGAGGGAGGGAGGAAGGGAGGGAAAGAGGGAAGGAGGGAGGGGGAGAGAGAGAGAGAGAGAGAGAGAGAGAGAGAGAGAGAGAGAGAGAGAGAGAGAGAGCGCACATTATAGCGGTGGCCACTCTGTCTAAAGTACTGTGGGTATTCAGGGTAAGGTTCTGTTCTGTGTTGGCACTTTGGGCATCTTGACATTTTTCTGTTGACATTTTCTGACCCTTTAATACAATTCTTCATGTTGTGGTAATCCCCAACCATAAAATTATTTTTGTTGCTACTTTATAATTGTAATTTTGTTACTGTTATGAATTGTAATGTAAATATCTGATATGCAGGACATCTGATATACAAGTGTCTTAACTATATTTTCTATTCCTGTGAAGAGACACCATGACCATGGCAACTTTTTTTAATACATATTTTTATTTTATAATTAACTTAATTTCACATATCAGCCACCGATTCTCCTGTTCTCCCTCCCCTGCCCTCCCCCCAATCCACCCCGCATTCCCACCTCCTCCAAGGCAAGGTCTCCCCTGGGGAGTCAGCCTAGCCTGGTAAACTCAGCCAAGGCAGGTCCAGTCTCTTCCTCCCTACACCAAGGCTGAGCAAAGTGTCCCAGCATAGGCCTCAGGCTCCAAAAAGCCAGCCCATGCACCAAGGACAGGTCCCAGCTCCACTGCCTGGGGGCCACCTAAACAGTTCAAGCTAATCAAACTGTCCCACTTATCCAGAGGGCCCGGTCCAGTTCCATGGGGGCTCCTCAGCCATGGCAACTCTTATAAAAGAAAACATTTAATTGGAGTGGCTCACTTACAGTTCAGAGATGCAATCCATTATCATCATGGTGGGGAGCATGGCAGTGTACAAGCAGACATAGTGCTGGAGAAGGAGCTGCTACATGTTGATATGTAAGTAACAGGAAGTGGTCTGAGTATCACACTGAGCAAATCTTGAGCATATATAAGACCTCAAAGCCTGCCTCCACATTGACATACTTCCTCTAGCAAGGCCATACCTATTCTAACAAAGTTACACCTCCCAGTAATACATTTCCTTTGGAGGCCATTTTCTTTCAAACTTTCACAGCGACCCCCAAAGAGGTCATGACCCACAGGTTGAGAACAGCTGTGCTAATTTAATGATTTGACATGTTTTAGGAACTAGGTATTTGCTATAAAATTATAGCTGTTTTTAAGTGATTGAATTTGGTATGTACTCAGCACAGGATACCATTGTCCATGTTATTGGATGTAAATGTGAGCAGGTCTATTTACCTTACAGGTTAGCTTCCATCAGACAAACTTTGGCACGAGGATGTCATTGATATGTACAATATTTGAGCTTTATATGCAATAAGAATGTTAAAAAATGCAAATGAAAAGGAATGGGTACCCATTAATGATGCTGACACTTCAGATGCCCTCTATTTTTTTTTCCTAGAGACAATCTTAAAAGACAGTTGAGAAGGTAAACACTATTACTTTGTGTTAGACCCCTACTGTCCAGAGAATAGAAGGGGGTTGATAACTTTTGTTTGAATTGGTAAGGAAAAGTCCAAAGTGGACTCTTTGAGCTCTGAAAATAAGTTTTGATTTGTATAGATTGAGACCCCTTTCTACTTCATTTAAACTCTTTCATCCAATAGCCACATATCTTACACAGAGACTCATCTTCTAGTGTGGGGTGTAAGGGTGAGAACTGCCATGCCTAGTGATTGACAGAAAAAAGAGCATTGGTCCTTTTGCCTGTCTCAGTGATAAGCAAGTAGCCCAGTTACTACCGGTCATTTGCATGCATAGTGAACCATTTCATTAAGAATTTCATTAAGATGGTAATGTTTAATGTTTCCTGGGAAAAATGAGTTTTTGGCTTGTTCAATTATATAATTAAAGTTGGAGAATTAGGGGAGATTGCAAACTGCTTGCATAATGTAGGCAAGTGTAATGATAAAACTTGTAAATAAGTTCAAAAGAATGCCGTTCTGGCTAGATCATGATGCTGGCTCAGATAGGAAGATGGGGACATGGAAAATGTGGGCTAAAGCCCAGAGAAGTTTAACGCTGGTGTCTGAACTTCTTGTTCTTTAGCGTCTCAGAGGAAGGTGGGCAGAAAACAGAGAGCTGTGCACTCGCTGATCAGGTTCTAGAAGTTCTTGGAACCTACTCCTCACTTTTCTATTTAATTAACCATGTAATTAGTTATTTTGTATTATGTATGTATTCATTCGTGTGTACATACATGTGTATGTGTACTTACTGTGTGCATGCCTGTGGTGACCAGAGGTCAGTGGATGTTGGGTGCATTCCCTGGTCATTCTCTACTCTACTTTTTGAGACAGTTTTTCCTCTCCCTGAGCAGGTAACCCTCTCATTTGGCAAGACTAGTTGGCTAGTGAGCCACTGGATCTGCTTGTTTCTGCCCTCCCAGCTTTGGGCCTCTGAGTGCATGCTGCCATTCTCTGCTTTGGCGTGTGGGCTGGGGATCCAAACTCAGGTGCATGTGTTTGTACAGCAAGAAGTTTATCAACTGAGACACATCCTCAGTCCTCTTTTCACGTTCAGTATATACAGAGACTTTCCATATAGAAGAAAACCCAGTGGTCCATAAGATGGTCTTAGTCCTCAAAACTTTTAGCTCCCTCGCCTGAGAGGTGAGGCCATCCTTTTCTTGGATTTTTTAAAAACTAGTTTATGGTATAGGAAATCCCACCATTTTGAAAACATCAAGAAAACTGTTTTTGCCTTTTTCTTCTAACATTTCCTATCTCTTTATGTAAGCCTAGTTTATAAAAGAACTAGCTTGTTATAGCATCAGGTGGTGTACATTCTAGTCCATCCTTCCAGGAGCCTCTGGAGGTGGGAGTGATTGCTTCTGTAACAACACATGAAAGAACTTAGGTGAACTGAGATGGAGCTAGTTTTCCTAAAAGAGATAGAAATATTTAGCATTACAGTGGTATATGTGATTTATAGCATAATATTGTATATCCCTATTCTTCAAAAGTATTTTCCTAAGTCATGTGTGGCCACAGTGGCTCTAGCCTTTCTTTTTTCTTTCCCTCCTTTATCCTGGATAAAAATTAGATCTTCTATAGCTCATACTTTCTAACTTGTTTCTAAGAGGTTTCTTTATGTAACCAAAGGCTCAGTATGTTGATTCTTTTGCTATTACCAAACACTTGAGACTAGTTACTTTATAAACAACAGAAATTTATTTCTCATAGCTCTGAAGGTTGCCAAGTCCAAGATC
The DNA here is from genome assembly GCF_004664715.2 of Peromyscus leucopus. Classification (NCBI taxonomy): domain Eukaryota; kingdom Metazoa; phylum Chordata; class Mammalia; order Rodentia; family Cricetidae; genus Peromyscus; species Peromyscus leucopus. The sequence goes on along the minus strand of NC_051086.1, from coordinate 31,785,002 downwards.
AAGGTGGTAATAGTTTGGTATCTGCTTTCAAGATGGTGCCTTGTGGCTTTGGCATCCAAAAGAGAGGAATATTGTGTCCTCATATGATAGAAGAACAGTAGTGTGTAGAAGTACCAAACTTGCCCCCTTAAGCAATTTTATAATGATGCTAACCACATCTGCAAAGACACAGATTTCTTATCCTAAGCAGTTTTTTGTTTTGTTTTGTTTTTTTTAGAGACAGGGTCTCTCTGTGTAGTTTTTGGTACCTGTCCTGGATCTTGCTCTGTAGACCAGCCTGGACTCGAACTCACAGAGATCTATCTGCCTCCGCCTCCTGAGTGCTGGGATTAAAGGCTTGCACCACCATTGTCCAGCACCTGAGCAGTTCTTAAAGAGCCTATCTTTAAATAATATTACATTGGGAATTAAGTTTCAATATATGTTTGGGAGGGTACAGACATATGCAGACTTAGTATTGAGGAATGCTGCCCCCTCTTTCCCATAATCCCTGTGTGGCTAAATTGGTGCAATCTATGTGAGTCGAACCCACATAGATGTTCTCCTGAAGGTTGTTGGTACAGCTGTAACCTATGAAATGCAACATACTGGAGAAAGGATCCACAGATATATGCCATATGATTGTATCCTTACATGATGGGTAATGTTCAAAAGGCATTTGTAGGTTACTTTTTGTGACATGCATTCAATAGCTCCAAGACTAATATTTTACTAATTATAGAGCCTTTAGGTACTCCAATAACAAAAAGAACATGCACTTTCCAGAACTTTTGCATTTTGAAACTTTATTGACATATGAGATGTACTCCAGGAGCCAAAATGATGAGACACTAAAGCCTAGTTTAAAAAATGGTTCTGATCATTATTTATATGGACTCTTTTTGGTTCTGAGCTGAACTTCATCTGAGTTCTCTCATGTGTTATTATGGAGATGATCTATCATTCCCACCTCCAAAGGCTCCTGGAAGGATAAAGTATCTATGTAAAGCTCATAGTAGGGCAAGTGATGTTTTTAACAAACTAGTTCTTACATTTACAAGATTTTCCTGAAGAGCTAAGAGTATCTCTTCCCACTGCATCATTTTCCCATACTCTCTTAGACTCAACCTTCTCCAGTGACTAGAACATGATGTTTACCTGGGAGTACCTGACTACCCCCTGTGACCCAAGTCCCTTGCAGAGGTTTTCATCTTTTTTCTTTTTTTTTTTTGGGGGGGGGGAGTCAGAGATTGATCTTAATTTTGGTGTTGGCACCAAAGAACTCATTTATGCTAGCAGGAGTCTACATATTAGAGGATCAGACACATATGAAGTTGTGTAGACTTTAAGTTACAGGGAAAGATGAGAAACAATCTAAAACATGGAGCATGTAAGTATCACCAGTAACATTAAAAAAGATGAGATATGACAGAGGCTGTGACTGTCTCATTAAAGTAGCCGTTTTATTCAATTGCCCATTCAGGAGACACCCATCCCAGTCATGTAGTCCATCAGACCTTCAGTCATTAGATTTCCCACATGACAAGTAGCTATGAGTATTAGATAATATGAAGACTTGTGTACCCCATCATTATTTATAGCTGGGGAGATAAATAAAAAACTTAGAAGTTCTTACATCTCTAGTTCTGATGGTATTAAAAGGTGAATCTTAGATTTTGCAGCAGAACAGAAAGACAGGGAAAAGGACTTATAAGGACATGAAAAGAGAAAGGAGTTCCTCAGCAGCTGTGACTCCAGAATTTTGACACAGGACTAGTGAGATGGCTCAGTAAGTAAAGGCAGCTGTATTAGTTGGGGTTCTCTAGAGTAACAGAACTTACAGAATAAGTCTCTATATGTAGGAAGGGGATTTATTAGAATGACTTACAGGCTGTGGTCCAGATAATTCAACAATGGCTGTCTATGAATGGAAAGTCTAAGAATTGGGTAGTTGTTCAGTCTATGAGGCTGAATGTCTTATCTGGGCTTTGTTATATGCTGAAATCCTAAATAAGTAGGCTCTAATGCCAATGGATTTTCTAGGAAGGTGAGGGCAAGCAGGCAAGGAGTGAAAGCTTCCTTCTTCTATGTCCTTTATATAGGCTGCCAGCTGAAGGTGTGGCCCAGATTAAAGGTGGACCTTCCTACCTCAAAAGATTTGGATAAAAAATTGGTCTTACCACTTCAAATCATTTAATTAAGAAAAAAACCTCTTCACAAGTATATCCAGACTCTTGGATTTTAGTTAATTCTAGATGTAGTCATGTTGACAACCAAGAATAGACATGACAGACACTTACTACCAAGCCTACTGACCCGAGTTTGATACCTGGAACCCCCAAGGTGAAAGAAGAGAACTTACTTTTGAATATTTTTCTCTGACTCCTATATTGATGCCTACTCCCAACCCAGCAAATAAACATATAAAATGTCATAAGAATATTTTTATTAATTTCCTGAGAATTTTATATAAGATATTTTGATATTATTCACTACCCCAAACTCTTCCCAGATCCACTCTGCTTCTATAGCCCCAAACCTCATGTTCCCTATCTATCTATCTGTCTATCTATCTATCTATCTATCTATCTATCTATCTATCTATCTATCGATCTATTCATTTGAGACAAGGTATCACTATGTAGCTCTGGCTGTCCTGGAACTCACTGTGTGGACTACGTTGGTTTTGGACTCACAGAGATCCACATGCCTCTGCTTGATCTATTTATTTATTTGTTTATAAAATAACCTATAGACTCAAATTCTTTCTGCTTACATACTCCTGGGTGTAGGCCATGCACTGGAGCATGATCAACTTACCAGGGACCTCTGCCTTACAGAAAACTGAGTTCATAAGAGGAGGGGTCCTGTTCTGTCCAGAAGACACTGTTTTACCCCAGTACTTCCCAATCTGACCCATATCCTCTTGTGTAATGATCCCTGAGTTCTCATTCTCTCTCTCTCTCTCTCTCTCTCTCTCTCTCTCTCTCTCTCTCTGTGTGTGTGTGTGTGAGATAGATGACTTATTTGTGGCTGAGCATTCCACTGACCCTTATTCTCTGTACTTTGACCAGTTGTGAGTTTCTGTGTTAACCACCATCCACTGTACAAAGAAAATTCTCTGAAGAGGTCTGAGAGTTGTACTAAACTATGGGTAGAGAGATACAAATTTAGAGGGTAGTTTGATACTATGTCTGTTTAGTGGAATAATCTTGGTAGGCTCACCTCTATGAGGCTCTCAACCATGGGTTCCTGGCCAGATTTGCATACCAGGTATGTGTTTCTTTCTATGGAGTAGACCTTAAATCTAATAAGGAAATAGTCACACTCACAACATCCATGCCACTATTGGGTATCCATGGGTATATCTTACCAAGTTGTTTATCATTGTAGTTCACAGGGTTCATAGCTGGGTAAGACTGTTGACTTTAAAAACAATTCTAGCACAATTAACATTTGCTTAAGACCCTTCTCCCTTCCCATCTGTAAACCTGTAATTATCTAATAACCCCACCAGAAAGCCTATTTATTTACAGGGAAAAGACATGTACTATTTGGGACACTAGTTCTGTTGCTGTGATAAAACACTTTGACCAAGGCAACTTATAGATGAGTTTATTTTGGCTTATGGTTGAAGAACCAAAACACCCCCATTTCAAACAAGCTCCTCACCCCAGCTTGAAATAGACCTGAGTTTTGAAATTCTCAGAGCTGCTGACATAGGTCCCAGGAACTCAAAAGTACAAAGTCAGGATGTTTGAAGGACTATCTGGTAGCAACTGATTAACCACAGAATGCCCTAATGCTGGAGATAGTCTATAAAGTTTGACAAACAACTGGTCACAACTGCAAAGTAAGATAACACAGAAATTTTGGAAAGCCCCTAAAACTTGAGCCAATCAGAACTGTACCAGTACTAGCACTCCTAACTGATGTCACCTTGTGATTTTTGCCTTTAAAAACTGAGCTTGCAGAGGGGCGGGCACCTCCTCTAGCCTTCGCTATGTCAGGGTGCTCGATGAGGTCCCTGCTGTGTGGCTTGAACTGCTTCAATAAACCTTGCTTTTGCATTTTGATGAGTTTGCATCTCTGGTGGTTTCTTCAGGGGTCGCACACCCAGGGTACAACAGTGGTTCCAATGGGTTAGAATCCATAATGGCAGGGATAGTATGGCAGAAGAGATGGCAGGAAGCCAGAGCAGGAAGCTGAGAAATCACATCTCCAAATGCAAACATGAAACAAGAGAGTGAACTGTAAGTGGGGTGAGGCTATGGAACCTTCAGTGATGTACTTCAACAAGGCTGTGTCTCCCATAACCTGCCCAAATACCACCACCAACTTGAGGCTAAGTGTTTAAATATCTGAACCTATGGGGAATATTTCTCATTTAAAGTATACCACATGGCTTTCTCTTATCTGATTGTAATTTCATCCAAGGTACCTACAGAGCTATCCTATAATTTCAATGATAAAAAAAGGGGGATAGAGAGGAGGGGAGAGCCCCTCAAAAACTCATTGAACAATGAAATTCCAAAGCCTAAAATTGTCCATTTAGTCACCATTAAGACATGTGAGACGATTCTTCCTTGAGAAGAGGGTGCCATACACTTGGGTATGTCTAACCCTCTCCTCAATCACCTTTGCGTTAACCCCTGTGCTTAAATGTATGATAACAATATCTTTTTGATAAATTCCCTTCAAGTTGTTGGTCAGGGTGATCCCCAGACACCCACAAAACAATGAAATCTATTCCCATTGCTACTGATTGTCCCCTAGAACTTGATGGTAAGACCACATTGTAGATGATACCATACATTTTGATGACAGGACCTGGAGAAATCAAGCTAGTACTGACCCAGAAGCTTCCTCCCTGCTGAGTAGCATTCATAGAAGGCATCTGCCTATATTTCTTTGCTGCATCCAGTTGTTTTCTGCTTACCCCCGTGAGTTGAAGCTATATAAGACCCTCACCAGAAGGAGAAAAATTGCTGGCACCTTCTCAGTCCCATAACTATGAGCCAGAATAAAGTTCTTTATTTTATAAATGACCCATTCTCTGGTACTCTGTTATAGTCACAGAAAACAGACCAAGGGATGTACGTACTTAGCATGGTGTCTACCAAGTGGTAAATATAAAATAATTGGTAGTAAAAATCATTTGGAGGACACTCTCTACCCCCAAACCCCAAACAATACAGGGAGGAGGTGAATTATAAAGGTATTATAAATTATAACATGAATAGTATGCATTGTTGCTTATTATAAATACATATACCTATTTTACTCCCCCCCTTATTTTGGAGGATATTTTTCTCTCTTAGGAGGGATTTGATGCCTTTCCCTAATAAAATGTTTATTTTGAAATGCAAATTATTGTATCTTACAGAGATGCTTCAGTGGAGTGCTGGGGATATCTTTCTTTATGCTGTGAATGTGTTGCTCTGATTGACTGATAAATAAAATGTTGATTGGCCAGTAGCCAGGCAGGAAGTATAGTATAGGCAGGATAAGCAGAGAGGAGAAGACTGGAAAGTGGAAGGCTGAGTCAGGAGATGCTGCCAGCCGCCTCTACCAGGAGAAATGAGATGTAAAGATACCAGTAAGCCACGAGCCATGTGACAAGCTATAGATTTATAGAAAAGGGTTAATTTAAGTTATAAGAACTAGATAGCAAGAAGCCTACCACGGCCATACAGTTTATAAGTAATATAAGTCTCTGTGTGTTTACTTGGGCCTGAGTGGCTGCAGGACCTGGGTGAACACAGGAAAACTCCAGCTACAGTGGAGTTCAGGTATTAGCATTCATGTTGAGTGGCTTAAAACCACTTGTAACTCCAGTGTCTTAGCTAAGGTTTCTATTGCTGTGAAGAGACACCATGACCATGGCAACTCTTATAAAGAAAACATTTAACTGAGGTGGCTCACCTACAGTTCAGAGGTTTAGTCTATTATCATCATGATGGAGAGCATGACAGCATGCACCAGACATGGTGCTGGAGTAGTAACTAAGAGTCCTACATCTTGTAGGCAACAGGAAGTCAACAGTGACACTGGGTGAAGCTTAAGCAAAAGAGACCTTAAAGCCTACCTCCACAGTGACACACTTCCTCCAACAAGACTGTACCCACTTCAACAAAGCCATACCTTCTAATAGTGCCACTCCCTTTGGGATTATGGGGGCCAATTACATTCAAATTACCACATCCAGCTCCAGGGCATCTGTCATCCTCAACTGGACTCTGTAGACAACAGTGCTCACAGGTACACATAGCCACACGTAGCCCTCTTTTCCCCTACTAAAATAAAATAAATCTTTAAATGCAAACTGTAATGTGCTAAGTTCAACACTAGTCATGAAAATGTACATTATCATTTGAGTCCCTATTCTGGTTCCAGGTTCTGATCCATGGGTTCTGTCCCAGAACCATAAGCAAACTTCTGAAGAAGCCATTACTTTACAACACAACCTCTTTTCTTCCTTCCTTTTTTCTTCCCTTCCTACTTTAAATCAGATTAAAGCATACATTCTGGTGTGTAATGTACCATTTTGAGAGACAATGAAGGCTACCAGAGTGACTCCAAAATTACAGGGCCATCTCTGGCTCTCTTCACTGCTAATGTAGTAAAATTGTGCAATTAATGTTTGTAAGGAGTGATGGAGAGGGAAAGCAGTGTCTGAGCACTGGGCATTATTACTAGGAAAGGGAGAAGAAGAAGCATTCTTTCTATGTGTTTCCTTAGGTGCCTATTCTAGGCTTGAGAGGATAAAATTCTGAGCACAGAATTTTAAAATTTAATAATTCCTTTAATAATATCCAGTCAAATATGAAATTAAGAAAATGAAGCCCACCAACTGCTCACAAGTCTGCCATGCTGATGTCTTGGTTAGAATACAGGTAACAATCCTGTTGCCATGAAACAGACTTAGGCAGATGGTGTGAGAATTTATCCAGTTCTGGTTAAGCCATAGAGTTGCATGGGTTCTGTTAAAGAAAAGGAATAATGAGGCAAAATAGGTGTAAGTGAACAATAAGAAATTTGGCAACAGTAGAAGGTTTCTGAATGCACAGCAACCAAAAAAATGCATTAAACACACACACATAGTGAATCCAAGGTGTTGCAGGTGGTACTTGCCCATGTTACATCATGTGACTTTACTGCAGTCTTAGTTCTGAACACACACACACACACAACACACACACACACACACACGCACACACACGCAAGCAAGCACGCGCGCACACACACACACACACGCACAGCCACACACACACGCACAGCGCGTGCGCGTACACACATGCATGCATGCACGCACCGTGTACTGTGCATTCTGTCATACCACATGATACCAAAACACCTGGGCTCACATTCTAGAGTATTATAGATCACAAATTAAAATTTTTCTACTGTGCTTGGTTTCCTGTTCTGATAAAAACATAATGGTTTAATTACCAAAAACAGATTTTGAGTATTTCCTACTATCAGTACTCAGCAGGTATCACATTGGTCCCCTTTGGATTGTATTGTTAGAATGTTTGACTTTAAAATTTTCTGTTTGAGAGCCAGGTGGTGGTGGCGCACACCTTTAATCCTAGCACTAGGAAGGCAGATCCAGGTAGATCTCTGTGAGTTCGAGGCCAGCCTGGTTTACAGAGTGAGATCCAGGACAGGCAACAAAGCTATACAGAGAAACCATTTCTTGAAAAACCAAAAAAAAAAAAAAAAAAAAAATTCCATTTGAGAAGAGTCCAAATGAATGACCATGCTGAAGACTCATTATGCCCTCCATGGGAGATCAGAAGGAGAACTTGTGATATCTGATCAGCCCCACATGGTCCAGGAGCAGGAAGAGAGAATCCACGTCTCATATTTGAAGCAAGAAAGAATAGAATGAGAGAAGACTGAGGGAGGAGAATTTGAGATATTGGGGTTAGAGATCTGAGGGATAGAGAAAGATTGAATTTGGAGGGTGGTATGGAATCAGTTGCTTTTGTTGTTCAGGTGGGTATCATATCCATGGCTTGCATAGACCATGTTTTGACTGACTGGACTTCCATTTGTGGCCAATCACTGGAAGGAAGAGTTTTACAGGAGCTGACTTATGAGGTAGCCAGAGGGTAGCATTTGAGGACCTTTAGGTCTTAACAGAAAACAGATGGAAATGGTTGGGAATTTCCCAAGAGTAGGTGCAGCATGGTGTCTTGAGGGATATTCAGGATTTCCTCCAGTTCCAACAATATAGTTAAGGAGGCTGGTTTTAGTTCAGCACAGTGGTACAGGACTATAGCCGTAGATACTTGGGAGGCTGAAGCAGAGGGGTCACCTGTGCTCAGGAGCTACAAGGGCAGCCAGGCAACATAGCCACTCTCCATCTAAAAACCAAAGTTGATTTTGCAATACAATTGCTTGGGCAACATTCCTGGCACTCTGCTGCTTCCCCATTTTTGACTTTGGAATATAGTGCTAAACACAGAACACAAAAAGTTCCTGGCACACAGTCAAGCCTTGGAAAATCACTTTTTTCTTTTATCTCCCTCCTCCATCTCCTCCTCCTCCTCCTCCATCATCATCATCATCATCATCATCATCATCACCATCATCACCATCACACATCATCATCATCACCATCATCACTATCATCATCACCATCATCATCATCATCACCATCATCATCACTGTCATCACCTGTGTGGAGGAATACTGCACTGACAGGGTAATAGCAGGAGAAAGGATTTTAACAAAATTTTACAAGATTTCATTTTTCCTCAGAGAGAGAGAATGAACAGAATCTCCAAGTACTTGTGTCTTGATTAAAAAAAATTCTCTTGCCCTGTGCTTCTTCAGATAGGACACCAGCCAAGACTAGATATGTGGTGCTGAGGTTTATATTGGGCACTTCCCAAGACGATATTCTCCTTTGACCCTACCAAGCATTCTACAATGTCAACATTGACATTCTTCCTTTATAGGTGAGGACACAAAGGTCCAGAAGATCCAGGCATCTTGCTCCAGACCAGTTAGTATATGGCAGAGCCATGACTGATACTCATCCTTCCTTTTTTAAAAAATTTAGTAGGAAAACTTCATTTCCTTTATTTGTGTTTGTTTCATTAAAAAAGAAAAAACATGATTACTGTACTCTTAGGGTTTCTATTGCTGTGATGAAACACCCTGACTGAGAAACAAGTTGGGGAGGAAAGGGTTTATTTGGCTTACTCGTCCATATCACTATTCACCATCGAAGGAAGTCAGGACAGGAACTCACACAGTGTAGGGACCTGGAGGCTGGAGTAGATGCAGAGGTCATGTAAGGGTGCTGCTTATTGGCTGACTCCTCATGGCTTGCTTAGCCTGTGTTCTTATGGAACTCAGGGTCACCAGACCAGGAATGGCACTACCACAGTGGGCTGGGCCCTTCCCAATCAATCACTAATTAAGAAAATGCCTTACAGGACTGCCTACAGCCCAATTTTATGAAGGCATTTTCTTAATTGAGTTTCCCTCCTCTTAGATGATTTTAGCTTCTCTCAAGTTGATGTAAAACTATCCAGCAAATGTGCCAAGTGAAAAGTCCAAAAGATGTATAAAGCTAATATTTTACCCCAGTATTCCCCTTAATATAATTATAAGCACAATTTCTACTTATTCCACCCCACTGCTACAGTATTCACTGTTATTGGCACAGAATATATCTTTCCACAGGTTCTCCAGACTCCTATTAACATATATATGAGTTGGGCAGTGGCGGCGGCGGCGGCGGCGGCGGCGGCGGCGGCGGCGGCGGCGGCGGCGGCGCACGCCTTTAATCCCAGCACTTGGGAGGCAGAGCCAGGCGGATCTCTGTGAGTTTGAGGCCAGCCTGGGCTACCAAGTGAGTTCTAGGGAAGGCACAAAGCTATGCAAAGAAACCCTGTCTCGAAAAAGCAAAACAAAACAATACAAAAACCCCAAACAAACAAACAAAAACAAACATATATATGTATGTATATGGAGAGGAGGTTACTTAGTGTGGTTCTCCACAGCTGATGGCTTCTGGTAGGGGAGGAATCAGTTCTCTTTAAGGGGCTGGCCACTGGGAGTTTGATGTTCCAGTAAGTATATGGGCAAGACAAATTGGGTTTCTTTTTCTTTTTCTTTTATTTTAGGTGGGGCAGTAATGAGGGTGGGGGACAGACCTGGGAGGAATAGGAAGTGAGTGTGATTGGGATGCATGATGTGAAATTCCCAAATAATCAATAAAACTTTTATGTTGGAGAAAACTAAAAACATATTTACATATGTGTGCATGCGCACATTGGGCATCAGAGAACAGCTTGTAATAGTTGTTTTTTTTCTGCCATGTGGGGTCCAGGGACCAAGCTCAGCTTGTCTGGTCTAGTGGCAGGTTCCTTTACCCACTGAGCCATCTTACTGACCCGTGGCTCATAGTATAACTTGCTTGGCAATTTGCTTTTCTCCTTTAATAATACTTCACAAAGATTTTCCTGGGATAATCGATATACATCTAACCTATTTGACCTTTTATATTAACTTCATAGTGTAGCTAGAGTTTTCTTGCCTGGCCCACAGTCAGGACAAATCTCTCTCACCCGCCAGTCCCACAGCCGCTCAGACCCAACCAAGTAAACATAGAGACTTATATTGCTTACAAACTGTATGGCCGTGGCAGGCTTCTTGCTGTTCTTAAATTATAGCTTAAATTAATCCATTTCCAAAAATCTATACCCTGCCACGCAGCTCGTGGCTTACCGGCATCTTTTCATGCTGCTTGTCAGGGTGGTGGCTGGCAGTGACTCCTTCTGCTTTCTTGTTCTTTTATTTCTCCTCTCTGTTAGTCCTGCCTATACTTCCTGCCTAGCCATGGCCAATGAGGTTTGTTTTATTGACAATCAGAGCAACTTGACATACAGACCATCCCCCAGCACAGCCAAGTGCAGACCATCTCAGACACCTGCACTCAGGCCCGTGATCCTAATCATCCTCTATGCGGACCTGCTGTGTAAAGCCATGAGGAACCCAAGAACGGGCTCCCACAGGACATACAGAACATCCCACAGCATCATAGTCTCTTATGGTATGATGGGATTTATAATTTATGTAACTAGTTTTTCATTAATGGTGTGGTTATTCAAGGCTTAGTCTTATTGTTATTTGTTTTGCCCTACAGCAAATTCATAAAGATGTTCTTGTAATATAGTTGTGTATATTGTGGTAGTTTGATACCTGTAGGGTATGTTCTGAAATATGTTGCTCTTGGGTCTTAAATGCTGCAGTTACCCAGCATTATGCAAGAAACCAAATTCAGTGACTAAAACATTACTATTTGAGTTTCTCAGTTGAGTTTCTTAAAAAAAATAGTATTCAGTGAATTCTGGCATGGGATTAGAACAGAATTTCCAACCATTCCTGAAATTGTCCCAAACGTATGTCAGCCCATTGATGCTACATGTGAAGCAGCATTCTCAGAAATGATGATTATAAAAGCGAAGTATTGATCAAATTTGAAAAATGTTGAAAATGGTTTTCATCCTGCAGTATCAAATATTTGTCTGAGATTTAATTCTTTATGTAAAAGTAAACACCCACATTAGAATGAAAAATTGCATTATCATTAGAACACAAGTTTGCTTTCATCTTTAATAAATGGTAAAATGCCTCCTTCTTCCCTCCCTCCTTCCCTTCCTCCCTCCTTCCCTCCCTCCCTTCCTTATTTCTCCATTTACCTCCATCTTCCTCTCCTTCTCATGTTGTGTCTTTCTGTCTCTGTTTCTGTTCCTCCCCCTCTTTTCCCTCCTCTCTTATTATTTTGAACAGAGCTTTGTTCTATAGCCCAGGCTATAACTCAGATGTATACTCCTCTGCCTCAGTCCCCAGAGTGCTAGGACTATGAGCATACACCACCATATCCGGGTCCTTTGAGTGGTTTTGGATCACAGTAGTTCTGACACCTAAAACTTGTGAAAGACAAAAGCAAAATTGTATATATTTTTTAAGCCAAGGTTTAGAAATGGTAGTTATTTCAAGATCAAATTTTCACAAGGGTGAGGCAGACTGCTCATATCTTAACTGTATAATCATACAGTTGTTTTGTCAAGTGATCCTACAGTCATTTTTAATCATGCACAACACATTTGAGTTCTGCTTTAATGATCATAATTACAGCTCTGACCTGTATTCTTTTATTGTCTTTTTATAGAATTTCTAAAGAATTTCCTGTGGTTGCCCATGCAAGTGCTATGCTGTGTTAGGGAATGTTATAGGAGTGGAAACGTGACATGGAAAGTTTGAAGATATGGCACAAGTCAGGTAGAGATAATTGAGCAAAGAAATTGAAGTGCAGATTCTGGTCTTGTCACATATGATTCAGAATTAGTATTTCTTTGGTTAAAGAACAGATTGTTATGTCCTGATGACACCATTAATTCATTGGCCAAGTAGTTTTTGGTTGTTTTCTATATGAAAAACTGTATGATACAGCAGATATGGTGCTACAATGTACATGACCCAAACTTGCAGGAATAAGGGTGCCTAGAGGTGAGGTGTTGAATGGAGGACCAAGAACAAGAAATAAAGAAGATGAGAAATAAAGAAGACAAAGAAACGGCTGGGACCAGGAAGTCTTGCATAAACTGATGACTTATGCCAAGCATGTTTGTTAAGAAGTACAGCAGCATATAGAATATTTGCAGGGGAAAATGGCCAACATCAGCAGAGAGCTAAGTCAGACAACATTGGCAAAAAGAACACAGGATACTTCAGACACTTAGGACTGATAACCACAGCCAAGGGGGAAGAATCAGGTCCCCAGAAACTGCAACCTTGACTTCTTTAAGACACTGCTTCCATCATCAGACACACCTTGCCCAGTCTGTTCCAAGACAAAGGCACAGAACTCAAGTTCCCCTCATTCTTTCACTAGGGCCTCTGAGAAAGTCTTGGGTTAGTCTGGCTCCCCACACAGACTTATAACAGTAACGTAAGCAGAGCAAGATGGCAGCTGAGTAATACCCTACGATAAGCATCTCTGCACAGAAGCACCAATTTGGACAGCTGGTCCTGCACCAAGTACCTTCTAAGAGCTAAGTGAACCAAGTTAGAGACCACAGTACCTGGCTTTAGCATCAGAAAGAAGAAGGACACTTTGAAGAATGCAGGAAGGAAAGTGTTTTTCTCCTCTTCTAAATCCAACCAGTGTCAAGGAGAGAGATGCTTCCCATGTGGGGAAGGAAGAAACGCCTTCAGGCTCACATTAGTCATCTTCCTGTTTCTGAGACAAAACACCTGAGACATAAGGTTGAAGGGAGGGGAGGAAGGTTTTACACATGACGCTGTTTTGGTCCACCTTAGATCAGACGTGTCAGCAGAAGTAAGCCAAGATGGAGTGGTGCTGTGGGGTGTTCTGTATGGCAAATGTGTTGCTCTGATTGGTTAGTAAATAAAACACTGATTGGCCAGTAGTCAGGCAGGAGGAAGTATAGGCAGGACAAGGAGAAGAATTCTGGGAAGTGGAAGGCTGAGTCAGAGAAACTGCCAGCCGCCACCATGACAAGCCACATGTGAAGATGCCGGTAAGCCACGAGCCACGTGGCAAGGTATAGTTTTATAGAAATGGGTTAATTTAAAATATAAGAACAGTTAGCAAGAAGCCTGCCACGGCCATACAATTTGTAAGCAATATAAATCTCTGTGTTTACTTGGTTGGGTCTGAGCGGCTGTGGGACTGGTGGGTGACAAAGATTTGTCCTGACTGTGGGTCAGGCAGGAAAACTCTAGCTACTCTAGCTAGTCAAAAATCCTTTATGTGTGCAGGAATGAACACCAATTTAGTTTTTTTTGTTTGCACATTTATTTTATAAACATCACTCTATTATAGTGAACTCACAAAAAACATCACACAGCCTGATTAAGCTAGCCACTCAAATACTTGCCTGGTCCCAAACTCTGAGCACTTTAGTGAGCTTCCATAGGGTTAGAAAGGTCATTCTGAAATTGTGGAGCTTCAATTCTGGTTTATTCTTTGATTGTCACTTAATTTTTATGTGGTCACTGAACACTAACAACAACAACCACAGCAAAACTGTAAGAGTTGAAACTAGAAAAACAGCATTATGTCCTCCTTTAGAATTCATGTCCTTTTCCTGCCTTGCATCCTTCCTCATTACCTCATATTACTCTTTCTCGGTATTCTTACTAAATGTTATACTGCATCCACACTTAACAGCTGTTTACATTTTATACATTTTGTGATCACATAATTTATTGAACTTTCAGGTTTTAAGTTATTCTCCCCATTTTTTTTTTTGTTTTCAGAGAAAGAATTATTTAGAGGTTTATATGTAAGGTGAGGATCTAGGTTTGCTACCAGAAGCTGCAGTTTGGGGCAAGAGAGATGGTTTAGCTGTTAAAGACAAGGTTCAGAGCCAGAAGCCAAAATTTCAGTAGCTTTAGCCTCTTTTGTCTCAGGAGTCCAATGGAAGTCGCATAATTTTTCAATTTCACCAAATTGGCTCATGACTCATTTTAAATCACTGCTACACATTAGAGTGTGTTTGATGTTGGGGCAAAAAGTGGACAGGCAGCGGGGTGGTGGTAGCTCACACCTTTAACCCCAGCACTCAGGAGGCAGAGGCAGGTGGATCTCTGTGAGTTTGAGGCCAGCCTGGTCTGAAAAATGAGTTCCAGGACAGTCATAGGTACACAGGTAAAGCCTGTATCAACTGAAAAAAAATTGACAGGCATGTGGTAGAGCATTTCAGAAAGCATGATTCTTACTGGTCCCTTAAATCACTGCCTACTCTGGCTTCATTCCCATAAGCATTCTTCGAGTTCACCAGGGGATTGATGCTACATTTGTGGGCACAAGGAAGTATTGTTCAGCCTGTGGCTCCTGAGAAAGTGAAGGCAAAGCCTAGAGAGACCCAGAGATGTTGAGTGAGACTGAGAGATGTTGAGTGAGCTTTTGAGTGCTATTGAACCTCAAGTTGTGGCCTCTCATATTTTAAGAGATAAGACTTAAGACATATTCTAATGGTTAAGTATATGAATTTTAGAGAGAGAGAGAGAGAGACAGACAGACAATAGCAGGTGAGTTCCTTAAAGATACTGTGAGATAAAACTAAATCAAACTAGGCTCAGCAAGAAAGAAGTGTTGGGATAGTTGAGATATCAAAGAATACTATGAGCAAGGATACTAGGATATTGGATGCAGGGGATGGACTAGCGATGCATATATAAATAAGGAAGTCTACATGAGGACATAGCAAGAAGATGCCAGTCAACAAGGAGAGACCTCGAATACACCATCTAAAGAGGACATAAACACTAGAGAATGTAATTAGTTCATACAGACAGAAGCCCAGGGAGAAGGCAGAAGTAACATTGGTTCCAAGAGGGTGGATTTGTGTACATAACCAAGTGTGCCTGAGTAAATTTTCTGTAAGGAGAGTCTGGACTAATCAGGAAGTATATAACAAAGAGGCTGAAGATGGCTTTCATCTGTGTCCGTTGTCCAACAGCCCAGAAAGGTCACAATTTGAATTCCTTCCCTCTGTTACATCTGTTCTTTCCCTCTCCTTACCTCTTGTCAAAGATCCACTACAACCTTTAGCACCAAGATCAGATGTTTTCATTCTTGGGAAATCAGATAATGGTACAAATAGCAAGGTTCTTTTTTTCCCTCATGATGAAATAGTCTTTTAATGTGTTGTTGAATTCAGTTTGCCAGTATTTTTTTAATTTTAATTCTTTATTGATTCTTTGAAAATTTCAGAACATGCACCCCAATCCTGCTCACCTCCCAGTCCCTTCATATCTGCCCTTCAGCCCTGCAGTGTGCTCCTCCAAAAATTAATTAAAAACAAAACAAAACAAAAAACCCACCTCCCTCCTCCCCTTTTCCAAGACATCTTCATTCATCCTAGTGGCGTCAGGAGCTGCAGTGTGTCACACACAGCATACTCCTTTTGTCCAATCAGCCCCACCCACAAAGTGTTCATTGCCATGAGTCATTGGTCTGGTTTAAGGCCTCTGGTTTCTGGTACACCATCATCACTGGACCCTTATCAAAACTCCTCTTGGATATCCTGTTGATGCCCCGTGGCATGTCATGGAGATCCTGCGGTTATCATTCTGCAGGACCAATCCCTTTGTGCACTACAGCAGCTGTTAGGGTGGGCCAACCCAAGGCCCAGGATGTGGGTCTGGGTGATAGCTAAGCTGGTCGATCAGGGCCATTGATACCACCCCCTCAAGTGAGGGACAGAGCCAGCTCTTTTAGACCCATACCATCAGGGCCAGCCCTCCCACACCTGTGGTGAGGAGTGGGGCCATTTCTCCCAAGTGTTGGGGTTAGCTCTCCCGTGGGGAGGCAGTGCCAGCTCTCCTGCTGCAGTGTCCAGTGAGGAGCAGGGCCAGCTATCCCAAGGCCAGTGAGGGACAAGGCTGGCTCAGCATAGCCCTTGGATTTTAACACGCATGGTTCCTATGACCCCCTGTGGTAACATGAGCCATGGACATCAGCCCAGATCCTGGCTACTGTTGGACCACAGATCCAGACATGGCCCATGGCAGCAGCCCAGGCCTGGCCCTGTGTGGCTGAGCAGGCCATTCAGGTTGGCATGGCCCCCATGGCAGTGAGGTTCTGGGACACCAACATGGCACAGGTGGTGGCCCAGATCTCTAGCACTGAAATAGCATGTTCTTAAAGCAAATGTGACAGTTGCCATAGGGATTCAGACCCCAGACAGGGTTATCAGAACCCAACCAGACAGCTACAACACATCCTTGATTTCTCACGATAAGCATGGCCACCTCCGAGAACATCTCAACACAAACTGGGTTAAAACTGGGTTATGAATGACTGATTAGTAAGTTGATGAGTGCTGTATAGATCACCACATGCCAGTTCTGCTAAGAGCCATCATCTCCCATTGAGCATGCTGACATCACCGGGCTCACAGAGGGAAGATTGTTCTTCCTAGAACAAAGTCAGGGCTAGAATGCTCATCACAGCTCCCACTGAGAGTGCCACAGAAGAAAACAGATTTCCTACATTGGGCTGATGAAATGAAAATTATTATTTAGCATACTTTTATTTTTCGGTGTCTTTTGTTTTTGTATGTCTGTGTTTGTATGAGTGTCTGTATTTACATGTATCTGTGTGATGTCACTGTATCTGTCTGTGTGTTTGTGTTTCTCTGGGTATTTTTAAAAAGTTTTTTTTTTTTTTCCTTTTCAGAGAGGAACTCATTATATAGCCTAGTCTGGTCTTGAATTCACAGTCCTCCTGCCTCAACCTCCTGTAGGGCTATGATTACAGATGTGTGTTGCCACGCCTGGCTCTGGGTAGTTTTTCTTGTAGGTTTTTTCCTAAGTGTATGCCTCTACATCATCTTTTCTGGGAATATGTTTGATTGTTTCAGTCTGTTGGCCTGTCTCTTTCCGGTGGGTACCTTTTTCTATGTGCAGGCTTCTCAGTGTGCATGTGTGTGTCCTTACTGTATGTGTGCATTGTGTGTGTGTGTGTGTGTGTGTGTGTGTGTGTGTGCATAGTGTATGTGTGCATAGTGTGTGTGCATAGTGTGTGTATAGTGTGTGTGTGCATAGTGTGTGTGTATAGTGTGTGTGTGCATAGTGTGTGTGCATAGTGTGTGTGTGCATAATGTGTGTGTATAGTGTGTGTGTACATAGTGTGTGTGTATAGTGTGTGTGCGTGTGTGTGCATAGTTGTGTGTGTGTGTGTGTGTGTGTGTGTGTGTATAGTGTGTGTGTGTGTAGAGTTCAAGTGGAAAAGCGGAAGGCGTGCCTCCACCCTGTAAGATAAAGATGAGTATCGGGCAGAGAGTTGAGGAGTGGCAGCTGGAGCCTCACTGGATTATGACCCAATTTTTCTTCTCACTCATTAGGTGATTTTCTGTGATTCATTTCAACCCTCTAGGCCTCAGTTCTCTGGGAGATTATATGACTTTCATAACCTAGCTCTCAGGGATTTTCTGAGAATGCAATAGTAATGTAATTTACAATGCTTTTGAAAAAGTCAAAAGCACTATAAGAAGAAAGGCATTAAATGGATTAACATTGGCCTCCATTCAAGAAAGACCTGTGTGTTCAAAACAGGCATGGGAAGGAGACTGTGATTCAAGTGGGAATCTTTGGTTGGTAGGTCATAGGGGCTGAGCCAAGCATGCCACATGGGAGGAAGAGAGGACTTTTGCTCTGTGCTCCGAATCAGCAAAAGCAAGCTTCATTTTCAGTGCCAGCTCTGATCAGTTAATGGCTACTTGGAATGCCATGTGCAGGAGCTAATGGAAGCCATGTCTTGGCAAAAATGATAATAAGGCCACTACTGTGATAATAAGGGTGGCTACTGTGGGTGCCAGGGAGGGTCACTTACAGCATGCAGGTGTGTGCTTACACCTCCCAGAGTGGGTGGGGCAACATCAGAGCTCCAATCTGAAGTTGGACTGCTATCTTACCAATTGTTAAAAGTAAAATCTTTATAAAATTTGAGATCAGTTAGAGTCTCTGTTCACATGGCTTTAGTGATCTTTCCTCAGTTGTGTGTGTGTGTGTGTGTCTGTCTGTGAATGCATTAGTAACTTTGTTAGTTCACATACATAGTTCAGTAAATGATGCAAATATGGAGCTTTACTAGAATTGGTAAAAGGAATGATTCAGGTTGTCATTATGGTTGTGAAGAAACTTTCCTTTTCTGCAACCCCTCTTTCAATGGGTTTTATCAAAATTAGAGGAGACATTTTAACTTATCCCTCAGAGTCTGTGTTTTTTTTTTTTTTTTTTTTTTCTTGAGACAGGGTTTCTCTGTAGTTTTGGTGCTGTCCTGGATCTTGCTCTGTAGACCAGACTGGCCTCGAACTCACAGAAATCCTCCTGTCTCTGCCTCTGCCTCCTGAGTGCTGGAATTAAAGGCATGAGCCACCACCGCCCGGCTTTTTTTTTTTTTTTTTTTTTTTTTTTTTTCGAGACAGGGTTTCTCTGTGTAGTTTTGCGCTTGTCCTGGAACTCCCTTTGTAGACCAGGTTGGCCTCGAACTCACAGAGATCCACCTGCCTCTGCCTCCCGAGTACTGGGATTAAAGGCGTGCGCCAGAGTCTGTGTTCTTAACAATGAACACTAGAAGGTATCAGAGAAGTCCCCAGCACCTGCCCTTTGCAGCTGTCTGCTGAGTGCTTTCCTGGCCTCCCGGCCCTCACTTCAAGCTTTGTAGGTTGTCCCACAGAACTTTGTGACCTGGCGCTTGTGGAGTGGCTTCACTTCCTTTGCTGATGTTCCTTTATGCAGCAGCCCTCTGACTTGGCCTATAAATCCCTTCCCCTTTTAACTGAATGGACAATTGGTGTCACTTTGTTGTGAGCATGAGTGAGCTTGTCTGTTGGTATCAGATACCATGCACTTGGACTACTGATTCCTTGAAAAAGACAACAGGGAGAGAAATACTTTTTTTTTTTTTGCTACATTGTAGGCATCTTTTTTTTTCTAACTCAGGGGATAAGGAAAAAAAGCAACATTGAACATTGCTTTGTAATAAAGTGATTTTTATGAAATATTTCACTCTAGGATGTAGCTGGAGTTTTCTCCAGTCCACCTACTGCTCTCCCAGCAGTGGCTCCTTCCTGCTGTACACCTGGGTCTTCTCATTCTTCTGTCTCAGACAGAAGAACATCATTGGTCATCAGCAACATCACCTGGAAGACAGTTAGAAATGCAGTCTCTGGCCTTACCCCAGTCTCATGCCCTCACATTCCAGCCTCTCTGAGCACCCTACTGTTCCTTGTCTGCACCGCTCTCTCCCTGTGCTGTTTCCACCCCGCTGTCCTGCTTCTTGTCACCCTGGCAACACTTTCTCCATCCCTCAGGCTTCAGCAGCACTCCTTCCTAGTAACCTCCCCTGTCCTGCGCTTGTATTCCCAGTCCCAGCTGTGCCCGCTCTCTCCTGCCATGTTCGGAGGTCACAGCAGTTGTGTATTAAACTGTGTCTCACTCCATCAACACAAGAGGAAAAAAAAAAAAAAAAGAATTGAGTCTGCTTTGGTCCTCTCCTGTCCCCATTGCTTAAAGCATAGACTCTGAATAAGACAGGTCCTAGAATGAAGTCTTTTGTAAAATCCGTCACTTTATTACCTCTGGCACTTTGGCAGTGGTGTGGGATGAGCTACAGCATAGGGTTTAACAACCTAAGCCTTGGAGTTAGCTGAGCCTGCGTTTAGGTTGCCCTAGCTTCCTCTTGTTGGCTTAACCGCTCAGCGCCTCCATCGTCACATTGGCTATAAATGAGAATGTCTGCCATGGTGCTGAGGGAATTAAATGAAATGATGTAGATAAAGTGCTTAGCCTATGTCTGACATCCATTGATTCAAAAAAACGTATAAACAGTACTTGCTCTAGTGTGTCAGGCGTTGGGGATTTGGCAACGAACAAAGTGGATTTGGTCCTGCTTTCATGGGGCACTTGATAGATAGTTGTCGTGGTAGCTGAGTTATTTTCTGTTATAGCTCGTTACTGTTGGCTCATTCGTATTGTGCATGGAGTCTGAGCATGAAATTCTAGAAACTACAAGCTGTGGGAGATGGACACTCTATTCTATACATTTAATTGAATTGATTCCTTAAGTCCCAGGACCACTTTCAGCTTAATTGTCCATAAAACTGAATCAAGGATACTTGAGGTCTGACATCATTTTCCAGCTCAGTAATCTATATGTGGCAAACCTGAAAACATTACATTTAATGGTTTTCAAAGACTCATCATTAACAAGTGCCTAGATATGGCTCAAAATTCCTATGTAAAATAACTGCTTTGGGTTTGAGGCTATCTATTTTCAAATGAGGGAGTGAACGCTTGAAGGGAAAGATCAAAGCCATAAGGGGAACTGGGTAGTGGTGAGTGGAAAAAGAATTGGTGGTCTTTGGCAAGGAGGATTTGACCTTGATGTGAGAGCTTTTGTGGGTCCTAAAACCAAGTGTCCAGCTGCAATGCATTAAATAGGATAATTTATTTGTAAAGAATTTTGCTACTAAGTGTTTGGGAGGCTTTGGAAGCTGGATATGGTGGTGGAAGCTAGGAGAGGTTCATAGAGCACAAGACAGGATGGATCAAAAAAGGCAGCAAACAGCTAGGACTTAAGGGAGCAGGAACCATAGTGAGAGCCTTGGGGCAATGAGACACTGGACGGTAACTACTGGCTGCCGTGGGTGCCATTTGAAGCATTGGTTCCAGACTTGAAGCCCTAGGCCAAGGAGGCCTGAATTGTTGAATAGAGGCCTATTCTGTCTGACTGTGGAGAGGAAGACCCTGATGGCATCTGACATTAAGCTCCTTCCTTGATTATGTAGATCAGTGGTTCTCAACCTTCCTGATGCCGAGACCCTTTAATATAGTACCTCATGTTGTAGTGACCCCCCAATCATAAAATTATTTTTGTTGCTACTTCATAACTATAATTTTGCTGCTGTTATGAATTG
Organism: Peromyscus leucopus; assembly: GCF_004664715.2. Taxonomy (NCBI): domain Eukaryota; kingdom Metazoa; phylum Chordata; class Mammalia; order Rodentia; family Cricetidae; genus Peromyscus; species Peromyscus leucopus. The sequence goes on along the minus strand of NC_051086.1, from coordinate 31,763,544 downwards.
TAATGTAAATATGCTTTCTGATGGTCTTAGGTGACCCCTGTGAAGGGTTCCTTTGACCCCAAAGGGGTCATGACCCACAGGTTGAGAACCTGCTGATTGATGATATATTCCAAATATATAAATTTTGGTGGTAAATATTCCAAAAAGAGGAAGAAGGAAGAGTGTCCTGGGGATGGAAGAAATAGATACAAGTGCATGTAGCTTGTAGGACAAGGTTGATGACTTGTTAGCTAAGAATCAGCTTTCTAATACTCTTCCTTGGAGGTCCATCTAAATGTTGCTTGCCTTTATGCGTCTGTGCAGCAAGCTCTCCATCTTTTTGTGTTCACCCCTCTTTCCACAGCTCTCAGTTCTTGCCACTTTGTGCTGTGAGCATTGTCAGGAACTCATTTCCCCATCAGCCTGGAGTTTTCAGGGCTGAAGGACTTGCCAGTTTTAACAATAAAAAGTACAGTAGTTTATCAACACTTGAGATTTTCACATATTTCATATACAATGTATTTTGATCACATTTACCCCAATCATCCTCCAAATTTCTTTCAGATGCACTCTTTACCATCAAGCTCCTCTCCAACTTCATGTTCACCCCCTTTAAAAATAATCCATCCCATCCAATTTGTGATGAGGCCATCCCCTGGAGCATGGCTGACCTAACCAGGGACCACACCTTTAAAGAACATCAATTCTCCTTCTCCCAGAAGCTATAAACTGTTTATAACTCCTCAGTTCAGAGTGGGGAATCATGAGTCCCTCTTTGTTCCATGTTGTAATGTTGACTAGCTTGAGATTGTACAGGTCTTGTGCAGGCAACCCCAGCTGCTGTGAGCTCACGATGACAGTGATATTGTTATATCCAGAAGACATTGTTCCTTTTCAAGATTCTCTACCTCTTGGCTCTTACAGTCTTTATGCTCCTTCTTCTGTGATGTTTGCTGAGCCTTGTGGAGGATGAGTTGTGATACAGTTATTTATTTATTTATTTATTTATTTATTTATTTATTTATTAACACCACAGGTGGTTAATTTTTATATTTTGACGAGCTGTCAGTTTCTGTGTTAAATATCATCTACTGTACTAAGAAACTTCTCTGATGATAACTGAGAGCTGCACTAATCTGTGAGTATAGAGATACAAATGAGGAGGTAGTATGATACTATGTCCATTTAGAAAAATAGTAGTAGGTTCACCTCTGGGGCCTGTGAGCTCCTCACCATCGTCTTTTGATCACAGTACTAGACATGTGTTTGCTCATTTATAGCAGGTCTTAATCACAACCAGAATGTGATTGGCAGCATCTATAACATTCATGCCACTGTTGCATCCATGATATGTCTTGCCAGACCAGGCATTCTGTAGCTACCAGAGTTCACAGTTGGACAAGATTGTTGATGAGTTTTTCCCCTAGCAGTCTGCACAGCACCCTTTAGTACTCTAAAAGCTAGCCAATATCATTCATAGGGCTTGAAGAAATATGTAGTTCATGAAAGCCATTGAATAGATAAAATATCTTACCAGAAACTCAAGTCTAAGTAGCTGGGACACTATTCTGGATAGGAAACATTTAAATATTCTTTTATAACATGTACACAAAGACATGCATACTTGAAGACTGTCAAACCAGAAGAAACACAGAGTCTATGCATTCTGTGTACCCCAGCTTTCATTCATTTGATTTTTAAAGAATGTTTTCTTTTATAAAGCTTTATTCACTGAAGAAATCTCCTTGTCTTTTTTTTTTAGCATTCAGTGAACATTTTTTCTCTTCAATTTAGAGATATAATATTTTCCTCCCCAGGACATTTTGTGTTTCCTCAAATCCCTTCCATTTTGATGGGATCAGCCATATGGTTCTGTTAGTGACATCTCCAAGCCTAGTAAATTTAGCTGTTATAGACATGTAGATAGAAATAAAAATTCTTTTATCATTGACCTTTACTCCTAGATAGATAGTGTTATCTAAGGATGCAGAAATTCAAGATTCTGGGTTTTATTATAAAATGAGATTCCCCTGCCTCTCCTCTAGTGAAGTTACCATCAGGGGAATCAGGGAGAATGAAGGCTTTTATGACTTTGACTTCTACCTCCCTTCAGGGGAAGCATCAAAACCTGACTATTATAAACTGGGAAGAAATATATTGAAAGGTCACTGGGCAGCCTCTAGTGGGATTGTGGGTTGGAGGGAGGCTGGATGTTTCAGCACAAGTAGAGGGAAGCCAAACAAGCAGGACCAGTGTTAGGATAGGTGACAGCCCCTGGCCACAGAGCTGTGCTATGGAAACCACAAGCAACATGGCTGCTGTGTACTACACTGGCCACCACTGGCCACACTCTCTCTGGAAATGGGCCATCACCTGTCTTCAGAAAAGCTTTTATAGTTTCCCATTCTCTGGGTCTCTTGTTGCTGTTTCGAGGCCATGTCCAAGAGAATTTGGAAAGGAGAGCATCCCATTTTCAGTTCCTGGCTCATAGCAAGGCCATTAATGTAGGCAGAGGAGTTTCTCATATATAGGAAAGGATTTCATATGCTTCCCATGGCAGATACATTTTAAGCCATGGTTGATACGGATAAGAGAATTATCTTCTTGGTGTATTAGGTCCTCATAATAAAATGCCTTGTTGGTTCAACACAGCAACATGGGTAGAGGAGGACCATGGAAAATCTACTGTCACTGTCAATGAGTGTTGGAATGAAATGACATTGGTTATGAGGCAAGTTACCACAGAGCTTAGCCCCAAAGCCCTGCATTCTTACTCTCTGTCTAGGCTCTGCTTCTTTACTAAGTGAAAAATGTGGAATCATGATTGAATCTCAGAACCTCAGTTTACTCATTGGTGAATAGATATAACCTTAGAATCCACATTTTGTTTAGGGTACTCATGAGAAAATCTCCCCAAAGCTCTGAGTAGACTGCCTAGCATCTTTTAGAGCTAGGTCAGCCATTATGGCTGAGCTAGAGGACAATGAGATCAGGGATTGGCCAGAAGGACAAAAACCCAAGGCCCACTGTTGTCCAGAACATGCCAGATATCCATCTTCAAGGATAACCTGGAGGAAGGAGGTCACGATGAAATATGAAGTGGGTGACCTGCAGATTGGATGACCTCCATCAAACATCATGGGCAAATTCCCAAATGCTGCTGGTCACAGATGCCTGAGCAGAACAATCTGTTTTTAAAGTACAATTAAACAGACACATGCTCAGAGATCTCAAGGGGTAGACCCACCCCAAGGCCCCATATGCTTAGTTTAGGTACAGCAATTAGACAGCGTAGAGGAAAGTGTTCATCTCTGTTTTAGAGGTGATTTTTAAAACTGAATCTCTTTACAGAACTCAGAAGGTGTATTCTCAGACAGATTGTGTCAGCAACCTCTGTTTGGGTTGGAGTCCCGGGAAAGTCACCACTTCTTAGATACACTCAAATTTGTTTTTTTTTCCAGTTACCTAGATGATATTAAATAGATATCAATTTCTGTTAAGTGTTAACTAAAGAAGCATCTGCTTTAAAACCACTTACTGGGGATGGTGGGGTAGGAAAGATACAGTCGTGTAATAAATGATTTGCTAGTGTTTCAGGTATGAGTTTTACTATTACTTATCCCCCCCCAATAAATTGGAGAATGAAATATCCAAATGGAAGGATTCTAAGAGACATATTCTCATTTGTTTTCCACAACTGAAGACCATTTGAGTTTATGTAAGGCATTGTCTAAGCACTTGCCCATCAACTTCAAAGCTGTTGCTTCAAGCTGGGTTGATTGCAAAAAGCACCATTTAAGTGTTTCATAGTGGGACTAGGGAAGGGATGTGTACACACTGGTCACCCAGGGAGAGGTTGAAACCATCACTTAGCTCTTTAATGGAGGAGGAGGATGTAATTAACTTTTTTTTTTTTTTTGCATGTAACAATGGAATATTTTAGGTGGTGACAGTGGCTTATCCCTGCTTCCTATAGCAACTAGAATAAAATTAAACTCAGGCCTGTGACTTCCAGGAAACTGTAAAATGGAAAAATAAAAATTCCTTAGGTAGATTATTCTAAAAGTTTACCTTCTGTGTATTTAATTACCTCCTATTTTAATTACAATGGTTGAGTGATTGATTGTATGTGTGTTTGAGTGTGTGTGTGTTTGTAAAGTATGAGGAAAACTTTGGAGAGTTGGTTCTTTTTTCCCACAATGTGGGTCCAAGGGATCCATCAAAGGTCATTAGATTTGGTAGCAATCACCCTTATCCTCACACTTCACTGGCTCCTCTCCCTGTCCTTTCTCCTCCCTCCCTCCCTCCCTCCCTCCCTCCCTCCCTTCCTTCCTTCCTTCCTTCCTTCCTTCCTTTTTGGGTTTAAAAACTTTTAATTTGCGACTTAAAAATTGTTAATTCCAATAATTAAAATAATCTGAACAACAACAACAACAACAACAAAATGGTATACCAGGCTTTTTCTTTTGGGACACCAACCAGCTCCTAAATCATGACATGGAGACTTAATATTAGTTATAAATGCTCAGCTTAGCTTAGGCTCATTTCTGGCTAGCCTTTTAACTTAGATTAACCTGTTTTTCTTCATCTATGTTTTGCCTTAGGGCCTGCCTCCCTTCCTTCCTTTCTTCCTTCCTTCTCTCCTTTCTCTCTCTCTCTCTCTCTCTCTCTCTCTCTCTCTCTCTCTCTCTCTCTCTCTCTCACTTTCCTGCTGTCTCTATGTCTGGCTAGCAGTTGCCTGGCTCTTGTCCCTAAGTATCTCTTTCATTCTCTCCTCCCCCTTCTCTCTCTCCCTTTTCTGAGCCTGGATTCTCTTCCTATTTATTCTCTTTGCCTAGAAGCCCTGCCTATCTATTGGCCATTCAACTTTTTATTAGATCAGTCAAGTGCCTTAGGCAGGCAAGGTGAAACAAATGCAGCACATCTTTACATAATTAAACACACATCCTTACATTGTTAAGCAAATACAGCATGAACAAATGTAACACATCTTTATATAGTTAAATATTCCACAACAAAATGGCACTGTGACTAAACTGCACTTTCCAGCCTGAAGGATGCCTTGGACAACCTTCAATTTTACTCTATATTTCACCACTTCCCACCCACTTTTTTCCTTCATTAACGGGTGATCCCTGTTAGCCAGACTGGCAGATGGGTGGGAGAGGCAGGGGGGAATTTGTAGTCTGTAGTTCTGATTCTTTGCCATGAAAGGGGCAGCACAGTCACTTAAACTTGATCCAACCTCTGCATCTTACAAAGCTAAATAGCTAAAAGAAGCAAAATAAATAGGTGCTGTGTGTGGACTGTACAGTGCACATTGGCTGTGTTCACCTCATACGACACACCAGCTTGCTTCTCATGTCCAATCATTCCTTTTGAAGGCAGAGGATTTTTCTCTTGTGTTTCTGTCTTCTTCAATTTTGACTTATCGAATTTCTCCATCTCAGTCTTATTGAGTTTGTTTGACATGCTTGTGGAAGGATCGAGAAGAGTCAGATCTGCTCAGTGGCCACTGCCCAGTCCCCTGGTATTTTTTGAATGTGCATCCCGCACTGTAAGCAATACATCAAGCTTCCTAACCTACAGATGCAACTTGGTTAGTGCAGCAAGGCAGATAGGTTTCAGCTCCCAGCTTGAAATCTGAGATCGATCAGTGCTGACTGCCTGGAAGAGTGATGAAAGGGCTTCTAAATAAAGTTGCCTCTAGGTGCATCAGGGTGGTGATTGATAAATAATGTCTGCCATTGTTGTAAAGGGAAGGATAGTGATCATTCCAGGCTCAAACAGTGCAAAGGATACAGGATACTGGGGTCTAGCCTTGGTTTAGCCATAACATGTTACGTGACTTTGGACAAACTTCAGTGTTTGTTTTCTTAATGTTCATTTGGGGAGGAGAAAAGAAATGATCTTGAAAATAAAAAAAGCCACAAGGTTGTTACAAAGACTCAGAAGGGTTGAAAGCACAGAATTGTGCAGTGCAGTACAATACATTGTTGTCATTATTTCCCAGGCTGAAGGCTAACGTGGTAGCTTACAGACTTATATAAATAAATATAAGACAAAAATACTCAAAGTTCATTGCAAAGATATTTATCCCTTCATTTTCTGAGTGTAGGGGACAAGGGGAGTATGGAGTCCTGGAGTAGAAAAGGAGTCTCACAGTGTGCTAGAAATAGAAAGATTTTTGATGTTGCCTAAAAGAATAACCATTCCAATTGTTTCTGAATTTGAGACCCTCCATCTTTTTTTCTAGGGAAAATATCCTTTATTACACCTGGTGTAATAACTCAGCAAACAGTTCTGGTCTGTTTGAGGCTGCTTATTTCTTAAAAGGCTTTCTAGATTTTAGCATTAAATGAGTGCCATTAAGTCCATCTGAATTAAGTCAGCTGTCTTAGACATCACCAGGAAAAGGTATTGAGATGTTCTTAGCCCATGAACTTTTTCAGCTTCTATAGTGATCTCTTGGACATGAGCCTTTGGTGCTTGCTGCCAAATTCCCTTTATAATGGCTGAGAATGGGGGAATTTATTTGACTGAGATGCAAATGTGTGTGTGTGTGTACAATATTTACCTGTGAGAGAAAACCAAGTCAGAGTATTAACATAAGGCCATAAAACATGAGAAGATGTAGTTCTAAAACCCTTTAGTTGGGGAGCATCTTTGCCTCACTGATATCAGCATCCAACACTGCATTCAACTAATTTTGGTCCTACAACTACTGGGAACCAGGCACTCATGGGACATGATGCTGGGAATATTGATGTTTTCTTTTTGGAAGAGAAGAATGAACAAGCATAAAAAATGATTTTTTTTACTTTCAGACTGGAAGTATGTGGCATGAAAGTACATCATTTGCATACCAGGGACTAGAGAGTGGGGCATTTATCAATAGTGTTCTGTGCTAGTTAAATGAGTCAATATAGGTCCACTATTGGCCACCTGTAATTCCATACTACACAGTGATGCTAGATGGCTGCAACAATGTGATGAGCCAAACTATATCCATGGAGTTCCCATATAGGGTGAAAGAGAAATTCACTTGCTTGCTTGAGTGGGAGTTTGGCTCAGAACGTTGTGGAATAGAGCCTTTTATTTATTTATGCTTTTGAGCTCTCTGGAGACATTTCTATACTTAGATCAATGTCTTGAAAGTTAGGGAGCATAGAGGAGCTGTGTGGGGAATTTATGGTGACTTGAGAAGGGGCAGTGGAGTAGCCAACCTAAAACAAAATAACTTTCATAAATTTTGTTGACTAAAGGAAGACAAAACATTTTTTATGAACCTGGGAAACAAAGCAGAAAAAAGCAGAGCTCAGGGCTGGGCAAAATTGGCTATGGATGAGGAATAAAGATGGAGACTAGAAAGACAAAGACTTGAGGAGTCCTTGAAGAGCTGAAGTAAGGACTCAAAGATGGTCTTGGTTCTTCTGTGACTCTTCCCTCCTCCTTAAAGGAATGGAAGTGAGGATAGAACACCACAGTGTAAAATCTAACTAAAAACACCAGTTCACAATGATCTCTGATGGTTAATTTTAATGTCTGAACTTGACTGGGCCATAACCGGCCCACATCAAATATTCTAGATGTGTTGGCAAGGGTGTTTTCAGATGAGATTAGCATTTGAACTAGTGAATTCAGAGAAATAGACTACCCTTCCCAGCACTGACAGGAATCATTCATTCCACAAAGTGCTAAATATAATACAAAGTTAAAGGAAGGATTGGCCATTTCCCACATGATTGCCTGAGCCAGACATTGGTCTTGTTCTGCCCTTGTACTAGGATTAGAATTTTTGCTTCTGTAGCCTTCAGACTTGGATTAAAACAATATCCCTGGATTTCAGTGATCAGCTTGTGGATGGCAGATCACTGGATTTCTGAACTTTTATGAGCCAATTTTCCTTGATCCCCCCTCCTTCTCCCTCTCCTCTCCTGTTATATCTATCTGTATATATCTCATATGTTTCCAAACTTATGATGAGGTTATACCTTCAAAACCCTTTATAAATTGGAAACATTGTCAATTAAAGTATGTTTTTATACATACCATCTGTATTGACTACTTTTCTCATTGCCTGTGAGCAAACAGTTGACACAAACAACTTAAGGGAGGAACGGTTCCCTTTGGCTCTTGGTCCAGGGCTACAGTCTACCACAGTTATGAGGGCATGGTGAATATCATAACTGCCATCATAGAGCCTCTCTCCAGTAACAGATGGAAGCAGATGCAGATATCCACAGCCAAACACCAGGCCAAGCTCCAAGAGTCCAGTCGAAGAGAAGGAAAAGAGATGCTGTGAGCAAGGGGCATCAAGATCATGATGGGGAAATCTGCAGAGATGACCAAACCAATCTAGAGGGAACTCATGAAAGTTGGATCAATGGCTGTGGAGCCTGCATGGGACTGAACTAGGCCCTCTGCATGGCGAGACAGTTGTGTAGCTTGATCTGCTTAAGGGCCCCCTGGTGGTAGGATCAGAATTCATCCCTGGTGCATGAACAGGCTTTTTGGAGCCCACTACCTATGATGGGATACCTCATGCAGCCTTGAGGAAGGGGCAGGGGCTTGGACTTGCCTCTACTAAATGTACCTCTCCGTGGGAGGCTGTACCTTCTTGTAGGAGGGAATGGGGGGTGTGTTGGGAGGGGAGGCTAGAGGGGTGGGAGGAAGAGGGAGATCTTTGGTATGCAAAATGAATAAAAATTTTTCTTAGTTAAAAAAAGAAAGAGGGCATGATGGGAGGACCAGCTCCTGTTTGTGGCGGCAGGAGGCTGCTTGTTTGATGTTTTTTTTTTTTTTGATATATATTTTTTATTTTACAATACTATTCAGTTCTACATATCAGCCATGGTTCCCCTATTCTCCCCCCTCCCACGCCTCCCTTACCCCAGCCCACCCTCCATTCCCACCTCCTCCAGGCCAAGTTTGATGTTTTATTAGATCAAAAGGCAGAGACAGGGGGTCCTGGTGCTTGATTGCTTTCCTCATTTGCCTTGTTTATTTAGTTTGTGACCATAGTCTGTTGGATGGTGCCTTCCATATCCAGGACATGTCTTCCCCTATTAGTTAATTCTCTCTGGAAAAGTCTTCATTTTTCTGCCTGAATATGTGCTTCATTAATGTCTTTCTTTCTTTCTTTCTTTCTTTCTTTCTTTCTTTCTTTCTTTCTTCTCTCTCTCTCTCTCTCTCTCTCTCTCTCTCTCTCTTCTCTCTCCTTCTCTCTCCTTCCTTCCTTCCTTCCTTCCTTCATTTCTTCCTTCCTTTCTTTTTTTTATGTACATTGGGGTTTTGTCTGCACAAGGATGCCAGATCCCCTGGAACTGGAATTACAGACAGTTGTGAGCCGCCATGTGCATACTAGGAGTTGAACCTAGGTCCTTTAGAAGAGCCAGTGCTCTTAACGGCTGAGCCATCACTCCAGCCCCAGGAATTTCTTAATACAACCAAGTTGACAGATTTCACTATCACATGATGTAAGGTACAGCTTCTTTCAAATTGAGGTATAATTATTTCACTTATTATTATTATTACTATTATTATTATTATGTATGTGCATGTGTGTGTGTTTCCTTGGCTCTGAGCACCACATCGTGTGTGTGTGTGTGTGTGTGTGTGTGTGTGTGTGTGTGTGTGTGTGTGTTTTGGTCAGAGGACAATGTCCAGGAGTCAGTTCTCTTTATCTACCATGAGTTCCAGGGACCAAAATCAACTTTTCAGGCTTGCATGGGAAGCACTTACCCTAAGCCATCTTCACAGCTCTAGTACAACCTCTGTACAAACTCTAGTACAAAGTGATTAAATTGGTGGTTATGACCCTGTCTTAGTTAAGGTTTCTGTTGTTGTGAAGAGATACCATGAGTACGACAACTGTTATAAAGGAAAACATTTAATTGGGGTGCTTACAGTTCAGAGGTTCAGTACATTATCATCATGGTGGGACATGATGGTGTGCAGGCAGACATGGTGCTGGAGAAGTAGCTGAGAGTCCTACATCTTGCAGGCAATAGGAAGTGGTCTGTGACACTGGGAGTAGCTTGAGCATAGGAGAACTCAAAGCCCACCCTCACCGTGACACATTTCCTTTAACAAGGTCACACCTCTTAATAGTGCTACTCCCATTTTCTTTCAAACCACCACAGACCCCATGTAAATCTTGTAAATGAATGTGAGGGGTTGCGAAAAAAATTGGCACTGGCAAAGGTTTCTGAATGTACAACCACCAAAAATTAATTTAAAAAATCAAATGTAATGAATCTGAGCTGTTTATGGGAGTACTTGCCCATGTTGCATCGGGTGATGTCACTGCAGCCTTCATTCTGAACATACAACATGCACACTTTGCATTGCACATAGTATCATGCCACACAGTGCCAACAAATGTTGCTCAAAATACCTCAGTTCAGATGTGAGACTACTGTATGTTACAAATTGTTAGGTTTTTACTGTACATACAATGGTTCCTGGTATAATAATGGAAAGCAAAGATTTAAAAAAGGATTTTATATTTCTGTGGCCCATGGCAATTTTCCAGGCTGGAGAGATGGCTCAGCAGTTAAGAGCACTGGCTGTTCTTCCAGAGGACCCAGGTTTAACTCCTGGCTAAATATTTGTTCATGGATTTAGACCATTTTTAGTATTTTTCAGAGCTGTTTGATACTTTAATGGACTTCTGATTTTGGTCTGTTCATTCTCTCTCTCTCTCTCTCTCTCTCTCTCTCTCTCTCTCTCTGTCTCTCTCTCTGTCTCTCTCTCTCTCTCTCAGATTATATCACAGGATTTCTATGAGGGTCACAGAAGCTGATGAACTTTTAAAGAAAGGTACAAAGAGAGTTGTCTACGGCTGTAAGCTGGCAGAGATTGTTATGTGTGCTATGGAGTGGAAAGATGATGTCGGAGGCATTCCTTTTATTTGTTGCTTATTGCTGCTCTTCAGACACAAATACTTGTCAGCATCTAATCAATGTTGCCTTTTCTGAAGGAGGATTGACAGAGACAAGCTTTCCTCTCTGCTCCTGTCAAGGCAAGGGGCCCCTATTGAGGCACTCATTCTAATTTACCTAATCGAGGGCATTTGCCTTCTGCAAGCTTATTGTTTTGATGTGTGCTGCAGACTTGTCATGGTTAAGGTATCCTCTCTGTTATTAAGATAAAGACTGACCTTGTCTTTCTTGAGGTGGATGACTGATGGGAGATAATATATATCTTTTTAACCACCCTGTCAGGTTAATTAGATGCTTTCTATCCAGGGACCTACATGTTCTGATTTAACATCAAAATCTCTTTGTAAAAGGCTCAATGCTGGGAAGATTAAATCTAGGACTAACCAGTGGACACAAGAGACCAGGGGATAGATTTCTTAAATTAACTCATTATAATACAGAGCTGTGTAATAGAAACAGGAGTGGGATAGGCCTCTCAGAATAGAGACATTCATATAGTGTAGGAGGATCTCTGAGAAGTCACAGGATTGATTTATTTATCCCAAGGACATGTGAGAAGCATTTGTATTATGCTCACTATGAAAGGGGAAACTGGGAAGTCATACCCCAAAGGTTAGAGATGTGGGCTTAGTCTTTTTTTTTTTTCCAGCTGTGAGGCTAACACTAATTGTCATCATGAGGGGTTCTAGACTCACCTAAGGGACAAGTCTCTGGGCATGTCTGTAAAAGATTCTCTACATTAGGTTTGTTGAGGTGAGAAGACCCATCTCAAATGTAGGTGGTACCATTTCACAGCCTGGGGTCCTGAACTGAGTAAAGAGAGAGCAGGTTGAACACTAGTACTCATCTCTCTGCTTCCTGACTGTGGACACAGCGTGACCAGCTGCTTCAAGCTCTTGCCAACACGACTACCCCACCAGAGTGAACTGTACCCCAGAATTGAGAATCAGAATAAATTCTTCTCTTCCTGAGCTGCTTTCTTCTGCCTTTGTTGGAGTGTTTTATCACAGCATAGGAAAAGTAGCTACTAATTCAGCATAACAGCAAAAACAGAGGATCATGACAACACAACCCTAGTGATCAGCGATTGTCAACTCTTCACTCTGTGCCAGGGCAGAGCTCATGCTGTGTACACTGCTCCCTGCTCCTCATGCCACAGTTAGGTGCTTATTTCTCTTCTTGGTCACTCACTTGCTGTGCGACCTTGGCCTGGTCCCTTACTTCTCTTTTCTATGAGGTTTTAATTAGAGATCCCCTCCAATTCTATTATGTGTGTGTGCACTTGTGGGTGTGTACATGTGAGCTGTGTTTCCATTATTATAAATTTCCTACTATTATAAAAAACCACAGACCTAAGGCTTTATGAGTCAAACTTTGACTTCCAAAGCAAAAGGTTCATTGTGTGATGCCAAATAAGCAGGAGTGGAAGAGGAAGAGGAGAGGTTGGATCTGACCTCTTGGGCCCACTCTGGTTGGGGCTTGTCTGCCAGGGGTGGCATAAAGGATCTTTAATCTCATACTGTGGTCTTCTCAGAACAGCTGGGACCAAAAGGCTCAAGGAGTTCTCTGGAAGGGAGCTATGATCACCACTATATCACTAACATATGCTAAAAGGTTTTTTGTTTGTTTGTTTGTTTCTCTGTTTTGAGACAGGATCTCACTATGTAGCCCTGGCTGGTCTGGAACTCGCCATGTAGATCAGGCTGGCCTCACACAGAGATTTGCCTGCCTCTGTCTTCTGAGTGTTGGGACTAAAGGCGTATGTCAACACACCCAGCAGTTCGCTGTGTATACAGAAACAGATGAAGAATCAGGTGTACTTCTCATTGCTAGAAGAGTTCATGGTTGTGGCTTTGGACTCCTTCCGTTGGAGTCTGAGCCCAGGCTGGAATTCAACGATGACTCTACACTATTTTTAGGAGCACAGACACTGACACACTGGTAGGGAGTCAGTCGTGGGTGTGTGGAGATAATTTTGCTGCCGATATTGTTTAGAGCTGCCAGTGACTGGTGAAAATAAAATCAAACTGACTTTTGTTGCTTTATAGTTTTTTTAGGAAGGGAAAATACTATCAAAATATGTTGTAGGAAAAAATTTAAAAAAAGAAAATTCTAAGTGATTTAAGTATATGAGTGCTTTGACCGCATGTATGTATATGTACAACGAGTGTGCCTGGTGCCCACAGAGGTCAGGAAAGGGTTTCAGATATCCTAGAACTGGAGTTACAGATGGTTGTGAGCTGGGAACCGAACCCTGGTTCTCTGTAATAACAAGTGCTTTTAACTTTGGGGCCACCTCTTGAGTGCTCTTTTAAATTCTTTTTTTTGAGACAGGGTTTCTCTGTATAGCTTTGTGCCTTTCCTGGAACTCACTCTGTAGCCCAGGCTGGCCTCGAACTCACAGAGATCCACCTGGCTCTGCCTCCCAAGTGCTGGGATTAAAGGCGTGTGCCACCACCGCCCTTAAATTCTTTAAATGTGCCACCTCTTTCTTGGATGGACACAGCTCACTGCTCCTATTGACTGCCTCTGAACATAGGCCCCGAGTCCTAGGGATTGGGAGTTGGGGCAAAGACGACTGGTTTATGAAAGACAGGAACTGGAAAAAAAAAAAAAAAGAATTGGGGATCTAGAGAGATGGGTCAGCAGGTGAGAGAATATGCTGCTCGCGGAGAGCTGAAGCTTAGTTACCAGCACTCATTCCAAGAAGCCCATGATCTCATGTAACTTTAGTTCCAGAGGACCCAATTCACTCCTCTGGCACCCATCAGGAGCCCATGAATGTGAATATTTATATATTGTATATATACATGCATATATACAAGCCCACAACACATAGACACACATGAGTACACACAATTGAATAAAAAAGAAAGTTAGGATGAAGCAGATTGCTTTAAGAGTCAGTTAAAGATCTGCCTGCATCTCCTTAACTGAGAGTCAGGGCAAGGAAATTCATTTTTTTTTAAAAGATTTATTTGTGCATGTGTTATGTCTGTCTGTTTGTACATGCATGACATCTATGCCTAGTGCCCCCAGAGGTCAGAAGAGGGCATCAGAACCCCTGAAACTGGCATGATGGATGATTGTGGGCTACCATGTGGGTGCTGGGAACAAAACCTGGGTCCTCTGGAAGAACAGCAAATGCTCTTAACTGCTGAGCCATCTCTCCAGCCTGAATTCAGTTTTAACCTTAGACAAATATTTGGTACACACTTAGGTGGTAGTAGGACATGCACTTTTTATGTTACATTATCTGATTTTATCTTCATAACCTACCCTCAAAGACATGAGTATTTCCTAATTTGAAGATGAGGAATTCAAACTCAGATGTAAAGAAATCTGTACAGTGTATCCTAGGTTGCTATGACACATATGTGGTCAGCATCTCAAACCTTCTTCTAAGTTGGGAAACTCACCCAGGTCTACATTTGTTTGGATTCGTATGTCTGAAGGGTGATGCTTCCCTCAGACAGACAGGCTTTAACATCATGACCATAAAAGGAGCCTACAAGTGCTGTCATGGAGTGTTGCTGAGTCTATCTGTGGAAGGAAAAGGGTGAAAACCAGATGTGGTCGCTCTAGGGTGAAGAACCGAGGTCTTCAACATGGAGTTTGCTTTGTACTTTTTCAGGAGCCTGCAGTTGCTCAGTGAGGTATACGGAAGCTGTTCTGTTCAGCTTTCTGAGCTCCCCTCAGTATTCTCTCCTAGCACACCTGGACAGTTGTTCAGTTGATCCTTCCCAATTTCCTTCCCTCGTTGGAAGCTCACTTTGTCTTAAGGGTCGGGGTGTCTAAGGGTATATTCTGTCAGATGAAGATTCCTGAGAAGTCTGGTCCTCCGTATGGAAAGGGCTCCCCACCTTGCATTTGTGTGTGTCACATAAGTGTGTGTGAGTGTGAGATATGCATTTGAACACTTGGTTTCCAGTTGGTGGCGCTGTTTGGGAAGGTTATGGGACTGTCAGGAGGTGGAGCCTGGCTGTAGGGAGTATGTCAGTGGGGATAGACTTTTAAGATTTTTTTCAGTCTGCCCTCCACTTCCTTTTCTCTCTCTCTCTCTCTGCTTCCTGTGTGTGGATAGAAATGTCATCAGCCAATCCTGCTCCTGCGGCCGTGCCCTGTCTTCCCCACCATGATGAGATGAACTCTGTCCCCCTCCAACCACAAGCCAAAGTAAACCCTTTCTTCCTTACATTTTGCTTGTCAGGATATTTTATATAGCAACAGAAAAGTAACACATCTGGCTTGTCTAAATCCTCCCCAAGCACACGTTGTTCCCCTCCAACCACAAGCCAAAGTAAACCCTTTCTTCCTTACATTTTGCTTGTCAGGATATTTTATATAGCAATAGAAAAGTAACACATCTGGCTTGTCTAAATCCTCCCCAAGCACACGTTGTTCCCGAGAAACTACTTGGAAAGTTCCCAAGGCAGAAGGCAATCAAACTCAACCTCCAGGGAGTGGGTAGGAAGTTGGAAGTTTGCTTTCCTTGGCAGCAATTTCTCCCATGTCTGAGGAAGGTGTAGAGGAGGCAGCCACTCTCGGGAAGAGTCCAGGGCTACATTTCCTAAGTGGTCTCAGAAGGGGCTGAGGCTCTCAGCCAAGTAGCTGGTTGTCACTGGAAGCCAAACGTTTGGTTTTGAGTTCAGCTCCCATTTGGAATTCATTTCCCAGACCTCAAAGTGCGAGACATTGCTGTTGTTGTTTACTTATTTTTTCTTTATTCTTAGCCGTGTTTGTTTCCTGGCAAGAAGCCAAGGTATTCTGTGAAGGCTCCAGTAGCCCTTAGGTATTTGTAAGACGAGGAAAATGCTAGAAAGGGTGTGTGAAGGTGATGTACAGAAATTGGACAAGAGGGAATTTAGTGAGCTCTGTCATGGTTTCCTTTTTTTTCTCTCTCTATGAATGGAGAAGTCAGAAGTAATACAATCCATAAATGTCCCTTCCTTCCTCCATCTCCTCTTCTATCTCTTCTCCTTCTACTTGTTTTCCATCTCACATTCATCTATCTGTCCATCCATCTACCCACCCACGCACCCATCCATCATCTACACATATGAAAATAAAATGGGGCATCTCTTCTGAACAAGGGTACCAAGGTGGATGTTTAGTCCCTGGCTTATGGAAATGTGTCACTGAGGGGAGAAGACAGACATAAACACAACAGTCATTATCTCCACACAAGTTTATGTACTTAGTCCAAACAACAAGGTAAAAAGGCCTTTACCTCTGACCAGCATGGGGATCAGGAGAGAGTCCTCAGAGCAGTGTTTCTAGATGTATCCTAAAGGCTTAGGAATCATAGAGGGTGGGATAAGACTCAAGGTCACATGATGGGTAGTCATAGACATGGACAGAAAAGAATGAATTAAAGATGTGCTATTAAATTAGTGGCTTTGGAAGACATGTAAGAGTGAACGGCTTTGCAGCTTCTAGAAGCTTCTGCGACTGTCATAGGCCAGGTTGTCAGTATCCAGTGTGGGTGGTGGTGGACTGGGCAGTTGGCTGTCATGTCCAAATATGTTGTCCTTGTCTTTGTCACCAATATTAGCAAAAATGGCCACTTCTCCGCTTACTTCAGACCAATTCTAGTATTTGAGTGCCTGACCTCAGTTGACCACATGTCACTAGTGCACATGTGCTGTGAGAGAATGTTTGAGGTGACGCCCAGCTGAGGCTCTGAATAATGCTAAATCACAGTTTTCATTTCTTTTTCTTATTACTTCAAGAAGAAAGTTTTATTTCGAAGCCTGGGTATTTTTAACTCCTTTTTTTTTTGTCCTTGTTAATTTCCACATTATCACAGAGAAGGCAGTCTCAGGCCCAGAACCCACAACAGCAAAAGGTACTCTACTAGAGTTTAACAAAAATTTGAGTGTCATTGACTAAGATGAAAATTTCAGATGATTCTTCTTGCTATTGTGATTATGGTTGTGATCAATCTACAGCTCCATAACACTTCCTGCAAAGTACAGGAATTTAAGTGAAAGTGTGAATTGATTGAAAGAAAAATATTACCTAATTTATAGTTCAGGTTTTATATGCAGATTTGGCAAGCCTCAGGAAGGAGTCTGCCAATGAACAGGGCTTGAATTATTTCATTCCTTGTAACAACTGTGTGAATTGAAAATACCCTTTTAATCTAGAGTTTAATTTTAAGAAATTAAGGGGGTCGTGAATGAGGGAATGTAGGGTAGTTGGTAGAGTGCCTGCCTAACATGTGCAAGGCTCTGGGTTTGAGCCCCAGCATTGCATAAAACTGAATGTGATAGCCCACACCTGTAATCCCAGCACCTGGGAGTCGAGTAAGGAGGATCAGAAATTCAAGGTTATTTTTCATTTCTTAGTGAGTGTGAGGCCAGACTGAGCTACATGGGACCTTCTCTAAAAAACCCAACCCAAACCCAGACTAAAATATTAAGATTATAGAGATTTATAATTTGCCTATAGTCATTTAGCTAGCAAACTTCAGAGCTGGGATTCGAACCCAGGACTTTCTGGCTCTATACTTTTAACCTCAAGGATATACACTTTTGTCGACCAGGGGTCTGATAGTTGGCGAAGGTGGAATTCTAGACTCATGAGAACTGGAATGGTCTGGTAAAGCCATCCAGGATGGTATTACCCATGTCAGCATCAGCTCTCTTTTCAATTTTTTAAGAATTAATCCCCTTTTAAAACACACATTACAAATCTACTGTGACAAGCTATGAGCATCTTTATGGATTCACAAGTGTCAGGAGTTTCTAGATTCTAAATGACAAATCTAGGAAATCCCCCAGCTTACTGAGATACAGAGTGGGATAGTGGCATGGACACGGGTGAGTGGTAGGGTCAGAAGTTGAGTCCCCCAAAAGGCAGAGGTTCCCTTTCTGCCCTACTATCTGATGGATTCCACTATTATTGTAGGAACTTTTGTGTAAGAACTTGGCTTCTTTCTTGACTTACATCCCTCCAGACCCCAGCTGTTTCTCACTTGGGGTTCCAGCCTTTGTAACTCTTGTTCAGATCTCACCTCCAATGTCTTTTCTTTCTTTCCTCTCCAGGAAGTGGTTGTGAGTTAATTGCTGTGACTTTGCCCCTAGAATAACACTGTGGCATTCTCTCTGTGTTAGACACATCCTTTCAAGCTACTTGGGGCACCAGTTTGTAAAAAAGAAAGGTTTATTTGGGTTCATGGTCATGGAGGTTGTAGTCAATAATTGGTTGACCCTCTTGGTTTGAGCCCTGGGCTGAGGTGGCATGTCATGGCAGGACTGTGTGGCAGAGCAAGACCCTTCTGCTCACGGATGGGAAGAAGAGAGGCAAACAGAAGGGACCTGTGTTCTCAGTTCCCTTTGAGGATATGTCCCCAATGGTCTACAGACCTCCTTCTAGGCCACTTCCCTGCAGCTCCAGCTTGGGTACTAATCTCTAACACATAGGTCTTCAGGGGACACTAAGGATCCAATGATAACACTCCTCAGGTCTGTCACTCACCACCGTGCACCAGTCATCTCTCCGTGACTCTCTTGCAGGCACATCATTTAAATGTTCCCAGTGCTCCGGCAATTCTGACCTACCGTCCTTGAGCTCATTATGATTTTCTTACATTTTAGCCTTTGCACAGACTGTTCCTTCTTATATCTTAAAACAAAACAAAACAAAACAAAACAAAACTCAATTATTCCTTTGATGCTGTCACAAGTTACAAGGCTCTTTGTTTATTTAATATACCCTTCACAGAACTCTACAAAGAAGGGATTGCGATTCCCACCTACTGTGTAAAGACCGTGGGACACAGAATGAGTAACCCACTCAAGGTCATGCAGCTGGCAAACCACACAGCCAGGGTTTGAAGCTGCAGAGTGTGACTCAGAGCACATGCCTCAGTCACCTTCCATGCCTTGCGACCTTGTGTTCACATGGCTGATTTTTGTAGAGCGTTTTTTGTCAGGTCTCAACTTTAATATTGATTCCTCTTAGAAGTCTTTCCCAGTGCCTCTAGGCTGAGTTAGGATTCTCTTTGTAGCACTTCCCCACAGTACCACCTGCTTCTTCCAGTTAGATGTAATTTCCTCCCTGTCTATAATGTCTCCTGCATGGTGAGTGACATGATGCTGTTTCCTCAGTTATAACCTTGATAGCGGCATAATGTTGAGCTCACAGTGAACACACTGCGTGACTGTTGAGTGGATGCAGCAGTCTATTCCCTCTTCTCTGTTTCTGTTCATCCTTCTGAAATGCCCTTCCTTCCCTTCACATGCTCCCATGTCCTTGACTTTATCTCACGTCTCTTGTATGGACAGCAATGTTTCTAAACATTTATGCCACTGTGGTAAATAGCTGGAATAATCAGTTGTCAAGAGAATTGATTTATTTTGGCTCACAGCTTTGAAGGCCTCAGTGCATCCTTGAGTCTAGACCTGAGTCGAGGCTGCACATCGTGACCGAGTATGTGGCCAAGCAAAAGTGGACAGTCTGCTGAGTTACAAAATGATACGATTATTTTTGAACTAAGGTATCATTTTCCATAGCGTGGCTCACCTGGTTCTAAGCAGTCTTTGGATCTGGGTCTTTGTTAGCTCGCTTTAACTTTACAGTATATCTGAAACTGCCAACCTGGTTGAAAGAAGGCTGGTCACCAATGAGAATAAACTGTTGTCTTTGGGTTCAAGGTCTGCTCTAGATGGATGCTTCTGAACTTTGACCCCTGGATTCTTCTGGAAGGTCACACAGGCTCTGTTGTTTTGAAGGTTTGCATATTTTCAGCTGACCAAAGCTACGTCTCAGGACTGCAAATCTTCTGGTTCGGAAAGTAGAGTGTCCACAACTCAACCACACAGAATGTGTTTAAAACCATTTGAAGTTTCAACAGGAAACCATCCCTGTATACCTGGTCCAAACACAGCTGCAAGTTTGGGTACTATTTTTTTTTATCTTGATCTCATCTTCACCTTCACCCTTACAGACTCATTTGGTTCTGGCTTCTCATACAACCTTCATTTTTCCTAGAAGAAACCAGAAGTTCTTGACTTCAGTTCTACAATCAAGCATTGGGGAGTGATTTTGACAATCAAGCGAGTGAGCTCAAAGTAAATGGGAGGGAGATGCGTAATGGTGATCTCCGCAATGGTGATCTCCGCAATGGTGATCTCCAGGTTTGGTTCTGAGGACAGCAGATGAATCTTATATTCATCTTTTCTCTCTGAACTGAAAGTACAAGATGCTCATGGGGGCTGTGCTTATGCCAAATGGCTTCTTGGGACCAATCAAAGGTGGCCAGAGGGTGGGCTCAGGTGGGTAGAAGCTAATCAGCTACACTTAGCATGGCAGAGAACAGATTTCCCCAGGGAAAGATGGAGACAGGTGAGCTACAGAGGCTTGAGATTAAACTAAGTAATGAGCAATTAGGAACTTGGGATATTTAAAGAAATAAAGATTTAGGAGAAGCCAAAAGCTTCCTTAATTGTTTGAAGAGGGTTCACCCATGGACACAGAAGCCTCCCCCCCCCTTCCTGCTTATCTCTAGGGAATAGAACAAAGTCTAGTATGTACAAGCTAAAGTCAGTTGGCAGGTATGTTACCAAAAGCAAAGAAACCCCAATAGTACCTGTATAAAAAATGGACTGCCTCTTGAAGTTGAGTTTCCTTCATGGTTTTTGGTGAGACCTTCCTGTCTTTGGAAAGAGGTGCATCAGATGACATTGGAAACATTTCTGATGTTTACAATTTCAAGGGCTTAGTTTTAAGGTTCTTCTTAAATCATATTCACAAAGCATTGAGGTAGACACATGTGCACCTCTGAATTTGACACCTGGCTTGTGGCATTACACAGTCGAGGAGCATTTCCTGATTTGTGCCTCCCAATTTGACTGCCATACCATCAGAGGCTACTTAGCCATCTGGCTGCAGCTTCCCCTCCTTTCCTGGAGTGCTCATTGCTTTCAGCTAGGGTTGGGTAGCCCTGGGCTTACTTCATTTTCTAAGCAATTAGAGTATCAGAGGCGCTCAAGGCACATGACAACCCCCAAAACCCACCCTGTTCTTAGTGAGAACACAAGAAAAGCCTGATTGCCTGGAAAGACTCTACCGGTGATTTTGAATCACCAAACTCATTGCTAACTAACATTGTAATTAGAGTTAAGCCACAGAAGCCAAGATTTGGGGGACCATCTGGTCTACTGTTTGCAGAAAGGGAGAAAACATTCCAACCTTGGAGAATGGAGTTGCTGGGGTTCAGGAAAATGACCTTGTACTTTTCTGTTCTAGTCTCCTCAATGATGGATGGCAAATGCTGAGCTGAAAAAACACAGATGTTGTTCAAGACCTTGACGGAGTGGGTTGCCTCCATTCTTTGGCTTGGATCCAGCCTGTTCAATGAAAGATGCTGTTAGTCTCTGGGGCTGTACAGGCCAAAGAGACTAGTATCTAACTGAAGGATAAAACACAGATATTTGAAGAGTTGAACTGACAAGTCCAAAGAGGTCAAAGCAGAGGTACGCTGATGATGCATACCTGGAAGTCCCGAGGCATATTTGAGGCCTGCAGTGATCTGTGCACACTCTTTCCAGAGATGCTAGTCCACCTTACAGACTTACATGGGTCAAAGTGCATTCAAGATAATTCGAGCTATTATGTGCGAGGCAACTTGCTGAAAAGTCAGAACCCATGGAGGGCCATGAACTCATCAATTTGAGGAGAGTAGTCTCACAGGGTGTTGGGTTTAGTATTCTTTCCTAGTAGAAAGGGAACTAAGAATTGACTCCATTATGTATCCCCAGCTCCAGTGGCCAGTACTTGTTTTGTGAACTTTGAAAGCAGCCTGTCAAAGGCAGTTTGTTACTGTCTTTGACCTTGAGCCACAAACTTGCATTGCTTATGATGATTTACTGAAACGTGCCTCTTTTGTTGATCCAGGAACCGGCCTCTCTCTAACACCCACTTGTAAGGCTTACCCTTGACCTTGAGAGCTACAAGGATGAAACCTCACTCCTTTTATGTATTGTGGTCATTCTGATTTTTGAGGTCTATTATTGTTCTTCTTTTGGATTTCATCTCTTACTTGTTAACTGTCTTTTATATCTGTCTGTTTGCCCCAATATCACCATTTTCGGTCTCCTCCTCCCAAAAAGTTTTATGTGTATGAATGTCTTGCCTACATGTAACAGTGCACCAATACATGCTTGGTGCCTGGAGAGACTGAAAGAGGGAGTCAGATCCCCTGAAACTGGAGTCACAGGTGGTTGTGATCTGCTATATAGGTGCAGGGAATTGGACCCAGGTCCCTTGGAAGAGCAGTCGGTGCTCTTAACCACGGAGACATCTCTCTAGCCCTGCTTACCCTCCTCTTAAAGCTCCTCTATATAATGATTTTGTTTAGTTTTACACTTTGTGACAAAGATAATTGGGGGTTATGAATCTTGGAAGTCTCCATTAGTAAGTGCACTTACCTGTCTTAGGAGGAATTCTAAAGCTTTTGGTATTCTGATTTGCAATCCTCTTTGGGCATTGACTATAGAGTCAAAAAAGAAGCATTTGTATTGAAGAGGGCCCTGAAGAAGAAGTCTCCTGTTTCTTATATCTGTCCCTTTTCACCTCTAGTCTGCTGTGGGAACAATCCACATACACAAACAGCACACATTTCCTTCAGTTGTCAAAGCATGAAGCCTCACTGCGTATTTACTTTCTAGGTAACCATCACTGTTTTATTTCCTTTTGAAGGCAAGGAGACAGTGATTCAGCAACTGAATCATTGCTTCCTCTGCCCATTCATTGAGCATGTTAAACTTGGCATACAGATGCAGCTCAAAGTACAGTCTGTCATCAAGATTATAGGCTTAGTAGAGAAAGGCTCCTAAGTTAGTGGTTTGTACTTTAGTGGCATTAATGAAAAAAATGGGCATAGTAGGGCTAGGAAGGAAGGGCTGATAAGTTGACAGAATGAAGGAAGGCTGAAGGAATTGAGCAGCAGTGGATCAGAAAGACTGGGTTCCACACTCCTGGTAGGTAGGCACAGTTCTTTGCTCATCTGTTTTAGCCCCTGTCCTCCCAGTGTCTTTTACATCATAAAGTTCAACAACTATGTGCAGAATGAGCAGAGTGAGCTGTCGTGTTCACCAGGTTCAGAACCACTGTCTGGATCAAAGAGGGAGAACTCAAGCAAGGTGTCCCCAGCTGTTCGAGTTTTGCTTAGACAATGCAGAGTAAGTTCGCCAAGTTGAGTTCTTTAGCATAAAACATGTCAAGTATTTCGTGTTTAAACTTGAACCATTCTCATCCCTGTTGAGAACTCTGTTTGGGCTCTGGAGGCCTCCTGACTCCAGTGTGGGTCTCAGGGGAAAAGAGAGACATCCCTGTAATGTTGAGGGTCTTCCTATTTCTCTCCACATCTGAACTCTGCTCCAGGATTTCCAGTGGCTTCCACTTTTCACCTCTCTGGGTAGTTATAACTCTTTATCAGCCACAAAGGAGATAGGAGTCCCTGCTATTCAAATGTCAGTTCCAGTGCTCAGCACCCTACCCAGTACTTGTGTCCCCTTCCCCAGACACCAAGAATAGAAGCTGAAATGTGTAAAACATTCTGTACATGGGCTGGAGAGATGGCTCAGTGGGTAAGAGCACTTGCTGTGTACGAGGATCTGAGTTTGGATTCCCAATATCCTGTATGTGCCTGTAGCCCTGGTGCTAGGGGGAAGTGGAAGCAGGAGGGTAGGTGGGACTTACTGATTGTCAATCAAGTCAAGTCCAGTGAGAGATCCCAACTCAAGGCAATAAGGCAAAGAACAACAGAATAAGCCACCTAATGTCCTTCTGCGGTCTTTGTGCACATTCTCTCTCTCTCTCTCTCTCTCTCTCTCTCTCTCTCTCTCTCTCTCTCTCACACACACACACACACACACATGAACACACATGCTTTATATGTATATTATTCTATTAATGCCTTAAGATCTTGAGGGGAAGGACCTGCCATCATATATAGTAAAAAGTTCATGAAAATTTCTTATTTCCTAAGATCAAGCTTTTGGGAATAATTGAGACTTGAGGGCTGGGGAGATAACTCAGTTGGTAAAGTGCCTGCCTCACAGCATAAGGAACTGAGTTTTATTCCCAGAACCCACAGAAAAGTGCCCTTGTAATGCCAGTGCTAGAGAAGGGGAGAAGGGAGGATCCCTAGGACCTGTGCCAGTGGCCTAGCCTAACTGATGAGCTCTAAGTCAATGAGACCATCTCAAAGGATGTGGACAACTTCACTGAAGATGACACCCAAGGTTGCGCTTTGCCCCTCATGTGCATCTGGACACACACAAGTATATAGAGACGTACAGATAAAAAATTAAAAATGAAGGAGTTGAGACTTGAGCCCAGGACTTTAAAAAAATAATAATAATAGGTTTTCCAAGTCAATGTTTCTCTATATGACAGTCCTAGCTGTCCTGGAACTAGCTCTGTAGACCAGACTGGCCTTGAACTCACAGAGATCTGCCTGCCTCTGACTCCTGAGTGCTGGCATTAAAGGCATGCACCACCACCTCCTGGCTCAATTATTATTTTTAAACTACCCTCACTGAAAGATATATTTACTGCCAGAAATCTGGATTAATGAAAAAAAAAAAAAAGAGCTAATTGCTGTTCACATCTTGGACTTCCTCCTGCTGTTTTTGATTTCTATGTTCAGAAATAATATATACATGTTTTATTGATATTACAATCATATTACAAATATGATTTCAGAACCTGTCTTTGGTTTATTAGAGCACTGAATGTTTATTCCCACAGTTTTACAGCGCATCTCTTACACACCAGGTGGGATTTGTGTAGTCAGCAGGCAGTGAGTGGATAATCCCAGTAAGGAATGCAGAGTCAGAGACAGAGGATAAGTTACAAGGAGGAAAAAAGAAGATGATTCGAAGCACAGAAGGAGGAGACTTGGTTTAGACTGAGATGTTAGGGAAGGGCTTTCTACAAGAAGTGTCACTTGTAACTGAATCCTCCCAGATGAAGAGGCTTTAGTCACCGAGGAGAGTAGGGAGTTACAGGAATCATCCAATCAGAGGGCTGCAGTGAAACCTGTGGTCAAGGAGGGCCGAGGAGCTAAAAGAAGGTCCCTGTGGCTGGTTGGAGACAGGCCAGGGAGAGGAGTCTGGGAGAGGAGAAACTGGGCAGGGAGAAATGTCCAGATTCTCCAGGACCATAAAAGGGAGACTTGGCTGTCCTAACAGCACAAGAAAGCCCCGAGGGCCTTTAGACAAGGTGTGACACAAACTGGTTGATTGATAAAAGATCACATCTCCTGAATTGAGTAAGGATGGGACAGGCAAGGCTGAGTTTATCATTGAAGACTCAGGCACACAATTTGTAGTGACTACACACCTAGTAGTCCATCTTCTCAGCAAGCCGTTATGCTCAGAATCCCTTGGGTTGGCATTACTTTTCTAATACTCTTCAAGGTAGGGAACATCCTTACAGGTGTGCACATCAGTGATGATTACTGATGACAGAAGCCCATGGAGATAGAATCATCGTTGGTCCCATCAGGATGTACCAGTATAAAGGACTTTCCCCATATTCCTAAACTGCCCCTAAAAGGGTTGTGTTAACTTCAACTCTCTGATGTAAGGAAGAAATTTTTTTTGAGTTCTACATACACTGGTCAATTCTCACCATAGTTTTTTTTTTTTACAAAAGTATGTGCTATGTTGAGCTAGAAGAGGGCATTGGCTCTCCTGGAACTAGAGTTACAAGTGGTTATAAATCTCCTGATATGGGTTCTGGAAACCAGACCTGGCTCTTCTGAAAGAGCAGCAAGTGCTCTTAACCACTGAGCCATCTCCCCAGCCCTAGCTCACAACTCTTAAATAAGTCTTCTAGCAAAGGTTTCTGGAACAGACTGACCGTAGCCACATGGAGGTTGTCTTCAACATTTTAAGATCAAAGTCAGTATCCTAGTAGCAGAGGGTTAGGCAGAAAGGGCAAGAAAAATAAATGGAGGAGATCTTAGAGACGATCTTCCTTCTGCTGATAAGCAGCCAGTCCATCAGTATCTGGAGGGAATTGGTTCTGGATCTTCTGAGGCTGCTCACATCTTTTGTGTAAAATGCTGTCATGTTCACATACAAACGCTGAACATCTTGCACGCTTGATTCATCTCAAAGTTACTTACAATGTCTAATACAAAGTAAATGTTACGCAAGTAGTTGCTACATTGCCCTGTTTGGGCAACAGCAAGATAAAACTTATACGTGTTCTGCGCCACTATTTTTTCCTAAATAATCTTGAAGTATGATTGTTTGAGTTCTTGTATGCATAACCTTGATGACTCAGGGACCTGGCTGCATAAGATAACTGGGTGCTTTCTGCATTAAACTGTTCAGATTAGTGCTGCCTGATGGAAATACAATGTCAGCCATGTAGGCAATTTTAGTGCCACAGTGAAAAAGTATGGAGAAACAGGGGAAAGGAATTTTGATAGCAGTTTAAGAAATTTTAAGGTTTATTTTTAAATTTTATTTATGTGTACTATATGTATTTGTGCATGAAGTTATATATCCTACGTGAGTGCCTGTGAAGGTCAGAAGAGGGTATCAAATCTCTTGGAATTAGAGCTACACGCAGTTTTGAGCTGCCTGATGTGGATACCGGGAACTGAACTCAGGTCCTCTACAAGAGCAGCAAGTGCTCTTAACCACTGAGCCATCTCTCAGGCCTGACAGCATGTCATTTATCTTAATACATTCAAAATATGACCATGTCTTTATCCAATCAATGTGAAACTAATGATGTTTCATAGACTGTTTTCATGCTAAATTTTCAAAATTTATTATGCATTGCACATTTAAGCGTGTGTTGGGTTGAGTTAGCCACACCTCAGGGAGTCAGTGGCCATCTTGGGGCCAGTGGAACTTCCGCCCTCCATATTGGTCAGTGTGTTGGCGAGGTGGGGTGGAAGGGTTGGTATGTAATGTATAGTTTCATTAGATTTCCATGCTAGAGGGCAGTTGAGTGAGCTCATGCTGAGGGAGTTCCCCGTATCAAAAAGGTACATGACTAAAGAGTGGTAGGACTGACAGAGGGCTCTGCCTTCCTAGAACTGCTGGGTCTACCTCAGGACTGTTGTGAGATAATTATGTGCATAGGAGCCAGAGTGAGGCAGCGAAGAATGATTGACCCTTCCGGGAAGCAGGGGAGCTTTGCCTGACAAGTGTTTCCTGCATTGACCTCTGTCTGAGTCTTAAGGATTTTCATTTTTTAAGGCAACAGCATTCTGTCTCATTTTCAGAACTTTTATTAGTTTTCAGGTGGCTGATTGGTACAGTGAGTGGCCAGCAGGTGGCGCCAGAGACAGTTGCTAACGGGACTGCCCTAAATGGTCAGCGTTGAAGCTCTGCATTTGGGCCTCAGGTGTTCATGCAAGGGAGACTGAATGGAAGAATCTGGTGCGTGGTTTTAATGTGGAAAAGGGGCAATCAGAGAGATAATTATTATCTCGGAAATACCAGTAAGATATTTTCTGCTTTGGTATTTATCAAAAGTCAATTTCAGAAAAACAAAACAAAACAAAACAAAAAACAAACAAGCAAAAAACAAAAGCCAAAGCCAAGAAAAGTCTTTGTGAGATAACTTTGAAGGCTTGGTGTAAATAAAGGGTACAAAACACTTCTGTAACAAAACTTCTATTGACTGCATATTGAACTGTTAAGACCCAGAGTGGCACATGATGAGAGAGTTAATGGAGAATTGGCACAGCAATGCTTCGCAGAGGCCCAAGGGCAAAGGAGAGCAGTTAATTTTGGGTAACTTCACAGTGGGAATGAGGAGGACTTTGGAAGTGATAGGAATGTGGGAGAGAGACTCCCAGATTGAATGCAAAGGGTCAACCTCAGCTTAAGGTGCAACCCTCACGTCCTGTACTTGATATTTGAAGTCCCTTGTCAGAATTCATAAAGAAGGATGCTTGTCTATGAGGTGTGAGGGGGTGAGAATGTATAGGTAAACTTAAGAGAAGCCAGTTGTTTTCTGCTGGGAGATAGCTCATTTGGTACAGCGGTTGTCCAGCATGTGTGAAGCCCTTGGTTTGATCCCTAGCACCACATAAAACTAGGGATGATGGTGGTACAAGCCTGGAACCCCAGCACTGACTGGGGAGGTAAGGTCAGGAAGATCAGAATTCAAGATCATCCTTGGCTACATCTCAAGTAAGAGGCTAGCCTGAGCTACAATGAGACTCTACTAAAAATAAAATGAAGAAAAAAAAAAAAAACACAATTCAAGAACACCCAGTTTAGTAGCCCTTGTTAACTCAGAGGATATCAGTGGTTTCTCTGGTCTCTAAGCTGAATCACGATTACATCTTGTGTTAGTAAACGCCACAAGGTTTTAATGCTGTCAGTATATAAACACCTGCATTTGCCACAGACTTTTTTTTTTTTTTTTTACTAGAGATGAGTAATGGCTGCCCAGTTTGGTCAGGACAAATGTTCCTATGCTTTCCTGGCCTTGATATAGACTTGTTTTTCAACACTCCAGGGAACAAATGCAAAACTCAGGAGATGATTCATGTTGAGTGAGAAAGAAGAGAAGTCATCATTTTCTTAAAAATGTGTGGTACAAAATGAAAAAAAAGTGCAACACAATGAAGCTCCCTGCAGGGGTCCTCGTTTGGAAGTAGGGAGAGTTGAGTCCACCCAATAGAAGACTTATTCAGAAATGAGATAGATTCTAGATATTATAGAACATTGGGAAGGCTGGAAGAGATGCAAAGAAGGCCAAGGCAGAGAAGGCTGAGGACATGTGTGTAAACTATAATAATTCTTAGAGAAAGAAATGGAGCCAATTATAAAGAAAGATAGAAAGGACAACAAAGGGAGCCATTCTAAACTAGCAGGAAAAGAGAAACAACAAGCACTTGCAGGTGAATGGGACTGTTGGGGTTCACGAGCTGGAAGTTTAATCCCCCATGCTGCAGCATGGAGGGCTGGGACCTTGCAGAGATGGCTAGAGGCTTGGGGTGCAGCTCAGGCAAGAGTGCTTATCTAGCTCTGGATTAGGTCCCCAGCAGCACACAAACTGGGTGGCCGGGTGTAGTTGGCACATACCTGCAATCCCAGCACATGGAAGGTTGAGGCAGGAGAACTCCAAGTTCCAGGTCATCCTGACTTGTAATAATGAGTGTGAGGCAAGCCAGGGATACATGAGATCTTGTCTCAAGTTAGGTAGGTCACGGTCACGGGGGCTCTGCACAATAAGTTACGTGGGAAAGAGCCCTTTCTCCCCCTCTGCCCGCTTTCCTGACTCCGGATCCTCAATAGGCTGACACAGCAACAAGCTGTTTGCCAGATGCAGCTTCCCTGATGTTGGACTTTCTAGCTGCTGGAGTCATGAGCCAAAATGCACTTCTGCAGCTAACAAATTACCCAGCTTGTGGTATTCTGTCATAGCAACACTGACATAGATTAAGACAGATGGAAAGTAAGTGTTTCCCCAAGTTTTCAGGCCGACTTAAAATAAGATCTATGCCAAGACAGTCCTGGTAAAGATTTTACATTTCAAAAGAAAGAGAGAGCTTCCAAACAGACTGAGAGAAAACAAAACAGATGCTTCGAAAGGATAGAAATCAGGTTAATCTCAGTCATCTTATTTTAGAGATGTGTAACTTTTTCTGAGGATGTTTTCATGAATACTTTGGGCTTCTCCTCCAAAATTTTGGGCTTCCTTCCTCTTTCTCTAAAGCCTTTTCCCTACCATGTGGCTGTTTCTTAGCCACCTGTCTGACCTCCAAGCCAGATTAAAGAACATGGTTTTCCCCCTTCCCTCCTACATTTGCCCTTTCTGAGAAGAGCCCAACTTTTACAGCTTGCCTGCTCTAGGATTTTTCTTTTAGGGTTAGGGCTAGGATTAAGAAAAGGAAAGAAAGGTAGATAGACAGACAGACAGAAAAAACAAACTCATAAAAGTGTCCTTGAGCTCCTGTTTGAGTCAATTCTTAAAATTCTTTTATTAATGAGACCAAGAACCCCAAGTAGGGACCCAGAGTTACCTTGTATCAAAAGGAGAAAGTTGCAGAAAGAAAAAAGGTAGCAGCAAAGGAATAACAAAGATAATAAAAACTAAGTAACAAATCTCCCTACAGCAGAGAACCAGAAAATCCTTTGCTGACTGTGGACAGGAAACTACTTTAGCCAGGCAAATGCAAATGCTTCATTATATTTGTATATGCCTGGCAGTGTGTTTACAGAAACTTTGAATATCGTTGAAATGCCAAGCCTAGCTCCAGCCCTGGGGCAATGGCTGGTGGGTGGTTTTTCCTCCAAGAGACCAAACAGCAAAATTCACAGAAATGAGAAAGGCAGAGGACTCACTCCAGGGCTGGCCCCTGTCATCCTTCTACACACTCTTGTCTGCCAGAATTGCTCATCACCAACATCGTGGATCTCGTTTACAAAGAAGTCAGAGTCAGTCCTTTTGGTCAAGTTAAATAAAACTTATCAACAGCCAGCTTCAAAGGTTTATTTATTTAAAAATCTTCGTTGGGACTGAAAGATAGCTCAGAGGTTAAGAGCACTGACTGCTCTTCCAGAGGACCTGGTTCAATTCCCAGTACCCGTATGGTGGCTCACAACCATCTGTAACTCCAGTTCCAGGGGATCCAATGCCCTCTTCTGGCCTCAGAGAGCTGTGATAGCCCCACAAAAAGGGATATAATTGTGTGGGGCAAGCACCATGCACTGTATTCAGGGTTTGATAAAAGAAATGCTTCCATTGGGCATGGAACTACAGGTTCCAACCTGAGGCCTTCAGCAGGTACCATAATTCACTAAGTATTTTTAGTGTGGGTGCTGCCCAGCTCAATGGTTTTTCTGTTTTCCTTTAGAGTTGTCACTAATAGTGCACATTACCTGCATCTGTCACTGTTCCCCTTGGGTTTATGAGGCTTCAGTCTTCCTAGGAACAGCCAGCACTGTCCCTCTCTACCCTGTGTGTGTGTGTGTGTGTGTGTGTGTGTGTGTGTAGAATGCATGTGTATGTACGTGTGTGAAGGTTCACATGCCTGTGTGTGTACCTTCAGGGGCCAGAGGTTGACATTGGGTGCCTTCCTTCTTTGGTCTTCATCTTCCTTTTTTGAAGTAGGTTCTCAAAACCCAGGACTCGCTTTATTGACTACATCAGCTGGCCAGCAAGCCCCATTGATTCTCCTGCATCCTCCATCTACCAGGGCTGGGTGACAGTCAGATGTAGTCACAGCCAGCTTTTCTGTGGGTGCTGTGGATCCAAGCTCAGTGCTTATGCTCATGCAGCAAGCCCCTTACTCACTGAGTCATCTCCAGCACAAATTACTTGCTCCATACAATTACCCCTCTTTGTAGTGACAACACCGTCCTCTGAGGCCAGAAGAGGGCATTGGCTCCCCTGGAACTGGAGCTACAGATGGTTGTAAGCTACCATATGGATACAGGGACTTGAACCCAGGTCCTTTGAAAGAGCAGCGAGGCCTGTAGGGTCTTTGAGTGGCTCCATTAGCAAGGTCTGTTTCTAGACGCTTCCTCTCTACTCAGGAATGTATCATGGTGGTTAAGAGCCGGGTTCTGGAGTCAGGCTTCTGGGATCACATCATTCCACCACTCTTGAGTAATTTAATGG
Source organism: Peromyscus leucopus (assembly GCF_004664715.2). Taxonomy (NCBI): domain Eukaryota; kingdom Metazoa; phylum Chordata; class Mammalia; order Rodentia; family Cricetidae; genus Peromyscus; species Peromyscus leucopus. The sequence continues at coordinate 31,732,000 of NC_051086.1, read as the reverse complement.
TTTTGGTTTTAAGTGTAGCTGTCTTACATGTTTGTAAAAGGGCTTAAGGGAGATAATGTATGGAAATACACTGCACAGTTTTCTGGTCCTGTGAAGAAAATGAATGTGACCTGTGTTTAGTATTGCTGTTGCTGCTATTGCTTTTTCTGTTTTTATTTCTGCTGTGGTGGTTTGAGTATAATTGGCCCCCATAAGCTCATGGGGAGTAGCACTATTGGGAGGTGTGGCTTTGTTGGAGTAGGTGTGGCCTTGTTGGAGGAAGTGTGTCACTGTGGAGGTGGGCTTTGAGGTCTCATATATGCTCGAGCCATGCCCAGTGTCCCAGACCATTTCCTGTTGCCTCCGGGATCAAGATGTAGCTCCTTCTCCAGCACCATGTCGGTCTGCATCTTGACATGACAATAATGGACTGAATCTCTGAAACTGTATACCAGCCCCAATTAAATGTTTCCCTTTATAAGAGTTGCTGTGGTCATGGTGTCTCTTCACAGCAATAGAAACCCTAAGACAACTGCCAATGGGTCATACTACAGTAGTCAGAGGTTTAGATTCTGTAGGTTTTGATGAGAGTTGGGAAACTGAGTGCCTTTGATACAGGTGGCTGTCAAATCACATCTTGAGGAAAATTCCCATTGCTTTTAGGATCCGAGCATTCTCTGGCCTTCAGATGGCTCCCCGCCAAAGTACGAGCATCTTTGCCAGGGATTGCCACTCCTACTACTTTACTAAGAATGTTCATTCAGCAAACAATTTTGGAGACACCGCTGCTCCTAATTCATTCTTCTGGTGCTTGAGATAGAGAAACGGGCCTACAAACTATACTTAGAATGCTCTAAGTCCCTTGGAAGAAGAAGCTTGGTTAGCAAGGGTGCCACTGGCAGTATCTAAGGGGTGGTTATATGAATGAACATTTTAACATGTTTTTATATTTTTGGTTGTGAGTCTAGCCTTTAATGGCTGAGCCATCTCTCCAGCCTGATTTTAACATGTTTTTAAACATGGGATGCTGGTTTCCATCTACAGTTTAAGACAGTGAAATTATGTATATTACTAAGTTTGTATTGAAGATAAAACTATTTTTTATTAATAAACTATTAATTGATGAATTGAGTTAAGTCTTTGAAGTTAGTAGAAATGGGAGACACAGTGGAAATCCTGAAGGGGTGGTGCAGGAATGATTGGAGCTTAGGAAGGGCCGCACTTTGAGTACAGGATAGCAAGGTTCTTTTACTCAATGTAATTCTTTAAACAGCAGCGGGCTTCACCTTGGAGGGTGAGACAGTCTCACAGGGGAGGTGGTAGGTTTTGTTCCTATTCTCTTCTCATTCAAACCAGGAGAATCAATCTAGGAAGAGCACTTGCTGGTGGATGTGACCCTTCTCTCAGTGCTTGACATAGTTTATCTTCTGTTATTGTCATATCCTGTGTGGTGGGTTGAATGCTGCCCCCCCCCCATTACTGTAGATGAAGAAAGCAAGGCCCCAAGCTACTGAGGAGAGGAAGGACTGGGCCCAGGCAGCCCTGTCTTGAGTTCTGGCCTTGAAACAGTAGTCCTCCATCTTGACCTGGCAGAGAGTAAAGATGGTTACAATGAGGTCATGGAAAAATGTGTTATGTTTGTGTGTGGAAGGAAGTAGTGTGGCTTGTAAGACTGGCTTGTATTGTTTGTTGAACCCACTGAAACCCCAAAAAGCATGGGGACTCTAGGGACGAAAGCAGGTATTAAGAACTTAAGTTTGGTAACAGCCTAGTATTAAGCCAAAGGTGGGTCCCTTCCAATCTCAGGGCTCTGGAGACAGTTGTGTGACCACGTCATCAGTAGTAGGACCAAGGTAGAATGGAAATGGCTGTGAAAGAGATCCCAAGTTCCTGCTCTTTTCTTTTTATGCTGTTAATAACCTGAGATGTTGCTGTTATGTGGGGTTGTATGCTTTTGGAGAAGAAAACTTCTGCTAAAACACTCAGCCAGACAAGGAAGATGCTAGGGCTCTGTGATGACACCAGTGGCCTTAATGCAGCTCCAAATGTCAACACCTTCAACGGGCTTGGCAAATAAGAGTCCTGTGGAAATTACATTTTTAATAAAACACAGTTTGCAGATTGCTAGTGGAATGGATTTCCTGCATTGGAAGCACAACCTTTCCAGCCCAGCAACTTCACCCCTCCATGTTGCTCCTCTCCAAATCCTTCGTCCTTTGTAAAAGAGGTGTTCTCTGACTTAAGCCTTCTGAGTCTTCTGAGTCCTGCTAGTTCACTGTGGGAAAGAAGTAAATGTCATGCAAATAACCAGTTATTGCTGCTTGTTCATAGTATGTCTGTTAAATGAGATGAAAGAGACACATCATTGTCGGAGTGCACTGTCAATTGTAGGCCACAATGATAAATAATTGTAAATAAGGGAAGGTATGCTTTAAATGGAGTTTTCTTAGAAATTGCACAGCTGTTCTGTTTTGTCAAAAAAAAATTGATACCTGAAAAGTTTAGATTTAGAAGATATATTTCAGAAATTATTAACTGTAGCTGAAGTTTTCTCCAGTCCTGCCTGGCCCACGGTCAGGACAAATCTCTCTCACCCGCCAGTCCCGCAGCCGCTCAGACCCAACCGAGTAAACACACAGAGACTTATATTGCTTACAAACTGTATGGCTGTGGCAGGCTTCTTGTTATCTATTTCTTATATCTTAAATTAACCTATATCTATTAGTCTATAAGTTGCCACATGGCTCGTGGCTTACCGGCACCTTACATCTCGCTTTTCATGGCAGGCGGCTGGCAGCGTATCTCTGACTCAGCCTTCCACTTCCCAGAATTCTCCTCTCTCCTTGTCTCGCCTATACTTCCTGCCTGGCTACTGGCCAATCAGTGTTTTTTTTCTTTAATTAATCAATCAATTACTCAATCAATCAATCAATCATCCACAGCAATTAACCTTTTAGGGATTGAAGAACACACTATTAGAAATTGATGAGTCTCTCAGACCCTCTTTCCTTCCTCCAGCCAAAGCAGTCTAAAAAATTGAGATTGTAGTCTCTGGTTTTAATTTTTATTTTACTATTTGTTGGCTCTTTGTTGTTAGGGAAGTTAAGTAATTCTTCTGACCTCTGCTTCTACATGTGTAGATGAGGAGATTCATATTTATATGTGTAATGTATTGATATGTATATAGTATGGCTTTTTAGTAAGGGTTAGATCAGCTATTACATAAAAAGTACCTAGAGAAGTTGTTGTTGGTACTAAGTATCATTGTTCATATTTTTACCATTTTGTTCAGTGATATGGAGATCATAAAACACATCAATAATAATATTTCTGTTTACCTTAAGTTTATTGATTGCATTCATCATATCCAACAATTTTCATTAGAGATTAAATATGGAAAGTTTACCCACTATGTAGAAATTGATTTTCTTTTTTCCTTATAATTGGCACATAATTGTGTATATTTGGGGGTGCGGTGTGGTAATTTGACCCATGTACATGATGCATAATGACTGAGTTAGTATAACCAGCCTTTCTGTCTCCTTACCATTTCTCTGTGTTTGGCACCTTTGAATGCCTCCTTCTGGCTCTATATAAACAGTACAGCAAGTTCTAAGCCACAGTTACTCCGCTCTGCTACTGAACACAGCAACTTACTCCTATTTAACCTATTTAGGCACCCATTTTCCAACATTCCCAACTTCCTCCTTTTCCCCTGTTCTCCTAACGACCAATATTCTATTGCCTTCTTTGAGAAACATTTTTCTTCCCATCTACACATATAGAAGCAGAGGTCAGAAGAATCACTTAACTACCTAACAACAAAGAGCCTACAAACAGTAAAACAAAAATTAAAACCAGAGACTACAATCTCATTTTTTTTTAGACTGCTTTGGCTGGAGAAAGGAAAGAGGGCCTGAGAGACTCATCAATTTCTAATTGTGTTTTCTTCAATCCCTAAAAGGTTTAATAATTTCTGAAATATATTTTCTGAATCTAGACTTTTCAGGTATCAATTTTTTTTGACAAAACAACAGCTGTGCCATTTCTGAGAAAACTCCATTTAAAGCATACCTTCCCTTATTTACAGTTATTTATCATCATGGCCTGCAATTGACATATATAAATGGGAATATGCATCTTTTCTTGTGTCTGGCTTATTTCACTTGAATTGATATCTATCAGTTGTAAGAAGATGGCTTCTAGTTTGGCAAAAATCATTTTATATAGGTTTCTTAAAGTTTTTTTGTTTGTTGTTTGAGAATTTTGCACATGCATGTAACGTGTTTTGATCAAATCCATCCACATTCCCTCCTCGTCTAATCACTCCCCTCTCCTCACCACTTCTCCCTCCCAACTTTGTGTGCTCCTTTGAAAAGCTACCGAGTCTATTTAGTGCTGCCTCTATGTACACGGGTGTGGAACCATTTACTGGAGCATGCATGGGTAAACTTTCAGGGACCACATCCATGAAGAAAGCCAATAAGCCAACTCTCTCTCCCAGCAGCCATTAGTTGCCAATAGCTCTACAGCTAGGGGTGGGATTTCATGAGCCCCTCCCCCACTTGTGCTAGGATTTTTGGCTAGCTTGTTCTTGTGCAGGTCTTACACATATAGTCACAGCAGCTATGAGTTCTGTGTTAGGAGTATTTCTTTTAAAGAACAACATCTTTAGGTGTGTTTGAAAAAAAATTTTTTTTTTGAAGAAGCAAACAAGTTGCACTTAGTTTTTCTGGGTGCCCTCTCTGTGCAAAGCAGTCCCTTGGGCAGGACGTAATAGACTTCTGAATTCTGTGTTTTGTGTTTGTGACTGATACTTGGCTCTGTCATCCAACCTTATTTCAGTAGTTTCACATTTATTGGTCCTATTATTAGTTGCTTCTAATCTGAACAGACATGCAACTTTATCAGATAAATGCCTTTTTGGCGCCCTTTCCATGAAATACACAATCTGGGTCCAGTAAAGGGCTCCCTTCCATGGGGTGGTAACTGTGGGGAGTTGGCTATTGTGCACAGATAACAGAGAGCAATACTTGCTAGAAGGAGGCTAGTTCATTTCTTAGTATACCCTGCAGAGATAGGTATGCATATTTGTGTCAGTTTATCAGATGTTCATTACTTGCCTGACATAATACATGGTATAGAATAGGGGCAGCAATAATGGACAAATGTATGGCTGAGTCTAGAGAGCATATCCATACAAATATTCTGTAGAGTGGGACTGTAACCAAGCAATTGAAACCTAGATCAAAGGAGCTTCCAAACAGATAAGGATCTGTTTCCTACAAGGATATGCAATGACAGATAGCCCTGCAGAGCATCAGACAAAGCTGCTCCTGAGTTCATGAGCTCAACACACATGATGAAGGTGGTGGTGGTAATGATGGTTTATACCCCATTTCTTGAGCACCAACTGTTGTGGACTCTGCACATGTCATCTAATTTAATCCTCAGAATAATTGGGAGATAGATATTACCATACCTATTTTCTACACAGGGTAACCTAGACAGAGGTGGAGTAGCTTCAGCAAGACCACACAGCTCTAGTAGTTGGCTCGAGCCCAGGTAGGCTTTGCTTCCAGAGCCTACATTTTTTTCCTTACCATATTATTTCTATGCCATACATTAAAGTCTTCAGGACCTGGAGCAGGATCAGAAAAGAATCTCTTGCACTTGATGATCCTGTTCTTGGCTCTGTGGTAGACTGCTAACTTCAGATAACACAATAAAAGAAATGCTAATCAGAATGCTTCAAAAGACCTATTGAATTTTAACTCTAATGATCAGGGTCAGAGAACTCTAAGTCTATTGCAAATTGATCAAATGGATTAGGGTTTCTTATAGATGATTTAAGTAATCAGAGTGAGATGTGCCAATGTAGTAGAAAAGTACCACAATTTTGCAACCACCAACTTGGTTTTGAGTCATACATGGATAACTTAATTGTGTGATCTTGGGAAAGTCATTTCTTGACTCTAAACTTGTTCCATTATTTACAGATGGGAAAGGTGAAGTTTTATAATACTTATCTAGCATTATAGTTGTGATAATAAATAAGACCTTATTTAGGGTGTTTTCTAGACTAAAGTACAGTCAATATATTTCTTGTGGCTAGTAACTTACATTCCTGTTTTTCTTTGCATTTTTTGTTTTTCTTTTACCTTATAGACATTTTACAAGCATTTTTATTTGCTTTTCTTCTGAGCTTTCTTTGACTGATTTGATGGAAAAAGTGATTTCCCCTTTGCAATTGGAACAAATGTGATTGGCTACAAATTTTATTAAATTGGAAAATTACTTTAGCATTTGGGTTGTCAAAGTCATTTGAACTGAATAGGTTGGAAGGAATGTTCAGTAACAGTTATGTGAAAGTGTTCAGGGGTTGGAAAGATGGCTCAGTGGTTAAGAGTGTATACTGCTCTCCCAGAGGACCCCAGTTCTCTTCTCAGCACCCATGTTGGGTGACTTACAACCTCCTATAATTCCAGCTCCAGGGAATCCAGCGCCCTCTTCTGGCTTCCACAGGCACTGCCCTCATGCACACATACCCCCACACAGGCACACACAGACACAATTAAATATAAAATCTTTTTACAAAAGTATTTGGAATGTCAACTGATGGTAAGCTTAGCAAGAGATAGGACAAAGTCAGCTGGATGAATGAGTGGACCCTGAGTATCTAGACTCATGGGGATAGCAACATCTAGAGCTGGTCAACCTACCCTGCATTCAGTATGCAATTTGTTGATCCTTTGTGAATGGGTGGGGTTTCATGTCCCTGCCAATCCTCTGGGTCTTCCATCTTTTAATCTGTGTCTATTTTAATGGGTGAGAAGTGGAACTTCTCTATGGTTTTAATTCCACTTCTCTAAAAATTAAATAGACACTCATTTCCAAGAACCCATTTATTCTTCTTCTGGGTATTCAAGAGAAATAAAAGCATACATCCAAACAAAAATTTGTAAAACAGTCTCTATATCAACTATTCAGAATAGTTCCAAATGAAAATAGTCAAATGTTGATGAACTGCAAAGTTAAGACAACCAAATTATGATATATCCTTATATTTGAGAATATAAATAAATAAGTATATAAATAGACAAAAGGATAGAAAGGGAAAGATTTTTTTCATAATTTACAGTAATATTGATGAAGCTAAGAAGCCAGTTACAAAAAGAACTAGGGCTCAAAATTACTGTGTCAGTATAGGAAAGAAATTAATCTATAGTGGTAGAAATGAGACCAGGGATTATTCTACAATAAAGATCACCAGGGAACTCTCTGAGTTGATATGGATAATCCCTATTTCTACAGAGGTGTGGGCTTTATGAGCTTGTGTGTATTGTCAAAACTCATTAACTTGTCAGAGTTAAAATCTGTTCATTTTGTTATGGGTTGGTTACACTTCAATAGAGTTGATCTATAAAACCTAAAAATCTAAAGAGATAGTAAAACGAAGGCCTTTGATAGTATTTTGAGGGGAGGGATTTGGAGACCTCACAAATCCTTCCAAGAAGAATCCTAACACACTTAACTATAAGAGGAGACATGAACGATGACATGCCAGCCAGACTCTCAGCCTTCCAAGGTCTTTCTATGAAGAATTAGGATGCCTATTATGTGTTGTTTCAATGATTAAAAGAGAATGTTAGGGAAACAGAGTTTGGTCTCCATGGAGAGAAGAGAATTAGAGGTGTTGTATGGTGTACTGGGATGCCTTGGGTGACTATAAGCTCCTTGTAACTCAGTGTGGCTGAATAACTGTGGAATAGGCTTTGGGGGGAGCTCACATTATGGTGGGGGAAATTTGATAGAATAACTCCATTCCTTCTCCAGTGCACACTCTGCAATTAGGGGTTATGTGGGATAAATGGTTACACATGGGCTTTGGGGTTAGCCTGTCTAGACCTGAATCTGGGGCTCTTCAGCCTGTCACTAATGAGATACGTGCTCATGCAAGTCCCAATCTTTTTATTTTTTATTTTTTATTTTTTTATTTTTTTTTAAAGATTTATTTATTTATTATGTATACAGTATTCTGTCTGCATGTATCCCTGCAGGCCAGAAGAGAGAGCTAGATCTCATTACAGATGGTTGTGAGCCACCATGTGGGTGCTGGGAATTGAACTCAGGACCTTTGGAAGAACAGCCAGTGTTCTTAACCTCTGAGCCATCTCTCCAGCCCCCCAATCTTTTTATAGTAGAAATGGTATCTCATGTGAGTGTGTATATGTGCCCATGCATTGTGTGTTTATGCATGTTTATTTCTTTTCAATCTGCAACCCACTCCCAAAGCTGTATGACCTTAAACAGTTGTACCTGAGGTAGGTCATATGAAGGGTATATCCAAAGACTGAGCACATGCACCAAGTGCATGCTGTATGCTCAATAAATTATTATTATTATTATTATTATTATTATTGTTTATTCATATTACTAAGAGTCTAAGAATTTTATTTAAGAGTAGATGTTTAGGGCAAAAATAAGCAGCTTATATTAGATCTTTTCTATTGGACTCAAAGAGCCTGTTATTTCTAACAAGAAGAATGATTAACCTTACATAGGTTAATTAAAAATTGGAAAATTATCCTTTGTAGCAGAGTGTCAAACTTTGTGACTAATAAAATATGCAGTGCATGTTTCAGTGTAAGGGGATTTCTTTTATTTGGTGGTTGGATTCTTTCTTGGACCGAAGCCATAGCACCATAGCTGACCTTACAGGGAGAAGTACAGTTGATAGGATTAGGCTTATGTAGATCGCTGTCTTGTGGGACCTGTTGCTGTAGCACCATGAGGAGTGTCAGTGAGTAAAGGATCAATGTCCAATAATCTAGGCCAGAATGCTTTGCTTCCCTAGAGGTTGGATAGATTAAAAATTTCATTCACTTAGAAACAGGTCACTCAGTTTCATGGCTCATAATTTTAAAGTAATGAAAGGATGCATATAACACATTTCCTTTCTTTCCCCAGATCCCCAGCCAACCAGGTCCTCTGCAGTGGCAACCTGTGCAACCAGTTTCCCATGCATTGTTCTAAGGATGCTTATTCCACTCATGGAGTCTTGGGAATCCTTGATTCATTTTTATTTTAAATAGACTGCCTCAGTGTGTTTTCTACCTTGTGTTGGTAATTTAACAGTATGTATTTAATGCTTCATTTAAAAGCAGAGGGAGACTCTAAGGGAAGGGAATAGACTAGAGGAAGGAAGAAGAAGAGAGGAGAGACTAAAAGGGAGAGAAGAAGGGAGGTGAATATACGGTCCATATGAAATCTAACACTATGTTAAATGAATATATACCAATCAAACAAAATATGCTATATGTAAAACATGTCATTTCAGAACTTGAAATCTTTCTCATTCACTGTGGTAGCTACTTTGTGTTCTACTGCACTACATCCCTTGTCCTCTGTTTGGCCAGTTAGGTGCTGACAGACTTTAGGTTGTCTCCCACATCGAGTTAATTAAAAATAGCTCTGATAAAACACTACCTGGTTCCTAGGTCATTGACATGTGCAACATATTTACAAGATGATTTTTCAAGTAGATTTCTTCAGGGTCTGGGTCTGAGATGTCTCAGTAGTTAAGATCACTTGCTGCTTTTCCAGAAGACTCAAAATTTAGTTCTGAGCATTCAACATCATTCAACTCATACCCATCTATAACTCCTTCTTCTGGCCTCCATGAATACCCAAGCACACATGACATACACCCACATACACCCACACCCACACCCACACACACCCACACACACACACACACACACCACCCACCTGCCCACGCCCCCACACACAAATAAAATCTATAAACAAGTAGATTTGTTCAGTGAACTGGCACATGCACTTACTAAATTTTTTGATAGATCTCATCCATTAAAGTCACAGCAATTTACCTTCCACCAACAACAGAAACCCTAACAGCAACTTGACACATTCTCATAGTTCTTGACCTTTGCTAGTCTGGTGTGTGAGAGGTGAGCTCAGCATCCCTTCACATGTTTAGTAGTGAGTTGTGTTTGTTTTCCTGTGCATAGTCTGCTTATAACCTTTTGCAAACTTTTGGATTGGTGCAGTATGATAATTTTTTTCTCGTTCAATGCTTTAGAATGAATATGCTTAGAATATGTCATTTGTATCCTATTTACCTTCAGACTTTATGTTTATTTTAAATTTTAATGTGCAGTTAAATTTAGTTTTTTTTTTGTCCTATCAGTTAAAATACATTTATCAATTTGTGTAACTGCCACTATTGGGATATACTGGGGCTGAAGTAATGGCTCAGCAGTTAAGAGCCCTGGCTGTTCCTCCAGAGGATCCAGATTTGATTCCCAGCACCCACATGGAGGCTTATAATCATTTATAACTACAGTTCCAGGGTATCTACTGACTTCTTCTGGCCTCCACAGGCACCAGGCATGTGTGCAATACAACTGTCCTAGGAAACTCTTTCTAATTGGCTCTTTCCTGCTTGTGAACATTGGCAATCATTGTTCTGTTCTCCCCAGCCAAGCTTTTGCCTTTCCCCAAATCTGATGTAAATGGAGTCAGGCAGTGTCAACCTTTGGAGACTAGTGTCCCCAGGACCAAGCCTCTAAGAGTCCCTCTTGGTGCTGTGTCCAGGAACTAATTTCTCTTTATTGCTGAGTGACATTACACATATGTGCATGTAACAATTTCCTTACCCATTCAGCCTCTGAAGGATATTTAAATGTTTCAGAATTTGGTAATTCTGAGGAGAGTTGCTTTAAATGTTCATTTATTTTATGGGTACGGATGTTTTGCTTGCATGTGTGCAAAGGTATCACGTGTGTGCCTGGTGCCTTGTGGAGACCAGAAGAGGGAGTGAGATCCCTTGGAACTGGAGTAACAGGTGGTTGTGAGCCACCAAGCGGGTGCTGGGAATTGAACCCCAGTCTTTGGGAAGAGCAGCCAGTGCTAGTAACTGCTGAGCTGTCTTTTCAGTCCCAGCATTCATGCTTTTACGTGCACATAAGCAAGTTTGCATTTCTGTAGAGTAAGTGTGCAAGTGTCAGTTTTCCTTCACTGTTCCCTTTACTTACCATAGTGACATTTAAAAGTCTCTTTTTTTGGCTATTTTTTTCAATAATTGAGTAAAACTGAAATTTATTATAAGCCACAGTCATCCTAGGGACCTCCATGCTATATATATAGCCTCTATGGTTCTATGGGTTGTGGTCTGATTGTTCTTTATTTTATATCTAGAATCCACCTATGAGTGAGTACATACCATGACTATCTTTCTGGGTTTGGGTTACCTCACTCAAGATGATTTTTTCTAGTTCCATCCATTTGCCTGCAAATTTCATGCTTTCATTGTTTTTCTCTGCTGAGTAGTACTCCATTGTGTATATGTACCACATTTTTTTCATCCATTCTTCCGTTGATGGGCATCTAGGTTGTTTCCAGGTTCTGGCTATTACAAATAGTGCTGCTATGAACATAGCTGAGCATGTATCTTTATGGTATGAATCAGCATTCCTTGGGTATATGCCCAAGAATGGGATGGCTGGGTCTTGAGGTAGTTCGATTCCTAATTTTCTGAGAAACCGCCATACTGATTTCCACAGTGGTTGTACAAGTTTACATTCCCACCAACAGTGGAGGAGTGTTCCCTTTGCTCCACATCCTCTCCAACATTGGTTGTCGTTGGTGTTTTTGATTGTAGCCATTCTAACAGGTGTAAGGTGGTATCTCAGAGTCGTTTTGATTTGCATTTCTCTGATGATGAAGGATGTTGAGCATTTCTTTAACTGTCTTTCAGCCATTTGTATAAAAGTCTCTTTTAATGTTACTTCTTAGTTATTGACAAATTTTGCTTTTTGACAATTTCATACATGTATATAGTGTATTCAGATCACTGTGTCTTTAATACTTCCTTATTTCTGTCCCATCCCTACCAGTGCCTTTTCTTTTTTACAAACCACTTTTCCTTTTTACTAGTTTTTATTTTGTTTAGTGTCTCATGGAGTGCAGTAGTCAGGGCTGTTTGTACGACCTTGAGTTTGGAATGAACCCATTTGAGCCTAGTGGACTGACTAGTTGATACACAACTGGATATTTGCCTTACTTTCCCTCAGAATCTGCTCATTGCCAACAGACCAACAGTAAACGGTAGTTCTATCCCTGTGAGAACCTTCCCCCTTTAAAGTCAATTGTTAGGAGGGCCTGACTTGTGTGAGCCCAGTGCTTGTAGGCACACAGGCATAGCTGCTGAGTTCATGATTGCCATGGCTGTGTTGTGCTTAGAAGGTTGCATTTCGGAGCCCTTCTCTCTGTCTTCCAGCTCTTCCATTCTTCCTGCCATTTCTTTTATAGGGTCCTCCAGACATTGTAGCATGTATGACTCATTGATGATATACTGTAGACACACTGAATTCTACCAATACCCTCTGAGGATTACTTGATTTTCTTTGGCACACAGTGAAATTATCAAATATTGTAGACTTGGTTGTATACTTTTTGTGCCTTATGGAAAATTCTCCATGGTTTCCAAGCCTGTCTGGCTTATTGGGACTCAACCAATAAGCAGTTTCTTTCAAGCTCTTCCAGGGTTCAGTTTAGGGCTTTGTTAAGCTAAGTAGAGAGTAGACCTTACCCTAGCTAATGACCTTTACTCCTAAGAGGAAGCCAGAAGTTAATGAGGTGTTAAATAACTTTTCCACTGGGCTAGGCTCCCAGACTTCTCTAGCATTGCTTTAACTCTAGGGTCTCTGGTCTCTTCTCAAGCTGATTGTAGCCCTTCCCTAGAGAGCCTCATGTGGCCTTACTCTGCAGCATGTGGGCTCAGTCCTGGATCGAGAGTTTGGGGCAGGCTTTCTGTTAGGTATTTATCTTCAGGGCCTTGCCTCATAGCTTCTGATACATCAGCTGCCCTGAACTTTTTATGCCATTCCAGCTTTGCGGCATCCCCACACTGCTTGAATTTCTGCTTGTAGGTTAGAAAATTGTACCCAGGAAGACTGCCCCAGTGTGTGAAAATGGACCCTCTACTTCTCTATTTTTAGTGTGTGTGTGTGTGTGTGTGTGTGTGTGTGTGTGTGTGTGTGTGAGAGAGAGAGAGAGAGAGAGAGAGAGAGAGAGAGAGAGAGAGAGAGAGAGAGAGGGGCAAGTCTGGTACAGTTACTTCTATGAGATCTGCTTGAATGACAGATCCAGGATGATTTATTAAGAGCCAGGGGTCTTTTGCTTGCAACCTAACTTTTCATCAAGGACAACTTTGCCTTTTCAACTGTCAGAGAACTCTGTGCAGAAGGTCCTGGGGATCTGACCTGGTTTGGTAATGTTTGTGTTCTTATGTTTGTTAAATTGAGTGAATTGGGAACCCTTTTCCAAAGAGCTGAAACATAGCTTCTGTAAACTGCACTAGGTAATGAATTTTTAATTTTCAGCCCAGTTCTACCATGGCAGTAAAAACAAGTTCAATTATATGCTTATTGGGAATTCTTGATTCTTATAAATTCTAAAGCATTTTATTACAGCAGAGATTAGATTTTTTTTCCCTCAGCACAGCATGACTTCAGGAGAGTTCTGTCCTTCTCAGAAGGGAGTTTTCTTATCTGTGGGACAGAGACAAGGTCAGGGAAGGAGAGTATAAAACAAAATTGAAGAGCTGAGCATGGTGACATATATCTATCACCCCAGCGTTCAGGAGGTGGAGGCAGGGAGATCTGGAGTTCAAGGTCATCCTTGGCTAGATAGTGAGTTTGAAGCTAGTTGGGACTACACAAAGCTCTTAAAAAATAAAAAAAAAAAAATGGACAATTTTCTCTTTTAGTCTGGTGTTATACAATAACAAATTATAAATCATGGCTGCATAACTTTTCAGATGTGGCCGTGTACTCTTATGCCAGTCTCCTCAGGAAGCAACAGACTGCATCTCTAGTGGTGAATGACCCGGTTCCTCTCCTGTTAATCTCTAGGCAACAAGGAGTCAGTGTACGGTAGTCCTGCAGTCCAAATGTTTGTTCATTGATTGAAAACTTTGTCATAACCACAATATGCTGTACCAAGTAACTTTGAAATCCCAATGACACATGGCAATAGGCTGTTACTTTTTTCTTTTATTGAAAAAAGATTTGTTTTTCATATAATATATCCTGGTTATGGATACTGTACTCATCCCAGTTCCTCCCTCCATCTCCTCCCATCTGGATCCACACCCTTTCTGTCTCTCATTAGAAAACAAACAGGCTTCTAAAGGATAATAATGAAATAAAATAAAATGATAAATAAATAGTTCACGTGTTGGGTTGGTTGTGACAGGTCTAGTAGGAGCCACAAGTTCTGTCCACCACATGTGTTATTCTCCTTCTAGATCCAGTGAACAAGTACTTTGTGAGTTTGGTGGAAGACCAAGAGCTCAGCTCCAACTGCATGGACATAGTTTCTGTCATTGGTGCACGACATTTGGTAATATCCCATTAGCCAAAGCAAAAGCTTGTGAATAATTCCAACACCACCCAAACAAAGACAATGCTCTTCTTATTGCAGAGGCAAGGGGAAAATGAATATAAGCGCTCACTGTATACTAACACTGAAGCTAAAAAGATAAGATGTGTTACTTGTTCCAGGATCCCTTAAACACTGATCCCAGACCTTCAGGGCTATGATGTTATGAGATGTCAGAGAAAGAATGAAAGGTGTAGTTCTAATGAAATGGAAATGCTCAGGCTTTTAGGATTTTTTCTTTTAATTTCACAGTCTAGGGGATGTTAAACCTGCATTTCTAGCAGCCGACCAGAGAACCATGTTCAGCTGAAATCCCCTGCTATTAATAACAAGTTATGCTGTGATTTTGAGATTTAAAGCCATGATCTCATGTGAAAAAACTGCAGTTGGCCAGGAAGCTGTTTGGGTTTGTAACACTTCTAAAATCACTTCTGCAAAGTCGCTGGGGATTAAATGGAAAACTCATAAACAAATCTGCCCAGAGGATGTGTTGGGGATTTGTTTCAGGAATACTCAGTAAGAAAGGTTCAACAGAAAACTGAGATATGCAAAACTATCCAAACACTTGAAGCAACAAGCTGAGGTTATTGAAATGAATGGCTACAGATACCCAGGAAAACTATGATGGATGGCAGAGAGCAGGGTGGTGGATAGAAACACTGCTGTCTTCTGCTTCCTCTCCTTTTATGAGGGTCTCTTATTTATGAATGAATCTCAGGGTTGCAGTTAGACTTTCTGAATGTGAAGAAAGCTTGGGCTAGAGCATGTCCATATCCTTATGCCCTTTATCCCCTGGGCCATCTATAATTTAGGAGAGTAAAGTCAAGGAGTTTGAATCGAAGGCTTGGGAATGTGGTGCCCAGGAGACCCTGCAAACTCTGGATGCTGGCAGCATGTAAAATAATCAAAGAAGAGAAGCTTCCATGTGCAATGGGTGGCAGTTCAGGAAAATACTCCTTGCTGATTCAAGTGTTGAGATTAAGTGACTATGGAGTGCTTGTCCTAAAGAGGACATCTGTACCACTTCCTACAAACCACAGGGACCAGCATGGAAGACAGGTGGGAAAAGTGAAAGAACCCTAGTATGGGAAGGAGGGCTGTGAAGCACTGTCTGTTGGATATGAAATGGCTGTTTCACCTATGAACTCACAGAAACAGTGGTTACCTACATAAGGCATGCACAGGACTGGGCCCATCAGGATCCCATCAGAGACAAGGGAAGACCTTATAAAGCCACCCCTCCCTGAGGAGTTACAAGCAGTCGATGCTTGCTGGGGATGGAAAGTCACATTCTTCAGTGTTGTTGCCTCTGTTAAGTTCCTCTTGGTCAAGTAAGTAACCTCACACTCACACTAACGAAGGCAAGTGTAATAAAAAGCAGTGGGACATCAAAAAAAGATATGAAGTAAGGAGGGGCACTTGTTTTGGAGAAGGGGTTCAGTAGGAGGGTGAAGGAGGATAAGAGAGTATATGATCAAAGTACACTACATGTAGATGAAGTTGTGAAAGACTGAAAAATAAGAACAATAACAAGAAAAAATGAGCAAAGCCCAGAAGTTAAAGAGGAAAAAACTTACTGAGATATTAGAAAGAATATTTCAGGTTTTTGCTTTGTTTGAACTGTCTTATCCAGCAGTTGAGGAAATAAAAGATCTTTCTCAAACTCCTGTGAGTCTCTGGCCAAGACAGAGGTGCTTGTTGGCTCTTACAGTAGCCATTAACTGCTGACAGCTCCTATCTACTGAGCACTAGTCTATATCAAGGTGTGATAAGCACTGTATGGAAATAGCTTTGTAGTCACTAAAACTCAGTGAAACGGATGCTATATTTTTATATAACTGAGGCACTCAAACCCTACATAGTTTACCTCATTCTATACAGCCACTAAGTGGGGAAGCCAGAATCAACATCTAGTACTTTGACCCACAGTCTGGACTCAACCTTTTCTCTACACTGTGATGAGATCAGTTGGTTAGATGAGGGCATTAAAGATCCTGAACAGACAAGGCTTTCCCTCTTCCTGTAGTCTTAGAAAGCCTGTGCTTGTATGGTGAGCCGTTGAGCTAGCCTTACACGGGCCATGGGGATAGAAAGCCTGGAGGGTTGTACAGAACTGAAGTAAGAATACAGAGCAGCCGTGTGAACTGTCCACAGTGCTGAACCCTGTCTCAGCATTTTTACCCATTATCCCCATCAGCCATGCTTAATAGCGTTTTATCCAGGGAGTCTAGAATTTTAGAGCTGAGTATGCTGTAACAACCAGCGGCTGTATTTCTAATTTCTGATGGGGACTTTTGGGTTTGTTATTCCACCAAATCTGCACAGTAATCCAGGGTCCTTTACTTTGAGAAAGAGAGGGTGGTATGCTGTGGGATGGTCTGTATGTCAAATGCTCTGATTGGTCAATAAATAAAACACTGGTTGGCCAGTGGCTAGGCAGGAAGTATAGGCAGGACTAACAGAGAAGAGAATTGAGAGAACAGGAAGGTGGGAGGAGTCAATGCCAGCCACCACCATGACAAG
Source organism: Peromyscus leucopus (assembly GCF_004664715.2). Classification (NCBI taxonomy): domain Eukaryota; kingdom Metazoa; phylum Chordata; class Mammalia; order Rodentia; family Cricetidae; genus Peromyscus; species Peromyscus leucopus. The sequence goes on along the minus strand of NC_051086.1, from coordinate 31,715,032 downwards.
CAGCATGGGAAGATGCCGGTAAGCCATGAGCCACATGGCAAGTTATAGATTTATGGAAATGGATTAATTTAAGCTATAAGAACAGTTAGCAAGAAGCCTGCCACGGCCATACAGTTTGTAAGCAATATAAGTCTCTGTGTTTACTTGGTTGGGTCTGAGCGGCTGACTGTGGGACTGGTGGGTGACAGAGATTTGTCCTGACTGTGGGCCAGGTAGGAAAACTTTAGCTACAGTGGTAGATAAGCTCCTGCTCATTACAAAGCAGAATGAAACTGTTATTTATTAGAAATATAAATAGCAGCATGTAGAAAGAAGCGATGAGAGAGTATTTATGGAGCCTTTGAAGGGGAGCCAGAGGGATAATTCCAGTAAGGTTAAAGGGACAGATTGAGTAGGGAAACAGTCTGTTTGAATGAGGCATGACAGATCTGTGTGTCATCACTGAGATTATAAAACACCCTGAACACTTATTTCTGGTCCCCTTCACATTCGCACAACACATCTCCAAATGATCGTCTTATTTTTCCGTCTCCTTTGAAATAGAACCTTGGCTTCCTTCCCAAAACAGAGCTCCAGGCACACACCATCAATTGAGCAATGTGAGCGTGGTAAGAAAAGCAGTTTGGTTTTGCTGGAGTAGCACATTGGTAAGGTGGCCCTTCAGTGACAGCTTAGGTCATCAGCCCCATCATTCTTTGCTAGAAGATGACACATCTGAGGGTGGGCAAGATAAACATTTAGTCCTGCAACAAGTGAGTGGAGGAGCCAGAAGGAACAGGGCCCATGTGTTATGATTAGGAGGCTGCACAGTGACTACCTGTCTGAGGATTTCTCTAAGTTACATTCAAGAGCCAGCTGTATCTCTTCTGTCATCAACACTCAGATGCTCAATAAAAGTGCAAGGCACTAAATTACACGGAATGGAATTCCTAGAAAGTGGGTCCTGCAGTTCATTTCTGTAACAAGTTTTATGAGCAGCTTACGCTTTGCATGGAACATTGGTAGTCTGTGATGTTCTGGTAGGAAACCAACACTGGCAATATTATTCCTTCTAGAATCGATTTAAAACATATGTCACAAAATAACATATTTATGTAGCTCCCTTACTCATACAGTGATCTTATTTTAAGAACACATTCCCTTTATTTAAAAATCAACTTCTCAGTGGTTGATTTTTTTTCTCTGCATTTATTGGCAGAATGTTTTTGAACACATTTCTTGGTCCTTCAACACTCTTTTCCTTTACGCAAATGGAACTATTAACACCCACCTTACACAGGTGCTATAATGTTTATATAGACAGCACTAATATTTAGAATACAGTGTGGCATGTAAATAGCATTTTTATATGATGATTATCTTTAGTATGGGTTACTATAATGTTGAAGGCATAAAAATCTTGCAGCTGTCTATATGATTTTTAAATTTCTATATCTCTTATTAAAATGCATTATATCTTTTGAGTCCCTGGATTTAAAAACATTTTTGATTGTTCTTTTTATTTTGTGTGTGTCTGTGCATGTCTATGAGTAAGCATGGGTGCCACAAAACACATGTGTTGACCAGAAGGCAATGTGAAGGAGTTGATTCTCTTTTCCCAACATGTGGATCCTGGGAATCGAACTCAGATAGTCAGATTTGGTGGCAAGTGCCTTTACTCATTGAGCCACCTCCCTGCCCTCCTGTTGTTTATTATTATTTTTTAGTTATTTTGACATTTATTTATTTTAATGTGTAGGAGTGTTTTCCTTGCATATTTGTATGTATATTAGGTGCATGCCTGGTGCCAGTGAAGTCAGAAGAGGGTGTTGGACATACCCCTACCCCCAGAACTGGAGTTCAGATAATTGTGAGCCACCCTGTGGGTACTGGGAAACTGAGCCAGGATCCTCCACAAAAGCAACAAGTGCTTTTAACCACTGAGGCAACTTTCCAGCCCCCCTAAAGTCAGTACACATTTAAAGAATCTATAACTTGGGCTCAGTGCTACAGCACCTGCTTAGAGTGCATAGGGAACTGAGTCTGATTCCCACAACTGAATGAGAAAAGGTCCTTGACTCAATATAATTGTTTTGAGTAGAAGCGGGTAGTGATTAAATGGCAAATATAGGAAGCAGGAAGGCATCATGAGGGGTCTCATGTATCATGCTGAGTAGTTTGGATTTCACCCCACAGGCAACAGTCAGACATTGAGGGTTTGATCTGGACAATGATGAGGCAGTGTGTCTTGGGAAGATTAATTTGGCACAAGACATATTAGAGACAAGCAGTCCAGTTAAAATACAGTAGCAGTTGTGCATGGAGGAAGCTTTAAATTCCTGCCTTAAGTCTGGCCACTGGAAGTGTGGAGGGAGGAAGGGAGACCCAAGTAAGTGGCCATTATTAAAGAAAAAGAGGGGTTACCTGGCAATGGGTGCTGGGAAGAAGCAAGAGATGGAGACCATTGTGAGTTTTCAGAGGTGTTGTAATTGACTGAGACAGAGATATCTACAGGCAGATCTGGATATGGGCAGGAAATCAGCCTACACCTTGTTTCTGCCTTAAACATTGTGAAATGTGATTACAGGCATTTGTGCTGTCTCCTCTACCTGTGATTAACCATAACTTAAAAAACTCCTTTTTATTGCTTTTTTTTTGGCAAAATAAGGTGCTTTTGTTTGGCATAAACAAGAATGGGTTTCTAAAATTACTCTAAGAATGCTGACCATTTCTGATTGTATGCAATATAATGCTATCTTATTTCTTCTTGCCCCCAATTTCTGTTGGTTTTCTTCTCATGTATTCCAGCTTCTGTTTTCATATCCTTTTTAAATAATATAGCTGTCCTCACACAGTTGCTATGAAGTCTGGACATCCAGGCTGAGGATAAGGACAGAAGCAAGAGAAAACAGGGGGCAGGTAGCACTGCTGATAAACTCATGTCAATCGTTGGTCTGTGAAGACACGACAGTCCCACAGTGTTGTGCCAGAAACTGTGATGGATACTGGGCAGGGGTGCTCTTCCTTGATTTTCCTGTATTTGGAAACTAGAAAATTCTGCCACCATTGTTGATCCTATTTCTGGAATGGATTCTTATTTCTACTTATTTGTGTCTTTAGGATTTTACTCAAAGACCAGTCAGGGTACTATCATCTGATTGATGAAGAGCAGGTCTTATGCCCTATGAGGAGCCTGGAATATGAGTGTCTTGCTTTCTCAGCTTATATGGAAGGTAAAACCCATTTCCCATAAGAATCCTAAGATGGGGCACATACAGATTCAGAAAGTGTATTCCAAAATTTTACAGCTAAAACAAAATGAAGCAAATGGACATAATTCCACAGCAACTACCAGCTTCAACCATTCAGTTCTGTAGGTTGTATTTTGTATCCTGGGAGCTGAGTACCTAGAAACAATTTGTTTCTTTTAGTTAGTGTCAGATATAGACATAAGCTGTCTCAAGAATCCAAGTGCTTGTAGCCACAGCTAAAAAGGTCAGAAAATTGCTTGGTATTTCATGGCTGGGATTGTTCAAATAGAAGCCTATTACAGACTGAAACCAAGCACTCATTTGACCTTTTCATGTGGCAAGGTGTTTTATTATCAGAATGCTTTCTTTTTGTGATTCCTCCTCCTCTGGCTCTTTCACTCTTTCCCATGTATTTGAATTCAGACCTGAGAGGAGGAAGATGAGAGGAAGAGGAGGAGGAGAAGAAGAAAGAGAAGGAGGGGAAGGAAGAGAAGGAGGAGAAGCAACAGCAGCAGAAGCAGCAGCAGCAGCAGCAGCTGCTGCTGCTGCTGCTGACTACTACTGCTATAGAAGATCGACATCATCAGCTAGGTTGGGATTTTGGTGATGAAAGGAATTTAACCCTAGTTTTGTGAGGAAGAATTTTCTCTTCAGTTCCAGAGAAGGTTATTTGATGGGGAATGCGGTTGCTTAATCTTGGGCAAGCATTTACTTACCTCTGGATCCACAATTCCTCATTGATGGGGGTCCCTGGATTTAGACTCAGACAAACTAGATTTGGCTTATGGCATGTTATAAATTTGAGATTGTTATTTCTTACCTGAATATTGCTCATGGGAGTAATAGGGGTAATTATTTTTTATCATCCTCATAGTTTTATGATGTTATTTAAATGTGTCTGCATTTGTAAAATTCCATGAAAAACAAGAGTTGCATTCACATATTGACTGGTCCCCAAAATTCCTGGATGTGTTGAAATTATAATACTTCCAAAATGCGTTAAGGGTACTATGGGGTGAAAAGCAATTAAGCAAGCAAGCAACGAAGCAACCAACCAATCAACCAAGTAATCAAGCAACCAACCGAGCAAACTAGCAGCAAACAACTAATCAAGGACCAAACAACCAAATGACCAAGCAAGCTCCAAGCAACCAAATAACCTACCAAAAGACCAAGAAAGCAACAAACCAAGCAGATGGTGTTGTTATTTTTCTTGTTGTTTTGTTAAGATAGCCAACATAAGAATCTTAAATGGGGGGGGGATAATTTGGCAAGGAGGGTATGCAGGCAGCTGGTCATCATGCTTTTTCCCTGGTCAATGGCAAGGTTACTATTGGTTCATGAAGTAGCATATTCTACTCCCACCAGTGCCTTCCTTAGTTAATTTTCTTATGCTCAGACAAAATAACAGAAGGAAGCCACTTCAGGAAGGAAGGGTTTATCTTGGCTCACAGTTTGAGGGTCCAGTCCATGATTTCAAGGAAGCCATAGCAGCAGAGGCATGAGGCAGCTGGCCACATTGCGTGCACAGTCAGGAAGCAGAACAGTAAGTGTTAGTTGGTGGCCAGCCCACCTTATTCTTTTTTTCTTTTTGTTGTTCAGTTTAGGATTCCAGCCCATGGTACTGCTATCCAATGGCCATCTCATTTTTGGAGTGGATAGTCCCTTTTTAGTTAACCTAATGAAGAAGATCTCTCACAGCCATTCCTATAATGCTGTCTCTGTGGTGATTTCAGATTCTCTAAGCTGATGCTATCAACTGTCAACCAACCAACCTGTGCCATTCTCCTGGTGAATCTTTTCCCTTATTATGGTACCAACCTTTCCAGGAGCACAGGCTTCTCTGATTTAGTGTGTCAGATATCCAACTTACGACTTCACCTTTAAAAATTGCTTTTCATTTTGCCTTTTGCTGCTTAGTTGGAAACATTGTCGTCTATTTCCATGCAGAGCAATTTGAGGTTAACGTTCTCTTCACCTCTTCCCACTCCACCCTAATGAGCACTGGGTCTGAGTGATTCACTTTCCAAAGTGCTTCTGGAGTTCTTTGCTTCTGTTCCAATCTCAGAGTGCACAGAGGACTAGAGAGGTTAATTCATTTTGCTCAGGGTCATAATAGTGTGTACACAGTGTGTCTAGTTCACATTAATAGAAGGAAAAATGCAGAAAAGTAGGGATTTTCTATAGGAATTACAGATTGGTAACAATTTTTATGGTGTGAAACTTGTTAAATTCTAACAAATTTAAAATCCACAGGGCTTTTGATCCAGAAATCAATTCTTAGGTGTTTGTTCTACAGTTATTAATTTCAATGCTGTCTATAATTTTAAAAAGTAAGAAAGTGCCTAAGTACCCCAAAAGGTGAGACATTAGATGAACGATGCATCCATACAATGTAATTCTGCATGAAGTGATAAGATTTTGATTGATTTATTCCTTGATTTCTTCTGCCTGGTATCAACTCTTAAAGGCCTTTAAAAAAATCTATGCTCTATGCCTTTAAGACCTGGAGGGCGGTACTTACAGGCAGTGATGAGGCAGTCATGTGGTTGGGTTTAGAACCAATGAGAAGGCAGAACAGAAAGACTATTTAAACACAGACAAACAGGAAGTAGCTCTCTCTCGGGGAAGTTAGGAGCACTGCAGGAGGTAAGATTTTATCTCTGAGCTCTGACCTCTCGGCTTTCTCTCTTTAAAAAAAAAAAAAAAAAAAATCTATGCTCTATTCAGCACGTAGCTCATGTCTGACAAGCAGACACTCAGTGAGTATTTGTTGAATCAATGTCAACATAGCTGGGGGGCTAGATGGACCTGGAGCCCTGAAGACAGAGTTTTAAGTATTCCTATCACATCAGTGATGGCTGAAACCTTAGAGCAAAGAAGGTCACCAAGGAGCAGTGAGGACGTGAAACCTAACCGCAGAGTCTATCGGATCTGTCATAGTTTGATTCTCTGGTTCCTTTTCTTATAAACAGGATTCAAATGCAACCTTCTCTTTGCATTTAGGGAGCAGAAAGGAGCCATGCTTGACATAGGACCTCTTGACTCAGACTGCCCAGATCTGAATCCAAGCCTGCAATTTAGTAATTGATCAAACATAGCCCAAGATTTCAGGTTTGCAGCATGTCAGAGTTTCCTTCTAAAATAGTGTTAGTGGTTACACTTAACATATGGATTTTTATGAGGGTTTAAGTTAGATGATAGTCCAGAACCCTCCAATCCAAATTAGATTTTATTTTGTATTATTCCAACCATTAAGCATAGCACTTAACATTTTTAATTATGTGTGTTTTAAGTGTGGGTTTGTGCATGTGGGTGCAGTGCCTGTGGTGGTCGGAGGGACATTGGACCTCTTGGAACTGGAGTTGTACGTGGTTGTGAGTAGGGTCCTCTGCAACAGCAGTATGTACTCTTTAGGGCTGAACTTATTTCCAGCCCTATCCATCCTGTTCTTGTTTTTTTTTTTTTTTTTAAGAACAGGATTTATTCTTTTTAATTATATATATATATATATATATATACATACATACACACATATCTGCATACACACACACACACACACACACACACACACACACACACCTATGTATGGGTGTGTGTGCATGAGTACTGATGCTCACAGGAGCCAGAGGCATTGGATTTCCCTGAAACTGGAATTATAAGTAGTTGTGAGCTGCCTGATGTGGGTACTAGGAATCAAGCTCCAGTCCTCTGCAAAAGCAGTACTCACTTTTAACCACTGTGCCATCTCTCCAGCCACCAGAATAAAATTTAAATGTACTAGACTAAGTAGGAATGACTATATAAAGAATATAGGCATTTTATAGGGTCTTATAATAACCAAGGTACCTTTTTTATTTGTTAACTTTAAGTTTTTTTCCCCCTAGGTATTAATGCCTGGTGACCAATTAATGAAAAACATGTAAACAAGAACCTGAGTTTTATACTTTTCAAGTCCAGCTTTCTTTCAGACTGGAGAATCTGAAAGAGAATATGAAGCTTCGAAGATTTAAAACTGGGACAAGCAAAGGAGCCCTGCATGGGCACCAGGTGTTATTTGTGAAAGGAGAGCTGGGTTTTCCCTGTTGGCTGGGTTGGCCTCTTGAGGTGGAGAGCCTTGTGGATCCTATTCCTTCCCAGGGCCTTTGGTTACAGACACTGGAGAATCTACTTCCACAGTATAGTCTCTGCCATTGGGTGAATTGAGACTCAGTCCCCTAAGGGTTTGCCTCAAGCCTCCAAATCCTGACCAGGGGACTTCCTCTTCCTCCAGGCATGTCTTCTGAACTCATGAAACCAACTCTGGTAGGAACGTTCAATTGGTTTGCTCCATAAGACATGTAAACCATTCCTGGGTAGAAAGCTGGCTGTTTACTGTGTGCCACTGGCCCCTTAAATATCAAGTGGGCTATCTGGAAAACTATTGAAAATTGTAGATCCCCAAAATCCATTTTGGGGACCTCAGGTGGTGGTGGAATCTCTGATGACGCACCTGTGGCTGCTCATGTGCTGCTGTTAGCTCTCCTTTCTGTAAGGGCAGCTGTCTAAGGTGAAGACTGAGGCCTTGGCTTCTGGGGTATGACTTGGATACCAGTTGCATCCGTGGGCTGAAGGAAGGGTCTCAATCCTGGCTGTTGAAGCTGTAGGGATGGCTGTGATGGAAGAGGTGGGGGATACACAGGCAAAGGCTATTCATACAGGTAGGCTTCATGTTCCCTTGGTCTTATTTACAACTAGGGGTCCTGCAGGACAAAGGCAGGGACTCCTCAGAGTCACCCCTGCAGCTGCTGACCCACTAGTCACCCTTGAATTAGCAGAAGTTTAGGAAGCCTATGGTGCTGATGCTGCCACACCCCTGGGTGATGGAGAAACAACCATGGATATCACCGTGTCCCCAGACACTCAGCAACCACCGATGCCTGGAGACAAAGTACACCTAGGGCTGGTGCACAATGCATGGCATTCCCAAGAGCCCTGACAGCCCTGAGACAGCAGCTGCTTCGTGTATGCACAAGCTTTCCAGCTTTGTCCCCATAATGTACCTTGTTGCTAAGACACTACCCTTCCACAGTGAAGGTATTAAGAGCACTAAGCATGTATTAATAAATACAAGTGGCTAGAAAAAAAAGATTTAAAACTGACATTCATCCATCTTTGATGAAGCCCCTGAATTCTGTGTTATCCCCCAAATTTCCAGAGGAAGGATGTGTGCTTGGACTACAACACTGGAACAGCTGAACTTAATTTCTTTTCATTTCCTCGTTCAACAGGTATTTGTAGAGCTTTGGGCTGGGTACTGTGTGGGCTACGGAGAAGCACAATTTATAGATTTTGCCCTTTAAGCTTTTATTGCTTAATCACAGTGAGAGGGAGTCAGAGAGACACAGTATGAAATCGTAGGCTGATAGAGTCTGAACTTTCAGTTCTGGTGGTTGAAGCTTAGGTAAAATCATATGAAATATAGACTGTATTTCCTCCTAATCAAGCAAACAGCCCATAGTGGTGAAGTCATTTATTCTTCTTTCCTGTCAGGGACTGACATGTTCAGCCTAAGGAAGAAGTTCTCTCATCATGGTCAGGATATACATTTTCCATATATGAGACTAGAGGTATGAAGAAACAGGAATGAATGTGCCTCTGCAGCCACCCCCTCCCCTCAATGGCCATTTCTTCCTAGCCCCTTTTATCGCTTATAAGGATAAGAGGCAGCCATTGACTCCTTCCTTCTACAGTCACTGGAGGGTGACTTATTTAAATGGGGTTGTATGACCCTGGAAGGGTCCACATAGAGACAACACTTGGCCCTTTCCTCAAGGTGTACAGGTAACAGTACAGATAATATGGCTTTGGAGGCAGACTCTCTGGGCTTGCATTCAGTTCCTACTACTTAGCATCTGTGAGACCTTGGGCACATAACTGCACTATTATGGCTTTTGGTTTCCTAACCTGGGAAGCTGATATAATAATGAGGATTTAATAATCTTATCTGTATTAATTTCATAGCAAGCACCCTGCTAGACACATCATAACTCCATTATCTGTTATCATTAATGGCCCAGGTGAGTGCTATGCTAAATTAAAGGCTAGGTGAGTGCCATGTTCAGAAGGTGTGCCCTCACCTCTAAGTTCATGTGTTGAAATCCTCTTTTCTAAAATGATGGTATTAGTGGGTGGAAGCTTTGGGAAGGGAGTAGATTATAGGGAGAAGTCTTATGAATGAGAATAGGACATCTGTAAAGAAATGTCCTAATAGAGATCATTTGCCCTTTCCACCATTTGAGGTCAGAGTTAGAAGGTGATGTCTATGATAAGAAGGTGGCCCTCACCAGATAGGAAATCTGCCAGTGCCCATCCAGGGATTTAGTCTTTGTTATGGTGAGAAATGCATGTCTGGCATGGGTAAGTCACGTAACTTATGATGCTTGTTATGGCATCCTGAATAGATGAGACAGGGGGTTATGCTTCCCCTAAGAATACAGGGAACTAGAAGCAGCACCACTGTTTCTCTAATAGTGAGAACTTTGTTACAACTAAGTAACAAAAGCCTAATGATTTTGGAACTCATTAGAAAGATGTCAAAGGCTAAGCAAATTACCTGCGGTGGGAAGGAAGAGGCTCTTCAGAAGAGAAACTGGACATGTGGACTCTATGCTCTGTGATGGTCATTAAGAAAGGGAGGGGTGATATATAAATGGATAAGAAGAAATTAACAAGCACTTCAAAGGTTTTCTGTAAGTTGGATATGGGCGAGGGACTAGGGACCACCAGGAAGGAGAGGAATTTGTACCAGATCCTGGGTTCCTTGCCATAGATTTTGGCCATAAAAATACCCAGTGCAAGAGCAGGAAGTAGCAAAAAAGGAGTGTCTAATAGAGTGTGGGAGGAAGGATTGACACCGTGACAAAGGTGAAAGACTTGCTCTCCTTCCTGGGACCTTGTCTCCTCTAGGGACAGGTATCTAAACTACTTGGAAGGACAGCCCTGTGATTCTCCAGGAATAAAGAGAGACTGGTTGTGTTCAGAGAGAAAGCTGAGGGCTCAGAGCCAGGGATTAACTGTGCAAGCACGTTTCCAGGCAGTAGCTGTCCTGTGAAGAAGATTCACATCCATTTTGAAGCAGAACTGCCTTCAGTTTCACTTCTACACACATCCTATCTGGCATGCTGTAAGAATATGGAGGCCTGGTTGCCTCTTACTTCCTGCGCTGTGATGGCAACATATGCCCACATCACCTGCCAGGTGGCCTTCTGTGACTTGGAGATGCAGTAGACCCACTACAAGACGGACTAGCACCGTTAAAGTCTGCATCTCCAAGTGGCCAATATGGCCCATGTCACCACTGAAGGCCTCGAGGAACCAGTAGGCTGTGGTGATGGTGGTGGGGCAAGAACATGGCCACCCACTACACGATCTGCATTAAGAAGTTTGCCAGCCTCAATGCCCAAGAAAAATTGCCGTAAGTCCTGCCCGTATGTCGAGCTGGAGATGAAGGTGGTGCAGGCTGTGAATCACCAAGAAGAGATGATGAATAAGAATGTGGAGAAGGAACTAGGTGTGAAGAGTGTGGGCAAGGTGCCGTCAATGTAGCCATTAAGGCTCCATCATTCCCATATCCCCATAAAGGACTTTGACTTCGGCAAAAGAGTCCAGGAGTGGCAAGGCTGGGGACTCACAACTAAGCCTGGGTGGAGAAGCTGCCCCAACTCCCATGCTTTGATCAGCAGATGAAGTTTATCAAGCAGCAGGTGTAGGAAATAGAGGAAGAGGAAGAGAGGAGGAGGAGGGAGGAGGAGGAGGACCTAGATGAAGAAGATTGAGAACATACTAATGCTGATGAAGAATTTGGCTATGAAGAAACAGGTACCATGGACCACACGGAGGATGCGGAAGATGAAGAGTCTGGGCCAAGCCCACACTCAGGCGCTGTCTCAAGAGCAGAGTGCTTATTTTGTTCCCACCATTCATTATCCTCATGAAGAATGTGACTCATAGGACCAAACCCCACAGCTTCATTATTCTTTATACAGAATATCTCTCAGACAGATTAATGACATGAGAGGAAGCTGGCATTGGCAAGATTTACTTGTGGGACAATGAGAAGAAAATTGTTCTTCCTTGCAGAAGGCAGTCCAGGCACACAAGAATGACAAAAGCCACTACAAGCTCTTCACATATGGTGATGCTACTTTAGAATCCCCAGAGGGCTGTGATTTTAGGAGTAGCTCCACAGATCACAGGGAGGCTGATGAGGCTGAGGAGTTGCCTTCAGACAGGATCTTGGAATGTGATGATGAAACCATGGTGCTGATTCTTCCTTCCTGTGCCAGAGCAGCTCATCACTCCTAGATGAGGTACTACAGACGGTGATTTGGCTTATCAAGAGCTGTGGAAGTTGCTAGAAACCAGAAGGCTGTGGGCTGGAGCAGCTCTCATGTAGGAGTGAGCTGTGCAGTATGTCCAAAGGATGAGATCAAAACAGATACTGAAGACAGGCATGAAACAGTGCCAGCCAACAGATGCACTCCAGGACCCAGGTGGGATTCCGAGAGGCTGAGACCGAGATGCATTTCCTGCCATACTTTCTTCTTGCCTGAGGACCAGTGGAAGCCAGACTGTGGAATAGATTTACTGCTACTTCATTTGTTCTTCCCAATTAAAACAAAAAGTCAGAATGAAAAAAGGGAGAAGACATACAAAAATGTAATTGAAAAAAACTCACTCCCAAGCCAGGTATGGTGGTGCATGCTTGGAATCCCAGCTCTCTAGAGGTAAAGACAGGAAGATTGGAAATCCATCCTAAGGTATTCAGTGAGTTCATTCTCAGCTCAGGCTACATAGATCATGCCACTCCCCAAACTAAACCTAAACAAAGCTATATACCAAGAGATAAAGCCACCAATAATACTAGACTCAGAGAAAACATAGATATTAGAACTATTAGTTTAGAACTTTAATTTTTTTTTAACTATTTTTTTTTTTTTTTGAGGCAGGATCTTACCATGTAAGTCAGGCCTCAAATATGCAATTCTTCTGGCTTAATGTTCTCAGTGGTGGAATTACAGGCATGTACCTCCATGGCTATAAACTTTAAAGCCCCCAAAGTTAGAAACTGTACAGTAATTATAGTTGCTATATTAGTGAATTAAACTGGAGATGTATCTTGGTAGAGGGCATACACAGAGCTCTAGGTTTGATACCAAGCACTGCACAAACCAGATGTGGTAGTACACATCTGTAATCCCAGCACTTGGGAGGTAGAAGTTGGAAGATTAGAAGTTTAAGATCATCCTCAACTACATAGGAAGTTCAAGTCCAGCCTGAATTAGAGACCCTGTGTCAAAAAACAAAATATAGAAAATATATTAAAGGATCTAATACAAATAGTAGATAACTTACAGGAACATATGGGAAGTTTCCATGAAAGTAGAAAGAATGTGTAAGAAAAAGTGAAACGAAAATAGTAGAAATAAAAACATTAGATGTTGTAAGTCAATAATAGGGGTAAAAGAGAACAATGTGAACATTGAGGTCAAAAGCATGGTTTTATGAAGAGTGTGATTCCATGGGGGACATGGTGAGGAGTCTGGGAGGGTATTGGCTGTGTAGAGTGTATTGTGAGCTTGGTGTGTTAAAAGAAAAAGCTAAAAGGGCATAAAGGGTCTGATTTTAGAGAAATTTAGATACAAAATGAGAGATAAATACTTTGAATATTTTATATAGTTTTTTTCTGTCATTACAACAGGTCCCCAGACCTTAGCATGACTAACACCATGTTAGAGGCACTTTTCTGACCTAAAAGGCCCACAGGTAGGCCCCCACTGCCTTCAAAAACAGGAGCAATGACCTAGTCCATAGTTCTAGGAAGTTTCCTGAGTAAAAAAGTTCTCTAAACATACTAACCTTGCTTTTTAAGGCTTCTGAAGTTCTGCTTCTTGCTAACTGAGGTATGCCAACCAGAATGTATTTTTTGTGCATAAAAGACCAAGAACTGTAAGGTGCTGAATGATTTAGGCAAGCTCCCTATGCAGCTGCAGGCTGACAATAAAGACTTTCTTTTCAGCTTTCAGAGTGTCCATGTGGTAGTCTCTAGTGGACTTACTTCACAGCATCGGCTTTAATAAAATAAAGAGTCTCTTCTGAGATTCATGCAATCTCTTAACTGTAATCATTTATAAAATCAAAATAAAAAAGCAGATCACATAACTGACCCTACCTCATCTAACCTTGTGCATCACATTTTTTTTTTTTAGCAGATGCACATGATGGGTATGCATGTTCATATGTGTATAGGTGTATATGTGTATATGCACATGTGTCTCTGTGTACACCAGAGGTCAATGCTGGGTGCCTTCTTTGATTCCTCCCTACTTCATTTCCTGAGGCAGATCTCTTTCTGAACACATAGCTCCCTGGTTTTGCTAGTCTAGTTAACCAGTCTGCTCTGGTGGCTCCTATCTCTGCCTCTATACCTGCCTAGCTTTTACACAGATGCTGGGCTCTGAGCTTTGGTTCTTATCCAAGTGTGGGAAAGCACTTTATTCACTGAACTACAACCCCAACTGCTGTGGAGTAGAATATTTGTTTATGTAAAGATGTGTTGCATTTGTTTGTGTTAGAGAATATTTGTTTAACTATGTAAAGATGTGTTGTTGTTTTATCTTGCCTGCCTAAGCCACCTGATTGGTTTAATCTGAACAGCCAATAGCTAGGCAGAGGAGGGATAGGTGGGGCTAAGGAGTAAAGAGAAAAGGGGAGCCAGCCAGGTGGGGCCAAGCCAATCACAGAGGAGGAAATAGGAAAGCAGGATGGACAGTATGTAGATGAGGTAAACGAGCCTCAGGGCAGCACATAGATGAATAGAAATGGGTTAATGTAAGTTTAAAAAAAAAAGCCAGCTAGAAACAAGCCTAAGCTAAGGCTGAGCATTCATAATTAATAATAAGTCTCTGTGTCATGATTTGGGGACTGGCAGTCCAAGAAAGCCTGCTACATTATCCTGTCACCTTTTTTATTTGACCACACGGGGCATGGCTTTGCAACAAAAATCCTGGTGTGTGATCAAGTAGCAATTACAGTAAATTATCATTTTCTTCATCCTGGTTTCTTAGTTAACATTTATTTTCAAATCTTTCTTCCTGTTTCTCTTTTTGGGCACCATTTCTAGCCTTCTTTTGGACTAAAGGTCAGTGATCTCCCCATTTTCTCACAGTACCACTTACTCCGATTGACATTTACACTTGAGTAAACCTTAAACTTCTCTGACCTTTTTTAAAAGCTAGATTTTGAAGAGATATTTTCTGTGTTTAAAAACAGGACACTATTGTTGCTATTCTTTGTAAAAGGCTACATCTCCTCATCCACTGTTCCCCTTTTGGATATTTTGTATGCTTATTTAGATTTTTTTTCCCTCTCAAAAGTGGGAACCTGTTCATTTTCTTCCTTGTTCCCCAAAGTCTGGGACCCATATGCTTTGTGGAAACATGAGAACTACTCAATAGTAGTTAAATAGTATTTAGCCATTTCACACACCATTCTCAGTCATGTAAAATAAATAAGGGAATAAATCAGCTCTTAAACATCCAATTTAGTGTAGAAAATGTAAAAGAACAGATGTAGGTATTTGTGTGGCATGAAATATTGCTAGACAGAAGTCTGAAGTCTGGACTGAATCACAAATTCAATTCACCCTGAGAAAATTATGTTCAGTCCTTGTTTGACCAACCCTGGACCTTCTTTTCCATGCTGGAGCTTAAGCTCAGAGCTTACCCATGTTAGGCAAGTGCTCTAGAACGGAGTGACACTTTCAGCTTGAATAGCTTGTGATAAAATGCAAGGAAAACAGGTGGTGGGTCTTACTTATCAGGGTATGGTCTCAGGAACATTTTACTCAGTCTTTTTATAAATGATCCCCATTTCTTCTTACTGCTTGGGGATGGTGTTTCTTATTTGATTTCCTGTCTTCTGTTAAATTCAATCAAACATTTCTTGGATCTCCTCTCCCAATGCTATATAAGGTTGCATGTACTCTAGGAACATGCTAGGTGCTTTTCTGGTGTCCTTTCATCTCACTGTTATAACTGGGGGGAGATAGGTTTATATGGTGGGCATGATCTGGGTCATAGTTAGCTTTTCTGGTCAACTTGGCACACTTGGAAAGATGCAAACTCAATGAAGGAGTTTCCTCCATTGGCCTGTGGGTATATCTGTGGGGGCATTTTCTTGGTTGCTAAGTGATGTGGGAGGGCCCAGCATTCTGTGAGTGGTGCCATCCCTAGGCAGGTGGGTCTTAGGGCTGTATAAGAAAGGAAGCTGAGCAAGCAGGAGGAGCCAGCCAGAGAAAGCAGCACTCTTTCGTGGCCTCTGTTTCAGTTCCTGTCTTGAGCTCCTGCCCTGCCTTCCCTTATGGATGGACTGTAACTTGTAAGCCAAAATGAACACCGTACTCCCCCAAATTGGTTTTGGTCAGTGTTTTATCATGGCAACAGAGAGTAAATTAGGACAATTAGTGTGCATAAGGAAACAAGTTTTAGGGGTAAGAAACTTGCCTGGAGCCCCCTTGAAACTGAGGCTTGTTTAAATTCTGAGCCTAGGTGCTTGACTGGCTGAGAAATTTGGCTCTTGCTGAGCCTAAAGGCTGATGGGCTGGATGACGCTACTGACTATATGAAACATTTTATGATGGGATATATTTGAGAGAACAGAGAACCAATCTTTCAGACTAATTTCATGCTGTTGTAATGGTCCCTTTGGGAACTATTAGGGGTTGAGATGAACTCCTATAGCCACAATCTACTGGGGTCACTAACTCCTCTGGAAGTATTTATGTCCATTAAAGACTCACTGGTACTCTGAGGTCTTCCCCTAGTGTTTTCTCTAGTGTTTCTGTTTCCCTAATGTTATTGCTGTCACTCACAGTCTCTATTGATTGCCAAGTCTCTCTATATAAAACAATGAGTAAATAGTATGCAGCATAATATACACCACTTAATGGTAGTCTGTGTGATATATATTGGGGAATAGACCTAATCTAGTCTCTTGAGGTTCTTTACTAACTTTCCTCATTTTTAGGGTACTTTTAACATCTTGTTTATTTTCCTTCATGCCCTCAAAATCCCAAGAGATCTTAGGTTCCTAACCCCTGCTCAGTTCATTCACTGACATGTCAGCAAAGGCTTTTCATCTATCTATCTATCTATCTATCTATCTATCTATCTATCTATCTATCTATCTATCTATCTATCTATCTATCCATCCATCCATCCATCCATCCATCCATCCATCCATCCATCCATCCATCTATCCATCTATCTGCCTGCACAGCCATGTCTGAATGGAATGGCAGAAGTCATAAAGCCAGCACAGCTGCTTGACAAAGATCCAGCCGAGGTGAACCATGTGATGGCTCCTATGCCATCTTTGGTTTTCATCTTCATACTTGAGGGACTTTTAATATTTATACAATTGGGGGACATTGGATTGATGGAAAATTCCTTATGAATCATTTATGATTTTTCACAAGAATGCTGCTTCTAAGCTTCCTCAGGACAGTCTTGAACATACTATTCCCCCCACTTCTATGGAGACATCCTTATCTACTTGAAGGTCTTCCTTATGCATTGGAGGTTGTGACAATAAAGAAGCCAGAAGTCTCTTCATGAGGCTATGAGGCATTCTTGCAACATCTGTTCCTGTACTTACACAGGAACAAGATATTCAAAACAAAGTAAACTCAAAAAGGTTAACAAGATTTGGTGGGCTAGAGGAGTTGGCCACAGTTCAGATTATAAGCTGCTTTCCACTGTACACTCAGACAATTACATGGCATACAACTCTGCCCTACACAGAGACATACTGATGAGCAAAGTATGGAGTGGAAAGATGATAAAAGTATGAGGTGTCAGGACCTTCCTTTCTTAGAAAAGTTAGCTCATGCAGAGTCACTATAATGTCATATGACCAAGGAACAACAGAATGTCAGGATTAGACATATAGACAAATTATATAAAGATATAAATGTGAACATTGGTTGTATTATGTCAGAATTTGAATAACTGCAGCAGCTTTGGCCTGAGGATTTTTCCTTGGTACTCTGACCACTTAGAGTTAATAATACACTGCTTGGGACATGGCAAAATGCCCAGGGTGGTTGAAGCTTTTGTTTTGGTCTAGTGTCCTTGAAGCAACCAAAGCTACCAGCCTGAGAACAGGCTGTCATATGCCTCTAGATTCTCAAAAATTAGGTTATGGGTTTAATGAGTAAGAATGATAACTCCATTTATTAATGATGTCAAAACTTGAGGGAAAATGATTGGAAATGATAACTCTGTTCTGTCATAGTTTATTAATGATGACTAAAAGATGAGCAAAAGGAAGTGAAACACATGTCCAAAAATGTGATCTATGTTTTGAAACATCATGAATGTATCTCTTCTTACTAAATTATGTATGAATAAGCACTCTGGCTGCTAGTCAGGCTGCAAGAGTCTCCTGACCACCAT
Organism: Peromyscus leucopus; assembly: GCF_004664715.2. Classification (NCBI taxonomy): domain Eukaryota; kingdom Metazoa; phylum Chordata; class Mammalia; order Rodentia; family Cricetidae; genus Peromyscus; species Peromyscus leucopus. Next base: position 31,697,304 of record NC_051086.1, on the reverse strand, counting down.
GGCCTGGCTCACTTCCTTAACCAGCTGACTCCTTATACCCTCTGCAAGACCTATTCCCCACCTGGGATGGCTCCTGGCTGGCTATCTATCTATCTATCTATCTATCTATCTATCTATCTATCTATCTATCTATCTATCATTTATAATTTATCTAGTGCACAAATGTGTACATATTCACATGTATGTGTGTGTATGTATGTATGTATGTATGTGTGCATGCACATGTGTGTATGTGTGGAATCTAGAGGTTGATATCAGATGTCCTTTTCTATTCTCTACTTCATCTTTTGAGACAGGGTCTCTCACTGGAGCTTACCAATATGACTAGATTGCCTGGCCATCGAACCCCAAGGATCTCCTTGTCTCTGCCTCTCCAGCACTTGGAAAATAGGCACATGTAGACCTTATTTAAGGATTTGAACTCTGTAGCTTGAATCTTAAAAGGTCTTATTAATAATATCAAACCTGAGCCAGGTATTGGGGTGAATGCTGAAAGATCAGAGAAACAGCACCAGCCACAGCTAACCTCACCTCGCCAATTCCTCAGCTTATCTCATTTTCTCAAACTGGAAGCCTCTGTATGGATCTCTGTATGGATCTCAGCTGAACTGCTGCTCAGAAGCCTAAAAGCTTAACAGACCTCTAGTTCCTGGTCCTCACACCTTATATACCTTCCTGCTTCCTGTCATCCCTTCCTGGGATTAAAGGATTAAAAGGATTAAACACCATGCTTGGCTGTTTCCAGTGTGGCTTTTGAACTCAGAGATCCAAATGGATCTCTGCCTTCGGAATGCTAGGATTAAAGGTGTGTGTGCCACCATTTTCTGGCCTCTATATCTAATGGTTGTTCTGTTCTCTGACCCTAGATAAGTTTATTAGGGCGCACAATATTTTGGGGAACAAAATATCACCACAGAACTCAAGTCCTTATGCTTGTACTGTAATCACCTCACTAACTAGAACATCTCTCCACCCCCCAAAGCTTTTCATTCTTGTACCCACAGGCTTCTTTTATTTATTTATTTAATTTTATTTATTTATTTATTTATTTATTTATTTATTTATTTTGGGTTTTCAAGACAGGGTTTCTCTGTGTAGCTTTGCCACTCTGTAGTCCAGGCTGGCCTTGAACTCACAGAGATCCGCCTACCTCTGCCTCCCGAGTGCTGGGATTAAAGGCATGTGCCACCACCACCCGGCTCTTCTCTTTATTTTAATGTTACCAGTCAGTATCTTGCTAGCTTTTGGCCAGTTGGACTTCCTGGCCCATCTTCCTTGCAGTTCTTGTTGGTGGACACACTTGAATACTCCCTGTCATGTTCTTGGTTTTACATGAAGCAGAGTCCCTCAGGGTGTGCACTCTCACTGCCAGAATAGTTCCAGACTAGGACCCACAGGGCGGATGGAAAGGAAGTTGTCTGATTATTTGCTCAAGTTTCTGACTGTTCATCTGACTTTAAAATCTGAAACTTCCCACTGATATGGCAGTCTTCAGGGCTACACAGGGAGATCTCTCTGTGTGCCATTCTCTAGAAAATGGTCATTTTTACCAAGCCTTCCTTTAACCTTCTGATTCTGAGACATTAAAAATGGTTATAAAATAATTCTCCTTGGACCAATCTTTGAGATCAGCTTTGCCACTATTGGTGTGGAGAAAACTTTGACATTGTTGGTCTCCATATCAGGAGGACCAGAGGACTGATTCACACTGGACAAACTCCGGTCACCTGGCCTGGCATGAAGACTCCCCCCCACCCTTTGGATATCTCCCTTCAGAGAGGTGGGGATTTACAGCAGTCAGCCCCTACCCAGAATATGCAGAGATGGGATTCTAAACCTGGATCAACCCATAAAGGCTCAGAAACTACCTTTGTGATATTCAGGTTTAGACAGGAAATCAGTTTGGAAAAAGAATGTATGTGGATTTGGGAGGAAAGGTAGTGGGAGATGGGAGAAGGGTTGGAGAGGAGGGAAAATGGGGGGCTATGGATTGGACCAAACATGTTATTGCATGTATGGGATTCTCAAAAAAAACAAAAACAAAAACAAAAAAACAAAAAAGAAATCCACTTATTCATTATTCACTCGATCTGACTAAACACACACACCCATGCACACACATGGGTGTGTGTGTATGTTTGTGGTATGCTGTAAATGTTCATGTGGTTATGTGTATATGTGCTGAGTGCACATACACAGGTGTGCTTGCACATGTGGGTGCCAGAGGTTGATATCAGGTATCTTCATCTATCACATTCTATCTTAGTCTTGTAGACAGGGTCTTTCACTGAACCTGAGCTCACCAATTGTCTAGGCTCGATGGCAAATGAGCTCAAAGGATCCATCTCTCTCACCCCTCCCCCAGTACTGAGCTAACAAACTGCTGTCATTCCCAGCTTTTGTGTGGGTGCTGGGGATTTGAATTTTGGTCCTCATGTTTGCATGGGAAGCATTTTATTGATTGAGATAAGATATATTTTTACACAGGACCTTGAAAGCTATATTCTGGGTTAGGTTTGTGGAAGGCATTGCTGCACAGTGGTTGGATGGTGTTTCATCAGCAGAGTCTGGTTTGTGTGTAAAGTCATCCACTCAATGTACACTAAGTCACCAACCAGAGGTACAAATAATACAAACAGCAAACTACTTATGGGGAAAGGGTGTTTATGGAACAATTTTATTCTGTAGTAGGACTTAAAGTAAGAGGGAACATCCTTGGGATGTTATATTCATTCTCAACAATCCACGAGAAATATTGCTGATGTCAATTTTATGACATGCCACTCTGACTTAATGAACACATGACATTTTCTAGAGCGATGATTATTTTGCTTGCGCTCATGGCGGAAAAGTTTTAAGTATTCTCCAAGTCTCCAGGGATCAGCTATAAAGGGAGGCATTTTAAGACACGTTGGGTAAACCATAAATCTTGTTGACCTTGGAGTTAGCAGTATTTAGAGGCGCACCATTCTGTTCCTCTTGAGACTAACGTTGAATAAATTCACTTGTCATTCGTGCAGCAACTTTCAGACACGCAGCCCTGCCACCCAACAGTGAGAGCTAACATGGCTACTTCTGCCCAACGTGACAGATTGTTTTTTAAGGAGACACACAATTTTAAAGTAGTTATCTAAATGACTTTCACTTGATAAATTTGACAGACCAGATGGTTTAAAATACCAATTCAAGCTCTAATGTTTGTACATTTTCCAGCTATAGATGTGAGAAGCAGGCACCCCTCAGAATTCACAATTTTACTTTCAGTTTCTGGAGATGTGGAAAGGACATAGTCATGAGCCTGATGTCGAGTTCACTGGGGACAAAGGACTCTCAGCTATCCTTATGTGTTTTTATTGTTTAGTGTGGCCTCATCCAACAAACACTGACTGTGTTTTTTTGACACCTGCATTTGAGAAAAGTCACTTACTAATTTTTTAAAGTAACTTCTAGATACTTGGCTTTAGTGTCTAACTGAGGGAAGTATGGTGGCCATTTTTGGCCACTGGTGACAGACTGATGGATACTATTATAGGTGCAGAGCCTGGAGTGCCATAAAAACAGATGCAATCTCTGATTTTATAGAGCTTATACTTTGATAACAATTACTTTGCTATTTTATTAATGTGTGGGGGAGGGGTGCCCATGATGGTCAGAAGGGCGTGTTGGTTCTCCTGGAAGAGCTGGAGTCACAGGCATTTGTGAGTAGCCCTAGGTGGATGCTGGGATCTGAACTCCAGTTCTCCAGCAGAGCAGTAAGAATTCTTAAGTTCTGTCTTATCTCTCCAGCCTTGAAATTGACATTTCAAAAAGACTGTAAAGCTAAAAATCTAGAATATAATACATAGATATGAAGAAAGGGAGAGAGAATGAGATAGGTGTGTGTGCTTATTGATGAAAAGGATGGAGTAAGTGCAGGGAACTGACTGATGGCATATCTTTTGTAAAGTAAGATAAATCAATCTGAATTGAAAATAGTGGATGAAACATTAATGTTTCTTTAAAGAAAAATATTTATTTTTAATTTTTTGTATGTGGTGTTTGCCTGCATGTATATATGTGCACTATGTATGTGCAGTGCCTACAGAGGCCAGAAGACAGTGTTGGAGTTACTATGAGGTTGTGTGATGTCATGGGGGTTCTGGGAATCAAACCTGGGTTCTCTGGAGGAGCAGTCAGGGCTCTTCACTGCTGAGCCATCTCTCCAGGTCCTTAAAATGATTTTTTAAACTCAATTTATATGGTTAATATATTGATTGCATGTGCTGTTTGAAGACCCTACCTGCTTTCTTACCCATTGTTGTTTTTTTAATTTTCATTAAAATTTTTATTAAAAACTTTCCCACAATTTCATACACATATGCATTGATCGTACCTCCCAAAACATCATCCTCCAACCTTCATATCCCGTTTTTTGTAACCTACTAAGTCTGATTAGTGTTGCCTCCTGGAATATGGACTGATCTTGTTGGCTCGATCCTGTGCTGGTAACCAGAGCCACGGAGAATTCATGAACACAACAGCCATGTAATGCCCACAAGACAGCATTCCCAGCTCTCCTCTACATCCTCTCGTTCTGAAATTATTTTCACTCCTTCTGTGAAGTCCCTTGGAATTTGGGGGGTGGTGAGGGAGGGAGGATGTAGATGTCCCAAGTAGGTCTGAGCTTTCAATATTCCCTTATTCTTTTCACTTTGACTAGTTAAGAGTCTCTCGATTAATGGCTGTTCACTGCAAAAGAAGCTTCCCAGGCCAAGGTCTTATCCCCTTAAAAGAGAGTAAATGAATAAAATCTCTGTACTCTACTTTCACAATCTTGCTCAAAGCTTTGTAACAAATTAGTTACCCTGCTCCATGGTGCCTCTCCATCTAGCCCAGGCTAACCCTTCTCTGCCCCTGCTTCCATTCTTTGCAGCCTGGTCCAGGGTGCTTCCCTCAAAGGTACCTTCTCAGTTGTATCTGAATCTCCTGTGAGGATCATTGATGCTGTCAGGTCAGCTCTGGAAAGTTCAGGAAACTTGCCTACTGATTTGCTTTCTTCTTCATCTTGTGGGTGTTGGGACAGGATGAAGGCAAAGTGTCTGGAAGATGGCAGAGGTCTTTCCAGGGGCAGCTGATGATTTAGAAGTAGGGGAAGATTAAGGATTATTGCTGCCTCCAGATCTCAATTATAACAGAGTTGCATCACAGGGGCTTTTGACCTAGGGTCAAAAGTTCTCTGACTGATGGGTGCATTGCTTCTCCTGCAGCGATTTGTAAGCTCTGAGTTGCTGGGCTCCCATCCAAGCTCTATCAGGGATGAGGATTGCACTTTAAGATTTCTAAGTGTTGCTGGAACTAGAGATTAGCCTTTGAGAACCCCTAAACTGGTGGATGGAGGGAAGAATGAAGAGGCAGATGACAGACAGCAATTATATTTAAGAGGGGGCAATTCAGCATGCCCTTGCCTCAGTGAGCATGCACCCTTGAACTAGTATGCAGTGAGTGATGAATTCCTCAGAACTATAGCTGGGAATCTCTTAAAGATCTAGAATCCTCCTTCTTTGTCTGAAGCTTGTAACCATCTAGTGCTAGAGAAGATACTACTACTTAGTCTGAAATGAATGCACGTCGGAGAATAAATGCCCATTATCAAGTAATGGGACTTGATGGAAAGAAACAGCCTAGGTCACTCACTGAGCCCTTGAGGCTTGAAAGGAGGAGCTAGAGAGATGGCTCAGAGGTTAAGAGCACCTGTTTCTCTTGCCAGGGACCAGGGTTAGGTTTATCACTCCCATATGGCGGATTACAACCATTCCAACTCCAGTTCCGAGAGATCTTTCACCCTCTTCTGAGCTCCTCAGACACCAGGCACACATGTGGTACACATACACACATGTAGACAAAACACTCATATACATGAAATAAATCTAAGAAACAAAAGACTTAAGGGAAGGAATGGGATGGTATGAATAAAATATGATTGGTAGGGAATGAGCTGGGAAAGGGGAGCCTTGTTTATTACAAGGCCATTTTTAGGGTACAAAAGGAATAACTCTTGGAAACTGGCTGATGACTAGAAGCCTAATAAGGCTTTAAACTCTGATCTCAATCATGCCAAATGTGAAACAGAATAACCTCTTTCAGGAAAGAGCAATGGGAATGCATAAAGGACCTGGTTCAGTGAGAGGATCATGCCTGCCCTGGGTTATTCTTTCTGTTCAAGCAGCTATGGCTGTATGAGGAGGGACAAATAGCACTGGAATGGACTCTAGGAGGTGATGCATTTCTGCTTTTCAGCAGTTGGGAGGAAAAAGCTTTAGTACATTGCCAAGGGTGGGAGGGTATAAATATCAGAGCACCACAGAAAGGCTGGAGCACTTGAGTGAAGCAGGTGTGAGGAATGCTTTCATTTTTATTTATTTATTTTGACTCTCTAGTATGGTGATTTGCAAAATTGACTTTCAAGGCAGGCAAGAGAGTGGTGGAGAATTCTAATAATTCTCTCACAATATATATTTGCCTTTGGTTCTAAAATGCAATAAAGTAATGAGGCCCTTTGTTGACCCTCTGCACAGTTCCTAGGGTTGTCAAAGATACCAAGAATTTAATAGTAGGCTGAACTGTAACTAAGCAAATAACACCTGGAACATGAATAGCCTTCAAATTATTTTAGGGCACCAGCAAGGTAAATGATGGGAAATGAGAGGTTTAATAACCATAAACACTTCAGTAATATGATAATCAGTGTGATCAACATGTTTAAACTGCTTATTCTGGGAAGGTTTCTCTCTCTCTTTCTCTCTTTCTGTGTGTGTGTGTGTGTGTGTGTGTGTGTGTGTGTGTGTGTGTGTGTGTATACACACACATATCCCTTAGTGTGTTTATAACCAGACAAAGTACTTTTAAAAAATATTGTTTATTCTTTAAAATGTGAATATATTTATGTAACGTATTTGGATCATATCTATCCACCACACTCTCATTCTTATTCCCCTTACTGTCTCCATATCCCCTCCCCCTCCCCATGTCATGTTCTCTTTTTTATTTTAAATTGTTACCAACCGTTGAGTCCAATTAGTGCTGTCCACCTATGCATGGATGTGGTGCTATCCACTGAGGTTTGAGCAACCTACCAGCAACCATGTCCCCAAACGTGGTTGAATCTCTTTCCCTTGGTAGCTGTCAACTGCCAATACCTTCTCCCTTAGAGGTGAGACCTTTAGGGCCCTTCCTCCAAAGTACTTTTTAAAATATAGCTTTATTCTATACTTATTGATGAAGAAAATAGAGTTAAACCAGGCGACCAAATTGAAAAAACAAAATAAAAAATAGATTCATTTTTCATTATATAGATATTTGATTGTTTGCCTTCCTGTATGTATGTTCACTATGTATGTGCAGTGCCTACAAAGGCCAGAAGAGAGTGTTGAGTGGTGGAGCTCTCGGACCTGAAGTTACTATAAAGTTGTGTGATGCCACGTGGTACTGGGAATCAAACCTGGGTTTTCTGGAAGAGCAGCCAGTGCTGCTGAACCATTGCCTTAGTGCCTTAAAATGATCATGCACTCTATGGTGTTTGGTTTGACTTCAGTCTGACTTCTTCCACGTGGTGTAATTTTTGAAGTTTACCCGTCATGCACCATGTATGAGAAATTATTTATTTATTCTTAAGTTAAGGTCTCATACAGTCCAGAGTGGCTTTGAATCAATGACCTGAAATTTCTGATCCTCCTATCTCTACCCAACAAGTGCTGGGATTATAGGCATGTGCAGCTATCGCTCAGCTGAGCTTTTGGCATGCTAGGCAGGCACTCTACCATCTGTGCTTAAATTCCTGGCCCTAGTTCATTCATTGTTATTTTCGGTAGTATTCTGTTGTTCCAGTACATTTGTTTGCCCATCGCGGTTGATGGTCCCTTGTTCTGTTTGCTACTATGAACATTTGCTTACATGTTGTTGTTTGCACACAAAATCTTAGTTGTTCCGATTATGCTATGGTTCAGTACCACTATAATTTATTTTTCTTCAGATGATGAAGCTAGGACTGAAAAAAAAATTCTGAAACTTGCGCAAGTTGACACATGCAGTAGGGTTAATGTTCTGCAAAAAATCACAAGATACACTTTATTCTTTTGGACTTCTGGAAACTTTACCGACTTCTCAAGCTAGCCCTGAATCCATTGCCTGCTTCAGGTGGAAGGTGGGGTGTTAGGAGCACATTCCAGAATGAAGCTCAGGGACCAAAGGGTAAGATGAGAGCCAGGCTTCAGCAGGACAGGTAAAGCGAGGGGGAAAGATGGGTACTTGCCAGTCACTGAGGGTTTTAGTGTGTCCAGAATCTCTAGTAAACCTTGGCAGGGCCTTTTCCTGATGCTGGGGGGAGGTGGGTCTTGCATCCTAGGCTAGAGAAGGAAACCCTGAGTTGATGCAGAGGGAGGGAGGTAGCGTCCCATTTCCTGGCTGAGCATTTGTAAGGTAAGAGAGGCCAGGTGGGTTTTGGGGTCTTGAGGACCTGTTGTAGACTTGGGGTACATAGAGCAAGGAGTAGCAAGTTCAAAGGGTTTTAGACCCCAGGCCCATTCAGAGCTCTAGACAGAGACAGCGCCAGGCTTCCCTCCTGGGAGAGCAGTATGTGGAAGACCTAGGTTTAGTTTGCAAATTGCCTCCAGTGTCCTTGAAATGTGGAGTGGACTCAAGTGTTGCCTGTACTCATCATTGTGGTCTCAGAGGAGCTTGTCTGAGGGACCTCTATCCTATTCAGCCTAGATGTGCCTCTCACTTGCTTCCTTGGACTCTACAGCCTTAGCAGGGACCTGTGGGACCAGGTTAGCTGAGAACCATCAGGACCCAGGTTACCATCAGAACCAGGCTTCAGGATGTGCCAGGCACTGATAAAGAACAAGTGGGAGGTCCCCATGGTCTTTTCAGAGGTCAGTGGAAACCAGAGGTGGTCTGTCCCTCGGTCACTCTAGGATAAGATGGGAGAAGCAGTAGTTGGCAGGGTCTTGTGTAGTGATCCCTGAAGTCCGTGTTCTAGGAATATGTCTTGTTATTCCCTCCCCGCCTGCTTTCCCACAGCACCACTGGGCTCCTTACTTACCCTCCCATATTCCTAGTCTTGCAGAGCAGCCTGGCTGGGGTAGAAATCTGTTCCTGGTACTGATAGTGAGTATGAGGGAGCCTGGCTCAGGACTGTTTCATGCTAGTATCCATCCAAATTTTCTAGGGAAGGCTGTGTTCAGGTTTCACTGCTTAATTTTCCTCATTTTGTGGCCTAGGGGCTAAGGGCTTATATGAGGGAGGAAAAAGGTTCATGAGGGAGATAAGGAAGCAGTGTTTTCTGGTCACAGGGAGAGCAATGTGATGGGATTTGTGACCTGTTTACAAACCATTAGTGAGTCACTCGGCTGGGATGTGCAATCAAATGTCCAGGACTCCAGACCCTGTTCTTTTAGCCATTGTTCTTAGAACATGGTGACATGGATCACAGCTAACAATATTCTCAGAGCTTGCTACACACCGGGCACTGTTCTCGGTAGTGTGCATGTATTAACCCATTCAATCCTCAACAATTCCAGTTGGTAGATGCTATCTTCTAGAGGAAAAAATAGAGACAAAGTATTTTAACTTTCCCAAAGTCACGTGGCATGCAAATGGTCGTGAGACAGGTGGTCTGGGGTGCGCAGCTCATAATCCCTCTTGGCTTAGATGATGTCATCTGTCAGTCACACAGCACTTCCCACCTTTCCAAGATCTATCCCAAGGTGGCGTTATTTTTTTCCTCACAAGAGTCTTAGTGGCAAAGGGCGGGATATTGCCAGTTTACATTTGCGGGAGCAGGGATGTTAACAGCAGAGTAGTGGTACCAAGGACTGAAAATGTCAGGGACAACGGAAGATGGAGCATAAAGGTGTGAAGAAATACAGGGGGCATGGTGGAAGATAACCAATGCCATGCCTAGAGTCTGGCTGGAAGAGTCAGACACAGAGGGATCACAGAATGGATCACTGAAAGGAAAAGACATGCAAGACACCCTTAAAGCCAACGGTGTGCAAAGTAACAGCTGCTTCTCAAGAGCGCTCTGCCTGGGTCAGTCTTAGTTTCTTTTCCTGTCACTGTGACAAAACACTCTGACAGGGACCAGTGATATAACTGAAGCTGTGGCACTTGCTACCACAGCTTGATGACTTAAGTTCAATACCCGAGAACCACCTGGTGGAAGGAGAACCCTCAGATTGTCCTCTGGATTCTACTCCTGCACATAATTAAATAAATAAATTAAAAACAAAGGAACAAATGTTTATAAATAAATATATAAATGTAACTAAAAACAATTCTGTCAGAAGCAACTGAAGGCAGAAGGATTTATTGTGGCGTATGGCTCCAGGGTATAATCCTGTGTGGTAGAGAAGTTACAGTTGTAGGAGCGTGGAGCAGTTAGTCACATCATACCTGCAACCAGACAGCAGAGAATGATGGATTCATGTTTTTCCCTTTCTCCATATTACTAGATCAGGATTCCTAGTTAGGGAGTGGTGCCACTCACAGTAGTCAGGTCTTCTTACATCAATTAATGCAGTTAACACAATCCCTCACAGGCATGCCCAGAGGACCATCACCCAGGAAATTCCAGAGCCTGTCAAGTTAACAGCACTAACCATCAAAGGGTTGTGGTTGATATATTGTGTACCCTAATAAACTTATCTGAGGGTCAGAGAATAGAACAGCCACTAGATTAGACATAGAGGCCAGAAAATGGTGGCACACACGCCTTTAATCCTATCATTTCGGAGGCAGAGATCTATCTGAATCTCTCTGAGTTCAAGGTCACCCTGGAAACAGAGCCAGGCATGGTGGCACACACCTTTAATCCCAGGAAGTGATGGCAGGAAGCAGAAAGGTATATAAGGTGTGAGGACCAGGAACTAGAGGCTTTTAAGCTTTTAGACTTTTAGCAGCAGTTCAGCTGAGATCCATTCGGATGAGGACTCAGAGGCTTCCAGTTTGAGGAAACAGGATTGGCTGAGAAGTTGGTGAGGTGAGGTTGGATGTGGCTTGTTCTGTTTCTCTAACCTTTCAGAATTTACCCCAATAGCTGGCACTGAGTTTTTGTTTTTGTTTTTTTAATAAGACCTTTTAAAATTCGTGTTACAAAGGGTCTTAAACAAGACAACACAGAAGCCGGGGAACATGCCAGCCTTCTGTGCGATCCTGGATATGGATTGCCCAGAGTCTGGGGAAGATGCTACATCCAGCGTGGGATAACTGAAGGAAAAAAATTTACATACACTATGCTCTTATGTCTGTTAACTTTATTCCTCTGTTGTGCCCAGATCGTGACCTCCAGAGAGACCACCAAAGACGAGCATGCCGGAATGCAAAAGCAAGGTTTAATTCTGGATATCCAAAAGCAATACAAGCCTAGGCAGGGACTTCGTCCAATACATCCAACGCAGTGGAGGCTGGAGGAAGCGCCCACCTGTCTGCAAGCTCAGTTTTTAAAGGGAAAAGTCACAAGGTTACATCATTTAGGGGTGCTAGTACAGGTACAATTCTGATTGGCTTGTGTCTAGGAATTCCAGAAATCACAATTCAGTTTTCCTTCTAAGGAAGTAGTTGCCCACCACCATTTTTCATTGGCTGCCCCCAGATGGGGGCATCTGGTGATTACACAGTCACTATGGAAACTAGGGTTGGGACATTCTATGGTCAAGAAGTTGCCTAGGGGGCCAGGGAGAGGACATTCTGGCAACCATTACCTCCTGACTACCTTGTGACTCTGTATTTTTACACTTCCTGGTTTCTGGAATCTGAACTGACTGGTCTCAGTAACTTCTGGCCTGTTCTCAAAAGGAGAAATCTTAGGCCTTAATTTTAGGGTGAAAGCATTTTGGTCTTATTTCTAAGATGGCTCATTTTGGTCTCACACCTCTAAGATAAAATTCTTTCTCTACAGCTACAGCACCATCAGGCATTCAGGGCAGGAATAAAGCTAGATACACCAAGCTCTTTGTCCATCTACTTTATTTCTCTGGGATGAAATCTGAAAGACCCCCACCAAAGGCCCAGACATCCAAAAGAGCTGAGGGAAGAGCTGATTATCTTAAAATAAACAGAACTGAGTCAGTTCTCCCTTCCTGGAGAGGGTGAAGTCAGGTGTTTTCAAAAAGAACAAAGTCAGGATGTTTGGTAGTGACTGATTAACCATGAGATGCCCCTCTCCGGAGATAACATGACCGGACCAAGGAGATGGATTGTAAAACTCCTGACAGGGCAAACAGATAAGTTAGAATAAGACAAAGTCCAGACCCGGGAAAAACTGGACCAATCAAGGATGGACTGGTACTAACCCCCTCCCCGCTAAGGAATTTTGTGGGTTTTGCCTATAAAAACTAACTTCCCCAAGAAAGAGGAACTCTCCTCCCTGCACCGAGGGGCATCTCGTGGTGGATGAGGGTTCCCTGCTAGCTTCAACTAATAAACCTTGCTATTGCATTCTGGACATCTCCGGTCTCCAGTGGTCTCTTTGGGGGTTCTGATCTGGGCAGAACAACATCCTGTCTAAATAGCTTCACTTCCATCCTGACACTCAGTTCCTCTTTGTCCCCTCATTTACTGCCCTCTCATAGTCCTGCTAATGGCTAAGCTCTTATGCATCCAGCCTCATCTTTGTCCTCTGTTTCTTCTCCCTCCATCTCTACTTGCTCTCTACTCCTGGCTCTGATGAACTCCATAAGAGTTCTGCCTTACCATCTACAAAACCTCTGTGCTCTTACCTTCTCCCTGGTGATGCTGTTCTGTCTGCCTCTACAGAAAATGCCTGTCTCTTCTCCTAGTCACAGGGTTCTCTGCCTCCTCAGGAATGTTGCTCCACCCTACCTTCCACCTTGATATGTAAAAACCTCTTTTGTTCTCAGTCAATTGCTCTGGAGAGCCACTAGGCCTCAAGGCAAGGGGATGGTCTGAGCTTCATTTGCACAAGAAACAAAGCTATGCATCTACCACCTGCTTGGCTTTGCCTATGTGACCTTATTCAAGTATTGGCCTGAGCAGGAAGTTCACACACACATTCTATGGAAATTGTGAGCACAAGAAATTCATAAGAAGGCACAGCTGAATGTTAAGCTGTGTAACACCAAATAGTCCATGCTAGATAGCTTCCCACTTGAATGACCCTTGGCCTGGTCAAGGTATAACTTTAATACATAGCTGGACTCCTTATAACATATTCTTATGGCTTGCCACACTTATAGACCATTTATTTTGACATCAGTTCTCATTAAAGACTGGTTGACCCTAAAGAAAATGCCAACTTTGCTAATTACTGAGTATATATAAGTGATAACCTTCCTTTTGCAGCATTAGATGAAGCAGATAAACAGCAGTAGCAACAAATGGTCAAAGCAAGCCTGAGCCATCAATCACAGGAACCATCTATTCCCAGGTGCTCAATACAGAGATATTTGCCAAAACTGTGGCATGAGAAGTAGATGGCTTAGTTAATGTCCCAAAGGAAAATTTTCTGATAATAGTTATGATTTTTGTTCTTTTAAAAATGCTGGTTTTTTTATGTATAGGAATTAAATACTTAAATTTAAGTTTGAGAAGCAAGCTGATTTCAGGAAAATGTCAGTATTGTAAGTGAAGACCCTTGTGGGTGGGCACACCTGTAGTCCCAGCATTCAGGAACAGAAGCTTTCTCAAAAAGAGATCTGGGATAGCTTGAGGGAGGTATACAGTTCCATGGTCATTGAGACTGCCTGATGCTTCTCTCTGGCTACATCATCCAGGTGGTGGTGGTGGTGGTGGTGGTGGTGGTGGTGGTGGTGGTGGTGCACACCTTTAATCCTAGCACTCAGGAGGCAGAGCCAGGCAGATCTCTGTGAGTTCAAGGCCAGCCTGGTCTAGAGAGCGAGATCCAGGACAGGCGCCAAAACTACACAGAGAAACTCTGTCTTGAAAAAAACAAAACAAAAATGTCATGACTAAAAGTGACTTACAAAGGCAAGTTTATTTTGGCTACAATTCCAGGGGAAAAGTCCACAATGGCTGGGGAGGCTTGGCAGCAGACAGCCAGAGTAGGAAGCTGAGAGATTATGTCTTTACATGCCAACATGAAGCAGTGAAAGTGATCTGGAACTGTGGTTAGGCTCTGAACTCTCAAAGTTGGTCCCCAGTGACATTCTTCCTTCAGTAAGGCTACACCTCCCCAAACAGCCCCTCTGTCCAGGATCCAAGTATTCAAGTATCCGAGCCTGTGGGGGACATTGCTCATCCAAACCACCACAAAACCAAACTTGATAGCAAACAATAGGAGACAGAATATCAGTTGAGAATGCTTTGGAACTTAGGCAATAACTCTTTCAAAGAATCTTAAATATGAAGACATAATTTTCTACTTAAGTTATTCAGTAATGACATCCAGAGCCTAAGTTCTTTGCAGCCTTCTGTTTTCCTACCCTTAGAATATTGCCTTTTATTCTCATGGGTGATGTCTCATGGCTGTAAAAAGGCTGCCAGAGCTCTGGACACTATCTTTATACACTAAGCAAGAAGCACAGAGAAGAGTTCTGCTTCTCACAGGGCGTGTGTGTGTGTGTGTGTGTGTGTGTGTGTGTGTGTGTGTGTGTGTGTCTTGGGGGAATCTGGAGGTTTGTCCTGAGAGTTCACTGGGGGAGTCCCTGTTCCTAAACTTCACAGACCCTTACAGTCTGACTTCTGGTGTGACATCTTCCTATGTCAATCAAGTTCTTTTGGGTTTTGCCTGATTATAGCATGGATACTTTCATACTGTTCTGGTTTATTTGTTATATTTGGCTGGACTGGTTTTGAACTTCATAACAAGCAAAGGATAAGACAGAATGGAGCGAATTTGAGGTGTTCAGTCCACCTTGACTGATGAACTTAGAGTGATACCTCCAGAATGAGGCTCCTTTTGGTCTGGCATCAGGCTGGCTCTGGCTCTACTGTCCTGAGGAGCTTTTATGCTAAGATTTTTGGTTAGTATTAGTGTTGTTACCCTTGCCTCAGGCTCTGCATCCTTTCTCCTGCTGGTTCTTCCACTTTGTTCCTGGTCTCAAGCCCACTGCAGCATGTCCACTTTCTTGGTAGGCATGTGTGTAGATCCAGGTATCTAAATTCCTGGAGGGCTTGGGAAAGATCTTTGAGGCATACCTTAACAGTCATCACAAGCTAAGCATCTGTTTGGAGTTGAGGTCCTACTTGTCAATCACCATGGTCTCCATCGGAGGTCTCAGGAAGAAGATGGTGAAACTCAGAAGCTTTTCCTCTCCAGTCACAGCAGAAGCAGCTCCACTTTTGTGGGGATATACCACTTGGAGCAGAGGAGAATGCAGGAATGCAAACTGAGCTCCTGGCTGGAATGTGTGCTCAGGCACTCATTTGGAAACATCAGCACACCTTCCTTTAAGGGGCTGTTGAAGTGTGCGTGTTGACACCTGGCATTACCATTTTGTCAAGAACCCTCATACAATATGCATGGACCTCAGACACCAGCCACACAGTATGGGAGCTGATAATGATGTTTGTGCTTAAAAAATAATAGTGTTGATTGACTAAATCCAAAAACTAAAGTTGAAAAACTTTCTTTACCCTCTACCTTAAAATTAAGAAAAAGATGGCCATCTGCAGCCATGTATTTCTTGTTGTTGCAAGTAAATGCAACCATGGGAGCTTACTTTATGTTAAAAGCCTCCATCTGCTAGAAGCAATTTCTCCATACTTGTAGAAAAAAAAAATGAATAAAATAAGGACCTGCTTGCTTCTGACCTTGACTCCCGGACAGATTATACTACAACACTGGTTTCCTTTTCCCCCTGACAGGTATTAATCCTGAAATGATAACGCTTTGAGTCTTTTTTTTTTTTTTTTCCCCTGACAGTTTCATCCTTTTACTTAAATGGAGGTGAATTGGGCTTCATAGTATTTCTGGCTGGCATATGTTTTTTGGCTATGTAGGGAGTGAATTTTGTTTTAATGAGCAATATTCTGCAGCGGTTCCCAGCATCTTTTCCTGTTGTACAAATACTTGCCACCCTCTCCCCCTCCCTTTTCTGTTGCTTTGTGCCAAGTAGAAATGGTAAATCATTCTAAATGGGAGTAGTCTTTAAAAATCCTCTCCGGAGTCTTGGAACCGTTACTGGAGTGAAGGGGGAGTAGGCAAATAGAACGAGCTGCAAATGAGCTGATGCTTTGTTCCCATCATTTCAGGGCCAGCCCCAAAGGCTTCCTACCTCTCTTCCATTTTCTGCTCACCTCCACCACCTGGTACCATCCTCCTGGGACCTTCTGTTCTTTCCTAGTGGATATACAGAACAGGAGTGCTGTCTAAAAGGGGCTCATTGTCATTCAGGCTTTCTTTGGTTCAGACAAGCTGCTTGGGCTTTTCCTCAGCTCTGTAGCAAGCTGGAGCTGAAAGGAGGACCTCAGAGGTTACTCTTATTTTACAAGTCAAAAACCTTGAGGCCAGGAGCAGAGACTGACAGCCCAAGGCAAAACTTGCACTGGACATGAGTGGTTTTTTCTCTCTGACATAGGGACTGTGAGAATCACACAGAAATAGCAAATCTTAAGCATTCTGGTAGCACTGGGATGCCAATATCAAACAGGATTTCCTTAGTCTCCTTGACATTGACCTTGAGAGAAGCAGAAGAATGAGTAAAATATTAGATGTAAGGGTGAAAAAACAAACAAACAAACAAACAAACAACCAAGAAGGTTTTAGGTACAACTTCAAGACAGTTTATTGTAGAATCATGGTCAGCCTCTGTCTTACACTGCAAATCACTTCTTAATTCAATGCATTTAATTTAGTGGTGGACAAGCTTTCTGGCAAAAGACATAAATACACATACATGTACATTTATGCCTGCACACATATATATGAAAAATTTGAAGGAAAGCATGAGACGAACCACTTCTTGATTAAAAAACAGCAAACTCTAGGCTGTGATCCAAACTTGCAATGTGATCTTAGGCAAGTCACCCACTAGTCATGCCTCAGTTTCTCCATCTGTCAAAGACCTCACAGTCTTAGACCCTAGTGATGAGCGTCACCTGAGAATGTGTTGGAACCTTCAACTGTGAGAGGCCACCCAGACCTGTGACTAAGGAGCTCTGGCGTCAGTGCCCAGTCAGTCAACAATGCCCTGCAGATGTTGCTGACACGCTCAGGTTTGGGAAGAACTAAGTGACCTTCTAAAAATAGTCAGATCCTAGATGCTCGGGCTAAGCACAGTGACTAGCTTTTCCTTGCCTTGGAGGTCAGTTTTGGATGGAAAGTCTGTCATTCCAAGACTCCCTCTGATTTTATGTAATTCCGATTTCAACTCTTTATCAACAGAACACTTTCTGCCAGTGTAAATCAAATCAGTTTATATTTTGGAATGTGAGACAGTCAACATACAAGGCCTTCCAGCAGCAGGTGCCATCTCAGTTAACTTTAACTGTCAACTTGACACAGCCTAGAGTCATCTGACAATCGAGTTCTGAGGGACTGCCCAGATCAGAGTTCTCTCTCTCTCTCTCTCTCTCTCTCTCTCTCTCTCTCTCTCTCTCTCTCTCTCTCTCTCTGTGTGTGTGTGTGTGTGTGTGTGTGTGTGTACGTGCACACGCATGGGAGGTTGTCTTGATTGTTAGCTGATGTGGGAGCACCTGCCCATTCTGGCGGCACCATTCCCTGGGGCAGGCAGTCTGGGGCTATATGAAGAGAGCTGACTGCAGTATAAGCCTGAGTGAGACAGCAAGCAGCCGTTCCTCAGTGGTTTCTGTTGTAAGATCTTCCTTGCGTTCCTGTACCGACTCCCCTCTGTGATGGGTCAGAGTCTGTAAACTGAATCAAACCCATTCCCTCCCTAAGTTTTTTATTTTATTTTTTATATATATTTTTTAATGTCAGCAGCAGAAAGGATCAGCTATGAACTCGGATCTCTCTAGTTTCGGATCCAGAGAATCAAGTGTTCACCGTCATGAGCGTCTAGTGAGGGAGGACTGTTTCCAGAAAAGGAAGGCTTGGGTGAGCTGCCAAATTCTTCTTACAGTTTTGCGTTTTTCTGACCTGACTTCAGTGAGACAGTGTTTTTAGTAGCGTGAACAGGAGCCCAGTTCCACACTGCTGCCTTTGACCTGCCTTTCACTCCACCTGACCTTGGACTACTTTGTCTTGTCTTCAGATCTCATTACTGAGCAATCATGGAGTCAGAGTGTGAAGTTCATGTAGCAGTGCTCAGTGCCGTGGTGTTTGGGTGTCAAGCAATCAGTGTTTGCGTGTCAGAGTTAACACACCGGGAAGTGTGCTATGTGTGCCAAAGACTTAGCTATCACAACGGCGTCTCTGAAAAGGGGCCAGAGAGCAAATCAGAACCCTTCCCTTGTGTCCTCTATGTGGGACTTTTGCCTCCTGATGGTGCTGAATTCTGACTCAATTCATTAGAATCATCTGCTAAGTTCAAGAAGCTAGTAGACTTCTCAGAAGAGAGTTCACTATTATGTGCATGAATTGTCCCCTCTTCCTTTTTTTGTGGTACCCATTACTCTCAAAATGATGTTTATTTTGTCTTTGTTTGGATATAGCACCTATGTGAACTGGAGCCCTGCCTGGTAATTCCGTCTTCATGGATTAGCTGTTTTTGGTATAAGTACCGATGATCTTAGCACAAATATGTGTTCTGAAATGGTTTCAGGTGTGCTGAGTTACTAAGCATAACTACCTTTTGGGGTGTGGAGGTGAGGTCCAGGCACAGCAGTTTCCAAACTCTCTGAGCAGTTGTCTCTAATCTGTAGTAGCTCCATTTGTTTGCCAATATTGTTCTAGTTAGGGTCTCTACGGCTGTGATAAAACACCACAGCCGAAAGCAACCTGGGGAGAAAAGTATTTATTTCTTCTTGTGCTTCCAGGTAAAAGTCCATTATTGAGGGGGAATCAGGACAGGAACTTATGGCAGGAACCTGGAGAAGCAGAGGCCATGGAGGAATGCTGCTTATTGGTTTGCTCAGGCTGCTTTCTTATAGCACCAGCCCTGGAGTGGCACCACATACAGTGAGCTGGGCTCTCCCACCTCAACCATTAATCAAGAAAATGTACCACAGGCTTGTCTACAGGCCATTCTGGTGATAGCATTTTATCCATTGAGGGTCCTCCTTCTAAAATGACTCTGGCTTATGTCAAGTTGACATAAAACTAGCTAGCACACATATGAAGTAAAATAGTCCATGTATGCCAACATTAAAAAGATTGGGAACACTGTAGTGCATGCTGAGTAGATAAAATAACTATATAAATGAAGACTTGGAGGTCCCCACTCATGAGAATGTGTGCTGACATAATGGAACAATGTATAGAAACAAGGAAGTAGGTTGGATCTACCACAGAACAGATCCAGTGACCATGGAAGTGATTCAAGACAAAGCTGAGTTCATTGCTTGTAGGCAAGGAAGACCCATATCCCTTAACAGACATCATTTGAGAGCTCACTGGGGTTCTCAAGAAGAAAGCAAGGTGGTTAGAACTAATTTCAGAAGGAAGAGTCTGGTGAGTAGAAGCACCTGCCAATCTTGTATAAAAATGGTTGAACAATTTGCTGGAGGAGTTGTTAGTCATTTTTGAGTCTTTGAGCTTGACAACACAGTCTTCACGGAGGTCTAGAAAGGGTTAAGGGACTGCAGGTCCCATGGTAGGCAGCATTACCATTCTAGTGGGTAGGTACAACTGCCATTTATCATAAACTCATTGCAAAAAATTACTACTGTCTTAGTGACACTGTAATTTAGCCTGTCACTTTAGCAGAATGGCTTGCTGCTATTGGTTGAGGGGAAACTGTTATTACTCATTTGTCATTTTGGGGGATTGTGTTGGTTAAATGGCGCTGCTCGTGACTGGCTGTTGCCTGCAGTGGCCATGCCGGCGGAGGAGAGTGCTGACTGGAAGAATCACAGCAATGGTTACCTTTTTAGAGCTTTATTGGGGGGGAGAGAGAGGGAGAGAGGGAGAGAGAGAGAGAGAGAGAGAGAGAGAGAGAGAGAGAGAGAGAGAGAGAAGAGAAGAAGGAGGTCCAGATGGAAGGAAGGAGCGGAAAGGAAAGAGAGGGCGGCACAGAGGGCCGGCCCACTTTTTAGGCTGGGATGCCGTGGCAGGCTGATGATGTAATTAAAGACAAAATCCTTACATTCCAGACTTTCACTTATTATAAAAAAGCAGGTAGATGGAAATAGGGGCGTCGTTCCTCTCAAAAACTGCTTCCAGCTGACTTTTGGACGTCGGTTGGCTCTTGGGGGAATGGAGAAGAGGAGTTTTCCGAGGTAGACAGGCATTGTGGGATTCTGTCTGTCATCCATTTGCTCTGGAGACATGTATCCCTCTTGGCTATGGCTGGGAACTTTCTGTTTGACAAGATGTTGATTATCTCTGGACTCTGGTTCTGTGGTGGTCCTGTACTATTAGCTGAACAGTGAGTTAGAACAGGGAACTGGGAAGAGAAAAGCTTGTAGTGCATGAGAATTTATTTTTTGGAATTAGGGACAAGGCAAAGATCAGGGCCCTGTCTGTATGCACATGAGAAACACAGGCAGTTTGAGAATGAGTGGGTGGAGTTAAGGTGAGTTAGGGCTAGAGTCAGTAGAAGTCAACCAAGCCTGCCCATTTGAGCCCACCCACTGCAGGCGGAAGTCAGACAGAAAATGTTGCATGTGGCAGATGCAGAAGTGGGGAAGGAAAAGGGTTTAGAACTTTAGTAGAAAGCTTGGGGATAAAGTAATTCTTATTTGCCCGTTCGCTGGCAGAAGTTCCTGCGACTCTGTTATGTGGCCAGGTTTATGCTGTGCCCGCCCCTATCTGCCAATGTAGGTGGTAAATGTATCATATCCGCCTGTTTGTCTCATGGCTATAGCCGAGAGAAAAATAAAAAATTAAAATAACAGACTGGGATCAGATTACAATCTCAGGCATCTCTGAGAGTGGAGAGAGATCTATGAATCAGCTCAAGTCACCGTTCCTCTTTGTCAAGGGAAGGTGAGGGCTGCAGCTGTACTGCAGTTGGTCCACTGTTGAACCCTAGACACCATTTACCACCCCCCCCTTGTCAGGAGCAAAAATGTGCCTGCCCTTGGCAGTACAGTCTGAGGACAACCCCCGGGGTATCTGTCGCAAAGAATATAGCTCAGACTACAGCCATGAGAACAGCAGACTCACTGTGGTGACGGCAGCGGTAGCTGTGTGGGTGGCCAGCAGAGGCATCGAGGGATGCTCGCAGTCTTGTGGTCTCCCTGGATGGGGGAAGAGGCGGTAGGCGACAGTGGTCACAGCAGGTCCTTGGTGTTCAGTGGTGTATCCGAGTCACGGAACCAATGTTGGTTCTGCTACTCCTGGCTGGCCGCCGCCCACAGTGGCCATGCTGGCAGAGGAGAGTGCTGGTTGGAAGAATCACAAGCCATAGTTAACTTTTTAGAGCTTTATTGGGGGGGTGAGGGAGAGAGAGAGGGGGGGAGAGGGGGGGAGAGAGGGAGAGAGAGAGGAAAGAGAAGGAGGAGGTCCAGACGGAAGAAAGGAGCAGAAAGAGAGGCGCACAGAGGGCCCACCCACTTTTTAGGCTGGGATGCTGTCAAAGGCTGATGATGTAATTAAGGACAGAATCCTTACAGACTGAACGAACAAAATGTTAATTGCTCAAGTTGTTCGGGTAAGGAGATGGGTTGAGGAGTTTTAAATAGCTCAAACTTTTAGAGATTTACTATTCAAACAGGGGTGAAACAGAAAGGAAGAGATTCCCAGTTCCCCCTGTCTCATTCGCTATCTGGGACCTGACACTGTTTCTTGAAGGCAGAATTTGAGAATCAAATTTGAGGACTTTTCTGTCCTGTTTCAACTCACTGTCTAAGATGGTTCTGATATAGCTGCACACTCTGGGGGTACATTGTCACTAATAAGAACAGTTCCACTTTGGCTATCTAGGTCTGGGAATACTTGTGTTGTGGGCACCCATTACTCGAGGGTGTATCATGGAGTCTGAATGAGACCTGTTTGTTGGGGATGTGAATCATAAAATCACAAACCACAAGCCAGACCCTAAACATGTAGCCCATGAGAACCTGTCATCTCTTGCCATGGTGATTGGTGGTGGTGATAGCAATGGAATTTGGAGGAAACAGGGAGAGTTAGGACAATATTGGGACTAAACCCTTTTTGAGTTTGTTTTTCTAGTAGTCTTAAGCCAGCTAAAATTTTCAGAATTCTTTGAGATATGGCATTGCTGGTTCTCTGACATTGGCATTGGATTCTGGACTGCTTTTCAAGAGAAATGGGTGGGTTCAGGGAGGATTGTCCGGCCAAGTGTGATAGCCCTGTGTGACCAAACTAGCCAGGTACTGAACTTCAGCATTCACAGCTATTATTTTCTCCCTTTTTGTGGGAATGCAATTCTTGCCAGTGGAGAGAGACTGAAATAATGAGGAAGCTGCTGGTGACCACCTAATGGCGGGCCAGGGGAGGTGTGACTCAGCATACAGACGAAACACTTCCAGGGAAAAGCCTAATGGGGGGTGAGGCTTGATAAATAAAACATGAGGCAATGAAGGAACTATGAGGAAGCATGCTCCTGGGGTGGGGGTGGAGAAAGTAACTCAAACGTGAGATGAGAATGAAAATGCCATTCTAGAATGAGGGAAAAGAAAGGACGTCAGACAAGAAGTGGGAAGTGAAATTGAACCCACACTTAATAACCTCTTGTGGTGATCTGACTTGATTCCTCTGAGAGCTCCATGCTTTCAGAGGGTCTGCCTTACGCTGTTTGTTAAAACAACGCACTTATGTACAGACCTTTTATCTCGGTGGTGTTCAAAGTTGCACTACAGAGCTGGGCAAAGGGAGAATTACTTTCTATACAATATAAGTCAACTTGCTCATCTTGTTTACCCCTGACTTCCTTGTATAAAGACAGTGGCTCCAATCGGGTGTGAAGGAGAGGGGTAGAGCCAGAGATACAGTCTCCTGATTTTTTGTTTTTGTTCTTTCTTCCTCATATTCTTGCTTTGCTGTGGAGGATTATGGATTTGTAAGTAATACTCCCACTGATTGGATGTAGCTTTTTTTTTTTTTTTTTTTGGTGACTTGTGAGCAAAGCAGTGAAGACATATATACAATAATAGGGAATAGAAAATTCAAAGACACTGTGTAAGTCTATACACAGAGCTCTGGATTCAGTGAAGAAAGATGGAATCTGGTCATGTGCAGTTAAAACCAGCACCGGAAGACATGCTGGTGTAGGTAGTTTAGGAACCATACTTGTGACACACTGTGACATGAGAGGAAGAGACAGAGAATAAGAGAAAGAGAGGGATACTGGCTTTTAGCCAACTTGAAGTCTCACTGGGGAAAGATACAGACCTCAGCAACCATAAGACCCTGTTGCAGTAAGGCCCGTGCTACCGCCACCCATTCACCATGTCTGAGTGAGGGGCTGTGGATTAAAAAATAGAGACAAGAAACAGCGAGTCATTTGCCACAGCAGAATGCTGAATGTCGTTTATTGAAAGAGGGAGGAAACCTTAAATACAGGTTTACAGCACAATGGAGGATTCCCAGAGGGCAGAAGTTCACTACCGAATGTTCTACATTTTTGCATCTAAGCTGTTTACACCAAATGCAGGATATACAAACAAAGAGCCTCCGGTGAGCATTCAGGAAGAAGAAAACCAGCAGGGAATCAGCATAGGGAAGACATCTGGTCAAGGTCGGCAAGCAGGCCAACAGTTTACTCAATATGGTAGGCCAGGGCCATACAAGACCCAAGATCAAAGCTTTGGGAGTAAGCTCCCTTCAGAAATGGCTCAGCACTGCATTAAAAATGGCCATGCTTCATCTGCCTCATCCTTCTAAGGCAGCTTGCTGGACTAGTGCCACCTTATCCAAGAGGCCAGTCTGACCTTGCCCATCCATCTCTCCTTGATAAAGCCAGGCTCCACAAATCATATAGCCTCCCATTGACTTTCTGTCAGGGTGAGGTAACCAACGTTCTTCTTTAAGTTCAGAGACAAACACATAGTTCGCTTTTGCCCACTTGCTATAATGGGAACTTCCAGGTCAAAGGACATTGTGTCATGCCGCAGAGGCCACATGGTAAGAAGGTGTAAACATCTATGAAATCCTGTCTGTGCCAGGCTTTTGAGATAGCCAAGAGCAAGTCTTAGCTTGGACCCACTGCTTTGGAGGTATGCATAGGGGGACGGGATATAAATTCAGAGTAAGAACAAAGAGCACATCTGTGCTTGTGGCAACTGACTGCAGGAAGCCCTGGTATCCCAGGCTGCCTCCTGAGCAACAGCAGTTTCCTGTATTGTGGCCCATGCTACACTAGCTAAAGCTCACAAAGACAAGTATGGAGGACAAGTTTAATGGCACAAATTATGTTGAGTTTTTCCTTGCCAAGTTCACTGTTTCTCAGTAACTTCTGCAGGTCCCGTGCTTTCTCTACTTTTTTAATAGCTGACAAGAGATTTTCTTTACAGGAAGAGATGTGAGTCAGAACTTGAGTGTGGCCCTTCTATTTTTCCCAGAGAAAGACCATTCTTTCCTGGCCAGAAGATACATTTCCTACAGTCTCCAGTAAGTCAAGAGTGGCCGTGGGGCACTCTCCTGGAGAGGCTGTCACTTCCAGAGTCTACGGATGTATTCCTCTATTACAAGATAGGGTTCTCAAATATGTCTTTGAGGCTACCATGTAATAATGCACCTTGGTTGTTGTGGTGATTTGAATAAGAATGGCCCCCATAAGTTCATATATTTGAATGCTTAGTCATCAGGGAGTGGCATGACTTGAGAAGGATTAGGAGATGTGACCTTGTGGAGTAGGTATGGCTTTGTTGGAGGAAGTGTGTCACTAGGGGTGGGTTTTGAGGTTTCTAAAGCTCAAGCCAGGCCCATTGTCGCTCTCTTCCTTCTGGCTGCAAATTCTGATGTAGAACTCTCAGCTACTTCTCCAGTACCATGTCTGCTTGCATGCCACTATGCTCCCCACCATGATGATAATGGCATAAACCTCTGAAACTGTAAGCTAGCCCCAGTTAAATGTTTTCCTTTATAAGAGCATGGTCTCTCTTTACAGCAATAGAGCTGTGACTAAGACAGTTGTGTTTAACATTTTTTTTTTTTTTTTGCAAAAAGTAATTTATGCATGGATTAAAATCTGTGAATCAATCAAATACTATTTGGATAATGAGCATAGCATAATACTGTTAGATATCTGGATATGTAACAGTGTCCAGAAAATAGGGCATGACTGAGCTGCTAGTTTGAGGGTTTTTTTTTTTTTTTTTTTTTTTTTCGAAAGGTTTTTCTGTGTACTTTGCTTTCTGGAACTCATTGTAGACCAGCTGGCCTCGAACTCACAGAGATCGCCTGCTCTGCTCCGATGCTGATTAAAGGCATGCGCCACCACCGCCCGACTCGAGGGCTTTTTAAAGGGCTTTCGGCATAAACTAGTCTTTAGATATCCCTATATTGCTTATTTATCTTGTTGCTGTGACCAGACACTTGACATGAAGCAACACAAGAGAAGAAAGGTTTCCTCTGACTTATATCTTATTTGTATTACAAGAAAGACATGGAGGCAGGTGTGTGAGAGATTTGGTCACATCACACCCATAGCAGGGAGCAGAGAAAGATGAAGGCTGGTTCTCTGCTTGCTTTCTCACTCTTCTTTGCTCTGGGACCCCTGCCCCATGGAATGGTGTAGTTCTCATTCAAGATGGGTCCTTACATATGAATCTTTTCTCCTAAAATCTTCTTTGGACCTGTGGTACTCTCTTGCTTTTTTGACTCATTAATGGATTAAGTAGATGTCTTTACATTTGGTCATACTATATCTGAAAGAATTATACTTTAATTATACTTTATCACTGTCATATAGGTAAAATGTTATTCTCTCTGTCTCTGTCTCGCTCTGTCTCTCTGTCTCTGTCTTTCTGTCTCTCTCTCTCAGCAGGAAGAACACTGAGCTAATTGTCCAGAAGACCTAGGTCTGAAGTCCAGGTCTACCAGCCTTTAGTCTTCCTGGTTAAGTTCCTCATCCTTAATTTCTACAGCTGCGCAAGAGATGAAGTAATAATGCCCACGTCGCAGGGCAGCTGTATAACCTTCTGATGCTGCTGCCTGGATCACTCTGCTGTCCTCCCCATCAGATGCACATCCTCTCACATCGGCAGCTGATTATAGTCCCTCAACCCTCTTGTGTGCCAAGACTTTCCTGTTTTATTGTAAATCATATTAAGTGACATTTCATGTTAAGTTCTGCAGGCTCTAAATAGATCACCTTACTCAATCCTTACCTACCTCTCAGAGATAAGCATTAGCATATCCTTACTAGAAATAAGAAACCTCAGTCAGAGGCTGAGATAGCCTATCTGGAAACACCCAGCTGAAGACTGCCATTCCTACTAGTGATGAGAACAGGAGATAGATAGACACTGGTCAGACGGGGCAGTGTCTGCAAAGCAGCAGTTCTCAGGATGTCCTTGCTGTAGGCTAGGAATGCCAGAAGGGGATTCTGGTTCCTGTTTCTTTATTTCCTAAATGTACCTCTACCTAAACATATAAAGAGACTAAGTGACATAAAATGAGAGGAGGCACCTGGTTACCTGGTTAAGTGGACTGACCAGCTCATCCCTATCCCCATACCTCACCTCAATTTATGCCTTATATAAGTCCTTTAAAAAGGCCTTGGACTAACAGCTCAGTGGTACCCTACTTCCTGGGGACCCTTTCCGCACAGGAGCTCTTCCCCCTCCCTCCCTCTCTCTCTCCCTCCCTCCCTCTCTCTGAAGCTCCTATCTATGAATCCTTAGTAAACACTCTAAAAAACTCACCCTCTGTTATCCATACTTTTCATTCTCTGAGTTTGTAAGGCAAGAACCTGAATCCACTGGTGTGTGCTGGCTTTGGTGACTGTCAGGTTTCTGGGACTCCAGCTCCCCAAGAAAGTCTCTGTTGTTCCCTAAGGCACTCCAAATATGCCCATCATCACCAGTGTCTGACATCATAACCGAGTTTATACTCTCTTTCATTTGCTGAGCCACTGGGACACACAAACACCCCTGTGAGCATCTTGAGGGCAGCAAGGTTAGCCATTGAGAACACCTTCAAAGGAGGATGCCTCTTTTACATGTGCATGTAGGGAAGTATCATAAGGATTATTATTCATTTAGTGGCCGCCATGCACCAGGCATGCTGCCTGTGCTGTCTCTCTGCGCCTCATCACTTGTCAAGGCAGGTGGTGTAAACTCTGTTTCATGGGTACCGAAGAAGTTCCTGGAGATGAAATAACTTTCTTCAGGTCATGTAGCTAGTACCGATTCCATCTTCTGCTCACGAGTTCTGTCATTTGTAGCCCCCTATCTAGATGCAGAAAGACACGTAACTGGCAAAGCCAGCAAGCGTTCAGCACTGTACAAAGGTTGCAGATACTCAGAATGAGCTGAGCACGGCGTGGGTGGGTGGCCAACTGCTGAGGTCAATTTAGCCAATGTTTATTAAGCAGCTTTGGCTGGCCACATACTGAGGGAGCAGCTGGGGAAACAATGATGCTGTGGCCACTGAACTGAATGGAGGAGCTCACGGTCAAGTGTGAGGGACAGATGTATAAATGTGCAATCACAACCCAGCAGGACCAGCGATGTGCTGCAGGGCAGCATGGGTGTCTGGAATTAGAGAGGCTCAAGGAGGCAGGGAAGCTTTCCCACCCAAGCTGCATCTCATTTACCTGCCACAGGGAAGCAACATGCTCTCATTTGCCCTCCCTCTGTTTAAAATAAAGTTTTTAAAATGTATAACGTTTAAATGTATTGGTTTTGTGAGTGTGTAGGTATGTATGAAGACCAGAGGACAACTTGCAGGAGTCGGTTCTCTCTTTCCACTGTGTGGGTCTCCAGGGTCAAACTCACGTCATCAGGCTTAGCAGCAAGTATCTATCCATTGAGCCTTTGGATCACCATTCTCTCTGTTTTTAGGGCACACTTGCAGTCCCCAGTGAACCACCTGCATTTGATTTGCAAATGTTTTCCTTAGGTGCGTAGATTTACATTCCTAAATTATATTTTCTTAGGCTAATTTGAAAATCAATTTTCACTGCAAATTGATGGTATGCTGAAAGGTGTTGGGGTGTCAGGGTGAGTTTACCTTACAGTACAGAATGAAAAACTACCTGTAGACTATGTAGAGACCATATCAAGCTAAGAGTACTCATTTGTAGGGCTTTGCCTTGATCCCTGTTATACCCTCCAGCTGGGCTAGAGTTGCTTGGATGTATGTTTGATGGGTCTCTGCAGGCCACCCTCCTTATGAAACCTACAAAATAACTGACATTAACAAATTCTCTTTCTTTCATAGTATCTATAAAAGATAAAATATTAAAATAGCCTAAAAGAATTTTCCTTCCCTTTTTTAAGGCAGTGATCACCTTTAGTATATCCTTGTGTACATTTACATAAATATGAGTGTGTGTATATATACACATATATGTTTGTATATGACATAGATATGTACATGTATGGAGATGGATATATCCTGCTTTTTTCACATATATACAACAGCATGCTGTAATATTGGCTTGTATCTTACTCTCCTTTTGTTTTCCATTTAACAATACATTTTGGAGATTACCTGGTCTGCCATGGCACCTGGAAACCTATACCATGTTACTTATATTCTTTTCAATGGCTGTGTGATATTCTCTTGACATTTTAACTTGATCCCTTTTCACATCCACCATGACTGTTGTTGGTCTTTGGTCATCATATGGAACACTGCAATGAATAGAGTTGAACATACTAATTAGCCTCTGTGCCAATGTCCCGTTTGGATGCTGTTATGGCTTTGTCAGCTTGAGATAATCTATACTCACCCTGGAAGAGAGCCTCATGAAGGATTATCTACATCAGATTGTCCTGTTGGCATATTTGTGGGAGATTGTCTGGATTGCCTTAATTAGTATAGGAAGACCCATCCAGAATGTGAGTGTGCCTTCTGATGTACCCCAGATAAAAGGGTACAGAAGGAAAAGATTTTGCTTTTTTTTTTTTTTTCTAACTTGGTTGTTATTCTCAAATGGTGAGTTCATCTACCCTGTTGCTGCCATTGATCATTTTTGGTGGTATATTGTGCACCCCAGTAAAATTTGCCTGAAGATCAGAGGACAGAACAAGCCACTAGATTAAACATAGAGGTCAGGCAGTGGTGGCACACATTGTCTGGATCTCTGTGAGTTCAAAGTCACCTTGGACTATATGAGATTGATTCAGACTAGGAGAGAAACAGAGCCAGGCAGTGGTGACACACACCTTTTATCCCAATACTTTAGAATCACATGCCTTTAATCCCAGCACTTGAGATCTCACACCTTTAATTCCAGTATTTGGGAAGCACTCATGCCATTAATCCTAGCACTAGGAAGGAAGTGATGTTTGGAAGGAGAAAGGTATATAAGGCATGAGGAGACAGGCTTTTCAGCTGGAGAGCTTTTCAGCTAGAGGCCTTTAGGCTAGAGAGCTTTTCAGGCTGTGGAGTCCTAGAGATAAGAGGTAGCTGTGGCTTGTTCCTTTGTCTCGCTGATCTTTTAGCATTTACTCCAATATCTGGCTCTGGGTTTATTATTATTATTATTAAAAGACCATTTAGCAATTCGTGTTACAATCATTCTTTCACTGACATTAGAACCAACTTCTTTGGGCTTCCTATGTGGACTGAAAACCAATAGTTTTCTAGGAATGCTCCAGGCCTTTAGCACCAGATTAGGAGAGCTGAGGCACCTGGCCTTGTGGATTGAGCAATAACTGGGCTCTTGGCCTCTCTGGTATGAGACAGCCTTTGTTGGATTGCTTTAGCCATATCACAAAGCCAATCTAATAAATCCCCTTTTAATATATGCTAATTCTGTAGTTTCCCTTCCTCTAGAGAGTCCTGAAGCATACAGATACAGTCCTACAAGCAGAATCTTCAAATGAATGCTATATTATCTTGAATTTTGCTCAAAATTACCCAACTGCTCTCTCAAAAGTGGTGGTGGGCAATTCACACTACTATTAAAAAACATAGAAAGACACCTGTTCCTTCCCATATTCTGGGTGCAATTTTGAACTACTTCTAGGACATGGTTCAGTGACAGGAGGTGTTTTGAGTGACAAGTTGGATACAAACCAGATGCCAGAGACTGGACATTGACATGCAAAACAAATCACCTGATTAGCTGTGAACAGCTAATCAATATTTTGGGGCCAAAATCTTGCTCTGTGTTTTTCAGGTGTGACAAGGATGCCTCTTTATGTGTGTTGTGGCACCAGGTTGAGTCTGGACTTGTCTTTCACTTGTAAATGACATATGTTCACCTCAGATTTGTGTTTTCAAGAAGGTCGGCTTATTTGTTTCCTCCAATGAGTCTTTGTCTCTTCAAAGGTTACCTCTGATCTCCGTTATTCTGGCCACCTAACACTGTAGCTTTCTCCTTCTCCACCTGCCTTTCCAATGGGTCTTGAATGGATGACCTTATCACTCCAGGAGGCAAACATACACTGTGCAGATCTGCCAAGCTCAATATTCTTTTGCTTAAATGTTAGATGGATTTATGTTATTGCTCTGGAAAGCAGTGATCCAGGGAGGAATTAGTGTTTTGAGAGGACTCTGGTCTCATTAGCACGGCAAGAGAAGGATGTGTGCACCTGCCCAAAGCCGTGAGACAAGGTCTTTCCCCTCTCCTCTTATCAAGTCATTTGAATCTTGCTTGTTCCTAAACTTTGGAAATGCTGAAGACTCTGGGCCTATGGCATCACCATCTCTGCCTTTGTACCTTTCAGTGGGGGCAAAAAGAAAAGCCATATCATGATGCTACAACAGTCCAGGAAGTGGCCAGGCTCCACCCCATTTAAGAAAGACTTTAAAGGGAGCTTTTCCTCTCAGAGGTTGCTGTGGAGGCATACAACATTTTAGCAGTCAAGTTCACATGTGAGACTGACCATTATAGAACAACTGTTGTTCTCAAAATGTTTTCCTTTCCCATTGTGCCTTACTGTGTGGGGCAGGAATTCTCTTAGGTGTTTGTAAGCATATGAGAATTTGTAGCTGGAGTTTTCTTTCTGGGTCCCGCCAAGCTCTGGCAGTTCCTTAGCCCACTTATAAAATAAACATACAGATGCTTATATTATTTAAACTGCTTGGCCATTAGCTCAGGCCTATCATTGTCTAGCTCTTACTCTTATATTTAACCCATTTTTATTAATCTATACTTTGTCACGTGGCTTGTGGCTTACTGGTACCTTACATCTTCTTTGTCCTGGTGGTGGCTCCAGCAGTCTCCCCCTCTGCCTTCCTGTTTCCTCAATTCTCCTCTCTGTTAGTCCTGCCTATACTTCCTGTGTGGCTACTGGCCAATCAGTGTTTATTTATACAGAGCGATATCCACAGCAAAAGTTGAAGAGGTGATGTAGTCAGGGAAGAGGTACCCAGAATTAGGACTTACATGATTCACAAAGGGTTGGTTTGTCTTAATCAACACTTTCTAGTTGTGTGACATTGGACACACTACTTAATCTGCTAGGGTTTACCTTTACAATTTTATAAAATGATAATAGTGCTTGTTTACTTTTATCAGAAGATTATCAAGTAGAAAAAGTGAACTACTAGTTGATCATTTTAAGTCAGAAATTCTTAATACTCTATTGACAATATGTACTAGGCAATTCACTTATACATAATTTAATTCTTTTCTTAAAGTAGGGTCTCATGTGGTCCAGGCTTGAACTCGCTTGGTAGCAGAGGATGGCCCTGAGCTTCTGATTCTCTTGCCTTCACCTCCTGAGTGCTGTGATGTAAGCCAACATGACTGGTTTGATGTGGTTCTGGGGAGTCAAACCCCAAGTTTCACACATGTGAGACAAGCACTCTACCAACAGAACTACATCTCCAGTCCCGTGTTCCTTAATTGTTGTACCTAAAATCTGAGATAGCCTTATCATCCCCATTTTGCAGATAAAGAAGAGATGTTCAGAAAAGAAGGAAGCTGCATCAAGGCCCCACAGCCACACAGCAGGTAAGTACTGAAGCCCTTTCGTTACCCTTACTGAGTAAAGAGACCAAGAATGAAGGTCAGCCCTTACCTTTGAGTACCAGATCCCATTTCATGTGTCTCTAAGCTGGCTGTGCCCTCCACAGTGTATTTGATGATGCTTGGAGACTTTTTTTTTTTTTTTTTTGGTTTTCATGAGGAAAGGGTATATGAATAGCCTTTATTCCAGATGTCCAGCTTTTTGGATTTCCTAGGCTACTTTGGATGAAGAAGAAATTGTCTTGGGCCATGGTCTAGAGGTATTTAACTTGCAACTGATGACTTGTAAGAGCATACACATGTTTATTTTGTGACATTTTGACAAGTCAAGGTATTCTGGGCTACTGTGACCTGTGGGCCATGGGTTGGACATATTGTGTGATTCTAATGGGTAACGGCCAAGGATGCTTGTAAGTATCCTAGAAGACAGCCTCAGTGTCTTCTGTCACTGTGTCAATGTTACTGATGAAAAGACATCCTAAGTTAACCATGAGTTTTCAACATTTACCTATAGAGAAGACACCAGAAGACAATCTTTCCTTAGTTGAGATATTTTTCCTCTATAGAAAACCTGTAGAATTATTATGATTATTATTATTATTATTATAGACAGGGTTTTTTGTGTAGCTCTGGCTGTCCTGGAACTCACTCTGTAGACCTCATAGTTCTAGGCTGGCCTCAAACTCACAGAGATCTGCCTGCCTCTGCTTCCGGAGTGCTGGGATTAAAGGGGTGTGCCACCACCTCCCAGCTAGAATTTCTTTGTTATGTTTGTGTTTTGTGTCTCCATTTACCAGAAGGTAAACTTCACAGAGCCATAGACCCTCCCCTAGTGTTTAGAATAGAACTTAAGCTTTGTAAGTTTACAAGACGTATTTGTTGCACAAATGAGTGAAAGATTAAGCACCCCATGGTGCCTGCATTATTTGTAATAGCCAGAACCTGGAAACAACCTAGATGCCCCTCAACTGAAGAATGGATAAAGAAAATGTGGTACATATGCACAATGGAGTACTACTCAGCAGAGGAAAACCAATGACATCATGAGGTTTGCAGACAAATGGATGGAACTAGAAAATATCACCCTGAAAGAGGTAACCCAGACTCAGAAGGACAAATATAGTATGTACTCACTCATAAGTGGATACTAGATGTAAAGCAAAGGATAACCAGACTGCAACCCACAGCTCCAGGGAGGCTATCTAGTAAGGAGGACCCTAGGAAAGATACGAGGATTGCTCAGTGATGGAGAAGTGGATGAGATCTACATGAACAAACTGAGGGTGTGTGTGGGGGGTAATGGAGGGCCAGGGATAGGGGAATGAGAACCTAGGGGAATGGGAGGTTCCAGCTGGAATGGGAACAGAGTGGGAGAACAAGGAAAGAGATACCATGTTAAATGAAGGCACCATGGGGGTAGGGAAAAGCAGAGTGCTAGGGAGGTTCCCAGGAATCCACGAAGATGACTCCACCATAGACTACTGTCAATGGTTGAGAGAGTGCCTGAGCTGACCTACTCTGGTGATCAGATGGCTGAATACCCTAACTGTCACAGAACCCTCATCCAATGACTGATGGAAGCAGATGCAAAGATCAATGACCAGGTCCCAGGTAGAGCTCCAGGAGTCCAATCAATGAGAGAAAGGAGGGATTCTATGAGCAAGAGATATCAAGACTGTGATGGGGAAAAGTACAGAGATGACTAGTCAAACTAGTGGAAACACATGAACAGTGGATCAATAGCTGAGGAGCCCCCATGGTACTGGATTAGGTCCTCTGGATAAACAAGACAGTTGTCTAGCTTTAACTGTTTAGGGGGCCCCCAGGCAGTGGAAATGGGACCCACTCCTAGTGAATGAGCTGGCTTTTTGGAGCCTAGCGCCTGTGGTGGGACACTTTGCACAGCCTTGGTGCAGGGAGGAGGGGCTTGGACCTGCCTCAACTGAATGTACCAGGCTCTGCTGACTCCCTATGAGAGACTTTGCCTTGGAGGAGGTGGGAATGAGGGGTGGGTTAGGGGGAGAGCTGGGGGGTGGGAGGAGGGAGGACAGGGGAATCTGTGGTTGATATGCAAAATGAATAGAAAATCTCTTAATAAAAAAAAAATCTAGAGCCCTCCTGGTAGGAAAGACACTCTGGGAGGGCAAATAACATAGAGAAAACAGTTGCTAAAACTCACTTCAGGAATTGTGCGTATTGAGAGTTGACAGACGGCATAAACATCATAGAAGATTTAACAATGGACTGGTGGTTTGGAGTTGGATTGTGAATAGCCTGGGATATAGGGCTAAGAGGTTAGTTTTCAATTCTACAACCAGCAGGAAGCCAGAGAGGCTTATGCCCTTTGGCCTGTTAGGGTGAGTTCATCCTGAGTGTTGATCACACAAGTGTGTCGAGGTGATGGAAGAAGAGGGACACTGGAGGGAGAGAGACCAATTGGGGTCCTGAAATAATTCTGCTGAAAGATGCTCATAAGCTGAACTAGGGCACTGGGAGTGCACAGAAGGACTGTCAGCTCCTGACCTCCACAGGGAGATGGGGACCCACGTATGCCCTTTCTTCACCTTCTTTATTCAGTGTATTGCCCGTGCTGCACTGAGCTAGAGAGAAGCTCTGAGGCTGGGAGGGCACTCTGACATCTCCTGGGACTCTGAAGTTAAGGGCAGCCATGTGGGAATTTATGGCCTGAGCCAGCTGTTCCCTTCAGAACTGCCAAACACAGGTTAGCTCAGCAGAGCTCCTGGCTCAAAGACAGCCAGAGATCCCAGCCTCCATTCTCAGCTGCTTGCTTATGTCTTAATTCTCGGTCGTGTTCCACAGTGGTGGTCCGTAGAAACACTGCTGCCCTCTCCCACCCCTTCTTCTTTTGTTACAGGCAAGAAAATTGTCAATGCTGTTTGCAACCCATGCAGAAAACATATTTCCCAGCAGGTGTTTCTGAGCATTAAGCGGGTTTTGCCACTGTCCCTTCCACACATCACTTTAACAGCCACTCCAGCAAATTGCTTAGCCCATGATTTTTCATCTCCCTTGCTGCCTGCATTAAAATAGAAGAAAAAGTAAAGATCATTAAGGGCTCCTTTCCTTATTATTTTTTTAAAGGGCCTGGTGCATTTGGAGGAAAAGAAAGCAAACTGAAACTCTGCTATAACTGTT
The DNA here is from genome assembly GCF_004664715.2 of Peromyscus leucopus. Classification (NCBI taxonomy): domain Eukaryota; kingdom Metazoa; phylum Chordata; class Mammalia; order Rodentia; family Cricetidae; genus Peromyscus; species Peromyscus leucopus. The sequence continues at coordinate 31,662,073 of NC_051086.1, read as the reverse complement.
ATGCAAATGATATGTTCTTTCTTAGAAGTTCTCCTATGCAAGTGGCCTGGGAAGCCCAACTTATATTCTGGGAGAAGGATGATCACTTAAGTTTTTCATTCATTTGTTCTCTCTCTCTCTCTGTCTCTCTGTCTCTCTGTCTGTCTCTCTATCTCTCTGTCTGTCTCTCTCTAACATCTAACATCTGTGGTGGTTTAAATGGAAATAGCCCCCATAGGCTCATAGGGAGTGGCACTATTAGGAGGTATGGCCTTTTTGGAGGAAATGTGTCACTGGGTGGTGGGCTTTGAGGTTTCAGAAGCTCAACCTAGACCTAGTGGCTTACTCTTCCTTTCTACTGCCTAAATATCCAGATGTAGAACTCACAGGCCCTCTCCAGCATTATATCTGTGTAGCTGGAGTTATCTTCAGTCCCGCCCAGGCCCGCAGCCACTCAGACCCTATAAGCGTCTGTGTGTTTATTTGGGTCTGAGAGGCTGCAGGGACTGGAGATAACTCCAGCAACATATCTGTTTGCACTCCATCATGCCTCCTGCTGTGACAATAATGGACTAAACCTCTGAACTGTAAGCCAGTCCCCAATTAAATGTTTTCCTTTGTAGGGGTTGCTGTGGTCATAGTGTCTCTTCACAGCAGTAGGAACCCAAACTTAAACACTTTCTTTTCTCTCTCTCTCTTTCTTTCTTTGTCTTTCTTTCTTCAATCAATCAGTCAATCAGTCAGTCAGTCAGCCAGTCAGTCAGTCAGTCAATCATCGTTGTGTGTCTATGTGCCACAGAGCACATGTGGAGGTCACAAGACAACTTGCTCAAGTCAGTTTTCTTTTTCCACCGTTTGGGAACCAGGGATTGATCTCAGGTTATCATGCTTGACCCACTGAACCATTTCACCAGCCCAAGATCTTTGAGATGTTTATAAAATTATGAAGAATCAAGGCAAGGTGGCCAGGGTTAGAAAAGATAGTTGTAGTGGGGACAGCCTTCTTTTAAACTGATAGGTTCTAGACTCTCACACTCAGATTTCTAACATCACAAGGGTTGAATTCTTTGCGTCATTAAGCCTAGCTGAGGATAAGAGACATGGGGCAACACAGCCAACAGGGATTTCACAGAAATGAAATAAAACTCCATTGTTTAGTCTTTCTTCTTGGAGTCAGGAAGCATATTAAAGATGTTTTGTAGGATGTTGCAGTGAGTTATTTGTGGCTTTTCACTGCGGTCCTTTACTCCAGTCAGATCCCTCCATATCTGACTCAACTAGAGCTCCTGCCATTACTCTCTGTCTGCCAAATCTCACATAATGTTTCCTTTGCTTCAGTGCTTCTGCTCATGGTCTCTGCTGCTTTATATTTCAAATTCCTGAGATCATCTGGATGACTTCATCTTCATGAGAATTCAAGATATCAACCAGCTCATAAGTTTCTGCCTTGGGTCAATTGTGTTTGACAGTGGTCCAGCTGTAGTCAAGGCAAGATGATGATGGAGATGTGGCTATCCACAGCACTATGATTAAGAAAGAAGGTCTTCCCTTCTTAGCAACTAACTAAAAATGTAAGTGGGGAAATAATACAAATAGCATTCACTGTTCATACAGCAAATGCTTTCCTCTGTTGCAAGGAGCTTTAAGACTTATGGGCTAGGGCTCATCATTCCATCAATAGAGATGTGGAAAGCAGTTTAGGGAAATAGAAATGTAGGAAAGATGCCAAAGCCTTATAGATGTGTATTTACTTTTCTTGTCTTTATGACAAAATACAACTTAAATTGAAGGAAGGTTTGTCTTGACTCGTGTATCAGAGGGTTTGGTCCATGGTTGCTTGGTTCCCTAAGTGTGAACAGAACAACATGGTGATAGGATCATATAGCAGAGAATGTTCTTTAGTTTCTGGTAGTAGAAGAAAAGGAAAGGATGAAGGAAGGAAAAGAAGGTGGGAGATAAAAATATCAGGGACAAGATACACCCATGTAAGATGAATCACTAATTGGTCTTATTACTAAAAAACCTGGAGCCAGATATTGGGGTGAAAACTGAGAGATCAGAGAAGCAGAAAGAAGCCAGGCACATTCTTACTGCTAGGAAATCCTCAGCCAAGAGAGAGCTACTTCCTGTATACTCACGCCTATATACCTTTCTCTGCTCTGCCATCTTACTTCCTCTCTCCGCCCAGCTTCATCACTTCCTCTTTCTGTCCAGCTCTATCACTTCCTGTCTGTCTCTCCAGACCTCCAGACCTCTATGGTTAGCTAGCACTGGGATTAAGGCTTATGCTACCATGTCTGGCTTTGTTTCCAGTGTGGCCTTGAACTCACAGAGATCTGGATGGATCTCTGCCTACTGAATGCTAGGTTAAGGGCATGTGCTACCATTGCCTGACATCTATGTTTAATATAGTGGCTGGCTTTTTCCTCTGATCCCCAGATAAGTTTTATTGGGGTGCACAAATATAATATCACCACACATCCATGCCCAGTGGCCTTCTTTCTACAGTTAGGGCCTCCCTCTAAATGTCTGTGAATCTCTCAAGGTAGTGTCACCAGCTGGTGAACATTTTATATTTGAACCACAATGAGGTAGGTCTTGAACATGGAACCATCATTTCATTATATCAACAATAATATGCTTCTCTGTGTGGTCTGGGGACTATTTATCACTGGCTCCATGAAGCTTAGACTCTGTGTGGCTGTTTTCAGGGGAGCACCTCATGTTTTCTGTGACCTCACCTTGTCTCCAGCTGTGCTGATCACTAGCTGTTTAAAATTTGCTTTCAGTTCACAGAGAAGTCTTTGTATTTAGTGTCATTTTTTTTTTCTTTCTGTGAAAGAAAAATTTTGAGTGGTGTCACACATTCTGAGTACTTCGCATTTAAAGTGTCATTGGCCCATAACTCTTAGAGTTTCTCAGAAAAAAAGGAATTCTTAGAATGTCTGGGAGTTCCACTTGGAGCCAGCAAGACTTTAATTCTAGCAGTGATTGCTAGAATTCTAGATAGCTTCTAGTCTGGGCTTCAGCTATTCTGAGTCATTAACAGGTGCTTGAAGAAGCCTGGGAAGAGAAGGAGGGTGCTTAGAGAGGGGAAAGAAAGTAAATACAGAAGGAGGGAAGAAGGTAAAATAACAGTAAGGATGTCTGAAAAAGTCTTAAGGAATCACACTGTTAGCTATTTATCTAAAAAGAAAAATCCACATGACACACGTAATTTTGTATATAAATACACATATATAGTTTAAATGAAAAATTTCTCATCTGGGCTGACAATACTCCCTTCCAAAGACACCTGAAAAATACTCCAATACCAGGCATGAGAAACCATCTTTTGAGTTGTTTGTCAGGGTTGTTCAAGGGACTTCCCAAACATACAGCCTATTGCTAAAGCACTTGGTTGGACTCCTGCCAAAAGAGGTGGAAAGTAAGTCCGTATTGATGAAGATATCGTGGGCTGCAGACACAGGGTCCAGAGGCTTCTCAGCTAGAACTGACCTTCATGAATGCCTCCTCCCTGAGGACTAGCTTTCATGATACCAGAAGGTGCCATTCAGACCTCCAAAGGAGGGAAGCAACCAATAGTTCTATCCAGCCATGATATATATGAACCACAACAACCAGCAAGGCATGATAACCCTAAGGGTACAGTAATGGCATCTATACTTTGGAGGTAACCAACAGCTCTCTAATTGAACTAAGACCCACTCAGCAAGAGGAAATCATACCTGTACTGGAAACGTGTGTGTGTGTGTGTGTGTGTGTGTGTGTGTGTGTGTGTGTGTGTGTACACGTGCACGCGGGCATGCGCGTGCATGCATATATATGTGCTTGAGCATGTGTGTGTGTAGGAGTGAGGTTGATGTTAGTTGTCTTTCTTGATCTCTGCTTACCCTATATATTGAAACAAGGTCTCTTGCTGAACCCAGGACTTATCAATTCAATTAGTATAGCTTAGCCAGCTCTCTCCAGGGATCCCTGTCTCAATCCCCCAAGTTCTGGAGTTATAGGTGGGCCACCATGCCTGCTCACCACTTACATAGGTGCTGGAAAAGCTTCAGTCCTCAAGATTGGGTGGCAAGCACTTTACCATTGCCTTAGCCCCATGGTTGTTTTGGCTTGAATGCATGTCCTCCAAAGGTCCACCTGTAAAAGCTTTACTCTCAAGGTGATGGCATTGGGAGGTGCTGTGGACCTTTAAGAGGTGGAGCCTAGCAGGTAGTCATTAGGTTATTGGAGGTGTGCCCCTGAAAAGCATTGTGCAATGTTGGTCTTTTTTCTCTCACTCTCTTCTGCTGCCAGGTTCCAGATGTGATGCTTTACTCTGTGACATGTTCCTGTCACAATGTGTCATGTTCACCACAGGCCCACCACATGGTTCTGCCTGCTACTGGAACTGAGCCTTGAGAACTTTGAGCCTCTTACTTAAGTGACTTATTTCAGCTATGCTGGTAGTCATATACTAATAGACATTTTTTCCCGGGTTGCTTGTGCACACATTTTCATTTTACTATCCATGTGTAGCTTCTATAGCTTGCTTAGGTCATGGCAGCACTAGCATTGCTTGGGACTTTGTTAAAACTTCGAAATCCCAGGTTCTCCCCTGTACCTGGTGAATTAGATTCACCTTTTAAAAAGACACCAGGCTAGTTATTTTTCATTTGTAGTTTATATTTTATTTGTTTTCTATTGCTACTTTTTGTAACAGGGAATAAAAGAAAGAGGGAGAAAGATTGCTCCAGAAAAGATGCATATTTAATTATGATCTCAGTCACATCTAATACTGATACCAAAGCATTTCTGTAGGATAAGGACTCTGTCCTAGTACTTGGCCATGTTCCTTAAGTGAATATTTTCTTAGTGCTCACTTCAACCCATTGAGTGTTTCAGAATTTAGGTCAGTATCTTTGTACAAGATCCTGTCTGTATGTCTCCCTCTCCTTCATTGTTTGGCAGCTGGCATTTTCAGATCACATTTATTGTGTATGAAGCCTATAAGGATTGCAAAAAACCTCCAGGATTAATTCCAATGTGAGCAGGTATGGCCATCCAGGAAGAGAAAAGCCAGAGAGGACAGCCTGTGGCATACAGAAAAGGTAGATGTCACAACCAATTAGAAACAACGAGGTTCAAAAAACTAGAGGGCACCAACCTGAAAAGCTTCGTGCTCAGGGATTTGAGGATAAATGGCTTTTTCACAATGGGTAATTAACTCATGGAGTGGGTTCCTGGAGGCAGCTGGGAGAGCTGATCGACACTGACAGAGCCTGGGAATTGCTTTCACAGCTCTTTCCCTGTTTGGCTCAAGAATGGAGAGGGAAGTTGCTGGGCAAGTCAACCAGGAGGGTACAGCTCAGTGAGCTGCTGTTAGAACCGTGGGAGTAAGTGACTGTGGATCAGGAAGGGCATGGATGCACCTCCTGTAGCTCAGGCACTGAGTGGGAGCTCCCTCCTGCGACATCTACATTTGCATTCACATTCTGCAGCTAATAACGCTCCTGCAGAATGGGTTCTATTTGCTGGAATGACTGACATAGGTAGCAGAAGTGGTATCACACTTACAGAAGTGTGCATTCTTCCACTTAGTTTTCTTAGGTGGAAAGATGAGGAAATTGTGGGTTAGAGGATGAAGGAAGTTCCTTAGGGGACTGTGTTCTAAGACAGGACTAGGACCCAGGATTCCTGGCCTTTCATTTACACATCTGTTCTCTGTGTTTGTTTTTATTGCTGTATACAGAAAATGGGAGAAAGGATTCACCCTGTGTTTTGAGGGAGTCTCTTAACTCTGAGTTTCTTTCTACCCTTAATATTCTGCTATATGAATTAAAGGAATATTAAGGGCCTATAGTAAAGCTGAGTAACTTCCCTATTGTTGATCACATGTTTAACTTTATATTAAACAGTGTAGGTATTTTCTCATTTAATCCTCATAAGGACTGAATGAAGAGGACATTCCCCCTATGGATTGTAAGCTGTCGCTGGTGCTGTGGCTTGGGTCTTGCTGTTCCTGATACCCGAGTGCAGGGGATGAGTAGACGAGGAGGCAACGACACAGACTTTAGGATGTTGCAAGCGATCTCATTTATTAAACAAAAGTCTGAGGTACATATATGGGGCTTTTTGGTGGGCTTTTGCTTCTAGCTGCCGTGGTGTTTCTTGGTTGTCTCTGGGTTGCATGTCATCATTTTTTTTTTGGTTTGGAGCTTATGGATCAGGTTTCCTCTGGCCAGAGTGCTCTCTGTGCATGTCACAGCTCATTGTTTGCTTAAGGTGTGGCACAGTGCTTTGGCCATACTCTCCTCAGTAAGCTGTTATTCTTCAAGCCAGAGACACTCAGAATATGGTCAATGGACAGACTGAGGTCCCTGACCTGTTTGTTATTCCCCCAATGACACAGGGATTCTGACTTATTATGCAAATTAACTATGGCACTAGGTCAGATAGTCAGGTCCCATGACATTTTAGGGAGAAGAAAGGACATTGTCCACAAGGGAAGCAGCATACTGATGTCCCTTCTCATCCAAGCCTCTGTGTAGGTGGGTTACCAACATTTGGAAAACTGTAGTTTGAATAGCCTTTTCTATCTAAAGTTTTACTCTCCACAGAGTTCCAGGAGGAACTGTTAAAGACTCTGTCTTACTTTTCTGTTTTGTAGTGTTGTTTTTCACAGTGATTCAAAAAGAGAATATTAAGAGATAGGGCTCAAACTAATTAAAGTTTAATTCAACAAGTTTCTTTAGAATTACTTCTTGTGCCAACTGAGCAGCCTACCTGCACTGATTTAAAATTATTTTCACTTTTTTTTGTTTTTGTTTTCCAGGACAAGCTTTTACTATTGTAGCCCTGGCTGTCCTGGAATTCTCTCTGTAGACCAAGCTGGCCTCAAACTCACAGAAATTCTCCTGTTTCTGACTCCCAGGTGCTGGGATTTAAGGCATGAATCACCACTATCTGGCTGACTTTTTCAATTTCTATAGCTTAAAATTACTTAAATTCTATCTGAGATGTCAGAGACAGTGGGTGAAAGAAGGGACTCTATTTCTCTTCATTTTCAGCTTTCCTATGTATGTTTTCTTGGTGGGTGCCCATTAAATTTCATGGATTCATTGACAGTGAGTGGATAAAAGAATAAAGCAGAGCTATACCAGATTAAATATTTCATGGACAGGAACCAGTATTCCATTTTGGATTGGTCATTTATTATGTCTTTTTTTGTGAGTTAGAGTGACAAGTACATGCCCATGGTCCAATATTTAAAGTAATTTCAGATGATCCATAGAGGTCAGATGGGGGTCTCACTTTGAAAGACAAAAAGAAACATTTCTGTAAAAGATTGATGTTTTTGTTATGGAGCCAATAATGATCATTTTCAGTCTCACAATGAATAAAATTAATAAACCAAAGTTACAGATTGGAACTTGGAGAAAAAGGAAGCCTGAGAGAAACCCAAGGTCACACAGTGACATTATACTGTCTCTTAAATTGAAAGCTTATTCATATGATTTCTAAAAGCAATTTTTTATTAATATATGTGATGATTAATCTTGAGTTCTAACTTAGTTGGATTGATAGATGCCCAAAGAAACCAGTCAGAATGCCTCTGGGGCATTTCTAGAGAGATACTATTAAAGAGGGAAAGCTGCCTGGGCCTCAGTGGAGTGAGAGAGGGGGAAGGGGAAGGCAGAGTGCGCAGACCTTCTCCCTGCTTCCTGCCAATCACAAGATGGAGAGCTGCCTCCCCGCCATGCTCTCATACTACATTGTTCTTCCTTTTGACCACCCAGAATTGACAGGCAAAGCTCTGTGGGCTGAAATGCATCCTTTCTTCCTTAAGTTGTTTGTATCACCTGTTTAGTCATCGTGATGAAAAGCCTGATAGATTATATGGGAATTCTATGAGACAGTGACTTTTGTTTCCATTTTCATATATGTCTACAACATCCTTTGATCATCCACAGAAGCCATTGCTCTCTTTCATCTCACCTTTCTCCCCCAATACTTTCATTTTCCTAATAGTTTTTATACATTCATACCTCTGATGATGCCACAAAAGTGTGAAATTCTATTTGTCTTTGTGAGTCTGGATGATTTTGCTATTAATATTTTGTTCCATTTACTTTCTTACAATGGAAATGATTTTGTTCTCCTTTATGTTTGAATAATTCTCCATCATCTTCACTAGATATTCCTAGTTGTTTCGTAACTTGGCCATGTGATAATGCCACAGCAAACATGGGAATGCAGGACACTTGGTGTGCTGACTTTCATTATTTTGAGTAGTCACCCATGTAGTGGGTAGCCATTCCAGCTTGGTTCTGGAAGTTTCAACCCCCATTGAGACTCTGGCAACTGTCACGCCTACGAGGCAGGGCGAGGGGAGGCGCCTGGGGACCCGAGAGCTGGATGGGCCAGCGCTCTCTCTGGGCGCTCTCTCGGTGCCGGGACGCTGACCGGTGGAGATTGACTGTGCAGAGCTCCGGAGAACACCGCTGGACTGCGTTACACCTTCCCCAGACCCTGCGACCTACCCATTACTTAATTTGTGAGTTACGCCATTAAATAAATATCCTTTTAACTACGTGGAGTGGCCAAAACAATTTCTCCAATATCTGGCGCCCAACGTGGGGCACGAACCCACGACCCTGAGATTAAGAGTCTCATGCTCTACCGACTGAGCTCTCGGTGCCAGGACGCTTCCCCTTGCCCCGCCTCGTAGGCGTGACAGTTGCCAGAGTCTCAATGGGGGTTGGAACTTCCAGAACCAAGCTGGAATGGCTACCCACTACACACCCAGAAGTGATATGGCTGATCATGTGGTAGTAGTTTTTTTAGTTTTAGAAGGAACCTCCATACCAATTCCCATAGTGATGGGACTAAATTACACTCCCACTAACTGCATGAAAGACTGGTATATATCACTTGGTATCTGCATAAAGGAAGAGCCAAGATAGGTCCGTTCTAAATAAGGATAGGAAAGGGATTAAGGAGAAGTGCAAATGTGTTTGCCCTCTTATCAATAGCTTTAAATGAAAAGCCATACTAAACAAACCAATGACTCTACCTCATCATACTTGTCCTATTTATTTTTTTTATGTAGCTTCCCCCTCCCTTCCCTACTCCCTCCCTCTCTCTATCCCTCAGTCACTCCTTTACCCTTTCCCTCTCTCCCTTTACTCTCCCTCCCCCTCCTTTACTCCTCTTTCCCCTCTCCCTCATTCCCTTCCTTTATCTCTACATTAGAAAGGGTTTCATGCACCCTAGGCAGGTTTCAAGCTTATGATGGAGCCAGGCTGGTCTTGAACTCCTGATCTTCCTGAGGTGTCAGAGTTACAGACAAGTACTGCCAACATCAGCTTGATATATAATCTTCCTAGTTTGGAGGCCAGAGGCTGTCTTTAGAAATGAATGTGCACTTTCATTCAGAAGATTATGTAGACTCTCATGTCTTGTATCTTAGGGATCTTTGTTTGTGCTTATTCATTTCATTATTGTTGACCTTGAATGACCATGCTTATATGACAGAATACCTTGCACCAGGAGTTTCCCTACACTGTCAGAGACACTTGAGGAAAGTGGCAAACAGGTCTTCATTTGGTTCAGTGAGCTATTGGCAGATGGTAGAATGTACTATCTCTATGGGTGGAGGCAGACTAAGACACATGCTTTGTGATTGAGAAAGAATATTTCATATTCTAACAATGCTGAAAGTTTGGACATTGTGTTATTCTATGATGGTGGCTTTATCCCTAGTCATGTGTATAAATATGGAAGAAATCTCCTTTTCTTATGTCTTAATCCCTTCTCTTCCTTTTCCTTTCTCCCTCTCTTTTCTCCCTTCCTCCATCCTTTCCTTCCTTAGAAGATGGGTCACTGTTCTCAGAGTAGCAGTCAGCATGTATGCGGCCTGAGGAGATTGCTCATATCCACAATGATCTTCAGGACCTGAACCTTCCATAACAGAGCTTAGAGAAAAGAGGTGGTCATATGGGGAAAGACTGAGGCAGGGGCAAAATGGACATGAGGACCAGAAGTCTTTCAACATACTTAGTTATCAGCATAAAGAGAGGCCTCCATGTAAGTAAGGGACAGGGGTCTGTAGGTTGGACATTTGACTTGAGGGAGATAGCAGGACTCTTTTCCAGGGAACAGAGGAGATAGCCACAGCAGCCTCTTTAGTTGAACTTGGCCTGTGACTCTGGATGTCTATGTTTCAGCCCTGTTGCATTGAAGCTTTACTAGGGTAGAAACTTTAGTGGTATTTTTTCACCTCTGCACTCCCAAATTTAGCATATTGCTTGGCATATAGCAGCTATTCAGCGAATTTTTGCTGAAGTGAGCTGGAGTCAGTGACATCTCTCAACTCCACATTCTACCCCACTCTTCAATTCTCTTAATTATTTCCCATCATTCAATCCCAGTGACAAGATCGTTGGGAGACACTTCTCAGTACTTTTTGCATTGGTATCAAGTGTGGTCCAACATCCCCTGATTTGACCCATCCAACTTTTCTCCTAAACTCAGGATCCTTGTGAATATTGCAAATGTAATGAATCAAGAGGCACAGCTGAGCACGACCTCCTTCGAGTATGAATTTATGAAAACAGCTCCCGTAGGCCTTGCTAGTATAGTTAAGGAGAAGTAGTGGCAGATTTTCTGTGATGCATGAACCACTGAGCAATGTTACTGATGAACACAGTTTATATAGTCTGAAACCATTTGTATAGACATCTCATAAGTGTGGGATTTTGATTTTGAGCTAATCTGTAGTTTCAGGTGATGTTACCTTGATGTACCCAACTTTGTGCATGAGTATAAACAACATCCCTAAGCAATAGCATTTACCATTTACCACATACATTTTAGAAGCTGATAATGGATTGGACATTTACTTGAATTATCTTCTTCTATCTTCATAACATTTCTGTTTAATACCACTAACCCCATTTTACAAATGAATAAATGAGATTCAAGAACATAAAATTGGTGCTCCCAACCCGTGTTTTCCCTATTCAGTTTAGCTGTGTGCCAGCCACTGTTCTGTCCTGTGCATAAACAAAAGTAGGTTAAAGTGTGGATTTTTATGACACTCATGGGATAACTGAGAAGACGGACTTTGCATTTATGAGCTGATTATAAATATGATATAAGACATGATGTAATGCAGCTCCTAACTGAATGCAATTAAGCGTTCAAGTATTCAGTACAGGGCAGTAGTTCTCAGAATGTGGTCCTCAGACCAGCAACATCAGCATCCTTTGGTTGCTTGTTAGATAGGCAGATCTCCTGTCTGTACCTCATACCAACTGAATCAGAGACTCTCCCTGGGGTAGGGTCCACTGCTGTATTATAACGTGCTTTCCAGGAATTGCTAACATACCAAAATGGAGGAACAACTGGCAGATGTGGATGGCCCATGGGTCTAGCATTAATTTGCTACACTGCTATAATAATGTGCCACAAAATGAGAGGCTTGAAGCAACAGAAATCCAGTCTCTTGAGAAAGCCAGACATTTGGGATCAAGGTGATGGGAGGGTTGGTTCCTTCTGAAGTTTTTGAGGAATAAGCATTCCAACAGCTCTTTCTTGGCTTCCATGGTTCCTGGTCATCCTTTGTACTCCTTGGCAGGTAGATACAGCTCTGCCTTCATCTCTGTATGTATGGCTTTCTCTGTGACTTTATCATTTCTTAAAACAATATTTTTATTAATTCTTTGAGTTTATATCATGTGTTTTGATCATATGCATATACACTCATCCCTAAACCTCCAGATCCATCTGACTTCCTAGCTCCCAATTTCATGTCTTCTCTCTCTTAAAAAAAATAACCCATGGACTCAAATTTGTTCTGCCCATATACTTCTGGATATGGGGTCATCCACTGTAGCATGATTGATATACCAGGGGCCATACTGTTAAGAAAAATTGATTCTTCCTCTCTGAGAAGCAGCATTAGTTTTCAGTAGCTCCTCAGTTAGCACTCAGGGTTCATGAGTCCTTCCATAGCTACATGCTAGAATGTTGACTGACTTGATCTTATAGAGAGAGGCCTTGTGAAGGCTACTGCTGCTGCAGTGAGTTCATGCCATGGCTAGAAAACACTGCTTCGTCTGGTCCTCCTTGACCTGTGGGTCTTATCATCTTTCTGCTACCTTTTCCTCCAATATGGTCTCTGAGCCTCGAGGAGGGTATATGCTACAAATGCCACATTTGTGACTGAGCACGCCACTGAAACTCATTCTCTGTATTTGACCAGTTGTGAATTTCTGGGTTGACCACTGTCCACTGCACAAAGGAACCTCCCTGATAGGGTATGAGAGCTGCACTGATTTGTGGGTATAGAGATTCTAATATAGAGGGGAGTTTGATAGTATATCAATTTAGTAGAATAGTAGTAATGAGCTTCCCAACCACAGATTCTTATCCAGGTTTACAGTACCAAGTATGTGTGTTTTCCTGTGGAATGGGCTTTAAATACAGCCAGAAAGTGGTTGGTTACACTCGTAACATTCATGTCATTGTTGCAACCATTGACATATCTTGCCATGACAGTCATTATTGTAGTTTACTGGGTTCACAGCTAGATAAGACTGTTGTTGACTTTTCCCTGCAGCAGCCAACATAGCACTTTCCAGTACTATCTTCCTGGTCAATATCAACTTGATTTCTTCATGTCCTACTGTCTTAGTTACTGCCCTATTGCTGTGAAAAGACACCATGACCAAGGCAACTTATAGAAGAAAGCATTTAATTGGGGGACTTGTTCACAGTTTCAGAGGATTAGTCCATTATCATCATCGTAAGGAGCGTGGTGGCGGGCAGGCGTGGCACTGGAACAATTGCTGAGAGCTTACATCCTGGTCCTCAGGCAGGAGGCAGAGAGAAAAAAAGACTGGGCTTCACATGGACTTTTGAAACCTCAAAGCCCACCCTCAGTGACACACCTCCTCCAACAAGGCCATACCTCCTAATCTTTCCAAAACAATTCCACTAACTAGGGACTAAACATTCAAATATACGAGCCTATGGGAGCTATGCTTATTTAAATCACCACATCTATCATTAATATATGCGGTGTCTTCAGCAATTGGGCCTTGCCAGCCAGCTTTGAAATCAATAGCCTGTATATTTTGGGGGGGTCTCTGGAACACTTCTGAATAACAGCTTGAGGGAAGGCATTCCACACCTAGCATTGGGCTTTTAATGGCTTCTTGGAGGTACATTATAGAGTGACTCCAGTTAAACACACACACACACACACACACACACACACACACACACACACACACAATTTGTAAAACTTATAAAATAGTAGGTTTCCATATGGCTTCTCCAAACATTCTTTTTTTTTTGTTTTTTTTTCGAAACAGGGTTTCTCTGTGTAGCTTTGCGCCTTTCCTGGAACTTGCTTTGGAGACCAGGCTGGCCTGGAACTCACAGAGATCCGCCTGGCTCTGCCTCCTGAGTGCTGGGATTAAAGGCGTGCGCCACCACCGCCCGGCCCTCCAAACATTCTTAATGTTAGTTACCACCATCCAGCATCCTCTGCCCTACCTAACCACACTATTCCGATTATTTAAGCCTTCCTCTCCATCATTCCCCTTGCCCTTTATATCACCCATACTCTACATACTCTACTATCTCCCCTCCCTGAAAAACTTTCTTGCCCCTCCACACTAATAATCCCTTTCTAACTTCCTGGATTCTAAAGTTACTCTGAATTAAACATACAAATTTAAAGATTTGGCAATAATATCTACATATGAATGAGAACTTGTGACATTTGTCTACTGTGGGCAACTCACTAAATATGGTGTTTTCCAGCTCTATCTGTTTACCCAGAAAATTACCAATTGTACTTTTTTTCTTTTTCACAGCTGAACGAAGTTCCATTGTGTAAGAGCACCACATTTTCAATGTCAAAGCTATTGTGAATAGACTAGTATGGAGAGGGTGTATGTGTCTCTACACTAGGAAATAGAGTCCTTTGATTATATGCCCAGGAGTAGTATGGCTAGGTCAATTGGTAGGTCTGTTTATAATCTTTTGAACTATTGCTACACTGATTTTCAGAGTGACTCCTACCAGTTTTCACTCCCTCCAGTAGTCTGTTAACATCTGCTACTCCTCACATCCTCACCAGCATTTATTGTCTATTGTTTTCTTCATCTTAGCCACTCTGACTGTAAGACCACATTCTTGATGAAGTTTTAATTTCCATTTCCCTGATGGCTAACAATGGTAAACACTTTAGGAATATTTCTTAACCATTTGTATTTCTTTTGAGAACTCTCTGTTCAGTTCCATAGCCCACTTCTTAATTGGGACATTTGTATTCTTGATGTGTGTGTGCGCATGTGTTTGTGTTTGTGTGTGTGTGTGTGTGTGTGTGTGTGTGTGTGTGTGTGTATTCCTTGTATATTTTAGATGCCAATCACCAGTCAAATGTTCAGCTGGAAAAGCTTTTTTCCCCCATTCTGTAGGTTGATATTAGGTTGATCTTCAGCCAGTTAACAGTTTCCTTTGTAGTACAGAAACTTTTAATTTCACAAAGTCCCATTTGTTGCTTGTTCTTTTTTTTTTTCCTTGGGTTATTGGCATCCTGCTCAGAAAGTCTATACCTGAGCCTTTGTTCCAAAGTATACTCCCTACCCTTTCTTTTAGAAGTTTCAGATTTAACATTGAGATCTTTGGTCCTCTGGAATTGATTTGTGTATATACAGAGAAAGAATGATTAACTTTGATTTTTCAATATGTTGATATCCAGTTTTCTCAATACTATTTGTTAAAGACACTGTGTTCTTCCCATGCACATTTTTGGCATCTTTGTAAAAAATGAGATGGATCTAGGTTATCTTTTTTATTAGACTTATGGACCACATTAGTGCAATATCATCTTAACTCATATGCAAAGACCCTATTTTCAAGTAAGGTCATCACATTCTGGGGTTCTAGACAAATATGAATTTTGAGGGAAACTGTTTAACTTACCATGAGCAGCTAAGACAAAAAGGGTGAGGTTGGATGGAACTCTAGGGTCAAATTTTAGGGATGTATTATGAAATGAAATCAATAGGAATAGATGTCAGGGTATCTGTCTTAGTTAAGGTTACTATTGCTGTGATGAAATGCCATGACCAAAGCAACTTGGGGAGGAAAAAGTTTATGTGGCTTATACTTCTACATTACTGTTCATAATACTAGAAATTCAGGACAATAACTCAAACAGGGCAGGAACCAGGAGCTGATGCAGAGGCTATGGAGGGATGTCTTGCTCCTCATGGCTTGCTCCCCATGCTTTCTTATAGAATCCAGGACTGCCCGCCCAGGGATGGAACCACCCACAGTGGCTTAGACTCTTCCCTATCAATCCCTAATTAAGAAAAAACAGTTGGATCTTACAGAGGCATTTTCTCAATTGAGGTTCCCTCCTTTTAGATAACTCTACTTTGTATCAACTTGACACAAGACTAGCCAGCACAGTATCTGATAAGACTGATAAGGTCTTGACAGGAGGAAGACTAGTAAGCAGACTAGCCCCTGACCCACCACTTCAGCCAGCCAGTCTAGGATACTTGGCAAACTCCAGGCTAATGAATGACCCTGTGTTAAAAACAAGGTAGATTACTCCTGAAGAATCATACCTGAGGTTAACCTCTGGCTTCTACACACACACACACACACACACACACACACACACACACACACACACACGTACACTTTCCACTGGGAAGCCAATGATAAGTACCAGCATCATGATGCTATTACCTTTGCTGGGTTTCTCAATTTACTCTGGCAAAGGTCTCACAAGAGGTGTGAGTTTTAGAAAGATGATTGGCAGAAATGCTGAAGACCAAGCATTTATGTTGGCAGAGGCCCAAAAACACGTCTCAGAGATCTTATGGTTGTGCCAAGCATTTAACTCACTGGTTCCTAGGTAGTGAGTGGGCAGTGGAGGAGTAAGACTTGGGAAGGGGGTATTTACCTTATTCCTAAACATTGCAATGTATTGATAAGTTGTGTTGTGGTGCCTGTGAGTACCAAGAATCTTAGCCCTGGGTGTAGAGAAGATACAGCCACACTGATAAGACGAAATCAGTCTCTAAAGGCTCCAGTGCTCTGGTCTGTGGGGTTGGACTTCTTCCAGCAGGCACTAGGGAGTCACTGCTGGCAGCCCACTCTACTCCTTGATTCAAACAAAACAATTCTAAGCCAGGACTTAACTAAAATAAAAGAGATGCAACCACTTTTCCAAGGAAGGATTTTGATTTAGAATGTTTTGTTTGGCATCTCCCTGTTTGTCTGTTGGCATCACCCTTTTGGAGGTTCATGCAAGTTCTAGAGAGGAGAGTGGATCACAGTGTTTAAGCCTTTGCAGATGCAAGTCTTGTTCCGATAATGATTTGGGATTTAATAAGTCATTAAAATTCTCCAACAAATGCTTTCCAGGTGGCTTGTGTAAAAAGAATTTTTAAAGAAAGGCAAAGGGAAAAAAGTCAGAATGATCTTAGGTAAATATCTTCTCAAGTGTGGGAGAGACACAGCTGTTAGTTGATACTGCTAATTGTCCCCTATGTTGAAAATGCTGGCTCCTCATTTGGACACTGAGCATCAACATCAACACAAAAAGCTGCCTGACTGGCATCAGCTCCCCTGCCTGTCAGCGGTGTTTGGCTATGCCCTTTTACCACAGTGGCACACAAGGTGCCAGAGTTTTATGAGGGGCTTATTTGCTAAAGTCCAGTGCAAACCTGAAGTCTTCATTGGGAGTAATTTTTATTCTCATAAGATCCATCAAACAACTGATGGAATGTTGGGGAGAGAGTATACTGTAGAAACAGAGTTTATGGATTTCTGAACCAACCTGGGGTTGAATCACAAATTTTAAGACAAAAGCTTAAAAAAAAAGTCAGAATAAACATTAATCTTACACGGAAATATGTGCCACTACTCTCTCAGCATTCCATATGGCAGTGAGACCTGGGGTGAGAAATTTAATCTGTCAACATGTCAATTCCCAATCTATATAATGGGGATAAAATATTTATCTTACATGTCCATTATTAGAATTAAGAAAAGTAATACAATATTCTCCAGTTCAGAAAAATGTTGATTTATTTTTAAGGATCGTGTTCTAGGGACATTAAAATGATTTATGCAAATTTTATGTCTTTTGGACACTGTTGAGTGTGTGTATATGTGTATGTGCACATGGGCAAGGGTGCTGAAAAACAACCAAGAGAGAACAGTTACATATTAACTTGAAAAAGAAAAGATTAATACAAAGTTATTCAGAACAGAGATACCTTGGGTAGGTGATGCTTCTTGAAGGCAAAGGTTATTAAATGAAAGACTCAGTGCCAGGTACAAGATATTTCTCTATAAATTGTCAGGTAAGACAAGAGGCCTCAATATAATACAGGCTATTGCCATTGCTGTCCACAAAAAGTTGATAGTAAAACCCTATTGCTGAAGACATCAACCACATACTTTGGATACAAAACACAGAGAAATCAACCTGAAACTGAGCTGTGAGCCTCTTTCCTGCTGGTTACTTTCCATAGTGTCAGAAGGTGCTATGTAGGCAGATGGGAGAGAAAAGCCATCAACAGTCCTACTGGACTGTGAGCCCTGCAAGTTACCATACTGACCTACTATTGGAGGATTTATTAAGGCAACTCCATGTAGTTAAAAGGGAGGTTTACTTTGGGGTAACTTATAACAAGTAAAGGGATAGGTTACAGGATCCAGGAGAGGTCAAGTGCAGTCCAGCCGTGTTCTCTGGAGAACTCTGCTCGGTCTACCATCCAGCATCCAGGATCACCAGGAAACAAGAGAGCCAGCACATCTGGATCTCAGGTCTTAAGGGCTCCCGTCTTGGCCCCGCCTCAGGGGCAGGGCATAGGTAAGCGTGACAGTTACTGGAAGCTTCACTGGGGATAGTACTTCCAGGTCAAAGCTGGAACAGCTACCCACTGCAACCTGTGAAGCAAGATGTTCCCACTGGTGTGCAATAGTAGCATGATTGTTATGGGAGCAACCAACCACTTTCTGTTTGGGCCTGAGGCTGCTCCATAGGAAGGAACCCTTGCTTGGTACTGTAAAACTAGTCAAGAGTCCATGGCTGGGGAAGTCATAGGCAGCTTAACAGCATGTGCAGTCAACAAAACATTGCACATGTTATTAAGTTGCCTTATAATGGTCATATGTATACCCATAGGTTAGTGCTTCTCTTGGCCCTTGTTAGGGAATTTTCTTGTAGCTGCAAGTGGTGGTTAACTCAGAGTTTCATAACTTGTCAGAGTATTGACAATAAGTGACGGTTGAGTGCTTAGCATTAAATAGAACATCTGTATCGCTTCCTTACAGGCTCAGGGAACATCCCAGAAAAAGGTGGGGGAAAAAATGCAAGAGCTAGAGGATGAGGTACAGTGTTGTAGAAAGGTATTTCCTGGGTGCGATGTGGTTTCGTGCTCTTGAGTTCACAGCATCTGCGGTTACTTACATAAGACCTGCCTGCTGACATTGGCCTGCTGACATTTCATCATAGATAGGGGAAGGTCTCATGAGGCCTCATCCCCTCCTGAGGATCTAGTTGTGGGGGAGAGAAAATGCCATTTTCATCAGAGATGTAGTCACTGAAAAATATCATATGAACCTGAAGCACTTCCCACCCGTGCTCAGATAAGCAACCTTATGTAAATTTATGGAGTCTGTCTCTGTATTTCTGTCTGTCTGCCTATCTGCTCTCATAAACACATGTATGTAGACACACACACACACACACACACACACACACACACACACAGACCTGAAAGTCAGAAGGATTTCATTGGCTGAGGGTGCAAGTATGAGAGAGGGTAATAGAAGAGGAAATGTCTAAAACATACTATATACACATGAAACTATCAAACAGTAAGTACATTTCATAAAAAAAAATTATTCACCATTTTAGGGGATTGTAGCATTGATGGGTTAAAAGTAAAGAGAACTCTACAGAAGACTGGGGTATCAGGTCTGAGCAGCAGCTACCCTTATAGCTGAGGTTAAGCGTTCTGGGATGGACCCCTTCTCCTTCCGGATGACCTTGTTGGGGAGAACACAGCTATCACCAAATGGCAAGGAAGTTGTAATGATATGCTGTTAGAATTTGCTAGAAGTCTGAGCTCTGTCACGTGGGGGCAGTGTACCCACTACAGTGCTGGGGAAAGCAGCCATGGAGTGGTGTTTCCCTGGGAGGCATTCTGCTGTATACCTCTCAAGAATGGCTCAGCACTCTGTGCATCAGCAGCTTGATGCTTAGGATTCTTTGATGCTGGGAGTGTCATGAAAGCCACAGATAGGATCAACTGTTTTCACAGAATCCTGACACAGGAAACCATCTATGTGCCAAGTCCTACTTGGAGAATGCACTACAACCACGAAGAAAAATTATTTTCTAGGGCTGTGTCTTCAGTGCCCTGGACTGACAAAGCATAACAACATCCTAGTTTAATAATGAAAAATATGGGAAGGTTTCAGTTTTTTTTTTTTTTTTAACAGAGCAGACAATGAGGGGTGATTTGGGAGCTGAAAAATAGTACGGTGACAACTGGTACAAATGGTGAAGAAATCAAGCCTTGCTTCTTAGGGTCTGAATTTATGCTCAGTTTCACAGTCTTCCATCACAAGGCTTCTTTGAGCAATCTACACCCATGACTGGTGTTGAGCATCTCTTACTGACGACTTGCTTCTGTTGGTGTTGCAGGTGACAACTCTAAGTACTATCTCACTTCTGCTAGATAATTTACATGGGAGACTACCTGTCCAATGTCATTTTAATGAACTCCAGTGATGATAAAATGTGGTTCAGGCTGCAATCAACAAACTAAATCAAGGTGTTTTCCCCATTGTATTTAGTAACAGAAGACATTAAGATGGACTTTTGAAAAATGTAAAAATAATAAAATACTCTTGACCTAAATGTGTTTTTTAAAATTTGATAATAGCTTATTAACCAAATATATCCCCCTTTAAACAATTTCCCCCCCTGGACTAGTCATTGAATGAGGAATAGGGGGAAATTAATTACTATTCCTGTGGACATTGTGGAACTAGTGAGGATTTGATGAAGAATTGTGTGTAATTTAAATTTTGTAAGAAGGGTCAGCATGATGTGTGCCACATAGTGCTTAATAGATGGCATATAAGACACTGTTGTTGATGTGGCTCTCTCTGTCTGAGTGATGAGTTGTCATCTTCTCTGTGAGAGGTCACCAAAGGTTCCAGAAAAATAATCAGAAACAAAATCAGCTTAATTATTTTTTTGCTGCATCAACTAAATATGAGGAGTAGAAGGGAGAACGGCATGGAGACCTTGGCACAGGCTCTGCCTTACACCTCTGGAGCTCATTTAGGAGTCTAATTAGACCACAGTGACCTTGTCTATTGACCCAGGAGTAGAGAGGTGAGAAGGGAGGGCATGATTAATTGAATGCCTGGCAATCAGGTGAGGCATAAGCCAGAGTTTTTCAAGGCCAGGGAGCAGCTGTAACCATCTTCCTTTGCCTTACCACTAACTTTAGGATACTTCCAAATGAAGCTGCAAAAAATGGAATGCTAGTTTGTGTGAATTTTCTACAACTGTTTGCTTTTCATCTTGTTTCATTTTTTTCTGTATGTGTGTTTGCATGTGTGTGGGTACAGGTGGGAGGTATGAGAATGTGGAGGCCAGAAATTGACATCAGATGGCTTCTTTGATTGCTGTCCACTTTATTTAGAAGATCAGGGTCTCTTGCTTTTCCCAGAGATAACCAATTCTGGTGAGTCTAGCTAGCCAGTTTGCAAGGGCAATCTCCTGTCTCTACCACCTCAGTGATTATAGCAGGTGGTCTTGCCTGCCTGAATTCTATGCGGGTTCTTGGGACCTGAACTCCAATCATCATGCTTGGGTGGGACATACTTTATCCATTGAACATCTCCATAGGCCCTCTATAAATGTTCATTCAGTGCCTCATGTATGTGAGGTCTCTATAAGCTGCACAGTTGGAAGTTTGATGGCCCCTCCCACAGAGCTTGGAGTCTTGGGAGTGTCTATCTAACTCAATTTGAGCTGCATATGACAACTACCCTAGCTATGCATTTGATTTCAGCACTCACTTCCTCCATTGCCATCTCTAAGTGCTTGTGCTTAAATTCAAGAAATTGTTGATAGCTCTTGTTTTACTTGACCTTGAACAGCTTTCTATTGAATTTCTATCCTTTCTTGTCCTG
Source organism: Peromyscus leucopus (assembly GCF_004664715.2). Taxonomy (NCBI): domain Eukaryota; kingdom Metazoa; phylum Chordata; class Mammalia; order Rodentia; family Cricetidae; genus Peromyscus; species Peromyscus leucopus. The sequence goes on along the minus strand of NC_051086.1, from coordinate 31,640,845 downwards.
AATGGTCCTGCCCACTGTGAGTATTCCTTTTGTGACTCAGGCTCCCTTTTTTGTCTTCTATATAAACTTTTCTCTGTTAAGCATTTGTACTCTTCATGTTCTAAATCTGTCTTCAAACTGCACACACTTTCTTGGTTGATTTGATCAATTGGAAACTTAAGCCTAGGCCATTCTCTTCAACTCCAGAGTTTTCTCTAACTGTTGACAATGATACATCATGCTTTAAGATCCTATAGGCATTTAACTCATTTTAATCTATTTCTACCCCAGCCTTCCCTATCTCAAAAATGGTACTCCCATTTAAGCTGGAAACCTGAGCATCATTATTGACTTTTACCCCACTGTCACTTGATCAGTGGTGGATTATGTTGGTTTTACTTCCTTAATAGTTGTATAATCACTCCACTTCTTTATTTCAGCACCTAAATGTGTCAGTGGAGGTCACCTTTATCTTTTACATATATTTCTGAAGTAGACTGACTTCATATCTAGGTTCTTCACATATAGGGTTTCTCATAGGCAAACTAGATTATGTGTTGTAGCTGGAAGTTTTCCTGTGTCCTGCCTGGTCCCGCAGCAACTTGGTCCCAAGTAAACATACAGAGGCTCATATTAATTGCAAACTGTATGGCCTGTGGCTCAGGCTCATATTAACCAGCTCTTATAACTTAATTCAACCCATTTCTATTAATCTATGTTTTGCCACATGGCTTCGTGGCATTACCTGTTCTCGGACATCTTGCTTCCCCTAGTGGTGGCTTGCAGGGTCTCCTCTGACTCTTCCTTTCTTCTCTTTCTATTGCTCTTGATTTCCTGCCTTGCTCCATTCTGCCATGCCATAGGCTAATGCAGCTTTACTTATTAACCAATGGGAACAACACATATTCACAGCATACAGAAAGACATCCCACAGCAGTGTGTTTTTCTCTTCAGTAGCTCTCAGTGTTCTCAGAAGCATGTCTTACCTGTTTCCTGTGGGATGCAAGCATGTGTTTTGGGAGCATTTGGTTCCCCTTCAGACTCTTCTTTCAGAAGTCTAGCATCTCTCTGAATTCTCTGATTTAGCTATACACACTACTTGTGTGTATATTAGTATAGAATTTTCTTTATGCCAAATGACCTCTCATCTACCTCTTCATTAACTCTTTCTTTTCCTAAAGGACTCAAGTTAGATCCTCACCCATATGCAAAAGGAGTGGGTAAGGTTACACATGTGGATCCCGTAACAGCTCATGTTCAGCCCCATATTCCTTACTACGATATTACAAGTGTATATTTATTGTTCACTCTATCACAACACCACCTTCAGTTTTAATTTTTGTTTGGGGTCTTGTTATATAGCCCACTTGAACTCACTATTTATTCCAAGCTCATAATCCCTCTGCCTCCACATACACAGAGCTGTAACTATAGATATGTTCTACCATGACTGGTTTCTCTTTTTTTTTGGTTTTTTTTTTTTTTTTTTTTTTTTTTTTGGTTTTTCGAGACAGGGTTTCTTGTGTAGCTTTGCGCCTTTCCTGGAACTCACTTGGTAGCCCAGGCTGGCCTTGAACTCACAGAGATCCACCTGCCTTTGCCTCCCGAGTGCTGGGATTAAAGGCGTGCGCCACCACCGCCCGGCTTGGTTTCTCTTTGTTACGTCTTTGACCCTCACACACAGCATCATGTCTAGCACATTTGTTCTCTCTGACATATGTTACTTCTTAGGTGGTAAAGTGAAATTTAGACTTTATAAAAAATAATTTTAGTACGTGAACTTGTTAGGGAAGAACTATCCTTGATTTTCTTGGGTGATAGACTGTGTTGGACTAATCACAGGTGTGTAAATAACCCCTTTCCTTAGAGAGGTAGGTAGGTTTTTATGAGAAGGAGGAGGAACAATAGGACCACAGTGTGAAGACAGTTACTTTGAGTTAGTGGGCAGAATAGCATTAGAATTGCATCTCATTCTTTGTTAATTTTACCATTTCTTCATAGATTTACTTCTCTCTTAGAAGGAATAAATAGAAGGCACATGATTGGCCCAATTAAATGATTGGAGAAAGACTACAGTCTTACAGTTAGAAGCACTAGTTAAACCTACTTTCCCCATCTACTTTTCCCTTTTAGTCATCCACTCCACCTTTTAAAGAAAATTGGCTAACTTCTCTTTAGAAGAATGATTTTTTTCCATTATATGTGATTGAGTGTCATATTCTTCTTTCTTAAGGGAATACAGAAGTGAAATGCCAATTGTGCTCAAGGCAAAGAAATCACCACTAGTGTCTACGTGGAACATGGCAGGTTATAGTTTCAGTAGTGTCAGTAGTGAGCTGGGGTAACCTGCTTTGAAGTGTCTTTCAGGTTTTCTTTTGTTCAAGGAAAGTTCGTGCTGACCCCTCTTTTTCCTAGTTACAAGGGCTGTAAATGATGAAAGGGAATGAGAAGGCAACAGATGAGCAATGCTTCAGTCTCCAAGCCTTTGGAGGCAAGAGCTGTTCATGGACAGTGATGGAAGGCTGTGGAGTTTGAAGGCACTGTGTAGGTTCCACCCACAGTACTTGGCACATGTTATTTTATACTCTGTTGGTTCCCTGTGCCTGTAAGCGATGCAGAGACTCACTAGTTCTAATATTGATAATGTAGTTCAAGCTTCCCAAATGAACATCACATTGGTGACACTTAGTACCACTAGAACAAATGAAAATGATTTAATTAGAGTTGACTATAGGATACTTGGAACAAACTTTACTGAGATAAAGATCATGGTACTGGTGATTGGCAGTGATGGTGACTTTAATCGTTGCTATGGAAATGAGCAACACTTTTACTCTCTTCCAGATTGGTGAGTAACTTAACAGGTACAATCCCCCTGGAAGCCATGAGAATGTACAGTTCAGATCTTTAACTGAAATGAACATAACTGAGTGATGTCCCCAGTGTCTGTGCTCTGAAATCTATGAGTGCCATTTTACTGACAGCATGCTTCCCATAGATGGCTCACAACTTGTGACTGAATATAGGAGGATACTAAGACAGCCAGTTCCTGGGAGACAGTGGGTCCCTGATGATCTTAGTGGACTCTCCTTAGAACTATACTACAGCCCAAGACTTTCTCCCTTCCTTCATCTGTTTTCATTTTCTCTCTTCTGCACTTAGGGTCAGACTCGTATAACAGTTTGATGATGCTCCCAGCTAACCCTGAGTCCTTGACCCTTTGTATCTTACAAGTATTTTCCCTTGATAAATTCTTGACATAAATTATGATAAAATATGACAAAAATATTTGTATTTTCAACTATTTTAAGTGCATAACACAGGACATTGATCGTATTCATAATATTATATAACCATCAGAATTACTTATTTCTGATTTTCCTATAGCCCCAAACAAACATTTTACACATTAAGCAGTTATTCCTCATCCTAATATGTAACCTGTACTTTAATTCTGACTTGGAGTCTGCTGCTCAGATGACCTTGATAATACAATCCCATTTAGTTTTCCTAACAGTTGATCAGGTAGATAAAAATCCCTGTATCCAGGTACAGGAAACTGAGGCTCTGAAGTATTAATTAACTTACACCAAGTCTCACAAAAAGGCATGTTTGACTTTAAAATTCTACCCCAGATCCCTGTGACTCCAGAGCTTCTGTTCTTCAATACAGACTTTGGATGTCATGTGATGACTCTAAATGTGAGCATCAGAAAAAGCCAAAGGTGATCTGCCATATCAAGGGAGATGCTGGAAAGGAGGTAAGTAGGGCCAGGCACGAATATGCTCAGTGACCTAAGAGGCTCAATGCAGGAGGAATTCTCCAGAAAAAAAAAAGATCCACAACTCCTTCTATCATAGCTCATTATTATATTTATTTTATTATTTTTAATTATGTGTCTGTGTGGGGGTAGGTGTATATGAGTGCAGCTGCCTAGAGAGTCCAAAAGAGGGCATCAGGTCTCTGATGCTGGAGTTATGAATGGTTGTGAACCACCATTTGGGTGCTGGGAACCAAACCCACATCCTCTGTAAGAACAGGTGCTCTTAACTGCTGAACCATCTCTCCAGCTCTGCCTTATGTTTTTAAGTTCAAGGCTGTGATTACCTCATGGGGGAGATATGTGCATCTGATAGCCTCCTTTTTTGTCAGGAGTTATAGTTTCTTGAGCTGAGGATTAACATAAAAAATCAGCAGTTTTATGCACTCCTTCAAAGAAAGTATTATTCCAGATCAAGAAACCATGGTAAACCAGGCAGTGGTGGTGCACACCTTTAATCCCAGCACTAAGGAGGCAGAAGCAGGCAGATCTCAGTTGAGTTCAAGGCCAGCCTGGTTTACAAAGTGAGTTCCAGGGCAGCCAGGACTGTTACACAGAGAAACCCTGTCTTGAAAAACCAAAGGCGGGGGTAGGGGGTGGGGGGATGGGGGGTGGGGTGGGGTGGGGGAGGGGAGGGGGGGAGGAGAAAGAAACCAAGGTAAAATGGAGAATTTCTGTTGTGATGAAGGAAGTGATTTATGGGCGTATTCTTGACACCAGAAAGCCAGCAGAGAGTTAAGCAATGAATTACCTTGTTCTCTTATTTTTATCATTATAAAGCCATGGTTTAACCGAAACTATGATTGAAACAACACAAAAAATTAATAAACTAATGGTTTCTGTTGAAAAGCAACATCTATTGCCTAACCCCACTGTTATGCTTTTGAAGACATACAAAGCATTGCTAATCTTTTCTTCTTTCCCTAGTGTTATTTGCTGATGATACTTACAACGTCATAGCTAACTCAACCAGAACAGGCTTTGGGGGCCCCTTGACTGACTTCTTACTGAAAGGCCACAAAACAATACAGTGACTTCTCATTATTGAGATAGTTAATGTGCTATGAAATTTCCATGCATGCTGAATCATTGTTCCTAGGGGAAAATGCAGAGTTAGATTCTTGGGAGCTTCCCATCACAATATTTTCATAAACTGAAGAACGTGTAACTCATTTTATGTGTTCTTGCTTAAATAATATCTTATTTAATATATACTATTGATTCCTTAATGTTAAACCTCATGGCCAGGAAAATATAATTCATGTCTAAACAAAGACACACATATTCCCCAAGAGGCAATCACAGTTTTGTTGAGCTTAGGAACACAAGACAGCATTTTCAGGGCTGTGTTGGGGGCTATTTTAAACAACAGAATCATTAGAAAGGCACCCAAATGCAAAAGTACGCATGTACTTACCACCAGTGTGGAGTTAAAATAAGAACACAGAGCCTCTGCCTACTTTGCTTCTCTAAACATCAGTGATGACTCTGGGGCCAACATTAGACTGAATTCGGGGCTACAAATGCAGTTTAGTGAGTAGACAAATTTGCACAGACTGACTCCAGAATAACAAGCTTTAATTGTCTTTCATTAAAAGGCAAGCATTGAAGAGAGCTCCTTTTTCCTTGATTGTTCCAAGTCTCACAGTTTCAGCCAAATATTATCCAATCTCCCAGATCCTTGAAAATGAAAAAAAAAAAAAAAAAAAAAAAAAAAAAAAAAAACTCAATGAAAAAAAAAAAAGCTTAACAGGTAATTCTCATGGTAGGTCAATCTGCAAGTTCACTGGTGGCCAGTGTCTTATTTTATACATGAGCTGATGGAATAGTCCTTATTGGATGTCACACAATTTGTCACTGGAAGTGGGAAGGAAACCTTGGCACCTTTGCCTGTGGGGTTGTAGCTCAGTACTTCTTTGAGCCAAATGACCACTGAACACATTTGTGGCTGAGGCTACCAGTAGTTCCATGCCTAGGATCTCCTTCAGGGGAGGCTTTTCTGGTATGTTATCTCACTCCCAGGATTCAGCACAGTCTGTGGCAGATAAATGGCCAATAAATTTTGGGCATAGAGAGAAGCCATGAGTGAAATTGAGGTCCTTCTAAGATTTCTATCATTAGACAATGATCAGATACATGGCAGTATAAAGTTCTTTGAAAGACCAGAAAAGCCAAGAGATGGTCAGTATAAAAGTTAAAGATGTAGCATCTTGAGATACCTGGGCTTGGACATGTGCTTGGTGATGTAACTTTAATAGAAGGCACAAGACACAGAATCTCTCTGTACCTCAGTTGCCTTCACCTGTAACCTGGAGGTGAGAACAGGTGTCACTAGATGGTTGTATGTGAGGAGTAGGTATGGCAGTAAGCCATCGATGAACAGAGGAGCCCATCATAAGTGTTAGGGCTGGTCTGATAACTCAGAGTGGGAACAGACAGGTGGAGACATTTGAAAAAGCTTCTCGGGGAGAAAGCCCCTAATGTGGTTGTGAGGGACAGCCAAGGTTTCCTGGAGTGGAGTGCTATCTAGCAGCTTAAAAGGTCAAGGGTGGAGGCACGTCAGGCATGTTCATGAAGGACATTTAGGGAAATGTGCCTAGCTAGGTACTTGAGACTTTGTCAGACAGAGACTTAAAATCCAGTTGTGGCTACACTTGGGGTTACAGACTGTGCCCCATGAAGCAAAACTTAGCTTTAAGAAGTCAATTAAAACAGCTGAATTAGTGGTAAAAAGAAAAAAAAAAAGATTTGTTTAATGTAGCCATACTGGGAAGAAGGACAAAAGCCAGTGATTCCTCCAATTTGCAATTTGTCTTCAGGGTTCTGAAGTGAGGTTAAAATATATATCGAGGGAGGGTATGCACAGCTAAGCGGTCTGCAGTGGAGGATGGACTCAGCCACCATTGACCCACCACTGTCTGTATGTAAGGTTGTAAATCTTTCCCTAAGAGAAGAGTTCTCACTCCAGACTGGCCCAGCCTTTCTTCTCCCAGCATGAGATTCCTCCCCAGGAATCTGGGAATGCTTTCAGTGTCCTCTGTTTTGACAGTTGGACAGTTGACATGTCTCTTTAGAATATATTCATCTCTGTCAGGTTGGTTACACTTTTGCTGGGTGGAGGGAGGGCACTCCTGCTTCTGAGCCTCCCTAGGCACCACGAGCGAAACTTACAAGTCGTCTTCTCTGGGGGAAAAGTACAGCATGAATTTCATTTCTTTTGGGATGCAAAGAGGAGTTTTCCTTAAAATGCCCTTGATTTTGAAGTTGCTGTCTGTGTGAGGAGTGACCTGGCCATTTCAAAAGGAATATTCAACTACCAGGGATTTCTGCTCTTTTCTGTTTCCTGCCTCCCTTCCTTCCCTGAAACGCTTCATTGAAGGCTTAGGAGGAGGTTCAGAAATAGGCTCATAGTGCAAGGCATATATCCAAGGCCAGGCAGACACTCTTCCCCCAGTAGATACTCTGATTCTCAAGGATATATCTGAGCTGCAGAGATATTTTCTCACCTGATGAGAACTCAACCCTTGGTTCCAAGGATTCACACACGTACAGTCAAAGCATTGGTATGCGTGCATCGGCCCTCTTGATAAAAATTCCCCTGCATCTCTGCAGCGGGGAGCACACTGGGGATGGTATCTTTGAAATGGGCAAATCCATCAATGTTTCTGGAATGTTCTTCCCTATTCCTTTGTGTACTTTATGTATGGATCCTTTCTCATTGTGGCTCATGCAGTTGCTCATCAGGTTTCTGATGGTGTCACATCTGTCACTACAGAAGGCTGGTGTATTACATGAGCCTTTTAAAATTCATCATTTATTTTTTAGTTTTGGTTAGTTCCTTTCAGGTCAGTGAGAAGGAGTGTAAGCCCGAGGAGCAAATATTTCATGTTGTCACTTATATCCATCTCTCCCCTGGATCATGGCATGTTAAGCCTTAAAAAGAAGTGAAAAGATCCTATTTAGTTTATTTCTCTGACTCTGTGTAGGATAAGCTAGAGGGAAAGCATCAAGCAAGGCTGGGATGAGCATCTGCTACACTCAGCACAGGGTTCTACACACAGAGCAGGATTCTCCAACTGAGCCCTCAGCTCCCAGGGAAGTGGTGGAGAGTTTGTAAACCACCTAAACATTCACAGCAGGGAACACTGAATGCTTTAATACAAGTGAGCTGAACAGCAGAGGCAGGCAGCCCCATTGATGTATTTATTAATTGTCTTTTTTGTTTTGGGTATGATGGTGTTACCAAAACATATTTTTTATACATCTTTTTCATGTAACTCTAGATGCCTCTAATTTTCATATTGTAATACTCCCGAACTGGAATGTATCTGTTTTCTTCCCTTCTAATGCTTTAGCATCAAAGTCATGAATGAAAACTGGGTCATCTTAGAATTTCTCACTAGCAACAATTCCCTGAATTGGGATGGAATTCTATCACCTCCCACTTTAAGTCATTTTTCTTTTTTACTTTCCTTTTTTTTCCCCTTGAGGGCTCCATACAAGTTATTGGAACAGTGTTTACTTTGTGAGGAGGAAGGAAAAGGACAGAGATACTTGCCTTTAGCCAAGTGCTCAACCTAGCTCATCAAGCCGATTGGGCAAGACTTGCTCTTGAGTGAATTTTGATGGGAGAGGTGGTTGTATAGTGCGTAACCCAGGGACCAGAGCGAGGTAGAGTGGGATGTCTCTTTTGATTCTTGCCATCCCTATGGCATTTGACCTATTTCTCCAACTTTTGTACAATTCCATGCTTTTATCGATAAAGTAGAACAACAAGCTCTCCCTTGTACATGTCCTCTAAGGATTTAACATGCAAACATAGATAGTTTAACATAGAGACCAGACTCAGGCAAGTCTCCATTGATAGCCATAGGAAAATGGGCCATCTGATGCTGGATCAAGTGCCTGGCTCTGGAGCTGCTGTAGCTTTTTTTATCACTGTGACATAGAGAAGGCTTTCACGTCTGCCATCAGGACAGAGGGAGGAGCTTAGGGTTTGGAGTACCAGCTAGTTATCTTTCTGTTGCTGTGATAAGCACCATGACCAACAGCAACTCAGGGAAAGGAGGGTTTACTTCAGCTTACACTTATGGGTAACAGTCCATCATTTTGGGAAGTTAAGTTCAGAAACTAATCAGGAGCTGGAGCAAAAATCACAGAGGAATCCTGCTTGCTGATTGCTAGCTCACTCAGCTAGCCTTCTTATTCACCCCTGACCCAGCTAGAATGTGCCTCCCACATAGGCTGGGCCCTTTCACATCAATCATCAATCCTGACAGTCTCTCGCAGACATGGTCACAGGCCAATTTGATCAAAGCAATTCTTCATTTGAGGTTTCTGCTTCTCAGGTCACTTTAGATTGTATCAAATTGACAATAAAAACTAACCAGGTCAGGGTACCTTGTAGTTTTTCTTTTCTCTTCTTTTTTCTCTTCTTTTCTTTTCTTTTCTTTCTTTTCTTTTCTTTTCTTTTCTTTTCTTTTCTTTCCTTTCCTTTCCTTTCCTTTCCTTTCCTTTTCTTTTCTTTTCTCCTCTCTCTCTCTCTCTCTCTCTCTCTCTCTCTCTCTCTCTCTCTCTTTCTTTTATTGAAAATAGATTCTTTGCCAGGTGGTGGTGGTGCACACCTTTGATCCCAGCACTTGGGAGGCAGAGGCAGGAGGATCTCTGAGAGTTCAAGGCCAGTCTGGTCTAGAGAGCAAGTTACAGGATAGTCAGAGCTATACAGAAAAACCTGATCTCAGAACCAAACCAAACCAAACCAAACCCCTTCAAACAACACCCCCCCCAAAGAAAACAGAGTCTTCTCTCATACAATACATCTCAACCACAATTTCACTTCCCTCCACTGCTCCTAGCTCTCCCCCTCCCTCTTCCTTCTCCATTTCCTCTTCAGCAGGCCTCCAAGAGACCACAACAGAACAGGGCAAAAGAAGATACAGTAAGACAAGGTAAAAGCCCTCATATCAAGGTTGGGCAAGGCAACCCAAATGTAGGAAAAGAGTCTCAAGAGCAAGCAAAAGAATCAGAGCTACACCCACTCCCATAGGTTAGGAGTCTCACAAAAACACCAAGTTAACAGCCACAACATATATGCAGAGGACCTGGTGCAGACCCGTGCTAGTTCTGTGTTTACCATTTCTCTGAGCCCATGTGAGCCCTGGCAAACGCTGGTGCAAAGCTGCACTCTGGGGTTCGGCTGACCTACTGTTTATTCTCTCGGAAAAATGTTTGTCAGGTCAGCACTCTTGAAATTTATCTTCATCAGATAGAGAAGCAATGGTTGGCTCCCTGGGTGTGCTGACTAGTCTTAAGTCAATTTGACACAAGCTAGAGTCATCTGAAAGGAGGGAACCTCAATTGGGAAAATTCCTCCATAAGATCTGGCTGTAAGGCACTTTCTTAATTAGTGATTTATGGGGGAGGGCCCAGCCCATTGTGGCTGGTGCCATCCCTGGGCTGGTGGTCCTGGGTTCTGTAAGAAATCAGGCTGAGCAAGCCATGGGGAGCAAACCAGTAAGCAGTACCCCTCCATGGCCTCTGCATCAGCACCCCCCACCTCCAGGTTTCTGTGCTGCATGAATTCCTGCCCTCACTGCTTTTGATAATGAACTGTTACATGGAGCTGTGAGAGAACTAAATCCTTTCCTCTCCAAGTTGCTTTTTGGTCATCACATTTCAACACAGCAATAGAAACCCTAACTAGGACACTGGGTTCTGCAAGGATGAATTGAGATGGAGATCTCGGGAGCTGGTACCAGGTTAGGTGCACCTCATGTGCTCAGTGAAAGTGATTGTGGCAGGTATCGCCGCAGTCATTCATCACTTCTAAGATTTTCCTTTGCTTGGCTTTCACAGTAAGCATCAACAGTATCTTTCAGGCCTATGTAAAATAAGGAGTCAGTGTTGGACCAGTTCTCAGGGGGTGATGATAAGGGATGTGGCTCAGATTTCAAGTTGAGAAATCCCTGAATTATCTAGTCAGTACCTCCTGCTGCTCTCTTCCTGGGCCCAGACAGGCCTTCCCTCTTGAGGAGGAACATTTTGTACAAAACCCTACAACATCACATTCTGCAGTCCTGTGGCATTTTCACCCGGTGCCAGGTGCTACCTGGCAGGTGGCTTTGATTGACAAGATTACTAATCCACTGTAATCATATTTTCATAATTAGTCCCTGCGAGGCCATGCTGACTGCTCTTGCCCAAGTAAACTCCTGCCTGCCTCAGACTGTTTCCACCAACTGTCACCTCCCCAGGGGGGACCTATCAGTCTAGTACCCACGGCTGTTGTTCAGAATTGCTTAGGAATTCTTCCTGGCATCCCCCTTCCCCTGCTTTTGGTGCTTGACTGCTAGGAATCCTTGCTTGATTAAAAGTTACAATTATTGACTAAAGATCAGACTGAGTAGCAGGAATGGCTTTGTATTTTCCATTTTCTTGATCACGCACTGCCTGTCCTTTTCTGTACCTTCCTTCTCTCATATCCTCCCCTTCCCCCAAATCCCTGTGGCCAGGGCGAGGGAAAACTTCAAAGGCATTTCTGAATAAAAGAACACACGGTGGATATTAATAATTTAGCGGGCCAAGTTTTGGCAGGCGCAGGGGCCTTCCCCTGTTTGCCATGCTATAGACTTCAAGAATAGCGAGTGTGGAGGCCGCACCTGCCTGCCCACACCAACCACTTTGACCGCTGGTGGTCTGCGAACCCTGGGTCCTTCTGCACTCAGGCCTGGCACCAAGCATCTTGGTGACAAGATGACTGCTGCTTGGTTGAGCCCTTTATCTTGTTTAATTCTCGCAACAGCGTTAAGAGCCAGAGCCTAACTGTTCTGCTCCTGTAACAGAGGGAAAGAGCCAATGCATAGAGAAGTTAGATGACTTGTCCAAGGTCTCTAGCCTAGAAGGTAGCAGATGTTGGACTTGAGCCTGGGTCCTGAATCTATGGGGCTAGTGGTCCTAATTATCACATGTACTCTGCTGAGGGTGAATTAGAGATGCCAGGAGTTGGTATGGCTAAGAGGAGGTGACTGTGTTTTTGATGACACAGTTACCAGCTATCTTCATGGAGGAAGAGGTCTTAGAGATAGGGCGCATGGGATATTTCTATTTCTTTTGGTAAACAGAGATGGGGACATGCATTTTCTTTGAGCCCTAACCAGGGCCATGAGTGGCAACTGCTGCAGATCAGGAGCGAAGAGTCAGAAGGAGAATGTTCATATTGCAGAAAATGTCACAAAAGTTTTTTGGTGCCGGGCGGTGGTGGCACACGCCTTTAATCCCAGCACTCAGGAGGCAGAGGCAGGCGGATCTCTGTGAGCTCGAGGCCAGCCTGGGCTACCAAGTGAGTTCCAGGAAAGGCACAAAGCTACACAAGAGAAACCCTGTCTCGAAAAACCAAAAAAAAAAAAAAAAAAAAAAAAAAGTTTTTTGGTACTATACTTATTTTAAAATTTTTAGTTGGTATGTATTAATCATACAAAGTAACAGGTTTCATTTTACCATTTTCATATCTGTATAGAATGTACTTCAATCATGTTCATTCACTCTGTCACTCTCTCTTCCTCCCCTTCTGCTGGTCTCCTTTCTCTTCTCAAACCGTTTCCCTTTTATTTCATTGTTTTTTAAAAACTACATTCTGCATATGAGAGAAATAGGCAGTATTCATCTTGTTCCAGCTTGCTTTGCTTAACACGGTGATCTCCAGTTCCCATTCATTTTCCTGAAAAATAGAACGTTTTCTCTTGATGTCTGATGGAAACTCCATTGTTTTCTCCATCTCCTGGTAGGCTGACTTGATTCTGTGACCTGAGTGCTCTGGAACAGTGCTTCAGTTAGTGCAGGTTGCAGGTACCTCTATTGTACACTATCTTTGATTCTTCTGGGTCATTCAGGAGTGATGGTACTATTATTGTTAGTAAGACCCAGGATTAGACATTGTTATTGTTTATTTTCTACAAAGTCTCTATCCAATCTGTTATGAATTTTAAAGGAAACTATATAGTTGTGAGACCGTGTCTCTTAGAAATATCAGAAACTACACCCATAAAATGTCATCCATTTGACTCCAAATGTGAGCTGAGCAAGGAATATACAAATGGGCATGCCAAACTGGACAGAGAAAAGCCCACAGGGACTTAAACTTACACAAAGAACTACAGGCAACTGAATAAGGCTGGGAGAAGGAGAGAAGGTCTTCCCCAGAGAAGAGCATAACAATAGATTGTCCAGTGTCAAATAGGCAGCTCCGAAAACATACACATAAGTAACATTATATAGACTCAACAGCTTATATTTGTGAATATATATATCTATACATACGCATATATACATATATTATATATAAATACATATATGCATACAATAACAATAATAAATAGGCCATGAATTTGAAGGAGAATGAGAAGGGGGTCAATGGGAGGACTTGGAGGGAGAAACAAGAAGGGAGAAATGTATTTAAATTGTAATCTCAAAAATAAACAAAAAAAGAAAGAAAAACTATCTAGTAACTGCTATACGGACTAACTAGCTTCATTTATATTAGTCAAGCACTTCAGTTGTATTAAACTACCCCATCATCCCCAAGGAAAATTCACTGTAGAGTGATATTCTCATGATGAAATTGGGTTGTTCAAATGAAAAAGTTTGAGTGGCCATCATGTGAAAGGCCTTGAGAAATATGTGGAGGGGCACAAATAAAAGGCACAGTGGTTTTGTTTTGCATTTTTCCCCCCTAAAGAGATTGCAACTTGTAGAGAGATTATTGTAACTTGAACTTCGTAGAGTCTTCCAAGGATACTTAGGGTCTAGCCTCAGCCTTACATCTGGGTGAAGTCTGGGGTTGGCATCTTTGAAATGAATCCATATATATTCTGGGCAAAAATCTCAATTAACAAAGGAAAAGTGTGGGAAAACTTGTTTACTCACAGGATAGAATTTGAGTAGTTTGACAAACTACTATTAAAACAGTATCACACTTTTGTTTTTTAATTGGGAACTATTTATTCAAGAGATCTTATAATCCATCTGTTGCCCCCAAGTTGGTTTATAGAATCCCATTTATTCCCATGTGGAATATATGCAGTGGCATTTTTACACTATTTGAGCTGAGTTGTCCAGTGGGAGGCCCAGTTAGAGCACCTAGAAAATAACCCAACAGTGTTAATTAAAGCTGAAGTCTCCCTAGCCGAGTTCCTTTGTCTCTAGAGAGAATTTCTAGTTCAAATGGTCAGTGACAGGTATACGCAACCATCTCCTCATAATCAACTCTTGACTTGAGAAAGAGTTGGATTTTGAATCAGTTCATGGTTTTCTGGGAGACCCTTAAAATCTATTACAAGTCAGTGAGCTACTTTGAGAAACAGTGATGCTGCAGGAGCTCGGAAGATCAAACAACCAGGGGAATTAGAGACCCTCCATGCACGACTAAAAGATTGTCCTTAATTTGTTCTTAGCTGTCACAAAAGTATTTGTTCAGAGCAATAGAAAATTTGAAATTTCCTCTTAGCGAGGGTTACTTGGGAAGGAATAGAGAAATATTTTGGGGAATAGGTCTTTATGTGTATGTGTGTGTGTAAGGACTAGCGAAAGGAGAGATTGGCAACAAGATAACCAAGTAAGACAGAGGTGATGCCTTTGGGGACGGGAATGAGAAGGGGCGATAGTCAACAAGTACAGACAGTATTAACTGACTGGCCCAATTAAATAGATGGACGCTGCAGGAGAGCCAGACCAGAAGGCTTGGCTCAGGAGGCTCCTTACTTAACAAAATGGTGCCAGGAACACAAATTGACAAGTGAAGGGGAAAAAAAAGTCTTTGCTTGGGAAACAATGAATTCTTCTAATACATGATTCCTGAAAAATTTGAAATTTAAATAAAGAATTCCAGAAAGTTGTAGACAATAAGCAGCAAATCTCAAAGGAAGAGTTTCGGAAATAATGTCAACCAGTATGTTTGTTAACCTTGAGGGGCAGATGCAAAGACAGTAGGCATGCTATGATGAGTGTGACTCATGTTAGGCACCGAGGCCCCCAGAAGGCAGCATGTCTCAGAGGACTTCTCCCTTTCCTCCTTGACTGGGTTATATATGGAGGCCTCACATCGACTTTCTTGTGACTTGGTTTGCTTTATCACCGGAGATTGTTAGAAAAATATGATTTTCAGAAGATTCTCTATGGACTTCCAGAATACTCTTTTCTTTTTTTTTGTAGAGGGAGTCCCACCAGCTGCTATAGGTTTACCTGCACGCAGGTAGGTAGAATTGCTGGTATGTTTTCAAAGAGCCTGTTTTGAGCTATGCTAGATCCTCCTCCTAAGAGCCCCCTGCTACATCCATCCAGGGACACCATTCACCTGGACAAAGGAGATCCTGTTGAAGAATCTCTTCCTTGAGTGGAAGGAATGGGCTTTGCACCTCTTCGCATTTAAAGTGAATGAGAGTTGAGATGAACTCATCTGGGCAACTGGTGCTCAAGTCTCTGCTCTGTACTGCTTTGTCCCCATCACGTCGTCTTTATTACAGGAGATTGCAATGTCTGTTTACAGGCTTGTTTCCTCCCAGAGTCCTCAGGAGTAGGACACGGTGGTTGGTAATACAGGAGGAAATCCCTTTGTGTCTTGGCTGGAGGACACAGGTTGAATGGAAGAAAATGGTTATTGGCTAAAAGCATGGCTGTATTGCTGTTTGGGATGGATAGTTTGGCTTAGGCAATCACAGAGTATTCAGGCCGGTGGAATAGGCACTATCACGTCCATTTTGTACACATAGGAGGGGGCATTTAGAATAACTGTGTGATTCCTCTTAGATGACATAAGTGGGAGCTTGGATTGGAACTCAGCTGATTTGGCTCCATAGCTTGTCCCTCTCATCTGCGTAGTTCCTGGAGTTCTGCTTCTCTTCTCCACTAGGCTGTATCCTCTGATCTTGAAAGCCCAGAGTCAGTGTAAAGAAAATACCTGGAAAGTGTACGGGACCATGCAGCCTGTGCCTCAGGAGCTCACTGCAGTCCCAACTCTGCCTTCTGCCTCCTAGGCTCATTTTATTCCTTTCCTGGTTTTTTCTTCAAGTTATACTTTCATCACCTGTGGTGCTTCCATTTTAATAACCCACTTCCCTTTGAGGTAAGAAAATAAATTCAAGAAAATAAAATTAGATACTAAATTGTAAGTAAGTTGCTTGGTTAACCTTATTTTCTGTAGATGCCAGCTCTGGGATTTTTTTTTTTAAAGGAAGGAAAAAAAATTCTTAAGTTTACTTGAAATCAAAACCTCAAACTTGAGAATTAAAGGTGTCAGGCATAGGGAAGCATTCTGGGGTGTGATTTGCTCAAAACTTCTACAGGTTGTTGAGGGGCACTGCATAGGTGTTCCACTCTTCTCTATACCACAGAGAATAAAATAAGACATTTTTGCTGCATCAGAGGAAAAAAAAATCCCTTGCTGTCCTGCCTTCTGGAGGGCTGAATATTTTACCTTCAGTGACATTCTGAATTCCTTGTGGAGACTCAAAAACAGTGACTGAAAAACTATTTTTGAGTCTTTTAGTCACCCAGAAAAAAAAAAAAAAAAACAAAAAAAACCCTAAGGTGCAGGACTGGAAAGGAGGGCTGGAGGTGTGTTTCATGGCGGCTCTTCATGCTTGTGAATTGTTGGGGGTTGAGAAATCCCAGAGAGCAGGAGCTGCCCTACCTTCCCATTCCAGGCCCTCCCCTCCTTGGAGAATAATTTAGAACTTGTTTTCTTCCATTGTTAAGCTTTTCTTCATAAGGCTGTCTGAAATGTCCCTAGTGATGCTCATTTACAGCCAGAAGGAGGGAGGCAAGCATCTATGTTCGTTGGGCTCCAGGAGGAAGTAGATGCTTCCTAGGAGGCAGCTGTTCCCAGAGGTGAGCACGTAGAAAAGGAACCCAAATGCAGAAGCAGTCTGTGCTCTCCCCTCTAAGAGCTCTTTAAACCTTTTCATCCTCTTTCTCTCTGATTTGATTCCATTGTTCTAGCACTTTCCAAAGTCTTGCAGATGTTTATTTTTATCCGATAACATTTTCTGAATGGCTGCCAGGTCCCCAGCACTGTGTGAGCTCCTGGGGGTACTCAGGAGACTAGGAAAGCTGTTCTGATTGAGTAAGTTCTTCATTTAGGGCATAGATGTTGCTAGTGTTTTGAGCACAGTTGGTTGACAGGGATCAGTAAACACAAGAATAGCTATCCAGAGTCATTTGCATAGGGAATACACTTGTTATGTATGCATATCTGGGTGAAGAGAGAGGAATATGGTGACCCACTTAAAGTTGTTCTCCATACTTGTGCTTTAAAAGACTCAACTTCAAATGTATTGCTCTGTGTGTTTAGTCTTAGGCAGAATAAAAGTGTCATAAAATTAACAGTTAACTAAGAGGCAGGTGGAATTTCTGTCTGTGCAGGGGCCATGTGAGTTGGACCATCTCTCCATGCAGTTTTGTTCATCTGTATGCAATTTACCAAGTGCTTAATGTTTTTCATTAGCTTTCTATTTCATAGTTCTGGTCTCTCCCACCCAATCTCCATATCCCTGGCAATAGGCAGGTCTTTTAAGTGTGTCCTCTTCTTTTCAGCTCCCTGTGCTGAGTAGAGATAATCCTCCATGTGAAAGACATGAACCTGGGCAATGCTTTTCAGTCATTCAGACTGCCCATTTTACACTCAGACCTGTGAAGGATGTTTTTGGTTCTGACAGAGAGGAATTAAAAGGTAGCATTGGGAAACACCTGTCCTAGGAGGCCCAAACCAAAAGAGTATTTGTGTATGTTGAATTGCAGGTGGAGGGTTGTAAAAGTCTATTCTTCCCAAGGGCATTGTTTAAACTGTTAAAAAGAATATTTGTATAAGCCTTAATCAGCCTGCAATCCAGATGTAAGGCTCACTGCTAGGCTGCTACCAGCAGTGTGCTGCAGAGTTGAACAGAGGGAGAGAGAAGGGAACTAACATTGGCTACAGGAGCACTCCAGGGTTAAACCACATAGCTCTGAAAGTTTGAGAGGGAGAAGGGGTTGCTGGGACCTAGAAAAAGTAGACAGTCCAACTTGGATGCATGGCCTTTGATAGGTCCTTCAAGAAGGACTCCAGAAAATACTCTTACCTCCCTCTGTGTCATTTCTTTACGTTGCCTTTTTTTTTTTTTTTGACCCGACAATTCAACGGGAAGCCAGAGGGCAAGAGGCTCAGCTAACTTAGCTGATGAAGTCATCTCTCCAAAGCACAGAGCAAGCTGGAGAAGGTGCTAGGACAGTAGCACTCTTCTGCTAAGGGAAACACGGAGACACTAGTAGTTTAATCTGGAATAGACTAAGAGATGACACACCCCACTGGATCATAGGTGTAAAGATGTATGTTGTGTGTTTTATATTGCATCATCATTTACTGGTCAAGTGACTGTGGGAAACCAATTTCACCCTTCTGAGCCTGACTACTGTCAGATGTAACAGGGAAAGAGATAATTTTTAGCTTGTTTGACCAAATGATTTGGGGTGCTTTTTTTGTTTTAGACAAGATCTTGCTACATACGCAGGGGTGACCTTGAATCCCTGGTCCTTCCGCCTCAGCCTTCCAAGTACCAGATTACAGATGTGTGCCACCATGTCTAGTTAGGAGGTAATATTTTGAGAAGAAGGTTCTTTGATGGAAAGGGTCACTGTGAATAACCTATAAGTAGCACAGCTGGCATTTAGCTAAACTCACTTGTGTTGTGTGGGTGTGACTTCAGTCATGGGGACACCTTCAGATTCTACCCTTGGCTTTTGAACTAAGCAGAAATAGCAAGCCTACTCTGACCTTAGATGAATACGTGTTTCATAAGCTTGTCTTCTTGTTCTGGACAGATGGAAAGAAATAAGAAGGATAAACAGAGAAGAATCTGGCTGGGCCGTGGTGGCACACACCTTTAATCCCAGTGCTGGGAGGCAGAGGCAGGTAGATCACTGAGTTGGGGGCCAGCCTGGTCTACAAAGCGAGTTCCAGGACAACCAGGGCTATATAGAGAAACCCTACGTCAAAAACCAAACCAAACCAAACCAATCCAAACCAAACCAAACCAATCCAAACCAAACCAAACCAAACCAAACCAATCCAAACCAAACCAAACCAAACCAAACCAAACCAAACCAAACCAAACTAAACCAAACCAAACCAAACAAAACAGGAGAATATGGGGATGAATCCAGCCAGGCCTCTTTGTTTTTCTCTAAGTATACCTGGAGACATCTTTTGAATTGGAATCAACATACACCCCTTGATTCCATGTGAGAAGAAGAGAAAGTAAACCATGTTTGTTAATATTTTAGCCAATGTTTAGTCTAGTTTATAGGAATTAAAATCTATCCTTATAACCCCAGTACCCTGCTCCAGTAGACACACATTACAATACCTATGCAGCCTGTGACCATTCTCTGATGACAGCTCAGGAGGCCCTGGCAGTTATGATGTCATCAAGTGACCTGATAGACAAGGATGACAGACCCCTGACCCTGTGGTCATGTACTTGTGAGGTGACTTCTCTGTTGCTTTTATTTACGCTTAAGTCAGTGGGTTGAGGGATCCGGGTGCCAGCATGTTTTGCTCCATTCAGGAAAGAGTTAAGGAGTCAGTTTAGTGAGGGAAGTTGGAGCAGATGCACAGGAGACAAGGAGGAAGGACACTAGGACACTGGGAGGACAGTAGGTGAAGTTTATGCAAAGGGACAGTGAGGCCAATACCTTGCTTGGGCCTTGAAGGATTTCAGGGTCTCACCTATTGTTGCCTAACATAGTGAAATTATTTTGTTCATCAACTTGGCCTGAGAGAGCTTCCTACCAATTGCTCAGAGAGCCCGAGGAAGCATAGGTCTGAGTCACAGGTGCATGGGAACAGGGAAACCCATGAAGGGCTCTATTTCCTTTTGAAGAGCTCCCCCATCTCTTAGCTCCTCCAGAGAAAATCTTCACCCCACAAATGGAAGGTTATGATGGGTGTTTCCAGAGGGGGTCTTCAAGGTGGAAAACAGTAGAGGCTCCTGACTGGAAATAAAGAAAACCTCCAGCCTTGCCGTGCTTTCCAACCTCACAATTACATGAAATTGCCAATAAAAAGCCCTCCTGCCATAAAACAGTGTGAACTTATCTTCCTCCTGTGCACATTTACATTCGAGCGCGTTGATGATCAGCTGAGGTCTCCGCACCTTCAGCCTGTCTTCTGAACACCCATACTTCATGACTTTGCACAGCTAAACCAACAACAGCAATTATCCATTCAACCAACCAACTGCACAGTCTTCTCAACTGCTTGTGAATGTGCACATGGACAGTCCTGTGTGGTTTGTGCTTGCTCAGATGTAAATCCTTTATCCAGTCTGTCCTTAGAATTCCTGAGGCTCACAACAGAACTTTGGTTTCAGTCTGTTGCTGTAGCAAAGTACTCTAACTTACAGGAGAAAAGGGTTTATTTGGCTTACACTTCCACATGGCAGTCCATTATTGGGAGAAGCTAGGACAGAACTCAGGCAGGAGCTTGAAGTAGAAGCTAAGGAAGATTGCTCCTTGCTGGCCCACTCTCAGGCTCATGCTTTGCTAGCTTTCTTCGCTAGTCCAGGACCACTTGCCCAAGGAATGGTGGCACCCATAATGGGTACCCTCCTACATTAATTAGCAATCAAGGCAATCCCCTACAGACATCCCCTCAGGTAAATCCGATCTAGTCTATTCCTCAGCGGAGGCCTCTTCTCTAAGATGTTTATAGGCTGTGTCAAGTTGACAACAAAGACTGGCCAGGACAAATTATGTTAATATTCTTTTTTTTCTCCTGGAGTCAAAACACTTTATTCAGAGGCTTGAAAAAGGCAGGGGAGGTCCACACTGTTTGCTGTCTTCCATAAGGCAGATCTTGGATATCTACCCATTACTGAGAGCTAGTGTTAATATTCTTACGTGTTTTCATACTTTCTAGCTATATATATCACTCAGTTGGCCTTTGCAATGATGCCTTGAGGTGGGCTTGACTAAGAGCTTTCACCGTTTTATATCTATTCAACTTGATATTGGCACCTTCTATTGGTACAGCTACACTCAACTATACACCCTGAATTAAGCCTTTCCCTTTAATATCTGTAAGCTCAGGTAAAGTGGGAACCATTTCTGACATTTACAGATTAGGTGATAAGCAATTTATCATAGGTCACATAGCATATTAGTGTTGCGATTAGAGCCTGAAGCCGGAACTAAGACATTTCTCTTCCAACCACTTTTCAGCAGGAAGAACTTTCTTTCCTTCAACTTGTCATAAACAAATCCTGGGTAAGCAAATTTTTGCAGAAAATGACATTTATCTCCTAAGTAATAGTCACTCATTCATCTGTGGTGTTTTGAACAAAATTTTAGCTGCCTTTTATTGTTTTGCATTGTGTAAGATATTTTTCCTGTTTAAGTAATTCTTATAATAAATCCCCAAGGTAGTCTCATTTGATAGGAGGGACTGGCCCTAAGAGAGATTGCCTTGCTCACAACTGCTACGTAATGAGGAATGCTGTATTTGAACCCAGATACTAGACCTCAAAGTGTCGGATGCTCTACCATACGAAAGAAAAGAAAACCAGAAATGCTCCACTGCCTCAACTGGGCTTTACTAGATCAAACTAGCGTTTCCTTTGTTCTCTTTCCACTGATTACAGGGCTTCCTGGTTCTTACTTGTTAAGAGTAAAGTTGTAGCCTGGGTAAAGCTGGAGGTGGCATTGTAGACCTAGAAGGTCTTACTTTCTATCAGTGGAAGACGATGGCATAAGTGTGGGCCTCTGTCCCCTTCATTCATGATAAAAGGGCCCAAGGATGTTTTTGGAGAGATGGAAAGAGAAAATTGGGAGAGACGGCTAATGAGGTGAAAAAAGTGTTAAAAACTATCAAAGACAAAAGTGGGAATAAAGTGTTATAAAATGTGCAGGTTGGTGACCCACAGGGAGTCGGGGCAATCAAGGAGTAGGACTCAGGGTGCGAGAGGTCAGGCCAAGCAGTCTCCTTGGGGGCTGGAAATAATCTTGTCATTATCCAAACACAACACTAACATGAAGAGGTGAAATAATTTATCCTGAAATAACAGCCTGACCTATTCAGAATTGTAATTTTAATGTAAGACTAACCTTTGAAAATAGATCAAGTGATATAAATTATTAAGGAGGAGACATTCATCAGATAGATGGTGTCTATTAGTAATTTTATGCATGAAGAGTTAGCTCCCGAAATACAGTTGCAGCTGCCTCTGTACAGCAAGTAAAAAAAAAATAAAAAAAATAAAAAAAGAACCCAGTTACCCTTTTGTGACATGTTCAGCTGATTTTAATCATTATTTCTTCCTGTCAAACGAAATGAAAAGCTTGAAATATGATCTCTCCTGTGGATGTATACTTGCTTCTTCCCACCTCCCTCAAAGTAGATGTTCCTCGAACTTTCTTGAGACAGTGGGGAGGAAGAGAGGGAGAGAGGGAGGGAGGAAGGGAGGGAGAGAGAGAGAGAGAGAGAGAGAGAGAGAGAGAGAGATATCAAGCTTTCTTTTTTCCTATGGAAGAAAAGAAAATATCTAAATCAGTTGGTCAGTTGGTCGAAGTACAACATTTTTACTGAGACTTGTCCAGCACCAAGCTCAGCGTTCCCTAGCGGGAGGTGAAGGCAGAGGAGTGTAGGACTTTTCTCGTCTTCAAGAAGTTTACTATCAAAACATGACAGACATGAATGAGTGTTACTGTGTCCCATTTATAGTGAAAGAAGTTTGGGCAAGTTGCTGGGCTCCTTCCAGCTTCAGTTACTTTGCATGTAAAGTGGGGATAACTGCTTCTTAACTAAGGAGTTGTAATTGAGTTGTGTCTAGAAAGGACAATACACAGTGCTTGGAACATACTTACCTGTGGAGTTAATATAAAATAGTTAATCGCTGTCTCAATTCTATTTTCCTATGGTCTTCATTTGGAGTGGGGGTGCTTTTTCCCACTATCACCATCCGGCACCGTTTTTCTTGGTATTTAGGCTTAATGTGGGTTCATGACGACTATGTCACACTGTTGGAGGAATGGCTTCATGTTGTGAGTTGGACAGAGATGGAACAAAAGTGTGGGACCAGGAGACACATGCCACACAGCAGACATGATTCAGGAAGATGCATGATACTGGTCATATACTGGAAGTCAGTGGGTGCCTGTCTGATTCTTTCAAGGTTTCAGGGACTGAGAGAAGGTTGTTACTTTCTCATGCAAAGTCAGGTGACTCATCCTCATGACAACGGACACTGCCCATCACCCTTAAGTGGTCCCTCTAGGCCTAGACCTTGCAAAGTGCCAGGCTAATCCACTCCCCCCCCCATCTGCATCCCCTTCCCCCCTTTATCTCAGCCTGTGCCATCTTTATTCAGGAGATCCTTAGGTATAGTAGCTTCTCTTTAAACTTTCAGGTCATAAACTTTGTTTCTAGTAGTTCAGAGTTTAGACGTTTGGACAGCAAAATGGCCTGTCTCTTTATGACTCAAAAGGTGTGTCATGGAAACTCAAATGGTTTCTCTGCTCTTCTGCCCTCTCTCTGTTGCCAGAAGCAAAGACTAGCTGAGAGTGTGTGAGCTATAACTGCAGTGGTGGGGGCTGTGTTCAAGGGGGGTGAAGGATCAGGGGAGGGAAGACCTGTTGATGTCTTGAATACTCTCCTGGTGTCTCCTCTAGCTCTTGAACCCTTCTTCCCCCACTTTGTGATGACGATGAGGCCACCTGCTTTAACAGAAGCAGGAAGTTAGTCCTGTGGCATTAGGATGCCACAGGAAAGAGATGTTAGGAGCAGAGTTCTGGGAAAGAAGAAGGGAGAGGAAGCATCATGATGTCAGATCAAGCTCACTAAGGCCTCAGTAAGAAAAGAAGGAAGGAGGAGGTTTTGTAAGTGACATCCTTGGACCCTCTGGTACAATCAACAGAGATGGGACTTCCAGAACAAAGGCTCTGTTAGTGCATCCCAAGCTGAGCAGGAAGGATGAAGCCCTGGAGTCTGTGTTACATTTGGTCATCGTTTGGGTCGCATTTGGGAAAACTCAGCTCAAAGCCCAAATGCATGTTGAAGACGCTGGAAATTCTGCACCTGGAATCAGGCTCTCAGCCAAATGCATTCCTTGCAGCTGGGTGGCAGGTCCTTTTTGGAAAGGGATCCATGTGGCACACTGCATGGCTGCTGAACCCCCAGGGCCACGTGAGCATTGTGGAGAGAAAGAACTGCATGCACTGAAACTTAGTTTCTGGTTCTTCCCATTTTATCTTGAGGCCCATGTGACTTTCTGAGACTGCCACCAGATGTACAAGTAAGCATTAAGTGTCACAGTTCAGTCATGGAGACCTGTTGCTTGCGTTATAGAGATTTGAAGAATTAATATGGGTTATTTAACTAGGAAGAAGAGTCTCCTTTGGAAATCATGCCACACAGAGGTCAAGAAATCATGTAAAAAAAGAGGCAATTATTTAATCTTCTGGGAATTTAATACTGTTTGGTAAAAACCAAAGACTTCTGGTCAAGCTGATGTGATTCAGTCTGAGCTTGCTGGAATTATGGTTATACTGAAGACCTGTGTAACAATATATTTCATTTGGCCAAGTCAATATGCTAGTGAGTGGTTCTTGACAGATAGGAGACATGGTTTAGTTTGAAATTGGGGCATATGTTTCTTACAGTGAGAAAAGGTATCATAAAATGGCAAGGCATGGCAGCATTGCTAGAATCTCAATGTCACCTGTTCATCTGCTGGCACCCATGTTTTCACCCCATTCAAACCAAGAATCCAAGTCTATACCGCTGTGTGCTAGGGAATATTCATGTACTTCATAGCCCTTTACTTTTATAAGAGTAGCGAGAAGAGCAAAAAGATTGCTGCTCAATGCCCGATCTGTATTGCCAAGATTTTTCAGGAAGCCTTTTAATGAGGCTTTTTGTGGGAAAGTCTTACACAATTACATAGAAGTTTAGACTTTATTAAGAGTGTGTATAAAAGCAGAGATGGCCCATCTTTGCCTTTCCTTTTAATTCTGAGCAAGGGAGTCAGTGCAACAGCCTTAGAAAGCAAGCAATAGTTCCCACTTTTCCCCATTATTTTTTATTTGTGTATGTGTGTGTGTGTTGGGGGAGGGGTATGTGCACATCCTTGTGGATGCCTGTGAAGGTTAGAAGAG
Source organism: Peromyscus leucopus (assembly GCF_004664715.2). NCBI lineage: Eukaryota > Metazoa > Chordata > Mammalia > Rodentia > Cricetidae > Peromyscus > Peromyscus leucopus. Next base: position 31,615,869 of record NC_051086.1, on the reverse strand, counting down.
GGGTTCTCATTCCCCAGATCTGAGCTTACAGATGGTTGTAAGCCACTTGACATCGATGATGAAAACCAAACTCCAGTCCTCTGCAAGAGCCACCAGCACACTTAGCCTCCGAACCATCTCTCCACCGTCTATTTTCTTAACTTTAGATGAATCAAAGAAACTCATAGGGTTCAGTAGTATTCAGTCACAGCACTGGCAAATCACAAGGATGGGGCTTGGCTCCCATCCCTCAGTTCCCAAAGTAAACTCTTTGATTCCTGAACGCTGTATGCTTTCTTTACTTTTAAGACTGGATCCAGCCGAGCGTTGGTGGTGTATGCCTTTAATCTCAGCACTAGGGAGACAGAGGCAGGTGGATCTCTGTGAGTTCAAGGCCAGCCTGGGCTACAGAGTGAGTTCCAGGAAAGGTACAAAGCTATACAGAGAAATCTTGTCTTAGGGGGAAAAAAACTGGATCCAACCTAAACCATATAGTTTCGGCATATCATTTTGTCGCGGGCAGGCTGGGACTCAGTTTAATGGCAACTGGAACTAGAAATCCTCCAAATTGGTGAAGCTGAGTGATTTCCGAGGCTGGAGTGAGCTTTCCATGCTCTGTGGGCCTCTGGGGATCTTGCAGTCCCTCTAGCCTGGCACAGTCTCCTGGGTTTCACTCCACCTCAAGACTGCTGCTACTTATTTCTTCATCAGCAAGATCACAAGCCTCTGGAAAATTGTAAGGAAGCTGAACAAAGACTGAAAATTGCCCAGATGAGGTGTACATGTCAAACTGTCCTCCTAGCCGGTATTACATTTTATTTTTTTTTAATTTCCCAAAGCTTTCAAATGGAGCAGCTGTGGCTCACCATGCCACCAGTCTGGGATTGTGTACAATGGGCAAAAGCATATTAAATCCACCTCCTCATTTGTTTTCTGAAATGACTGAGGTGCTGACCAAAACTTCATGCACAGGCTGGGGATATGTATAGCTCAGTGATAGCATGCTTCCCCAGCATATGCAAAGACAACAGTTCATTCCTCAGCACCGCAAAAGACAAAACAAAACACCTATCACATGATGGTACCAGCTCTGAGTATAATTGTGTTTGCTGACCACAGTAGCGGGGTCTGTGTATATGGTCCTAACACTCAAGAAGCTGAGGCAGGGGGATCATGAGTTAGAAGCCTTTCTGAGTCATATAGTATCTTTTTCTCAAGATACTCCTCCCCCAAACAAACAAACAAATAAACATTCTTCTTGAACGTCAACAAAGAAAGCATTTTGTTAGGACCTCTTCTTTCCTCTCTCCTTACTCATCTTAACAGCCATGTAATCTTTCCTTTTGTACCTTGTTATTTTTATCTGTAATTCCTGGGAAAGAGAAGTAGCAGCGGTTGAAGGATGACTTGGGGAAAGACATTTTTATTGCTTAAATTATTCTTTTCAGGGAGACAACTGAAGCCAAAAAGGGCTCATTACCAACCTGAGGGAGCATGAGAAAATTTACACCCTTTAAGGTATTTTAAGTTTTCAGAAGTATTTTGAGTGAAAAGACTTATTTTAGGCTCCTGGAGGGTCCTGTTGCGTAAGAGAGTAGAGCTAGACTTTAGCCAGCTGGTGTGGTGTGTGGGCACGAGGGCTCTGCAAGGCATTCTGTCTGGGTTGGGACTCTGCACCTGCCAGCAGGGGAGGTCAAGTCAATTTCTTATCTAGAAAATCTGACACATGGTATCTTTTGGAGGATTAACTGATACACTCACACACTTATGTTCATGGGATGCCCCCAATTAAAAATAATTGAAAACTGGACCCACATCAGTATAGACAAAAGGTATTTATTTATTGCCCCCTCCCAAGGAAAAAACCCAGGAGTAAAGCTGCACCCTGGTCTCAGACAATGTTATTAGCACTTTGTGTATGCAAACAGGTGGTAGCTGTTGTCACAACCCTTATTTCTTTTTTTAATTATTATTAATTAAATTTATTCATTTAATTTACATCCTGACTGCAGTTTTCCCTCCCTTCTCTCCTCCTATTCCCTCCCCTTACCTCCCCCAACCCTGTTCCTGCTTCCCAATCCATTTCTCCTCTGTTTCTGTTCAGAAAGGCAGGTCTACCATGGGTGTCAACAAAGCAGGGTGATGAAGTTGAGGTAGGACTAGGCTCCTTCCCTTGTATTAAAGCTGAGCAAGGCAACCTCATATGAGGAATAGGTTCCTGAAGCCAGCCAAAGCATTAGGGACATGCCTGGCTTCCACCACTAGGAGTCCCTCAAGTAGATCAAGCTACACAATTATCACTCATATATAGAGATGCCTAGGTCGGTCGCATGCAGGCTCCCTAGCTGTCCAGAGTCTGTGAACTCCTATGAGCCCAGGTAAATTGTTTCTGTGGGTTTCCTTGTGATGACATTGAACCCCCAGCTTGTACAATCCTTCCTCCATCTCTTCAACAGGGTTCCCCAAACTTGACCCAGTGCTTGGCTATGGATCTCTGCGTCTGCTTCCATCAGTCACTGGATGAAGGCTCTCTGATGATAGAGTAGCTACCACCCTGATTATAGGAGATGGCCAGTTCAGGCTGCCTATCCACTATCGCTAGGAGTCTTAGCTGGGGTCATCCTTATAGATTCATGGAAGTTTCCATTGCACCAGGTTTCTACCTGATCCCCAAATGCTCCCTGCATCAAGACAACTCTTTTATTACTCTCCCCCTCTATCAACCCTCCCAACCCAATCCCTCATGTTCCCATCCCTGCTGGCCTCCAGTGTACCCAGGAGATCTCTTCTCTTTCCCCTTCCCAGGGATGCCTCCCTGTCCCACTTTGGGACCTTACTGTTACTAGCCTCTCTGGCTGCCACAACCTTTATTTCTGTCCCATGAGAAAGTATTATCAGTGGCTCTGATGTTGAGGTCCATATTGAGTCAGATATAACACTCCTTTTGGCATAGACCTGGGTCCCATGATTCTCTCCAGGAGCTGAGGTTGGATTCCATTTTGAGAGACTATATAGCCTGAAGATATGTATACCTAGTTACCCAGAAGGAAATCAGGGCTGTTACCAGAAAACCCCCAAAATGTGATAAGTATCGTAAGTGCTTAGCACGGTGATTGTGTTACCACTAAAATGTCTAGTGAATGGAAACTAGTGTTGTCGTCATCATCATCATCATTATCATTATTGTCATCAACATCATCATCATCATCATCATCATCAGTTATCAGCTGCCTACATGGAATGGACCTCAGAACAAGTGTCTTGTACTTAACAAGGGATTAAATTCCACACATGGAACCAAAAGATCAAAATTCATATCGTACCCCAGACAAATATTGATGAGCTCATATCTAATCTATGTCTTTACCTTCTTTGCTTCCTCAGTCCTATGCACTCTCCTTATTTGCCTCCTATATATTTCTTAATAACAATCTATCATTCAAAGACTCACAGCTATGAAGCCCATTGTGCCTAGCCATCTCAGAAACCAGTACAGCTTGGTTTGGTGAGATAGCTCAGCTGGTGAAGGCATTTACTGCCATGCCTTCCAATCAGAGTTTGATCCTTGGGACTCACATGGTGGAAAAGAGAATAGGCAAGTTTTCCACATGTACATACACAGAAAATAAAAAAAAGTATTTATATATATGTATATATAAATATGTATATAATATATATATATGAAACACCACAGCTTTCAATGTGTTTGCTCATACTCAGCATTTCCCAAGAATATACATCCACTCCATGTTCCTAAACACATGACCTACTCTTACTATAATTTAACTGTAGGAATTGTTGTTATACATCAATATTATAATATTGCAAGTTATGGCATCAGCCTAGGTGCCCATCAATGAATAGAGAAAAAGGAGGGGTCAGGGAAACAGCACAGTGGGTAAAATTCTTAGTGCATGAATGTGAGGACTTCAGTTTGGACCTCCAGAACCTGCGCTGGACATGATAGTGTGCGTCTATAATATATAGAATCCCAGTGAGCCTATGAAATGGGAGGCATAGCAGGAAAGTGTCTGCAAGATCACAGGCCAAATAACAAGAGACTCTGTCTCAAACAAGGTAGAAGGTGAGGACTGCAACCTGAGCTTGTCCTCTGACCTCCACGTGCACATGGGGGCATATGCATGTATGCTCACACTCACAGACATGTATCCACACATACACAAGGAGAAAAGAAAATGTGACGAGCATGCACAATGGAATTTTATTCAGCCACAAAAGACAGCATTATGTCATTCGCAGGAAGATGGGTGGAGCTGGAGATAATCACACAAGCAAAATAAGTCAGTCTCAGAAGGCAAACAATGCTGTTTCCTCTCATATGTGCAACTTCTATTATATATGTGTTCATGTGACACAGGCATACATCTAAACATGAAAGGAGACCAGGGACTGTTTGGGGGAGGAGGGGAATAGCAGAAGGGCAGAGAGGAAGGCAGTGGAGGAGAGTAGGATTGACTCTGGTCAAGTATATGATGTACTTGGAAGAAAGCATCATTAGGAAACTTACCACTTTGTACAATGGATCTGTGCCACTTTAAAAAAATTATTTTATAGTTAATTTAATTTTATATATCAGCCACGGATTCCCTTGTCCTCCCTCCTCCCACCCCCCCGCTTCCCCCCCAATCTTCCCCCCATTCCTACCTCCTCCAAGGCAAGATTGCCCCTGGGGAGTCAGCCCAGCCTGGTAGACTCAGTTGAGGCAGGTCCAGTCCCCTCCTCCCTACACCAAGGCTGAGCAAAGTGTCCTAGCATAGGCCCTAGGTTTCAAAAAGCCAGCCCATGCACCAAGGACAGGTCCTGGTTCCACTGCCTGGGGCCTCCTAAACAGTTCAAGCCAATCAACTGTCCCACTTATCCAGAGGGCCTGGTCCAGTTCCTTGGGGGCTCCTCAGCCATTGGTTCACAGTTCATGTGTTTCCAACTAGTTTGGCTATTTGTCCCTGTGCTTTTTCCAATCATGGTCTCAATATCTCTTGCTCATATCCTCTCTCTCACTGATTGGACTCCTGGAGCTCCACCTGGGGCTTGGCTGTGGATCTCTGCATCTGCTTCCATCAGTCACTAGATGAGAGTTCTATCATGACAGTTAAGGTGTTTGGCCATTCGATCACCAGAGTAGGTCAGCTCAGGCTCTCTCTCAACCATTGCCAGTAGTCTATAGTGGAGGTATCTTTGTGGATTTCTGGGGACCTCTCTAGCACTCTGCTTCTTCCTATTCCCCTGGGGTCTTCATTCATCATGGTATCTCTTTCCTTGTTCTCCCACTCTGTTCCTGATCCAGCTGGGACCTCCTGCTCCCCTAAGCTCTCTTTCTCTTGACCCTTGCCTTACATTACCCCACCCCACCCCCAGTTTGCTCATGTAGATCTCATCAATTTTTCTATCATTGGGTGATCCCTGTGTCTTTCTTAGGGTCCTCTTTACTAGGTAGCCTCCCTGGATGTAGCTGAGCCAGAGGTTTCAGTCTGTGACTTTATATTTTCCAAGCCCCATCGGGATCTAGGCTCTGTAGAAGAAGCCCTGGAGAATTTCTACCATGCTGCTTGGTTTTTGTCTGGCTGCCTTCCTCCTTTTCCCACCCCAGTGAACCATACCTCTAACCCCACCCCTTGCAAATGGGTGAGAGAAGAGGCGGTGACAAGTCTCGGAGGGATTTGTCCAGCCTGCGCTGCGGAGCAAAACAAGAAGTGATACATTACAAGAGCCACAAATGTTCTCTTCCTGGAAACGACATAAATACTGCTGAAAAATGACACGTGTGCATTGATGCCCTTAAGAACACTCACAAAGGCAGGAAAGCAGAGAGGCCACCGAAGGCCCGCCCAGTTTCCACCGACAGGACTCAGCACAAATGCAGTGGGTAGACATGCACTGCACTGCAGGCTTGGAGAAGCAGTGGTCCCTGTGCTTAGGAGATGGTGAGGCCTTTCCTCCAGTGAGGGTGGGAGGTGGGGGAGCTAGCCTGGTGGTCCGCAGGATGAGGGGCTGAGCCCAGGCCCTGTCTCCTATGAGCTTTGTCGTTTTGTACAATACTCATCACTGTCTAGTTCCAGAACTTTCAAACCTTCCAGATGTGAGACTCCACACACAGCCATCCAGCTCTCCCTGTTTCTCTTTCTCTCTACTCCTTGGGAACGGCCATCTTCCAAATTTCTTTGTACTTGCTGATTTTGCTCCTTTTGTGTGTAAATGAAATCATGTAAGATTGTGTCTGGTGCCTGTCTTCTTTGGCTTAGCCTGATGTTGTCAATGTTCACCTAAACTGTAGGAGGTGTCAATAGTTTCTTTTCATGTCTAAGTCGTGTTTCATTGTAGACCGTGTGCTACATTTATTCATCAGCTGGTTGTCATGTGGGCCACTTCCATGTTTTGGCTAGTTGTAAGTGAACTACTGAATTTTGTTTCTCTGCCATGTGGGTAAAGTGCTGCGGGGAGTTTTCAGTCCATGCAGAGATGAGAAGGATCCAGTCTGAGTTCTGTATCTCTAGAGGTGTGGTCATGTGATAGAGGTGGTAAGACGGACTGTGGGATGGAGGGGAGGGTCGCCTGTCTAACAAGGACTAGTGAGGGCATAATAGTTGTGATACACATTTCTGTTACCAAATACTCACGTCTGCCCGTCACCAAGGCCCATGTCGTTCCTCATGAGGCAGGAACTTTATATTGTATAAATGAGCACCCAGATAGCTGGGCCCCATCTTGCTCAGTGATGCTGTCTCTGTATCTCATTGGATCTAATGAATATTGCTAGACTTAGACGGTGCTTACAGCTCATGAGATGTTCACACACTGTAAAGAGCCACAAGATTCCCTGTGTCCCATTTGTCTGTCCTTGACTCTTCTTCCAGCTTCACTAATTTTCCCTTTCTCCAGAGTCTCATTCTGCTTGGCTTATACTGCTGTTATAGTTCCCAGTGTGCTGTGTTCTCAGTGGTCTGTTGTGTTGGTTGGTGTGTGAGGTCTTGGATGGGAGGAAGGAAAGCTGTGGTGATATATATTGTGTACCCTAATAAACTTGTCTGGAGATCAGAGGACAGAGCCAGCCACTAGATTAGACATTGGGGCCAGGCAGTGGTGGCACACGCTGGAAACAGAGCCAAGCAGTGGTGTCACACACACCCGTAATCTCAGTATTGGGAAGCACACACACCTTTAATCCCATGAAGTGATATGGCTGGGTGGAGAGAGGTTTGTAAGGCGTGAGGAAACAGGAACTAAAGCAGTTAAGCTGAGATCCTTTCCAGTGAGGGCTCAGAGGCTTTGAGTCTGTGAAAACAGAATCAGCTGAGGAGTTGGTGGGGTGAGGTTGGCTGTGGCTTACTCCGCTTCTCTGATCTTTCAGCTTTCACCCTAATATCTGGCTCTGGGTTTTTTTATTATAAGACCACCTAAGATTCGAACAACAGAAAGCAGCATTTTTTTTTTTTTTCTGAGTGTCCAGAACTCAGCTTAGCATACAGTGGTTGCTCAATAAACGGGAAGTCAGTAAATGATGGAAGGCCTGTTAGTCTTTTCTTGTCCTCTGAAGAAACATCCCATGGATGGACAATTTAATTTCTCAATGCCACACTGTCCAGGCAAAAGGGACTGATGCTGTTCTCTCAGCCCAGACTTTGTTTTCTCCTCCGTGTGTCATCCCCAAATTAAGCATGAAAAGTTAGAGGCCTCTTTGAAAATAAAATAAATGGGCTGACAAGCACATTTGCCTCATTGTTGAGCAGTGAGGTGCAGGAGATGCTGAGAAGGACAGAAGCAGGCAGGATGTTTGATTTGCTTTCTTAGTCTGGCTACGGCTGGACTCTGAAGCCTTACCCTTCCATGGACCTGCAGATAGGAAACCATGAGGGCACCTCAGGGAAGGGCCACGTTGCTTACCAGAACCTCATCGTGGGCCACTCAGGGTGACTGCATATTGATGTGTGGTGTTTCTCAGAATAATGGGCTGCTCCCAGGTTACTCCATAGCTGTCACTTCTCCATCTAAAGACTCTCCAGATGCCAGTCTTTCTGAAATCCTGCCGCCTGCTTATTTGGCCAAGCAAAAGAAATGGGGTCAGCCGATTTCTGTCAGGGTTGAGCATGAAGGATCAGGTGTATCTCTGCAAAGCCTAATGGGAGAACTTCTATTAAAAGCCGGTGTTTGGTTGCTGCTGAGCCTGTGGCTTTGTAAGGCCCGTGCTTTGGGCTGCTGCCCATGCGAGTCCTTTTGGCTTAGGGGTCTTTGTTTTGAAAAGGCTGCAACCTACATCGCCCGTAGGGCTCCCTTACCACTGGCTTTTCTCCGTCAGTACCGTGTGACATCTAAAAGTAGCCAAGGCAAGCAGAAATGAGTCACTCTGGACACTGGGTTTGCCCTTTGAGTATTCTGGAAACTGCGTAAGGGAAACTGCTGGGAGGAGGAAATATGAGGGGAGAGTTTCTTTTGTAGCAAAATCTAAGGAGCAGGCTGGTGTACTGTGCTTTAGAGATGTGCTGCTTTGTGTGGTAGTCTTTAGATACCTGTGGCTACCAAGCTCTTGACCCTGGACTCATCTGAACTGAGATGGATAGAAGTGTACCATTTGTCCAGATTCCTATAGAGAACAGTAGCAAAGAAATCTCAGTTTTTATTGATTTAATTGAAAAAAATGAATGTTTTTGTGTTGATAGGATAACATGTTTGATGCATAGAGGGAATTTGAATGTATTAACTAATTAATTTTAATAAATTTTAAGGTGGCTTTTAAACATCTTTATGTGGCTTCAAGGAAAGGGTTAGCTGAACACAGCCTTTGTCTTTTTATTTACATTGGGCAGCCTGGTGTAGAGGTGGACTGTAGAGACAAACATCTGGACTCTGGCTCATAATTGCTGGCTGCATGTCCTCAGGCACGGTGGCTTTTAAACTCTGCACAGAGACCTGCCCTAATGATTCATTTCACAACATACCTTGTGGTGTGCATGCAAACCTGGGGAAAATGATGGAATATTCTTGTCCCCTGTTACATATGCAAAGCCTGTCCCATCCTGCCTGTTCATTTGAAGAAGCACTTGTCATGCTCTTCTTGAAGAATTCCAAAACCACAAATGAACAATAAACTTTGATTTAATCTTTACATATCTCTCCAGTCTCATCTGCAAAGCAAGGCATGTCACCATAACCTCTCACAATTATTTTGCGGATATGTATTAGCATAGTCTATGTAAGCCACAGTATCTGCTAATAGAGGGCCGGTAAGTAGAAGAAAAATCTTATTATAGTACTTCTCGTTAACCTGAGGGTGATGTACTCCAAGAACCCCTACAATGCCTGAAACTGCACAGAGTATACCTTATATGTGTTTTTCCCCTGTATATACATATCTATGAAAAAGAGAATTTTTTTCTTTAATTAATGTGTGTGTGTGTGTGTGTGTGTGTGTGTGTGTGTGTGTGTGTGAGAGAGAGAGAGAGAGAGAGAGAGAGAGAGAGAGAGAGAGAGAGAGAGAGAGAGAGAGAGAGATTAGGAAGCACAGCTTAGGGAAAGCATTGGAGGAACCATACTGTTAAACAAACCATCCTTTTTTCTTCAAGGGAAGAAAATGACTGATGCCTGGTTCCTGGAAGGCTGGAGTGGATGTTGTTTAACAACCTGGTGATCTTTTGCTATTCTATGTGTCCAGCCTTCACCTGAATCCCCTCAAATCCTGAGCATTGTTTAAGCCCTAATTCTTGAGCTTCGTTTCTCAGTGAATAGAACCCATCCTCATGGAAGAGGTCCTACGTACTAGTACTATGCATTCTCCACCAATAGAATCCATTCTTATGCTTATTACAAATTCTACCTCCTTAGGCCCTTGGTCTGAGCACTGTTCAGCGGTCAATAGAGCTCATTCTTATTGTAACTGTCACAGGTGCTCTGCTATAGAGGTGTGCTTTGCAAGGGAGTTTTGACAGAGCCAGCCCTGAAGCTTTGTTGTGATAACAGTCATGTACAGACTTTCCCCCAAAGTTTTACTGTATTTAAATGTGTAAGGAAAATATACTGTGAGGTCAGACTCTGAAAGTTTTTGACACAGCACCTACTAAAGTGGTGCTGATCTCCTGCTGGTTGTGATGCTTATAGGGACCCTAACGTGTGTGTGTTTGTGTGTGTGTGTGTGTGTGTGTGTGTGTGTGTGTGTGTGTGTGAGTTTACACGTCCTGAAGAGATGACTCAGTGATTAAGAGCACTTGCTGCTTTTGCAGAGGATCCAGTTCCTAGCACCCATATTGGGCAACCTACCCATGCCTGTAACTCTAGTTCTGGGGGATCTGATGCCCTCTTCTGACTTCTGCAGATACCCGCAGGCATATGGCACACATACATACACTTAGGCACACACTGGCACACATAAAATAAAAATAAATAAATCCTAATTTTTTAGTGTATTGGTGTGAATGAGGGGTATGTGCATGTGTGCATGCATGGGTGACTATGTGCCTGGGTTTGCCTGCACGTGTGTGAGTGTGTGCATACATACATGTGTGTGCACCTGTGTGCATGCATTTGCATGCATGTGTATGCATGTGTGTGTGCATGTGTATGTGAATGTATGTGTTTATGTCTGTATTAAGAAAGATATCAGGTGTCTTGCTTCATTTCTCCCCGTTATTCCTTTGAGGCAGGATCCTCATTGAACCTAGAATCCGACTGGTAGTCAGTAAGTCCCATAGATCCTTTAGTTCCACTGACCCTGCTATATATTAAAAGTGTAATTTGTAAATTAAATTTGTAAACTGTAATTTTGTAAAAATGTAAATTTGTAAATTATAAAAGTCTTACTGTTCTGTATTCTCCCTTCTTGTAATGATGAGAAGTGACATAATTTCTATGCGATAAGATGAAAGGAGGTGGTCTATACAGGCATCATGATTCAACCTCTGGGGGATGATCAGTCTGATAACCAGGGCAGCTGCTAGCTGGCTAGCGGGTGGGTACCAAAACCAGCACAAACACACTGGGCACTGAGATGCTTCGTTTGGGGTGGGATAGACAGGAGTGGTGTGAGATTTCAACACACTACTGAGAACAGTGCACAATTTACAACTTATAAACTGCATATTTCTGAAAATGTCCTTGTAATATTTTTGGACTGCAGTTGACTTCAGTTGGCTGAAATCTGGGAAAGCAAAAATTGTAGGTATGAGTGTGAAGGGGGTCACTATATTCCAAAAAACCCTTCAGTGTGTCCTATGAACACTTAGCATCCAGTATATAAGAGCAACACATAAAATATTAGCTGCTCTCATTGTTGATATTATCTTTCATGGGTCTTTGAGTTCCATAAGATATTTTGAGTGAGGGCACAGAGTGTTTCCTTTGTGTGAAAGGTGACTTCCAGGCCTTCCAGGCCACTGCTCCTTATATGTTACTGTATAAGAGCTCTGAAGTTATTTCTCCCTGTGTGTGTGTTCTCTGCTCTGAGTAGGCTATACATTTTCTAGAGTCAGGGGCTGTCCTCCATTGACCTGAATTTACCTTTAATATACATAGGACACAGAGGGGACATTTTTCACAAGAGCTTTGGAGCCACATAATCAGGCCTTCACACCTTGAGTTCTACCACTCTTTATTCTCTCCCATCGTGGTCTACCTCCTACACCAAGGTCTCTTGGTTGTTGTGTCCTTGCCTGTGATATGGGAACAACAGCACACTGGCTTCGGCTGTACACAGTGTACCATCCACAGAGCAGGATGCAGGCAGGGCATGGAGGTTGTGGTGGGTGTTGAGTCATTTTTATGGCACGAGCCTAGTAAATGCTCCAAAGAATGCTAATTCCGTGGCTTCACCCTTGATATGTAATCAGGCCACCTCGGATGTAAAGGACACCATGCTGATGCTTTTGACATTGGCTGGCCTTCTTGGAATGTTCTCACTGGACATTGCTTCTAACATGACTGGAATATACACAAAGGCTGTGTGCCCCAAACACAGCTTCTGTGAGTAGAATTCTCTAGCCCATCTGGCCCAATTCTTATGCTTCCTCTTGCTTAGACAGAAAGAAAAGGTGACTGGAAATAGCCGGGGGCAGCTTTCTGCAGCCCCCTGCCAAACTTCTGAGCCTCTAAGCAGGGGTACTTGATTTGGCAGTGTTGCCCAGAGAGAGGAGGAGTCTGTCCCTAGGGCTCTGTTCAACCCAGCAAGAGCATCTCTGTATTCTCTGAAGACACTGTCCTTCAGCTGACAGTTGGCAAGAAGCAGGCTTGGCAAGTCATGTCAGCTCTCAAACCCCAGTGTCCCCATTTGTCAGAACTTCAGGATGTAGTTGTGAGGTTTCAGAGTAGTTTGGTCCTGTGCGTTTTTAATGTCCTCATCATGGTTTGGGACTGTATCAGGCTGCAGAGACAATCAACCAAGTGAGTAGAGTGTTTCACAGGGCTTGTCCACTAGGGTATCTTAATCCCCTCTTTTGTCCTGTTGGGGAAGGGAGGTCTCTCATCTCTGGTTGGAACAGTGACTGAACACATGGACGCTGGATGGATAATAACTAGTCACATGACTCCTTAAGGAGGTGGAAATTGGCAGCAGGATGAACAACCAAAGTCATGGGAAGCAGGCTTTGCAGTATTAGAAGGGTGTGGAGTTTTTGGTTCCATGGGAGGGTCTGAGTGGCTTGTTTCTATGGTGCTTCATTTATGCAGAGACTGGTGACTGCCCTCACTCTGCCTCCTGATAGAACATGTGTTATAATGCATCTGCCCAAGCTGCTCATGAAATATTCTACCCATGTCCTTTTCTCTTTATTGCCAATGCTTCTCACCCTCCACTCACTCCTGTATTCTTTCCCCATTCCATTCTCCTTGGATCAGCTGTTAGAGTGAGATTCTTGGACCTAAAATGCTATCAGAAATGCAGATTCTTGGGCTGCATCCCAGAGCTACTGAATTAAAAAACTCTGGGAATAGAGCCTGACAGTCTGAGTTTTGACTAATTCTCTAGATTGTAAAGCCCAAGGACCACTGTGCTGAATGACTCCAAGTGTTTTTGGTGAACTTGAACTCTCCAAATGCTTTCGAACAGACTCAACACCCTTTATATCATTATTCCAGGTCTATATAAACGCCATTTCTCAAGGAAGCTTTTCACAGCGACCCCATAGTTAAAGTCGCTTCTGGTCCTGCAGACTTCTGCAGCCCATAGTGTTCTAGTTATAACATCTTGCACATCTCCTTGCCTTGCTTATGGGTGTGGCTAGCATTAAGTGTTGAACATATCTGCTGACAAGATCTGTTTGGACTCTGGGTTTGAATCCTCCTTCTGATTCTTACTTTGCCTTGAGTGAGCTGCCTAACGTTCTTGGCTTGGTCATTTTCTCATCTGCACCATGAATATGACAACAGCCACCTCTGAGGTTGTCCTGAGAATGAAATAATGTGCTTTGGCATTGCCTGGCATTTTGTGACCAACCAGCGTATGTTAGTAATGACTATTTGGCTTCTAGAATGGGATTCTCAGCTTTGCCAACAGAAAGTAACCTTCTTGGTGCTTTAGGTTCCTCACTGTGAAATGAGGATAATAATATCACGTTAATACAATTGTCATAAAGAATAAATGAGGCTATGAATGCCAAGTGCCCACACAAAGGAATTATACAGGAAAGCTCAATGATTACCACTCTCAGCCATCAGACTGTGTGGACTGTACCGGTAGTGCCATGTGGGACTCTCATTCAGGTAGTATATCTGAGGTGGAAAGCTGGTCTTAAGTGTGTTGAGATAATGTGTACCTTAATAAAATTTGCCTGAAGATCATAGAACAGAACAAGCTGTTAGATTAAACATAGAGGCCAGACAGTGGTGGTACACACCTTTAATCCTAGCACTTGGGAGGCAGAGATCTGTCTGTATCTCTGTGAGTTCAAAGTCACCCTGGACTATATGAGACTGACTCAGTCTAGGAGAGAAAACAGAGCCAGGCAGTGGTGGTACACACCTTTAATTCTAGTACTGGGAAGACACACACCTTTAATCCCAGGAAGTGATATGGCAGGGCAGAGAAAGGTATATAAGGTGTGAGGAGACGGGAACTAAAGGCCTTTTCAGGCTGAAGCCTTTTTGGCTGAGGAAGCTCATTCAGCTAGAAGGCCTATTGGCTGAGGCTTTTTCAGGCTGAGGAGTTGGTGAGGTAAGAGGTGGTGGCTGTGGCTTGCTCTTCTTCTCTGATCTTTCAGCTTTCACCCCAATATCTGGTACTGGGTTTTTTATTATAAGACTGATTTAAGATTCAAGCAACACATAAGAAATTGGGATTCACCAGCCCATAACTGACCCTCACTTCCTTGTATGAAGTATCTCCAGGCCGTGCATTCTTGTCTTTTTTCCCCTCCCCCTTTCATGTCTCTTTGTATCCATGGAGATGACTCCTGCTAGGTGAATCCTGATTTTTGCTTATATTTTTAGCAATAAGCTCTGTTGTTTGATGTTAAGTAGGAGAGAGGAGTGTGTGTACACTGCTCCTTCCCAGTGCTCTCTTCCCCATCCCCAATCGGAGTTTATGAGAGTTTCACTAGAAAAGAGACTCCTTGGTAAAGTGGAGATGTTGGTCCACCATCAGGTGCTCTTGAAATACTTTGTTTATGTCTTGACACAGTGTTGGGGAGGCTCCAACTCGCTGTCTTTCTGTTTTAGAGAAATGATTTTTAAATCAGCCTTCCTACATCTCTGGGGATGAGTATATGAAATTAGCCACCACTATTCAGGGTCCAGATTTCTCTCTGAGGGTTTAGCCTGTCATGATCTTGTGACTATGACTATAGTATTTTTCCTCGGCTCCCTCTGCATGAAGGAAGTAGAAGGCTGATGCTATTGGCCAAGTGTTTATGATGTGTCCAGCTCAACACTGGTGGATACTTGACCATTGCTGCTGGATGTCGTCTTTATCAAATCTTAAGAGGTGAGTGACTTTATGCCCATTTTGGAAATAGAAAGATTGAGAGGTCCCAAGATGGTATGACAGGCCAGGTATGCTGTGGGGGAGGACTGTGAAGGTGATGCTTTCTGATTTGAACCAGTCTCCAAGTTCCCAGTGTCATTCTGTCACCTAAGACAACTCAAGACAGGCCACCAAGACTCCTTTGTCCTCAGGCCTGCTCTGTCTAGCAGCAGGCCATCTTTTAGTTATTATTTTTTTTCTGACTTCTCACTAAAGCCAGCCTGATCTTATAGCTCTTTGTTCACTCCATGGCTAATTGAATAAATGAATTCTAGGCAGTGTGTTGATATCTCAGCATGAGTTATCTTGTGTCAACTTATTCTCTCTGTTGAATGTTCTGTACTTGGGTTGTCCCAGTGCACCTTAGCAGAGGTGAAAGTTGAGGAGGTGGGGATGTGGACTGGAAGGGATAGACCTGGGTCATCAGTCACTGTGCATCAGAGCAGGGATGCAATCTTTGTGCTCCAGCTTAGACCGTGGTAGCTTTAATCTGTGTCTGAAATATGGCCCCAGTCTGAGATACTGTGGCCAGGGCCACATGTATGATGTTTTACAGCGGGTGGTGACAATAAATGGTGGTAGGGAGACGAGTGTAATAACTATGTGGCTTACCTGGACACTGTGTGGGCCACTATTGCTACCTGTAAGCTTTGGTATTCTAGTATGATGATGTGGAGGGACCCACATGGAGGAGCTGGGGAGCCCCTTCTCTCCTACTCCACTGGGGACTGTAAGGCTCTCCTCAGAGCTTCTTGGATGTACTTACTGATTTGGAAACTAACTTCACTAAAAAACAACCCATGGTCAAATCCCTGCCACTCATGACAGTCCCTAATTCCTGATCCCTATGGCCATTTGGGTTTTACATCAGCCTGTCACCTGGATTTGACATAGGGGAGGTGGCTGTCTTCCAAGACTGGAGGGAGTGAGTCATGGCTTTGCTGTATCCCCTTATGCTGGTTTCTTCTTACAGATTTCTTTTGAGTTGGTACGGATCACTGAGCACTGTGTGGCATGCAAGCTGCTAATGAGAACCCAATGCTAGTGGAGAGTCATTTGGCTCCCTGAGCTGAGAGACCAGGCTGAGCTCCTCTTTGAGTTGTAATTTTACTGTATGTGCAGTGGATTTTATAAAGGAATTTTGTTTAAGTGTCATGTCCCAGCCTGGTCTATCTTGCAATTTTGGTCCTCAGTATTGTCAATAAGCTAAATCTTGGGAGGGTGCTGACAGCTGAAAGTTACTTTTATTTGCTGAATCCTGATTTGGCTGCAGCTTGGGAAGAGCAGTGACAGCCACTAAGATCACACAGAAATGGCAAAGTTCCCTTGCGCTGTTTGCACAGAAAGCTTATCACTGGGTGCCTGAGCTAACCCTTCCTTCCTCCATGAGGGTCCATCCACCAAGAGGCTCACTGATTATTTGCCAGCCCAACCCTAGGGGGCTTCCCTCTGAGTAGTTCATATTTACTCATTTGTTTGAGTTTTCTCTCTCTTTCTCAAGATTGTGCACTCCAGTCAACAAAAATTTTCGAAGCTTATACTGTCGGCCACACACCATTCTTGGAGCTATAGGTACAGACAGAGATAAGTTAGAGGAGTTTCCAGTCTTCACTGAACTTATGCTGGTGGGACATAGGAAATAAGAATGGGAGTATATGAGAATGGAGGAAGTAAGATGGACCAGGAGACAGGCTATGAATAGGATGAGGCTGCCCTAGTGGATAGTATGGCTGCTCAGGGAGCTTCTTTGCTGAGATCAGTAGAGACTTACATGAAAGGAGAGCAAAGGCCATCTGGTTTTCTTGGCTTATTTTCTGTCCCAGGCTTGTAAATATTTGTCAAACGAAGGAATGAATGGAGGTAGAGAAAAGAATAGACCTCAGGTCTGCAGCTTTTCTTGTGGCCTCCTAGCTCTCTCAAGGTGGGCAGCTGACCAACACTGAGCATCTCCTGTTGTTTTGTGGATATCAAGGTGACCTTTTGAGAGGGAGGATGGTAGGGAATGGAGCTTTGGACTTGTAGATGAATGGCTTGCATTTTGTTACCATGCTCATCTACCAAACCTTTGCTTTAGTGGTCACATTTGTGAACTGGAAGTAGCTGTTTGACAAATGACTTTCATGTGCACTTGATGGTGATAGAAATAAATTGATGAATTACCAAAAGGTATAAAGATATGTAGGTAACATGTCATGACCCTGCACTGTAACAGTTGCCTTGATATAAGTTTTTACAGCATCTTCTTAGTACTGGGACCATTAGAAGACCCATGATGCTGATGAGAAAATGACAACTCTGCATAGTTCAGTAACTTGATCAAGTCAATAAGTTAGTCAGCAGGATGAGTATTTAAATACAGTAATATCTGAATCTTGTGTCAGACAATCTAGCATCCTTTGAGTTTTGCCTCCCACTTTCAAATCATCTCCATGTTGTCTTACCTTTTGCAGTTCAAACAGAGAGATACTCTTTAAGAAGAACTCACCAGTAGTGGCAGTTAATAATTTATTAATAACATCAATGAAGTGAAAGAAAACTGGAGTGATTTCTCTCCTTGGCATGATGCCCAAGTGCTTCTCCAGCTTATTTGATTTGCTAAAGTAGGTATTTAATGCATGGGAAAGGCTTTCTGTGGTACATTCGGAAAATAGAGGACAGAGCATGTACCTTTACACTGCTTAAAACACTTTAAGGCTTTGAAAGGATGAAGAACATCAAACCCACTCTTTCCTCCCCTCGGCCAACTTTTCTAATGCAATCTTTGATGAAAGGATTGTATCTCCCAAATCTTCCTTTGCTTAAATGCAAAGGCTTAGTGAATGCCTGATTTTGACCCCATTACTCTAAATATGCACTCAATATTTAGGTAGCGTATTCTAGCCAACTTAAGAGTTAGATCTCAAGGATAAGACAGATCTAAACTTATATCAGCAAAAGAATAAACAGAAGTGGGTGATGTTTCATGAGCATATTTTGGAGAGTACTCTGGGAACTTCCCAAAGCCATGTATTTTGATCCCTTTATCAAAATGTAGATTTCTTTATCCCACAGTCTACTTACTACTCAATAGAACTTCTGTGAAAAAGAAGTGCTTAAATTCCCTTGGTGATTTTGAAGTTCAGAAAAGTTAAAGAATTCTATTCCAGAACTTGTACCAAGTTCTACTTACATAAGTTTTTTTTATTTTTTTAGACAAAATATCATTGTTATAGGCCAGGTTAGCCTCAAACTCTAAGATCTTCCTACCTCAGTCTGTCAAGCTCTGGAATTATAGGCATGTAAGACTATGCCTAACAATTTGCACAGCTATTAATCGATGGCTCTTGACACACACCACAGAAGAATGAGCATTGTTGAGAAAGGATCTCAGGGTTCACATGCTTGAAGGTCAGTTTAAGGCATTTGTGGTGCTTACTCTGAATAACGGAAGTCTTGGATTTTCAGATTCAGGTTGCCTTATGGGAAGGACAAGTCTTGTTCTGTATAGTGGTAGAGAACAGGGCTACAATCAGTGTGTTGGCAGAAACTGTTGCTAGACAAATTTCAGCTGTTGTTAGCAAGAACAGGACCATACTGAGTATCTACCAAATATCCAAGGTTGCTTCTAGTGGTGTGAGTATTCCCACGGTGGCTGGAAATGTACAGGCGGCACAGGACTTGGGTGGATACGGAAGGTATTCATGTATAGAAAAAGGCTAGCCTTTAACGAGGTCCAGTTTTGCTGGCATCTTACCAATTTTTAAAAAGTTATAGTAATCTCTGTCTCTGCCTCTCCCTGTTCATGACCATTTGTAAGCATATGCATACACTTTTGAGTATACTATAGAGGAAATTAGGATTCATTTTGTGAAAAATTAAAGGTTTATTTATTATTTAACAAATATGTTTAGCATGCCTTCTCCATATCAGTTGCTATACCAGATGTTTGATTCAGAGCTACATGACACAGTGTTTGTCCTATGGGTCTTGGGCTAGTGATGGAGACTGCAGGAAAAACAGAAGCTTAAAATGACCTGTGGTAAATACAAGAACAGCAGGGTTGGGATGTTATGGAGCAGGGAAGAGGGGAGCTTCCCAAGGCTGTAGATGAGTGGGGAGGAGATAGCATTGGGAAGGATTTCTGGGCTAGGTGGGTGTGGTGCTGACCACTGAAGGTCATCTGAGGAGGCTGTGCAAAGGGAAGACAATGGCAAAGTCACCAGAGCTGGAACGTGGAGATGAGAAGCCTGTGCTTCAGGGAAGAAAAGGGTGAGGCTCTGTAGATCTAAAAACCATGGCTGGGAATAAAAGCCTCACCTCATGAAGGCCCTTGTGTTCTATACTGAAAGATATGGCTGAGGGAATCTTTGAAAATGAGTAGCAGACTTATGCAGACAGATCTGCTGACGTGTAAAATCACTCTGCTGATGTTTTGAGTTGCTGTATTAATGTTACCTGGTTTTGAGCAGATGCTGGCATGCACTTGTGATCTCATTGGCTGATAATTATGAACACGATACAACAACAAATAACAAACAACAACAGTAACAACATGTCTCCAGACTGAGAGGCACAAGAATCATCACTTCAAGGAGTTCCTAGTCAGAGGTGCCTGCTCCCATTGCCTAGCCTCAGAGGGCTGCTCTGCCTTTCCAACATGGCCACCATCAGTCCAATGTTTCATTAGGAGAGGCCATTTGGAATCTTGGTCCCAATCCTCAAAAACAGGGGCCATCCTCAGAATGTTTTGCAATTCTAAGTATATTTTGGGATATCCATCGGGTACACCTGTACATAGAACTTTTTTACTTTGGTTTTCTTATTCCTTCTTGGGAAGGTACAGGAAAAAGACCATATTTTAAATTTTATTTAAGATTTTTTTCTTAACTCTCTAGTGTTATATGTGGTTAGAGTGGGAATGAAAAATTAATGGAAAAATTTAGACAGATTGCAGAATTTCCAGGATCACTTGTGTAGGCGGACTCCCTTAACTTGACTGGTGTACCCACATCTCTGTTGACACCAAGCAGGGAGGAAGGGCGTGATGGAAATTCTCTGTTTATTTCACTTATCAGTAAGTAACATACTTGTTACAGGTAAATAAGCATGACAAAGGACCAAGTCTTCCCTGTTCCTCCTGCTTTGTGGAGATGTTCTGTCATGTTGCCAGGTTACCAGACTGAAGGATTCTACTTTGGGGAAAGGAAGTTATTTTAAAACATCTAATGAACATCTTCCCTCAAAACTTCTTTACCATTTGGAAAAGGTTCTCAGTTTGCAGAAGAATGTGAATGAAGAAAGAACCCCAAAAGTCTTAGAGACAAACCTACAGAAATAGTAAAAGCATCCCAACCATAATGTATTACCAAAAGCTGAAATGGATCATCAATAACTGATCAGGTTAGGAACTCTGAGTGTCTAATTAATGGCTTGCTAACCTCACATAGTAGATTAGAATAAAGAGATGGCATTCGCACGCTTCCTTGAAGAGTGCATAGTGATCCCTCAGATCCTTCAGATCCTGTGGGGCTTCTTCTCTCCTGAACAGATTCTGTAGAGGTGTTCGGAGACACCAGGAGATCCAATCATGTGTTTATCCATATCAAGTGATTATTAAGCTGCATGCTAGAGACAGTGGACTGGACAGATATGGTCTGCATCCTCCTGGAGGTCACATTCTGTTCAGGTTAGAACTGCTGTCTTCTGCTTATCAGGATTCTCCTGTGCGACAGATACCTAGGTTGAACTGCTGTGAATGGAGGCAGCAACTGGGAGGTCCACAGATAGAGCTGAGGTCAGTCATACCTCAACTCAGCGTCTGAAATGAGGTTAGGGAGCTGTCTTTCACCCTTCACCCCTCTTGGCTGTGCTTTCCTTGGGAGCTCACTCTATCACAATACAAACAGAATCCTTCTATGTAGCTGGGCACATGGTTGCTAACTGATCAAGGATCAAATAGTTCCAATTTGAGACTCAACATGGAAGAAGATGAACATGGCCTTTTAAAATGCCTACTCATTAAACTTAGTGAAAGACTGATTGGTTCTGTTTGGATCATGTGTTCATTTCTGAACAGTGAGAGGCCAGGCCTACTGCTGGAACTAGGATGTGATGGATGGCTGGAGCAGCTGGTACCCTGGCAGGTAGAGAAGCTGTAGAGAAAAATTAGTGAACTACTACTAATAACACTACAACTTGACACCCAGGTTACTTGAATTATTTAATGCAGAAGCTTCCATAGTCCTTTAAACTTTGTTCTTGGTAGACCTACATAGCACCTGCCAGACACAGCTTTCTGTTTATTCTTTTTTCTTCCCTACTCAAGTTAATTCTCAGGAGCAGGGCCTTTTGGTGTATTGTAGGAAGAAAAGTAACTTTTTTTTTCTGCTGGAAGTTCTAACCTAAATATAATCATTGCATTATACTTCATTGATTAATGGCAGGATTAATAAAGGTTAATAAAGCTACCCTACATGTGTCAAGGTCATTTTCAATTTAAAGAGAAAAGATACAAAAGTCAATCATTGATAAATATGACAAACACATATTTAGTATGTAACAACCATACAATAAAGCATTGAATTACTATTACTATCACAAAAATAGAATAGCAAAGAACAGGGTCACTGAGACTATTTTGAAGAATTTCTGTGTCTTATCTGGCTAGTGTTCTGTCTGGGGTTATGAAGAAACTTGGGTTGGGTCTTAAAGGATGAACTGAATAGGCTACCTGCAGAGAATAGAATTCCTCCCTAGCTGCCTTCTGTGCCAATATCCTGTTATAATGCTACTGCTTTTTACTATTAAGAAAGGTCACTCAGGAGACTTGAAAGAACCTGGCCTCTTCTAAGTATATGAGGAGGAAATTTACAAATGTTGAACACTAGAGAGATATTAATATAACTCACAGCATAAATACATGATATCCAAACATAAAGATTATTAAAGAAAACCAAGATCTTTTGGGGGGGTCACAATTTTGATCTTTGAGGTTGATATTAACTAGAAAATGATTTCCTTCTAAGTCTGTAAAATAAGGGTTGCCATAGCTACTACCTATAAGGACAATGGACATGTATACATGGCAGTTTACCAGTTAGAAAGCATTGGACTACCTCACTGTGATTTCTAATCATCCAAAAGGTAAAGAAGCCTATAAGAAAACTAGACTTCCCCTGGCCTATGGGTAGGCTTCTGGAATCTGGTGCCTGTGGTGTGACACCTTGCACAGCCTTGGTGCAGTGGGAAGGGGCTTGGACCTGCCTAGGCTCAGTGTGCTGGGCTTTGCTGACTCCCCATGGAAGACCTTGATTTGGGGATGTGGGGTGGCTTGGGAAAGAGGGCTGGGGTGTGAGAGGAGGGAGGAGGGGGGTCTGTGGAAGCATGTGGAGTGAGTAGAGAATTTCTTAATTAAAAAAAAAAAGGAAAACTAGACTCCAATTGAAGCATCCAAGGATGATTAGCTACCCTTTTGCATTTGTGATTTTTTTTCTTGCAAAAATCCCCATACTTTCAAAATCAGATTGTGATATTTCTGGATAGTCAGACATTTTAACCACATCTTTCTGAAATGGGAACTCAGGCTGTGTTGGGAAAGACTATCCCCTTGAGGGATATTGTGATGGAGCTATGGGATCCAGTATTGGGTGACCACTGGTAACTAGAGTAAAGGATTCCTCCTACAGCCAAGGAGTGGCCCTGCTCATGGGAGATGTCACAGTGCCTGATGTCTTCTGTTTGTAAGGGGTAAACCAGTGTTCTGTTCAATTTCAATGTATGCTGAGTCTCTTGGAGAGGGGTTTTTCTGGGCAGAACATCAAAGGAAAATCCCAATGAAAGCTACTGTCTCTTTGGGAATGATGACCAGCAGTAGATAGGCCAGATATTTTGTAACTATTTCCTTCAAATTGAAAAGCTCCCTTCTAGAAGGCAAAAGGAGGCTTATAAGACACAGGAGGCTAATGAAACTTAAAAGCCATAGGAAGGCTACCCGCCAAGGTTATATACATTGTAAACATTTGCTATGGAAGAGGAAGCTGCCTACAAGTTGTGCAGGGAGTTCTAGGGATTTTGCTTTTGCTGGGCTTCAGCTTTTGAGTGATGTTTCCCATGCTTTTGATGTAATGCCCCGGAACTAATTGGTTCACCAGGCTGAGGTTACATGAAATCATTTTTTTTTTTTTTCGGTCTGTCATCAATGCCCTATTTGAATGTAGAGATTTTTGTCACATCTTCCCAGGAAAGCTCACAGGAAAGTTCAGTGGAGGAGATTTCTTAGTTTGGGCACCATCCATCAAGTTGATCCAAAGATCTGCTGCTTCAGTACTGAGCAATATGTCCCAACTGGTAAATAATGTCATCTCTTTGAGACTTTGTTTCTTCAAATGGATTATTAATTTCCATCTAATGGACATCAACAAATCACTATAATAGTAATCAAAATTGTGCCAACTTATCCCCAAGAGTCTTTGGTACTGTAATCCACCTGTCTGTAAGGATGTTATTCTTCTAGTCATTTTCTTGATGATGAAAAAGATGCAGAGCAGTTGAAATAACTTGCTAATGGTTGCATAAATAATAAAAAGAAAAATTAGTCAGAGTAATGAGTGGGTTTTGGTACCAAGACATAATGTCAGCAGGAAGACCCTCTACCAGCTTCTCTATTCTAGTCAGACCTTGTTGCCATGACTGGCTCTTAGCCACATTACTGGTTTAAGATGAAGGACAAAGGACTGTCTGCTCTTTCCTTTTTGCTAGAGTCATAATAATTGTGCATATTTATAGGGCATTATAGGATAGTTTGATACATGTGTACAATATATAATGACCAAATCTGGGTAATTAGCATTCCATGTTTATAAGCATTTAGACTATCTTTGTGTTGGGAATCTTTGAAATCCTCCCTGCCTATTCTTTGTAAAAATATGGATTACTGAAAACTCTCATTGCCCCGATGTGCTGAAGGATGTTAGAACTTATTCCTCCAATCTCACACAATTCTGGTACCTGTTATCCCAACTTTCCTTTACTCCTGAGTCCTTCCTAGCTTCTAGTGACCACTCTTATCCTCTCTACTTTCATTATATCAAATCTATTTGGCTTCCATTGATGAGTGAGATCATGGAATATATATTTTACTGTGAATGGCTTATTTTACTTAATAGGATGCTCTCTAGTCCCATCCATGTTCAGGGCTACTTTCCCTAAAGGCTTTAGATCTCATTACAGCTTTGTTTGGCTGAGATAAACACAGGGGTTTTCTGCAGAGGAATCTGTCAAAGGGGAGTTGGTTTCTGAGGAATTAATTGGAGTTCTTCTAACACTCCCCTGACACTGACCCGAGCACTGTGCTCATCTCCAGTAGATTATCATTAATCGGGTGAGCAGGGTGACAGAGCAGCCTCTGCAGAGTGAATTTATTAACTTCTCCAAGATGAAGGGGTGAGAGAAGGCTGGGATACTTGGATTTATTTTGAGGCATTTGAAGTAGAAAGCTCAATGGTTGATGGTTTGCAACCCTGATCTAAATAGAAAGATTAATGGTTTCTCTGGGCTTCATGAAAGGTTAGGATTAGAATATTTTGTCTTCATTTCTAACAGGTTTATTGAGGTGAACTTGAAATACAGAGAGATATATATTTAGCTAGATATGGTGGCATGCTTTAGTAATTCTAGGACTGCAGAGCCTTGAGAGAGGAGACCGTAAGTAAGAGGCCCAGTCACTTCATGGTGAGTGAGCTTTAATTGTCAACTTGATAGGATCTAGGGTTGCTTGGGAAAAATAGCATTAATGAAGAATTGTTTAGATCATACTGCTATAGGCATGACTGTGGGGGATTGGCTTAAATATTAATTAATATGGGAAGACCCACTGGGAATGTAGGAAGTTCCATTTTAGCAGATTGGGTCCTGACCTGAGTCAGAGTAGAGAAAGCTAGCTAAGTAGAGAGCAAACAAGCAAGGACCCAGGTCTTTATTCTTTCTCTGTTCTTGACTATGGATCATCTATGACAAGTTGCTTGAGTTCTTGCCCTGCATCCCCCAATGATGCACTGTGACCTGGGATTGTAAACCAGAACACTTCCTCTAATAAGTTGCTTTTGGTCAGAGTGTTTCTCTCTCTCTTTCTTTCTTTCTTTCTTTCTTTCTTTCTTTCTTTCTTTCTTTCTTTCTTTCTTTCTTTCCTTCCTTCTTTCTTCCTTCCTTCCTTCCTTCCTTCCTTCCTTCCTTCCTTCCTTCCTTCCTTTCTTTTTTAATCACAGCAACAGCAATGAAACTAGAACAGGGAGTTAGAAGCCAGCCTGGGCAACAATACAAGATCCTGTCTCAAAAAAAAAAAAAAAAAAAAAAAAAAACAGGTCTATAGATTTAATGGCCAAGGGGGTCCTGTGGAAATTTCCCAACAACCCAGGCTGTTGTTAAGACAAAGGGTTACTCTCTGCAAATTGACAGTGGGGCCCCCATGGCCAAGGACAACACCCACACAACTTACTGAACATGGAGAAGAAGTTGAGCTGGTGCCTGCATGCAGCCTTCACCCCCTACATTCTAGTCTCTTTTGTGTGGAAAGGTACTCTGCAGGCTATGGAAAGAGAAATGTGGACGCCAACCTGCAGCAAGTCTTTCTCTGTACCACCAGCACCCACTAAAGACACTGAGACTTCTTATTAATTATGAAAGCTTGGCCTTAGCTTAGGCTTGTCCCACCAGCTCTTATAACTTAAATTAACCCATTTATTTTAATCTATGATCTGTCCTGTGGCTCAGTTATCTCATCTCTTCATACTGTTCATGATGCTTTTCTCTGCATCTGGCGGTGACCCTGTCTTTCTTCTTCCCCAAGTCTTCTCTGTCCCAGAAGTCCCGCTTAACCTCTTCCTGCCTAGCTCTTGGCCATTCAGCTCTTTATTAAAGCAATCATAGTGACACATCTTCACACAGTGTAAAGGAATATTCTGCAACAGTTCCCCTTTTGTCTAAGTAAAAAGGAAAGGTTTTAACTCTAACATAATAAAACCATAAACAATAAGAATAATTATCAAGTAAAATTAAATTCATAATGTCCAGTTCATTTGTATTTGGCATATTTGGAGAAAATAATCTATCTTATTTTGATGAATTTGAAGTTGTATACCTAAACAATTTTCTATCATAACTTGTATTACCATCTTAAAACTATCTTTCTAGACTTCAGAACATTTTCTTAGATAAACAATTTAAGCTTTGATGTCCCTCAACCTTATACATTTTATACCTCTTTTGTTTTATTTAGACAAAAGGGGAAACTGTTGTAGGGTATTTATACACCATGTGACAATGTATTGCTGTGATTGGTGTAATTAAAAGATGAATGGTCAATAGCTAGGCAGGAGGTATAGGCAGGACTTCCAGGCAGAGAGAGAACTCTGGGAAGAAGAAAAGCATAGTTGCCAGCCGGATGCAGAGGAAGCAGCACATGCAAGAGGAGAGGGAAAAGCCATGAGTAATGTGACAGCATGTAGATGAATAGAAATGGGTTACTTTAAATTATAAGAGCTAGTTAGGATATGCCCATCCTGAACCAATTGGGAACAGCCAGTACAGCCCCAGAGACCAGGCAGCAGCTTCTTCCTCACCCCCCACCAAGCCCACCATCTCCTGTGGCACCAGTGAACACTGGAGCCGTATGTCCACCCTGCACCTATTGGGAACAGATAAGGAAGGTCCCGATCTCCAGACTTGGCAGACCAGTTCTCTAGCCCCTAGACCATGGGGACCCAGAATGTGCCCCCCAGCCATTTGAGCCCCAGAGATGGGGCAGCTGTTTCTTCTCCCACCCCCATGCCAAACCAACCATCCCCTGCAGCACCACTGACCACCAGAGACATAAGTCCACCCTGCACTGATTGGGAACATGTAAGGGCTCTGATCTCCCAGACTGGGCAGACCAGTTCTCTAGCCCCTAGGTCCCAGGGGCACATTCCATGCCCCTCTCCTCCCCCCAGCCAGTATAGGCCCTACCCCCTCAACAAACCAATCATCCCCTGTGGCACCAGTGACCTCTGGAGCCATATGCCCACCCTGCACCCACTGGGAATAGTGACCAGCTGACCCATACACCCATCCTGCACCAATTCGGAACAGAGACCACTGGAGCTATAAGCCCCCTCCTGGACCAGTTGGGAAGAAGAACAACCATAGGAGCCAGAGGCTCCACCTGCACCAATTGGAAGAAGAGTGACCTGGAGCCCCACCTGTTTGGATTAAAGGAGGAAATGGGTAGACAGAAGTGTAAGAACACATTAAACAACATAAAGAGCACCACGGTACCACCAGAGCCTAGTGATCCTACAACAGCAAGACCTGAACATCCCAAAGCAGATGACGCAGAAGAAAACGAACTTAAAAACAACTTTATGAAGATGATAGAAAACATAAAAGAGGAGATGAAAAATTCACTTAAAGAAATGGAGGAAAAGACAAACAAAAAATTGGAGGAAATCAAGAAATCTCTTAAATCAAGTCAAGAAACCCAAAACAAAACAATCAAACAGGTGAAGGAAACAGTTCAAGACCTGAAAATTGAAATAGAAGCAATAAAGAAAACACAAACTCAGGGAATTCAGGAAAAGGAAAACCTGAGTAAATGAACAGAAACCACAGAGACAAGCATAACCAACAGAATACAAGAAATGGAATCTCAGGCGTTGAGGATATGATAGAGGAAATAGACTCAACGGTCAAAGAAATTAATAAATCTGGCAAATTTTTAACACAAAACATCCAGGAAATATGGGACACCATAAAAAGACCAAGCCTAAGAATAATAGGGATAGAAGAAGGAGAAGAATTCCAGCTCAAAGGCACAGAAAACATATTCAATAAAATCATAGAAGAAGCATACAGAACACCAAATAGACTGGGCCACAAAAAGTCCTCTTGTCATATAAGAGTCAAAACACTAAATATACAGAATTAAGAAAGAATATTAAGAGCAACAAAGAAAAAAGGTCAAGTAACATATAAACATCAGAATAACACCTGACCTCTCAATGGAGACTTTGAAAGCCAGGAGGTCCTGGATAGACATTCTGCAGATAAGAGACCACAGATGCCAGCCCAGACTACTATACCCAGGAAAGCTTTCAATCACTGTAAATGGAGAAAACAAGATATTTCATGTCAAAACCAGATTTAAACGTTACATATCCACAAATCCAGCCCTGCAAAAAGTACTAGAAGGAAAACTCCAACCCAAGGAAACTAACTGCAACCACCAAAACACAGACAACAGATAACAAATCCCAAAGAAAGGAAACATATACATACTACCACCAAAAATAACAGGAATTAACAAACACTGGTCATTAATATCCCTTAATATTAATGGACTCAATTTACCTAAAAAAGACACAGGCTGACAGAATGGATATGAAAACAGGATCCATCTTTCTGCTGCATACAAGAAACACACCTCAACCTCAAAGACAGACATTACCTTAGAGTAAAGAGTTGGGAAAAAAAACTTTCCAATCAAATGGATCTAAGAAACAAGCTGGTGTAGCTATCCCAATATCTAACAAAATAGACTTCAAACTAAAATCAGTCAAAAGAGATGAAGAAAGGCATTTCATATTCATCACAGGAAAAATCCACCAAGATAAAGTCTCAACTCATAACATTTATGCCCCAAATACAAGGGCACCTACATTTGTAGAAGAAACATTACTAAAGATCAAATCATACATCAAACCTCACACACTAATAGTGGGAGACTTCAACACCCCACTGGACAGATCTTCCAGACAGAAACTTAACAGAGAAATAAGGGAACTAACAGATGTTTTGACTCAAATGGACCTAGCAGACATTTATAGAACATTTCACCAAAACACAAATGAATATACATTCTTTTCAGCACCCCATGGAATCATCTTCAAAACTGACCACATACTCAGTGACAAGACAAATCCTAACAGATACAAAAAATTGAAATAACCCCAGGTGTCTTACTGGACCGCCATGGCTTAAAGCTAGAATTCAACAACAACACAATAGGCAGAAAGCCTACAAACTCATGGAAACTGAACAATGTTCAACTGAATCACTGCTGGGTCAAGGAAGAAATAAAGAAAGAAATTAAAGATTTCCTAGAATTCAACAAAAATGAAGGCATAACATACTTAGACTTATGGGACACTATGAAAGCAGTGCTAAGAGGAAAGTTCATAGCACTAAGTGCCTATGTAAAGAAGTTGGAGAAATCTCACACTAGTGACTTAACAGCACACGTGAAAGCTCTAGAACAAAAAGAAGCAAACTCACCCAGGATGAGTAGCCGACAGGAAATAATCAAACTGATAGCTGAAATCAATAAAATGGAAACAAAGAGAACAATATAAAGAATCAATGGAGCAAAGAGTTGGTTTCTTGAGAAAGTCAACAAGATAGACAAACCCTTATCCAAACTAACTAAAAAGTAGAGAGAGAACATCCAAATTAACAAAATCAGAAATGAAAACGGGGATATAATAACAGACACTGAGGAAATCCAGAGAATCATTAGGTCATACTTTGAAAACCTGTACTCCACAAAATTGGAAAATACAAAAGAAATAAAAGAAATGGACATTTTTTTTTGGATAGGTACCACATACCAAAATTAAATCAAGATCAGATAAACAATTTAAGTGGACCTATATCCCCTAAGGAAATAAAAGCAGTCATCAAAAGTCTCCCAACCAAAAAAAAAAAAAAGCCCAGGTCTAGATGGCTTTCAGCACAAAATTTTTACCAGAATTTGAAGAAGAGCTAATACCAATACTCCTGAAATTGTTCTGAATAATAGGAACAGAAGGAACATTGCCAAACTCTTTATGAGGCTATAGTTACCCTGATACACAAACCACATAAAGACACAAGTAGGAAAGAGAATTACAGACCAATCTTCTTCATGAACATTGATGCAAAAATTATCAATAAAATACTAGCAAACTAAATCCAAGAACACATCAAAAAAATCATCCACCATGATCAAGTAGGCTTCATCCCAGAGATGCAGGGATGGTTCAACATATGAAAATCTGTCAATGTAATCCACCATATAAACAAACTGAAAGAACCACATAATCATCTTATTAAATACTGAAAAAGCCTGTGGCAAAATCAACACCCTTCATGATAATGGTCTTAGAGAGATCAGGAACACAAGGAACATACCCAAACATAATAAAGGCAATATATAGCAAGCCAACAGCCAACATCAAACTAAATGGTGAGAAACTCAAAGCAATTCCTCTAAAATCAGGAACAAGACAAGGCTGTCCATTCTCTCCATACCTATTCAATATAGTACTTGAAGTTCTAGCTGGAGCAATAAGGCAACAAAAGGAGATCAAGGGGATACAAATTGGAAAGGAAGAAGTCAAACTTTCGCTATTTGCAGATGATATGATATTATACATAAATGATTCTAAAAATTCTACCAAGGAACTCCTACAGCTGATAAACTCCTTCAGTAATGTGGCAGGATACAAGATTAACTAAAAAAATTAGTAGCCCTCCTATATATAAATGATAAATGGGCTGAGAAAGAAATTAGAGAAACATCACCATTTATAATAGCTACAAATAACATAAAGTATCTTGAGGGTAAGTCTAACCAAACAAGTGAAAGACCTGTATGACAAGAACTTTAAATCTTTGAAGAAAGAAATTGAAGAAGATATGAGAAAATGGAAAGATGTCCCATGCTCATAGATAGGTAGGACCAACATAGTAAAAACACAATTTTACGAAACACAATCTACAGATTCAACACAATCCCCATCAAAATTCTAATACAATTCTTCACAGACCTTGAAAAAACAATACTCAACTTCATATGGAAAAACAAAACAAATCCAGGATAGCCAAAACAATCCTATACAATAAAGGAACTTCTGGAGGTATCACCATCCCTGACTTCTACTATAGAGCTATAATAATAAAAATAGCTTGTTATTGGCATAAAAACAGACACATTGATCAATGGAATTGAACTGAAGACTCTGACATTAATCCACAAACCTATGGACACCTGATTTTTGAAAAAAGAAGCCAAAATTATACAATGGAAAAAATAAAGCATCTTCAACAAATGGTGCTTGCATAACTGGATATCTACAAGTAGAAGAATGCAAATAGATCCATAGCTATCACCATGCACAAAACTCTAAGTCCAAATGAATCAAAGACCTCAACATAAATCCAGTTACATTGAACCTGATAGAAGAGAAAGTGGGAAGTAGCCTTGAATGCATTGGCACAGGAGACCACTTCCTAAATATAACATCAGTAGCATAGACACTGAGAGCAACAATTAATAAATGGGACCTTATGAAACTGAGAAGCTTCTGTAAGGCAAAGCACACTGTCAATAAGACAAAAAGGCAGCTTACAGAATGGGAAAAGATCTCCACCAACCCCACATCTGATAGAGGGCTGATCTCTAAAATATATAAGGAACTCAAGAAACTAGACAGCAAAATATTAAATAATCCCATTTAAAAACTGGCTTCAGAGCTAAACAGAGAATTCTCAACAGAAGAATCTCAAAGAATCTCAAAGAAAGACATTCAAGAAAATGTTCAACATTCTTAGCCATCAGGGAAATGTAAATCAAAACAACTCTGAGATACCATCTTACCCCTGTCAGAATGGCTAAGATCAAAAACACAGATGACAGCTTATGTTGGAGAGGATGTGGAGAAAGGGGAACACTTCTTTACTGCTGCTGGGAGTGTAATCTTGTACAGCCACTCTGGAAATCAATATGGCAGTATCTCAGAAAATCGGAAATCAACTTATCTCAGGACCCAACAATACCACTCCTGTGCATTTACCCAAAAGATGCTCAACCATACCACAAGGACATTTGCTCAATCATGTTCATAGCAGCATTATTTGTAATAGCCAGAACATGGAAACAACCTAGATGCCCTTCAACAGAAGAATGGATAAAGAAAATGTCATATATTTACACAATGGAATATTACATAGTAGTTAAAAAAACCAACTATGTCATCATTAAATTGTAAGCAAATGGATGAAACTAGAAAAAATCATCTGAGTGAGTTAACCAGACCTAGAAAGACAAACATGGTATGTACTCACTTATAATTGAATGTTAGATGCAAAGCAAAGCATAACCAGGCTACAATTCACAACCCCAGAGAAGCTAGGTAAAGAGGAGGACACTAAAAGGGACACACATAGATTGCATTGGGAAGGGTAAAAAGTTAAAATCTGTGTAAACTGAGAGGGGGAATAGAGGGGATGGGATGGGAGGTAGGACCATGGGGAAGAGACAGGGAAGGAGAGCAATGAAAGAGATCTTGACAGAATGTACCATTAAAGGGATGGGGAAAAGCTGCAGCTAGGGAAAATCCCAGGAACTCATAAGATTGTCCCCTGCTAAGACTCATAGCAATGGTGGAGAGGGTGCTTGAACTAGCCTTCCCCTGCACTCAGACTGGTGTCTACCCCAATTGATCATGGAACCTATATCCAATAACTGATGGAAGCAGATGCAGAGACCCAAGCCAAGCACTTGGCCATGATCCTGGAGTTCTGTTGAAGAAAGGGAACAGGGTT
The DNA here is from genome assembly GCF_004664715.2 of Peromyscus leucopus. NCBI lineage: Eukaryota > Metazoa > Chordata > Mammalia > Rodentia > Cricetidae > Peromyscus > Peromyscus leucopus. The sequence continues at coordinate 31,583,342 of NC_051086.1, read as the reverse complement.
GTAAGAGCGGGGGGTGGGTGGGGTGGGAGGGTGGTGGTCAGAATCATGATGGGAAAACCACAGAAATAGTTGACCCAAGCTAATGGGAGCTCATGGACTCTGAACTGACAGCTGGGGAGCCTGCATGGGACGAAACTAGGCCCTTTGAATGTGGGTGAAAGTTGCGTAGCTTGATGTGTTTGTGGGTCCCCTGGCAATGGGACCAGGACTTATTCTGGGTACATGAACTGGCTTTTTAGACCCCATTCCTTATGGTACGCAGATGCTTTACTCAGCCTTGATGCGTAGGGGGAGGGGCTAGGTCCATTCCCAACATGGTATGACAGCCTTTGTTGACTACCCAAGGGAGGCTTTACCCTCTGTGAGGATGGGATAGGGGTGGGATGGGCTTGGGGGGGGGGAGTGGGAGAAGAGGAGGGAGGGGAACAGGGGTTGGTATATAAAAGGAAAGAATTTTTTAAAATAAAAAATTATATATATATGAGCTAGTTAGAAATAAGCCTAAGCTAAGACTGAGCTTCCATAATTAATAAGAAGTCTCTTTCTCATTATTTGGAGCTGACTGGTGGACAGAGAAAGAGTTGTTACACCAACCTAACCACAAAACATCTGATCTATAATCTGTCCTGCCTGCAAAATATGCTAGGATAACAGTGGCACAGAACTTGTGGGAATAGCCAACCATTATCTTATTTGCCTTAAAACCCACTCCTAATACTGCTTGGGTAACCAAGAACCAGAGACTAGATCACACTGTGTTGTATTTGAGCATACAGAAGACATTCGTGATATTCTATCACCAAAATTGACATAATAGATGTGCCAAACAATTCACAACCAATGTTTCCTAATGTCTTATTTATATGATAAGAGCACAAAATAGTCTTAAGAAATTTACAACTAACAATACTGAACACCTCATCATTTATTAAGTAGTTGGGAGTTTGTGGACTTACGATCTGTGTTACGTTTTCCTTGTTTTGAACTCTACATTTCTTTTTGTCTTCTTTCATAATTCTTCTCTTATATCAAAATCTCCCAAGTGTATGTTTGCTCTTTCCCAGTTGGTGTGCTTTGAAGACATCAAATTTCCAATATCTGGAAGCCTTTGGTTTATGTGATACCTGATGTGTGCACCTGTTGTTTTCCCTTTCAAAACCACTGTCCACTCTTTCTTGTTATTTACCTTCCTCCAGGCCAACTTAGGCTGCCTAGAGATAATTTTGAAACCAAACAGGACACCTATGGAAGTTCAGCAATGGTGGACTTAGATTTGCATGCTAGTCTGTCTGCCTTTTGACTATGCAAATATATGAAAATTACAGATAGATTCTGCCTTACAATGCTTAAATTCATGCTTTTTTCTTTTTTAAACTCTATGATGATAGAAAAGCCATCTGCATTCAGTAGAAACTCTACTTTGAGTTTTGATCTTTTTTGATCTTTAGGCTTGTGATAAGTGCCCATTAATCTTTAGCTACACTTAATCATGAGGGAAAATAATGAATCCCCATGGTGTGCTTTTGCTAAAGCTACAGCGTATGGTGTGTTAAATGTCTTAAGAACATTAACCTTGTCATAAAACAAGGAACATTTGTGCTCAGCACCTCTGAGAAAGGATGTCCTTATTGGCACCTATGAGGAGGGATGTCCATGGTAAGGGGATAATCTTTACTATACAGGGGCTATAGAGAGGATTAGATAAGGGCCCAAGGATTGTGTCTACATCACAGAAGGTGCTTCATGCTTGTTTGTTTCTTCTTCCTCTTTAGAGAATAGGAAGGAAGGGCTTCCAATGCAGGAGCGAGCAGGAGTCCTGACTGTGACCAACTGTGAATACTGGGCATACAGAATGGACACAAGGTAGTATCTAGTGCTCTTCCTTTGTGGGCTCTCTTCAATGCCTTAGTTGTCTAGATGTGCTTTGCCACTGCAGCTGTGGATATTGGGACCTAGATGTCACAGTATCTTCTTATAGCACAGTTGGCAAGGACTTTCAGAGCTTCCCTACCTCACATGGCTTGTTGAGATGTGGCCACCACTGTCTCTTTTCATGCCTTTTCTCTGCTTCTTTTCTCTCCATACAAACCTTGTCCTTTTCCATGCTGCAGGTGCTTTGTGGATAAATCCTCACCAAGGGCCACTTTGGTGTTCCTTTACTTCACTCCCACATGGCTTTTACCTTTCATAAAAAAATGATAGGCTGATGTTATGAATGATGGATTCTACATGGACTGGATGTGAGTTTTTATATCTTAAAACTATCATAGTACATGGCTTATTTTATAAATTTTGTTACTTAAATTTTAAAATTTTATTTATTATTTGTATTTATTACTTATTTATTTAATTGACTTATTTATTGTGTTCATGTGTATATGTATGTATGTATGTATGTATGCATGTGTGTATGTATGTGTGTGGATGTGTATATGCACAAGTGTATGTATATCATGGCATGTGTTAGAAAACAACTTTTAGGAGTTAGTTCTCTCCTTCTACTGTGAGTCCCAGGATCTAGCTGTCTTTGTTACTTTTTTTTGCTGTGAAGAGACAGCACAACCAAGAGAACTTATGAATGAGTTGATTTGGGTTCATAGCTTCATGATCATCATGGTAGGGAGCATGGCAGCAGACAGGTAGGCATGTTGTGGAGCAGAAGCATAGAGCTGCAATCTGACCTACGAGAGAGAGAGAGAGAGAGAGAGAGAGAGAGAGAGAGAGAGAGAGAGAGAGAGAGAGAGAGAGAGAGAGAGAGAACGAACTGGGAATGACATGAGCTTCTGAAACCTTAAGTCTCATCCACAGTGACACACCTCCTTCAGTAAGGCCAATCTTTCCCAAACATTTCCACCAACCGTGGAGCAAGCATTTAAATATTTGAGCCTATGGGACTATTTTCATTCTAACCACCACACTGATTCAGTTAGTTCATCAGGCTTGTGTGGCAAGCTGTTTTACCTGCAGAGCCATCTTGCTGGCCCCAGATCTTTGTTTTTTTGGTATGATGTTTCTGAAGCTCTACATGCTGTGTCTTATTGCTCTTTATTCACCCACTGTAGAACATCATAGTGTATGATTGCACCACATGGACACACACAGCTCTTCAGCAGATGTTTTATTCTTTCTGAATTCTTCATTGCTATCAACATGGTTGCTCTAAATCCCATCTAACACTGGTTCAAATTCACAAGTGCTTCCCAGGGACATATACCTGGAGTAGAAATTTGGAACTTGTTGGTCATGGAGTATGAATACTTTCAGATTTATTATATAATGTCAAATAGTATTGTAAAATAACAAAAGCTATTTCCACTAATGTTGAGTAAATATTTTGTTGTTTCATTTTATTGTTGTAACTTTATACTGCTATATTCTTTCTTTTTAATACCCAACATATGACATAGAATCTTGATTTAAGTTTGTATTCTCAAATTTCCAATGTGCATTAATACCTTTTATATATTTATTAGACACTTGGATTTTTCTCATTACAAGACTCTTCAATATTCTTCTCTAAGTTGTATTTGAATGCCCATCTTCACCTTATTTATCTGCAGAAGAACTTTACATATTCTGCAGAGTAGTTACTGGTTGTTACTGGTTGCCTGTTGCCAATAGTGTCTCCACATTTGTGGTGTGTCTTTCCACTCTACTATGGTGCTTACTGAGAGTTCTTAATTCCAGTGCACTTTAGTTTGTAAGAATTGAGGAAACAGAAGCTGTCTTAGTTTCCTTAGCCTTTTGCTGTGAAGAGACACCATGACCATGGCAACTCTTATAAAGAAAACATTTAATTGGTGCAGGCTTACAGTATCAGAGGTTTGGTCCATTATCAGCATGGAGGGAAGCATGGCAGGACAAGGCAGACATAGTGCTGGAGAGGTAGCTGAGCTCTACATCTGGATCTGTAGGAAGCAGGAAGAGAGAGACACTGGGCCTGGCTTGAGCATCTGAAACCTTAAATCCTACCTCCAGTGATACACTTCCTCCATCAAGGCCACACCTACTCCAACAAGGCCACACCTCTTAATTCCCATCAAGTAGCACTACTCCCTAATGACCAAGTATTCAAATATATGAGCCTAGGGGGGGGCATTTCTATTCAAACCACCACAGAAGCCTAACATTTGTGTCATAAGTTTTTTTTCCTTTCCCTAGATAGTGGCTGATATAAATTTAAAACTGACTTCTTGCTACCAAATTGAACTGCCTTCTCACAATATGTGTTTATTAGCTTTCACTGCTGAGACAAAATACCCAAGATGGATCGCTTAATAGAGGCAGGACTTATTTTGCTCATGGTTTCAGAGGTTCTGTTCATGGTTGGCTACCTCTATTGTGGTGAGTCTGCAGTGAGGCAGAGTGTCATAGCAGGGAGCATGTAACAGAGGTGGCTCACCTCACAGTCATGAAGCGGAGAGAACTATGAAGGGGCCTGAGTTGAGGGAAATCCTTCCAGGTCATACCCTTCCTTGCCCATTTTTCCTAACTAAGCCTCACCTTCCATTCCCAGGTCCATAGTATCATCAACTATGAATCCATGAAGGACTGACATACTTTATGGATTACATTTTGGCCCTCAGGATCCAGTCACTTTTCAAAGGGCAATAAGCTAACAACCAAGCATCCCACCCCATGAGCCTTCAGAAGCCATGGCAGATCCAAACCATGCCATCTAGAGAGAGCCAGATAAAGAATAGAAGTTAACAGAAGTCTTGTTAAATTACATCTTTAAAAATCAGCTCAAGGGTACTTTATTCTCTGTCCATGCTAACGTGGTTGTCCAAATAAATTAAAGTCTTTATGACAGTAGAATTTAGACATCTTCCTGTTCTAGCTCGTCTATTGCCTAACTCTTTCATTTTCTCATAGCAGTGGGATTTTTGTTAAATCTCTGTTTATATAGCTCATAAAGAAACAATTTCAACAAAATCCAGTTAAAATCACTTGTGTGTCTCTGTGTCTGTTTGTAATCCTGGCTGATAACACCCCAGATAAAGAAAAATCAGGTTGTCTCTCTAAATGAGCACACGGAGATTTGGGCATCTGCTCCTTCTCAACTAAGCATATTTTCAGTGTCATAAGCATTTGATACTGTGCGGTGAATGGCAATACAAAGGAATTAGGAGTGCAGTGTTTCATTGAGTGTCTGCTTAATCACAGGGAGTAGGACTGCCTCATTTAAATTCCTGATTAGTCATGTTGGGAACAGACAGCACCACTCTGATCTTATTAGCCCAAGTGGTAATGTGCACTAATTACCCCATTTCCAAAGTCAGGGGCTCATTTCTTACCTACATGACTAAAGATTTCTCTCATCCTCAGCGTCAGAGTGGAAAATGAACTTGAGGAAGAGATAGAGGTAGTAAAGCTGGAAAGGAGGAAGAGGCACGAGTGGAAAGACTTCACATTCCAGGGAAAGTCACAGACCCAGCCAGTGTGTGCCGTGCTGAGCCAGTCACTTCTTCCCTTTACACTTTACCCATGGCCTAGGATAGTTTCTTGACCAGTTGACATAAAAACAAAACAGCCTAATAGTCAATGATACACCCAGGGTTTGGGGCAATATTGATATGAATGCCCCTCAATTTGGGGATACCCTGACTTGTTCTACTTACCCTCTAACCTTACCTTGTGGGGTGGCTAATCTTGGTTGTCAGCTTAACACACCTGGGAAGAGTGAATCTCAGTTGGCGGATTGCCTCTATCAATTGGCCCCAATGGCAATCCATGTCTATAAGGCATTTTTATTTTATTGCTGATTGATGTTTGGAGTGCCCAGCCCAATGTGGGTGGTGCCATGCCTAGGCAGGTGGGCCTGGGCTGTATCGCAAGCCAGCGAAAGTGAACTAGTAAGTGCTGTTTCTGTGGTCCCTCCATTAGTTCCTGCCTCCAGGTTCCTGCTTTTGATTTCCTGCCCCAATTCCATGATGGGCTGTGACATGGAAATGTAAGCTAAAACAAATCCTTCCTCCCTTAAGCTGCTTTGGGTCATGGTGTTTCACAACAACAGAAATTAAATTAACACCTGACTTCTATAGACATTTGAAATTGGAGGCTTATTATTCTATGTAAGAAAGGCTATGTGGGCTTGAGAAGAGTAAAAAGTAGGAGCAGAAATCACTCATCCTCCTACGTGTGGAGAAACCTTGGGAGTTTACACAAATTCTTTCAGAACAGTGGTGTTCTGACCTCAAGAATGATTTCCAAGCTGGTTTTCCATCAACTCTCTATACAGACCTAGACTCCTCTCAGAGACATTTTCATTTCATTACAAAGGAAACCAGAGCTCCTAGGATAGAAGTCCTATGCCTGGGTCAGACTCCCAAACATTCTATCATGTGCAATATATGAAGGGAGTATGTATTAGCAACTCCTTCCAGAGCAATCTAACATCTCTGTTAGAATTAAGTAAGTGCACATCTGCAGAACCAGGACTCAGCCTAGAAATCTATACTTAAAAATATTTGTATAAAATGCAAAATAAGCAGCTGTACCATCTATATCCTTAGGTATGCATATGGAATACCCATGTTTACATCTTGTCATCATCTACATCATCATGTATATCTATAGAGAAATTGTCATTGCAGCCTTTTTACTACATAAAAATTTTTATTACGTGTGTGTGTGTGTGTGTGTGTGTGTGTGTGTGTGTGTGTGTGCAGAAGACAATCTTCAGGAGTCAGCTGCTTTTTTTCCCCTATGTTTGTCTCAGGAGTTGACTTCAGGTTGTCAGGCTTGGCAGCAAGTGGCTTCTGAGCTGTCTCATTGCATTCCCAGCCTTATTTTTAATGAAAAGAAAAAGATGAAACAGCTCTAATATCAATAAGTAGGCGTTTATTAACTAAACAATGGTATATCTCTGTACGAGAATACTATGTAGATACTAAAAGGAATGAAAAAATATGAAACAGTATAAAAAGGGCTGCATGCAGTGAAGCATCCTATGTGTGTATGTTACATGTTAGCATGTAAGCCAAAGATTCTTTGTGTCTCTCTCTAAGGGAGGGTTAGAAATGGAAGCAGGAAGGAGAAGCAGCGGAGACTTTTATATTTTTACGAGGTATATATTTTCGCACCATTTGAAAATCTTGCAATGAGCTGACTTTACTTTGGCAATCAACAAAAGGAATAAAGGTTAGAGCTCTTGCTGTACAGGGCTGTTAAAGGTGGGGACTGCTACCCTGAGGCCTACCTGATGGGCTGTTCCAATTGCAAAGCAGTTGGAAACTGTTGCCCTTAGCACACTGAGTGGTTCTGGTTACACAGACTGTTAAAATACAGCGTTTCTTACACAGCAAGATTGTCTGTCCCCACTGTTAGAAAATATTCTTAAAAGAGTTGCACCCACTGATGACAGAAGACAATGTGTACCAGCCACTCCTGCAGGCAGGTGCAATCCTGCTGCTGTATTTGCACTTGAGAGCCCTCATTTATCTTCCTGTGTTGTTAGTCTCTACAGGCCTGCTGCTGATCAACAGGACATGCGTTTGATTTCTTTGGATTAACTCAACTTACATGCATCTTGTTGTAGGTCTATCATTTTTTATCTTCTTTCTCATCACATTGCTCCTTTTTTACCCCTAATGTGGAGGTTCAAATCCATTGCTTTGTCCATGCTAGACCAGCACTCCCTGCTGAGCTATATTATATCCAAGCATCATTCTAGTCCTTCTTTGCCTCCTGGCTCCATTCTGTTCTCTATTCACTCCAAAAAAATCTTGACCAAGTCTGTGCATTTATTGGCTTGGGTGCAATGGGAAATGAAGTAACATTAGCATTTCTGTTCCAAGGAGTTAGTTCATAGTTTGTCATAGGATCGTGAATGTAGTGGTGACAAGAAAAAGGAGGCATGAGCCAGAACGGAATAGTTGGACAATAGGAAAGAGTCTTTGTTCTGCTCCACAGTTATCCCAGGACCTCAGACAAGTTGCTATTGCCAAGCTGTGATTTCATCTGTAATTTGTAGATAATCACGCATAGCTACCAGGAGCACCAACACACAACCGAGCATGTGTGCCTTTCCTCATCGTCTCTCTTGCTTCCTCTTCTTTGCCTTCCAATTTTATTTAATTTAAATCATGACAGTAGAAAGTTGTGGATGATGACACAGGAATGGGAAAGCTAGGTGGAGATGTGAAGCAAGACATATGACATCACTCAGGTCTTTGGAGAGTGAGGAGGAGAGTTGTGTATGGTGAAGATGGAAGACCACAGGTAGAAAAAGTTCTTTAGGAAGACTTGAGGGAAAGCACAAAGCCACGAGGATGAGAAGAGAGACAATTCTTGCTTGGTGCTTTATCTGTGAAATGGGTGGTGTCTTCTCCGTCTTACCTTACCTTCACTGGGCAGGAGCTCCATTATTCCACTTACTTTTCATATGTTTGGACTCTCAGAAAGTACTTTCATATTAGCTCTTTCCAATTTAACATTAATAGAGCCTACTATATTCCTTCTCTTACAGGCTTTGCCTACAAGTCTTATGTATATACCACTGTGGAATGAAAGTCGCTTTTTCATTTAGAGGGGCTTCAGGCTTCCTAGAGCAGGAAAACAAAAAATAGTTTTTTTTTTTCTCTCTGTTCCCCTTTTCTCAGGGAAGAGACTTCCCTACCCACTGACTATCAACTTGTAGGCAACTATGTAGACTGTTGCATAGACAAACTGGACTCTGACTCTGAACTTCCAAGTCATTTCCTTTTTTTAAATTACATTAAAAAATTATCTAAATAACATTTTTCCATTTATTTTACATACCGTCTAAAGTTTCCCTGTCTCCTCTCCTCCCATCTACCCCAACTCCTCCATTCCCCCTCCTTCTCCATTCAGAAAGGGGAAGAGCTCCTATGGGCTTGAGCAAAGCATGGCACATCAAGTTGAAGCAAGACAGAGCTCCTCCCCTTGCATCAAGGCTGGGCAAGGTAATCTAGCATGGGGAACAGGTTCCCAAAAGCCAGCTAAGCACCTGGGACAGGTCCTGATCTCACTGCTAGAAACTTTAGAAATAGACCAAGATACACAACTGTCATACCCATGCAGAGGGTTGGTCCCATGGAGGGTCCCTAACTGTTGGTCCAGAGTCCATGAGCTCCCACAAGCTCAGATCAGTTGTCTTTGTGGGTTTCTCCATCATGACCCCCCAGCTCATAGAATCCATCCTCCCTTTCTTCAGCAAGACTCCTGGAGCTCAACCCAGTGCTTGGCTGTGGATTTCTGTGTCTGCTTCCATTAGGTACTGGATAGAGTATCTCTGATGACAATTAGGGTAGCCACCAATCTGATTACAGTAGATGGCCAGTTCAGGCACCCTCTCCACTTTTGCTAGGAGTCTTGGGTCATTCTGTGGATTCCTGGGGGTTTCCCTGGTGCCAGGGTTCTCCCTAACCCCCAAATGGCCTCCCCTATCAAGACGTCTTTTTCTTTGAGAATCCCTTTCTTACAGACAAGTCTCCAAATGAAAAGACACATGTGTAACAACTGTACTAAATCATGGCCCAAATCAACCCTTTCTTTAGCATGCAAAGGTGAATAAGCACTCACCTAAAAAATGATGAGCACTTACAAGAAGAGGCAGGTGAGAGATTCACAGGGCAGCTGGTGTTACTCATGGTGGCTCGCTTCATTTCTAATAACCCACCATCCCTTCTTCTTGGAATCTAGTTTTATGGTTGAGGGTCAGCAGAACTCCTCCCAACAAGTCATCACTTATGGGGTCACCACTGTGATTTATTCTAAGAAGACAGAAGACACACAGTTACTTCTCCAGCCAAGGCCTAAAGTCCAGTTGATGGATGTCTGTGTTGAAATTGTGGAGGACAGCGATGCGTTCAGAGGTAGGGTGAGTGCAGGCTGCCTCTGCCATTTTCTTTAGTCCTCCTGTGCCTCAGTTTTCTGTCATGAAGATGAAAATAAAAGAGTAATCTAGTCAGGGCTTTTTTGTGAGAATTTAAGGAGTTAACATGCTGAGCACGCTGCAGAAAGCTGGGAATATGGTAAGCACCCACGAAGAACAAACTGGTTCTCTCATTAAACACAAATGCCAACCTTTGATCACATTTTAGGGCCTGTAGGGTGGAAGTAAGACCTGGAAACAATTGTGGAAAATATACAACTCTCAGTTATTCTAAGAAAGGGAGGGAGTAAATGCTGACTGTGAATCTTAATCGTTTACTTCATCCACTCAACACATTGCTTCTTGGTGCTGCTACATGTACAAGCATGCTGTCACATGAAAGTTGGTGTTCCCTGAAATCCTTGGAGCTTAGTGCTCAATGTGATAGCATGAAGGTTTGGTGGCCTTTGGTAAGTGGTTAAGGCATGAGGTCACCTTGCTCCTGAATAGGTTTCACGCGTCTATGAAAAGGGCTTGAGTGAGGTCTGTTGTCCATCCCTTCCACTCTGTACAATGATACAGCAACAGAGTTCTTTGATAAACAGAAAGCAAGCTGCCACCAGACATTTGACTCTTCTGGAAGCTTGCCCTTGGACTTCTCAGGCTCCAGAACTATTAGCAACACATTTCTGTTGTTAAGTTATCTAGCCTAAGGTGTTTTATTCGAACGACCCAGATAGAGTAAGGCATTACTAAGCCAGACACTAGAGTTGTGTGAACTCTCAAACAAGTTCCTCTTTCTGTGGAAAAAGAGAAAGAAAGAAAAAAAAAAAGAAAGAAAGGAAGGAAGGAAGAAAGAGAGAGAGGAGGGAGGAAGAAAGGAACGAAGAAAGAAAGAAAGACAGACCGACAGAAAGGAGAGTGCCTCTAGCCTTCTATATTTCTCTGTACCTTTCCTTTTTAGTTAACAAGTTGTATTCATCTCAACTATAGTCTGAAAGACTGAATCTTGATTATTCAAGCAGTGGTTATTTTATGGCTATAAATGAATATCTTAAAGTTTTTCAAATGGATAAAAAATTTTGTTCTACAGATTTGATTGTGAGAAGGACTCTGAACCTAATACCAGAGTCTGGTAAAAAACATCTTTTCTTAAAATTTCATTTGTAAGTTGTGGCGGCTAGTTTTATGTCAGCCTGACACAGCTAGAGTTATCTGAAAGGAGGGAACATCAATTGAGAGAATGACCTAGCTATAGGTCATTTTCTTAATTAGTGATTTATGGGGGAGGACCTCACTTATTTTGGGTGGGTGGTACCATCCCTGGGCTGATGGTCTTGGGTTCTATAAGAAAGCAGATTGAGCAAGACATGAGGAGCAAACCAGTAAGCAGTACCCTTCCATGGCCTTTGAATCAGTTCCTGCCTCTAGGATTCTTGCCCTGTTTGAGTTCCTGTCTTGACTTCTTGGCAATGATGAATGGTGATATGGAAATGTAAACCAAATACGCCCCCTGCCCAAGTTGCTTGGTCATGGTGCTTCATCACAGCAATAGCAACCCTGATTAAGATGAGTCTTCAGAATTTTGTGTTTGTGTTTGTGGTATTGATCTTGCACATTATATGTCTTGATCTTGAATTGTGCATGGAACATTCCCCTTGCTGTCATAGTTACTGAAAGCACTGAACCCCAGGTCAGGGTATCCACATACAACTGTCCAGTCCTGCAGCTTTTCCACGTTTCTACATCTTTCCACCTGGCTGAGGGTGGAGGGCTAGGTCTCAGAATTCTCATCTGACTCTAAACTTAGTGCTTATCGCTACTTTTTTTTTTTAAAGTAATGGTAATAAAGAAGAAATATAAATTTGTCAGGTAAGCTTTGTGGCAGGATAACCAGTTGCCTATTGGGAAGGAGTTTTGGACACAGGGAGGTGTAGCTTGTCTGAGAGCTCATTGCTTAATGCTTAAAACTCCACTCTGGATATTTCATTTCCTTGAATTTTGCTCTCTCTTTTTCTTGCTTCCCTTAAAAATAGCCTGGTATTCTCACCAGTCAGCCTATTCTCAGATGTTTCCTTCAATTTCTCTTCTTTCAATTTTGGAGTAGAGAAGATTATGAGGAACTGTCAGTCCAAGGTTTTGCTCCCTCCTCACTCTCCTCTCCCCACTCTCCCCTCCACTGTCTCCTCCCCACTCTCCCCTCCCCACTCTCCCCTCCACACTCTCCCCTCCTCATTTTCCCATCCTCACTCTCCCCTCCTTATTCTCCCCTCTCCACTCTCTCCTCCTCACTGTCCCCTCCACTCTCCCCTCCCCACTCTCTCCTCCTCACTGTCCCCTCCACCCTCCCCACTCTCCCCTGCACCCTTCCCTCCATTCTCTCCTCCCACTCTCCCCCCACTCTCCCCTCCTCCTCATCACTTGCTTATATCTTCTTGCACTCAAGAAACATTTCAAAATATGATTCTTTGCTCCCTTTCTTTTCCTGTTTTAAGTCGTGACTTACTTTAGTTTTCAGTGCTGGGGACTGAACCCATGACCTTGCTCATATTCTACCAACAAGCTGCATTCTCAGTCCTATGATTTTTAATTTTCTCCTCACCATTTTGACATCTTTGGATGGGAAAACAATAACTATAAATAAATTTGTTAGCAGCCAAGAAATCTTTGTGCTTAGAAAAACAAAACAAAAAGTAAGACTAAAAAACACTGATTTGTAGTTGATGTGAAGCCTGATTTTTGAGTTTTATCAATTTAACTACAAATATTCTTGTGACTTCTAAATATTTGTACAATGCCTACAGAATTAATAGACTAAGACTTTTTAATTTAATAAGACATGTCTTCCCCAAATTCAGATATTGCTTATAAAAATGGAATACATTCTTTTCTAATTACAAGGTTAATGCATCTGGCAGACAAGTCCAACCTTTGGACACTGAAACATGATATTGTCATCTACAGAGTTCACTCTCTCATGCAAAAATTCTTAGTTTGAAGTAAGTTCATGGTTTAATGTTGGACCACGTTCATAGCTGTCCTGAGGTGCATGTGGCCCCTGGGTGGCAGGTTGGACATGCCTGAACTATTGCATACCCAAATGATGGAAGGCAATATACATACACATGTTAATTATCACTAGACAAATTTTTATAGTCTGATTAAAAATTCAGTTTAAGGTGTAGATATCATCGATGACTCTTTTATCTAAAGAGTATTTATTTTACTTCCTGTACTAAGTTTGTAGTCATTTAACCAGATTTTTTAATGTCTTTTTTAGGGTTATAATTATTCCTGTCATACTCAAAGAAAAAATACAGTTTCAGATAAGGGGAAGTTTTAGGTTCTTTATTGGTATCCTAACTGGTTAGGTCCTGGGCCTTGGTAATAAAGTCAAAGGAGATATACATGCAAGCTTCTTGTTGTTAGATTAGACATCTGTCCCTGGCTTTGCCAGGGTGACATTACTGATCCCATTTGCCATTATGATATGGTAGACTGATAGGTACAAATGCTTGGACATTTATGTGTGCCTTACCAGGACTTCATTATAATTAATAAGATCTGCATAAGGTTTACTCTTCTAAAGGTTGAGGGGTCGGACTCATTTAGCTTCCCTTATTCTTCAGAGCACAGGTGGTTTCTCACCCTGGAGCACCTGCTGGAGCTTCATTTTAATGGGTCATTGTGATGTCTGGTGTTAATGACAATAGGGCTCTCCTTCCACTTGTCTGTTGTGACCCGTGCCAGCAGCTGGTCAGCCTTCCTGAAATAGATGGTGAGGACCATTTTTTCCTTCATATTTCAAAGGAGTTCATAATTTTAATAATATGTATGTACACATGTATATACATTATTTGTGCTTTTATATACATACATCTATATGTTTTTGGTCCAAGTGTACTTTGAAATACTCAAAAATATAACGAGATGGCTACCTATTAAAATAAATAAGAACATGTTTTTTTTCTTGTTTCATAGAAGTACCTTTTGGTATACAGTATAGTCTCTTGTATACCATTACAGTCATGGCTGTATGGAAATTTTCAATTAGTTTCTATTATTGCTCCCTTTCTGATAATCAGACTGGATGGAGCAGCTTTCTTGAGGCAGCCGTCTTTGCTTTTTGCTGCATCTGTTTTCTAGTGGGAGCATATGACAGACCTGTTCTGATTTGTATGTTAGTCCCAGATACAAGAAACTGCCCTTTAAGGAGTGAGTGATGTTAGGACTCTGACTTCCTCTAAATGAATAATAGCGTGGAGATCTGGACTGTGTTGAGGCCTTCTGAGACATGCTTGTAAATAAAACTATTACACAGGCTTTTGGACATATTGTGATGGGGCTTGAAGATGCTACTCATCCATATCCTTTTAAATTCATATTGAATTTTTTTGATTTAGCATATGTAGCTCCCAGTTCATTTTTATTTTTATACACTAAATATATCCTTTTTGGCAAAAAATAATGATGCATATTCAGCCTGCTATTTTAAGCTGGAAAATCCTCTATATGCAGTTTTAAATTTGTGCTGTTGTGATTATTCTGAATAGGAAGTTTTGTATCTTTTATTTCACTAAAACTTTGAGGCATGAACATTAATGTAAAAATATTCTATAAAATACTGGCAAACTGAATCCAAGAACACATCAAAAAGATCATCCACCATGATCAAGTGGGCTTCATCCTAGAGATGCAGGGATGGTTCAATATATGAAAATCTGTCAATGCAATCCACCATATAAACAAACTGAAAGAAAAAAATGATCATCTCAGTAGATGTGGAAAAAGCCTTTGACAAAATCCAACACCCCTTCATGATAAAAGTCTTGGAGAGATTTGGGTTACAAAGGACATACCTAAACATAAAAAAGGCAACATGCAGCAAGTCGACAGGCAGCATCAAATTAAATGGAGAGAAACTCAGAACAATTCCATAAAATCAGGTACAAGATAAGATTGTCCACTCTCTCCAAATCTATTCAATATAGTACTCAGTTCTAGCTAGAACAATAAGACAACAAAAGGAGGTCAAGGGGATAGAAATTGGAAAGGAAGAAGCCAAACTTTTGGTATTTGCAGATGATATGATAATATACATAAGCAACTCCAAAAATCTACCAGGGAACTCCTACAGCTGATAAACACCTTTAGTGAAGAGATCGGATACAAGATTAACTAAAAAAAAAAAAATCAGTGGCCTTCTTATATACAAATGATAAAAGGTCTGAGGAAAAAATCAGGGAAACAACACCCTTCACTATAGCCAGACACAATATAAAGTATCTTGGGGTAATTCTAACCAAGCAAGTGAAAGACCTGTATGACAAGAACTTCAAGTCTTTGAAGAAAGAAATTGGAGAAGATATTAGAAGATGGAAAGATCCCTCACGCTCGTGGATCAGTTAGGATTAATATAGTAAAAATGGTCATCTTACCAAAAGCAATCTACAGATTCAGAATTCCAATACAATTCTTTACAGATCTTAAAAGAACAACACTCAACTTCATATGGAAAAACACAAAACCCAGGATAGCTAACATAATCCTGTAAAATAAAAGAACCACTGGAGGTATCACCATGCCTGATCTCAAGCTCTACTATAGAGCTATATTAATGAAAACAGCACAATATTGGCATAATAATAAACACATTGATCAATGGAATTGAATCAAAGACCTACACATAAACTCATAGACCTATGGACACTTGATTTTTGATAAAGAAGACAAAGTTATACAATGGAGAAAAGAAAGCATCTTCACCAAATGGTGCTGGCATAACTGGATGTTGGCATGTAGAAGAATGCAAATAGATCCATATCTATTACCTTGCATAAAACTCAAGTCCAAGTGGATCAAAGACCTCAATATAAATCCAGTTACACTGAACCTGACAGAAGAGAAAGTGAGAAATAGCCTTGAACACATTGGCACAGGAGATGACTTTCTGAATAGAACCCCAGTAGTGCAGACACTAAGACTGACAATTAATAAATGGAACCTCATAAAACTGAAAAGCTTCTGTAAGACAAAGGACATGGTCAACAGGACAGAATGGCAGCCTACAGAATGGGAAAAGATCTCCACCAACCCTACATCTGATAGAGGACTGATCTCTAAAATATATAAAGAACTCAAGAAACTAGACATCAAAAAAAAAAAAAAGAAAAGAAAAGAAAAGAAAAAAAACCAAACAAACAAATAATCCAATTAAAAAAATGAGGTACAGACCTAAACAGAGAATTCTCAACAGAATAATCTCAAATGGCAGAGAAACATTTGAAAAATATTCAACATCCATAGCCATCAGTAAAATGAAAATCAAAACAACTCTGAGATTCCATCTTACACCTGTCAGAATGGCTAAGATCAAAAACACAAATGACAGCTTATGCTGGAGAGGATGTGGAGCAAGGAGAACACTCCTCCATTGCTCATGGGAGTGCAAACTTGTACAGCCACTTTGGAAATCATTATGGTGGTTTCTCAGAAAATTGAGAATCATCTACTTCAAGACGCAGCCACTCCTGGGCATATACCCAAAGGATGCTCAAACATACCACAAGGACACTTGCTCAACTATGTTCACAGTGGCTTTATTCATAATACCCAGAACCTGGAAACAACCTAGATGTCCCTCAACTGAAGAATAGGTAAAGAAAATGTGGTATATATACATAATGGAGTATTATTTAGTTGTTAAAAAAATGACACCAGGAAATTTGAAGGCAAATGAATATAACTAGAAAAAAAGTCATCCTGAGTGAAGTAACCCAGACCCAGAAAGACAAACATGGTATTTACTTATTCATAATTGGATACTAACTGTAAAGTAATGGATAACCAGACTACAATCTACAGACTCAGAGAGGCTAGGTAACAAGGAGGGACCAAGTGGGGATGCATGGGAAGAGGAAATAGAAGATATCTCCAGGGTAGACTGGGAGCAAGTGATATGTAGCCTGAACTTGCCATCTTCTCTGATCAGATTGGTGACTACCGCAATTGTCATCAGAGAGCCTTCATTCAGTAGCTGATGGAAACAGATAAACATTAGGTTGAGCTCGTGGAATCCAGCTGAAGAGAGGGAGGAAGTATTGTAGGAGCCAGAGGGGTTAAGGACATCACAAGAAAGCCCTAGAAACAAATAACCTGGCTCATAGGAACTCATAGAGTGTGAACCAACAACCAGAGCATACATGGGACCAACTTAAGTCCTCTACATAAATGTGACAGTTGTGTAGATTAGTCTATTTGTGGGACTCCTAACAATGGGAGCAGGGACTGTCCCTAATGCTTTGGCTGGCTCTTGGGAACCTATTCCTCATACTGGATTGCCTTGCCCAGCCTAAATACAAGGGAGATACTTAGTCTTACTGAAACGTGATATGCCATGCTTTGTTGATACCCATGGGAGGCCTGCCCCTTTCTGAACAGAAACAGAGGAGGAGTGGATTGGGTGGTGGGTGGTGGGAAGAAGGGTAGGGAATAGGAGGGGAGGAGGGAGGGGAAATTGTAGTCAGGATGTAAAATAAATAAATAAATGAATGAATAAAATAAAAATAAATAAATAAATAAATAAATAAATAAATTGCTCATACTTTGGAAAATTAAAATTCCTTTAACCCATGTCTTAAAAAAAGCTGGGATGGGGGCAGGGACTTACTATAGCAAACCCCAAAGCCTATTCTACAGTTTTTCATGTTGTCAAAACAGTATTTTTTAATGTATATAAAAATAAACATCAGTTTTTTAGATGTACTTCAAACATTTTTCTTCATTGGACATGTAGTTACTATCTTTTAAGTTTTGAAATAATAAATATCACATTGCTGATCATCTTAGTGGGTGAAGGGTTTTGTATTAAGTGTCGTTTTTGAAGGGAAGATTCTTAGAAATTGAGTTATTAGGTCAAAGGTATAAGTATTGGAATACTCTTCATATGAAAACAAGAGCACTGGTAGTGAGACCTAATCCACAGGGTTGTAAACATACAGTCTGTCAATGTGTAAAGCACTCAGAATAGTTTCTGGATAAGCATAAGTCTTTGATTAATTCTACTTATGGCATTATGGGATAAAGAATTGCCTTCTATGGTACTTTTATCCATTTATCCTCTAGACTCACTGTTATAGAGGGCTATTCAGGTGTTTTCCGAGCACTGACATTTCCATGCTTTCATCCTTGGCCAGGTGAGAGTTACTATTATAGAGTCTTCTCTGGAGCCTTGACCTTGGCTCCATCCAAGGAGGTTACATCTCCACCCTCTCATTCTATTCTAGGAGAAGGCAATAATGTGTCCTGAAGAAGTGTGGGTGCTGCCCTGGGGCCCACTACCCATCCTCTAACTCAAGGATACTGCCTTTTTGTCCAGCAACTTCCATGCCCCATCCCAATTTCACTTCCACATGCATCCTTCCTTGTAACTCAGTATGCTCAGGTTTTCAGCTACTCTGGCCTAAAACTAGGAGGTCAAACAGACTGGCCAACAAAGTAGAGTATTCTTAGATGCTTAACATGGCTGGATCTGAATCAAAAACCTAGACATATCCGAAAGGATGAGAGTAGGGGAGCAAAGAGTGATGCTAATCACTGAGCTGGTTGTCTATGTGTGAATACTCAGCTAATGTAGGTATTCTAACACAAACATTTCAAACTGTACTGAAAATAAATTGAACAAGATAATTTTATGCAATGATGTGTTATGAAAACCATAATGTGATGTATTAGGGAGATGTGAAGATCTAGGCTATTACTTTAACTGTCTGCTTCTGCTCCGAATGTCTACACAGCTCTCAGCACTGTGTTGATAGCTGGTGGCCAGCACACTGGTATTTTTTACTGGTATCTCAGTACCTGGGTTCTATATTGTAGCTGCTGTTTATTTAACAAATGGGTATTGAGCATCTCTTATGTCATGGGCATTGTCAGTGTGCTTCGGATTTAAAGAAAATATTATTAAGCTGTCCATTTCTTTACTAATTGACTCTGGGAGAACAGTGGTAATGAAATCCAGTTGTCCTGCAGAGATCTAGATCACACTCCCCTCCCTTTAGCTTTCTCCATTCCTGTTCTCAAAGAAGGAACTGGTTTAATGGCTTTTTTTAACTGTTACTATATGAGTTTTTCTGTAAAGAATTAATTTTATTATGACATATGACATATGTCAAGTTTTCCCCAAATCATCCTGCCTATGTTCCCAGTACATTAGAAGAGAGAATTGAGAAGTTCAGAGATTTCTCTCCCTGGACTAGAAAGCCCATGGAAAAACCAGAGAAATATTTCAAAATGATTTTTCCCAGTGTCAGATGGTTAATAAACCCAGAGCCCTGAGTTGTATAAACTATACAATTCAGTAGCATTTGTACTTTTAAGAGCAGCTGTAAGGAAAGCAAAACAAAACAGACAATAGAAATCTCATACACTCCAAATCCATCCCAAGGCATAGAAGAAATCAATAAACACTTCCCAAATATTAATATTCTCCACTCCCACAAGATAAACAAGGATAGCTCTAGTGAGCTAAAGATGATAGCTACAAAGTGTAATTGCTCTAAAATTAATTTTAAGAAAAAAGTGAAAGCAGTAATTGATATGCCATGCAGGTGGGACTCATAGAACACAATCCACAAACAACTCTATTTTGCCCACTCTCATACCCTCAACTCTCTTTTGGTTAAAGTGGCCACAGTGCACAAAGTTGTACATAGGAACAGTCTCACAATGCCAGCAGTTCCTTCCAGGTGCCTGGCAAGATCAAGCAGGTTCTTATAGGCTGCCTTCATGCTCTCAGATCGCAAAGAGCCTGGCAGATTTTTTACTTCCCCAAAAGTCTGTTCATGATTAATATGTTTTGCTCCCCCCCCCCCAGTTAGGGTCTGGGAAGGTTTCTCAATCTCCACTTTGCACTTATTTTCTTAGTCTCCATTTGATCCTTAAACTATTCAGTCTAGGAGAGATGAGGTAGATGGGAGGGGAGAGAGTGAAGGGGCTTAGAATGTGTCCATCCAAAATATACTAGGTTTCCACCAGTGTGGTCCGTCATCTCTGCACATTCTCCCATCATGATCTCAACATCCCTTGCTTGCAGTATCTCTCCTCTCTCTCATCAACTGGATTCTCGGAACTCAGCCTGGTGCCTGGCCGTGGATCTCTGTATCTGCCTCCATCTGACACCTTGCACAGCCTTGGTGCAGTTTGAAGGGGATTGGACCTGCCTAGGCTCAGTGAGCTGGGCTCTGCTGACTCCCCATGGGGGAACTCAATTTGGGGGATATGGGGATGTGGGGTGGCTTGGGAAAGAGGGCTGGGGGTGGGTGGGAGGAGGGAGGAGGGGGTCTGTGGATAGCATGAGAAGTGAGTAGAAAATTTCTTAATTAAAAAAATATACGAGGTTGATGCCAAGTTATTTTAAGCCAAAGGCAATCAAGAATCAACAAATGTGAAAAGAGTTCATTGCCTTCCTATTATTTGTCTAAAGGCTGAGCACACAGTTTGTCTTGAGGAATGTGCCTCTTATTCCAGGAGGAAGAGAATGCCATTGAAGATGAGACACTGGAACCAAGGTAACTTTGTATAAGCAGACTTTACCAGAGTAACTTCCACCCTCTTAGTTTCCACCATGTATTCTCAGCCATCACCCTATAATTTACCTTCCTTTGAAGCCCGCATAGCTTCCCTTATAATAAAAGGATATACAAATCCCAAAGTATGCTTGCATTTCACCTTTATTCTTTGAACTGTTGTCCACATAAATATTGACAAAATTGTATGCTTTTTTTTGCCTTTTAAATTGCTTTTTTTTGTTAGCTTAACTCATAGGACTCCAGCTATTGGATGTTAGTGGGTAGAAGTTTGCTTTCCCCAAGAGTAGAAAGGTCAAAGAGTAGATTTGTATAGGTCTGTTCTTTCAACTCTGACAAGTATTTAGACCTGACCTCCACTTGGGGCTTAGTGAACAATCACAACTGACTTGTTTCCGTGGGAGTTAGTGGCATCTTCTTTGGTGTCCATTCCATATCCAGACGTGCGATTTTACTGTGTTTCTTGCAAAGCAACGATACTTAAAACACACACACACACACACACACACACACACACACACACACACACACACACAGATAAATAGATATATAGGTATATATATATATACATATATATATATATGTATATATATATATATTATATATATATATATAGAGAGAGAGAGAGAGAGAGAGAATTGCTGTTGTTTTGAATCTCTACCATCATTCCCAGGGAAAGGCATGGTTCAGACCCTGGTTTCCTGATAGCTTCTCACCATCCAGACAGTGCTGTTAGCTACTATTAAAGAAGGGATACTGTAGGTTGCTTCTCTTTGTTTTCCCTCTAGCTCATGCCTGGCATCCAAGAGACTTTAACCATACTCACCCCCTGACCTTTATGAGTGAATGGCTAGAGACCCTTAAGGTGCATTTCTCAGTCAAGCTTACCGTGGTTTATAGCTGTAGCTTCAAGCTTTTTAGACTCTCTTGTTTCACAGTTTCTCCTGATCTTCAGCAGATTCATCTCAGTCTTCCTGGGAAGCTGTGTGACAAGGGGGCGGGGGGACTGGGAAGATAAAACAGGGGATGCTAATGACTTTTCCATAAAAAAACACCTCAAGTCTCCTGCATTCCCAGTGGAATTCTTATATTTTTTGGTTGTGAGCCTAGCCTTTAACGGCTGAGCTATCTCTCCAGCCCCCAGTGGAATTCTTAGCCCCAGCTCTCTTCCAAACCATATGAGGGGCAGGGGATGCTATTGTAAAAGCAGGTTCTCTGGCAGCAACAGGAGGGACAGAGCCTGGAAATGACAGCAGCCAGGTGGATGCAATCAATGATCAGAATGAGTGGCAAGGTCAGATTGGCAGCACAGAGGTTCTGACCCACTGAGAGCTGGGATATGCTTAATTCAACACAGGGTCTGTGCTGTGGTCTGCAGTGAGGTGTTTCAGTCAGTCAAAAGGGTCCAATGAAAAGAAACCTCAGGAAGCTGTGGAAGGTTGTTCCAAAAGAGCCTTGATCATTTGATCAGTTTTCAGTCCTGACCTAGTTTTTGAAAAGCTAGAATCCATTGATTAAAGAGGAGCTAGTTCCTCGGGAGAAAGGACTCCGAGATACTCTGGAAACGCACATAACAAAGGTGTTCCTAAGGCTTCCCTCATGAGTCTCCTGAGCATTCACTCTGGTAGCAGCATGCTGGAGACAGGAGAAGCTCAAACTTTGGTTGGATAAAGGACTCAACTTGCCATTGGTATCTGGGGACCTGGTACTTAGATGGATACCTGGAGATTGAGAGTGGAGGTGTATAGAGTTCAGAGACTAGAGTCCTGTCCAAAGTCCAATTTGTAGCATGTCCATTACTACAACAATAACTCCTGGAGGTCATTTTCCCTCACCTTTAATGTAAACTATGCTCAGGGTTGTCATGGTGATGAAAGCTAACAGGAAGCTCTGCAATTGTAATTCCACTCCTTCCTCAATTCAAAGTAGAGTAAATCAAAGACAGTATTTCACTGCAGGACAATGAAGGGCATGGCTACCATCACAGCTACTTTTAAGTTTCTACATGATTCTGGAGTGGTATCATCAATATCTTGTCTATAAACTCTCCAGTCTGTCCAGTTGGGAAACCTAATGTGCCCTGGAAGAGAAGAAAAAGACCTTCCCAAACCCATCACTCCTGTTCCAGGCATGGTATTTACTAGATTAACATGATTTCATGAATGTGACATGTGACCAGTGATTTGACAAATGCACTGAATTCCAATGTTCTCTGAGGAGACCTAGGTCATCTGGTCATCAGGGAGGGGCAGCCCACCTCTAAACAGGAGGCCTTGAAACACACTTTGAAACAAACATGCTTGGGTCTAAAATGAGAAGACAATTCTGATTCCAGAACCAACTTCCCAGTGGGCTCCAACAGGCCATGACAATTCACCAGTAGACTGTATATTCCATAGGTACAAGCCAGATACATAAACAAGTAGTCTAGAAATTTTTGCAATCCCCTACTATTGCAATAGCCCCATCCCTGACCTTGCAACTTTGGCTAGATGTACTATCCACTTTATTTTTGAGACAGGGTCTCATGTAGTCCAGTCTGGCCTCAAAACTGATAATATAGCTGAGGATAAGCTTGAACTTCTGATCTTATTGCTTCTATTTCTCAATTGCTGGGATTATAGGCATGTATTATTCCTGAGTTGATGCAGTGTTATAGATCAAACCTAGGGCTTTGTGCACACTAATTCTCACCTACCAGCTGAACTAGATTCTTAGCCTATGTACTGTCCTTCTGAAGATCAGATGAAGGAGGAGAAATAAAAACCAAATTAAGTTTATGCATAGGTGGACATGCTATGTGGGGTATTTGCAATACAATCTCCAGGTTGACTTTGAGAGACACTGACAGGGAATCTTCTCAGTGAACAGAGTGGAGTGTATACTCACTGGGCATTTTGTATGGAAACAGTGGCTAGAGGTAAAAATTACATATAAATTTATGGGCCCTAAGAAATGGCTTGGTCCCCATGGGCTGGGAACATGTCTTTTTATTGCTGTCTTTATTCTACACCTCCATTCATCTATTTGGTACAGTACTTGGCATGCATATCACTCATTATCCATCCAAACATCTGTCCATGCCTGCTGCATCCTGGATATTGTTCTAGGTGTTGGGAACAGCATTAAAGTGAGTCAGAAGCTCTTTTCACTTTGACCATCTTCTTCCCCCTCCCTGCTTATATTTAGTGTGTTTCCTACACACCCAATGTTATATTAGAGGCTCCTATGTGTTCTCTTGATGCTCAGAAAAAGCCCACGGGACAAACCTGGCTCAGGTGGCTGACTCATCTACACCTACTAGCTGGTCAGTCAGTGGCTTGCTGGCATTTTAATCCAGGCAGGTGTGTTGTATTGGGGAAAAAAAAAGCAACGCCAATATTCCATGAAGTTTAACACTGGGATGAGGTCAGCCTTAACACATTATATTAACATAAATAAGTCTTTTTTTGCATTATTTTTGTTTATTTTCATGAGTGTTTGGGATTTAAACTCAGGTCCTCATGCCTCCATAGCAAGTGCCCTTACCCACTGAGCCATCTTCCCCGAAGTCCTTTCTGTTTTAGCGCTGATGTGGGCAAGCTGTGGTAAGCTGCTTTGGAAACGTGTGCTGGGCAGTCTTCATGCAACAGGACCCTTCACTGCTATCTGTTACTCCCACCCACTAATTGAGAGTGTCTTGAGTACTGCAACCCGGCACTTGCCAGTCCTTTAGAAAAAAAGTCTTGCCTTGTTTATTTGTTTCCTGAAAGCATCCAGCTTCCGACAAGCTCCTGGAAGTGTAGCAGCCACATAGCTCTTGGATTGACACATAGAAAGGTCAAGCTGGTTGCACAGGTAATTCTGCAGGTCATTGGTGATACCAACACGGGATCTATAAATCTCACTCTGCGCCCATAATTCTAACTACTGGGTCAAAGGGCCACCTTGAAGTCAGAGGGTACCTGTGGGCCACTTTAGTGTGTCAAGGGCTCTGTACAGGGAAGGTGTTTAAGCCACTAACCATATGACCTGCAAATTTGCTGTGTTCTCAGCAGTCTTGGTAACTGACTACTTGCAGTGGTCACTTGGCCCCTTTACATGGTTTCATTTTCTCCCTTTGTATTCCTTGAATTTATTCCAATGTTGGTATCATTATTGATAATGATACAGTTTCTGGGCCACTTCAGAAGAATAGCACTGGTAATAATATGCAAGCAGAACTCATGCTTGACAGATGTGCCCTACCCTACAGCACTCTTCTCATGTTATAAATCTTAGGAGTTGGTCATCTATGCGACCTGCAAACACGCGACTTTACTTAAAAATGAAACTTGGTATAATTAATAAAGAACTACAAAAAGGATCTAGTAGACTGGGACATTTTAAGAGATGGCTTTCTCATTTGGGGAGTGTGAGTTGTTTCAGGGATTAAAGAATGAGTTGGCAAGACTGTGTTTCACAAAATGTATGTGAAGGTGTGTGTCATAGAGACTTGATCATTTGATCCTCCCTCACTTGAATTTTCAGTTATAGGTCTGAGACTCATTTGAGGTGAGTGAGGCACTTGTTTTTAGCAACAAAATATGCAAAGTATTTTTCAAATTCCAGGAATCATGTCAAATCATGCAATTTAGTGCAAAACTTAAAATGAATAACAAGACTTAAAGTCATTGACTAACAAAGTATGAATTTAGAATAAAAGCAAAATTGAGCCTGACTTGAATAGCCTCACCCTGTCCCTGGTCCTGTCTACTTATCCATGGATTTGCTGTATTTCCTCTACACTGTAAAGTACAGGAGGAAGCATCATTATCTTTTACTCCCACAGTGCCTGCTGAGCCTGGTGTACTGCATGTGTGAATACTTTTCCACCACTGTGAGTGAATAGGAATGTACAGTTCTGTGGGAGAAGGATTGTAGAGATTTAAGTCAATCACCTTGTGACAACCTTATCTTCAAAACGGTATTAACAACCTGGAGAGATAGCTCAGTGGTTAACAGTGTACATTACACCTATAGAGGACAGAGCTTGGCTCCAAGCACCCACCTTGGGCAGCTCACAATTACCTGGAACTCCAGGTCCACAGGATCTGATGCCCTCTTCTGGCCTCTGTGGGCACCTGCTCTCACCTTCACATACCTACACAGATATATACACATACATAGTTTAGAATAAAATGTATCTTAGAAAAAAAGAAAAGAAGTCATGGAGTATTCTAAATCTGTGGTTCTTCCCAGCCTTGACAGTCTAAGGTACATGCTTCTGAGGGGATAGTCTATCATTTTGGAGCTTCGTCTATCCAGCAGAATCTATCGCATAGCGATATCGTAAGTGTTTGGCTATGGGTGAGTTGCTAGAAGAAGGAAGAGAGGAAGCCAGAGTGTCTGACCTCCAGGAGATTACAGAGCAGCAGGACGGCAGACAGGTGGACAGGCTTCTGGTATACTAGTTGGAGCTGTCCCTCTGGACACGAGAGAGCCGGAAAGACTTTAGGATGGGAGCTCCTCAAGTCTTCCAGGGCCGGTGCATATTTCACAGAGGCTTTGAGTACAGAGAGAAGGATAAAGGATGTGTCAGCGAGAGCAGAAAGTGTGGAGTACTCCAGCCTAACACAGAGCATGTGTGATTAGATTTTTTTTCTTACCCTTTCCCAGAGAACAGCATATGGAAGGCAGTGGATTCTGAGAACAGAGTGGGGCTTTTTAGAAATTACTCTCAAGGGTAAAGGAAGAGACAGAAAATCTTGTAGTACAGTGTGGTGAGAAGTTAGACTAGCAGGTATGAATCCTAACAGCATGTTTGTCTTTAAAATAGTCTATTTTTAGACTAGATATCTCCTCTTCTTGAAAGTTTATCTATGTACTCTCCTTGTCCACTCTCACCATCTAAAAACTTTCCTCGTTCAACCTGAATGGATGCTGGTTTTATCATGTGGAGGTGGGGTATGAGAAGAAGGAAGACCTAGATAAGATAAAGGCGGTATGTGTGTATATATGTGCACATGCATGTGCATATGTATGGGTGTGTGTGTGTGTGTACACACTCATGTATAACAGAATGCCACAAAGGCGCCATGGTTTGCATATTTAGATAACTATCTGCTGGAGCGAAGGAAATCTCACATAATGGAAAACAATATTTCCAGTGTTGGAAAAATTAGGTTAAGGAAGCCAATCTGATTGGCTTAAAGTAGCGGGAAGTCTGGGCCTGAGGTAACTATATAAATGCTTAGGTCGGAAGGAGAGGTGTAATAAACATATTTCTTTATATTGGAAATGTTCCCTTGATGACTGTTAGATTTTATGATCTATAAGTCATTTTATTTACTGTCTTAATACTACATCACCAGGCAGCCCTTATAGCAACACTCAGAAGCGAGATGCTAAAAGCAGAAAACAATGAAAGGAAGGATGGTTCCCCATGCTGTCAGATGAGGTTGTTAAGGATGACAGGTTAGTCCCCTTTTTAGTGGTTGGTTAGCTTGCAAGTCAGCATTTTGGTGAGGGGGAACTGGGACCTAAAACAAAGAGAAGTTCAGTTCCAGCCTTCTGGGTTAAAGCTTCCATTTCAGGATGCCTCTCCAAGGAGCGCTCCTGCCTCCATGAAGAGCTGATGTGAAGGTCAAAGCTAAGGTCTCGATGAGTTTGGAGTCTTCACTGTCTGGAAGCCACATGGGAGCTGTCTATTCTTTCTTTGGAGAACCATGTGTGGTCGAGGACGTCTGGTGGCTCTGCTGTGAGGCTTCATGGGTCGGACAGGAAGACAATAGGGGCAGATTTCTCCCTCCTCTGGGTTTCACAAAGGAAATACTCTTTGCTAAAGGTCAGGAGGTGTTGGAAGACAGTCTGGTTGTCGTTTTCTTTCCACTGGGATCCCCTCTCTATTTTTGTTGACTCAGGTACCATTGTTGAGATTTTTTTTTTTAAATTTCAGGCCTTATTTCTTTCATCTTGTTCTTCCCCAGAGAGGAGAGTATCCCAACCAAGATAAGACTGTCAGTTATATGTTAGATAAATGCTGACAAAGATAGCATTTGTAGCCACCTGAAGTTTTTTTTTTTTAAATAGAATCGAACACAAAGCAATACTATACATTATATACCTCTTTCTCTTGTTCTAACCTCGAAATGGTCATCTCTTAAGTCAAGGAGGGAAGGCAAATATTTTGTGGGCCGAGTGTAATCCACTGCTCCTTGGAGTGTTTGCATTGAAAAAGGACTCTGGTTGCCTTGAAACTCAGAAGTTGTGGGATCAGTTCTGCACATCTGATGAGCCTGTAGAAAGAAACTAGGTGCTCCTATGCCAGAAACACACATGACCTTGTTTTGACCTGCTAGGCTACTTCTTTGTAACCACAAGACCTCTTTTTTTATGTGCTTTAAACTCTGCTTTCTGAGTTTTATGTGCTGCCTTCCCTGCAACCAGATGTACTCGAGTCCCAGAGAATGTACTTCTTTGCTGGGATTTCACAGTCTACTCTTCTTATTAAAGATTGTAGGCTTAGTTCATTGTATGTCCTCCCCAACCCCAGGCAGAAGAGAGACTATTTAAGTCAGTATATTAGGTGCAAATATAGAAAGAACGGGGAGAGGAGGACTTTGCCATGGACTCCAACACTGGACCAGCTATTTTGAGACCTAACACTGAGTAGGTAACCAGAGCCTCAGGTTCAGGACAATGTCTTCAGACTGAGCTTCTAGACCCGATTCAGGTAAAGAGGAAACCACGAAGGTCCAGGCTTTCTATTTCCATGGTGGACTCAGTCTCTGGCTTGCATTCCTGCTGGGCTGACTTCAGGAACCCTGGGTTCTAGAAACCCTTCAGCAGCAGGTGGGCCACTGTATCCCTGGACTTAGGGTCCTTCAGACCCATGTCAGTCCCAGTGACTTGGGGTTTCTGGCCTCTTCAAGTACTCAACAGACTCAATGCTTTGAGATTATGCTAGATAGACTTCCCAGAGTATCTGGGCAAGCTTACTATTGAAGAACTCTTTTTTAAAAGACAAACCCAACAGTAATAAAAACAGCTTGGTATTGGCATAAAAACTGACATGTGGACCAATGGAATCAAATTGAAGACCCTGGCATTAATCCACACACATATAAACACCTAATTTTTAGGTTCGAGCTGGAATGGGAACAGAGTGGGAGAACAAGGAAAGAGATACCATGATAAATGAAGGCACCACAGGAATAGGGAGAAGCAGAGTGCTAGGGAGGTTCCCAGGAATCCACAAAGATGACTCAACCATAGACTACTGGCAATGGTCAAGAGGGTGTCTGAACTGACCTACTCTGGTGATCAGATGGCTGAATACCCTAATTGTCATCACAGAACCCTCATCTAGGGATTGATGCAAGCAGATGCAGAGATCCACGGCTGGGTCCCAGGCAGAGCTCTAGGAGTCCAATCGATGAGAGAGAGGAGGGATTCTATGAACAAGAGAGAAATATCGAAACCATGATTGGAAAAAGTACAGAGACAACCAGCCAAACTAGTGGAAACACATGAATATGGACCAATAGTTGAGGAGCCCCATGATACTGGACTAGGCCCTTTGGATAAGTGAGACAGTTGTTTAGCTTGAACTGTATAGGGGGCCCCCAGGCAGTGGGATCAGACCTGTCCCTAGTGCATGAGCCAGCTTTTTGGAGCCCAGTGTCTATGGTGAGACATTTTGTGCAGCCTTGGTGCAGGGAGGAGGGGCTTGGACCTGCCTTAACTGAATGTACCAGGCTCTGCTGACTCTCCATGGGAGACCTTGCCTTGGAGGAGGTGGGAATGAGGGGTGGGTTGTGGGGGAAGGCTGGGGGATGAGAGGAGGGAAGACAGAAGAATCTGTGGTTGATATGTAAAATGAATAGAAAATCTCTTAATTAAAAAAAATTAAGGAAAAAAAGACAAACCCAGTCTTTGGGAACTAGAATAAATACCTCTTTACTCACATAAGTGTAGAAATCAATTCATAGCCATGAGGAACAAGAAAAATCAAGGAAACATGACATCTCCAAAAGGATAAAATAAACTTCCAGTTAGACAATAAAGCAATGGAACTGTATGAACAGCCTGAGAAAGAAATTAAATTACTTTTTAAAGGCACTTCAGTGAACTTCAAGAAAACACAGAAATGCTCAAATTTATAAGTAAAGTATTAAGTGACCAATATAGGAAGCCTAACAAAGGGATTGAAATATAATACACATCTCCCAGAAGTCTGTAGCTGAAAAAAAAATGAATGAAATGAATAATGCAATAGAAAGTTCCTTAGCAGACTTGATCGAGCTAAGGAAACTTTGAAGTTGATGAGACAAGAGAAAAATAAATAACAAGGCGTGAAGAAGGCTTATACAACTTACAGGGCAGCATCAAGAAAGCAAATGTTTGAACTGGAGGCTGCTGCACAGGAGAGAATTCAGGCTTGGTGCTGTAATAAACAGCCCATGTCAAAAGCCCATGACCTTGGAGGTCACAGGCTCAGGACAGGAACATCCTACTGCTGTTGTGTTAAGCCATGTTTGTCAAGCTGCCTTCTAAGTTTATTTTTATGCCTATAGTTTAGTGATGCCCTCAACATTAGCTGGAGATGTGTCTATCTCAAGTGGTCAACAGTTAATGCGGAGAAGCACAACTGGTTATACTATTATGAGTGCCTGTTGAGTGCTCAGCCTTAAATGGGGCATCTATATTATATTCCCCATCTCCGAGTCTCAAGGACCGTCTCAAAAGAGGGACAGAGACTCTAAGAGCTGGAGCTGAGGAGGACTGCTGTGGAATTCTGTCTTCTGGCCATGATATGACTGTTGCACTCAAGAGCTCACTGCAGCCATGATTACCTGCACAGATTCAAGTCAACAAAGTCAGCAAGCAGCTTTTCCAACAGGCAGCACTGATTGGACTCAGCTGTCTATTAACAACACAAGGAAAGGACAGGAACAGGGAGGAGAACACATTAGGGGTCCCTAGGTGGAGAGATTGGGGATGCATATGATCAAGAAGCATGGTTTACATGTATGAAATTGTCAAATAGCTAGAAAAAGATATTCTATAAAAAATAAGGTAAATATGTGACTCCTATGAGTTCAAGCAAGGTAAGAGAATGATAAAGAGATAGAATGCTTATCTAAAAAAATAACACAGTATCTGTTCCAGATGGCTATTTTTAAGCACATTGAAGTCCATTGAGTTGTACAGTCTTTGGGTCTGATTAATTTCAGTGTGTGATTTTTTTTTTAAATTTACAGTGTTTTTTTCTTTTTATTTATTCTTTGTGGCTTTCACATCATGAATCTGATCTCATTCATCTCCTCCCCTTCCCTTTGTATCCACCCTTTGTCCTAGCAACCCCACTGCAAAATAAAATAAAATAAAATTTAAGTGAAAAAAAATTTAAGCGAAAGGGAAAAAAGAAAAAGAAAAAATTAGCGTCACCCTGTGACACAGTGTACCCTTTAGTCCGTATTATCTTTACTTGCAAATGTTCATTGCAAAGAGTTATGTTCGTTGCAAAGAGTCATTGGTCTGGTTTGAGGCCCCTGGCATCCTCTACACTATCGAAACTGGGCCCTCACTGGGACTCCTCTTGGATACCCCGTTGTTGTCCTGTGTCATGGAAATTTTGCAGTTTTGGGTCTGCAGGATGGGCCCCTTCACATGTTTCAGCAGATCATAGATGGGGTGGGTGTTGGGGTGGGCTGACTCATAGTCCTGGTTCTGGGCCTGGGTGGTTGCAGGGTTGGTTAGCCCACCAGCTCTCCCTCATTTCCACCACCAGGGTGAGCTCTCCAGCCCTGTCCACACTAGTTCACCTTATGCAGAAAGGAGCAAGGGAGCGTGGCCAGTTCTCCTGCTTTCTTGCCCTCAGGACCAGCTCACCCACACCTGCACCATCAAGGCCCGCTCTACTGTGTTGCCCAGGCGAGCTGCAGGGGCTACTCTGACGAGTGCTGCAGCTGGTGATGGGCAGGAAAGCTCTCTTACTCTCATGACCTCGTGACCAGCTCTCCCACCTGCCACAGGTGGTGGTGGGTGGCAGGAATGGGGTGGGTCAGAGGGGCATCTCCCCTTGCCCATGCCACTGTATGGCAGATGAGGCGCAGGGTCAGATCTCTCATGCTCACATTCTCAGGGCTGGCTCACCTGTACCCTCCGACGACAGGGTCAGCTCTACTGTGCTGCCCAGGTTAAGTACAGGGACAGCTCTCCCACCTTTGACAGAGAGTGAGGGGCGGAGGGCATCTTTCCTTCACCCACACCACCACATGGCAGATGAGGCGGGGGCAGGACCAGCTCTCCTACTCTCATGCCCTCAGGGTCAGCTTGCTTGGGCTACTGACAACAAGGCCAGCTCTATTGTGCTGCCCAGAAGCGGTGTAGGAACCCTCAGTGGAGTGCTGCAGTCGTGAGGGGCAGGACCAACTCTCCCTAGTGTTGCAGCCAGAGTGGGGCGGGACAACTCTGTGCAGGCTTATCCTCTGGCCTTGGGTAGTAATAGGAGCCATGACATCAACACAGACCGTGGCCGTGGCACACAGATATAGGCCTTGGCAGCAGTCCAGGTTCAGACATCACTATGGCCCCAGGTGGCAAGCAAGCCACCCACACCAGCCTGCTCCTCACCACCTTCACCTCTTCAGATCTGCCTCTCTCCAAAGGACATGAAGCATTCTGTTGCTCTCTTTCTTTCATACCCCACCATATATGTGATCACTATAACAGTTCCCTAACTTGGGGCACCTGGGGTGTTGGGCAGGCCTGTGTTTTCTCCTCCTTCCCAGGGTAGGCCTTCCTGGGTAGGTGTATGGGTCTCTTTCTCCTGTTCGGTCTTAATGGCCCTGGGTCAGGCTGTGTTGGTGTTTTTTTTTTTTTTTTTTTTTTTTTTAAATAAAATTTAAAATACATTTTTAATTAAAAAATTTAAAAAGAGAAATAATAGCAGAAAACTCTCAAACTGAAGAGAAAAATATAAACGTCCAGGCATGAAAAGTTTAAAAGTCTCCAGTTAGATTCAATAGGAGTAAAAATACTCCAGGTTATAATCAAACTGTCTGAAGTCAATAGGAAACAGAGGCTCCTGTAATCAGAAGAGAAAAGTAAATGGCATGTAAGGGAGCTGCAATGTGTCTGAAAGCAGATTTCCCAGCAGGAGCCTTAGAAGTCAGGTGAAAGGGTAATAACAAAGTCAAAGTTCTATAGAAAAAAAAAGTAGCCCCCAAATACCATGCCCAGCAGAGCTGTCCTGCAGACACAGAGAGATTAGGTGTCCCCCAGGCCAACAAAGGGTGAGAGAGCTCATTACCACCAGAGAGCTCTTATATCAGAGGCTTCTCTTCAGGCTGAAAACAAAGGATGCTATTTAGCAACAGAAGAAGATCTGGCAATCTAAACTCCCCGGTAAAGGTAAGTGCTTTCAGGACAAAAGTAATAATTCTCCAATACTTGTTCGGTGGTGTATGAATAGCAAATCTTTAAAATGAAGGCTACAAGAAAATAAACAAGTAAAAAAAAAAAAAAACAATAGGCACACTCATTTAGCAAGTGTCTTAGATACTTTTCTATTGTTGTAAAAAAAAAAAAACCCACCGTGGCTAAGGCAACTAATAAAGGAAAGCATTTAATTGGGGGCCTGCCTACAGTTTCAGAGGGTTAGACTGTGATCATCTTGGCAGGGAGCATGGAAGTGGGTGCTGGAGAAGTAACTAAGAGCTCCGTTGTGCCACAAGCACTAGGAGAGAGAGAAGGGAGAGAGAGAGAGAGAGAGAGAGAGAGAGAGAGAGAGAGAGAGAGAGAGAGAGAGAGAGAGAGAGCACACTAACTAGG
This sequence comes from Peromyscus leucopus, assembly GCF_004664715.2. Lineage (NCBI taxonomy): Eukaryota > Metazoa > Chordata > Mammalia > Rodentia > Cricetidae > Peromyscus > Peromyscus leucopus. The sequence continues at coordinate 31,550,120 of NC_051086.1, read as the reverse complement.
AATGGGGAATGACATAGGCTTTTGAAACCTCAAACTCACTCCCCAATGACACACTTCCTCCAATAAGGCCACACCTCCTAATCTTTTCCAAACTACTCTATCAGCTGGGGACCAAGCATTCAAAAACATGAGTCTAGGGGATCATTCTCATCCAAACCACCACAGTAAAGAATATGCAATATAAAAGGATACAAATTAAGAGTTTGAAGTGGAAAGGATACAGTGGGGATGTGGAATAAAATATAACAGGCATTTGTTTTTGTTGTTTTTGTTTTTTCTCCTAGCAAATGAAATTGTTATTAGCTCACCACTCTACCTCACACGATCCTGGTGAGGGGTGAGGCTGGAAGCTTCCTTCCAGGAGTCAGAGTGAGGCTAAGCTTTCTCTATGGTGTTTGGAAAAAATAGAGCAGTGACTGCTGTCCCTTTCCTTGGCCTTTGCTAGAGAAAGCAGACTTTTGTTTAAGCTTCTAGTTTTTGTCTGTGCCTGTTGGTCTATCCTGACTTTGCAGCTCCAAGTCTGACCTATATATGAAAAATAAAACAAGCACGCTACAGTGAACACCCAGAGTGCTCATCACCAGGTTATACTTTGGGTCCCGAGGTCCTCCCCTGTGATGGTGTCCTCTTTCACTTTTAAAGCCTGTTTACATGTGTCTTGTTATGTAACATCTTGAGCTTAAACTGTGCTCCCAGGAGAAATAGAGAAAAAGATATTTACCCCATTAAAAAAAAAAAGCCTGCTCAAATTTTAATGTGGAAGAAAAAAAACAAAACAAAGTTATCTCAATATACATAAGAACTCAACTTGGTAAGATAACTTCATGCAAATGCATACACACAAGACTGTGGACACACAACTGAATGCAGGCAAACACACACAGAGACATAGAAAAGTATCTATTGAAATCTGATTTCTTTATCTTCAGGTAACACACTGGCTCTATTGAATTATTCACATGAATTAATATAAAAGTAATATCTCATTTTGAAAGATTATTTTTCATAGCATCTTAAACAGGTAATTTTATGATCTATACTGCCTACTTTACACATTATTGTCCAGGAAAATGTCATAGCTGTGAAAGTGTTAAAGCTGTTCAAATATAAAACTCTGAAAACATTTAAAGACCTATTTTCCTGGCAACAGAAACCACAGGTATATATAGGCTTGCTACAAGTTTCTCTAAATCAGGCATGGTGGGTGGTTCATACTCTTAATCCCAGCACGGGGAGACTGCAGCAGGAGGATTGCCATGAGTCTGAGGCCAGTCTGAGCCACACAGCAAATTCTAGACCAGTCATTACTATAAAATATAACCTTGGGCAGTTATTCCAGGGTGGCCATGCAGTTCTGTTGGGTCTGCCCATCTTTCTCTTCCATGATTCAGAAAGGTGTGATTTTTTACTCTTTCTTCTCTTCTGCCTTTTTATTGGCTGCTGACGTATGCTTTTTCTCGTACTTTGGTCATCTTTATGTAGTCTCTAGAGCTCCTCTCTAAGCCATGTGGCTGTTTGGCTACCTTATAGCTAATGTCTATGCTGGTTAAAGATTAGCTTTTATGTTAAGCAAAACTTTTAGGTTGTAGAATCTCAAATTATTGCCAACCTCTCATTCATCTGAAATATCTTCCTGTGAGGAGTCCCAGAATTCATGCTACCCCCCTCCCCAAAGTATGATGTGCATCAAAATGTCAGTCATACACTCAGAAAGTCACTTTTACTTTTCTGATGGAAATCAGCATGTAGGAGAACACAAATACTCTTCTGGAATGCTGGTCCTAGCTAGGACAGTTTGCCTACTGTCTTAGATAATACATCAGAATTCTCAAGACCTGCTTTAAAAATCTGGGCTTCAAATACTATAAGGAAGTTGGAGGTGTCCTCTGTCCCATCTTCCTCCTTCTTCCCTCACTGAATTTACATTCATTGTCATCTAATATCAAAAAATTATTTAACCTTGTAAGGAACCATTCTCTACCTGCCAGGACTGAACTGTGAAAAATCTGTCTGTTTCAGTAGCTTAATTCCTAGAATATGCACACCTTTCCTTTAGCATTTGGTTATTGTCCAAAGCCCCAGTTTTCCAGTTGCATTCACATATCCCAGGAGGTCATTTTTACTCTGAGCTGTGTCACATTGTTTTCCAGCTCTAACCTGGCTGATGGAGGGTCTTGGCTACCTGTTGCTTATGTGCAGATCTGGCATATGCTTCTTTGTTTCCCAGTGAGAAAAAAATACGTAGCAGATTTCAAGCTGTAGTTTTGATGCCATGGGGTCCAACCTGCCATATGTAAAGCCACAGCCTGAGGAAGCATGAGAGGAAGTGTCTGCTGTCACTGAGTCAGCTGGAAGACAACTCGTTTACACTCACTACTCTGTTCCTACACCTTAGCCTTCTGCTAAAAAATGGCCTGTGCAAATCATGAGCCAGCATCCAGAAAGCACAGTGCAATGGGCATCAGTGATATTTCGTTCATGGCAATATGCCTGATGAATGAGAGATGCAGAGATGCATGAATTCTACCTGTCAGGCTCAGCTTTCTCTGTGGGATTACTGAAGGGACCTCACACATCAAAAGCAAGAAGATGCTAATTAAAAGTGCCACCACTGGAGCTAGTGGATGGTACTCCCCGGAGCTTTCTCTCCTCTGCAACTGACTTGGAGCAATCTACTCAGGCTAGAGGCCAGCATTAAGTGGCCAATTTCTTCCTCTAACTTCCAACCTTATTCTTAGCCACTGGAGACAAATGTTCTGTATATTTGTGAGAGAAACAGACTAAGAGAGGGAACAAGATGTTTGAGAATTCCTAGCATCTTATTCTTCAAAAAATGGCTGTTATATCAGCAATATCATAATTACCCACAGGTTTATAGAAATGAAGTGTCTGGGGCCTTGTGGCAGAGTGATTGAGTGAACATTTGATTTGTGTGGTGCATGTGTGTGTGTGTGTGTGTGTGTGTGTGTGTGTGTGTGTGTGTTTCTGGGGATTAAACTGAGGTTCTCATATATGCTAGGCAAACACTCCATCACCAAGATCTACTCTAGTCCTTAAACTGCTGTCTTTACTGCCAGATTTTCTTAGCATACTAGTGAGCATTGTGCCTTTGAGATGACCCTCTCCTAGGCAGCATTGCATGAACTTTCCAAGTTGCAGAATCTTGTTTTGAAGGAACATCTGTTAATAGTGGATGTTTCAAGGAACTCAGCATGGGAAGCATTGGTCTCAGGAGAATCATGGTTCCGGCTGGAACAGGTGGAAAAAAGTCCCCCATTCTGGTCTCCATATGAGGTGGAATCTGTGTAAGCATTGGAATTTTGAATTTGAAGATATTCCAAGACTTTGAGACACCTGTAGTGAAGCTATATGTTACATAAGAATCAGAAAGTTAGCACATAAAATAAAATTGAACTTTGGTAGGAAACTTTTTTTTTTTTAGAATCCTTTTAGATGTTATTACATCCCAGACTTACCTGCTGTGACGGCTAATCTTCATTGTCAACTTGACTGAATTTAGAATCACCATGGAAACAAATATATGGGTGTGAGGATGTTTCCACGAAAGTTTAACTGAACACCAATGACCTATTCTGAGTGTGAGCAGTGTGGGTTTGAGCAGCACCTTCCTGAGAGTGCTGGGATCCTGGACTGACTAAAAAGTGAGTCCCACACACAGACAAAGAATTATAGGCAATTGAGGAATGCTAAGAGCAGGAGAGAGAATCTTCTCCAGGGATGAGCCTCCTAAGTGATTATCTGATACCAAGTGGTCAGCATCTAAATACACACACACACACACACACACACACACACACACACACACATATACACACACATATATATCGTTTAAGGACTGACCATTTGGTATTGGATAACCAATTAGTAGGTTATATATGTGTGTGTGTGTGTGTGTGTGTGTGTGTGTGTGTGTGTGTGTGTATGTGTGTGTGTGTAACACTAAATGGACTGAACAGATTGTGTTTATATATTTAGGCATATACATACACACAAATAACAATATTTTAAAAGCCACAATTTCTAGAAGGAACAAGGGGATACATGGGAAAGCACAAAGAGGAAAGAGAAGAGGGGAAATAATGCAATTATATTTTAATTTAAAAAAGAACACGTTGAAACAGAAGTGAACTGAGCACAAGCATCCACCTCTCTCTGCTTCCTGACTGTGGATGCAGTGTAACCAGTTGCCCCATGCTCCTGGTGCGTGACTTCCTGGACATAAGGGACTATATCTCTTCTCAAACAATGGGCTGAAATAAACCTTTTAAGTTTCCTTTCTCAGATATTTTCTTTTTTTTTTAAATTAAAATTGTTTTTATTCATTTTACATACCAACCACAGATCTGCCTCTTATGCCTCCTCCTGACCCCTCTTCCTACCTTTCCCCCCTGACATACTCCTGTGCCCTACTCCAAAAGGGTAAGTCCTCCCATGGGGATGCAGCAAAGCCTGGTACATTCAGTTGAGGCAGGATCAAGGCTCTCCCCCCTGCATCAAGGGTGAGCAAGGTATCTGGCCATAGGTAATAGGATCCAGAAAGCCCATTCATGTACCAGGGATAGATCCTGACCACACTGCCAAGGGCCCCTCAAACAGACCCAGCTACACAACTGTCTCCCATACGCAGAGGGTCTAGTCTAGTCCCATGCAGGTTCCACAGCTGTTGGTCTAAAGTTTGTGAGTTCCTATGAACTTGGTTTAGTTGTATCTGTAGATTTCCCCATCATGATCTTGACCCCCCTTGCTCATATAATTCCTCTTCCCTCTCTTTGACTGGACTCCTGGAGCTCTACCTGGTGCTTGGTTGTGGATCTCTGCATCTGCTTCTATCACTTACTGGATAAAGACTCTATCATGGCAGTTAGGGTATTTACCAATCTGATTACTGGGGTAGGAACGTTCAGGCACCCTCTCCACTGTTGCTAGCTCTCTCAGATATTTTCTAACAGCAGTGGGAAAAGTACCTAATACACCTGCCATTGTATAAGAAGTCCAGTAGGGTTTGTATTACCTGTCACTGACACTTGCTACTGATTCTTTGGGTAAGTTGACCAGTTCAGTATTTGGACACAACCCAATTTAAGGATCAGGTTTCTTTAAACACAATTATGCTGGGGATGATTACACACTCACACTTTTAGATGCGATAGGAACTGATTGAGTGTATGGATAGCAACTTATATTGTCTATCCTGAGCTCTGATGAGTGGATGTGTGGAATGGAATGGGCCATGGGATTACCCATATGACTTCCCTTTGGCACCCTGTGGTGTTTTGAATGAGAATGCCTCCCATAGGCTCAAATATTTGAAAGCTTGGTCCCCAATTAGTGGAACTGTTTGGGAAGGATTAGGAGGGGTGGCCTTGTTGAAGGAGGTGTGTCAGTAGGAGTGGCTTCAAGGTTTCAAAAGTCCATGCTGGGTCCAGTGTCTTCTCTGCTTGCTGTCTGTGGATCAGGGCATAAAGCTCTCAGCTACTGCTGGAGCACCATGTCTGTCTGCTTCCCACTTAATCAAGGACTAACCCTCTAAAACTGTCAGCAAGCCCCTGATTAATGTCTTCTTTTATTTATAAGAGTTGCCTTGGTCATGGTGTCTCTTCCCAGCAGTAGAACAGCAACTAAGACATAACCTATGCTGTTGAATTTGCATATATTAAAATTGCATATGCTAAAATATGTCTTTGTTGTACATACAATTTCAGAGAGGGACTTAAAAATGTTTTATTTTCATTATTTTTAAGTGTGTGTGTGTGTGTGTGTGTGTGTGTGTGTGTGTGTGTAGGACAGAAGTGTTAGGATTCTCTGGAGCTGGAATTACAGGTGGTGTGAACTGCCCAACATGGATGCTGGGAACTGAACTCAGGTCCTCTGAAAGAACAGTACATACTCTAAACCTCTGAGACATCTATTTCTTCAGTCCCTCAGAGGGAGATTTTTGCCAGACAAAGAGTAGAAATCTGTTCAAAGGACCCATCAGCTGGCCTTTGTTAGATTTAATGTAGTCCAGGGTAATAATTATTTCAGAGTTTAACAATGGTGACATTTTCCTAGTTAGTAGTCTTTGATGAGCATGAACCAGAATGCCAGTTCACATTGAGAACACAGTTATTGTATATATTAGAATAATGTTCCCTGCAGATCACTGGTAACATTCCTGTAGGCAACTTAGATGAAAAGCTGACTTGTATTCTAAGGGAAATTCTAATTATTCACCATGAAATCACGCTAGATCAAGGACATTAACTAAAAGAGTCTGGTGGGCTAGTAATTCATTTCTGAAGCAAGAGAATTCTTCCATTGGCCTGTGTTTTGTGGGAGGACTTGAAGTGTAGCAGTGGGGAATTGCATGGACTGGATGATGCATGAAAATTACTTTCATGAATTCTCCTTCTGCCCACATGCTCACAGGAACTGAATTTATGTGAGCTTCTAAGGGAAGTGCAAGGGCTTCAGTCCCCTGAACAACAAGCTTTGACCCAGCAGGAAAAGCTTCAGTACATAGCCGAACAGGGTATAGCATTTCATTCTGTTGCTGTGTTTTTCCTTTGTGTGTCCTTGGACTCTGCCAACCTTCCCTACTTCTTTGACCAAGTCTGTGGTCCAAGTAGGAGAAAAAAAAAAAATCCCATCAGAGTGAGAAAAAAATCAGAGTGAGAGTCACTACTCAACAGACATGCAAGAGTCTTGGGTTATATTTTCCTTTAAAGGGTCTCCTTCCAGCTCTTTCTTAAGACACACCAGAAACCCCAAGACAAATTAATTCTCACAGAATCCTTCTTCTCCTACCTCAGAAACATGGTAGAGGGATCCTATGATTCGCCATTTATGTTCCTAGTTACATCACTTGTGAGATCTAATTTATGAGTTGGCAATACTTTTCTTTTACATAAAGAACCACAATAGTAAATATCTGTTGGACTGTGAGACACAGTCTCTGTCAATTCTGCCCCTAAAGGAAGGAACACATGAGTGGGTAAGTATGGCCATGCTCTAATGCACTGACGTGCTATAGGTACCCAAACTTGAGTTTCTTTTTCTTTTTTTGATCTTATCACGTCAAATGATTTAATTAAAAAAAAAATCCCTAACAGGTATACTCAACCACTTGGATTTTAGTTAATTCCAGATGTAGTCAAGTAGACAACCAAGAATAACGATTACAAGTCCACCCCTTGTCAACTTGACACACAGTTGTTTGTTTTTAAGTCATACTTAATTTTCAAATGAAAATAATAACTAGGGCATACAAATTTGAGTTTCATATCATCTCCATGTAATGATTCCTTTGGACATTTTTAACCACACAGAAGTGAACTTTAAAGGGGGACCACTATAGATGTGGAAAGAGAAGAGTGGGGGCAGGGAGGGAGATAAAAAAGAGTAGGGATTGGGTGGAGTGTGATCAAAGCACATAATGTGTAAGCATGGAAATCTCAACTGAACCCCTTGTGTATAATTCATAAATACTTATATAGGGTAGACATAAAATCATTCTAAGCTCATGAGCTAAATAGAAAGAGACAACAGGCTATGGCTGCCTGATCCCTGTTCACCTGTTTCACCTTTTTTCCTCTTGCTTCTGATCTGGTGACAGGCAGTAATAGGACAGATTGCTTATTTCATGTATAGAACTTGGGTGGAGGTGGGGCCATTTAAACAACTATGCTTATGGGTGTTACGATAAGATGTACTGGTCAATTCCTAGTTTAGCTTCATGTTGCACATCCTTTCTGAGCACTGGTTTCTTTGTCTATAATTCATGCTCCTCATTGGACAAAATGTATTCAAAATACTCAGCGTGATACCTGCCTTATAGTATGAATGCCACAGATAGCAGGTACATAACTATTACTGGAGGACCCACACTTTCCATTTCTTAATGTCCACTCCTCTTTATTCTGGGCAGATCAGTCTTCTCTCTGAGACTCAGTTTTTCATTGAAGGGACTTTGGGGACTATGGCCAACCTCACATCTAAAAATAGCTGGGATTTTTTTCCTGCCTGTAATGTATTAGAGACAGTCACTATTTTATTTTATTTTATTTATTTATTTATTTATTTTTTTTGGTTTTTCGAGACAGGGTTTCTCTGTGTAGCTTTGCACCTTTCCTGGAGCTCACTTGGTAGCCCAGGCTGGCCTCGAACTCACAGAGATCCGCCTGCCTCTGCCTCCCGAGTGCTGGGATTAAAGGCGTGCGCCACCAACGCCCGGCAAGTCACTATTTTATAAAAGTATTGGCTATAAGAATTGCCCTTGGAATTTTGAAAGTTTTTATTCTGTCAATTTGTGTTTACCACAAGGAGCATCAACTCATTGCCTGATTTATTTCTGAGTTTCCTGACACAGTGCGAAACAGACTCCTTTTGGATTCCCAGGGGCCAGGCATTGCTCTCTGAAGAACAGTCTGGCATTCACTGAGCCCCTTCCTACCTCAACAAGGACACCACGAGGTCTACAAAGCTCATTAGAGCCCAGGTGAGAAAAGGTCCATGAAATGAGAGCGCCTCCACATGCAGCCAGCCAGCCATCTCCCCCAGCGAAGCGAACTGTGCCATCCAATTATTTCCAATTACAATTGCGTTTCTTTCTTTAATGTTTTCTATGCCGATATCCAAGCTGTTAGTGAAGCAGCCCCTGCTTTATGATCCCCATTGTTGCAACTTGCTGCGCTTAATTGCTTTGTCTCCATAACAGACAGATATTCTGAACAATTAGACAATAATAAGGAAGTGAGATGAGGGAAGTGACTGAGATTCCTTCATTTTAATTAGGCTGATAGTGCACCCTACAGCTCCGAATCAGGGGTAAAGTGCTATTTTCAATAGCGTTCAATAACATCCAACTAGAGCTAATAAATTTATATTTCTAATGCAAAAGAATCCCTCTTCAGTTTCCACCAATCCTTGCATTTTTCAGAATGATAATGTTGGCTCTGCACACGGCACTCCTCACCTTCAGAATCCCCCACACTGCGCCTGCTCTTCCCCAGCACTCCTGTGGGATGTAGAGGGGCAGCGGATTGCCTGCTACTTCCTTCTCACAGATGTAGGGACTTGGCCTGACCAGGGCTGGTGAGGGAATAAAGAAAAGATAACACATGGCACATAGAAAAACTGGAATTTGAGTGTGCTCGGCTTTCTGATGGAGAAGCCTTAGTATCATGGAGGCTAAGAATATTTATTATATACAGTTGATCAGAGAGGTGGGGATGTTGCATACTCCTGAACAAGGAGATGAGGTTATTACACATTGGTAAACAAGGTGGCAGGGTTATTATATACAGTTGGATCAAGGAAATGGGTTTAGCCAATCTCTGTAGGAGCAGTCTCTGAAGGGGATTTGGCTTAACTGTTTTGTAGGGAAACAATCTTCTGGCTGTAAATATCCAGGGGTGAGGTGGGGGAAGCTGTAGTGGACATTTTCTGCATGCCCCAACAATATCTGTACATGATGGCAATGGTTTGTCAAGAAATTAATGTACCTAAAAATGATGTACTTTATTCCCATGAGGAATGAGGTAGATGGGAACCTATTATCACTTATTTCCTTATAATAATCAAGCACAAATCATTTTTCTATTTCTTCTGTTAGGCAAAGAATACTTCAATGTCTATAAACACATTCCCCTGATTTTGCTTTCACAAGAAATATAGTATCATTTAAAAAGATACAAGTGTTCAGAAAAGGGCCAAAACAGAACCAAAAATTACTTTCATAACTTCAAAGAATACTGTTAAATTTGCAATATGGTGTTAGACTTTTACACACACACACACACACACACACACACACACACACACACACACACACACGAGAGGAGAGACAGGTTAGTTCTTTACGAATAGTCTCATTTCTTATTTATTTACTGTTACATAAAGATTATTTTCATTCCATTGCAAATTTTTAGGGTCACAAAATGTACAATTGAAAATAAATTAAGATATCCAACTACTTTTGTAATATTAAATGTCAAGTTTTTCTTTCACGTTCTTGCTTGTAGTGGGTAACTGCTGTGAGCAGTCGTGTATCTGTGAATATTTCCTTAGCAGATACTTCCTTGGAAATAACTTAATAACTTAAAATTTCTGTCTTGATACTCAAAATGCTTCCTAAGAAGTTGTGCAAGTCCTGTTTTCACTAGACAGAGATGAGAATTTGGGGTTTATCTTTCCCCAGGAGCGCTGATTAATTTTTTCCCTCTCCTAGGTGAACTTTCTGCATATTTTGCCCATTTTCTGTAACATATTAATATTCTTTTTTATTTTTTAATAAATTTATGCATTTATTTTACATCCTGGCCACAGTTTCCCCTCCCTTCTCTCCTCCCAGTCCCTAACGCCAGTCCCCATTCTGTTCCCACCTCTTAATCCACTCCTTCATTTCTGTTTAGGAAAGGGTAGGACTCTCATGAGTTATCAACAAAACATGGCATATCAAGTTGCAGTAAGACTAAGCACCTCCCCATGTATTAAAGCTGAGCAAAGTGACCCAGTATAAAAAGTAGGGTTCCAAAAGCCAGTAAAAGAGTAGGAGACAGTCCCTGTTCCCACTATTAGGAATTCTACAAGAGGACCAGGCTATATGACTGCAACATATATCACAGTGCCTAAGTCAGTCCCGTGCACACTCCCTGGTTGTCAATTCAGTCTCTGTGAGCCCCTATGAGCCTAGGTTAGTTGATTCTGTGAGTTTTCTTGTGTTGTCCTTGACCCCTCTGTCTTCTACAATCCTTTCTTCAGGATCCTCTGAACTCTGCCTAATGTTTGTCTGTGTGTCTACATCTGTTTCCATCATTTGCTAGATGAAAACTCTCTGATGACAATTGAGCTAGGCACCAATCTGGTCACAGGAGATGGCCAGTTCAGGTTATGTCTCCACTATTGTTAGAAGTCTTAGCTGGGGTCATCCTTATATATTCCTGGGAGATTCCCTTGTGCCAGGCTTTTACCTGATCTCATGATGCTCCGCTTTTCCAATAGTCTCTTTCAGTACTCTCACCCTCTGCTCCCCTTGCTCAAGTTCCTGTCCCCACCTGTCTTTAGTCCACTCATGAAATCTCTTCTATTTCCCCTTCCCAGGGAGATTCAGGGGTCACCCCTTGAACCCCCCTTGTTACCTAGTCTCCTTGGGCCTGTGGATTGTAGCATAGTTATCCTTAATCTTACAGCTAATACCCACTTAAGGGTGAGTACATACCATGTTTGTCCTTCTCGGTCTGGGTTACTTACTCAGGATGATTTTTTTTCTAGTTCCATCCATTTGCCTTCAAATTTCCTGGTGTCCTTGTTTTTAACAGCTGAGTAATACTCCATCGTGTAAATGTACCACATTTTATTTATCCATTCCCCAGTTGAGGGACATCAAGGTTGTTTCCAGGTTCTGGCTATTATGAATAAAGCTGCTATGAACATAGCTGAGCAAGTGTTCTTGTGGTATATTTGAACATCCTTTGGCTATATGCCCAAGAATGGTATAGCTGGGTCTTGTGGTAGGTTGATTCCCAATTTTCTGAGAAACTGCCACACTGACTTCCAAAGTAGTTGTACAAGTTTGCACTCCTGTCAGCAATGGAGGAGTATTCCCCTTGCTCTGCATTCTTTCCAGCATGAACTATTGCTTTATATTAATGTTATTTTCATTGATTCATATTTTATATTTTATGCTAAGGATTTTACATTTTTTATTAGTGAAAACATCTCTTTCTTCCTGGCAACCATTGTTTTCCCATTTAAAATAGACTCATGGGGCTGGAGAGTTGGCTCAGCAGTTATGAGCACACGTTGCTCTTGTAAATGACCTAGGTTTGCTTCCAAGCACCTTTATGGTGACTCACAACAATTATTAACTATAGTTCCAAGGGCTTTGATGCCATTGATCCTATAGGCACACACATTCATGTTGCCCTATTACTTTCTCTGTGACTTCTCATGCTCTTCTACTTATTTGTGGAATAGTCTGTGTTATACTGATTTCTCCTTTCCTGGACACACAGAGGCAACACTACTCTGCTCTCTTACCCCAGAAGTTTGTATACATAGTACTTTCTGTGTAGCACAAGTTAGCCTGAAATTGTCTGTGTTACCAAGGTTGGTCTTGAACTCATGATCCTCCAGTCTAAGTATCTCAAGTTCTTGGGTCACAGGTGAACAGCACCACATCTAGATCAAAGCTTGTTCTTTACCCGTAGAATTACATTAGAAAACATTAACAGAAAGATGTCTAGAAAATTTCCAACTATTTGAATATAATATATTCTACTTCTAAATAGTACATGGGTCAAACATAAACAGAAAAAGGAAATGAGAAAGAATTTTGAACTAAGGAAGGATGGTACAGTGTACCAAAATGTGTGGATCCTGTTAACACAGTACTTATAGGGGGATTCATAACAATAAATGATTTTATTTGAAAAGAAGAAAAGTCTTAAATATGTTATTCAGCTTTAACCTAAATAAATAAGCAAAATAAGACCATCTTAAATCCTACATAAACAAAAATAAAAGCACAAGGAGGAAATTCAAAAGATATGACAAACAAACCGATATTAAGGTCAGTGGAACAATTACTTGATTATTTTAAGATAGCTGATTCTTTGAGAAAGCTGAAGAATTCCTAGTTTGCTATAGAGCTTTTAAATTTTATCTTTATTTTTAAATTATGTGTATATGTGTGTGTCTGTGGGTGGGTTATATACATGAGGTACTGTTGGTGGCCAGGAAAGTTTGCCAGGTCCCTTGGAGTTGGAGTTACAGGCAGTTGTGAGCATCCTGTAACATGAGTGGTGCGGACTGAACTCAGGTCCTTTGCAAGAGCAGTATGTGCTCTACATGCCTCTCTATGGCCCCTGGAGTTTTCTTTTTAATATATCATGCATAGGTGTCAGCCTTTGTTTTCCTGTACCATCTCACATTTCTTCAGAGGGCTCATAGGATGGCTTATATTGATTGACTTTCACCTATCAACAAATCTTATTTTTCTCGTGTGGATCTGTGGGTTGTACATTTTCTTCCCACTTACTAGTCTGAGTAAGTTTTTATTTGGTATTCAGTTTTAAATAATGTTTTCACTCAGTTAAAACATTGAGACTGACATTTTCTCAGCATGTAAGTGATAGCTGTCTGTGCTTCATTTTGGATAATCGCTATGGTTGCCTTCAAGATCTGCCTGTCAAATATATTAATCATACTCATTTTTTTGTTACAGATCTTTATATTTTTCATCTCTAAAATTTTATTTTGGATTGTTTTTATGTTTTATATCCTGCTGAACTTTTCTTTTCCATCTTGAACATCCAGATGATGTTCTGTACTTTCTATATATGGTGAACTGTACTTTCTATATATGTTTTCTTGAAATTTTTTTTTAGGTTATATAATTCTTTGCATATTTGGTTAGAATTTTATATTTTAATTCTTTAGAAGTTATTTTATTTTATGTGTGTGGGTGCTTTGTCTGCCTGTGTGTTTGTACACCATTGAATATGCCTACTGCCTTCAGAGGCTAGAAGAGGACACACGATCCCCTGGAACAGGAGTTACAGATAGTTTTGAGCCACCAGGTGGGTGTTTGGAATTGAACCTGGGTTCTTGGCAAGAGCAACCAATGCTCTTAATCACTGAGCCATCTCTTCAGCCTTCTTTATTTCAATTCTTAATGGACATTTATAATTGGACACACTTATGGTATACAGAGTGATGTTCTGTGAAGTGTATAATATGTAATGATCCAATCTTAGAGATTGACATCTTTATCTTTCAATTTTGCTTATGTATAAATACATTTATATGTATGTAATTATATGTATGTATATAATTATATATATGTATATGAATTACTTTTTTGGGGAATATTGAGATTCTTATCCATGAGCTCTTTTGAATTCTTCAATCATTGATTTTTACCCGTAATACCCTGCTCTACTTACAGAGTGTTAGAAGTTACTATCCATGTGTATCTCCACCTATGTAGTCTATTATCTGTCCTGTCTTCATTGCTCTGTCCCTAGAACTCTTCCCAGGTCATGCTAACTATTCTGCTTGGTATTTCATTGAGATCAACTTAAATTTTTTTAAAAATTTACTCTTTGAGAATTTTATAAAAGTATACAATATATTTTGATCACATCAACTTTCAAAACTTCCCACATGCATGTAAGACTATGAGGTATGTGCCTTTTTGTGCCTGGAAGGGCAGTGAGCACCTGGAATCCTTCTGTCTCTTTCCCTTCCATGCTGGGGTTGTATACATGAGTCTCCATGACCAACTTCTTACATTTGTGCTGAACAACTGAACTAAGGTTCTCATGCTAGAACAGCAAGCACCTTACCCACTGAACTATCTTCTTGGGCCCCTTTTATGCTCTTTGTGGGGATGAGTCTTCATGGTGGACTCATACCTCCAGTTTTGTGCTATGGGAATAGCTGTACCAGAGCCATTATTTAGCTCTGTCTCTTGGTTAGCTGTTGGTTGGCCCTACAGCCTGTTAAGTTTTAAAACAAAAGTCCTGAAAATTACTGAGAAACAATTAATTCAATGCCTTTAATTTATAGATGAAAATATTGAGATTTGGCATGATTAGTGATAATGGTGGTAGTGTGAGAGGTGACTTACTTAGTCACAGAGCTAAATAACCTAATTGCTGAGGCCATCATTGTGGTCTCCTCATCTGATGCTGCCAACTAGTTAATCAGAATATGTGTACTGTCACCACATTATTGATTTGATTAGTAATTACTCATAAACATGAAATAATAACGAACAAAAACATGGTGCAAAGGGCCTTCACTTAAAATATGGCAGTATGTCAGGTAAAGATTCACAGAGTGATACATAAACAAGCCATGTCAACTGAAGTATTTTCAAATGCAGGATCCTTTTGTAAAATATTCCATATTGTGTATATATAAAATAATGTTATATGTGATATATAAGGAGTAGAAAGCTTGTTGCAGTGAAGGAAATTAATATAGCACCATCTCACATAGCTATATATTATCTGTTGTAATAATAGCTATAATGGTAGGAATCCAACATGCTGTATGGTTGTTTTGTTTTGAGACAGGGTTTCATGTAGCTTAGGCTGGCCTTGAACTTGCTATGTACCTTCCTGAGTCCATCTTCCAAGTGCTGTGATCACAAGTGCGTGTCACCACACCTGGTTTATGGGGTATTGGGAATCAAAACCAGGGTTTTGTGCACTCAACCACCTGAACTATATCCTTAGCCCCATGACACTTTTTATCATCTATAGTTTTCATGTTGTACATTAGATGTGTGGACTTTTCCCCCCCACATATCTCTTACTCTATATCTTTTGTCAGAACTTTCACTTCCTTCCTGTCCCATTTACTTTCCATCAATAGTAACCAATGTTTTGTTCTCTACATGTGTATTTGAGTATGTTTTAGAGTCCACATATTAATGAGATCATGTGATACTTCTCTTTCTGTGTGTTGTTGATTTCACTTAACTCCAAATTTATCCATTGGTAGCTGATGGACAGAATTCATTCTTTTGTAGGGTTGAATTATATATATATAAAATTTAATAAACATATAAATATATATCTTTAAATCCATCCATCCACTGATAGATACTTAATGTGTTGCCCTGTCTACCTTGATATTTTAAATGTTTCAATAAATATGGGAGTACAGATATCTTTAGAGGGGATGGTATAATCTTTGCATATATATCCAGAAGAAGAGCTTCTGTGTAATTATTCTATTAGTTTATTTTTTAATGAGTTTATTTTTGTGATGTGTATGAATGTTTTGTTTGGGTCATGTCTGTACATCACATGTGTGCAGTGCTCACAGAGGCCAGAAGAGGGCATTGGATTCCCTGGAACTGGAGTTACAGATGGTTGTGAGCTTCCATCTGGATGTTGGGAATAGAACCCAGGTCCTCTGGAATAACAGCCAGTCCTCTTAATTGTTGAGCCAATTAAAGAAGTAATATGCATAACATTTTCAAATGTTAATGCATATAAAATGTTGGTAAAACAAATATTAAGAAGGAGATAAAACATTAGCACAAAGATCCCAGTTAAGTAGTTCAGGGGATTTTAATTTTCTTTGGGGTTTTCTCCCTTAGAGGCCTTTTATAAAATATAAGAAAACGGTATGACATTTAATATGATAAGAAAAAGTTATTGGTTTTGAATGTTATGCTGATGACATTAAACAGTTTAGATAGCAGAGGACAAAATGAGGGGACCGTAATGATATCAAGGAAGTGCATAATAATGATCTTCAGTGCCCCAAGGGAGATGTGGGAGATTCTATGTGTATATCTTAGAAATGAGAATGGATGTTTCTTATGATCTAATCTGAGGTTAAAATGTACCTATTGATTGATGCTTTCAAAGGTCTGCAGTGCACAAAACTCTTCTCAGAGGTGAAGGTTTCTTCATGCCACAGATAAACGGTATAAGTTGGGGAGCCTGTCAGAAGTAATCATTTGACAACGAAATCATAATAAGCTATGGTAATTCCAGGCACATTTTGAAGCTGCTAGAAATGGTGAAGTTGGTGTGTTTGTTTCTCACGTCACCCAGAGAAATGTCAGCTCAGAGTGAACCTGAAATTATGGATGGGAAGAAGATTGAAGCACTCAGGAGTGTATTCATGATTTTAAGTCACAGTAGTGATGGTGGCTCTCTGGGATTAATAGCTGGAGTGCCTTTTAGTGCTATTCTGATGGAGGAGAATACAGATATGTCATTACTGTTGAGATACAATGTTCTTACTGAATCTGAAAGTGTGGTGATTAAGAAGGTCATCTGGGTCAGAGATTGAGTTATGGACAAAAAGGGAGAGTTTTGAGAAGAACATGTCAATATGTTCACCCCTGTAGTCCCTCCCATCTCTTAGGAGGATAAGGTAGGAGGATTATGAGTTCCAGGAGTATCTAAGGAGATTCTGTTGCAAAACACACAAAAGCAAAAGTGGAAAGCCTTGTTTTCAGTGGAATTTGCTTTCTTGTCCAACTGACTTGGCCTTAAAGTCGCCTGCTTTGCCATAAGCAGGCACATGTAGCTAAGCTATGACATGTCTATATTCTTGAAATGTGTTGAGCACATCTCATTGTTTTGTCTGAGAAAGAAATTCTACTTGACATTGTTCACTACTCCCTCGTCTCAGGGTAGGACTCTGACTTACTAGTCTTTGGACCAGCTTGTTGAATATTTTTCCACTGCCGTCTCTAGCCCCTATCTTCTGTGATAACATCTAGAGACTTTCTTCATGACCTCCCATACCCATGTTTTGTCCTTCTCCGAGTCAACTCTACTATTTCCTTCATTTTTCATTTTTCCAGGATCAGACTTACCTCCCTAACCTAACTGTGGACCTAACTCCTGAGACTGAAGTCACTTTTTCTAAGCATTCTGTAGCCCTCCACATCTCTCATGTGTGGTGATGGCTCAGTTCTACAGAATGCTTTCCCTGACATCACAGTCCTTAGTGCATTTGCAAAACTTTCATAGGTTTTACTTTATGCTTTTGAAAACACACAATTCCCTACAGGAAGGAGGGAGAGATTGCTTTTCCTTTGCTTTTTCGACATAAGGTACAACTGACTTAGAATTAATGTTTTATACATATAATCAGGAAAATGCTGGTTTTAAGAGTATTAACTTTAGAGTGGTGAAATCAGTATTTCTTTATTTTCCTTTTTATCAGAGTCTCATGTAGCCCAGGCTAGCCTTTAGTTCTCTATGTAGCAGAGGATGACTTTGACCTTCTTATCCTTCTGCCTCTACCTCCTGAGCAGGCATTACACCATCAGACCTGGTTTTATGCAGTGCTGAGGATCGAGCCTAGAGCTTTGAGCATGATAGCCAAGCACTCTACCACCTGAGGTATTTCTTAAAATTGAAGATGTTGAAGATTTATTTTTTGGAGGGGTCGGTGGGAATTGGACATGATCATACTACATTGCATACATGTGGAAAATTCTCAATGAGTAATTTTTTAAAATAAGTTTTTTAAAAATTGAGTAAAAAACAGTACCTTCAATCATGGGTCTGGGGAGCTAATGGTTTAGAGTAGATGTAACCAATCGTCTTATTAAAATAAGAAACACAGAGCCAATGTAAAAGAGAAAGCCGAGTGGTCAGAGCTCAGAGATAAAATCTTACCTCCTGCAGTGCTCCTAACTTCCCCGAGAGAGAGCTACTTCCTGTTTGTCTGTGTTTAAATAGTCTTTCTGTTCTGCCTTCTCATTGGTTGTAAACCCAACCACATGACTGCCTCATCACTGCCTGTAAGTACCGCCCTCCAGGTCTTAAAGGCATATGTCTCCAATACTGGCTGTATCCCTGAACACACAGAAATCTACCTAGCTCTTCTAACCACCACGCTCTTGCTATGGCTCTAATAGCTCTGACCCCAGGGCAACTTTATTTATTAACATAAAATTAAAATCACATTTCAGTACAAATAAAATATCACCATATTTCCCCTTTTCTATTTTAATAAAAAGAAAAAGGCAAAAGGTTATAACTAACCAAAGAAAAACTATATACAAAAGTACAATAACTATATACAATATATACAAGTAACAAATACCTAAACGATGTCTAGTCCATTTGTATTTGACAAACCAGAGAAAATAATTCCCTTATCTATCCTATTTTAGTAAGTCTAAAATGTATCTAATTCACTTTCTATCCTAATTAATCTTCAACTATAACTAACTAATCTTCAACTCCCTCAGAGACCCAAGAAGGAAATAATATTAGCTAACAAAAATAAAAACAGGAAGTGCACAAAAGCAACTTCCAAAAATTTTGTGAGTTGACAGAAACAGCCAGCTGCCTGGACAGTCACCTGAGGTTTCTCCGCAGTGTTGGGGCATCATCTTCAGCCTATAGGCTTAGCGTATCTGACAGACTCATTTGTGATGTAGGATGTACACAAGGTCAACAGTTCAACCTCACATTGGGTGAGAGCAGTCCATGTACCAGAAACACCTGAATTCCACTAGTGTCATGTCATGATTCAGGATTTTAAATTCTGGAAATTGTTGATGGTTTTTTAATTCAGCTGTCCATTCTTCTTGGCTGTGTATGTATGGCTTCATCTCAGCATCCCCTTCTTCTCCACATCCCTCTATTAAATGCCAGTCTACTGTTGAGAAGCGTGAGCTTTCAGTTGCTGTTCCATTGCACAACAGAAGCCATCGGCCCATTGCCTGTTCAGCTGCCTTCTAAGAAAAGGGTACTGTACCTTTTCCAGATTGTGAAGCCCACTTCAGGGATGGTGCCATATTGTCCTGGCCTCAGAAGATGCCTTCTGATAAAGCCATAACCACACTTGTTTTGGCAGGAATCGGTAGTCCTTTGTTTCGTGTTCTGTCTGTCCATTTTGTCCTTTGTTGATCTACATTCGTTGGTCCAGTGTTTTCCCTTACCACACCTTCTGCATACTCCAGAAGGAAGGGGCATTCTGTTGCCATTGTTCCTTGAAGAAACATTGCTTCTAGGAATGACCTGTTTACAGTCCCTTTTAAAATGTCCTTGCTTTCCACACCCAAAACATCTAACACTCCTCAAACCTTTTGAAATTACTTCTCCTACCCACGTATCATCATGCTCATCAACCTCAACATTAATTGTTTCTCTAATCCAATCTTCCAAAGGTGCAGATCTTGCCCTTAATGGCCTGATTATTCTTTTACATGCTGCATTTGCATTCTCAAATGCCAAAGCTTCAATTATTGCCTTACTAGCTTCTGATCCTGAGACCATTCTGTTTACTGCTGAAGCCAGTCTTTCTAAAAAATCTGTGAAAGATTCTTTTGGGCCTTGCATAACCTTTGTGAATGACTCAGGTTTTTTTCCTGGTTCCTCAACTCTGTCCCATGCATTCAAGGCTGCCATTCGACATAAAATTAGGGTTTGAACATCATATAAACATTGTGTTTGTATTGAAGCATATTGGCCTTCTCCAATAAGCTGATCCTGACAAACTTGTATTCCTTTATCCCTCCATTGTTTTTCTACGTTTCTAGCTTCCTCCTTAAACCACGTTAGAAATTGAAGTCTCTGGCTGGGTTCCAGAACAGCTTGTGCAAGGTCCCGCCAGTCCTGTGGTATAATCCTATTATATGTTGACCAAGAGTTTAACATTTGCTTTACATATGGGGAATGCATGCCATAAGATACTATTGCCTCCTTAAACCTTTTAAAATCCATCAGTTCAATTGGAGCCCAAATATTTTGTGTAGCCATTTGATCAGGCATCTGCTGTACGGTTACAGGATAAATTAAGGGTGACTGTGTGAAAACAGGCTTTCTTTCTGTAACCTTATGATCCAAACTTGAACCAACTTCACTGTTAATTTCTTCTGTCTGAATTTTTACAGGTTTAACAGGTTTTTCTAAAGCTGTTATCCTGGCACTTAAATCGACTATCTTTTTAAATAGTAAAATGAGAATAAGCATGGTGATAAACTGCATAATTCCCATAATACTAATCTTTTCATATAGTTGTTCCATTGTCAGACTGCCTAAAATTTCAAACAAAACCCATTCTTCCAATGTACACAGGAAACCCATTTTTTTTAATGTGGAAAAAAATTGTCTTTTAAATAGTTTCCTTTATGACTTACCAAATCTGCGTAGAACAGTAGAAATCCCAGCAAATTTCAAAAGAGCCACCTAGTGTCCTAGGTGTGAATCCAGAGAGAGAGAGAGAGAGAGAGACAGAAACAGAGAGACAGAGAGAAAGCAAGAGAGAAAGCGAAAGCGAAAGTGAAAGTGAAAGCGTAGCTGGCTAAAGCTTAAATCCAGCCACTTGTTCCCTCTTGAGCCGAGTCAAGGCTTGGCTTTACAGGCAGGGGCCCTGTTTAGCAGGGCAGGCCTGAGCTGTTTGTAGCACTGGCTTTAAGCAAGCAGCTCACAGTCCGGCCTGAGGCCAAGCAGACCTTAGGCCGGGGCTAGGGAGCCGGCTGCTCCGGCTAGGGAGCCGGCCCCAAGCAGTTTTTAATGGATTCTTGTCACGTTGGGCGCCAGATGTAGATGTAACCAATCGTCTTATTAAAATAAGAAACACAGAGCCAATGTAAAAGAGAAAGCCGAGAGGTCAGAGCTCAGAGATAAAATCTTACCTCCTGCAGTGCTCCTAACTTCCCTGAGAGAGAGCTACTTCCTGTTTGTCTGTGTTTAAATAGTCTTTCTGTTCTGCCTTCTCATTGGTTGTAAACCCAACCACATGACTGCCTCATCACTGCCTGTAAGTACCACCCTCCAGGTCTTAAAGGCATATGTCTCCAATACTGGCTGTATCCCTGAACACACAGAAATCTACCTAGCTCTTCTAACCACCACGCTCTTGCTATGGATCTAATAGCTCTGACCCCAGGGCAACTTTATTTATTAACATAAAATTAAAATCACATTTCAGTACAAATAAAATATCACCATAGTTCAGAGCATTTGCTCTGTGTTCATAAATGAGGACTTGAGTTCAAATCCTTGGCATCCAAATAAAAAAGCTGAGCATAAGCACACATGCCTATAACCCTATATCTGGAGGGTAGACAGAGGAGCTCACTGGCCAGCAAATATAACCAATTCAGGAAGCTTCGGGTTCAGAGAAAGACCCTGTCTCAAGAGAATATGGTGGGAGAGTGACAGAACAAGAGACCTAAAATCCTTCTCTCTCTCTTAGGTTCATGCATGTATGTAATACATACATAGACACACTTCTTATCCCAAACTTTTGTTGTTATGTTTTTAAACATTGCAAAGATTGGAACTTTATTTTTTTGTTTTCATTTTGTTGTTGTTTTGAGACAGAGTCTTACAAAGCCCAGATTGGCCTGGAACTCACCAGGCAGAAGAGGCTAGCTTTGAATTCCTAATCCCCCATGCCTCCACTTTCCAAGTGCTGGGATTATGAGTATGCACCACCATACCCATTTTACCAACTTCTTTTCATTTTTCGATTGACATTTGTAGCTCTTACATTATTAGAATTGGGTTCAGGCCAGAAGTTGGAGACTGTATGTATGACTTAAGACTTCAGTTTACTGCACCATAAATGATGCCTGTAAGGCAGAAGTATTGCCCTTAAAGTTCTTTTGTTAGAAAGAGAATCAAAGTCTGAAAAGCCCCAAATGTCAGCCTTAGGATGTGGCTTTTCTATGCCATAATAAGAAAATGAAGAATGATTAAGGATAACAGCACAGAGAATTCACACCATCTTAGACTGTTCAGGAAACAGATGAAATGGTGTCTCTCCAAGTTTGGAGGAACAGGGCACTCCTTCAGAAAACAAGGCAGAGCCTCTAAGTGGTTTTTCTCAACTTTCTAAGTGAAAAAGAGAACTGTTTTAGCAACTGCAAAGAACAAGGTGTTCTATTTTTCTTTTAAAGACAGAAAAATACATTTCCTAACTAATTCAAGAACAGTAGGAGTTTGCATTAGTTCCTTTCTTTGCAACCTTTCCTTTTAGCAGCATGAGAAGTTGATTTGGTTTTTCTCCACATGCTCTGGAGGGTAGTCACCCAGCCTGCTCCTAACAAATTTCCCCAGCAGGAAGCACAGGATACAAAGAGCACAGAAGAGGATGTCAGTGTGCCTTCTGGGCTGCTGACCACCTGAGTTCTTGGATACAGACAAGCAAATTTTGTATCAGCATCTACATTCGAGAACTGTAGTGGCCAGAGAGCAGCATTAAGGCTTGTTTTGAGATGTGTAGTGCTAAAACCAACTGAGATCTCAGCAGCATCCCATCTCTGCATCCCTGGCAGGGCTGGCTCAGTAAAACCTGCCTGGCTTAGATGAAGTCAGAGATAGGAGATACACAGCTCTTGTTTGCACCTGGCAAAACATAACCAGGAACCTAGGGACCTGAGTTAGATGCTATTGTTACCTGCAAGATGCAAGGAGCTAAGTTACCTAACACATCTGGCCTCTGCTTTAATACCTGTGAGATGTTGTTTATTAATGATCTTAACCTCAAAGAATTATTAGGAAGATCAAATTTATAACTAACTTAGAATGTGATGTGATATGATATAAAGGCTGTGAGTATAGATTTTGTGATCAAATCCTTGTTCATTCACTTATTTATCAGCCAAGAAATATTTATTGATACCTATTATGTTGGTTAGTTTTTTTCAGCTTGATACATGTTAGAGTTATCTGGGAAGAGGGTATATCAGTTGAGGAATTGCCTCCATCAGATTGGGCTGTAGGCAAGGCCAAGGGCATTTTTGTTATTAATAATGACTGGGGAGGGCTCTGCCTGCTGTGGGCAGTGCCTTCCCTGGGCAGATGGTTCTTGATTATACAAGAACGATAGCTGAGCAAGCCAGGGAGAGCAAACCAGTAAGCAGCATTTCCTCTATGGCTTTGTTTTCAATTCCTGCTTCCAGGTCTCTGCTTGGCTTTCTGTCTGACTTCCCTTCATGATAGAGTTTAAGCTGTAAGATAAAATAAGCCCCTTTCTTTCCATGTTGCTTTTGGTCATGGTGTTTATAACAGTAATATAAGGCAAACTAGGTAGGTAGGACATTTACTAAGGATCAGTTACTCAGCTAGGGGATGATCAGAAGAACCCATATTGAGTTTAGAGTAGTGGAGGAGACAGAAATGAAATATTTAAACAAGGCAGATTCCAAACTGTGTGAGGAATCTGTAGAAAAGATTGAGGAGAAAATATTGGCAGTGAGATCCTACTTTAGAATGGGTTGTCATGGGAGGTTAAAGTTGAGCTAGCTGCATTTTTAGAGTGTGAGCCTTGGGCTCATCAAAACTTACTTTTAAAAAATTTATTGGGGAATGGCTGTGACACGCCAAAGAAAAAATTTTAATTTTTGTGTATAACCCACTGAGTCCAACTGCCTGAATGCACATGGCTTTAGGGCTACTTGTTGGAGCATGGGCAGCCTGCCAGGGTTAAGAAAGCAGCTCCCGAGCTAGGAGTGGGAGCTCGGGAGCCCCTTCCATCTCCGTGCTGTAGTGCTGAGTGCCTTGATATTCTCCAGGTCTTGTGCTGGCAACCCTGTGCGGAGTTCATGAGTGTACTGGTCACATTGGGAACAATTATTTTCCAGCAATCTTCCATGACCTTGGGCTCTTCCGTTCTTTTTGCCCCACTTCGGCAATAGTCCCAAAGTTTTGGCAGTGAGGAGGTATCATACAGTTGTCTCATTTAGGGCTAGGTGTTTCACCATTCCTTATGCCCTGCACTTTGTGCAGTTTTGAGTCTCCGTATTAACCACCATCCACTGCATAAGAAAGTTTCTTTGACGAGGGACGAAGAGGGCATTTCTAAAGGAGGCACACAGCTCAGTTCACTCACAGTGAGTGAATCTATCTTGGGCTTTATATTCCTGTTGTGCTTGGATACTGATGCTGAGTGAGCTCACTTTGTTTTGTGTTGAAAAGTGGGTGAAAGTTAAAGTCAAAGAATTTAGGGCCTCTCTTTTTCACACAAGGTGGACAATAAGCCAAGATGTGCTTTTAGAGGCCGAAGTCAGCCATAAGGCAGTTAGAGTGTATCATTTGTACATCATAGCTGCTGAGGCACCTGGTGCATGTTCTGATCTCAAGTTCCTTACACTTCCCCCCATTACAGAACACAAGGAAGAAATCAAGAACAGAAGATTCATGGATCAGGGTGCTGTGGCTTTTGTTGGGCTTGCTGATTTGGGGTTTGGTACTCCTTCGACATGACTTCTGCCTTCATGTTTCTGCATCCTTCAGGCTCTCCCAAATGCAATGGTCCTTCAGTTAATATTCTGTCAAGATGAGAAGGTTGGAGAGAGGAAGCTTAGACAAGGTCAGAATAGCAGAGACCCATTCCCCGTAAGTTCCTTCATCTTATCTTTGTCATTCTCTTCTTCATATATCTTGGGTAATCTTTTCTACTCTCATGGTATAGAGGAGACTCTGTTCTTATTTATTTCCATACTTATAAATATTTCTTAAGACAACAAGGCTAACTTTTAAAACTTAGGGGCCAAAAATTAAGCACATTTTTTTTTTCTGTCCAGCCATTTGCCCTTAGTAGCAATGAAGGCTTTCTATGTTTGAGGGCCATGACCCCAACCATGTCCCATTCTCCCATGCTAGCAGAGCCCAGATTTGTTGGGAGGTGGATGAATGATATAACTGTTGACTACACTCATTTCAGAGCCTAAGCCAAACTCAGGTCAATCGTGTCCACAGTCTTTTTGTCACTGGTTGCTTTAAGTAGTTCCCAGCTGATAAGACACAAAAGAACATTCTCTGGAACATTCTGAAGAATAGTTCCTTAAAAAAAACAAACACACAAAAACATCCAAAACAAACAAAAAACAGAGTGAGATTGAGTCTTTCATAACAACCATGAGCCAATGGTGATTTTAAATCCAAAGGCTTTGATAATGTAGTTATTGTTCATATGTGATAGTAAACCCTTGTACACTGGTTTAATAAAATGTTGATTGGCCAGTAGCCAAGCAGAAAGCATAGGAAGGGCCAGCAGAAGAGGAGAATGCTTGGAAGAGGAGGGCTGAGTCAGGAGACTCCATCTTGCCATCCAGGGAGCAGCATGTAATGGCACAAAGGTAAAGCCACAGAACACGTGGAGACATATAGATTAACAGAAATGGGCTGAGTTTAAGTGTAAGAACTAGTCAGTAATAAATCTGAGCTAATGGCCAAGCAGTTATAATTAATATAAACCTCTGTGTGTTTACTTGGGGGATGCGAGTGGGAGAGATTTGTCCCGACCACCCACAGGCCGGGATACAGAAAAACTTCTAACTACAGTAAATTGCTTACTGTTGTATTTTGGCTGGTTGGGGAGTGCTCTTACTTGGACTCTGAGTCATCTTAATGAATAAAGTAAGAAGGGCAAGGAAAATGCAGGGAAAATAAATCTGCTGATAGTTGTTATATTATTCCCAACTGTTACTGAGAAAGGAGTCTAGAATGAGGGATTAGGTCTCTTACCTGGACAAAACACAGGGGCTCATCCAGAGCTTGCCCACTAAACTGCTTTTAATCTTTAATTTTTTATATGGAGCCTGTAGGCATTCATTCATTCTTTCTCCTGTGCTCTCCCTCTCTACCCTCCCCTTACACTCCCTCCCTTCCTTGTTCTCTCCTTTCCTTTCCTCTTCACTTTTCCCTCTCCTCCCTTGTCTTCTTCCCTTCCCTTCTCTTCTTTCCTCTTTTCCTTTGTTCTCACCCCTCTCCTTCCTTCCTAAATACTGTTAGTAGCCATAGATCATAGATACATTCTTATAGTACTCATGCTTACAACTACAAACTGTACTTTTGTTTAAAAGTAGTGACTCTGAACGTCCCTTGTTGTAGTGAATTATCTGTGTGACAGTGAATGACAGTGGGAGGTGACCATCATGGATATATGGCATGCATATCTTTAACCTATACCCAACACCAAGCCTGTAAGAGACATCTTTATCATCTCTGCACTATTTCCTCATAGAAATGGAATGCTTCAGCATGTGTATGCAAGGAAGTGACTAGTAATTAGTTGAAATTGATAAGTGAATGGATATATAATTGGCTTCCTTGTCCTGATAAATCTAGAGTAATGATCAGAAATAGGACCCAAATCCAATGTGGAAAGAGTGGGAAGAAAGGACATGTGG
Organism: Peromyscus leucopus; assembly: GCF_004664715.2. NCBI lineage: Eukaryota > Metazoa > Chordata > Mammalia > Rodentia > Cricetidae > Peromyscus > Peromyscus leucopus. The sequence continues at coordinate 31,523,479 of NC_051086.1, read as the reverse complement.
AAAATGTGGAAATGTGCCACCAAATAAAATGAAACCAATGTGAGATCTTCTGAATGTGGTTGGCGAGTCCTCATGCTCCTAGTATTACTGACCTACTAAGGAATGCAGTGAACACTAACTGTATCCACTTGTCTTGAGTTGTTTTGCATTTTCATTGAAAAGCAAGAGGATAAATAGGAACCCTCAGTTATCATATGGCACAGACTTGCCTTGGAAAGTGGGCACATTCTTTCATTTCTGTACTCCATGACTAGATTTACTTTTACGGTTTTTAAGTGCATGTGCCCCTGAGTGTGTACACATGTTTGTAGGTGCCCTTGGAGACTAGAAGGTGGCTTTAGGTCCCCTGGAGCTGAAGTTACTGGAGCTTGTGAACTGCTCAGTGTGGGTAATGGGAACCAAACTCAGGTCCTATGCAAGAACAGTATGTTCTCTTAACCACTGAGCCATCTCTTCAGCTCATAGGCTTACTGTTATCTTGCTCCAGAAGACTGTAGTCATAAACATATCCTTAATTATTGTAGCAATATCTGGAAGGGTCATTTTTACAAGCAGCAAACTCAGGGCACAGTGAAGTTCTAATGGGGCCTGGGGTCCTAGTCTTTGTCTCTCTGGCCAGGTTACTCTGGAGACAGGAGTGCATTCTTACTAGACTCTTGTCTGCCAAGGACTTGTGTACATAAACAAGGGATGCTCCATGGACAAAAATCTAGTTTAGCTACAGAATATCAGGTATGTATTTTCTTTTTTCTGTTCCAGAACTGCTTAAATATTGGGAAGCACCATGCCCTAAGAACCTGCTCTCTTGGGACTGGGTTGCAGACATTCAACTTTACCTTGAGAAACATTATCCAGACCTATAATGACACATGATTTAGGTGTGTCTGTTGCTTTCTTATATTAGTTTTGACAAATATTGTCTAGCTTGTTTCTGCAATTGTGATGTCTAGTCCATATTCCCAGAGTCCATCAAATTGTCCAAAGCCTGTCTTTGCATGGAGTTGCTGCTAGCCTGTTGGGGGTGGGTGGACAAGGGCAGACAGACTTTTGGGAGCAGCTGAGAACCTGGCTGTCTCGTGCTCCTTGTTAGAGCACCTGGAGACATTGTGTGCCAGCAGAGATTCCCATGGGACACAATTTGTCTGAGAAGCAGTGTTTTAGCCAGCCCTACATTGTTATTCTTATTTTTCCTCTCTAGGCAGGACAGGCTTTTCTCAGAGGAAAAGAAGAGTCCTACACAAGCCACCCTCCTCCTTATCTAGAATCACACCTGTCACAGATCTGTCAGTTCATCCAAAAGTCCCCGTGCTGGAACCTCCTTGCTTTGTAAACATGGCTCCTTTGAGAAATCAAACTGCTAAGGTGATAAGGATGAGCTGGGAGTGGATAATTCTGTCCGTTCTCAGCTTCTGTGAGACCTCAGGCCAGTTAGTTCCTGAAGCCTTCTGATTCCTCTTGAGCAGAAGGTAGGGGTTGATTTCCAACTTCGCTCATAGGCTGCCACTCAGTGTAGCTAGAGTTTCTCTCCAGGTCCCATCAAGCCCCTGCAGTCCCGCAGCCCACTTATAAAATAATCACTCAGAAGCTTATATTACTCAAACTGTTTGGCCTAATGGCTCAGGCTTCTTGCTAGCTAGATCCTACATCTTAAATTAACCCATTTCTATAAATCTATACCTTGCCATGTGGCTTGTGGCTTACCGGTATCTTACATGTTGCTTGTCATGGACCACGGCTGGCAGCGTCTCCTGACTCAGCCTTCTTCCACCCAGCGTTCTCCTCTTGCCTTGTCCTGTCTACATTATCCTTCCTGCCTGGCCACTGGCCAATCAGCATTTTATTTATCAATCAATCATAGCATCATACAGGACATCCCACAGCAACTCAGTATTTAACTCCACCCTATCTTCAAGTCTCTTTCCCCTTGAAGTTTTTCCCAGCCTATCCCATGGCATCCAGGACTTGGTTATTTACGTGATTTTCTAGTGCTTTCTGCATTCTCAATGTTGGTTAGTCACGTTGCTTGGACAAAATGAGAAACTTTTTCAGGTCAGGTATTATATATTTTATGCCTGTTAAAATTTCATGGTAAAATTAGAGGCTTACAAGCTGAAGCTATTGGTTTCAGTGGTCTAGAATGCTGGCTATTCCAGGATGAAAATGCAAGAATCTAGTCATTCTGAACCTTCTGAGACAAATATAGTGAAAGTGCAACTGCCATGAGCTACAGTTTACACCTTGAATGTCCCCCAAAGGATTATGTGCTAAAGGATTAATTACTACCTCGGGGCTATTGGGACGTTGGAGAACCTTGAAGAGGTGGGGCTTAGGGAACGGAAATTACATCATTATGGGATTGATTTTGAGGAATGCTTAGAGGTTCAAACCTCTTCTTATTCTTTGCTGTTTCTTTACAGATCCTCAAAACAATGCTGTCAAGTAATCGTGGACAGCCCCCAAGACCTATGAGCCAAATAAACATTTTCTCTTCATAAATTGATTACCTCAAGTATTTGTTACAGTAATGGAAAGCTAATGCACCAAGTTATTAACAACTGGCAGCATGTTCAAGTCAACAGTTGGAGGCAAATTTCAAAGAATTTTCAAATTCACTATTTCAATTCAATGTTTCAAAAATTCTTCAAAATAGGTAATGGTATCAGCATGGTATCATTATTTTATAAATGTGGAAATTTGTGTTGGTACCCTATAATAGCATAAAGCTATTCAGTAATATAGTTGGCACCTGGGTAGAATAACTCTTAAGGTCAACATTTTTGTGATAATATATTCTGTTTTCTTCAATGTTTCTTTGGAATAATATGGTCTGATTATAGTGATGAAAACCCAAAGGATGTAGATGGGAGAGTATAGACTTATGTTTAAGGGCTCAGGTGTGGGCATTTATTACATCATTACATTTGCAATTAGATGGTCAGTATTTATGTCTATAATTACTGGCTACATGACTTTGTGCAGTTTAATTAAGACATCTGGTTCTGAGACTGGAGTGATGGCTCAGTAGTTGAAGGGCTTGCTGCACAAGCTTGAGGACCAGAATTTGGATTCCAATCAATCAAGTAAATGATGGATACTCATCCATCAGAAAGTGGAGACAGGGGATTCCCAGAGCAAGCTGACTAGCAACACTAGCCTCTTCAGCCAAACCCTTTGGGTTTAATTGAGAGACCTCACCTCAGTGAGTAAGATAGAGCAACAATGGAGGAGATTCCTGACATCAGCCTCGAGCTTCCACATGGCACACTCCACATGTGCATGCATACACTCACACACATGTGCCCACACATATGCAAACATTCATGTGCATATGCCCAACAGATAGACACACACACACACAAATGGAAAAGAGGAAAAAATGGCTCTAAGCTTTCCTTTCTAAAATGAAGATCACAATAACCTTACTCGAAGGGTTATGAGTGTTAAATAATGCGTATGGCTGACTTAAGTGGCATGACGTGTGGTGGAGCTATGCAACCATTCACTGCTGTGAGCATTGTTACTGCTATTAGACCAGAATTCAGAACAACTTTGTTTGGTTATGTCTGAGAAAGAGGTTGGCTCTTTCATCATCAGTGTTTTATATTCTTCGATTGCTCTGGATTGGCTAAACCAGATTCTTCAAGAGCTGCTTTGATTGAGTCATTTGATGTGGGAAGACTCACTGTAAATCTGGATCTTTTGAGGTGGTAAGATTCACCTTTAATCTGGGCCACGCCTTCTGTTGGCAGCCTGCATAAAGGACATGGAAGAATGAAACATTTACCCTTTTCCAGCCTGTCCTTGCTCTCACTGGCAAGTTTATTCTTTCACTGTCATTAGAGTCTACTTCTTTAGGATTCTGACATATACTGAAGACTGGTGGACACATTCAGCCTTGTTTACTGAACAGCTACTAGTTTCTTAGATTTTCCATTGATAGACAACTATAGTTGGACTAGTTGGACCACAGCCTTAAGCTACTTAAACAAATTCCATATTCATTCATCCATCTATCTATCTATCTATCTATCTATCTATCTATCTATCTATCTATCTATCTGTAATACTATCAGTTCTGTTCCTCTGGAAAACTATGACTAATACTATCAGTTCTGTTCCTCTGGAAAACTATGACTAATATACATATTGGTACTAGGATTGTGGGGTATTGTTGTAACAGACCTGACCATGTGGCTCCTCCAAAAGAGCCTGGGTCACTTACTCATCTCTGCCCTCTGGACTCCACACCAATTGTGTGGGAAGATTGTGGAAGGACTTTGGAACTCTGGGCTAGAAAAGTCATGAGTTTTCAAAGCTTGGTAAGCTGTGGTAAGGACTTAGAAGATTAGAGCATAGTGCTGAGTGTGGTGCAAACAGTGCAAGGTTGGCTTGTGAAGTTTCAGAGGGAAGCAGACTCTATCAGGGCCATTTGATACTTTGAACTTTGATTTTGAACTAAGGTTCTGATTAGCTTGGGCTGCAGAGTCAGCTGTGATTAACAAGAGACTATAACCACTGAAGTAAAACCTTTGCTTTACAGGGACAATTGATGCTGGTCAGCTGGAGCTGAGAACTTCGTGAATAAGAAGAGACCAGCATCAGTGAGGTGAAATCTTGGAAGTGTTTCTTCAGGATCAGCACACAGGTGCTGTGTTCCAGAGGCAGCCGAGGTTGTACCTCATGTTGGCAGGTGAACTTGATAGTGTGAGAGTCTCCCAGGTGGTACTAGTTTTGAAGGTGTGAAGGGGTCACGGAGAACAACTGAGGCTTTGCACTGTGGGAGGCCAGGAGAAGAGGCCATTGGTGAAGTTTCAGCCTTAGCAGCAGTGGAAGACCCAGGACTGAAGGGGTCATGCAGAGAAGTTAAGGGATGGCACCATGAAATGAGCCTATGACAGGCTATGGGTGAAAGCGCAGCCCAGTTGCAGCAGAAGAACCCTGCTTTTGGAGATGACAGAATCATGGGATGACCACCAAGAACAGCAGCAGCAGTGGAGTGGAGCCAGCTTGAGCCTAGAAGACAATCGGTGTGGAGTCCAAAGGGCAGAGATGAGTAAGTGACCCAGGCTCTTTGGAGAAGCCAATAGGATGTGAGTGAATCTCAGACATTGACAGTGAGTTATTTACACTGTTGGAGTTTGGTTTTACATTGATTTGGTTGTGACTGTATCCTAGTTCTTCCCTCTTATAATAAAATAGAATTTAACTTATTTTCATCAGGAGTCCACAGTTAAGGGACTTTGAACTTTTAAAAGAGACTGGAGTTTTACAGAGTTTTTGAATATTCTAAAGAGACTTTGAACTTTTAATAGTTTGAATTCTTAAAAATTGTGGTGGTTTTAAAAGTTGGAATGTTTTATATTGTGATAGTATTAGTGTGTGATCTTGAGATGAACAGGAAAGGAAAGGTTATGACTAAATTGTGCTGGCTCGTTTTATGTTAACTTGACACAAGCTAAAGTCCTCTGAGAGGAGGGAAACGCAACTGAGAAAATGCCTCCATAAATCCAGGTGTAGACAAGCCTGTAGAGCATTTTCTTGATTAGTGGTTGATGTGAGAGGGCCCAGAGTAGTAGCACTGGTCTGTCCAGAACCCTTCTAAACAGCCTCACCATAGCGGGGTGTGAGCAAGTCAGAAGGCAAGACTGATTTGTGGTATAGTTTTTGAGGAGCAGGTGCTTTGCTGTTCCACATAGCTCAGAAAAATCCTCCTGAGATGCTGTTTTTTTTCTGATAAAGAATTTGTACTCAGGCTTGGAAGTTTAATTGAGTGGTAGGAAAAGAAAAGAATAAAATCTATCAATGCAGTACTGTTCATCCAGAAAAAATACTGAGTAAAGGATGGAGGAGCTAAGGAGATGACTTGATTGGCTAAGTACCTTCCATGCAAGTATTAGGATCTGAGTTCATACTCCCAGCACTCAAGTGAAAGGCCAGATGGGTGACATACACCTGTAATCCTAACACTGGGTAGACAGAGGCAGAAGCATAACAATCAGATTTACCAAACCACTGTTAATCACTGAGAGATTCAGTCTCAAAAACTTAGATGGAGAGTGTTAGAGGTTTGGCTATTATGGTTATACTCATATTATGTGCATTTTCATTCTTTCATATTTTCAGTAAGATTTCCCACACCATGACAGGCTCTTGTGGAGTATATTTAGCACATTTGCAGTATTGTATAGTGGTTGGAACAAATCATCAAAATTTCTCCAAGTATTAGATAATTTCTTGCAATGTTTATTTTCAACTGTCTTGGTTTGAATGAGAAATGGCCCCCATATACTCAGATATTTGAACATTGGGTCCTCAGCAAGTGGTGCTACTTGGAGGAGGTTATGGAACCTTTAGAAGGTTCAGCCATATTGGAGGAAGTACATCATTGGGGGCGGGTTTTTATGGTTTATAGCCTCATTCTACTTCCTGTTCCCTCACTCTCTGCTTTAGACAGTGTATAGGTGAAATTCGATCAGATAGCTTCCTGCTCCTAGCATCATACCATGTCTCCCCTGTCATGATAGACTGTAGCCCTCTGGATCCAGAAGCCAAAATACACTTTTTTATTTTTGGTCATGGTACGTTATTACATCAAAAGAAGCAATTAATAAACTAGCTTTCCTTGATAAATAGCACTATGATGAAAAACTTTTGGAGAACAGGACTTGCTTTGATTTTATGTTTATTACGTGTACTCACAATGAAAGTCATCATGTGAGTGTCTGTTGAGAGATTTTTCTCTAAGTGTTTGTATATTCTTTCTTTTCTCTACTGGTGAGAAAGTCTTCTTCATAATCTTCATTCACAGTGGTTTGTTAGCTTCTCTGAATCATAAAGACCTAATGCCTGCCTTATTTGGATGTGCTCAAGGTTTCATTCAGCCATGGCTCACAGATCCATGTTGAGATGAGGGCATTAGCTACTTTTCTATTGCTGTCATCAAATACCATGACTACAGCAATTTAGAGAAGGGATTTGTGTAGGCTTACAGTTCTAGAGGGTTAGAGTTCATAATGGCCGAGCAAAGGTATAGTGGGCAGGAGCAAGGATCTGAGGGCTGACATCTTGAACTATAACCACAAAGTACAGAGAGTGAATTTGAAATGCTGCAGGTCTTTATAATTTCTTTCCTGCCTCCAACAAGGCCACACCTCCTAACCCTACCCAAACGGGAGATCAAGTATTCAAATGCCCGAGACTATGGGGGCATCTCCTTCAAACTACCACAGTGACAACTCACAACACTCCCTTAGAGTGGTCCTGCCCTATTTCCATTTCTGTTCCTTTGATGAAATGCACAGACTGAAAACAACACAGAGAATAAAGGCTTATTTAAGCTCACGGTTCCAGATTATAGTCAATCACTGACAGGAAGTCAAGGCAGGAACTCAAAGTAACTAGTTACATGCATAGTCAAGAGCAGAGAAAACTGAATGCATGCATGCTTTCTTGATCAGCTTATTTTTCTCACTCTTGTATAGTTCAGAGTTCAGCCCATGAAGTGGTACCACCCAAATTCAGGGTGGGTTTTCCCACCTCAACTAACCCAATACAGGAACTCCACACAGGCATATCCATGAGACAACCTGATCTATGTATCCTTCATTGAGACTCCCTTCCTAGGTGACTCTAAAGCAGTGGATCTCAACCTCCCTGTGACCCTTTAATACAGTTCCTCACGTTGTGGTGACCCCCAACTATAAAATTATTTCATTGCTATTTCATAACAATAATTTTGCTACTCTTATGAATCATAATGCAAATATCTGTGTTTTCCAATGGTTGAGAACTACTGTTCTTTATTATATCAAGTTGACATTTGAAAGCAACTTCCAAAGGCTCCATCCTCCCCCTAGACCCAGTCTGTCAGTCACTTGGGTCTAATGTCCCCTCTAGAGTTGCACTTTACAGCACTCATTGTGACTGGAGTTAAATGATTAACAGGAGAGTGGTTTCTTTGTGCTTGAACTCTAAACTGGAGTGTAGGTGGACTGTCCTCCTCTTAGTCATATTCAATGCTCAGAGGTCCACACCTGGACAGGGTGCAGAAAATATCTGTTCACTAAGTGAATGAAAGAACAGATGAATTCTCTTTCATGCATATTTTAAACATTAAAGTCTATAGAAGAGCATAAAATACAAAGAAATAGCTATTTTTATATAGAGCAATTATGCATTCATAATCTAGACCAGCTTTATAGACAATATGTGTAGAGGGCTTATTATAAGCCAAATGCTGGTCTAAGCTTTATCCACATTTTCTCTAGATTAAAGTCTATACCTGTCTTATGAGATGGATTCAACTAAAGCTGTCACCTTATATTCTTAGACAAGGACTAGAGGCTCAGGAAGGTTGTATAAATTGCATACAGTTACACAAATAGTAAGATATGGGGTTAAGATTAGATTTGTCAGACTTGAATTTCTCAGTCACCCTTGAGACCACTATAAAAAGTTACTACTAGACAACAAAATCCTTGCAGTAGTCAGAAACCTATTTCTTCCAGTTCTAGAGGCAGGATGTTTGAGATCAAGACATGCCAGTTGGGTTCTGGTTAGGGAATCTTGTGTCCTTACAAGATGGGAAGAATGAGAGCTTTGTGCTGTCTCTTTTATAAATGCACAAACTTCAATCAGAAAGAGTTCACCCTCATGAATTGGTTACTACCCAAAGCTCAATTAGGCATTGAGATTTTATCATATGATTTTCTCGGGGTATGTATGCAATCACTCCAGTGCAGTAACTCCCAGAATGTTGTCTTAGCATCAAAATAGAACCTCTTGTTGATAGCTTCCTACTCAGTGGACTTGGGTCTCTGTTTTTTTAGCCATAGTGAACAAGACTGTTTTTCCCAATACATGAAGACTTCTTGCTAAACAATCTTTCCTCAATATTTAATTACCCCCAATTGTACTATCCATTCTATTTGGGATTTTTAAATTATTATTAATTAAAAAAAATTATTTTACCTACCAATCACAGTTTCCTCTCCCTTCTCTTGTTTCCTTCCCCTACCTCCTTTCTATCCCCACCCCATTCCACTCCTCAGAAAGGGTAAGTCCTCCCATGGGAGTCAACAAAGCATGGCATATCAAGTTGAGGCAGCACCAAGCTCCTTCTTCCTTCATTAAGGCTGAGTGAGGGATCCCACCATAGTAAATAGGTTCCAAAAAGCCAGTTCATGCACCAAGGACAGATCCTGGTCCCACTGCTAGGGGCCCCATAAACAGACCAAGCTACACAATTGCCACCCACATGCAGATGGCCTAAGGTTGGTCCCATAGGCTCCCTAGCTGTTGGTCTAGAGTCTGTGAGCTCCCAGGAACTTGAGTCAGCTGTCTCGGTGTGTTTCTCCATCATGATCTCGACTTCCCTTTGCTTATATAACCCCTGCTCCCTCTCTTCAACTGGACTCCCAGAGCTCGGCTCAGTGCTTGGCTGTGGATCTCTGCATCTGCTTCCATCAGTTACTGGATGAAGGTTCTATGATGACAATTAGGGTAGTCACTAATCTGATTACAGAAGATGGCCAGTTCAGGCACCCTCTCCACTATTGCTAGGAGTCTTAGCTGGGGTCATTTTTGTGTAATTTCCTGGCCTACTTGGGATTTTAACACAAGTTTCCTGAACATTGTTTGATGTTTCTTGTGGATAGATTACTTATGGTGAGTTAAGTGTGAACAACATATGCCTATGTCTATCTAAAATTTCAGCACATTTGTGTATTTACATAGGGATAGATTCTACATACATATGTATATATCTATATATAAAAACTATCTCTATCTGGAAAGGCGCATAGCAGGGAAGAGTGAGAACAAATTGACAACAAGGTGCTGTGATCCATTCCCTTGGGAGATGTGGCAGAGTATAATGGTTATATCCATGGAATGTTAGAGGCAAACTACCTTGGTTAAGATCTTAGTTCTGACACTTACTATAATTCTGTAAGCCTAGACAGTCACATACATTGTAAGTCAGCTGATGGAATTCTTGGACTAAGTGAGCTGCCGACAGCAGACATTGAGTACCACACTTTTGGCCATATCCTTTCAGCTTAGGGAGCCTACCATCTCTTCTGATATCCTAACATCTATTGAACACTTCCTGTGCTCCCACTGTGATAAGCATATGCATTCACTGAATCTTCATAGAAACTCTTTAAAGTAGTTTCTATTATCATCTCTACTTTACAGATAAAAAAGACTTAGAGAAATGATCTTGGTCAAGCTCCTGCAGCTGGGGTATGGAAGAGCAAGTGGCTCTGGTGTAGAGGTTATAGCCCTAACCATGCTCCTCTCCTCACCCAGCCTTATAAGCCCATCTTTAGGGACCTTCATACTTGAATACCTCACCTTATATTCCTCTACTGAGCGAATTGACTTTGCTGATGCACTCTTATCTCTTGGACAGGCTTGGCTGTCCTTGCTTGCCCTCTCTCCCTCTCTCCCTCCCTCCCTCCTTCCCTCCCTCCTCAGGTTATTAAAATGTGAGCACAGATCGTGGTGATTGATGGCAGAGATGCTGATCATTTGCTGTTTCTCCTGGCTCATGGTAAATATTTACTTTTGGTTACACAGGAACAATGAAGATTCATAGTGGAGATGGATGTTGAATGTGTATACAATATTATGCTTGTCTGACTCCTTTGAACACCTAGCTCTCATTTCTCCATGCTGGAGGCTCGGGTAAGGTCCTGAAAAGTGAATTGCCTGGCTTTTCAAAGAGTACTCAGAAGGTTTACTTGCTAACTAGATTTCTTTCTTTCTTTCTTTTTTCTTACTAGAAGGCTGGAAATCTGAATGTCTCTCAATAATTTAAGCTCTACTCAGGAGCTGTCAGTCACACACATGCCATTGATGACATTATTTACCTGTTATCCTTTAAATTGATTAACTTTTTAATTTAGCCTTCTCTGAGCAATCATGCGCAACTCTATGCCATGGATGTGATACAATTTCACAATGCTACACTGTGTGTGTGTGTGTGTGTGTGTGTGTGTGTGTGTGTGTGTTATGACTATTAAATGGAAAATCATTCTTTGTGTCCTTGTGACTATGTCTAAGTGGGACTAGATGACAGGTGACTTGTGGGCCTCTCCCAGCCTGGCTACTTCCTTGCTGTAGGTGGGATACCATGCAAGTGACTTGTCTTGTCTAGGTTCCCATCAACCTAGTGAGGCAGGCTCTAAAAACTCATTTTACTCTTTGTTTTCTCTTTCCAACTTGAAGAAATGTTTATAACTGAGAAGAGAGTTCATGTCAGCAGACAGGTTAATCTAAAATTTTTCTCAGTTACATAATGGCAGTTTCCAATCTTTGCTTAGAAGCAGGTTGGTGGTTCTTGTCATTCATCTGTTGTTGCTACTCAGAGAAATGCACATGAGATGAAGCACCTGAAAGGCTCTGTAATGTAGTTGGGATAGAGTCTGAGGTCTAAGGAAGATGCGAACGGGGAAAGAGACTGAGCTGCAGAGAGTTATGGGATTGTAAACTGCATTCTCAGCCCTTTGCCCATGGGTGTCTGTGGTCCCACCTCCTTACCCACTCTCGTGTTTCTGGACCCTCTTCTCATCATTTCCTTTCCTGTTATTTATCCACCCCCATTCCTTCATTTATGATGAACTTGAGAATATGCATTTATTCCTACAGATTCAATTCCTAAGGTAGATGTTATTCCCCTATATATCATATGGCTGTATTCTTTCCTGTTGCCTTTCTTTAAAAAAAAAAACACTATTTTTTGAGAGAAATGCCAACAACAACAACAACAGTTTGTTCTGGGCTAAGCTGAAAAGTACTTTGGAAAAGGGAAAACTGTTTTTGACCCCTTGGTGCTGCCCTCTTCCCCTTGTCCCTCTCTCTGCTCTGCCTCTCTCCTGGGATGGAGCTTCTGGCTCTGGAGCATGAGTCTGCAAGTTGGCATCTTCTCTGTCTTGCACATAACTTGGAGGGGCTTTGAATTAACTTGTTAAGCTCATATCCTGAACATGGAGCTATGAGGTTCAGGAAGCAAAGGGCCCATTTCCATTTATTGCACTTACAGAATTCAGATTGGAGCAGAGATGGGAATAGACTCTTCATCCCCACTTCTGCTCCTGCCTTTGGAACACTGTGGACAACAGTCCCTCTCCTCTTTCCCCTCTCTCCTCCTCCCCCTCCGTGTGTGTGTGTGTGTGTGTGTGTGTGTGTGTGTGTGTGTGTGTGTTCGTTCCCTTGCAAACATTTTGATATGGATGTTTAGCTGAGTCCTTGTTTCTAGATGGAGGCTAACATCAGCCTTCCTGATATTTTAAGTGTCATTGAGGCTGGGATAGACCTCTTCCTCACAGCTTTCCTACATTACTAGGAAGAGAAAACTCTTATTAGTCGGGCTTGCCTTAGGCCAGCCTTGGTTCTGAGCCCTCCACTGAATGCTCCTATTTAATCCTAACAGCCCACAGGCGCTGGAGTTGTCATCTTCATTTTGCAAAGAGGAATCTAAGTTGCAAAGAGGTTAATTAACTTGCTGAAATGGCAAACTGGGTTTCGAACTTTGGAAGCCTTGTGACACTGGACCCACCTTGCCCTCCACCCTCTAGCTCCTGCCCATAGCAGGTATCTACCAAATACATATTTATTAGTACTTTTTCTGACTATCAAGAGGAATATACAGATTTCCAAAGTGAGCAAAGACTGGTGTTTGTGAAGGCCTTAAGGAGGCAGAGGGGAGTAAGTTTGCTTTTGAATTTTGACTTTAGTGTGCTTGTGATTTTTGCCAGGGTGATTGTTGGCCCTTATTCCTTGCACCAATTCAAGCCTCTAATATGAGTCTCTAGTGCCTAGGATTCTAAGATGTTGACTGCAATCCGTGTGTCACAAGTGCAGTTAGTGGTGTGTGTGTAGGGGTGACACTTTTAAAAAGTATCCATTTAAAAGTCCTTTCATAGGCTGATGAGGTAGGTGAGAAGGTAAAAGAGCTGGGCGTACAAACACAAGGACCTGAGTTTGAATCTCCAGCATGCACATAAAAAGTCAGGTGTGGTCATGTTTGCCTGTAATTATAATGCTATAGAGGATGGGTGCTGGGAAACAGGGTTGCTGAGGTTACCAGCTGGATACCAGCCAAACTCCAGATTCAGTGATAGCCCCCATGTCAAGAGAAGAAGGTGAATGATAGGTCAGGACATCTGATGCCCTCCTCTGGCTTCTGAGGGACACACACATAATGTGGGGATTTAACAAGGCAATTCCATGTAGTGAAAAGGATGTTTGTTTTGGGGTAACTTACAGTCGGTAAAGGGACTCATTACAGGATCTGGGAGAGGTGAGGTGCAGTCCAGCAGGGTTCTCTGGACAACTCTGACTCAGTCTACCATCCAGCATCTAGGATCATGAGGAACCAAGGGGGCCGCCCTGGTAGATCTCCAGTTTGAAGGGCTCCCATTTTGGCCACACCCCAGGGGCAGGTCATAGGTAGGTGTGGCAGTTACCGGCTGCTTCACTGAGTTGGTGCTTCAAGGTCAAAGCTGGAACAGCTACCCACTACACACACATATAGGTATCCCCTCCCCTTTCCTCAACTAGGTCAACCTGAGCCACTTTGTAGAAACCCGAAGCCAGTACAATTCTCCCTGTTCCTACTTTGCTTACTTAGGTGTAGAATTTTAGTTCATGGAGTGACAAAGCCTAATGCACAGGTCCCCTAGTGGGCCAAGTATGAAACCAACAAGGTAGGCAGCATCTGCCACAATGATTGCTGCCTGCACCAAAAGCTCCTACAATGAAGAGGCCATGATTAGGTGCTAGGCAATCAGTGGTCATGGTGGCTCCTCTTAGCCACACTTCAGTCCTGGGTCTGATTGCCAGAGGACCCCAGAGCATCTCAGAGTACATGGAATGGTTCCATTTGCAAAAAGAAACCTCAGTGAGAGACATCCATCCATCTACTTTTTCACATTTAGATGCACGCATAAGAGCAGTGTTCTTCCCCTGACAGTTGGGGGCTTATTCTGAAGCCTAGGGCAGAACTGTTTGCATAGGTGGACCCTTGTGACATATATACACAGGCAACATGTCCTGTTGCTTTAGTCTAAACTTGCTGCTCTTTACTGGGACTGTTCATAGAAAGCCCCTAGCTGTGTTGTCTTGCTTCTGATGTGCTGTGGGATGTTCTGTATGACAAATATGTTAATAAATAAAACACTGATTGGCCAGTAGCCAGACAGGAAATATAGGTGGGACTGACAGAGAGGAGAATTAAGGGAACAGGAAGGGAAGGAGGAGACTGCCTGGAGCTACCGCCAGGACAAGAAAGATGTAAGGTACCAGTAAGCCAGGAGCCACGTGGCAAAGTATAGATTAATAGAAATGGGCTAAATATAAGAATAAGAGCTAGACAATGATAGGCCTGAGCTAATGGCCAAGCAGTTTAAATAATATAAGCATCTATATGTTTATTTTATAAGTGGGTTAAGGGACTGCTGGACTTGGTGGGACCCGGAGAGAAAACTTCAGCTACATTGATGATTTTCCTCCTCTGCTTTCCCACTGACTCTTCAATTCAGCTGCCATCCACCGGCTGACTCTGTAGTGGGTAGCTATTCCAGCTTTGACCTAGAAGCTCCAACCCCCATTGAGGCTTCGGTAATGGTCACACCTACAAGGTGGGACTGTGAGAGGACACTGAAGACCTGGATTCCAGATGCGTGGGCTCTCTTAGGTCCTGGACGCTGGACGCTGGAGGTAGACTGAGCAGAGTTCTCCAGAGAACACCGCTGGACTGTGCCATGCCTTTCTTAGACTCTGTAAACTATCAATTCACTTGTAAGTTACCCCACAAAATAAACCTCCCTTAACTACGTAGAGTGGCCTTAATAATTTCACCAATATGACTCCCTAGGTACTGGAGATCTATGTGAACATCAACAACAGTGAACATGGCAAGGAATTGCTCTCTTGAAGTGCTCACTGCAGCATAGGCTGACACTGCACCCCATTTCCCAATTACTTCTCTATAACTGGAGAGTGTTATACTATCCCATTCTTTCAAAGGTGATTAGACAAATATACAAACACTTTTGCTCAGGTATTTGAATGTAATGTATGTATACCTACATATACTTATGACATAGATACCTAGACATACCTAGACACTAGTATGTCTAGGTATACATGAACATATGCACATAGATACACTATACAAGCAGGACATACATATGCATGTATGTTAGAAAACAAAGGCTGGCAGTTAAGTCAGGAGTAGGCCATTGAGCTGGATCAGTGGGTAACAGTGCTTGTTAACAAACCTGACAACCTAATGGTGGAAACCAACTGGTAGAAGGAGAGAACAGTCTCCTGCAAGTTGTTCTCTGATTGCACCCCCCCTAAATGTTATAAATTTTTATTAAAGTCAGGGGCATCTTTTTATTATTCTTGCCACTAGTCATTTTTGGCTGACTACTATATGCCTGTCACTAAGTGAGTAAAGCCAGGATTTCCCTGCTGGCTCTTTCGAGTCCTTCAGTGTGGGTCCTGCCCTCATTTTTCAGGGCAGATGTGGGAGAAAGAACCACCAGGAAGGTATTTGCTTCTCTTCATTCACATAATTTCTTAGGAAAAGTTGCAAAAAGAAAAATGTCCTGTCACGTTCCAAATTTAAAATTACAATTATGAACTACACTGGCAAAGCATGTTCTATGTAAACATCAATAACTTGCATCCTGTCTAGAAGCCATCCAGGTAAACCCTGCATCCCATCCTGGACAAAGACATTCTTGCCATATCTTCCAATGTCCCTAGACACAAAAATATGACATTATGTGCAATTTACTGACAAATTAACTTAGATTTATTACAGATTGTTGATTTCAGCATCCAGAGGTTAATGAGGATATTGCCTTCACTCAGCACTTGGGGAGTGGGAAAAGTAATGAATTGTCCTGAGACACAAGCCATTCAATGAAAACAAACCAATGATGACCACACATGCCAGCCGTCTTCTGATACTGTTGTTCCTTGCCTCTTCTTTGTACCTGGAGAATTTTCTCTCCGGTCCCGCCAAACCCTGGCAGTCTGACAGCCCACTTATAAAATAAATACACAGACACTTATATTATTTAAACTGTTTGGTCTAATGGCTCAGGCTTCTAGCTATCTAGTTCTTACATCTTAAATTAATCCATTTCTATAAATCTATACCTTGCCACGTGGCTCATGGCTTACTGGTGTCTTCACATGCTGCTTGTCATGGCAGCGGCTGGCAGTGTCTCCCTCCACCTTCCTGTTCTCTCTTTTCTCCTCTCTGTTAGTCCTGCCTATACTTCCTGCCTGGCCACTGGCCAATCAGTGTTTTATTTATTGACCAATCAGAGCAACACATTTGACATACAGACCATCCCACAGCACTTCTCCTTTTCTCTCGTAACATATTCTTGTTTGTTGACATTTATTTATTTATTTATTTATTTATTTATTTATTTATTTATTTATTTATTTTTGTGTCTGTGTGTGTGTGTTTGTATGTGTGAATGTGTGTGTGTGTACACATGTGATCATGCACACATGTGCAGGTCAGAGGACAACTTGTAGGAGTCAGTTCTCTCCTTCCACAGTGTGGGTCTTGGAGACCCACTCAGGTCATCAGGCTTGGAAGCAAGCAACCTTGTTGGTCCCTTTGCAACATTTTCTAATTTCTCAGTGGGTTTTTCACTTTTGTATGCGAGTATGTGGTTAAACTGATCCTGAGATGTGCTATGCTAAACCACAGGCTCTTGTGTACAAAAGTGGTGCTCATCTGTAGCCTACTAAGATTTCTTACTTGGGATAAGCTTGCATACATCTCTGGGTCTCCATGATGAAAACATAGATTGACTTAGGATCTGTTAGAAATGCTAGCTATGTTAGAAGTTGGGGGTGTAACTCAAGGGTTGAGTGTTTGTCTGGTTTGTACAAAGCCCTGGGTTCATCCCTCACCACTGAGGGTGGGAGGGAAGTGAAGTAAATGCCATCATGAATGGGAGATCCAACTACATTGTTGGAAGCCTGAGGATGGAAGAGATGGAAGGCCTATGACATTCCAGTTGTTGACCACCAGGAGTCTTGAGCCCTTATGAGGCTAGGCTTAAGTAATTTGAAATCAAATCAGTGGTTCTTCTTTGATATTAAGTGATTTTGTGTCCTAAAAAATTTCGTTTGTCAATAGTATAAAGAAACATCTTTATGTATATACTAAAATGATTTTTATGTACTTATTTAACCATAAATATGGCTGCAAGCTGTTTGGTGACCTTAGGGTCTATGTTCTTCAAGGCTATTGGTGAAAAATGTGAAATCTGAATTAGTACAGGGTAGTTCCTCTGTTACTGCATTTGACCAACAGTCTTAGTGCAGTTCAAGCCTGGAGTGAGACGAGAGCCCCTACGACACATCCTGGAAATGGTTCCTCCAACAGTAATCCTCTTATCTGCCCAAAGATAGTTTATAGGTTAGTTATCTGTTTTGCCCAGGCATTCCCTTGGAAGTTTCTCTTTTTTAATTCTTTTCGAAATAAGAGACTCAGATGG
Organism: Peromyscus leucopus; assembly: GCF_004664715.2. Lineage (NCBI taxonomy): Eukaryota > Metazoa > Chordata > Mammalia > Rodentia > Cricetidae > Peromyscus > Peromyscus leucopus. The sequence continues at coordinate 31,505,936 of NC_051086.1, read as the reverse complement.
AAGGCATGTTGCTGGGCCATGATCATTTTAATTATGGAACCTCAGGACAGGGAGGAAGTTACAAGTGCATTCTGGCCCTTTCATTTTTTTCCACTGGGTCCAGTCCTGGGCAGAGGCAGCTGTCCAACTCTTCTCTTCACCAGAAAATCCCATTGTGGTAAGAACTGTACTCAAACTCGTGAGGACAGCTCTGCTCTTGGACTCAATGTTTTGAGAGCCACAGAATATCTTGCAAACTGCCTGCCAGCTGTAGGCTGTTGCTGTGGATCCACCCAGAATGCATTGTGATTGCTACAAGCATCCTGGCTTATTGATAAAGGGCAACCAAATGCAATTACTTTGAGTGCATGTAATTAGTGAAGCTGAATTTTGGAAAACACTGAGGACCCTGTGGGATATCTTAGACTCCCAGGCTCTTAAAAGGCAGCCTAGCCTGGTTCTCCCACCTAATGTACTTCAATCTCCTTTATAACATCATCCTTTGGACACCACCAAAGATGCCAAATACAAACCTTGGAACACATTTCTTGTTTTGAGTCTTGGCAGCATTTTCATGGATGTGCTCGTAGGGATCTCCATGCTGTCATTCTCTGAAGCATTTCAGAGTCAGGTTTGTTAGGCGTGGAACATATCTAAATTAACATGGTCATCCAAATCCTCTGTTCTTTGTCATGAACATTAGGTAATGCCATATGGAAACATCTTGCATTTCCCTTTTCCTATCTCAAAGGCCATCCTTGTAAACTAAGAAATTTGTATATTTGGAATAGAGGCCAAGCCAACAATGCATCAGCCTGGTATGATTCCACCCTTTGCTCTTTTAGAGGAAAATCTGAGAAATAAGACAATAGTACAGAGATTTTTCTAAAACCATACAGAGTAAAGTTAGACTGTTGAAATCTGAAATCAGTGCTTAACATTGATGGGCAGTGAGGTGAACAATTTGTTATGTTAAATAAAATGCTAAATCTCAAGGAAGAGAAAGGCAGATGGATGGGATTGGATGCACTGCCGAGATGCCTCTTCTCAGGAGAGAAGGGCATACCACTGCAACTGGGGAGTGCTGCTGGCAGGGACCCTCAACTGGGGAGTGCTGCTGGCAGGGACCCTCAGCTGTTCATCCCTGTAGGAATTGTCTCAGCTCAAGAAATCCACGTTATCCAATATCATGTCCCCTTCTTGGGGGAAAGGTCCAATATGCAGTTCATATGTGGTCTAAAGCCTGATTTCCCATCCCCTGCCTATACTGTTCTAGAGAGTTATCTTTGCTCTGGAACTTCATGTGGAGTCCACCGAGGTGTTTTTTGGTAAGTTTTTTTTTTTTTTTAAGTTTCATTTGTTATTATTGAGTTGTGTGTGTGTGTGTGTGTGTGTGTGTGTGTGTGTGTGTGTGTGTGTGGTGTGTCTGTGAGTGTGGGTACCTGGGTTCCTGAGACTTCAGAGGAGAACTTTCAGGGGTCAGTACTCTCCTTCCACTGTGGGTTCCAGAAACTGAACCCATGTTGTCAGGCTTGAGCAACAAGCACTTTTACTTGCTGCATGATGTCTCTGACTTCCACTGAAGTTTTCTCTGGGTTTCAATCCCTTGCTTGGTTCAGTTCTTTCTTCTCCAAGCTTTCCACGGGTCTTGACTCAAAGACCCCATTTTATTTTCTTCCTGCTCTCTACCCCTTCTCAGTGTTTGCTTCACAGGAAATCAAGCTGGCAACAGAGAGAGTGTCCCTTCAGATTCTCCACAGAAACAAGGGTCAGCAAACCCTGGTCCATGGCTGCCTTTACTACCTGCAGACAAGGTTAACTGGAACAGAGCCATACCCACTCATTTGCATGCCATCTCTAGCTACCTTCCTACTTGGGTGGTGAAGTTCTGAAGTTGCAATGGAGAGTTGGTAGCACATAAATTTAACAATATTTGTATATGACTTTTTACAGGGGAAAAAATCTTGCTCGTTTCTGCTACAGGGTGCTGGAAGAATTACAGATAATGGGTGACAGAACAATCCAGGTGAAGATTTTATGCATATTTCATATTTTATGTAGAGTTTTCTACATTGGTCCTATGAAACAGTCTTCTGTCCATCCCTCTCCAGTGATGCTCTTCTCTAACACTCCACCAGGTACATGTAGAAAAGTAAAACCTTCAATTCCTGGTTTTTACTTAGGACTTGGAGCCCATTAATTGGCTTACTTTCTATTTGTGCATGGAGATTCACAAGAGTTGGTTTTTAATACTGCCCTTCACTTATTAGGAGGTAGAGGGTCAGAGTCCATGACTTTCATTTGACAGGCAAACAATTGGAGGTTTAGGTCAAGTTGCTTCCTTGGTTCCTACAGTGCTTGTAAAATATTGACCTTTTGTCTCACACTTTTGTCATTGAAAGGATTGGAAAGACAGGAAAGATTCACTGTGTAGCTCTGAAGCATCAAGCAGGGAGAAGGCTAAGGCTGACTTTTGGAAGAGAAATGTTGCCTTTTCTGATGTTTGGTTGTGTAATAATTCATTAAGTATCTTGGGAAAAGGGCTGAATCTGCTGGGTGGTAGTGGCACACGCCTTTAATACTAGTGCTTGGGAGGCAGAGGCAGGTGGATTTTTGTGAGTCAAGGCTAGATTGGTCTACAGAATGAGTTCTAGGACACCCAGGGTAAAACAATGAGATCCTGCCTTGTAAAACAAGACAAAACAAAAGAACGAAAAGAAAAACAAAACAAAACAAAAAGAAGGGATCGTGGTGCTGAATTAATGTGTTGAAAGATTGGTATCTTGAAAAAATTACACAGGTGTTAACCTGTGTATCAAAGGTTAGGAGCCTGGGCATTGACCTGATTGCTAATATGTAGTCATGTGTCTTTCAGTGGGGCTTACATTTATAGGGGAGGTACCTTTTACAACAGAGAATTATATTTGCTTTTGATTATCCACATACAGATACTTATGAAATAGTGGTCACATACCAGGTACCATAGCTAACTGGATGAGTATTAACCAGGTGGAAGGACAAAAGCAATACATGCTAGGGAGAGAAAGCAGACTATTCAAAGTCTCTTGGAAAGGGAGAATGTGGTACATAGAACAAACGGAGAAAAGTGCATTCTGGGTGTAATATAGAATGGAGCAGAAAGGTGGGTGGCGAGTGATCGAGCTGAATGCCTGTGGTAAGTAGAGGTGGTTCATGAATAATTGCCTATAGGTCACAGCAAGGGATGCCAACTTTATTCTCGAAGATACAGGAAGTCATTAAAAAGATTTAAACACCATAGCAGCCAAAACCCACATCTGCGTACTAGGGCCATTGGTGGCATGAAGAACCCAGTAGGACACTGTAGATGTAACCGTCTTATTAAATAAGAAACACAGAGCCAATTCAAAGATGAAAGCCCAAGAGGTCAGAGCGATAGCTAAGAGCTAAAAACCTTACCCTTCACTGTTGCTGCTATCTTCCTCAGCAAGAGAGCTACTTCCTGTCTGTTTGTCTTTTTTATAGACTTTCTATTCTGCATTCTCATTGGTTGTAAACCCAACCACATGACCTCCTCATCACTGCCTGTCTGTATAGACCTCCAGGTCTTCTATGGTTGGTATTGAGATTAAAGGCGTGTGTCTCCATACTGGCTGTATCCTTGAACATACAGAGATCTGCCTAGCTCTGCCTCCCAAGAGCTGGGATTAAAGGTGTGCACCACCACCACCCAGTTTCTGCTGTGGCTTGTTATTAGCTCTGACCCCCAGGCAACTTTATTTATAAACATACAAATAAAATCACATTTCAGTACAATTAAAATATCACCATAGGACACAGACCAAAGAAGGGGCCATAGTTCGCATTTGCAAACAAAGAATCTGCATCCCACCCAAATGCATTGTTGCCTCTGCCTGCCTTTATCCAGACCATCATGAGGCAGAAAGAATCAACCCCAATGCTTACCTCCTCTACCATTGTCAGCATGATTAGTCTCTCAGAGGCCATTTTAGGATAAAGGAGATCTTCGAAGAGGCAAGAGCGAGCCGTCTTTTCTAGATTGGTGTGTGACTTGGACAGAATGCAATCTTCCACTGAAATAAACCCTGATTACAAGCACTGAAGCTAAAGATAAAGTCAGGTTTTTCCTCAGTGCCTAGTATCCCAACTGAAAAGTTTGAGCATTCAAATAATTTATGAGCCTGCAGGCATATCTCAGGAAGAGGCTACCAGCTTTGGTGTTCTCCATTGGACTCCACTTTCCATAAACAGAGAGGGTGAGAATTTCTTAGGTTGGAGACTTGATACTTCCTTTCTATGCTTTTACTTCTCTTACTAATTTTTTCCAGATCTTGTAAGACAGATATAACACAAAAATGATGGATAGGAGAGTTTTATCTTATTTTTTTTGAAAGACTATTGAGATGATGAGTGGGAGGAGCACCCCGTGGGAGTTTTCAAAAGAACCTTAATTTTTATGTGTTTGAAGAGTTTACTGTTGTTTCTCTTATTGATTTCTAGTCTGATCTTATTATGGTAGAGAACATTGCTCTGTCTGCTCTCAATTCTCTTAAATTTGCTACGTTTGCTTGATGACCTGGGACATGGGCTCTTTTGGTGATTGCTCTATGGTTACTTGGAAAGAATGTGTGTTCTTACATTGTTGAGTGGAGTTTTCTGTGTCAATTAGAGCCTGTTGACTGATGGTCTGTAATCTGTGTCCTTGCTGAGTTTTAGTTTAATACTATGAATTATTGAGATGAGATCAAGCAAATCCTCAACTATAATTATAGATTCACGTTTTAGCTGTATCAGTTTAAAAAATTTACATCTATGAGTGTTTTTCCAGCATGTATGTATGTATGCTACATGTATACAGTGCCCACAGAGACCAGAACAGGCCATCGGATTCCCTAGAACTATAGTTATGTACAGATGTGAGGCAACATGTAGATTCTGAAACTGAACCCAGGCCCTGCTGAAGAGCTAGCTGCAAATGTTTTTAACCACTGAGCCATTTCTCCAGTTCCAAGCTGTGTTAACTCTTATTTCATTTTTCCTTTTTGCAGCTCTGCTGATGGGTACATCCACACACATAGTTTCCTTGTCTTCTTGGTAGATTGATCTCTTAGTTATGCAATTCCTTCTTTGTCTCTTGTGACCTCCTACATACCTAAAACATGTATGTGGAAGCCTCTTGGTTTATTTTTCTCATCTCTGCTTTATCAGATAACTTGGGGATGCAAGTGGATTTGGGGGTAGTTCAATGAGGGGAAATGATTCCTTTCAGACTGGTGTGGGCACAGTTTAAAGGATATGCTAAACAGAAAGAGATTAACTCAGTGGGCGGAAGCAGTATATTTGAGACTGTAGTTGAATGTGATGCTTGCTAAATTTTAAGGTGAATTCAAGGGCAGTTTAATGGGCCCCACTCTGAGAGACTCTAATTCCAGTCTCTGTGGGGTATTATTTGAAAACTATGTTTTTAATAAACACCAGGTGATTCTGACGTCTGTGGCCCCGTATCTGCATTTCTATTTACATCAGGGCAATGAGATTAAGATCCTAACTCTCTGATCATGTTTACAGAGTGAACTTGAGCAATTTTTGACACCCATTTTCCTTATTTACAAAATAAGAATAATAGCCTCATAGGGCTAGTATGAGCTTGTGCCTAAGAAATAGTTGTTAAATCATTATGTTATCATCATTGTCAGAATTATCACTAGGAATGATACTGGCATGTAGTTGGTCCATCCACAAACACACAAAAGCGTTGGGTGATACACTGGGTCCGTGGGTCTATATTGATGAAGAAATAAATGTTCTTCTCCAATTGGAGAACATGATCCACATTCAAGGAGCACCCCAAAGAGGAAGTTGTACTTCAGATAAATGCCATAAAACAGGAAGTGAGTATACCCATGACATTTCTTCCCCAAGGATGGATGATATATTTACAATATTTTATATATCTACCATGTTATCACTTGGTACCCCCAGGGCTTTGGTCAATGGGACTTGGTACCCTTATAGACATATAGGGAAGCTTCTCCAGGATAGGAATTGGGAAGAGTGTTGCTAGAGTTCTAAGAATATTGTCCCATGTTTGGGTTTGAGAAGGTACTATGACTTAGAAGGACATACTTTCAGTTTCCTTGGTGATTGACAAGTTACATTTATGGGCAAAGAAACTTCCTCTTGGGGCAGGGGACATTCTATAAATGGCCTTTTAATTTGGGAATAGAAATTGAGAAGATGGCCGGGCGGTGGTGGCACACGCCTTTAATCCCAGCACTTGGGAGGCAGAGGCAGGGCGGATCTCTGTGAGTTCAAGGCCAGCCTGGGCTACCAAGTGAGTTCCAGGAAAGGCGCAAAGCTACACAGAGAAACCCTGTCTCGAAAAAAACCAAAAAAAAAAAAAAAAAAAAAAAAAAAAAAAAAAAAAAAAAAAAAAAAAAAAAAAAAAAAAAAGAAATTGAGATGTTTGAGATGTCAGAGGTAATGTCATTATATATCATTAAGAAAATCAGTTTTCATTTACGCTCACATCAGGAATTGCTGAAGACAAACACACAAAAGTGTTGGGTGATACACCGGGTCCGTGGGTCTACATTGATGAAGAAATAAATGTTCTTCTCCAATTGGAGAACATGATCCATATTTAAGAAGCACCCCAAGCAGGAAGTTGTACTTCAGATAAATTCTACAAACCAGGAAGTGAGCATACCCTGAAAGCACATGACAAGAGGAAATAATTTAGAAGGGGATTGTTAGAGTTCCCGCCATCTGATATGTGAGTAAGTATCTGCAAAAAGAATGGGGGAAAGTCCTTAGAAAAGGAATGCCTACAGATAAAGTGAGTGAGAAGGCTTGGAGGTGAAGTGAGAGTTCGATTTTTTTTTCTTTTGAGAGAGGGTCCCCTGTATCCCAAGTTGGCCTTGAAATTTGTGTAGCTAGTATGATGTTGAATTCTGATCTTTCTGTTTCTGCCTCCCAAGTGCTGGAATTATAGGTGTATGCCACCACACCCAGTTTTACGTAGTGCAAAGGATTGAACCAAGGCTTTGTGTATGCCAGGCAAGCACTCTACCAAGAGAGCTTCACACCCAGTCTGAGAGCCTGGCTTTTGAAATAGTGGAGAATTGTGGGGCAGAATGCAAAACGGGGAAAAGTAAGCATTGTCAGCCTTTGGTGTTGACATATTTGTTATTATCCCTCAAAACACTGTGATATCATTGAAGGTTTAAACCAAGTGAGTGACTTAATGAGGTATCTGTTTGAGGATTACTGTGACCTGTAGTGTGCTGAGAAGTGTAGAGCTAGAGAAAATCAATTTCTTCCCTGTGTCCTATGAATATTTGAGATCTGGAGGTAATATAGATCTTGCCTTGTTTTGTAGGCACCAACATCATAACTCCAGGGAGTCATATGGATCCTACCACATTGATCTTGCAGGAAACTTAAATTTATTTATGTAGAGGGAAGCTCCTGATCTAGAGAGATTTTACTTGATCCTTCTAGCTGGGGGAAGAAATCCACAAATTGATTCCCTTATGGATCTGTGGAAGGAAGGATGTGGGCTATGGATTTAGTGGTCACTTAGAGTCCCAGCTTTGGAAATTTGCCCTGGGGCTGTTGACTGCACATTCTGAATAACTTCCATGAAGTTTAGATGTCCCCAGGTTCCATAGAGATCATACCTTCAGCCCCCATCAAACACCACCAAATGTCCTATAGAGATATGAATGACTGAACTGTGCAAACAAAACCTATGAATGACCTTCTGGGCTGCTTTCTATAATGGAGACAATTGATTAGAACTCAGTGACATATATTAGCAGGTGGGTGACAAACCGGGGGGAAGCCTCGTCCAGTAAGTCAGATGTGCCTCCAATTCAGATGATTGGATCTTAAGGTAATCTATAGGCTTCTTCTCCCATAAGTATGTATGTTCAGAAATGATGCAAGCAATTTTAGCACATTCAGAGAAAAACAGTTATGAACAATGTTTGAAATCTTGAAGGCAAGAATAAAAAGTATGGTTTATTTTCATTCTAAAAGCACAAAGACAAGCTCACTTGCATCAAACCAAGGTTCTCAGCTAAAGGGTTATGGAAGAAGCCCAAGTGTTCTTTAAGACATGTGACTTACAAACCAGGAAATAAATAGTGATGTTAATGAAGAAAGCAATGGAGAATAAAGGGCGGTGTCTGATGAAGTGCTCTGTGTAAGGCCAGTTTCACACAGTGTTTGTTTTCATTTTAAGGTGGCTGCCTTCCTTCAGGACAGGCAATGAGGGGGTCAGTGATTCCCACCTCACAAGCCTCATCCTTCCAGGCTGCTCTTTGTGTTTCTGATGGTCAGTGGCTTCTTTGGCAGTTGCTTGCACCGAGGAGAGCCTTCGTGGTACCATATGGGAAGCACCTGGTCTGCTGCAGCTGTGGCAGGACAGCCATTGAAGGATTTGTAGGCCGTGTGGGGACATTGATGGATCAGCTCTGAGAATGGCTTGTCAGTACAAGGTGGCCAGTAGCTGACTGTTAGAAGATGATGCCTGTTTCTGGACTTTCTTAGATTTTTATATAGGCCACACTCTATACAAAGATGCCATAGAGCCATATGCATATGTCCTGAGAGTGGTTAGTATTATGTGTTAATTTGGTTGGACCACAGCACCCATACATCTGGTCATTCTGGATTATTTCATGAAGGTGATTTGATTGAGCTTGACATTTAAATACCTGTGCTTGGTCTATTAAGTGGGATGGGACTCACCTAAGCATTCAGAAGCTTGTGACACCAAGACTGACTTTTCCATAGAAAGAAGGAATTCTGCTGGTAGACTGCCTTTGAACTTCCCCAATAATTCTTGCTGCACCACCTATTCAGGCTTCAGAGTTAATTTCTTAGGGCAAATATGTTTTTGTCTCTCTGTCTCTCCATCTCTACCTTTCCAGCTCCCTATTTCTGTTTGGTTCTGTTTCTCAGGAGAACGCTAAAAAATGCATTCCTGAGAAGGCAATGTATTAGTAAGCTACTAGATAGCAAGTGGTTCAGGACATGGGCTCCCGTGCCAGGTAGGCCAAGTGTTGGGCCCAATGGCACCATTTACAATCTGTACAATTTTGAATAACAGAATTTCTCTCAGTCTTCATATCCTATTTCATAAAGCAGATTTTAAATTTTGGAAGTGTGGAAGAACTTTTGCTTTCTTTCCCTACATACCTAGAAAATAGAGAAACACATGTTTCTGCCCTGCCCCCTGGATACAGTGTTTATACCCTCAGGAGTCTGTCTCTTGAATTTCAGGCTCTGCCCTTTTCTTTGGTGGTTTGGGGTTTCCAAAAGTTTCAAAATGATGCCTTGTGAAATTACAAAGCAGAGAGAAGATAGAGACTCTGTCCTCGTAGTTACAAAGCAAACCCCTTTGTGTTTGTGTTTGGGGCTTTGTTAGTCCTGTTCTGGATTGTGGGTCACTCCTAAATCAACCACATTGGTCAGTACATCATTTATGTTATCGTGTTTTATCCTGAAAACTTGGTAATAATAGATTACAAAACCTGAAGCCTTTAGTTACCTTTGACCTACAGAAGCCAGACTTTGTAAAAAGAAATAACAAGCAACAACAACAATGTGTACGCGCGCGCATGCGCGCACGCGCGTGCGCACACACACACACACACACACACACACACACACACACACACACCTTGGACCTTTGAACCTTTGGCTCTAGTTTGCACAGTGAGATATTTTGCTTATTAAGTCATTCCCATTAATGAAATGTTTCCTGGGAAGCCTCCAAAACTCCTCTTTTTTTTTTTTGTTTTAGTTGTTCTAATTGAAATTTTTAATTAAGTTTAAATTAGACAACGTGACTATAAAATGGGAAAAATAAAATAGGACAAATAAAGGAAAACCTATAGAGGAAATTAAATTAGTGAATGCATATTGGGCAGGAGCATGTGGGCGAGCTGGGATTAAATGGCCCATCTTTGAGAGGGACCTTGGCTCCTTGTTGTAAGTAAATGACCTTCTCTCAGGCACTAAATGGTATCCTAATGGCCTAAAAGGCTTAATGCACCTCCCCAATTTATTCTTTGCTGATCAGAAGGTTCACTGAGTCTAATGCACTTTCCTATACACCCAGAGTAAATGAGCAGAAGATGAGAATGTAGAAAGAGTTATTAAACTTTAAACCAACATAAAGATTTATATCATGAACTTTTCTGTTTTCACAATGTGTTTTCTGACAGGCTTGATTTTAAAGACTACGAAACACTCCTCGCTTATTGTCCAGAGGCCTTTCTAGAATATAAATGATTAGATGATGACCTAAGCCACCCGTGCATGTTGGAAAGATCTTTGCTCAGATATAATCTCAGAGGTCTCAGCTAAGGGAAGCTCATTATAAGGACCAGTGATTAGATTTTTGGTGATTTTTCATTCTGATCTGTTAGCACTGCACATCCGTCATTGGGTGTCAATGAGCAGCAAAAGCAAACACATTCACATTCATCAAGTAAGGATTCTTTTTCCTGGACTTTTGTAGACCAGTTCCTGGGTACTAAGTCAACCATTTTGAGTGTTGATTCAGAGAGAATGACTGTTCTATTTGGCAAGGCCAGTTTTATCTTTTCTTTTACTTTTTCTTTTTTTTGGGGGGGGCAATAACTCAGAATAATGTTTGTAAGTCATTGAAATCATTTATTTCTCTTGATATGTTCACTCAACTCTGGCAAGAGAAAAAATGCTTCTGTGTTGATTGCCATGGGCAAATAAATCCCAAATGGTCCCTTAGAGAGATCTGGTGTTATTGGGTTGATTTTAGACATAAAATGGAAGTTATTATTTACCCTTGAAATTTAAGAAAGAGGGCAAAAATTTTAATTTTTCATTGAAAATTATTCATTCACTCAGTGTCTGTTATGTGGTAGGCATGGTGATAGGAATGGGTAACAGTGAGGTAGGATAAAATTTGGCAAACTTTTCCTTGTGAAGCTTTCTGATTAGTGGGAGAGTTATGCTATAAATCAAAAATTTATAATTTATAATTATGGTAAGTGTTATGAAGCAGTTGACTAAGGGTACTAGAGGAGAAGGTAAAAGACGTAAAATTTATTGGAGTCAAATGAGGGGAATACACATACACATGTATGTAGTTTCATGTACATCCATATTAAAATGCATGGAGAAATGGCTTATGTCATTCAGTAACATTAATCATTCTCTCTGAATTCTGTGGTCAAGTTAATAAAGGTCTTTGGGAATCAGGATATTATTAAGTCAAAATGATTGGCACTTGTGGGATTATATGAATTTTCAAACTGTTACTTAATAGTCATGGAACCTGATAAAATGGATGAGGAAGGTCAAATATGTTTTTTTTTAATTAAAATGAATTCTTAAAATGCAACACAATCAAGAATGAATTTGTTTTAGTGCATCTTTTCTTGCTAAAGCTAACCAAATGTCTTTGATCTAAAAGACAGGATTTTCTTTCTTTTTTTTTTTTAAATGTATTTAGGAAGAACTAAGTCTGATGTCATATGGTCCCACACTTTATATACATTTCCATACTTGCTGTTTACATTCTGCTAACCTGTCCATGTCTTTGGAGTCATAACTGTTGCTATAATGCCATCCACTTCATAAGAATGTTTGAGCTTTCTGTTAGTCAACTCAGGCTGCCACTGTAGAATGCTACAGGTGGGGTGGCTCAAACAGAAGTTGTCTTCACATAGTATAGAAGGAAGACATTCAAGACAGAAGTGATCTCAGTGTTGGTGTCTGGTGAAATCTTGTGTAGGTGGTTGTCCCTTTTTGGTATGGTGTCTTCTCAGTTTATGCCTGAGAATGAGCTCTGATATTTCTCATTTTACAAAAATATTGGTCGTATGAAGCCAGGGCCCAATCTTAAAATGTTAATTACCACATAAATGGCACTGTCTCCATGGGTTTTACCACATGAAGTTTAGAAGAACCCACTTGAGTTCACAGCAAGCTTCTGCTATGGTACAAACTCTAAATTTGGCACTACTAATCACTTTTGGACAAGGTAGCTCCTATCCCTTCTCCCGTGGAGTTTCCAGTGTATTTAAAAGATATGTGACAAAGAAATAATTATAAGAATATTTGATTGTTTGCTCTGGTGAACATATTTTGGGGCAACGACTTGAAACAATTTGAACAATTTTTTCCCCATGAAAAGCCTGTGATGATTTGAATGAAAAATGTTCCCCATGGCTCAACTATTTGAACTCTGGTGGTGCTGTGTGGGGGAAGCTATGGAATCTTTAGGAGGCATAGCCTTGCTAGAGGAAGAGTATCCTTGGAAGCAGGCTTGGAGAGCTATAGTATTTCCCTACTTCCAGTTTCCTGTCCTCTTCCTGTATGTGGATGAAGATGTGCTCTCTCAGTGTTCTGCTGTGGCTGCTTACTGCCATGTCTTTCTCGCCATTATAGACCCTTCTCCAGCTATAAACCCAAATAAACTTCCCTCTATAAGCCACTTGTGTTCATGGCATTTTAATCACAGCAACAGAAAAGTAACTAATACACAGTTCAACTACAGTACATATCTAAAAGGCTTGTGGTTGACATCAGGGTTCACAAGACAAACGTTATGGAAACATTCTTTTTTTTTTTTTTTTTTTTTGGTTTTTCGAGACAGGGTTTCTCTGTGTAGCTTTGCGCCTTTCCTGGAACTCACTTGGTAGCCCAGGCTGGCCTCGAACTCACAGAGATCCGCCTCGCTCTGCCTCCCGAGTGCTGGGATTAAAGGCGTGTGCCACCACCGCCCGGCTTGTTATGGAAACATTCTTAATTAGAAGTCTTGGAGCAGGTTATGTGCAGTTGACAAAGGAAGGCAATAAGCAGCAAAAATAGAAATATAGGGTTTTGTTTTTTGTTTTCCCACGGAACAGCACTGTTTGCGTCTAACATTTGGAACTACATTGCCTCATATAAAAATAAATGAGTGAGAGGTTCCTTTTATAGCCATTGTTATGGCCAAATGAACAGATGTTGCAGTGTTATCTTCTAATTATTTCAAGCCAATCATTCAATTACCAAAATACAGTCTTTGCCATCAAAGACAATATGAAACAAAGGAAAGAGCAATTGCTTAGGTATTTTAGACTGTTAGGCAATCTGGATATTTCTACTTTCCAAAGCATCCTCTCTACACTGCCAGGCTTCCCTCCAGACTCAAAGCAGAGGTTGTCATTTTCCCCTCAACTGGATAACTTCAATAACTTTGTTGGAGGATATGAAATTTAAAACTACTCAGTGGCCTTAGACTTGGTGCACAATTGTAAGCAGTTTCTGGTTTCCAGCATTCATCCCCATTGCTCAACTGATCTGGCCTTTTGAGAAGATTTTCAGAGACAGGACATGGAGCACTGGAAGGACAGCTCTGCTCTGTACTGAAGGACTCACAGCGAATATCACAGCTTTGAATCCTGCAGATCTAAGCAATGCATTAATGTGATCCAACTCTCGGATGTATATATTGAGATTGACTATTGCTGGGCTGTTGCGTTGACTGAGCCTCTCCATCTCGATTTCTCCTCTTTTATAGCTGATCCAGATCCAGTCTTGAACAGCAGTTAAAAAGAAAAACAACCAAGGAGAAGTCAACTGAGACAACATATAAGATCTAGAGGAAGTAGACAGAAAGAAACGGGGGAGGGGTGGTGGTGGTGAGAAAGCCTCTAGAGCAATTCTGAAAGGAAACATTTGTGTTCTGATCCTGCTTCTGGGATTCAGTCTCCATGTGGCATCAAATGCTTCACCTGTAGCTTTTTTCTTGTCCTTTTTTTCTTTCTCTTTACCATTCCCGAGATCTCTAAAACATTCTCACTTATGTGGCAGGTCATAAAACATTAGCTAATTTTTAAAATCCCAAGTGATTTAAAACAGACAGGAACGTAGAATATTACAGTGTACCTTATATTCATTAGCCTTGTCACATACTAGTATCATGTCAAATTTCCATCATTTGAACCACAGAAACTGAGTGGCTTCAATACAGATGACAACCTCTTGACCCTGTTACTCGCCACCTGCTTTTGCTATAGATTCAGATATCCATGGATCCATAAGCATTTTATAATATTGTTTTATAGGTTTATAACCTTCTTGAGAATGACAAAATGCCATAGTTAGTCTTTAAGTAGTTTTGTTTCTCTCTAGTTTATGTTTTGAAATGAATTCGTGTTGATATTAGAACCTATTTACTTGTTTTTGGTGCTGTAGAGCATTAAGTGATAAACTTGAGTATATTTTCTAGGTTTTTTAAAAATTATTTTTGAGTCTTTAGTAGTGCTTATCTAGAAATGGAAATTCTAAAATATAAAACATCTGTTTCCATAAAATACTGATGCTTGACAAATAAAAAGTATACACACACACACACACACACACGCACACGCACGCACACGCACAAATATACATATATACATACATGCATGTGTATAAAGTACAATTAAGGCATAAATTTGGAAGCTTAATAAATATATTCACTGTGAATGATTTACAGAAGCTAAGTAATGTATCATCACTTTCATCCCAAACCTTGTTTTGTGGTAAGAATAATGAAGATTTACTCTCACAGTACATTTCATGTATATGACATACATAGTATTTTTAACAAAAGTCACCAGGCATTATATTAGGCTACTAGAAATTGTTCATTTGCTTATGTAAGCAAATGTGCCCTTTGGTTAGCAACTCCTCACTGGGGTTCCTCTTCATAAAAATCTAAGGTGTTTCAATTTATTTTTGTGTAGTAAATAATACTTTAATAAAAAGCTTTGTAATTTTACCTTTGCATATCTTGAGTTTATGTCTAGGAGAGTGTTTAAGTCAGCTATATCATTATAACAAAATAGCTGAGGTAATTAGCTCATCAGGAAAAAGTTTTTTGCAGGGTTTCTCTGTGTAGCTTGTGCCTTTTCTGGAACTCGCTTTGGAGACCAGGCTGGCCTCGAACTCACAGAGATCTGCCTGCCTCTGCCTCTCGAGTGCTGGGATTAAAGGCGTACACCACCACCGCCTGGTCTAGGAAAAAGTTTTATTCTACCTCATTAATCTAGAAGTTCTAGTCCAAGGATGGGAGATGGGATGGGGGCATAGCTTTGGAACTCTGACAAAGTGGCGCATCAAGGCAGGACCATGAGATGGGAAAGACTCTCAAATATCACATGCCACGAAGAGAACAGTGATGTGAGGTGAGGCCAAAGTGCCATAATTTCCTTCAAGGGTCACTTCCAATGACTAAGGGAGCTTCCACCAGGTCTTAGTTCCTCAGGTGATCCTGCTTCCCATTAATAATACTCTGTGGTCAAAGCCTTTCATAGGAGACTTTTGGACACATGTAAGGTCCAAACTATGGCAGATAATATATTAGAATCCTAGGATTGTGGAGACAAATTACCACAAATGAGGTGGCTTAAAACAATAGGTTATTTCTTCTCTCAAAATTCTGGAAGGCAGAAACCTGAAGTAGAGGTACTCACCATTTCCTTCATAGGCAGTGGGATTGGAGTTCTTGTTTTGTCTTGCTTCTGATAGTGGCTGGAGGAGAGTATTCAGTGGCCCATGGTCACTTCATTCTCAGTCTTTGTCATTTTCCTCACATGACCTTCTCTGTCATTTTTGTTTTCATGTCTTCCATGTTTTTCTCTTCTTATTAGGATGTTGCTATTGTATTTATAGCACACATAGATATTTCAGGATGAAACCAACTCAAAATTCTTAAAATAATTACTTTTGTAAAGAGCCTTTTCCCAAATGCAGTTAAATATTAACTGGATGCAGGTATGTAACCAATTTGCGACTCACCATTCTATCCACCATATACAATTTCCCATCCTTAACAGCCTTGCTTTTTTGAGCCAGATAATTCTTTGGTGGGTACAGACACCTGTGCACTGTGGCTTGTCTTTCATCTAGCATCATCAAACCATATACCAGCAGCATCTTCCAACCCTCACCAGCAGTGACAGCCAGAAATGTTTTGTGTTTACACATTGTTAGATGCTCTTAGACAGGTGAACTGCCAACCTTCCCTTTGGTGAAAACTGCTGGCTTAGGAGAAAGTTGATGGATTTTAGATAGTGAGCCTATTCAGCATTACTAGATATTGTTAGTTGTTATTCAAAGTCAGTGCATCAATGTAAACCTTTACCAACAGTTTGATAGTTCCTGGAACTCTAGATCATCCCTGGTGCTTGTGATTGGCACTGTAACTTGCTTTGTCCATTTGATGCTGTGTCATATTTACACACATGGTTGCACCTTTTCCACTCATCTGTTGTCCATATCTGTTTCTTGGTGCATGAGCTGCTTAATAGTTTTGATGATTTAATTTCTTTTGTGTTCTTTTTTTCTGTTGAATTGGCATGATTCATATATTCTCAAAATAACCCCCCACTCAGCTATGTCTAGTACAATGCCTCCTCCTCATCTTCAGCTTGTTTTTTTCCCATTCTGTTTATGTACTCCTTTGTTGTGTTTAAGGTATAAATTATAGTGTTACCAATTCATCCACTCTTTTTGATGGCTTGTGCTCCTTGGGTCTTTTATTTTGTATGTAAAGAGTCAGTCATTACACTTGAGCCTGAGGCTGTAAAACTGATCATTTCTAAAATCTTTCAGGGCTGTGGGAGGTGGGGTGATGGGTTAGAAGCACACAAAACCAAATGTGTAGACTAGAAGCCCTTGCCTGCTCTACCAAGTATGTGCTGGATAAATAACCACTTTGTATTTTCAAATGCTTGTCTCCAAGGGAAAAGGATTTGAGCCTCTTCAGGATCTTAGTCTGATTAATGTTATAAAGGTAAATCTACTCCTGGCTGTAGTAGCTCTCATGATAGGATATGCTGAAGATTTGGAAGCCAGCCAGTTAAAATTCCGGCATGTATTGGGGGGCTTATCCCTAGCTGAGGATTTATCAGCTGTTGATGGCTGATAGGAGAGAGAGTGTCACTTTTCTTTGGTAGTATAGCCTCTAGCGTGCTGTCCATGTCAAGTGGATAACTCCATACCCATATGCATATGGGCAATACTAATAATTGAACTCTTTTTTAAAAAGAGGCCATGAAATTGGGAGGGAGACAGGCTGGAGGACATAGTTTGACAGGGATAGTGGATATAAAAACATTGAATATCTGCATGAAAATTTCAAAGATAAATTAAAAAACTATCTAAAAATAAAAGAAAGAAAATGTTGCTTTGAAATCCTTTCAACACCATGACTTCAGAAGTTCCCCAAATTATATATGTGGCTATTTCTAAGACTCTCTATTTTTTTTTTTGAGACAGGGTTCTCTGGGTGGCCCTGACTATCCTGGATCTCACTTTGTAGACCAGGCAGGCCTTGAACTCACAGATTCACCAGCCTTTGCTGCCCACATAAATATGTTAAACTATATATATAAAAATATACATTTCTGAGACTCTCAAGCAACTCTGTCTTGAAAAGTCCATGCCCACACTTGGATATAGACTATCATTTTCCTAAACACTCACCTCTCTATTAATGCCTGTGCTTAAATCTATGTTAAAACCTCTTTTTAATTAACTTCAACTCTACTTAAAACAAAACAAAACAGGAGAAAAAAAACCCACAAAACCCCAAGAAAATCCCCAAACACACTTATACAGTTTCTCCTTAGCAATTATAGTAGGTTAGATTAGCATATTCATATATTGCAAAAAATCACTTCTGCTGAAGCAGAAGTTCTATACTTTATATCTCAGATAAATACGTGATCATTACCATATAGCAAATAAGGTTTAGTTTTAGCATACATACATTAATTGAGTTATTTTTCCATATAATTTTTATAACTGCCATTGTTGATTCATCCAGTGATAGCTATTTGCACACTACTCTGAGGTGCTATATTCCCCCTCTCCTGGGACATTTTATTAACCTTGTTTCAATTTAGTTGATGGTGTGATTTTTCTTCCAAGTCAGGTCTTGCTGTGAGTGATGTCTTCAGCTAGGGTGGGGATTTCTCAGATCTTCAGTTATCATACCATCACACCTGAAGAAGAGGCTAGGACTTATTTATGGTTAAATTCTTTCTTGTCTGGCAGATTCACTTTAACATTTTACTTAACTACTAAAAATTTCATCGTAGAAATATTCATTATAAGATTATTTGAGGGGCTAGAAGGATGGCTCAATAGTTGAGAGTGTGTACTGCTCTCGCAGAGGACCTGAGTTGGGTTCCCAGCACTCATATCAGGGGGCACAGAACCACTTGTAATGCCAGACCCAGGGACCCAATGTTCTCTTCTGGCCTCTGGTGGCACTGCACTCATATGTACATGTACACACAGATATACACACAAAGACATAAATACAAATTAAAAAAGATAATTTGAATCTTACTAACATAAATATTAGCATTTAATTGCCATTAAGTTTTAATCAACACACATGCATACTGTGGTTATAGTGGGGAGTTTATTTGTGCAATTACAAGTATGAACAGAGACACTCAACTTTTGATTATATGCCAGTGACATATGCCAATTTCTCCCTAGTTAATTTGTATGTTTGGCTTCATATCACACTAAATGGAGGTGACATATCTGGCTTACTGCATGACAGATGACCTTTCTGGAGATCATAGCCCCTAATAGATCATTTAACATGAACAGCTCTGACATGTGACCAAACTCCTTAAGCATCAGGGAAGCTTCATGAAAGTCAATGTCATATTGAAGTCTGCTGTAATTTTCAATACATGTCTTCATCTGCCATTGGTGGCTTTGAGAATTGTTGCCAATGAGGCTGAGGACAAAGTTAAGTTATGCTCTGAAAGAGTAGTACAAACTGGTCTCAGGGGAAGAAAATATAATCTGAAAGAGCAATCAGGGCCTACCAAAAGGGCATTTTCCTTTCCTCTTGACTTTAAAATACAATTGTTAGGTTGTGTTATGACACCCAGGGATTCCAAGTAGAAAACAAAACAAAATGAGAGAAAAATGCTTAGTAATTGAAGCAAAGACACACTTGGTCAACCTTTATTGAATGAACAAACCACTAGGAGAGTAGCTGATCATTGCTTTGACTACATTCAGCAGTATTCATGATCCCTTGAGCCATGGCACTTACTCATTTATGGACTAAGCACCAACATTGTACCAGGCTAAGCAGTGGCAATTCGAAGCTGAGGACCTGCACTGTGTCTACTCTATAGGTCATGTGATCAAATGGCTGCCAGAATTATTAATCAAATAGTCTCACTGCACAATTTTATTTTCTATCTATCTATCTATCTATCTATCTATCTATCTATCATCTATCTATCTATCATCTATCTATTTATTTATTTTTATTAAGAAATTTTCTGTTCATTTTACATACAAACCACATGTGCCTCTCTGCTCCCTCCTCCTGCCTCCCAGTCTTCCCTCCAACCCTCCCCCTATTCCCACCTCCTCCAACTCAAGGCCTTCCATGAGGAGTCAGCAGAGCCCTGTGCATTCAGCTGAGGCAGATCCAAGCCTGAGCCAAGGCTGTGCAAGATGTTCCACCATAGGTAGTGGGCTCCAAAAACCCCGCTCATGCAGCAGGCACAGATCCTGATCCCACTGCCAGGGGCCCCTTAAGCAGATCAAGCTAAACAACTGTCTTGCCTATGCAGAGGGCCTAGTCGAGTCCCAAGGAGGCTCCACAGCTATTGATCCACAGTTCATGAGTTCCCATTAGTATGGTTTGGTTATCTCTGTACGTTTCCTCATCATGATCTTGATGCCCCTTGCTCATAGAATTCCACTTCTCTCTTTTTAACTGGATTTCTGAAGCTTGGCCTGGTGCTTGGCTGTGGATCTCTGCATCTGCTTCCATCAGTTACTGGATGGAGGCTCTATGATGACAGGGTATTCACCAATTTGATTACTACAGTAGGCCAATTCAGGCATGTTTTCCATTATTGCTAGTAGTCTAAGGTGGGGTCATCCTTGTGGATTCCTGGGAACTTCCCTTGCACCCTGCTTCTCCCTGTTCCCTTGATGTCTCCATCTATCATGATATCTCTTTCTTTGCTCTCCCACTCTGTTACAGCTCAACCATCCTGCTACCTTATGTTCTCATCCCCCATCCCCTATCCTCCATTGCTCCCCCCCCCAGTTTGCTCATGGAGATCTCATCTATTTCCCCTTCCCAGGGCGATCCATGCATCCCTCTTAGGGTTTTCCTTGTTAACTAGCTTCTCTGGAGCTGTGGGTTGTCACTACATCATTTTAAATGCCAACTCTAAGAAGTGTTAGGGGAAAAACACAAAAATCAGGCAAAGGGTGCCCTATGGCTGGAGTAGCATGAAGGCCCCCTGAGGTTAGGTTGTGAGCTCAGAGTGAATACAAGTTTAATTAAATATGGAAAAGAGAAAAGAAAGAAGCCTTGTAGGCAGAAAACAGTGAGTGTCATGGCCATGTGAGGAGAAAAAGGTATCCACCAACAGTTTCTCAGGCTGGGGTAAGGACAATAGGAGAAAGTTTGCTGTGAAATTACAGAGGGTCACAGACACCAGGTTTTGTGGTGTCTTATCAACCATAGTCAAATGCTTCATTTTTTAGTACCTAGAAATATAGGAATCTGTTGAAGAATTTGAACAGAAGGGTGACTTAGAGTCAAGTTCCTAAAAGCTGGCTCTGCCATGTGAAGACTAGATGTTGGGAGGATCAGAGCAGGCATGATTGAAGTCGTTAAGAGTCCCTTAGTGGTTCTGATGAGCTGAAGATCTCTGAGTTAGAGTAATGATATGGGGGTGGGTGGTGAGAAACCACTAAATTCATGAGACACTTAGTAAGTAATAGGACTTAGTATGCTACTAAGAGAAGATAATTAGAAAATAAAATGTGCTGGGTATGGAGCAACAATTAATGAGAAAAGAGGCCATGAATTTGAAAGTGAGTAAAGGGAGGTACATGAGCAGATTTGAAAGAAAAAGAGGGAATGGGGAATTAAATTATACTTTCAAAAATAAATAAAAATAACAATAGAAAAAAATTAAAGTGCTGGGTATGGTATATCACAAATCTGAGTTCCAGGCCAACCTAGGATACGTGGTAAGACATGGTCTCAAAAATAAAAAAAATGAAAAATAAAAATAAAGAAAGTAAGTAAAAGGGTTTGAAATTCCGATTAGGAAAAACACAGTTAAGCATGACGGAGTCCACACTAGCTTGTATTACTGAATGGTTGATGATGTCATTCATTGAATCAACACAGGCAAAAGGCCTCCTGTAGGGAGATTTGAGAACAGTTTCTGCTTGGACTTTTGGTATGTGCTTCCAGAGCTTAGAAGAGAAGTATAGAACAGAGACAGCAAACTTAGTACCAGCATTTCTTTCTGTTTTATTCTTATTAATTACTTATTTTCCCAGCCCAATCACAGTTTCCCCTCTCTCTCTTCTCTTCTTCCATTCTCCTTTCTTCCTTCCAACATCCATTCCTTTTCTTTTCTCTTCAGAAAAGTACAGTCCTCCCATGGATATCAGCCTAACCCTAACCCTCCCCTATTAAGGCTGGATGAAGCAATCTAGTAGGAGGAAAGGGTCCCAAAAGCAGGTAACAGAGTCAGAGACAGATCCTGCTCCCTCTATTAGGAGTTCCACAAGAAGACCAAGCTACACAACTGTAAAACATGTGCAGAGTGTCTCAGTTAATCTCATGCAAGTTCTCTGGTTGGTGGTTCACTTTCTGTGAGTCTCTATGAGCCCAGGTTATTGATTCTGTGAGTTTTTTTTTTTTTTTTTTTTTTTTTTTTTTTTTTGTGGTGACCTTGACCTCTCTGGCTCCCATAATTCTTCCCCCTCTTCTTCCGCAGGATTCTCTGAGGAGGTCTGCCTAATGTTTGCCTGCGAATCTGCATCTGTTTTTATCAGTTGCTGTGTGAAGTCTCTCTGATGACCACTGGGCTAGGCACTTATCTATGTGTACAGCAGAATATCATTTGGGATCATTTCATGGACTTATTTTTTTCTTTTTTGCCAGTCATGTTTGGTTTTATCCCAGGTCCCTGGACTGTCCAACCTCAGCCTTTCTTAAGGATATTTCCACTCAACACAACTTCCATGACCAGAAATGTGTGGTTTTCTCCCAAATAAAGCAGCTCTGCAGAGAACTTCAACTTGTTGCCTTCTAATTCATGAGACTGTAGAGCCAATGTCATGTCTTTTGGATTAGGGTGTCAGTCCCACAAAATTGTCCTCGACATCAAATGCAGATCATGAACTCAGGTTCCTGACTTACAGACTATGAAATGGCTTCCCCATCTTCTTCTCAAGTTTCATTAATTTACAGAGCAAGTCACAAAGCCCTAGGAAATACTTGGGTTTACTGACTTATAGAGGATCATACAAGGGATATAAATGAGCAAGTAGATTGAGGAGATACCAAATAAAGGTATGTAGGATGGGGGATATCTCTGTGCCTTCCTCCTGTGTGCAATTCTTCAGGTATCTCCATGTATTTATTTATCAGTAAGATTTCTAAATCTTATCCTTTTAGATTTTTATAGGAAGTTATTAAGTAGATATGATTGATTATACCATTGGACATTGCTGATTGACTTAACTTTCCAATCCACTCCCCTGTGAAGAGGTGGGAAGACAGTACTGAAAATAATAACTGTCTAAACATATCACTTCCCTCCCTGGCAACATTCTATTACCTAGCAACTATCCAAGCACTTGTAGGCACCAGCCATTTTATTAGCATGTCAGTCACATCCCTTTTGAGATTTTTGGGGTTTGTGGTATTATGTTTTAGGAAGGCTCTGTGTGTGTGTGTGTGTGTATGTGTGTGTGTGTGTGTGTGTATGCTTTCATGCACATGTATGTATGTATGTATGAGTAAATAGCATAAGTCACAAATATAGAAGTGATTTGTATATACAGAGATGTTAATGAAAGACAAGTTACTTTGACAGAATAATGGCCTCTCAAATGTGATTATCCTAATTTCCAAAATCCAAGAATATTATTATGTATGGAATGGAGAGTTAAGGTAGAGGATAAAAGCTAGGCCACTAACTTGCTAATTATGAACTAGAATTAAATCTAACTAAATCTGTGTCTATACTAACATACTCAAGTCATTCTGATAGTGCAGTAGCCACAATAAAAAAATACACACACATATAGTATATGCACAAATATGCATATATGTATAGCTTAGAAATTTTCTTTTGTAATAACATATAGTTGAGTCTCAGCCAACCATAGTGGCAGAAAATCAGATCAGTCAACCCATGTTGAAATAAAGCCAATGGCAAGATGCACCAGTTGGGTTATCCCTGCATCTTACTTCTATTTTGTGTAGGTCACTTTTTTTCTCTGTCTATGAATGTTATCCAGCCCTGTGACAGTCCTACAGTCTGACTTTCCTGTTGTGAGGAGTCAGTCGCTTGATTTATGAATTATTATTTGTTATTATTAAACTGTTATATTTAATTTGTTCCAACTTTTTCTTTGGACAGATTATCCTGGATTATATTAGTGGACTCTGATAGATTCATGAGGATGCTTACATGAATAGTCAACATGAGCATGAGAAAGATTTGGCTATCACTGCTGGCTTTTAAGATGGAAGGATTCCTCTAGCCAGGGAGTGGGGACAGGGCACTGAAAAATAGTGGTTCTCAACCTTCCTAACGCTTTAATACAGTTTCTCTTGTTGTGGTGACTCCCAATCATAACATTATTTTATTGCTACTTCATAACTGTAATTTTGCTATGCAGGATATCTGATATGTGACTCCCATGGGGGTTGTGACCAACAGGTTAAGAACCACTGCTCTAAAAGCTGACAAAGACAGCGACAGATTTTCCTGTTAGTCTTAAAGAAGCAGAGTCCAAGGAAATCTTGACTTTAACCCATTGAGACTCATTTTTTGGGAACTTTTATATAACTCTACATCTTTAAGGTTATAAATCTGTGTCATTCTAAACCACTAAGTCTGTGACGATTTGTTAACAGCAGCAATAGAAAACTAACACAGTTGTTTTAAGGAAGAGAGAGAGAGAGAGAGAGAGAGAGAGAGAGAGAGAGAGAGAGAGAGAGAGAGAGAAAGGACTCCAGCATGTAGGGGTCTTGAAAGAATTAGAGAAATGCAAATGACATAGGTAAGAAGAAAAGAGAAGCCAGGAGAGCATAGGGTTCTGGACACAGAAGGAGAGAATCTTTCACAAAAGTGGCCAAACCAAGTGAAAAGTAGGTGGCTTGTGACTTTAGTGGTAGGTATTTGGTGGACTGGAGTGTGTAAAGTCCATATTAGGGTAGGATGTCTTGTAAGCAGGAGGTGAAGAGATGAGGACTCTGACAGATGCAGAGCCTAAGAATTTTGTGTATTAGAAGAAAAAGCCATAAACATGATTAATTGCAAACTAAGTTTCTGCAAGAACCTTGGCCTGCTTGGCAGTTTGGGCCTGGCAGTTCTTCGTGGAGATGACTGATGCTTCGTAGGATGCTTCTTAACATCTCTGGCTTTTGCTTATTGGGTGTCACTAGCAATTTCCTGTCTCCAGACATTATCAAATGTCCCTCAAGGGAAGAATTATTGGCTGAGGACAACTGTTTTGGCTAGAAAACAGAATTCCCTGAATTTGATTGTGTCAAAGCATATCAAACTTATCCCTGTGCCACACCCCCTGCCTCCCCCCAGCTTGAAAGGCTGTCAAAGGACTAGGATATTATTTAATCATATCCTTTCATGCTCATGCCTGTAGATGCACACAGTTCTTTGAGTGTCTTCCCTGATTTGATGCAAAGTGATTTTGCATAAATGACATGGAGCATGCTCTTATATAGGAATCTAAAAGGTGAACTGATGATGGACTCCAGGGCATATTCAAAACTTGTTCTAATTCTACCCATGTCATTTAATCTAGATCACTGACTGAACAATAATTGAACTGCATGGTTCCAAGAAATTGCCCCTTCCCCTGTGTCATCTGTCTATAAGAATTCTAATAGCAGGAGCTGAAATCTCAAAGCATGTGCCCATCAAATCATGTTGAAATACGGAACACTGTAAAAAAATGTGATAGAGTGTATGCATTATAACATGCTTGATGTGGCAGTTCAGAAATTTAATGGGAAGTGCAGTCCCACCCTGGTTTCTGAGATTTGAAGGGAAGGATTGCTTTTTTGATTGGGTGCATATGTTGGGTCTCAATGGCATGAAGACACAATTTCTCTTATTGCCATTTTCCAGCCCTCTTCTTTTTGAATTGGCTCTTTAGGTGTGCCTACAATGCTGACTTTGGTGGAATCTGATTTATTTTATTACTTTAATAATGCACTGTGTAGTTTGGGGAGAAGAATATGGAGAAGGTCTTGTAAAGTAAATTAAAAGCAAATTTTCACACTTGATCACACATGTAAAAGTAAGAATAATTCAATGATGAGACAGATGCTTTATTAGAGGTCAGTGTACTCACAGTGGTTATTAAATTTTTTTTTTTAGTATTTTAATAACAGTGCTTTCCTCCCAACCTAGTTTTTCCATATTATGGATGCTGATTTAGAATTATAACTCAGACCTGAGGTCACCTCATTCTGGACACAGGACTATATTCAGCATTATAGATTTCAAGCCATCTCTGTCTGGCAAAGGAAGTAGAATTGTAGAGGACAGTGGCCTTAAAATTTTGATTGAATTAGCAGTAAAGAATATCTTCTTGTAGAAAGCCACTAACAATGAAAACAAAACCAAAGTCTACATTGGTAGACTCTTTCCAGTTTCACTCACCTATTTCCAGAAAGAAATGCTCAGGTGAGTTTGGGGTTTGCACATCTGCATAGCTCTGCTTGAGAAGAGCCTAGCTTAGTGACTTTTGACTGTGATGGTGCAGACATAACATACACTGAGGAGAAAACATACTTTGTATTTTGACATAAGATCTTTTTTATCTGAGCTGGTAATATACAGCACCACCCTTCCCCTACTGCTAAGCAGGGGAATTGAGCTCTGGTTAAGTCAGCCGTGGAACCTTGAGAGTAGACAATGAGTCTTCCACTTTGTTTTATGTTACTAAGCTATAAGGTTCCTTAGGTTGGGAATGTTGAATATATTTCAAGTTCATAATATTTCAGTCTAGAATGGGCTGGTCAGGACATAATTCCACTGTAAGAAGAGGACATTTGTGTATGTATGCATATCTAACTCTATCAAATTGCTTCATTTAATGCCCGTGGACTTTGACAAATGTCAGGCTGAGTTACTTGCATGATTTTGTAATTTGTAGCATAGACTATACCTTGAATGTGTTGTATATTCTCTTCATTCCATGTTATATTTTAGTTTTTATGTAGTATACCTTATTTAGCTACTTTCTCGTCCATGGTCATTTAGGTTATGTAAGAATTTTGCACATTGTAATCAATGTAATAACAGACAATCTGTGTACAGTGCTTATATATCTGTAAGAGCATTGTTTGGGATTGATATTCTCCAATAAAATTGTTGAGCCAAAGAGTAGATACTTTAAAGAAAGTATCTGTTTTAGTCTATACTTCTAAAAAGGCAATAGAGTTTTAGGATTTTTAAAAAATCACGAATAAGCAGAGATAAACATGGGCATGCATCTGTAATTCCAATCCTTGAAAGTCTGAGACAGGTGGATCATTTAGAGTCTGAGGCCAGCATGGGGCACATGTTAAGTTTGCAGCAACCTTGGGTCACATATTGAATTTGAGGAACCCTGGGCTACATAAAGTAAGTATATCCCCCAGCCCAAACAAAGACCAAATAGATCTGGAAACCAGGTGCTGTGGGTCATGACTACAGTCCCAGTTACTCCAACAGCCAAGGAACATCTAGATATTAGACATTGTTATGTATATGTTAGGTAACAATCGAGTAAGTTTGCTATATTGCATGAGGTTTGGAAAGTATCTTAGCTTTTATCTTATTTAGGCATTATTTTAGAACAGTTTAAGATTCATAGTAATATTGTGAGGACTTTATAGAGCCTTTCCTCTATATACTATCTCTCACGTATACTGTCCTCTACTACCAGCATCCCCCAGGAGAGTAGGGAATGAGCCACAAGTCATTGACTGACACTGACACCTTATAGACACCTAAAGTCTGTAGCTTCCATTAGCCTTCACACTTGGTGTTGCAAGTTGCAAGGGTTTGGACAAATGTGTCATGACAAGTATTTCCACTTCACGAAACATTCCCCGTGCTCCATCTACTCACCTTCCCCTCCTTTCAGGCAGGAGCAGCTACTGATCTTTTTACGGTGTTCAATTTCATCTTTTTCAATATGTCATACTGTTGAAATTACACAGCACTTAGCTCTTTTAGATCGGATTCTTCCCCTGAGGAACACATGTTTAGGGGTCTGGCATATTGCTTCATGGCTCTGTAACTCATTTCTTTGTAGTCCTGAATGCTTCATTTTCTGGATGTACCATGGTTTATCCAGTCATCAAACTTATTTTTGTTACTTCCAAGCTTGAATAATTATAAATGAAAGTGCCATACCAAGAGTTTGAAAGAACAAGGAGGGATGTGTGGGAGAGTTTGGAGGGAGGAAATAGAAGAGGGAAATAATGTAGTGATATTATAATCTTGAAAATATATAAGAAGTAATTTTTAAAAAGTAAGTGAAAGTGTCATAAAAATCTATGTACAAATTTTTGGGTGGAATTATATATTTTCCAAAAACTCTCTTGTATATGTTCCAAGATGCAAAACTACTGGTTTGTATGCTAAAGGTATGTTTAGTTTTGTGATAAACTGCTAAAGTGTCTTTCAAGGTGTCTAGACAATTTTGTGTTTCCAAAATTCAAAAAGGAGCTCCAATTGCTCTTTGTGGTGGTGCTGTGCACATGTCTGTTGTGTATTGTGTGTGACTGCATTTATGTATACATGTCTCTGTGTGTGTGTCATGTGCATGTGTTTACGTATGCTTGTATTAATGTGGGCATATGTGTGGAGACCAGAGGTTGATGTTGCCTGTATTCCTTGATCCCTCTATACTTCTATTGTACAGAAAGTGGGTTTCTCACTGAAGCCTAACTCATAGATTTGACTTCTGAAGCCAGCTAGCCTGGGGACTCCCTGTCTCTGCTTTCCAAACTGGGATTACAGGTGGGTCTCTACAACTGCCCCCTACTTTTTTTTTGTGGGTGCTGGGGAATCCAAACTCTGGTCTTCATATTTGTGTGGCAAGTGCTTTATCCACTAAGTCATCTCTCTAGCTTCTTCTCCATATTTTATTTAGTATTTATTGTCAGTGTTCTGGGTTTGACCAATTCTAGGTGTGTAGTAGGATCATCCTATTGTTTAGTTGGAATTTCCCCTATTACCACAGTGCCTTTCCCTGTGCTCATTTGCTGAGGGCTAACTGTTTAATAGATATTCATGGGTGCAGTACCTACTTAGCTCCTCAGCTATTTTCTAAATTTGGCTTTTTATTTTGCAATTTACCTTCAGTGTTCTTTATGTATTTTGAATATATATCAGATACACAAGTCTTTGGCTTGTCTTACTCTCTTGAGTGTTTTAACTTTCATAACTGATTTGTTTATTTGAAAACCTGTTAGAGACTGAAGGAGAAATGTCACGTGTAGATATCAGTTTCAAACTGAGTAGAAATATCAAGAGGTATGGACTTACTTGAGTCCTTTGTTACATTCTTGGGTTATTTCAGTACTTTTTCCATGGTGGCTTGAAGTAGTTTTCCTCCAATTGGAAAAGAATTGCTATATGGGACCATCAATTTAGTCTGAGAATACTGAATTTGTGAGACCTGGGGTTATTTAATCCTTGGCAAAATGTGCTCAGCTTCTCATTTAAGAAAAATAATTAAAACAAACTGGAGGTGTTCACGCGTGTATCTGCTGGATTTAGATGTTTCCCCGTGGGAGAAAGTTATGGTTTAATGAAGAATTAGTTTAAGCTGGGTGGATTAAGTTGATAAAATTCATCTCCATAGTAATTTAGCAAGGGGGGGGGAATTAAGATGTTGGCCACAGTTGCTTTTAATTTGGGCTGAGTTAAAGATTTGTGTGAAGACCTCAGGGAGAGAACATTCGATTCCAGTTGATGACTTAGCCATTAAATGCTGAATTTGCACACAGTGGGGCCTCTATTGGGCAAATGCTTTCCCTAGCAGTTACATTTTAGTGAAAATTACTGACCTCATACATCCTTTCAAGTGTTCAGGGATTTCTTATTTTTTTTTCCAAGTTGGCTTCACTGTCCCTCCTAGTTTCTAAAAACCAGTCTGTGATATGAGGGCAATATAACCTTGTCATCTAATATGATTCCTAGCCTTAAAGAGTTTCACAGGCATAAAGAATAAACATGAAAAAAATAAAAAAAAATAAACATGAGTACATGTAACTTTCTGTGATCTCAAAGATAGCTTAGTCTTAATGATTAATTTGAGAACAAATAATTTTTATTATTATAATTATTTTGCTTCAATTTGATTGCTATCCAATGTCATTCTAAAAATTATGACAACTAATTTTGTGTATTAACTAGGTCATGGGCTGCCCAGATATTTGGCTAAGCATTGTTTCTGGATATGCCTAGGTAAGATGAGCATTTGGATCATTGACTGGAGTGAAGCTAATTGCCCTTCCTTTGATGGAGAAGTCTTAGCTAATTCACTGAGCTCTAGAATAGAAGAAGGCAGTAACGGATGAAAGATTAATTTTCCCCTTTGCCTCAGAGTTGAGCTGGGACCGCTGGTGCTCCTGACTCTTAGGTCTTCAGATTTGAACTAGAACTCTTCACCAGCTTTTCTGGTTCTCAAGCCTCCAGTCTCACAAAACACTACCACCTATCCTGGGACTTCGTTTTGCAAAGGACAGGGCATGTGACTTTTTAACCTCCACAAACATGTGAGTTAATGACTTGTAATAAATCTCAGGTGAATATGTGCAACCAAATCTCTTTACCTTACAATATGGTTTATTTTAAAAGAGACATTTGAGAGAAATTAAAGAGTCTTTACCTTTGTATGGTCTCAAGTTGCTTGTAAGAATGGCAAATGCTTCCCTGCTTTTTATCTTCCCAACTGCAAAACTGCATCTGAAGATAGAAAATTGAGCAATGAAAGATCAATGGGCTTATACACAACTTCACATGCCAGGTCAATTTATTTTAACATGCATAAGTCTAAGTTTTCAGTAATAGCCATGTCAGGAAAGAATTATAAGAAACATCAATATCCCCATTGAGAGTTTTCAATAGTTCTTAATAATCTAATGTATCTGCTATGCAGACATGAAGAAGGCTTAATTAATGTCTATAGTAGAATAGGCAAATCCTGCAAAGAAAAAAACCCCACACTTATTATAAATAAGTTTGAAGATGAAATCTTGGTGCCAGTAGCCAGCCACATTACACAATTGACTTTGGTAGGGCCATGCCTGTTTCCTTATTTGTAAAGTATCCATGTTAAGGTGCCTCATTCCCAGGATCTTAGTAAGGATGAACTGAACTAAACAACGTGAAGTTTTCAGAAGAATACAAGGCATGTAAACATCTTCCTACATACTTGAAAACATATAGCTGGGCTCAGTCATGTATGTCTGTATCACAACTCCTGAGGGCTGAGACAAAAACACTGCAATTCTGAAGTTGATCTGGTTTACAAAATAAGATACTGTCTCAAAACAAAGATTTGAAAATCTAGCCCAGTGGTGATGGTACATGCCTTTAATCCCAGCACTCGGGAGGAAAAGGCAGATGAATCTCTATGAGTTTGAAGCTAGCCTAGTTTACAGACAGCCAAGACTACAGAGAAGTCCTGTCTTGAAAAACTGAGAAGGGGGGGAGGAGGCGAAAGAGAGAGAGAAAGAGAGAGAGAGACAGAGAGAGAGAGAGAGAGAGAGAGAGAGAGAGAGAGAGAGAGAGAGAGAGAGAGAGAGAGGGAGGGAGAATATAGTGAGTACTTCAGATACTGTCTCATGAACACAAATATTCTGAATTTCATGACCAGAGTTCTTTGTCTCTTCAGTGACATTCAAATGTTAGAAACATGGAATTGAAAGTAAAAGTACTCTAGGGGACAGCTGTGGATCCTTTGAGAAGTGTTATCTCCTACTCACCCATAACTGGGATTCCACAGAAGTAGTTAGCATCACTTGGGAAGATCATCAGGCACTGTGTGAGCCATGACAGTCTGCTAACAGTGAGAGTTGAGATAGGTGGGTCCTTCAGCAGGCTTAGTCTTTCTGAAACCATGGGAAGTTGCACAAGGTTCACAAAGTAATCCCTAAAGAAACCCTGAGTGTAGAGCTGAGCTCAGAGCTTCACATCTAGACCCTGAGAGATCCTATCAGTAGGGCTGGATATCTTTAGAAGCTGTTTGAAGTGACTAGAAATCTGCAACAAAGGGCTCAGGCAGCTACTCGGGACTCTGTGCCTGAGAATCATCACAATAGCAGATGGCTAGGATTCCAGACACTACTGATCTCACTTCCCATTGTACGGCCAAGGATTCTGAGATTGGTAAATTACTTGTCCAAAGTCACCATTGTAGAGCCAGGAAAAGGGGAAGGCTAAAGTCTAGGTCTTCTGACTCCATATTCTATGCTTATAAGACACATCCTGAAATTGAAAGAGGGAAGAAGCCACGTGAGAAATAGGATCAGAGGAGAGCAGCCATGAGGATGACGTTTCTTTCCAGAGACATTGAACTGAAATTTCAACCACATATAATAAATAGTGATTCCTTATACCTTTCAAGTGTTTGATATGTGACTAGCATTGTGTGTGTGCATCTCATATAATCCTTATGACAACATCACAAGCTAGGTGATATTATCAGCTCTGATCTTCAGATGGGGGAACTGAAGCATGGCATTCAGCCAGTTTTCTAGGATTGTGCATCAGACAACACGTGATAAACCCAAAACTAGAATAACAAGTATCAGTAAATTGTACTTAAGATGGTATTGAGGCCATTCACGATGTTGAGGAAAGCCCTGCTTCACTTCTCCACTCAGTCTCAGCATGTTTATAGCTAAGCCGAGGAGACTATTCTCAAATGGCCTCTAGATCCCTGCATGGTCTCTTGTCCTTTGCTTATTTTTCTTTGTGTCTGCATACTTTGCCTTAAGGTTTTTTTTGTAACCATTTTCATCTAAAGTTTGAGAAAAAGTGTGCAAGGTTTTCTATTTCTGGTAAATTAGGGGTTGCCTGTGAGGTACCTAATGTTAAATAGTTAAATGTATAACTCCAGCTCATCCTGCAGCTGTCAAATGCCTCCAAGGACTGCCTCTTTGGGTCTCCTTCCACTCCATTATTTTTGTTTTGATGGATACTGATAATACCTTGTTCCTGTGTAAGTGTCTCAGTGCATCTATTTTTTCTAGATTAAATGACTTTTTAACAAGGCTTATGGGGCGATTCATTGTCATTAAAATAATGAATGGATCGAAAACAGCCTTCTGTCTCTTTGGAATCCACTGCCATTAGTGGACTATAATCCAGCTGGTAACAATGACAGGGAGCCAGGAGGCTCTCGGGAAGAGGGGGGAGATGTATCATTTTCTGTGATTTGTTGGTGAGGATAAAGCATCCCAGGGGTTTCAGAGAATGAATTTAAATCCATGTCTGCAGTTTCTAGAACAGAGCCTTACAAATGTGGAGTGGGAAATAGGATACCCCACCCCTCACTCTAATCTTTTTCAATTGTGCTCCTCACTGAGGTTAAAAAGTAATAGATATTGCATGCTTGTTCCATTAAGGCTCTGTAGAAGTTGCTAAACATTTTAAAGTTGAGAGCTAACAGGACTTGTGACATTAGAAATAATGTTACAAGTTAAGCAATGGGTAATGCTCATTAAATTGGGTAGTGCCAATCCAGTTTCAGGTCTGCAGTTGTATCTAGGAAGTAGGAATTGGAATCTTCAGCCTAGGAGGAGAACCTGCCTCAAATATTCTCAACAAAGGAAGAAAAACCATCCATTTGTGAATCCCCAATTCTATTTCTTGACCCTTGACTCTACTTAAGAGAAAATGCTCTTTGGAGGATGAGGATGATTTGACTCTGAGAAAAATGAAATGTCTTTCAACAAACTGCCAACTGGACCTTTTAAAATGAATGATTACAATAGAAGTGCTGAGTTCAGGTCACTTTATGAAGTTATCTAATGATAAAACAGACATCATGGGAAAGGACATAGCCCTCCCCATGGCAGGGGCTGAGGAGGACATTATGGATAGTCAACCGTCTACGACATGAGTTGGCTGCACCTTTCAGAGTGAGGATAGAGAAGGCTCAAAAACTGAGAACTAGACAATCTGGGAAATCTCAAAGCAGTTTCTTATCCTCATGTTCCCGTGGCCAGTTGTGTGACCTGGGCATGTCCTTTCCTTATTTAGGGATTGGACAGTTTGGTTGGATCATTGTTTAAATGCCTTGTTCATTTTCTCTTTCATATTTTTAGACTTGCTTCCTCAAGTGTCTGCTGGCAGAAATAGGAACAATAATAAATCCTACCTGCTGTATAATTTCTAGACAACAAAATCTTTTTTCCAATCACCCAAGTTAAAGTTCATGTTCCTCTCTTTCTCTTCCCCAAACTCTATCATTCTAGGAATAGACAATATCTACTTGACGTCTAGAGTGTTCCAATGTTCTGAATGGGGTCATTGTTTCCTTGAAGGACAACATTAGGAAGTTGTTTCACTTTGGGTCTTAAATGGTCAGTGCAGTTGTGGCATTGAGCTTGGATGTCCTACCATGCTGGAGTCTGAATGTTTGTGACCTCTCCAAACTTATATGTTGAGATTCTAACTCCCAGAGTGATAGTGTCAGGAGGTGGAACCTTTTGTAACTTATTGTATCATGAAGACAAAACCCTTAGAATGGGAATAGTGCACTCATGAAGCAGATCTTGGAGAGTTTCTTTACCTCCCTGCCATGAATGGGGATGTCTGTGGTCCAGGAAACAAGTCTCACCCAGTGTCATATTTTTTGGTGTTTCCAGCTTGGATTTCCAGTCTATGCAATTACAAGAAAGACATTTCAATTGTTAGAAGTCATTCAGTGTTTAATATTGTTGAGGCAGTTTGAATGGGCTAAGGCATGGCACCACCACCAACATAATAATAACAACAAGCATTAGTAATAGTACCCAAAGTAAGAGTTAGTGCTCCTTTCTGTTCACTATGTGTTTTAGGTTGGACATGACATTTCATGTCCATTATCATGTTTAAAACTCATCAAGTTAAAAGTAGCTTTTCTAAGTGATTTTTAAATCTCTTGTTGTCATATCATATTGCTTGTGTTTCTGCTTGAAACATAGAGTCTTGGTTCTGTTATTTTGCCAGCTGTATTCAAGTTGAAGCTGTTTCTTCAAAATGTGGCATTCCTTTTGTTAATTTCTTTTTTATTGCTGTGGTTGTGCTTGTGGCAATTTGCTTTGTTGATTTTCTATTGATATGGGGTCTCATGGAGACAATGCTGGCCTCAAACGGATCTTCTTGGCTCCATCTTCCAAGTTCTAGGATTTGGGGCATGCTATCACATTACACCCAGTGGTCATATCACTTTATTAATAAAGAACAAAGTCTTCGAGTTGTGTTCTTTTTAGTCCCCTAGTATCAGTCTCAACTCATCTATCAGATTTAAATTCCAGTGTGGCATCTAAGAGCCTCTGCCCAAGTGAGCTACTTTAAATGTCTCTTCTTCCATGCTTACTGCTCATGGGCATCTTGCTCAAAAGGTCTCATGCCTTGGATTCATATTTCAGTCCAAGGCTTATCCATCATCCCATGCTTTGATTAAAATCTATGTATTTATACTTTTGGTTGTGAGCCTAGCCTTTAACGGCCGAGCCATCTCTCCAGCTGGGCAGTGGTGGCGCATGCCTTTAATCCTAGCACTCGGGAGGCAGAGGCAGGCAGATCTCTGTGAGTTCGAGGCCAGTCTGGTCTAAAGAGCGAGATCCAGGAAAAGCGCAAAGCTGCACAGAGAAACCCTCTCTCGAAAAACAAACAAAACAAAACAAAAATCCATGCATTTATAAAGATTTTCCAAAAGGTAATGATAATTTTCCCTTATTTGAAAAATTTGGATCAAGTATGAATTGAAACTAGCATTTCCTAAAGTAATCTAATGACCACAAGTTTGGAAGACAGGTTCAATGGTCAAAATGAGCTAGAAAATTCTCCTTGTAAATAATTATTTTTATTTTTGAATGTGTATGAGTACCTACATGTGTGCATGTGCACCATGTGTTCGACTGGTGCTTTTGGGAGCCAGAAAAGGGTATTAGATCCCCTGGAACTGGAATTATAGGAGGTTGTGAGCCCCCATGTATGTGCTGGGAGATGAGCTTGTGTCTTTTGGAAGAACAGCAAGTCTTCTGCCAAGCCATGTCTCCAGCCACCAATTCTTCTTAAAGTGAAATTCTTCAGGACAGAGACCTAGCATAGTAAATAAATCTTTTTACCCCTAGTACCAGGACCATCCTTATAACATAGTATACACTCAATGAACACAGAATAAATAATTGTTGTTGTTGAAATATGCAGTCTTTCTTTGTATAGTATATTACTTTCTTGTAATTTGGTATTCAAAATTTTATTAGAAAACTTCTTAAGAATAGCATCCATTTCTTATATAATGTTTGTGGTTTTTTTTCCATAGCATTTGGTGCAGGACTTATCATCTTGTTGATGGTAAATAAAATTTTGTTCATCTTTCTAATTTGATTGCTGGAAGCCCTCTGGGAATAGACATTACCAGAGATGCTATTTTGACAGTTGGAATATGGCAAGGCATCTTTGATTACCGTTCCATTGTCTAAAATTCACTTTGTAGCAGCATTTGGCTAAATATTTGATGGTTCTTTCTGGCTTATTGGAATTTTCATTGTGTTTCTCTTTATCATATCAGTTAAACTTGGGCATATTAATGCAAGAATTAGTGCAATGAGTGGGCTCCTTAAACTAGTTTTGTATAAGCCACTTGATGGATTTATATTTCTAACATGTTTTATAGGAGGGATCTAGAATTCAAAAATTAAATTTTTTGAGACTGAAAAATCAGTAATTTGGAAAAAATACTCATTCATTTGATCAATTACTGAGATGCATTGATCATACTAGAATCTTTGGGCAGGAAGATTTTTCTTACATCTCCTTTCCATGGCTGCCATTCTGTAAGCCTGTACACCTTCCCCCACCTCCCCACCCCCGTCCCCGCCTCGACACACACACCAGAAGCAGATGTTTTCTGTAAAATCTCAGATATTTGGCGCTACTTTCCTTAGAATCATGTCTCTCTAGATATGGGCTATAGATCTAGAACATTGTGCTATGTATTTCAGTTTGTTTTTATGCTTTGGATTCATTGTTAATTTTATTTACAGCAACCTGTGCTAACACTGGTTTAGATAAACTGGTTTCCAAAAATTCCAATTATTTTAATCTAAAACTCTAGAATATTGTTTGTTAATTATTCTAATAATATTAAAATTAATAAGTCAGTTTCAGTAAATTCATGGAAGGTTTTATGGATTATGAAATGACCAGAGTGGTTCATGAAGATGAGTGTTTTAAATGAGTCAGCTAAGCATCTGTGGCTATCAAAGATGAAGAACTTGCATGTCTAAGATTAACTAGGCATATCTTATGGCTGGTTGTCTTTCTAGATTAAAAACCAGAGGTGTGATTTTAGCATGATGGGCTGGCCAACTCTTTTTTTTAATTAATTTTACTTTTTCTAACTTTCTTTTTATTTATTCTTTGTGTCTTTCACATCATGCATCTTGATCCCATTCATTTCCTGTCCCTGCATATCTGCCCTCTGTCCTTGTAGCACCCCCCCAATAAAATTTAAGAAAAAAAAAGAAAAGGGGAAAAATCTCATCATAGAAATTGTAGTATGACATAGTGAGTCGCACAATAAATCCTTTTGTCCATGTTGCAAGTGTTCATTGCAAAGAGTCATTTGTCTGCTGTTGCCCTGTGTTGTGGAGATCCTACAGCTTTGGGTCTGCAGGTCAGATCCCTTCACATGCTCCAGCAGATCACAGATGGGGTGGATATTGGGGGGAGTCAACCCATAACCCTGATTTTGGGTCTGGGTAGTTGCAGGGTTGGCCAGCCCACCAGCTGTCCCTTGCCACCAGGGTGAGCTCTTCTGCAGTGCCCTTGTGAGTTCAACACTTGTAGTGATGAGCAAGGGAGGTGGGGTGGGAGGGGGCATGGCTGTCTCTTAGGAATGGCCTTTGGGAAGTCTCTTGGGTGCACACACCCTCTTTCCTTCTGTTGAGCATAATGTATGCAATTCTTCTGAGGGCCTCAGATACTGTGATCTCAATTTTTGTCCTAAGTGGGGATTAAAGATGGTGCATGTTGAGCTTGAGAGATGGCTTAGTGGTTGAGAGTGCTCACTGCCCTTTTAGAGGACTGGAGTTTTGTTCCCAACACTCACATCAAACAGCTCATAAGTGCCACAAACTCCAGGGAATTTGATGCCCTATTCTGGCCTTAATGGGCACCCACCACATGTTCATGCACACATAGATATAAATAAATACAAAATAAGTCTTTTAAAAATGGTGTAACATTTCACCTCTGATGTTCATCAAAGGATGCTTTCTTCTACCATGGCATTCTTCCAATTTACATATCTGGTACCTCCACAAATGGCCCATTTTGACTTTCAGACCAAATGTTTGAGTATTTTGTAATACATTAGTGACAATATAAAAAAATCAGCTAACAGATCTCTTAAGGCTTTAAGGTATATGCTCATGTGCCAGGGAGGTTTATAGATAGGTTATAATAAATTTTTAATCATATATATATATATATATATATATATATATATATATATATATACACTATTTCTCATGGAGGAGCTTCTGAGGTACCACTTCCTTTTAGCTCTTTGAGGAATTCGAACCTTGATGATACTCATAATGTGTGTGTGTGTGTGTGTGTGTGTGTGTGTGAGAGAGAGAGAGAGAGAGAGAGAGAGAGAGAGAGAGAGAGAGAATAAATATCCAAGAACAAACAGTATATAGTTAAGATCTAGCAAGAAAGGATCCTAGAATTTGTAGGGATAACTTTTAAACATTTCTACTAGCACCAAGGAAGAGAGCTATTTCTTGTTCATGCTTAACGGTACATATTGATATCAAATATGAGATGTTGATCTGGGCAGTCTGTCAATTTACATATTTTTTCATTGTTGTTATTGTTGTGACACATGGTCTCATGTAGCTCAGGTTGGCCTCCGACTCACTATGTAGCTGAGGATGACCTTGAACTCCAAATCCTTCTGCTATCACTTCCTATGTCTTGGGATTACAAGTGTACAATCAGCATACTTGACCATTGATAAATTTAGGATAGGTTTTTATTCTGCTCCACTCTAGACAGAAGTAGTTGGAAGTAACAACCTAACCTACTTTTTCCTTTTGGCTCCCAGGCATTTGGAACCTGCTACACACAGACTCCTGGTCAAATAGCATTCTGATAATATGAGAACATTAGCCTCCACCCTTACCCATCAGATTAGAAGATCCTTGTAGATCAGGAGCACATCTCATTCATCATTGCACCCAGACCTCAAGGCACTTATGTGAGCTCAGTATATCATGTTGAACACAGCTGATGTGGCACTGGCTGAACATTTCAGCCTGGAAACTTTTGCTCTTTGGGCAGCATTTCCCTCTCTCACTCAATTCTGAGGAGTAGACACTGTTGCCAAGTGTTATTCCTCCACTGTAAGCATCATATCTCTTTCAGATAGGAGTATCCCATTCATGCCATCATAGCTCTCTATGAATTCATAATATGTTTCCAGATAGACAGTAACATTACTTTTCATGTCTTTAAATGTAGTGGAGTAGTATCCTTTCTTTAAAGTGTCCCGACTTTACCAAATCATCAGATCAGCATGGCAGCTCCTAGCTGTTTGTAGTACCAGGTGCTTTGCATTGGGCACAAGTTATTTAAAAATAGCTTTGGAAAGATAAAATTGAAATATAAATCATACTCGTTGATGAGTTTTGACATACATATAATAAACTCATGAACTTGTCACTATCATCAAATTAGTGAACAAGTCAGTCAGTCCCCAAAGTTTACTTGTTTTTCTTTACAACAATTCTCCCTGTTCTTTGCAAGCTCTCCCATCACCAGACTTCTATTCATCTGCTTCCTGTCACAATAAATTGTTTTTACATTTTCTTGAGTTGTGTAGAACTAGATTTATTCCCCTTTGTCTGGCTTTTATTATTCAGTACAATTTATTTTGACATCTTTATCATCTGAGGATCAGTAAGTTAATCCATTCTTATTGCCAAGTGCTATTCTCTTGTATAGATATACCACAATTTGCTGATCTTGTTGATGGATATTTGATTAGATTCTAGCTTGTGGCTATTCTGGATAAAGCAGCTGTAAATGTGCAGATAGTTTTAATTTGTGTTGGATAAATTCTCAGGAATAGAATGCCTTGGCTATGTGGTAGGTATTATGGTTTGAATTATATTCTCTAAAAATAGGTTAGAACTCTAGCTCACATGATTTCGGAATGTGATCACTTGGAAGTGGGGTATTTACAGAGATAATCAAGTTAAAACAAGGTCATTAGAAAGAACTCTAATCCTTTATAAATGGAATTATGTACAAGTTATTTAAAAAGCAGCTTTGGAGAGGTATAATTGAAATGTAATCTCTACACATTGATTACTTTTGACCTATGTATAAACCCATGAACTTACCATTACAGTTGATAGAGAACAGGCTACTCAGCCCCTAAAAGTTCCTGGCTCCTCTCTATAAAAACTCTTTCTGTACTGTCCAGCCATCCCCCATCACCAGGCACTATTCATCTGCTTAGTAACTTCTGCATCAATGCTACAAAAGGTGATCAAGACACAGACATGCATGCGGAAGGATGCTGTGTGATGATAACGGCAGAGGCCGAGGCCTTGCGTCTACAAGTCAGTACCACCAAAGAAAGATTTTCCAGTCAACTACCAGAAAGTATGGGTTTGGTACAGATCACACTCATCCTCACTGCCCTTGAAAGGGACCCACCTGGACTTCTGTCCCCTACATGGAGATAATACACTGCTAAGTTCCCTAGTCTGTGGTACTTCATTACAGTATTCTGTGAGCCATTCCTCAGTCTGTGATACTTTGTTACAGTATTCCTGTAAGCCAGCACAGTACTTGTACACCTAAGGAAGCAAGTACCTGCCTTCCAAAGTAATTGCAGGATTTTTCATTCCCAGGAGCAGTACTTTAGAGGGTTAGTTTCCCCATTGCTTGACAACAGGTGGCATGGCTAATCATAATTTTAGCTACTGGAATGTCATTGTAGTTTCAATTTCCATTTCTCTGATGATTGGTGACATTAAACATCCTTTCAAGTGCCTATTTGGAATTCCCATAACCTCTTTGATGAAGAAGTATCTATTCAGATCTTCTAGCATTCTTTGCTTTCTTCTTATGACCCTTGAGACTTATTTTCTCTACATATAAGAACTTCATCAGATTTATGATCTGAAAAATAACTTCTCTCACTCAGTTCTTTATAATTTTCAGAACTAGTGAGTTCTGAAAAACGTTCTGGATGATTTCTAGAATCTGTCAGTCTTACACTGTATTTACGTATAAAGTTCTTTCTGAGTTAAGTTTTGTTTGAATTGAATTGGCATCCTGTTATTGGCCTATTGATATCAAACAGTTAAAATGCCATTTGTTGAAATGCCATTTCCTCAACTGAATTGCCTTTGGATTGTTGTCAAAAGTCTACTAAACATGTATGTGTGGTGTATTTGTGGGCTTTACTGTTACATTTTATTGCCTTGTTTATTCAATGCCAGTGCCTTGCTGTCTTGATCATTACAGTCCAGTGGTGATTTGGGTTCTCAGGGGCATATTTGATAATATCTGATAACACTTCTGGATGTGACAAGATAAGGGATGCAGCTAAATATCCCATACTGCACAGGCCAGTTTTCATAAAATAAAGAATCACTCATCCCCAAATATCAATAATGCTGAGGTTGAAAAATTATCTATAACTTTATATGCATCTGGAAATTAGGTAGTTTAAGACTTCCAAATTTGCTTTTATTTTTTTTGTTGGTTTGGATTCTGAAACTTTTATATTTACACAATGTTAACAATCACATTGTCAGTTCCTCCAAATATCTTCTGAAATTTCCTTTGCACTAGGTACATCTATGTATGAGCTCAAGAATTAATATCCTGGCAATGTGCAAACACTGTGTAGATCTCCATATAGCCAAGCTTTCTTAATTTCTCATAGAAACAAATGCTTTGTAGCTTTACAGTTTATAGGCCCTATACATCTTCATCACTTGTATCCCTAAGCAGTCTGGTATTTCTGCTGCAGTTGAAAATCACCTTATTTGTAAGGAGTAGAGTTTTCAAGAAGATATATACTTTATAATGCCCTTGGAAAGTTACTTGTTATAGAACCTAGTCTATGGGTTTTGTGCTCATTGCCCTTTATATAGCCATGTTTGTGGAATTCCAGGTGATAGTGACCCAAGTGCCTTTAATCCGAGGACACTGATATCTCACCAAATCAATGATATATCTGTAGGCCTGGATATGAAGCTTTGGTGGCATTTATATTATTTTTTCCGGTGTACCCACAGATTTCTATAAGACACAAGCCTCATTTTTCCCATGATCTTCCATGCTGAATAATATGGACCCATGAATCTCTGGGCTGTGTCTTTATGGAAAGAGACCTGGAATGAGAAAATCTTGTGTTCTCAGCTCTTTGGGAAATGTTCTGGTTAGACATGGCCAAAGACTTGACTGAATGGTACCCTGTGGACATGGCAGTGTTGAGTTTATAAGGATTATAGTCCGTTGTTCTGGTCTCTTGCTAGGACAAAGTGGTGGGAGTAATTGGAATGGAGGATCTAGGCAAAGAAGGCAGCCATTGCAACCAACATCAGAATCTCCAGACAACCTCAATTAGAAGCCTGGTCATGGCTTGTGATGTTTTCCTGGCAGTGGTGCCATGCATTAGCAGGTCTTCACTCTGACAGCCTTACTGTATGGGGCAGGGGTGTCATTTCCCTTCATGTGGATGGATGGGAGGTCTGTTTGGAATTCTTTCTTCATTTCTCTCTCTCTCCTTTCCATTTAGTCTATATACATTTTGTTTTACATCATTGGTTTCCAGACCGACATCTCTACGGGAATTTGGGAGGTTGACATCCTAAGGGAGAATGATGTATTGCAGAAGAGGTCAGCCATTATAAAGTAAGACACAGGACAGAGCTGGATTTTGGCTTATGATGACAGCTAATCCTAAAGAGTGTATTTTGCTTCCCCTAAGTCTTAGGCTTTCCTCCTGCCATTTGGGAAACGCACACATATTTAATATATTATTTATATATCTATATTGCAAAAATATATTTTAACTTGTTTCTTAAGAGGTTCCAGTGTGTGACCCTTTCTCTCCTTTTCTTCTTGCCCTCTCTCACAGTGGAAGGAGTTAAATTTAGGCTGCAAAGCTCTCTAGAGGCAGATCAAGGAAGTGATTTCTGACAGCCTGGCTCTGGCAGCCTAGAGTGAGCACAGGAGCATGAGAGTGGGAGTCCTGCTTCTGTTGCTTGTGGTAATAACTATGTCTTCACTTACATAAAAGACTCTGGCTTGCATTCCATGCATCCCTGGCTAAAGAATTGTTCCTTGGGTGGTAGTTATGTTGAATACAAAGTCACTTTTGGAGAGAAAAGAAGACATGATCTCTCTGTCTATAATGTTTTCCCATTCTTCTATTTCTCCAATTTCTCTCCAGGTCCTAACAAAATGAGAAGAAAGAAAAACCATAGAATAACTATTATCTTTATCATCAAGGCATTAAATCTCACAACAAACAGGAAGTGGTATTGTCTCCATTCTCAGGATGAGAGACACTAAGAGGCAGAGAGGTTAACTTGTTAGGGTCTCATGACTAGTGGCTGCATTTGACCCATGTCTGTTTTTTTCTCATGCCTCCCCACCACAAAGACATCCTGCCTCTCATGGGTCCTATGAATGAAATGGCTTCAGAGACCATGTCATTATCCTTGGTTGGTACTCGCCCCCATTCATAGAGAAGTGAGCAGACATTTGAGTTCATTCTTCTGAAGAGGGAAGTAAAGAAACAAACTCATATACAACTGACACAACTTTGGGGGCTGAGTTAAAATGAGGCTTCTTAGGCAACACTCAGAAAATCCAGGGTAAGGGTTTACAAAGAAATGTGGGCATTTATCGGCTCCTCGGGACTCTTCAACAGATGAGCCTGGGATCCTACTTCAAGAAGGAAAAGCTGGGTTTTGCTGCCATGATTCTGAGTTCATTCTCTCTGGGATACAATTTGTATTAGTTTGGCCTTGAAAAATAATGAGCACGTGTGCCCGTGTGCATGTGTGTGTATGTGCACAGGTAGTGTGTGTAGGAGTGTGAAAAAGAAGGAAAAACATCAAGAGGCACATTAGGAAGGGAAAAGGATATGTTGCTGGGTTCTGAGGAGTTGACTTTCTTTCAGCCTGAGGTTGTGCCCATGGACAGCCTGGGTATGCAAAGATCCCAAGAGTCTCCAAGGCACTGCCCTATGCCAGTCATTTCTGGGCCATCAGCTGCAGTTCAGCTTTAGCCAGCTGCTCATAGTATTTCTTTGGACCACTGGGGAGATGAAATACAGAGCCATGCAAAGCCATTACCACTCTAGCAAGAAGGAAAAAAATTAAATACCAAATGAAGACCCCAGCACACATGTCTTTCTGAGGAGAAACCAGAGAGTTGTTCTCCACTGCCAAGCCCAGCGGCTCCCATTTTTTTTCCACCTCACCTTGCAGCTGCCATGCACCTGCTCCTAGGGCTCCCTTCTTTGATTCTCCATGAAAGACCAGAGTGATCTTTTCACAGGTGTGAAGAGTTTAATTATTCTTTATCAATAAAAACTTGGGAGTCAGATATTGGGGTAAGAATCTGAATGATCAGAGAAGCAGAGAGGTGACCCGGTGACTTCCTCTGTTTCTCCTTCCTTGATCCAAAAGGGTCGAGAAGCTTTCTAAGTCCCACCCTACTATGTCCTGTGTCTCTCTATACGTCCTCTGCCCTCCAAAACCTCTATGGCTAATTTTGGTCAACTAGTGGCTAGCTCTACCCTCTGATTCAAAGCAAACTTTATTGACAGTCT
Organism: Peromyscus leucopus; assembly: GCF_004664715.2. Classification (NCBI taxonomy): domain Eukaryota; kingdom Metazoa; phylum Chordata; class Mammalia; order Rodentia; family Cricetidae; genus Peromyscus; species Peromyscus leucopus. The sequence continues at coordinate 31,461,761 of NC_051086.1, read as the reverse complement.
TGGGAGTATGAGAGTGCTATCAAAATATTCCACAACATAGGTGGGAGAGATCAGACCCATGTGTGATAAGTTCTCCACCTAAAATATAAGCTCCAGGAAGTCAGAGAGCTTGTTGTTTGCCCATATTGGCATATTCTTGGGTTTGAGGATAATGCCTAACACACACCAGATGTTGAATGATAGATCAACATATGAACTAACTTATCACTGGCTTCTGTCACACTTCAAACAAAATCCACATTTCATAACATGGCAGACAAGGTCTTTTCTCCTCTTCACCTTCATCTTCATCTTCCTTTGCCTTTCTCCTTATGTTTTCTCCTTCAACTCTGACTCCGTAGCCTTCCCACTGTGGACTTGAGTGGTATTGTTATGTGGATATTCCTAATTTTTGCTGTGACCTACAAGCCACAAGTCACCTTCTTCCAATTTAGGTCTCAGTTAATTATAATTGGAACCTCCTCCTCGCCCCCGCTGGGGATCAAACTTGGGGCCTTGTCAATGCTACACTAGTGCCCTACCCTTGAGCTACAGGCCAACTTCACTTTCTCTTCACAAACACCTTTCTCCTGTTTTTCTTCATAGCACTCTTTTCCTTTGGCTTTGAGCACATTTTGTATTTCTGTTTCATCTGTTGCTTTATAAGGCCACTGGACAGTAGTGGCTTCCATGGGGACAAGAATGTACACATTTAACTCTCCTCTTTACATGCAGATCCTAGGAGAAGGCTGAGTGCAGAAGGAGCCTGAATAAATATATGTTGAGTGGACAGACACATTTTACCTGCAGGACATCTAGCTAAATAATTTAAGTCACTGATGGCAGTGCTGAGGATTCTGCATTCATGAAAATGAAGCCAAACCCCAGCTAACCCAGATTTGCAAAAAGGAAAAGGCCAGGCCTGTCATTGTGTGCAGATGTCAGAAATGATGGAGCTGGTGCACACTCAACAACTGACCTGTCTTGCTGGTAATTAGTAGCCTGAGGCTAAGCTAGTAGCAAGTGTGGGTGGGAGGCAATACTTAACCACCCAATTAAAAGACAGTTCAAGCTTAAATTTAGAAGCTGTCTGTGGCACAGCCACGGACACCACACTGAAGGGGACAATTGGTTGTGCAGCTCCTACTCTTAGGGCCCTTCTCGTATATCAGCAGGATAATTAACGGGACTGTGACTCTGCACATTTGCAAACCATGTCCAATGGCCTTCTTGTCTGGAGCAGGTGAGAGTACAGCGAGTGAAGATCTGGGCCACAGCCTAGGTGGTTCCAGGTCACAAAGAATTTAGACTTCTGTTTGAAAGGGAGGAAAGTGTGTTTGTTGATAACAAAAGTCAGCTGCATAGGTGTATTCGAGCACCTGCAGCTCTGGAATGCACTCATCCATTAAATGACTTCATGGTGGGACGCCTTACACAGCCTTGGTGCAGGGGTTGGGGCTTGGACCTGCCTCAACTGAATGTACCAGATTCTGCTGACTCCCTATGGGGATGGGGGTGGGTGGTGAGGGAAGACTAGGAAGTAGGAAGAGGGAGGAGAGGGGAATCTGTGGTTGGTATGTAAAATGAATAGAAGATTTCTTAATAATAAAAAAAGGAAAAAAATGACTTCATGACCTTAGGAAAAGATCCCCACTCTTTTTGTGAACTGTGTTTCCACTGAGGAGTTTAGGGTGCGTTGGTTGGACAATTGTAAAAGGTGTGATTTTGTTTTTGTTTTGTTACTGTGGTGGTTGTTAAGAGGCCTTTATTAAGCCACACAACTCCACAGGGCTGATGGCTGGCTGAATATAAGCAAGCTGTCTGAATATAACAATCCATGAGTGCTAGATTGCATTTTCATGTTACCCGAACACATCATGTCTATTCTCACACCAGGTTTTCTCTGGTGACAACATGTTTGTGAAACTAAATCTTGGCAGCCAATTTGTTTTCCACAAATTCATGGGACCAACTGGTCACCATGGCTGGGGTACAAGATCAGGTGGGAAGTCTTCTTCCTGCACCTAGGATATGGCTAGTTGTTTGGCTTTTGGTGCATGGCTTTTCATACTCTGATAGTACAACTCAGGAGGTCAGCTGACTATCTGGCATACCTGAAACTCCTTAGCCCAGGTCCAGTGGGGGAGGGGGTCAGCATCCAATTCCAGAAGGAGACCACTGCATGTTTTAGTGGCCTCTTTTTTCTTTAATTGTTGGTGTATGTGTGTGTGTGTTTTCTCTCTCTGTCTCTGTCTCTGTGTCTCTGTGTCTCTGTCTCTCTCTCTGTCTCTGTCTCTCTCTCTCTCTCTCACACACACACACACACACACACACACCATTCCTAAATGCCTAAATACAACCTGACCAGTCCATATGTTATTTGTACGTATATTTTCAGGGCTGATCATTTGGTATCGACTAAGCAATTGGTGTGCTCTTCCCTGGGGAAGGGTATCTCTCTGGCCCTACTCCACAGTGTCTTGAGTTCCAGCACCAGCTGTCCTTGGTGATTTTCTTCCAGGTTATATATGAGGAATGAAACCCATTGCAGTGTGTTGGCAGTGCTTCAGAGCCCTGGGCTTGGAGGTGGGCAGAACTGGATTCAAATCACGAACTCTCCATTTAGTTGCCACTGGACCCAAGACAAACTATTCTCTCAACTCTGTTTCCCTACATAGTGAAAGAAAACAGTCCCAGTACCTATTTAACCATGCTGTGATGGAGAAGTGATGCCATTGCGAAAGATACATTATGTACGTAGCAGACTCATAACATTTGAGAGCTTCCTTTTGGGATGACAGGATCCCACACAGTATCTTTTTGCTTTTGTCCCCTGAATACTGTTGTTAGAGACATATGCCACAGTGCCTGTCTTGGCATTTAAAAAATTTCATGACCATGAGCAAATCTTTGTCTATCCTTCTCTCCTAGCCAAGAAAACCTATATCAATGTGGAATAGTAGCAAGACCTTGAATGTGCTGTCCTTTTACATATCTGTCTTTTACATCAATTACAGTTTTCCTCCTCCTCCTCCTCCTCCTCCTCCTCCTCCTCCTCCTCCTCCTCCTCCTCGAATTCTTTCCTGTGAGTGTATCAGGATGACATTTTTACTGTCATCCTCATAGTGCTATGAACTCTATGAAGGAGCACAATCAAGGATCATATCTTTTTCTAGCTACTGATATGTTCAGTGTCTTGCCCTAATGAGTGAATTCATGATTAACTCAAAGCATGAAAATTCCCTACATTCATGGACCACGTTGATTGATTGTGTTCTGGTTATTTTCAAGCACCCCAATACAAAAGGATAGCTATCCCCTTGTCCTGGAATAGGTAATTGCAATGTATTCTATTTCTTTGTTTTAGAAGTTGTATTAGTGATTTAGTTTATTCTAGAGATGTTTGTGAAAATTCACATAGTTGTAGGGTACATTGATCTCCTCCTCTCTTTTCATGTGTCTTCTATACATGATAGTCAGCAGAGGAGAGGTACAGGAACTGTGACTTCTCTTAGCCATTCCTTTCTCCTTTCTTGTGTTACCTCACATAATGTTTCACAACAATACAAAGTAAAGAGACTCCACAGTTATAATACCCATTTGTAGCACTGAAGCCATAATGTATTAAGCTACAATCCTTAATAAGCAATGTATCTTTTCTCAAGAATTCTTGGAACTGTTTTTTCTTTGTCTTGATCTGTAAGTAATGCATTTTCCCATGAATTTAATGTCTGATTTGATTAGTGGTATATCACCTAGCACGACTCAGTGTAGTTAAGAGCATTTACATCATTGTCTAAACAGGTCATGCAGTAATTGTGGTAAGAGCTAAAGACACTTATAAGTGGTTCAGATGGACATCAGATTTCTTTCCTAGAGGTCTAAATGCATTGTTTATTTTAGGGATGCTTGGCTGGCAGGATGTGTTGACTGAATCTCATTTTCTACTTCCTTCCACAGAGGAAGATGAGTCCTGTATCTCCTGACTCATGCTAAGTTCTCGAATTGTGCTTTATATAACAGAATACATGGTTTCTGTAGTAAGAAATATCTCTGCAAGGGAACATTATATGTTTGTTGATAATTATCAAGATAGCAGAACATGTTGTTTCTGCCTCACTTGTTCATTTCTTGTATTTCTTACATTCCTACCCTGATCCAAGGACGATGTAGAGAGTGGACAGGGGAAGACGATAAGTCAATACTGACCACTCAGATTCTCTCTACTAGGATTTAGAATCTTGCAACAACCCTTAGACAGTGCTCCTCAACTCCTAGTTATTTGGCTTTTCAATCAAGCAATGAATTATCTCAGATTTTCAAAACAAATTTTACTTTCTCCCTAAAGTCATCAATAATTCTACTACTGCATGAAAATATCTCTAATTGATGCAGGTGGTGCTCAGACTTGAACTCTACTGTAAATTACTGCTAGTCATTCCTTTTTTCCCCATAAGCATCTGCTTATCTTTATTAATACATTCTAATTGGTACATGGGAATTATACGTGCTTATGGTATATTACAGCATGGTATTTCAATACAGTTAAACAATGAGTGATGATCAGAGTTGAATGATTGATAGAACTATTCCCTCAGACATTATTATTTCTTTGTGAGGGAGCATTGAAAATCCTAAAAGCTATATTGAAATATTCAATTTCATTTTTCCATCATATATATATGAAATTGAATATATATGTATATGTATTTTTTTTCAAGACAGGGTTTCGCTGTGTAGACTCAGCTCTCCTGGAACTCACTCTGTAGACCAGGCTGGCCTAGCACTCCCAGAGGTCATCCTGTCTGTTCCTCCTGAGGGCTGGGATTAAAGGTATGTGCCACCACCACCTGGCTTTCTATCATATTTATCCCATGGTGCTCCAGAACATTACTAAATATTTCCCATCCAATAGGACAGGGATTCCAATTACTTATCCTTTCCCCACCTCTTCCTCTACACTCTTCCCAGGCTCTGGGACTCACTTTTGTATTGGTGCCTCTTCTAGGTCAACTTTGGCATCTATATATAAACGAGAACATGTACTCACCTTTCCGTGTCTGATTTATTTAAGTTAAAACAGTATCCTTCACTTTCATCCATGTTGCTGCAAATGATGAAACTTCACTCTGTTATGATGGAATAACTATGCATAGGGACATTAAAAATCCATTCATCTATCAATGGGCACTAGGCATATTTTGTATCTTGGCTATTGTGAACATCTCTACAGTAAGCATGTGAGTGCAGGAGTCTCTTTGACATGGACATTTCATTTCCATTGGATGTGTACATACCTAGGAATTGGTATTGTTATATTACTTAGTAGTTTGTTTTGAGCTCTTTGAGAAACTTTTGAATTGTTTCTCATAGTTGCTGTGTGCTATTGCATTCCCATTTCTGTTGCAAAGAAAAATACCAGTGATCTGTGAGATTTCCTTCTCCCAGAAGTATCTATGTTGAACCACATAAATGTCTTAAAATGAAGGTTCTGGTGGTGTGAAAGAAGCCATTTCAGCTTAGACTAGTTATCTAGAAGATTTGTCTTAGGTTGGAATATTCAAGCTACTTTATCTGAATTGGTTCTGGGAGATCAAAGACTTGTTTTAACCGCTGGTTAGTGCATCTTGTTTTCTGATCTCTGTGTTCTGAGACCATCAGTGGTGACAGAGTTTGCTGAGACTATGTCTATTGACTCTTTGACAATTAAAAATCAGGCAAAACAAGTAGCTCTTCCTTTTTCCTTGAGATAATGAGAAGTCACATCAGCTGGCAGACAGAATAGTCCATGAGACCTCTTGAAATTCTTCCAGTAGCAAAACTCAGGTGTGAAAACCATCCAGAAGTAGACACAGTTCTTAAGCCACCAGAAGAAGAAATAATGTGTTTCCTAAATATACTCCATAAGCTGGCTGAAGCTAGAGATGGAGTTTTTAGCCAGCTGACTTCTTGGCGGTAGTTTCCTAGCCCCCTACCCCATTCATCCCTAAACATATCCAAAGATCTTTGTGTCTCTCTTTGAGCTAGGCTTTGAGTTCAGCAACTTTTAAGGGGATTAATGGGCAAGATCACTAGATAAGGCAGATTTCTGGCTGTACTGATGCCAGTCTGTCATATTTTTGTAGGTGCCAAATTGAATTTGTTTATTTCCTCAATTTACTATCGATGCAATTAACAACAGGCAATTTGGGGACCTGGAGAGCCACAGATGCCAGCAGAAGCAACCACATCCTTCATAGTTTATACTTGAATCACTGAATAGGAGGACTAACGACGAAAATTCATTTTCTGTCACCGCTACCACCAGCACCAGCACCACCACCAGTCTACACATTATAAATAAGTTTTATATATAGCAATATTTTATTTGTTCTTTGAAATTTTCATACATTTACACAATATATTTTAGCTAATAACCACCTACTACTACCCACTGCCTTCTTCTAACTTCCTCTAGTGCTCCTCCTCCCTCTCTATCCCACTTCATGACATTTTTGGGGGTTATTAATAACCCCCAAATCTATTTAATGCTGCCCTTATACACATGGGTGTGAGGCTTTCCACAGGGATATGGGAAACCTATTGATAACCACATTCCCGAATGAGACTAACTCTTTCTGTCCCAGTAGTCATCAATTGCCAATAGCTTCTCCACCAAAGGTGAGGTCTGGAGGCCCCTCCTCCATCCATGTTGTCATTCTGACTGGCTATCTTGTGCAGGTAGCTGTAGCTGCTGTGAAATGGTGTCTGCAACCATGTCATGGCCCTAAGTCAGAACTTGACAGCTCTTTTCCTCACCCCACAGCTCTTCTATCTTTCCACCCCTTCTTCTGTGCTGTTCCTTGAGCCTTTGAGGATGGGTTGAGTTGCGACTGATGATTCATCCACTACTGTGCACTCAGTTTCATGTAGTTGGCCCTTTAACGTGTTATAAGTCTCTATGTTAACCATGACCCATTGCAAAAAGAAGCTTCTTTGACCAAAGTTGAGAGCAACACAGAGCTATGGGTGTACAATATAAATACCTTGAAGGCAGTGCGAAAGCATGGCCAGTCAGCAAAGTAAAAGTAAGTTACTTGCATCTCACAAATTGTACAAGGAAGTACCAATTGTTTTGGCATGGATGGGTTTCAAACCTTCTCTTTCATTTTTGTAAATAATTTTCCAATAAATAAGCCAGAACATCTCTAGCAACAAAATACATGAATTGGAAGGGGCTAGAAGGTATAATATACTCATATCAATGAGGTCTTTTTCATTCCAAATGTCATGTCTTTATGAATAGCTCTTGAACACTTGCTTAAGTTGTTATTGTTTATAGACAGGCCTTTAGAACCTCATTTTGGGAGTAACCTTGCTAGAACAGTAAGTCTTAATTCATTAGGAGCCTGGTTCTAATTGTCCTGGCCCTAGTGTCTTGCCCCCTGGATAGGCAATTCTTCCTCTCTAGCATTGATTCTGTTTTTCTTTTCAAAACCGGAGACTTGATCTCTGGAAATTCCTTTTAACTTGAGAAGGTTTTGATTCTACAAATTGCTTTTGAAGTCATCTTATAGCCACAAAGCAATGTGATCACAGCTTTGGACCAATGCAATGGTTAATTTGGAGTGATGGTTCATAGGCTTTAATGTGCTTAACTTCCTGAAGCTTTGTGCAAAAAGAAATGCCAGGATTTTGCCTTTGTCCCTGGAGATTTTATCTGGAAGGGCTTTAGCTAAAATGTTCATTTATTAAGACCTTTTAGGAATCTGGTGTGTGTGTGTGTGTGTGTGTGTGTGTGTGTGTGTGTGTATACACTCAAGTGTGTGTGCATATAATGTGCTTTTCAAATGAAGAAGGGCATGGTAAACATATGAGAACCTTAATAAAGTGAAGGATAATTTGAAAGAACTCCTCTTTTCATATTTTGAAAAAAATTCTCTTGAGTAGACTCAACCATTTGATCCATAGGAAAAGATATACAACCGCATTCATCAGATGTGACTTAGTAAGTATGGAACTAGAGGAGGTGGAGCAATTTTTGGCACAATAAAGAGGAAAATGACGATCAGGAAGATCCCCAGCCTTTGAAAAGGATCAGATTAGAAGTCAGAAGACTTCACATTTGTTCCTGTATGCTGCTTCCTTATTGTGGCTTTGACTAGGTCAAACAATCTCTCAAAGCACTGCTGTTACTGCCTGGGGTAGGCTCTCTGATGCACCCAGGCGACTCTCAGGAGCCATATCAAAGGTTTTCCTTTGTGGCTTTCAGTGTGGCTCTCTCTTTGGGAATGTCCACAGTTAATGAAGTTGCTCTGACCACATTCTGAATCCTCTCGGGCATCTCTTCAGTGTGCTGTGTCAAGGCCCAGCCTGTTTCCCATAGCATCTGACAGTTTGGAAGTGCCTACTCAGTCCAAGCTTGGCATGAGGCCAACAGAGGCTTCTGCTGGGACTTGTCATGACTCAAGTCCTTCTGCACAATTCTGCTTCCACAGATTCTCTCTTTCACAGGTATGAATGAGGACAGTATTGTTTTTTATAGAGACCTTGCTTGCAAATGTGTCTAAAGAAACCCAATCAGGGGCAGCAATACTGTTTGCATTTGAAATGCTTGGGATGAGAAGTGTTTCATAGTTCAGATTTTTTAAAAACTGAAATATTTTCACATATATAATCATATATGTTATGGCTAAGGCCAAGATATGAATATGGAATTCATGTGTCAACTTCTACCCATAACCTAAAGGTATATCATGCAATAATTTTTAGTGCACCTACATTTGACTGACCTGTCACTGGACCTGAAGTGTGGATTTTTCCATTCCCTGAATGATTCCAGGGTTTTAAAAAGGCACATGTTGGAATTTCAAATTAGCAGCTACCATTTATTTGGTATTTGCTACAGTTCAAGTAAAACAGTGAGCCTTGAACAAACATGGAACTGTCTTGGTGGGGAGGAGTCCTCATCTCATTTGAGAATAGTGTTGTGCACAGAAGAGAAAACATCGCTTGAATGCACCTTGATGCTGCACAATAGTACTAATGCTATTTATAAATGTGGCCTGAGCTGACGTTTCTGAGGCTCTCCAGATGAGAGGCAGCCTGCTCTCAGTGGGAGAGTGGTGGCTTTCCTCTGTCCTCTACCATATGTCTCATTCAGCCCGCTCAAAGGGAACCCTGGAGGCCTATGCTCTCCTGGCCTATGCTCTGTAGAGTGTGATGTCATTGTTTGCTCTTTTACAAATGGACCCTGCATGGAATTTTGGCAATCCGTTTTCAAAATCCTGAAAATGCCTTTGCATAGGAACAAAGCCCGCTCTGTTCTGTGCATCACTGTATCCTTATCCATTAATGTTCCACGCCGCCATAACTCACTCAAGGCACACTTCCCAGCATCTACCATGTGTGAGGGTGTGGGCCCAGAGTTAAGGGATTGCTGCAGGGATGCTAGAGGTACTGTCCCTGTTCGTAAGAGACTGTGTGCCTAGCATGTGTCCTAGAATAGTCTTGTTTTTCTATTACTGATAAAATATTGACCAAAACCAACTTGGGAAGGAAATAGTTCATTACAGCTTATAGGTTATAGTGTACCACCAAGGGAAGCCAGGCAGGAAGCTCAAGGCAGGAACCTTGGGACAGAAACTGAAGTAGAGATCACAGAGTAATGCTGCTCACTGGTTTGCTCTGCTACCTTTCTTATGTAACTCAGGCCCACATAGTGTCACCTACAGTTGGCTGGGCCCTCCAACATCAATCAGCAGTTAACAAAATGCCCATAGTCATGGCTTCAGGACAATCTGATGGAAGCAGTTCCTCAGTTGAGGTTCTCTCTTGTTTGATATGTCAAGTTGACAACTGAGATTAGCTACCACACTGAGCATGGCCACATGAATTCCAGATTCTGCATTGGTGGCTCATGGTTTAGATTCCAGTGCTTTTCTTGAATACCTCAGTTTTCACATCCTGCTTCCATCAGTGTATACAGTGGTGGCAAGAGGTCTTGTCATTTGAGTGGCCTAAGCCTGAATGCCATCATATTTTGAGGGACTTGCCTAATCCTATGGTGACAATAAACTTCAAAGATAAACATAACATTATATTAATTATATCATATTATTGTGTGTCTGCATGTGTATGCAGTGTATGTACATATATAAATGTGGGAGGGGCTGAATGTCCATGTGTATAAAAGCCAAGGTCAGGGTGTTTTCCTCTATTTCTCTCTACCTTATCTTTTGAGAGTCTTTCACTTATTGATTTGACCAGATGGCCAGCCATCTCTGGGGATCTGCCTGTCCCCACTATCCCCTGTTACTGATATGTGTGAACACACCTGGCTATTTGACATGGGTTCTGGGGATCCAAATTCAGGTTCTTATGCTTACACAGTAGGTACTTTATCAACTAAGCCATCTCCCAGCCCAAGCATGATACTTAAAACATCCTTCTTGGATCTGACTGAAATCTGCATTAAGAGTTTCTACCATTCCTCCACCAATTTCTCTCACATTCATCCTGAGAAATTCTAGCTCCTAGTTAAAATAATTTTTAAAAATTCCTTTCAAAACAACTGGAGCAGGCTCTCGGCCAATACTGTATTTATTTTCTTTAGAGAATCAATTGTCATCTTGACAAAGGACTCTTCCCTTTCAGTCAATAATTCTTGGCTGCATACAGATGGAGTGTTTATCATGGACACTTCAGGGACCAGAGTCAGTCTCTTTCATGGGGTTATCTGTAGCCAATCCAGACAGCATGTGTAGGAACATTGTTTCCCTAAGGGTAGAAAGACTTGTTTATTGGCACATGGATGCCTAGAGAAGACTGCAAATTTTTCTTTTCCTGCAGTCCTAAGATAAAGGTTTGGAATGTGGGCAGTGTCTGCTGACTCAGCCCTAACCACCTGGTCAATACCATCCAATGTTTCCAGCTGGGAGAAGTCTAGAAGAACTTACTGTTCTTGGGGTCAGAGAAGCCTGGGCAAATTTAAACAATGGATTTTACAGTTGCATAGGAGATGCACAAAACTGCGAGGATTTAAAAAAAAAAAATAGCCACCACAAATCCTTTGGCTTTTCAATTGAGCCTGTACCTCCTGGTTTCTAGTGGGCTCCAAATACTGTTCTATGTATAAATAGAAAGACACAGAAGCTGCCTGTCTGTGGACTGTTCTCCAGTCCCATAGGGGAATTAAATAAATTACAATAATGTTTTACAGCACTGTATTCTTGGGATGTACGTCGATAAAGCAAATGAGAGAGTGAACGATAGATGAGGAGGGAGAACTGGCGGTCTGGAACGATTAAGACTGAACTATAAATGAAGGCTTTTTGGAAGACACGGTGTGTTTTCCAGACCTGGAGAGAGGGAGAAGAGTAAGCCCTATGGAGAGTGTGGCATTCACAAAGGCAGTGTCATCCGTATACAAAGCCATGACACAAGATGTTAGCTGGGAAAAGATCAGGACATTGAGCTGAAGAATGTTATAGTATATCATGTATAGGCCAAGATGGGAGATTTTTCATTTATTCTTGGTAGGAGAAGAAAGAGGCAGGCTGTGGTAGGCTTCTGTGTTGCCAGCAGCAAGTAGTCTATATTTAAGCCTCTAAGAATCTAGAGACATTGTGACTTGGTTCCTGCAGACCTGACGGGCAATATAGATACCACAGGAGTTCCACCCCCAGTCCTTTCATAATGAAACCACACTCTCCTCTTCTACCTCATTACAATGAGAAAGAATAAACATGTGTAAATGAAATCATCTGGAAAGAAGCCCCTAGCAGTACAGACCTTGGCCACTTCATATTGAGTGAGGCTTTCTAGAAGAATCTGGAAAGAGGTTAAGGGAATTGCAGAAGAAGAAGAAGAGGAAGAAGGAGGAGGAGGAGGAGGAAGAAGAAGAAGAAGAAGAAGACGACGACAATTAGCAGACTGGGCTAGACAATTAATCTGTGTTCTTTTCTATTAGTCTCTCTTCATGTACATACACAAAGGCTTCTGTCTACATTTGCCTCTGCTGCCTGCTTCTTTGTCACAGGAAAGCTCATGGGAACTCATGAGTGAGCTTATTGCAAGTCATCTCATTGTATCAGTTTTATCAAGGAGGAAACCTTGGTTCAGAAAAAGGAATTAACTAGTAACTTATACAGCTAAGAAATCAATGGTTGAGTCAAGATGTGGCCCTTCAAGACTGGCTTGCCCAGAGTGTGCCCCAACATATTAGGGTGCATCATAGATGATATTTTCCCAGAAGCTTGCAATCATACAGGGTGATTTACAAAATTCTCCCAATGAGCATATGTACAAGCTACAGCTTCAACTCCCCCCTCCTTCTTCTTCATTGCTGTTGTTCATGAGTGTGGATATGTGGTGTATATGCATGTGTACATGTGCAGTTACATGGTGCCTGTGTGTATGTGGAGACCAAAGGACATCTGACATCTGATATTCTGTTTTATCATTCTTTCCCTCATTCATTTGATATAGGGATACTCACTGAACCTTGAACTAGGCTTGCAGCCAGACATCCTCCTGTCTCTGTTCTTCTATTTTCTGGCACCAGTGCTGGGTTACAAGCATGATCATAGTCATTCCAGGCTTTTTACATGAATGCTGGGATCAAGTCCTCAGGTTTGCATGGCAAATGCTTTTGCCCACTGAGCCATCTCTCAAGCACCTCCCCTGTTGTTCTTAAGGGAAACTTAGAAGTGGTTTTTCTTGAGGACAAAGATCTTAATTTGGTCCACAGACTCGTTGTGATCTAAGGTCTCTTATTTCTTAAATTCTCTGTAAACTCCAGCTTCCTAGTCCTTCCTGCAAGAGTGCATGACTTGTTCCCAGTAGACTTTGCTATCTCTTCCTGTTAGTCTTTACATGTGCTTTTCCATACTTCAACCCCTCTCCTGCTGGTAAAACTCTCCCCTGCCAATACTTAAACTGCTCAGCTACTTGCTGTCTTTCTGTTGTGTACCCAGGTCCTTCCTTTGGAGATCTTTCCCACTTTTATAAATCTGAGTTATCTCCATACTCCCGGGGCTTCAATCTTTCTCCATTTCCCATTGCTCATTGAATACCTGTTCAGATATTTAACCCTTCTTTTATCTAGGTCTGCCTGCTCCATGAGCACATGGATGTTAGCTGATGACTGTTGTAGTTGCTGGTGCATTTCAAGGTGCTACTTATACCTGTGGAACAATAAGTATCTGTTTGGAAAATGAATAATAAATTGGTGAATAATCCAACTCCACACTGACACATGCAGACACAATGTAAGGGAGGGGAGTAGCATCTTTAGATCTGTTTTAGTTTCACTTCTGTTGATGTGATCTAGCACCCCTGACAGAAAGCAGTGTGGGAGAGAAAGGGTTTGATTCAGCTTCAAATTTTGGGTCACAGTCCATTACAACAGGAAAGTGAAGGCAGCAGGAACTTCAAATAGCTAGACACATTGTGTCCATAGTCAAGAGCAGAGAGAAACAGATGCTCTTGCTCACTTGCTGCTACTTTCTGCTCATTTCCATTTCTCCACTCTTATGCAATTTAGGATGCCCCTGCCTAGGAAATGGTGCCTCCTAGAGTGGGCTTTGTCTTCCCACATCAATTAATTGAGACAATTCCAAACAAACATGTCTACAGGCTAACTCTATGTGGATAGTCCCACATTGAGACTCTCTTCCCATGTGATTGCAGGTTGTGTCAAGTTGACAGTTTAAGTCAACCATCACAGTAACTAAACAGGATAGCTTTTGTCCTCCTTAACATGAAAAATCTTGGAGCTGTTGCCAGGAACTCTCTGAACTTAGAAGAAATGCATTCACATCATTTTTGAAACTGGAGTTATATGACAGGGAATTCAACTTTGGTCCACAGGACTCAAGCATTGAAAAGTCAATATATTTTGAGACTCAACAGCAGATGCTTATTAGACTACTTGATGCTAGATGAGACAAAATTGAATTTTTGTGATCTCTTCTGGAAGATGGCCCCTTGGTAAGCCAATAGGGGCTGGGTTTGTTTGACCCAGGGACATGTAACTACTGTAACAATATTTTAAGGTTCCAGAAAGCCTTATGGTTGTAGATAGGCATTTACTCTACTTGAGCTTGGGTAGTGATGAGGGCTTCCCCGCTCTTTTGAGGGAAAGATATTTTTATGTCCTGGAAGGCATGGCTGTCTCTACCCCTTAAGTTATCAGAGGCAAGTGCCAACCCTGCTCCCTTTCCTTTCTTTGACATCTGACAAGAAGGGGACAGGCCACAGTCTGACTCCAGCAACCCCGAGGAGATTCTAAAGCGAATAAGAGACAACAATGACTCTTTGAAATCTTCACAATGGATTCAATTTCTCAGGGAGGACAATTATTTACTTTTGGAATATAGAAAGACATACATTCTTTTCACTAGGGAGTTTCACAGAAAACTGCTAGGTTCCAGGATAGACTAGTGGGACTCAGAATTCACAAGCTATTATGTTCGTAAAGACAACTGATTTGAGTCAATGTAAAAGAAGTTGTATTACTACAATGACCGAGAAACAGAGTCCAGGCAATTTGTGCCCTTAGTGGCCCAGGATTGTTTAAAAGAAACCAGCAATGGCTTCACCTATTTTATCACCGAATAGCCTGGTGCTCTTTGGGGGCAGGGATTCTGCAGTACTCAGCAGTAAGTAGAACTCAGAGAGAAGCACTTTGAAAAGAATTTTAAAAACCACAGCTTTACATTATTTTCACCACTTTCCTTCAAGACCACCCTCCCATCTCCAGTGTATTGGATGTTGTAAACAAAGCAGGTGGAGAATGTAATGATGCTGTCCTGTCAGAAGTCTTATCTTTGCTTGTCTTTAGGTGTCACCCATAGGCTCACATCCTTGGAGCTTTCTTAAAGAAGACAGTGTAAATGTCTATGAAAGGAGAACTCCAGGGTAGGGCACCTATTTTATAAAGAAGTGTTTTAATGGGTTGGGAGTAATAAGAAAGCTACATGTGAACTAGGTGCCATTTGGCTTTGGTGAAAGCTATCAGTCCAGCTCAAAATACTGCACATTTATTTTAAAATATTTCTTGATCTAAATTTTTGCAATACTATTGTTTTCATTTATCGTTAGTACTAGGCCTCAATTGTTTGAGGCTTTGGAAGCCTTAATGAAATACCCTTCCTTAACAGATTGGCTGAAACTTACAACTTAAATGAAAGATTGCCTACCCATTTCTGTGAATTCATCTCTTATTCCACTGTATATTTCCCATGGTTTTATTGTTTATTTAATTATTGTCAATTTCATACGTGTATGAGTATATTATTAACATATTCATCTGTTACTCTCTTTTATTTCTTCCCCATCCTACAGACATCCTACCTTTCAGCTATCCCTGCCTCTTACCTTCATGTCATATTTTGTGTGTGTGCGCACATCATCTTCAGGGAGTTTGACTTGCTCTATGTTCATGAAACCATCAGTCATGTCAAATCCAGAAGAAAGAATTTTGTAGGACTGCCTTCTCCCACCCTCCAGCTTTTACTATCTTTCCAAGTCCTCTTTGGATGCTTCCTGGTTCTTGTGAGGGCTGACCACGTTTAATTCTAGAGCTTCTGTCTTAAAATTATCTGGGACTCTAATCTCACTACAGTGTAATTTGGCTTATTTAAGAAAGAAGGTAAGCACAAACCAGAGGCTTGTCATCCTATAAATGACTTCTTTTTTTCCAAGTCAGGATGTTTCATGCTGTAAGCCACAGTATGTGGCTGCTTCTCTTCACTTTGTTCATCAGCTCTCATTGGCCATCTGTGCTTGAGAACATTCTGAGGTGTGGCACTAAACATTAGGCTGGGCTCAACATTTTAGAGACTGTGAAAATTTAGGATGACTCAGACAGGCAGAATCCAAACTTTCCTCTAGCCCAAAATACTGTCAATTACAAGCAGGGAAGAAATACCTATGAGAGTCTGAGACCATATTTGAAACTCAAAATCATTTAACAGAAGTTGTGTTATAAATTTTCATTTGATTCCTGCACTATGCCACAAAAGCTTACTTAATTCACATTCCTTATTGCAGTTCTTCATGTGCAATAAAAATAAAATACTGAACTTGCTTAATTTCCAGAAAATTAAAAAGCAATATTTATTGACATAATGTTCCTAAATAGCCTAGGGATAGGACTGAGTTGAGTAATAGTGTGGCCTAGGGGTTGATGTGAAATGCAAAACCCTAGTTTTTCCTCTCCTAATTTCTTAACTTTGATTCTTTTGTCTACACTCTTCTTATGCCCTTTCTACCCTGAAGGAGGCAAGTTGATTATAGCAGATTCAGCCTGTGTGCTTCCAGATTCAAATGGAAGAAGGATCTCCACCTTAAAGTTCAAGAACGTGTCTAATTGTACAAATTAGGCTCACGTGCCCCTCCTTGAACACATCACTGTGACTAGTAAAACAGAGCTGATCAGATGGGGCTGGATTATAGGTCCCATTTTCAGAGTTTGGAGGAAAACCTACTGTCCTAGCTTCATCTCTGCTGCTGTGATAAAACACTGTCCAAAAGCACTTTAGGGGAAGGGTTTAATCGGCTTACACTTTTAGGTCACAGTGAATCATCTAGGGAAGTCAGGGCAGGAACTTGAAGGCAGGATAGCTTGTTATTTTAAGCAGAATTACTTCTAAACAGGGAACTTACAGCCAAGGAAATACAACAGAAATCTTGGGGGAAAAAGCTGCTTTGGGCTTGCTCTCAGATCCAGGATTAGTTAACTTTCTTATATAGCCCAGGACTACCTTGCCTAGGGATGCTGCTGCCCACAGTGGGCTGGGTCCTCCTATATCAACTTCTAGGCAACCTTCCATAGACATGCCTACAGGCCAATCTAATATGGGAAATCCCTCAAGTGACACCTTCTTACGTGACTCTAGGCTGTGTCAAGTTGATAGTTAAAGCTAATTAGGATACACACTCAAAGCAAATAATGTGGAAACATCTAAGAGCTTCAAAATGAAATTAGAATAAAATCAACAAATAAAAAGGAATGGCTGTGGGAATCCCCCAAGCACAAAGCACATTTGACCTTGTTCCCAGATGAATTGAGGTTATATTCAATGTTGAATTAACCATAAAAAGCAAGAGTTTGGTCCCCAAATCATAGGAGTTTGTATCTCAAAAGTATTTTTAGCTTATAAGTATTTGGTTTACCTGTAAAGTTGTTAGAAATGCAGAATATCAGGTTTCATTGTAAAGCTGTTCAATCAGAGCCTGTATCGTAACAAATGCAAAAATAATTAATGTTCACATTTAAGTTTTAAAGTTAAAGTAGTTAATTGTTTTCATAAGGAGATTAATTATAATGACCTTGGTGGAATTCTATCATCTATCTATTTATCTTTCTATCTATCTATCTATCTATCTATCTATCTATCTATCTATCTATCCATCTATCTATCTATCTACACACACAGGCACGCGTGCGCGCGTGCACATGCGCATGCGTGCGCACACACACACACATACACACAAACGGAATTCATTGAGCTCCTTGATCAGCACATTTAAGAAAAACTTCAATCATTATTTTCTCTTGCCCTTTTACATTATTTCTTACAATCGTTTTTCCCTTTACCTCATTTAAGAATCATGACTAGACACATTTTGGGTAGTGAAAGTAAAATTTTTCTACAACTCATTGAAACTAGCTTCCTTTTAGCTCCAGTATTCTCTCTTCTCTACTTGCTGTTGTGTATTTCTCATTTCTGCTTTTAAGTTCACTAATTCTTTCTTTAACAATATCTAAGCCACTATAAGTCCACTCTAGTGTGTTTTGAATCTCAATCACCCTATTTTCTTCTCTCAAATTCAACTTAGTACTTTCAAATGACATAGGGAAGAATAGCTGTTAAAATATAGCTAATGTCCTTGTCTTCTACCTCCATCACTGTGTCATTTCTGAGTATATTTCCATGACTGCTCCCCCATTACAAAATCTATTTTATTGTTTTGTTTTCAATTCTAGACATTACAGACTTTATTCTTTTGTTTAATTTCTTGTGTTCCTTTCAAAATTAATACACTTCATTTTGAGACAATTATATTTAGGAACATTTTGACCTCTTCAATGACTTATTCTTTTAAAAAGCAATTATCTGTTTGTGTGTGTGTATTGTGTGTGTATATGCGTGTGTGTGCTGCATATATAGGGGTACTCAGGAGATAAGAAGATGGCATGGGATTCCCCAGAGCTGGAGTTATAGGTGGTTGTGAGCTGTCCCATGTGGGTTATGGGAACCAAACTTGGTCGTCTGGAAGAGTGGCAAGGGCAGTTAACTGCTGGGTTGTCTCTCTAGTCTCTTTATTCCCAATGGCTTGATAGTGGGACTAAAGCAGCCTTTAATTTTGGGCTAATTGTAACTTACATCCTTTAAGGCAGTGGTTCTCAACCTTCCTAATGCTGTGACCCTTTAATACAGTTCTTCTTGTTGTGGTGACCCCCAACCATAAAATTATTGTTACTTCATAACTGTAAAATTGCTGCTATTTCATAACTGTAATTTTGCTATTGTTATTGTGATGTAAATATCTTATATGCAAGGTATCTGATATGTGACCCCTGTAAAAGGGTCGTTCTACACCACAAAGAGGTCAAGACCCACAGGTTGAGAACTGCTGCTTTAAGATGATGCCAAGAAACCCTATGTGATACCTTGTGTATTATGAGGGTGTTTCCTCCCACACACACTTTGACTATTGGGAACATACACTATTACTAGTCTATGTGAGCCCCATGGCTTATTACATTTCATTTATTAAGATGGTTTTTGTTTTCTAACACACACAGTACATTCGTCATTAGTCAGTTGAATACTTGACCCTTTCATACCTCTCCTGCCACTCCATCTCAGAATTCTTCTTTGCAAATTCCAGCCCTTATGGCCTTTCAGATTTTCATTTGTGTTTTCTCAACCCAGGGAAACTATGAGCTATGTGTGGGTTCACTCTTCCTGCACTGTGACCTTGAAATTCTTCTCAAGTAGTTACCAAAGCATCATGGAACTCAACCAATGTGTTTTCCTTCCTGTGGGGATGATGTCTTGTTCTGACTCTTGTCACAATCTGAATACTGCTGTTTAGGGCAGAAATGAGAAACTATTTCCTGTATTCCATCATGGCCCAAAACAGAAGGTCCTTTACATTTAAACTTGAGACACTGTCTTATAAGTGTTCACTAATGTCTTGGTGTATACCATGCTTTATTTAAGCTATTCTGACATAGAGTTATTGTCTAAGATGTTAGGGACCCAAGTATAAGTTTTCCTCTGATACTTTCCCTATTAAAAGAAGCTTCTGGTGACATCTACAACTCTGTGTGATGTATCCTTGGTAGGCCAGGATTTATGAGAACAGTGATTGACAGGCTCATTATTCCCCTTCAGAGAGTATAGATAGCTTAATATTATGTATGATAGGGATTGTTTTCTGTTGGAAAGGAAAGGGAGATAGAAGTTACAGGATAGAGCAATTAGACAGAGGGACATTATATACAAAAGAGCATCAACAATCCAAATGGCAAATGTGTGTCTAACTGAATGCATTCTGTATTGTCATTAGGCCAGATAATGTGGTAAGGATGAAACTGGGAGTTTTCAGCCCATCATGAATTTGAACATTAAACTGACTTATTATTTTTAAGTTGAGTTTGACACCTTAATTTTTCACATTCATGCCTTGAAGGGTTTGACTTTGGGTTTCCCTAGCACTTTACAATCTATGCCACGTGAATGGTTAAGGGGACACCACTCTTAATTTTTTACCTCTCTGACAGCACTCTCTCTAAGCCATGAACATCCTCTCTTGCTTGTGATTCCCAAAGTGCAGACTCTCAGTGAACTGCAGGTCTTTGTCCATATCATCAGTTGGAGTCATTTCTTAAAAGCTTGCTTTTCTGATCCTATTACTTCTCTGATTAAATTCTTCTAATGATTTCCCAAAGCACTTACAGGGAAACCTTAGCTCCTTACCATGGCCTCTCCTGGCTTCCTTTCCAACTGTCTAGATTGCCTGTCTCCTCTGCCCTGTGCACACTAGTGTGTTTCCTGTTTCTCTAGCAAGTCTAGTGCTCTTTCACCTCCCGGTCTTTGTAATTGTTGCTCTGTTTTCCCTTGTGCTTCCCCCTTGCTCTTCATCTGTGTTCTTTGGCCGTTGTTGGTTTGCTTTGTTTCTTTCACGGCTGGATCTTCTTCCTTGAAGTCTAAGCTGAGAAACTGAAAGAAGCTCCTTACTACATTATCTCATGTAGCCCCTTTCCACTACCAAATGACTTTGTTATAATGATTTCCTTAGGGAAGTTCTCTTCGTTTGTCTGTCTTCCCCTTTGAACAGGAATTCCATGAGTACAAATACCTCATCTCTATTTCATAGTGATATTCCTAGACCTAGAATAGTTTTGGCATATGGAGGCTGCTTGCAAGATATTGCTGAAATGAAGAATGCATGCTAAGGTTATTTCTGGTGCAAAAAGTAAGCTCATTTAATTGAAGTAAACAATTCTTGAGCAATTTTTGACAAAACTTACTCCTTAGGCCTATTTCATAGATTGCTAGCACACAAGTGTATTGAAGTAATGTATTTGGCATTATTTGACTTTTTTTTTAGTTAACTTGTAGGTATCTGTTTCTCTTTCTTTCTTTTTTTTCTCTATATATGTATACTAAATGCCCTTGCTGTCCTGGAGCTCACTATATAGATAAGGCTGGCTGAAAGTTCACAGAGATTCACTTGTCTGTGCCTCCTGAGTGCTGGGATTAAAGGTGTGCATCACCATGTTTGGCTGGTATATACTTTTTTTATTTGACAGATCATAGAGTTTTGTGATGAAATCTGCCTTTAAAAGCCAATTATGTTTGAGATACTCCTCCTAGAAACAGACTGGAATGGTGCAATAGAATCCTAGACCTCAAATGCATGCAAGAATGTGTAAATATATGATAATTTATATCCAAATACAAATGGACACATACTGTCTCATTTCTAATTACCCTTAAGTTCACAAGTAACTTCTATTTAATATTACATGATGTAATTTTAAACATCTAAAGAAAAACATCTCTCTTAGTCTTAGCTTCTTTTAATTCATTTTTTCTTTTTTGTTTTTTCAAGACAGGATTTCTCTGCATAGCCCCGACTGTCCTGAAACTTGCTCTCCAGGCTGGTCTGAAACTCAGAGCTCTGCCTGTCCGTGCTTCCTGAGTGCTGGTATTAAAGGTGTGTGTTACCACTGCCTGGCTCTTAGTTACTTTTAATAAAAACTCCATTGGGTAGAGATGGATGTGGTGATAGAGCCTCTAATCTCAGTCCTTGAGAGATATAGGCATGAAGATCAAGAGTTAGAGACTGGCTTAGGCTTCATAGTGAGATCTTACTTGATCTCAAAGTAAGAAAAATTATATAATCAATTATTATATTGAGATATAGTTTTTGAAATTAAAGTTGTGAAGTACTTCGGGGTGTACTAGAGCACTAGACCATTTCACGATGCTCAGAGTCAAGAAACTGAGTAGGGCAAAATTTCACTGGCTTTTAAAAGTTTATTCCTCTCTTCTCTATGTGGTTTTCCTAGGGCTAGTTAGAAGAGGATGGCAGTTCATAAATGGAAGTACGCATAGTCCCATCCTGGGGTTCTTCATGCTAGTTTGGATGTGTGTTGTTTTCTATCCAAATGATCCCCCAATTGCCATTGTCTGTTAGAGCAAAGAATCAACAGGGTATTTCTGTAACCATGGAAGCCACTGGTTCTCAAATAAGTTATTTTTAGATTGCTTCACTGAATAAATTTCTTTTACTTCCTGAGAGGAAAATAATGTAATATCAACTTTATAGTTTGAGGCCCCAGCCTTTGAAATAAGAAAGCAAGGCTGAGATAGGAGGACATTGTATTGCCTATTTTAATGTTGACCTAAACCCTAGATCACATAAGATGAGGAAGTTATATTAATGAATAAGCTCTCACCAAAAAACAAAACAAGACACAAACCAAAACCAAAAATACAAAAAAAAAACAAAAGCAAAACAACAACAAAAAAAACACCAACCAACCAACCAACCAAACAAACAAACAACAACCAAACAAACAAAAACATGAGTCATCAAATAGCTCTGAATAGGTCTTTTAATTTTAGACCTACCTGCTATCGTTTTTTAAATTTGTTTATTTTCACCCTCTACTATTGAGAAGCTGCAGAGGAAGTCTCAAATAGTCTCAAATAAATCTTACTATAACATAAATTGAGGATACTAAGGAAGCGGCCATGCCTCTGATTTGCAATAGATTGGAGCATAGTGGTAGTTGTATAGTTATTTAATTCAAATGACTCCACCTGTCAGGTTCAGCTTAGAAAAACAACAACAACAACAACAAAAACAAAAACTATGGTCTTGATGAGTCAGTATTTTGAAACTGTAAGCTCTTGTCTTAGTATTATTTTTAATAATCTGCCTTGATAGAAGTTTCTAGAAACACCAATTATGATTCTCCCATGACCAAAGGACAAATTATATTTTGCTTCTGGAAATGTCTCCATATTGTTAATGATATTGTTATTTATGGAATTTATAAAATGACTCAAGGGTGCATTCATGAACTGTAGAAGATACATTAAAAAAGCAGAAGACGAGATTCCCTCCTAATTAGGTCAGCCAAGACTAGAAAGTGATTACATTCATATTATCTTTCTTTCACCTGAATAGTTTCTTTAAAGGACCTAGAAAAACATAGAATGCTAGCTGAGCAAAGAATGTTTAGTGTAGGCTCCCATTTCACAAAACGAGAAGTAACTCCAACACACCAATGTCTCACATTTTTCTCGATTCCAAATCAACAACCTGCATCTTATCCTGAATGTAGAACTCAATCAACGCTAGTGACTTCCCACTATACCTACAATGAAATCCAATCTCATTATCATGGCCACCAAGACTCTAGGAAAACTGACATCTGCTAATGCCATCTACTTCATCCCTCCTCCATTGTATTCAGTACACCAACTGTTCCTGTTATGGATTGGGTATGTAATGTCCTATAGGCTCATGGGTTAAAGGATGTAAGCCCAAGTTGTGGTGTTATTGGGAGCTGATTGGATTAGGATGATACTACTCTCATCAGTAGATTAACCCATTGATGAGTTTATACCTGAGTGGACCATTAAGACGTGGGGCTTCACTGAAGGAAGTAGGTCACTGAGGGGATTCTTTTAGTGCATAATCCAGTTTATAGGTCTCTCTTACTCTCAATCTCTCTTTCTTCCTCCCTCCATTCCTTTGTTCTCTCCTTTTCCCTCTCCTTTCCTATCCCACTATTTTCCAACCACTAGGAGGTAAGCATGCTTCCTCTAGCACAAATTCATTGCCATGGTGTTTAGCTTAGCCTTGAACCCAGAACAACAGGACCAAGTGAGCAGTGACTAAAACTATGAGCCAAGGTAAACATTTCCTCCTTTATGTTTTCTTAGTATTTTACTCCAGCAGGAGAAAGTTGGTAGGCATATTTCCTTCCTAAAATAACACGTTTGTTAGTAGCTCAAAGGCTTTGTACTTTGTGATGACCCTGCCTAGAAGCATGGCTCCTAATACCGTGATTTGTCCTCATCTAGGGCAGGCAGAGTTTAAAGCCCCAAGCTTTCCAACATTTGGGGTACATGCCCTATGTAATCCACTCTTGACTGCAGGTGGAACATGTGAGTATGCTCTATCTTCACTCCTGTGATATTCCTGAACCTTCAGCATAGAGTTTATTGAAAGGACTCCTGGTGGGTCCCCATCTAACTGTTAGAACCAGAAGGATCAAAGGGACATTTTCCTGTGGGCCTCACAGAAAGCAGTCATATGGTTCGATGAGGAGATCATATTAGCATCCATGTGGCAAGACCTGGAGGGAGATATCAAAAGATGGGAGTGCTCCTCAGCCAACAGTTAGCAAGAAAACAGGTGTCATTGACACACAGCCACAGGAAGAGTCCTGCCCATGGCCAATGATCTTAAGAGAAGACCCTCAGCCTCCAGTAAAATCACAGCTCACTTTGGGCTTAGCATGCAAGACCCTGAGTAGAGTACCTAATTCCCACATTACTCTCCTTGTCTCCCAGAGAAACTACAAAAATTTAATCTTTCCTCATCTAGCATCAATGAGTCTAACAAACATTCCCTCTCAAGCTCCCAAGAATATAGATTTATTATTGCTTGAGTCCTGTGGACCAAAATTTAATCCCCTACCAGATAATTCCAGTTTTGTAAATGATATATATATACAAGTCTTATAAAGCAGGAAGATTTCTTGGTAGTGACTCCAAGATTCCCCTAGTTAAAGAGGAACAAGTATTGTCCTGTTTTGCTGTAAATATATTCCTTCTCATGTGTTTTTTGTGTGTTAGTATATGATTGAGTTATCTCACTAAGGTATTCTCACAAACTTACTGTGTACTAGACATGAGTAGTACATGGGAATGAACCAATGTCTAGAACAGTCACCTACTAAAGTCCTTGTGCCTATGTCATATGTAGACCTAGATGCAAATGAAGGTAAATATTTGAACAGGTGATTCAATGTACAGTAATGGATGGAATGAAGCCTTAGGAGTGTTGACAGCATTGAGTCGTAGCTAGAACTGACTGGAAAGGTCGAGAAGACTTTTGAAGACTCACAGAAACTCTGAGGGAGTAAGTTTGAGTTTTACAGTGCCATGTTGTTATGCAACAGTAGAAAGCTGGCACCTCATTTTTCTTGTCTCCACTCAAGTGTCACTTCTTCAGAGAAGCCATTCTGAACCCTTTAAGGTTTTGTGGTCTCCTGTTCCATTTGCCCTGATTTATTTGCATGTTAGTGTTTCACAAAATCCAAAGCCACTTTCTTTGCTCACTGTCATGGCTATTGAGGTATTTCTCGGTATCTAGAACATTGCTGCACACATAGTAGGAATTCAATAGCATTTTCTCAAATGAGTCACCAACTCCAAATTAATGAGTTTTTCTCAGCAGCCCATGACTAAATTGCGAAATTATTCCCTGGACCACCAGGTGGCAGATAATTTAGAGAATGAAGTAAATAGAGTAGGAGAATGTTGGCCTGGTGACAGAGAGTCAATTCTCTAATGACAGCATTGCCATCCAGATTTTAATCTAAAACCATCTGCCTTTATTTTTCTTAACCTGGTCAGTTGGATGGCACATCTGCCATCATTGGTGTTTTTGCCACCGCATTATTTGATTAACTCTTCTGACACGGGAGCCTAGGAGCGGAATAGATCGATCCTCTCAATAGTAGCAATGACCCCATCAGAGGAGTATTTTCATACTGTTGTTTGTTAGGAATTTTGGTGCTGTGTGGCTGACTTTTGGAGCAAGAGTCTGGTTAGTGTGTCCTCAAGCCTTTCAGTTGGTGAATTCTTTGAGCCTTCTGAGGAGGCAGGCTTATGTTTAAGGAGAATGAACCCTCACCATAGTGGGTCTCTCATCATGGCTTTGTTAACCTAGAACGCACACACTATTTTCATTTGAACTGATGGGGGTTCTGGGTGTCTGGCTGATGGTGACCTAGGCATATATTTAAGAATTCAAATATGTATGTAGATTTTTACTGCAGTGTAAGAACAATAAAATAGGTGTCATCAGTTTTACTTTTTGTGTGTAATTTTATGCTCTAGGATTGCATCAGACATATAAAGAACCAAAATAAAATAGTTTACCACCTTAAATATCCATTCCTTTAAGATGGTCTCTGTAGGAAATTGACTGTTTTCATTTGGGGATACTAAACCATGGAGGCCCTTTCCTGTCCCATCTCCTGGTATAGTTAGATGTTAGGGTGATTATCTAGCATTTCTATGTCACCCTTTGCTGAACACCTATCTGGTACATGGTGAGGTATAAAGACTCAAAAATGCGCAATATTCCTGATGGAAAAGAGTTCATTGTATTGCCTTGTACTTGTTGGTATCTTCACCAAATGGATGGGGTAAAGAGGCAAAGGTTACTGCTAGGCATGGGCTGCCTGTGGAATCTGGAGGTAGATTTTATGCTCTAGGATTGCATCAGACATATAAAGAACCAAAATAAAATAGTTTACCACCTTAACTATCCATTCCTTTAAGATGGTCTCTGTAGGAAATTGTTTTCATTTTGGGGACACTAAACCATGGAGACCCTTTCCTGTCCCATCTCCTGGTATAGTTAGATGTTACGGTGATTATCTAGCATTTCTATGTCACCCTTTGCTGAATACCTATCTGGTACATGGTGAGGTATAAAGACTCAAAAATGCGCAATATTCCTGATGGAAAAGAGTTCATTGTATTGCCTTGTACTTGTTGGTATTTTCACCAAATGGATGGTGGTAAAGAGGCAAAGGATTACTGCTAGGCATGGGCTGCCTGTGGAATCTGGAGGTAGTTTTACTGAGGGCCTGGTTTTCCTTGGTATTAATGAGTTCCTGCAGTGCAAGCTGTTGAAATAAGTAGACCTCTGTGGCTTAGCACAAGGGAACTATATGTCTGGGTCATCTAATTTCTAGGGTGCCATTTGGTAGATTTATCAAAAGCTGGGATTTAGGGATCCAGGTTCCTTCTACCTTGAAGTAGTCCATTGTCATCTTTGTACAGGGAAACAGGATTGTCCCCTCAGGCCAAGCTGGAAGCATCACAAATGCTTTTGCCCGCATCCTCTGACCAGAACCCAGTCACATGACCATAGCAAAGGCAGGAGCTATAAAGATGGAGAAAATGCACATGTGAGTGCATTTGTGTTTATAAGCATACAGAAAGCAGAAGTGATTGCTATTTAGTATGTCAAAACATTTTAATTTATTTTAGGGATCCATTTTTTTAAAGTTGAAATTTCTAGCCTCAAGGAACTAAGTATTTTGAACAGATGTTTTTCAAAGAAGGAACATGCTTATTATAATAAGCTGAAGTACTTCAGGAAGTTGTCAGTTAATCTGACACAAATATTTTGAGACAACATAAAAATACAGTGAATTTAATAGAGGAAACAACAGAGGCATGGTTTTGGAGGGAGAAGAGACAGCCTTGGTGACTAGCCAGTAAGGCTGTCAGGCTGATTCTCTGGTATTGAAGAAATCCCCAAAGAGTCTCTACTCTAGCTTTGCAATCTTTGTAAATGCACAAAGAGCTAGTAGCCAGAATAATTGAGTTCAGGTTTTCTGTTGTTTACCAGCCTATTGATTTCCAACAAGTACTTATACTCTTTAGTCCTCAGTAGATTTGTACAAAATGGAGACAAGATGTTTTCATTGTGTACTTGTCATGTATTTGCTTGGAAGGTTGGAACAAATGGCATTGGATATGTGTTGTAAAGAGAAAGTTGCAGCAGACATGGAGATGGTACCTTCTCTGCCTTACTGTTACCGTCAGGGTCATGTGACTTGAGGTGAAGGTGCATGACTGTCTGGTCATCAGTTTAATTTGGTACCTCTTGTTTCTCTCTCTGAGTCTGTGGTTGAGATTTCTTCTGCCCTGTGTGTCATTCTGCTGACCCTCCCTGTACCTTCTGCACAGATGGAGGACACAGAAGTAAAATTGGGAATTTTCACATCACAGAGCACAGCACTGATAGCAACTCCTGTTCTGTCTTAGCTCTGTAACTGTTACAGGTTAGGTGCCAAGGGCTTCCATGGTGAGCCAAACAAACAAATCAAAACATAACAAAAAACCAAAAGCAAATGAACAAACAAACCTCCCAACCAAACAACTCCCCTTGCCCATGATTCTGATTTTAAGGCGCTTTAACCCTGTTCTGTTCTTTTTTTTATTATTATTATTAGTAGACTTCACTTTTTATAGTGGCTTTTGCTTTATGGTGAAGTTGAACTACAGATATAGAGAACTCCCTTAGAGGTCCTGCCCTATTACATGTGTTATTCTCTGTTTCCCTCTTCTCCTCCTTCTTGTATTGGATAGCATCTTTATTAGTGTGATAGATTTATTTTATAGTTGATGAATCTACATTAATGCATCATAACCACTCAAACTCCATAGTTTATATAAGGGTCTGGTTTTGGTATTAAACACTCCATTGTTTACATAAGGGTCTATTGTTGGTATTGAACACTTGATGGGATTTGACAAACATCTAGTGACCTATATTTACATTGCACTGCCTCACTGTTCCTAGGACCCTGTGTGTTCCATGTATGACCCTTCCCATTCTGCTTGTAGTGCTCCCAGTACCTCTTCCCCTTTCCCCAGATTTGCTCTGCTTGTCCTTACCCTGATGACTCTGCCCTGCTGTTTCTGATTGTCTCATGTATACATGTATGCTTATGAGGAGAGGCAGCATCAACTAGTGGTTAAAATTGTAGGTCCTTGTCTCAGAAGATGTGGTAAGAAGATTGTAAGAGCCAGACGTTGGGGAAGACCAGAGTGAAACAGTGTTTTCTTAACATATAGAACTATTGTACTCATGAATGCACAGCAGTTCTAGTTGACTGCATAAGACCTGCAACAAGATCAAGCCAGTAAATATTCTAACATGGAGTAGGGTGAGGACTGAGGACCTATTGACAGGCAATGGCTGCTCAGGAATGTAGAGTCAGTATTTTTTAAGGGTGTGTCCCCTGGTAGGCCAACCATGCTTTGTTGGATGGCCCCATACCTGTGAGTACATGAACATCATACATTTGATTAAATGGATTATTAAAAGAAAAAAAACAAAGATATTAAGTTGAAAGTGGGTGGGGGAGTAGAACATGGATCTAGGAGGAGTTAGGAGAAGGAGAGAGAATGAATATGACCAAGATACATTGTATGTAATTCTCAAAGACTTCATTTAATATCAAATTTCAAAAATGGTAAGGCTGAACACATTTTTATATAGATTGAAATTCTGGCTCCATCACATCCAAACACGCGAATTTGGGGTAGATTACTTGACTTCTCTGGATCTTAGTTCCTCTCTGTATAAATGGGATAGTTATAAGGATGTAGATAAATTTCTAAATGGTCTTATTAAATAAAAACATGGAGCCAAATATAGGGGTAAAAGCCTTAGAGAGATCAGGGAAACAGGGAAAGCCACCAGCCAACCTTACCTCACCAACTCTGTAGCTTCCAAATGTGAGTTACTTCCTGTCTACCCATGCACATATGCCTTGCTGTTCTGCCATCTGATTTGCTCTCCATCCAGCTACATCACTTCCTCTTCCTATACAGCTCTGTCACTTTATGTCTGTCTGTGCAGACCTCCAGACCTCTCTGGTTGGTACTGGGATTAAAGGCGTGTGTCACCACGCTGGGCTCTGTTCCTTAGTGTGGCCCTGAATACACAGATCCTTCCTGCTAAGTGATAGGATGAAGGGCGTGTGCTGCCACTGCCTGACCTCTGTTTACTTATAATGGCTTTCTTTTTCCTCTGATTCTCCAGACAAGCTTTATTTATTAAAGCACAAATAAAATATCACCATATAAGGATGAGATGAGATGATGCTTATGTAGCCCTTGTTGCTAAGTGTTGTTAACCTAACTATCTGTTGTTAACCACTATTACCAGGACTAACCAGCTATCATGTAAAATCCTTATGGCTTTCCCTTGTTCAGGACTGTGGGACATAATGGAAAGGCAGGATGTATATGTGAATTCTACCTTCAACTTTTGAATGGAAGTGTCAACATTTCTGAACTCAGAAACATGGCATTTTGAGTTAGATACAGGAATGATTTACAACTTGACCAACACCCTTATTTTGGATGTGATGGTACATCATAACACACATGCCTACCACCACACCCTTCCCCTAGAAACCCAGGGCTGAGTTATGCTTGTAATCACTTTGCCCTTGCAGATGTGCAGTGAGGAATAATGAGTGGGTGGTAGATACTGAGACCTGCTCTCTACTCAGCCAGGAGGGGATGCTTCCTGGAGAATCCCATTTTCTTTGCTGAGGTGGCTTGCTTTCCCTTCTTCTGCTGCTCAGTAGTTGAACTTGATAAGCCTCTGTGGGAAGCATAGTCACTGCTACCTGTGCCTTCCTGTCTAGGCGCAGGCAGTTTACAGTCCCCAGGTGAGGAGGAGATGTCTGGGTAACTAATTAGCAGCCTAGATTCCCCTGAGACTCTCAGGATGCATTCAGAGTTCACTGGATTAGAGCTCAGTGTCCAATAAATCGAGTCTGATCAAGGATTTTTCTCGAGGGATTGGAGTCCTTCCGAGTACAATCTTGGAGTCCGGAGGTTACATAGAGGAAGCAGCATGTATCTAGGATGTCTGTTCTTGTTCTACTCCAAATACATTTGTGCTTTTGACTCCATAACATTCTTCCTGGAAGCTTTGATTTTGTCTTCCCACTCCCTGTTGAAGCTCCTGTGCCAGTTTGTAAGCTCCATGGATACATACTTCAGAGCCAGAAGATTCAGAAGGAAGTCCCCTCTAACACCTTGCTTATTCTTATGCAAATTTGAACATGAATTCCACAGAGGATGTGGCAACTTTAGAAGGCAGCTGCAATTTCTTTGGCATTTTTCCCATTGAGAGAGAGGTAGTGGTGTGTGTGTGTGTGTGTGTGTGTGTGTGTGTGTGTGTGTGTACATTTTATTTAAATATGCACAGTTAGCCATATGACAGATTCCAATAGCAAAAATGTGATGCAAGATGGCCTCTGACACTAGGTCGTAAAAGACAATGTGGGAGATGGGGAGGTAGTAAAGTGCCTACTGTGTATGAAGAACCTGAGTTTGGATTCCCACTACACACGGGAAAGCCAAGCTTTCAAACAGGTATTTCAGCCACCCTTGCCTGTTCATGTCTTCTGCACAGAGACCACCAGGCACTGAACGACAGAGGCAACCTTTCTCTGTGTCTAAATTCCTATACTACATGATTCACAAGCATTAAAAAATGTTCTTTCTTTGTGTGAGTACGGTCAGGAGTGTTTTGCTACACAGCAACAGGTAGCTGTTACAAGGGGCTTCCTCAAGCCATTTCCCAGACATCACAGAGGCCGTATAAAAGCAAGCCCAGCCAGAAGGCATTCAGAAGTTAGTAGAATACAAATGTATAAGACAATCTGCATTTCACTCTGAAAAACACACAGTCTCCAAGGTACCACTAATATGGGTTTCCTGATTACCCTCTTTAAGTATAGATCATTTATACTTTGCTTCCATGAGTCACTCAACTTCTTAGTGTATGTCTTTTGTCTGACAGAGATGCAATGAGGAGAATTGTCTTGGCTGCTAGACAAACATGGCCAAGGACAGAACAAATACAACTGCCTAGCACAAGAAAAAGTAGCTTCCAGGACAGGCACACTTGCACAGGCTGAACAGCTGCTGTTTGTGCTCCTCAACTGGACTTGGTCGTGTTGCTCTTTTCTTGGGCTTTTATACTATGGTGAGTGATCATCTTTTCATGTTGTGTTACATTCTGGCCAGAGTAAAGCATAGGGAGAATTGAAGTTTGTTAAAGTAATAGTCTTCAAAATACAGAGGGGAATATAGGTTGAAAGAAAAGAAGTCATAGTTCAAATCAACTAATGGTAAATAAAGAATGCAGTCACAGCCCATGATAATCCACTCAACAGACAGCAGGGTAGATAGGTCATGGGTGTTGGTTGTCTAATTGCCCCATGAGTAGGGGAAGTCCCACTAGCAGAGTGTTTCCTTGACACTTTCTGTGTTTTCAGATGCCAGCAGAAGTCTAGAAGCCTTGCAATACAGTTTATTAGGAAGAATAACCGAATGGACTTAGCAAAATGAAGAGAAGAGTAAGGAATCACATCCCAGAAGCCTAGTTTGATTTAGACAAAAATGAACTCTCCTAACATTTATTCCCCACACCTTAAAGTTCTCCATCCTTTTTCCTCCCACTCATCACTTTTCTCCTTCTACTGGAAGTCATATTTGTTAATGTTTTACCCCTTTGCATCTTGTCTTTCCTCTGCCTTCAGTTCAGCAGAGGTGGTACTCCCCCAGCCGTCCTCACATTCCTGTCCTATGGAAGCTTTCTTCCAGCAGAGGTGGTCCTCCCCCAGCTGTCCCCACATTCCCACCCTCTGGAAGATTTCACATTTTTCCTGATGGACATGGCTGTGCTTCTATGAAGAGAGTGTCCTGTTTGGTGTATGTGTCTCTCTCTGACTAGACATTGAATTCATTGAGAAAGGACAGCTTTGTGACTGTCCGTACGCACTCTAAGATTAGTATGATGCCTGAAACACAATGAGTTACAGAAATCAGTTTCATTATCTTAGACCTGGATTATCCTCTCAGCTAGTTGCAGTCATTTGGAATCACAATTCGGTCATGCATTTCATTGAGTATTTTTCTCAGTATCCCACCAACTTTAAATTTGGTAAGTAGGCCCAAATAATGAAGATTTATTAGGGCATGTAAAAACACACAAATCCCTTAGATTTGCAGTGTATGACAAAATGATTTCAAGATTGTTTCCATACTTATTACTGATTTCTTGAAGATGTTGTGCTAGGTACATTTCTAAGATTTTTTACAGCATTTTTCATTATTGATGTCTTTAACAATTCATGGGGTAAGAGTTACTGACATAAACCCATTTCTCAAACTTAGAGGGAACTTCACAAGGTCATAGCTGATAAGCAGAACCCAATTAACCCTGATGAATCTGACCTCAGAGCCCAAGCTTTTAGCCACTATGCTAAGTTCTCTATGGTATTTCTATTTGTGTGCAGTTATCTATTGCACCCAGCCACCCTTAAATCTGGTCAGAATAGACTTAATGGAGCTGTTTTATAATAAATTTTATTTTCTCAGGGTAAAGAATATTGTA
The DNA here is from genome assembly GCF_004664715.2 of Peromyscus leucopus. Taxonomy (NCBI): domain Eukaryota; kingdom Metazoa; phylum Chordata; class Mammalia; order Rodentia; family Cricetidae; genus Peromyscus; species Peromyscus leucopus. Next base: position 31,429,022 of record NC_051086.1, on the reverse strand, counting down.
GTTGTTTCTCCCCCAAACAAGATAATATTCCTTTATTATATTTTCTTTTTCTCCTCCTTTCTCTCTGTCAGGGAAGCTCAGTTTATTATTGGCCATTATGATGCAACAAATCTAATCACAATTGATATCTGTTCTCTGTTCATCTTAGGAGCAGCAGTGTGAGGATCCACTCTAGGCCATTCTCCATTACTTTCCCTCCCCCTCCTTTGCTGAGGCTTTGCCTGAGCAAACTTTTAAGCATTCTGATCACTAATGTCTGTAATTCCCCACTGCCCAGAACTGAAGGTTCATCCTATGAATGGCTCTGGCTCTGGAGTCCTGTTTTTTTGTTTTTTCAAGACAGGGTTTCTCTGTGTAGCCTTGTGTCTTTCCTGGATCTTGCTCTGTAGACCAGGCTGGTCTCGAACTCACGAAGATCCACCTGCCTCTGCCTCCCGAGTGTGCCACAACCGCCCGGCTTTCTGGAGTCCTTCTTAATCATGGTAACCACTCACCACTCTTGTGCCGTGAAACACAGTGATGATTATCACCTCTTCCACAATGCTTGGCATCTGAGGGAGTCTTGGAGCCTGGTTAGGATTCATCCAGCACTGGCTCTGGGTCACCTTTTATTGTCCACCACATTGGAAGTTCTAGATCTCTACTGATGATTATTTTTCCCCTGGAGTTGGCAAATACTTGTATTAGCACCCCTACAATTTATGACAATAAAGCCCCCATTAAAGAGCTCCACACAAAGGCCTCTAGTGCCTTTGTGTCAAATGGTGCTGCTTGTTACTTGGACTTTTCGTTGTTGGCATTCTGCTCTTACCAACCAGGCCATGAACTTTTGTCCTGAGGTTGACTAAAGGTATTTGTCTTATCCTGGAATTATTCTGATAGCAACAAACTGAAAACTAACATATGGCTGAAAGATAGAGGGGCTTTTTGTGAAGGAAAAGGGGTGTGTATGTGACCCAAGACATAGAAAATATATCATTTTCTAGCAGGGACACAAGCTGGACTACAGCATGTCAAGGAAGCTATAGTAATTACTTTCCTTGTGTCTGTAATACAAAATACACAACAAAAATGACTTAAGGAGGAAGGGTTTGCTTTGGCTCACAGTTTGAGGTTATAGTCCATCATGGTGGAGAAGGCATGGTGCAGGAGCATCAGGCAGCTGGTTATTGTGAGCAGTCAAGAGGCAGACAGAGATGGATGCTGGCCCTCAGCTCACTTTCTCCCTTTTATTCAGTTTGGGTCTTCAACCTATGGAATGGTACCACCAACATTTAGGGTTAGTCTTCCCATGTCAATTCACCTAATCTTAAGAGGCAATCACAGACATGCCCAGAGGTGATTTAAATCCTGGCAAGTTGACAGTCAGGCTGAACCCATCATTCTTGTCACTCTCATTCAGTGCCACCTGCTCTGCCCAGGTTTGGTTTACTGGACTGATAACTTTTCTCTGCTCAGACTGTGGACCACAGAGGGCTATCCCACAGCAGCATTCCCAGTTCTCCTGTTCAGGGTTTGCAGCTAACTGAAGGCATCAATCATACATTCTCCATCCACAGCCCCCACATTCTCTTCTGTGTTGTACAGCTGGCTTTTTACCTCTTCTCCCAGATTTGTATAACAAGGTATAAGCAGAACAAAGACCATCACATCATCAAAATCTATCCTCTCAGATAGTTGTTTAAGTTGACAAAATAAATGTTATTATGACATTTCAAAATCAAAAGATGGACCAAAGACTTCAACAAACAGTACACACACACACACACACACACACACACACACACACACACACACACACAAGTTCATTACAAGATATTTTACCTCCTATATCATCATCAGAGAATGATGGCCCAAATCCAATATCACTTGCTGATGAAGATGAGGGTCAGCAGGAACTGTCACTCATTGTTGGTAGAAGTTCAAAATTTTGCACCAACTTTGGACTTTACATATCATATTTTCTCTTTTATACTCTTACTGTATAATTGACATATATACTAATGAGTTAAGGAAAAAACTATGTACACACAATAACTTGAACTAGAATTTTCATAGAAGCTTTATTATTTCCCAAACTTGGAAACAATCATAATATCCTTCAGTGAAAAGTGGATTAATAAATTTGGTATATATAGAAAGTGGAATATCATACAGTACTAAAAAAGACATCACATATAAAGCCAAGAAAAAGCATAGAGAAGCCTTAGTTCAAATACATATTGCTAAATGAAAGAAACCAGTATGAAAATGTTATGTGCTGCTTACTTGCTATTTTATGACATTCTAATTGAGATAAAAGTATGGATACAGTAATAAAAGCAATGACTACCTAGGGTCAGGGTAAGGTTAGGGTGAGGAGGGAAGATGGACAGGTGAAATACAGGAGACTTTAGGTCAATGGAGAGAGCATAGTGCCCGCTGGAGGACTGATATCCAGAATATATAAAGAACTCAAGAAATCAGACATCAAAATACCCAACAGTCCAATTAAAAAATGGGCTACAGAGCTAAACAGAGAATTCTCAACAGAAGTTCAAATGGCTGAAAGACATTTAAAGAAATGTTCAACATCCTTAATCATCAGGGAAATGCAAATCCAAACAACTCTGAGATACCATCTTACACCCGTCAGAATAGCTAGGATCAAAAACACTGAAGACAGCTTATGTTGGAGAGGATGTGGAGCAAGGGGAACACTCTTCCACTGCTGGTGGGAATGCAAGCTTGTACAGCCACTTTGGAAATCAGTATGGCACTTTCTTAGAATATTGAGAATCAACCTCCCTCAAGACCCAGCTATTCTACTCTTGGGCATATACCCAAGGAATGTTCAATCATACCACAAGGATACATGCTCAACTATGTTCATAGCAGCGTTATTTGTAATATCCAGAACCTGGAAACAACCTAGAATCAACTGAAGAATGGATAAATAAAATGTAGTACATTTACACAATGGAGTACTATTCAGCAGAGAAAAACAATGACATCATGAGGTTTGCAGACAAATAGATGGATCTAGAAAATACCATCGTGAGTGAGGTAACCCAGACTCAGAAAGACAAACACAGTATGTACTCACTCTTAAATGGATACTAGAACTCAAACTCTAGGGTGCTGCAGCAGCTCTCTTCTCTTAAGTGGATACTAGATGTAAAGCAAAGGATAACCAGACTGCAACTCACAACTCCAGAGTGGCTACCTAGTAAAGAGGACCCTAATAAAGACACAGGGATCACCCAGTGACAGAGAAATGGATGAGATCTACATGAGTAAACCAGGGGTGGGGGGTAATGGAGGGCAAGGGTCAGGGGAAAGGGAGCTTAGGGGAGTGGGAGGTCCCAGCTGGATCAGGAACAGAGTGGGAGAACAGGCAAAGAGATACCACGATAAATGAAGACACCATAGGAATGGGAGGAGGCAGAGTGCTAGAAAGGTCCCCAGAAATCCACAAACATGCCTCCACTATGGACTAGTGGCTATGGCCGAAAGAGTGCCTGAGCTGACCTACTCTGGTGATCAGATGGCCAAACACCCTGGCAGTCATGATAGAACTCTCATCCAGTGCCTGGTGGAAGCAGATGCTGAGATCCATGGCCAAACCCAAGGTGGAGCTTCAAGAGTCCAATCAGCAAGAGAGAAAAGACATTGTATGAGCAAGAGATATCAATACCATAATTGGAAAAAGCACAGGGACAAATAGCCAAACTCGTGGAAACACATGAGCTGTGAACCAATGGCTGAGGAGCCCCCATGGAACTGGACCAGGCCCTCTGGATAAGTGAGACAGTTGATTGGCTTGAACTGTTTGGGAGGTCCCCTCCCGCACTGGGCAGTGGGACTGGGACCTGTCCTTGGTGCATGAGCTGGCTTTTTGGAACCTAGGGCCTATGCTGGGACACTTTGCTCAGCTTTGGTGCAGGGAGGAGGGGACTGGACCTGCCTCAACTGAATCTACCAGGCTGGGTTGACTCCCCAGGAGAGACCTTGCCTTTGAGGAGGTGGGAATAGGGGGTGAATTGGGTGGGAGGGCTGGGGGGTGGAAGGAGGGAGAACGAGGGAATCCATGGCTGATATATAAAATTAAATTAATTATAAAATACAAATATTTATAATGAAAAAACAAGACAGCATAGTGGTGGTGGTTGTTGATAGCTGTTGATGGAGATTTATACATGTGAGGGGCAGAAGGTATATGGGACATCTCTGTACCTTACTTTTATTTTTGCTATAAATATAAGTGTCCTAAAGTATTTAAATCCTAATAGAGAAGCTAAAGAGATAAGACAGATAACTCGGAGTCTAAGAGTGAATACTGATCTTGCAGAAGACATGAGACTGTTCCCAGAACCAGTGTCAGGTGGCTCACAACTGCTTGCAATCCAGCTTCAGAGGATCCAGTACCCTTTTCTGGCCTCCTCAGGTACCTGTATTAATGCACATTTAGTGCGTGCATCCATCCATCCATCCATCCATCCATCCATCCATCCATCCATCCATCCATCCACCCATCCACCTATATACATAAATACATAATTAAGAAATAAAAACAAGTAAAAGAAAATACATCTCAAAACCACTATTTTAAGTCATAATGTTTTATTTTTGAAAGCAACCCATTTCCACAAATGCATTTCTTTAATTTTTTCTCCCTCCTTATCTGTGTTCAGAGAAGGGGGATGGGATAAATGAATGAATGAGAGAATTCAAGTGAAGCCAATGAGGAATATTCCCTAAGTAACTCAAAGCTCTAGGGTGCTGCGGCAGCTCTCTTTTCTGCTAAGCATTTATTTCCTCATCTTAACACCTGGACTCATGTCCCCAGTGTTCTTTTGGATAAATTTTCTCTTCTTCTCTACACTATATAGCCATTTGTCAACTGTAACAAAATGGATGAGATGATGACTTACCAAAAGAAGAGGTTTACTCTGGTCCCTGATTTTAGAAGTTTCAATTCTGCTGACCCATTGCTCTTGGCCCTCTGGAAGAAGTGCTAGTTGGTGATGGTGTGAGCACATGCTAGAGCAAACAGCTCATCTCATGGCCAAGTGGCAATAGGAAAAAAAAAAAAGAAAAAGAAAAAGAAAGGGAGCAAAATTTTACATTTCTTTCTGGGATTACACATCCAATGTCCTAAGGAATTATGTCTTAGTCACCAAGACCCTTAGTACCCTTCCTCTTTGGTAACAAGATTTCAATGCATGAATCTTTGGTGGATACTACCTATTTTCAAATCAAGACACCCATTGTATAGACTATTGGTGGAACTGTCAATTAAGCTGTCTCAACTGAGAGTCAGCAGGAAATATATAATATTAAAAGTAATTAATTTGTATACCAACTGGAAGAAAAAAACAAGAAAAATCAGCAGGAAACAGAGACATTGCTAATTCAAGTCACACTTTTGGGACTTGTTTAGATAACAGTGGACTGTTTTTGTTAAGATTGGCTCTCTCTCTCTCTCTCTCTCTCTCTCTCTCTCTCTCTCTCTCTCTCTCTGTCCCCCTCTCTCTGTGTGTCTCTGTCTCTCTCTGTCTCTCTCTCTCTCTCTCTGTGCTGTACCTGTGTGTGGGGTGCCTGTATGTCATGGCACATGTATGGAGATCAAGGGGCTACTGGTGAGTTGTTTCTCTCCTGCTTCATTGAAACGTTGAGACAGGGTCTCTCTTGTTTTGGTTTTGCCTGATGTACTCTAATTTCTTAAATCCTTTGAACAAACCAATAACTTCTTAAAACAGTTATTCTGCTTCAGTTAACCAGATCCAAGTTTGTTGTTTGCAAACAAAATAAACAAGGATACATTTACCTGATAATGATGCCGTATTTCAGAAGGTCTGGGTTCTGTAGGTTCTGCTACCCGATTCTATGAGCATAGTTTCCCTATTGGCTCCAGACAGGTGCTGGGATATTACTAGGCAGGGCATGGTGGACACAGCCTTCTTCATTTCAGTTACAATTGCCTGAATGTGTCAGAGTAAACCTGGATCCATGAACAGAGTATATATACTTTTACACTGATTTCTGTCGGCATATTTCTCAGGTAATGTTCAATTAGTGACAAGTCAAAGCCAATCAGACTTAGAATAGTTAGAAACATAATTCTCATAGATTTGCTCCTTTTATCTGTCAATAAAGATCATGAATTACCTTAGAATCAGTTTAGAAGGGTACAAGATAGGAAGAGGGGCTAGAAGCAGTTTGGCAATTGACAGATGTAAGCAAGGAGCTATGTATGACTTGGAAGAACACAGGCTCCCCCCCCCCCCCCCCCCCCCCCCGCATCTCACCATCGCTGAGATGTGCTGGGTCGTATTTATTCTCCTTCCTCATCCATAACCCTATTCTTCCCTATATTAGTGAAATAAGGTGTTTTTTTGTTATGCTTTGATGAGATTTTTTTTCCCCCTTCTCCAAGTTCCTCTTCCCATGGTCTTTTGAGAATTCATAAAAGATTTCATATTAAAGGTACAAAGGAAAATATGCACATGTCGGTGTGTTAACTGAGGGTTAAATCTCATTTCACAGCTTCAAGCAAATTATAAAAGTTTTGAACCCAAGATGGCTATGGATAGGACTATCTCCACACATTTTTTTGATGAGAATCAGAATGAGTTGAGGTTAAATGAACATCCTTTATGAATATTCATAGGAGTTAAGTGGATCATAAAGTGGTCACTCTTGGTTTTTGGTGGAATCTTTTTAAAAGCAGCCTAAATTTAATGGCTGTTACTTCCCTCTTGCAAATGTTTTATTATTATGCTCTTTCAAAAATGATAGGAGGAAATTTTTGTTTTCTTTGTTTACTCGGGAGTGTGTGAGAAATGCTACTGGTTTGCCCCAGGCTCTTTCTCTTGCTGTTTTCTTGAGCCTTGATCCTCCATAAGATGTGGTCCCTTGTTGATGGCCAGAGGCAAGCATTCTTCTTTTAGGCCTTTCAGACTCCGGAGCTTAATCAATACTTGGGACTTGGAAGTTCTGTAGCTCTAATGGGAAAACCTGGCTTTTCTGACCCGCTAATGCTCAAGGTTTAAGAGTGAAAAGCCTGGCTGTGCCTAATCCACTGCCTATCACATTTCCAACCGGTGCTTGGGACAAGCTCAAAGGCAGAGGCTAAGGGGAGTCAGGAGCTGGTGACTTAAGAGGCTGAAGAGATTTTCTCTCTCTGAGCCAAATTTTTCTTCAGACGGTTGTGGGATTTGACACTGGAGTGCAGCATTCCATCTCCCTTTAATACGGGGACTTTGAAGGCACCCATGTGACTTTGAAGGCATACAAATCCATTACCTGAATTCTATTTCCTTCTAGCCAAGGATGGCAACAAATTCCATCCAATGGTACCTGAGGCACAGTGCCTGATTGCCTTCCTCAAAAGATACTTGATGGTTCTGTTCCCAGGAGTTTGCTTTGAGATCTGCATCACATCAAAATGCATTTCTCTGACACATGTAATCCTCTGTAAGCTTGCCTAGAGAGCTCGCCTCCTTGCCTTGGCCTTGGTGTGTGTGTGTGTGTGTGTGTGTGTGTGTGTGTGTGTGTGTGTGTGTGTGTGTTAGAGAGAAGATGTGAGATAACATTTATCTTACTTTGAAGATGAGAATTAAAGTAAGATTGAGGAAACAGAATCATGTTCTGACACAGAAATAAAACTAAAGGTAAATGTACGGAGGAGGAACTTACATTTAAATTCAGAAAGGGTGTGGAAAATCAAGCAAAGTTGCTTCAGATTGCTTTACTTCTGTGTTTATGTATTGGTTAAATTAAAAAAAAAACTTCCCTTGTTTATAGAAAAGGAACTTACCATAAGACAGTGAATAGGCTCAGAATGAATACAGGGAAATGCACCTGTCTCTCTTCTCACACTCTCCACACTCATCTGCTTCCAACTGAAAATAATGTTCATATGACAGATATGTTATGTTCCTCATGAGTTTTCTGTGGCCAGGCATTAGATGTCAGTCCTTAAACAGGAAGTATATAAAACTGGAGAAAACACTAGTTATCTCAGTATTTTTGAGATAATTTTAGGGTGTAGGTCATTTGTAGAAATGTGAATGGCACAAAATAAGAGGTCAGAAAATACTGTATATTATTTTTTTTCAGACAAACACCTGCATGCTGCATGTTTTAAGGAAATATAGATGGTTCCACGCTGTGGTATAAATTACTATTTTAAGCTAATTATATGACTAGCACATTAAGGTTTATTTTATTTGAATGTGTGCATATAATCACATTGCAGTTAATAATAGGTTTAGCCTTTCTTTCTCTTTTCATGCCCTCTCTATTTGTATTTCTTGAGGAAATCTATATAAAAACCTTGGTCGGTATTATCCCTTGTTTTCATGTGATCCTAGACAAAAGCACACATGCACATTTATATAATTTTGCTATTGACTTATGAATATTATAGAATGATTTATTGATTTATAAGCTTACAGAATGCAAGAGCATCATTATAACATTTTTAAATTATAGAAATAAATTTCCTTTAGCCTTTACTAACAAAAGCTTCAAAACTTAGATTATAAATTTTGATATTCATTGGGAAATATCTTTGCAAACCCTTGAGTTTGGAATATAAAGTGAGTGTCCCAGTGCTCGTCAATTAGACCCGGAGGTTATCAAGCAGAGATGTCTAGGAAAGCCCTCTTTTCTAAAAGAAGGGTGAAATTGGTCTTTTCATTGTTCTTCCTTCACCCATGGGAAGCAGAAACAGAGCCTGAAATGATTACATTATCTTTACCTCTTCATGGAATGAGTGTTATAGACACATGTCAGATGCTGGTGTAGGGGCACTTTTGTGCTTCCTGTCACTCAAAGAAACCTTGCAGAATTCTAATTGATGGGTATTTTTGACACTAATACTATTTGTCTTGTAAATGATTATAAGTTTATTACCCCATCTCTAAATAATGTTCATTAAACTTTTATTCTGACTTTGGTTTTTCAATCTGTCTGTCTGTCTCTATGTATGTATGTATGTATGTATGTATGTATGTATGTATGTATGTATGTATGTATATGTGTGCATCTATCTATCATCTATCTATCATCTATCTATCTATCTATCTATCTATCTATCTATCTATCTATCTATCTACCTAGCTATCCATCTATCTGTGTATCATCATCTCTCTATCTCTATAGATCTTTTCCTCACCTAGTTCCCCCTCACTCTCTCTTTTCCTCTTCCTTTCTCTCATTCTCTGCCATTTCTAACAATGTCACCTCAAAGCATCCTTAAAATGTTTAACTATGGATCTTTCTGTACTAAGAATTTTATTCCTGGGAATAAATCCTCCAGAGTAGAACTGCTGAGTCAAAGGTATATGTATTTTTAATTTTAATAAATGTTACCACAATGTCTTCTAAAAAGGAGCCAGTAGCAATTTATGTTTTACTGGCGATGTACAAGTAGAGGCTTTTCCTTCTTATGTCCCTGCTGCAGTTGTTATTGCTCTTTGGCCAGCCTCCTCTTTATAAAGTCATAATTACTGAATTAGCCCCCATTTTCATGAATACTTGTGCTTTTAACCCTTTTCTATGTTCTGTTGCTATTTGGATTTATTCTGTGGATTCCAGTTTATAACGGAGGATTGCTTTCTCTTGGCAACTTTCCTTCTTGTCAATTTAAAAGAGGTTTAAAAATAAGAGGACATTAATAGGCAACGAATTTCACTTCATCTCAGCATTATAATTTATTTATAGTGCCTTCTAGGGACTGAAAGTTTCGGTCCCCAGAAGTGTATGTGTTAAAACCCAATCCCTAGTATGATGGTGTTTAGGGATGGGCCGCTGGGAACTGGAACTGTCACAAGGAGTTTCACATCCTTAAGGAAATGATCCCAGAGAGTTTATTTGCTCAGTTTGCCATGGATTCCATAGCAAAAAGGCAGTCATTCCGTGAAGCAGAAAGTAGACCCTTACTAGGCACCGAAGCATATCAGCACTTGGGACTTGGACTTTCCGACCTACAAAACCGTGAGTAGGAGATACCTCTCTGTGTGAGGACCATCTGTGGTGTGTTCTGTTAGGGCCAGTCAAATGCACAAAGACAGTATTTGAACTCTTCCATGACTGGTGTAGTGTGTGTGTGTGTGTGTGTGTGTGTGTGTGTGTGTGTGTGTGAGAGAGAGAGAGAGAGAGAGAGAGAGAGAGAGAGAGAGAGAGAGAGAGAGAGAGAGAGAGAGAAGGCAGCCCTGGTGTCAGTCCTTGCTTTCCACCTTGATTGAGGTAGAGTCTCATTAGCTCTGAGGACACCAGGCTAGCTGGCTCTTGAGCTTCTGGGACTTGTCCTATCTCCATCTCCCATCTTGTCCCCAGAGCCTTGGGATTACAGAGCCTGTTATTACCATAGCCTTTTCATGGGGACCTGAACTCAGATGTTCACACTTGGGGGCAAGGGCTTTGCCTGCTAAGCCATCTCCTCAAGGCACAATTGCAGTTCTGAGAGCACCTTACTTCTCTTTCTGAAAAAGTACATCTTTACTGTGAACTGTATCTAGTTACCTACTTCACCTGGAGAATCTGTAGCATTTCCCTAGTAATCTCTATTGTTCAGGTTAGAGGTTCATTCTATTTTTGCCCTAACAGATGTCCACTTGTGTTATACCACTGGAAACAACTGTGAATCCTTTCAACTCTGACATTAAAACTTGCCATATCATACTCCAATATTCTGAAATTTATTTTTAGGCTTCCTTCTCATTTGCATTTGTGTGCTTTCTTATTCCTGTGTCAATCCCACACACTGATTTTTATTACCAAGGCTGTACAGGATGCTGATATTTAACACGAGTCACTGATTCTTTTTAAAAATCTTATTATTTTGTCAGGCATTTAGTACCCTTTGTTAACTTTCAGATAAAAATCTGTCTAATTAATCAAACTTCCTGTAACTAGTCATATAAGTTTTCTTCTTAAAAGACAGTATGCACTTCTAATATTTTCCTTATCTTCTATGGCATTGGTTCTCAACCAGTGGGTTGTGACCTTTAGGGGTTGAATGATCCTTTCACAGGGGTCACCTAAGACCATCAGAAAACACAGATATTTACATTATGATTGATAACAGTAGCAAAACTACTCTTATGAAGTAGCAATGAAAATAACTTTATGGTTGGGATCATCACAACATCAGGAACTGTGTTAAAGGGTCTCACTCAGCATTAGGAAGATTGAGAACCACTGCTCTATGGCGCTGGGGAGATGATTAAGGAAGTTTGTAGCTCTTGTAGAGAATCTGAGTTCAGTTCTCATTTCCTACACAAGAGCTGCTCACAGCTGCCTGTAAATCTAGCTGTAGGGGAAATAATGTCCCTTTCTTACACCCTCGGTCACTTCATTCATGCTCAAAATGACACCCCCCACAATTTTTACCTAACTTAAAAGTAAAAATCTTAAAAGTCTCAATAAAACTATGGACTTTCATGTGAATCTTTTGTTTTCTTATTCAATATTTACACATTCTATAGTTTATATTGCCAATGTGAAAGAAAATTTTATAACTACCCTTTTAATGGCTTAGAGCTGGGAGTGAACATTTTTGCTTATTTATTTTATATGAAACCTCACCTCCACATTTGAAAATCAAATTCAGTAATTAAGAACAACTTCTTTTTTATTTGTTTTTTTTTGTTGCATTATATCTTTTTTTGCAATATAAATATTCTTTTATTTATTTATTTTTTATTTTACAACACCATTCAGTTCCACATAATAGCCACAGATTCCCATGCTCTCCCCCCTGCCCCCTCCCCCCAGCCCACCCCCCATTCCCACCTCTTCCAGATCAAGGTCTCCCCTGAGGACCGGGATCGACCTGATAGACTCAATCCAGGCAGGTCCAGTCCCCCCCTCCCAGACCGAGCTAAGCGTCCCTGTATAAGTTCCAGGATTCAAACAGCCAACTCATGCAACGAGCCCAGGACCCGGCACCACCGCCCAGCTGCCTCCCAAACAGATCAAGCCAAATGACTATCTCACCCATTCAGAGGGCCTGATTCAGTTGGGGGCCCCTCAGCCTTTGGTTCATAGTTCATGTGCTTCCACCCCACATGTGACAGAGGACTGATATCCAGAATATATAAGGAACTCAAGAAATTAGACATCAAAACGACCAACAGTCCAATTGAGAAATGGGCTTTAGAACTAAACAGAGAATTCTCAACAGAGGAAACTCAAATGGCTGAAAGACATTTAAGGAATTGCTCAACATCCCTAATCATCAGGGAAATGCAAATCAAAACAACTCTGAGATACCACCTTACACCTGTCAGAATGGCTAAGATCAAAAACACTGAAGACACTTTATGTTGGAGAGGATGTGGAACTAAGGGAACTCTCCTCCACTGCTGGTGGGAATGCAAGCTTGTACAACCACTTTGGAAACCAATATGGCGCTTTCTTAGAAAATTGGGAATCAATCTTCCCCAAGATCCAGCTATACCACTCCTGGGCATATACCCAAGAAATGCTCAATCCTACCACAAGAGCACTTGCTCAGCTATGTTCATATCAGCATTGTTTGTAATAGCCAAAACCTGGAAACAACCTAGATGCCCTTCAACTGAAGAATGGATAAATAAATTGTGGCACATATACACAATGGAATACTACTCAGCAGAGAAAAACAATGACATCATGAGGTTTGCAGGCAAATGGATGGATCTAGAAAAAATCATCCTGAGTGAGGTAACCCAGACTCAGAAAGACAAATATGGTATGTACTCACTCATAGGAAGATGCTAGATGTGGAACAAGGATGACTGGACTGCTACTCACATCACATCACCAGTGAGGCTACCTGGAAAACAGGACCCCAAGAAAGACACGGAGAAATGGCTGAGATCTACATGAACAACCTGGACATGAGTGGGAGCAATGAAGGGCGAGGGTCGAGGGAAAGAGAGCGGGAGATTCTAGCTGGATCAAGAAAAGAGAGGGAGAACAAGGAATAGGAGATCATGGTAAATGAAGACCACATGAAAGGGGAGGAAGCAGAGAGCTAGGGAGGCCCATGGAGATCCACAAAGATACCCCCGCAAAAGACTGCTGGCAATGGTCGAGAGACTGTAGGGACTGACCTACTCTGGTGATGGGATGGCCAAACACCCTAATAGTTGTGTCATAAACCCCATCCAAGGACTGAGGAATCTGGATGCAGACATCCATGGCTAGGCCCTGGGTGGAGCGCTGGGAGTCTAATTAGCGAGAAAGAGGAGGGTTTATATGAGCGAGTATTGTTGAAGTCAAGGTTGGATAAAGCACAGGGACAAAGAACAACTTCTAATTTCTGGAAATTGGATCATATTACCATCGCGGAACTCTCCACGGCACTTTGATCGCCACTATGACAGCAGACATTTTTATTCATGTCCTAGTAATGGTCACGGCGGGTCAAAGGGGTTTGTGAAATCCCACCCGCACCCCCCAGGCAATGTGTAGTAGTTTGGTATTCTTTTGGTAAGCTTTATGGGTGAATAGTTTCCCTTTATTCCTAGTTTCCAAAGGCATCTTCAATTTACACTACCAGTACTTATCCCCCTGGTTTTTATTATAGATTCCAAAAATGTTAAGTAAGGTTGATAGCAAGGCTATAGCCAGGTGAATAAAATCAGAATGCAAAAGATGGACAGCAGTCATCCTTGTTTTAAATCTCACCAGATAATTCTCATGAATGCCAAGTCCTGAGAACCACTGTTTTATTGGCTGGAAATCATGGTCGTCTTCTTCCCCTCCCCCTCCCCCTCCTCCTTTTCTTCTTCTTCTTCTTCTTCTTCTTCTTCTTCTTCTTCTTCTTCTTCTTCTTCTTCTTCTTCTTCTTCTTCTTCTTCTTCTTCTCCTCCTCCTCCTCCTCCTCCTCCTCCTCCTTTTGTGAGGGTGTGACATGTTGCTACATTTCCTAGTTTAAAATCGTCTATGAATTCCTGGAATCAATCTGACATAGCTCTAAGAATAAAGTGATTTTGAAACACTACTGGATTCCATGTTGAAAACATAGTCACAGGTATTACCAGTCTTATATTTTCCCCTTTCTCTATGTTTATTGATTTTAATGATTAAATGTATGCTGTCATCTAAGGTAACTGTTACCTTCTAATTACTCAGTAATCTAAATAATATTACTCCCCCCCCCCCCCCCCCTTTTTTTTTTTTTTTTTTTTTTTTTTACAAATTCAGATAAACCTGACTGAGATTTCTACCTGTCCTGGTTACTTTTTTAAAGACAGCTCTTTAATTACCTTCTCAATATGCTTAATGGCAATGGCCTATACAGGTTTCCATTGCTTCTTAGGTTAACTATACTGATTTACATAGCTAGGAGCTGATATACCTGCTTTGAGGCTTTCAAACTATGACTATTTTTCTTTCTCCAATGGCTGGTGTTTTCTGCTTTTTAATTCCTCATTGTTTATTTCAAATGTGCGTGCGTGTATTTCCTTCTCCCTAACACTTAGAATTGTCTATTTCCCCCCCACCATTTTTAGGGGACAGGGAAGTCAACACAGAAGGAAATGAAAAGTAAAAACAACAGCAAGGATGTCTGAAAAAAGCCATAAAGATAATACTATTACTTTTTTAACCTAGAATTATATATAATACATAAACATCTGTGAAAATACATATACATGTATAGTTTATACAGATAACTTCCCACCTGGGATGGCATGCTACCCCAAAGTGCCACAGACTATCCAACAAAACCACCAATATGAGACATGAGGAACTTCCCTTCAAGTTGTTGGCCAGGGGACTACAAGGTTCCTGAAACATTATAGGTAATTACTGTGCTCTGGGTGGCCCTCTAGAAGTTGAAGGTAAGTCACTAACGCCAAAGAAACCATGCACTTTGGACACAAGACCCAAAAAATCTAATGTGGATCTAAGCTGAAGGCCCCCTCTCTAAAGACTGGTCTTCATGGTACCAGAAGGTGCCACACAAGCTTACAAGGGAAGAAAGAAAAGCAATGGACCTATCCAGCTGGATGCCCATGAGTCACAACAGCCAGCGATGCAGAATAGCTCTAAGGCTCCAATAGTGGCACTCAGGAGTAGCGAGGTCACACAACCAAGAGGAGAACCTTCTGCTCTAATTTTTTTTGATTTGTTTTAATTTTCTTTAAGTCCTTTTGGAGTCCATGTTGTTTTCAGCACCCCCCCCCTTCTTCTGTTACTCTGGTTTTCCCCAAGATGAATTCTGACCTTTTTCCCTTGTTCTTTTTGTGTTGCTGTTTATCATGCTTTGCATTTCAGTTCTGCATATCAAACCAAGGGTCTCACACTGGCTTAATACTCTCTGGAAGACTGAGTGGCACCATGGTCTTCCCTCACTAGTGGTGAAAGTGCTCTCTGGAACTCCGGTCAGTAGAACATTTAATTTGCCTTCTAGATGAGAGTAAAGCTTCTTTTTTAGTTTAAATTACAGGATTCATCCTGGATTTATATTCTTTATTTTTTTATCCAAGACATCTAGATAACATTATTCATAAAGATTCAAATCATGTGAAAAAACAGGTGAGTGGGTGATTTGCTTATTTTTATAGTTTGGAGGGATTTTAAGATTTTCTTAGAGGAAAGCACAAATTTGATTTCTTTTAAAATAGTTGATTTTTTTTTTTTGAGACAGAATTTTTCAGTGTAACAGGCTTGGCTGTCCTGAACTCACTCTCTAGATCAGGCTGGCTGTGAACTCAAATCTACCTGCCTCTGCCTCCAGAGTGCTGGGATTAAAGGTAAGCATCACCACCGCCCAGCTACATATTTGATTTTTAAAAATATAACATTTTAATTAATTCTTTGAGAATTACATGCATGTATACAATGACAAATTTGACTTCCCCCACCCCTGCCTTTAAGCCAGGTTCTCATGTATCAGGTTGACCTTGAAGTTACTATGTAGTTAAGGATGGCTTGAACTTCTGATCCTCCTGCTTCTCCCTCCCAACTGCTGGGATGACAGGCAGGGACCATGAGTATATTGGTTCCCTTGCTAATAGGATAAATCCACGGAGTCTATTTGATGGTTAAAGGAATTTACTTAGGGGTTAACTCACAACCAGAATAAAGGAGTTGGTCATGGAATCCTGGAGGGGTGAAGCATGGTCCAATGCGGTTCTAAGAGGAGCTCTGCCTTGATCCGTACCAGCATCCAAGACCACAAGGTAGCAAAGAGAAGAGAGCACACATACATGCATCCCAGGTCTTAAGGGCCCCTGGCAGCCATGCTCAAGGGGCAGGTACCTAGCAGCTTCCTGCTGCCTCGCTAGGTGTGGTACTTCAGGGCATGGCACAAGCAACCACCCACTACATCTCCACCTTTTGTCTAAGGAAGAAAGGTCTAACCTAAAACAAAACTATATACAATAGAAATAATTATCAAGGAGAAATAAAGGGTCGTGACATAAACAAATGGAACATAAACAAATGAAACTACAACCAACAAGAACAACATCAAACAAGAGACACATACTAAAATACAGAGAAGTCTAGAGCATAGGTAAATGGCATGTTACAGAGATCATTCCAAAAGGTGTCCTATCCTGAAAAATCTGAATCTAATATTTAATATATTCTAGCTAAGATAGGAGAAGATTGCAACTGTAACTGCTAGCCTTCAATCTCATCAAAGACTTGAGAAGAAATATAATAACACCTGAGAAACCAGGAGATGGACATGAACAACTGTCAGGAATCTTATGAGAGTAGACAGAGATAGCTGGTAACCTGGACCCACTACACCTTGCTGATATTTTTTCCCATGTTTTGGGCATTTTCCTCTAAATTATTGCTCATTTTATGTACTTGGGCAACTTTTTTGTCTAGGTACAGACTGATGTACTTACACCTTTCATCTGCTTATTTGTCCTGTATCTGGTTGTTGATATAGTGTTTTTAAATATCTCTGCCTCTCTGTCTCTGTCTCTCTCTGTCTCTGTCTCTCTGTCTCTCTCTGTCTCTGTCTCTCTCTGTCTCTGTCTCTCTCTCTCTGTCTCTGTCTCTCTGTCTCTGTATGCCATGTGTACACAGATGCCAAAAGATGCCAGAAGAGGATCCTCTGGAGCTGGAGCTGGAGTCACAGGCCATTCTGAGCCACCTGATGCGGGTCCTGGGAACTGAACCCATGTCCTCAGCAATAGCGGCAAGTATTGTAACTGCCAAGCCATTTCTCCAGCCACAGTTCTTGATGCTTTTAAACTAGGACTCTGAATTCTTTATTCTCCTAGTATATATACAAACTGAATTATTATTTACTTAATGATAAATTGCAAAGAATGACAATTTCTTTTGATGAAGGCTAATATTTCATTTTTGGAGTTTGTATATGTTTTTATGTCTTCCCCAAGAAACCTTTCTGTTACTGGAGGTAGCACAGGGTTTCTTCAATGCTGTTGAAGAATTCTTACCATGATAGCTGTCACCTTTATTCCCACAAGCAACTGAACATAAAATATTTTGTATGCTTGTCCATTGACATATAAAAAAACAAAACAAAACTCAGTTCCAGATGTTCCAGGCCAACACTCATCACTCAGAGAATTCCTAAGCTTTCCCTTATGTCCTCAATGATACTGCCCAACAGCCCCAAATATAGACAGTGAACTCTTTCATTACAGAAATCATCTACATAGGCTTTCCTGATTATCATTTGATTGACATTCACCCATTTCTGCATAGGTCTTTACATGAATGGTGTAAGACTTCCAGTTTTGTTTTTTAAGATGTTTACTGATTATCTAAAATATTTGCATTTGTGAAGAGATTTTAGAATCAACTTTCAATTTCTACAGAAAGCTTCTTGGAGAAGCATTGAATTTCCAGAGCATTCATCTCTTGTGTTACGTTTGCTCCTTTTGTTGATATTTCTAAATCCAATTGTCTTTTGAATTTCCAATTTTCTAGAATTTTTATTTTATTGAATGTTAAAGCCCTCACTGATATTAAGTGCCTTTTGAGTTTCCCCTTTTGGTTTTTTATGTTTTTCTTCATCCTTGGAAATTCATGCCACTGGATCGGAAATCAATAGTGACCCTGAAGTCAACAGAGACCTTGGATGTGTCCCTAGACTATCTCACTAAATCACTTTCTTGGAATACATACATACATACATACATACATACATACATACATACAGATATATACATATACATATACATATACATACACATACATACACACACACACACACACACACACACACACACACATATATATATATACACATACACATATATCATTAGGACTCTTTTTTTGGAGGGAAGAATAGGGAGAATTGAAAGGAGGAGGGAATCTGTGCAAGAGTCCCTAAGTTTTTACAGCTTTTTTCTGTAAGTTGGTCTATTTTTCTAGCATCCACCAGAACTTGGGCTCTTTTTATCTTGCTTGATTTTTCTCTTTCTAGCTGCTTTGCCTCTGGATCCCACAAACCTAGTGCCCATTTCCCTCCTCCTCCTTTGTTTCTTCTCTCAGCCTGAAGGTTGTGTGTGTTCCATGCATCTGTTGCAACTCCCTCTGCATCCCTGAAAGACAGGGCATGCTTAGAGCCCCTGAGGCCTCTGCTGATCTGTCTCTTCTGTGCCTGACGCACTTATAGATTTTTTTAAAGATGCATTCTAGTTGCTTTTGTGCATGAAAACTTCTCCTTTCATACATAAGATTTCTCTGGTGAGAGTAAAACTATCTTCTAAAATGGAAGCCATTTCTTTATAGAAAATTTGGAAAGAATGGGGAAAGAAGATTAGCTGTAATCTCATGACTTAGATAAAAATCTTTGTTATTAGTTTGGTATATTATATATTTTGGTCTGATTTCTTTTCTCCTTTCATATTTACATTTTTATTCTCTACTTTTTCCTTGTACATTATACCAGAAGAGACATTCTGGTATATATATTTAGTCTCAATAGTTTTTAAAGAAACATTTGATTTCTATAATGCTGCTAAGAGCACGTTATTCATGGCTTAAAGTTTGTGTTATCCCTACAACATTTAATAGACAAATGCTATTCCTTGGTGTTGAAGGCTGTGCTTTATATTTCTTTTTATGTTAATGTGAAGATATCTAGTGCTAGAATAGATGCATAGGAAGAACTGGGTTGAACTTAACAAGAAAAATGAGATTTTTGTTTCCATCTTCAGTTTCAGCTACAGTGGACTGTGCTGGCCTAACATGTTACTTACTGCTCTGCTCTGGACTTTGTCTTGTAAGAGTTTTCTTGGGGACTTCGTCTTCCTTTTTTGCCATGGTTAACCATCATTGTGTTTATTGAGTAGGTAAAGCATGTAGCCATTATGCCAAGCTAATTCCTTGTGTGATCTCCTGATTCTCATCCACAACTGATGCAGATGAGAAGAGCAATGCTCAGCAAGTCTGTGTTCAACCTGACTCATGCTAAGTTTATGGCCCCTAAGAACTTGTGAACTGTGATGTTTGTCAAGGTTCTTTCTGACAGGTTTAGAGATCAAACACTTGTCCTTTTACTCTGGTAAACCACAGATTATCAGGGTGCCTACATTCTGATTTTGGCTTATTGTGACTATGGCCAAGGGACACTTATCTTTTACTCAGTGAAGAGCATCAGTTGTTTGAAGGTCGTTGATGAGTTAGAGACTGTATGCAATGGGATAAATGGCTGGGTGACATACTTGTGCCCTATATTTTGGGGTCAGAATTGGGATCTGCCAATAAAATTGACAAATGGACAATTAGCCATTTAGTATGTGTTATTACTAATATTACTAATAAAATTTCTAGTTTTATAAGGGGAGGGTTTACAGAGAATAGACAGAAGCCCATAGTGTCAGACTTTGGGCATATATATATCATTTCAACAAAGGACAATATAGTATGCTGAAGAGACAAGACAAAGTAAAGTGGGTTGGACTTCTATAGGTAATAAATTGTGGTGACTAAGTCATGTCTGCCAGCACTCACCCATGTAGTACCATGTGACTTCACTGAAGCCTTGGCTCTGAACATACATGTGCTCTGTGTTCTGTGGATACCATCACACTACACAACACCAGCAAATGCTGCATAAAACTCTGTGGCTCAGATTTCAGATGATTTTATGTTATAAATTCCAGTGTGTTTACTACACATACAAAGTTTTTTGCTCTTGGAGAAACATAATGGCTTAATCATGGTAGGCAAGGACTT
Source organism: Peromyscus leucopus (assembly GCF_004664715.2). Taxonomy (NCBI): domain Eukaryota; kingdom Metazoa; phylum Chordata; class Mammalia; order Rodentia; family Cricetidae; genus Peromyscus; species Peromyscus leucopus. The sequence goes on along the minus strand of NC_051086.1, from coordinate 31,408,862 downwards.
TAAATATTTTTCTAGCACCATTTAAACATTATATCTGTGTATCTTGGAATTCTCACACCTCTTAGACATGGAATCTAAAATTTAAGCATGGGAAAGGCCTTTAATAATCTGGTCAGCTTCCCATATAATCCTTGAATTCTTCTTAGACTAGCCACTTCTTTTTTCTAGGGTATATTTTATTATTTTTATTTATGTGCATGCATGCGTGTGTGTTTTGGGGTGGCATGTACACATGAGTGATGGTGTCCACAGAGGCCAGAGGCATTGGCTTACCCTGGAGCTGGAGTTATAGGAGTCCCCTGACATGGGTTGTCATCAGGAGAAGTCTACTCTGTTAATTTCTTAACAACTGAGCCATCTCTCCAGCCTGCTAGTCACCTCTTTACCTCTTCACTTAGTTTTCTTTAGCTCTTTTCCTTTGGTTTGATTCTTTATTCGTTCTCGTTTCCTTCCTTTATTGTGTTTGTTCCTTTTCTCCTTAATAAGTAGTAAATTCATCCAGCTCTCAAATACCTCTTTTCACCCCTTGACTGGTTGTCTTCCAAGCCCTTGGAGTGAATGGTTGATATCACTTATCTTTGTATTGTTTTCCTATCAGACAGCTCTGCCTGGGAGCCCAGCTACATTTTACAATATTAATGATGTGCTGTAAGAACATAACATAACATTTTATAACCCTATAACAAATCTTATTATCAGATGACAATGAGGTACAGTACATTAAATATTCATCATCCTTGGTTTACTTTAAAACTTTAGCCGGGAATAATGCACAGAGACTGCCTCAGACTAATTACTGTTCTAAATATATAGCTTGGTTTTCAATATTTAATGGGAGACTCATAAAGCCATGATTGAAAACAATGCAGTGTATCAGTCAGATGCCCCACTGACATGTACCGTGAAAAACATGTCCTGTTATTTTATAAGACAGCACTATTAGATTTCTGCAGCAGTGGCAGCACTAACTCAGAAGGCCACAGTTCTCTCAGTATATTCTGGAGTGCTTAGCATTCCTCAGTTTGAAAGTTTTACTTCTGTCCATTGTCAGTCTGCATAGTAAAAGACAGAGCTTTTGCCATGAGCCCCAGAGTGCTGGCCTACTGCCAGCACTAGTCCAAGTTCTTCTGTGACTTGATATTATGGAGTAGAATGTTCCCCTTGGGGGGTATGTCACTGGAGAAGAACACAATGTCATGATCATCAATTTTGGATTTAGTCAATGACTGATAGTGGAGAACAGGTGTGGTGCAGAGGAACATGGATATCATGGACCAAGCCTCAGCTATAAGTTTTATTTATCACGTTTCTGCCAAGGAGGGTATTTGATTAAGTTGAACATGTGAAAATCTAGACATTATCATGATAGGTAGGATCTGAAAAATTTTGTGAATACACCTAGCTTGAATTCTCAAACTGTCAGCCAAATGAGAGAGAGAGAGAGAGAGAGAGAGAGAGAGAGAGAGAGAGAGAGAGAGAGAAGAGAATATATCAACTGGGAAGACTCTTGAGGAATTAGAGTAAGAGACTGAACCCTTGGAGCCCCCCAGGGCATGTCTAGTCTTATAACTTTCAGGAATGTTTCTGAACTCAGAGTGTTGCATTAACAGACTATGGGACCCAAGGGTTTTCAAATACGGTGTTGGGTATGGGTGGAGATTGAGGCACATAAGAACAGTGGGATCCAGGGTTAGAAACCAGCATAACATGCACAACAAAAAGCACCACTACGTCTGGAACGGGTATTAAGAGAGATAGGTCTGAACACAACAGTATGATTGTGTCTAAAGAAGTATAACGTGGATAGGAGAGATGGCTCAATGGGTAGAGTATTTGCTGTGCAAACATTCAGACTGGAGTATGGTCCTCAACACCAGGATAAAAAGCTGTGTATAGTAGTATGTTCAAAGCCCAGTGCTGGAGTCTGGGAGAGATAGACACAGATGGATTCTGGGAACTTAATTGTTAGCTAGTCTAGCTAAAGTGGAAAATTCCAGGTTCAGTGAGGCACTATGTTTAAGGAATATGGTAGGTAGGGATATAAAATGATAAGATGACTTTGACTTCTAGCCTCAATGTGTGCATATATGGGAAGTATACCCCCACACATATTTATACACATACATACACCATGCACATACAGAACACTGTAGTAATAATAAAATTAAATATAATGTAAAATTGAGATTATTTGCAAGCAATGAATCAAGTAGAGCCTTTAGACATGGATAGTTAAATTTTAGATTAAGAAAAAAGATGAATTACTGAAATGCAAACCTAAGTGTTAGGTTAACAGAAGACTAGATATGCCTGATGATAGAATTAATGACCTGGAAGAATGATTATAGGAAATTACCATAGTATCACAGAAGGAAAAAAGAGACAGAAAATACAGAACTGAATGTAAAAGGAAGACAGATTAGCCTGTGTTTAATTGGAGAGGACTAAGAGAAATGGGAGTAGGGAAAGTAGTATAACCATGTGCTGGATGGAGCCAATTTCATCTCTTCCAGGAATGTGGAATAGACTAGCAACTTGTTTGCAATAGGAACGCAATATGGTTTGAAGGATCCTATAGACAAGAGGTTGTTAAGCTTCAGCTGAACTGTTTCTCTACTCAATTTCTTGCCCTGTGAGATGCCGTCACCATAGTACAATGAGATCATAAGGTAGGGAGCGGCCCCTCCTAGGAGAAATTGAAACTTTCTACCAACACCAATACCAACTTGCTAACTAAGTGAATTTACCAGTAGGAATCTTCCTACCCTACCCTAGTCAAGTCTTCTGTTGATTGTGCTCCTGACCCAGAGCTACAGACTGGGCTCCTCCTGGACTCCCTGTCTACAGGAACAATGAGATAACTGGGGCCTATTACATCAGTAAATATGCACTGGTGATGTCCTATGTACTCATAGAGAGCCAGCAGAGATAATTATTCAGGATTTTTAAAAACACTGATAACAGATATCAGTCAACAAATTCACAATTCTTGAAACATTTTAGATAAAATTCATTAAAAGTAATTAAAAGGAGAAGCATATTTGAGTAAAAATGGAAAAAAAAATGAGAGGAAAAATCTTTAAAGAAACCAGAGGAAATGAATTGTCACCAAGGGAGGGGTTGTTAGACTAAAAGCAGCCACAATTTCTTGAGAAACAAAAAATATTTGTCTTGGCCTTGAGGGACTATGGTCTTGTCATAGCTGCTCAGCTCTGCTATCCTAGTGCCGTGACTGCCTCAGCCTCTATATAAATGAATATTTTAGTAGGCTTATAGGCTGGACTTGGCCAAAGGACATCGTTTGCTGACCCCTGTCTAGAGAAGCTGCTGTGTCAGCAATAAGATAAAAGAAGTCCAAATATCTTCAATGTAATTTTGTGTTACTTTTTTTTAAATGAAAGCAACACCAAGTTTTTAAATTCAGTAAAAGATTGAAGCAGCTTGATGAATACCACTGGATCCTCACTAAAGAAAATCTCAAGAAACTTCAAGGAGAAGGAAAGTGGTCTCTGATGGAAAGCTTTAGAGGTGAGAAGAAATCAACAGTAGAGAGAGATGTAGTTCAAAATAGGAGAAAGGACTTAGACTATCCTCAACACAAAGAAATGGCCAATGTTCTCATCTAATCCTTGAACATGATCTACTTGTATCAGGATACCATGTTGCAAATGATAAATATGGATAAAATTACCTGTCAGTTTAAAAATAATCAAGAAAGTAAATCAAAATGAAGTTTAAAATACTTTAAAAATTATACAAGTGCAATTGTACAACAAACATTTAAGTTAAAATGTTCCTCAATAAATTACCCAAATTGTCTATCAGGAGGAGGAATGATGGTGCTGATATTGCATTTCAGTAAGTTGAAGGTTCATGGTATAATTTCAAATATGCTCATTCAAAAGCAGGAAACAAGCATATAATCCACACAACTAGTAGAGGTTAAGAAGAATTGAATAACAATTACTAAAAGAGAAAAGAAGCCAAAAAGTAAAGGGAAAAAAACAAGAAAAGGTGGGGCAAACAGCACCCAAGGAGACCTATATTCTGGCAAAAACTTAGTATGTCATTAATTACTTAAATATGAGTTAATTAAAATTTCCAGGTACCAGGAACTATTGGTCAGATAAAAGAAACTTTCATATAACATCATAGTATTATCTAAGACATAATCTAGAAAATAATTGCTGTGCTAACATTATTTTTATAAAAGCTGATGTAGTAATATTAAATTAGACAAGCTAGAATTTAGGCATAAAAACATGACTGGGAAGAACTGGCTCACAGTGTTAAAATATACCATTGAATGGAAAGATACAGTGTGTGCTTCTTCTAGCGTGCCCCAGAATAGATGAAAAATGACAGACTACAGGGACATATGTAGGGCTCCTCAATATAATGCCTTTAATCAGACCTCTTTATAACTGATCAAAAAGTCCAGAAAAGAAGCTGGATTTGAAGTATGTAAAAAACAGTGAATGGATCAAATAGAAGGGAAGAAATGGAAGTTGATGAAATTGCAATACACAGGAAGTAGTCAATTGGGGAATCTAAAGAAAATACTATTGATTACCCTGTAATAAAACTTACCAACCCTCCCAACAATTGGATATATCAGGAATGACAAAACATCATTACAGAGCTTCCAGGTATTTTATGAAGAAAGGAAGTGGGCAAATTCTCAGGAAGGTATTACTTATAGAATTTGAAAAAAAGAAGATAGAGGAAGCCTGAAATTCCATGATTTTCAAAACTTCCTCTCTGAAAAAAATCTACAAACCATGAAGTCATAAATGAATACCAACCAAGGCTCAGGAAGTAATTCTAGCCATCACCAACTCTTTTAGAACATAAAAAGAGAGAGAATGGAGAGATGAACACATCACTAAAAACTATTTACTGCTATAACAGGGGACCAGAGTTGGGATCCCACCACGTACACCAGGTGGTTCACAGATGCCTGTAACTCAAGCTTCAAGAGATCTGATGGGCACCCCAATATGCACATGCTTAGTCTTTACAGCTTGAACACACACATGCATGTGCATGCACACACACACACACACACACACACACACACACACACACATTTGTGGAAAAGGAGAGTCCATTACACCATTGTGTATGAGGTAAAAGGAGCAGACCAATATCAACCATGACAATAATGTAACAATCCCAAGTAAAACAGCAAATTTAATTGAGCATGATATAAAAGGATGAAAAACCTATATGTTACTTAATATATATATGGTGATATTTTATGTGCTGAAATGTGGTAAGATTTTATTTGTGCTTTAGTAAATAAAGCTTGCCTAGAGATGAGAGGGAATAGCAAGTCATTTTAAGTAAACAAAGAAGTTAGGCAGTTTTAGCAAAAACCCTTAATCCTATCACTTAGCAGGCAGGATCTCTGTGTGTTTAGGGCCACACTAGGGAACAGAGCCAAGCATGGTGACACATGCCTTTAATCCTAGCACCAACCATAGAGACCTGGAAGTCTGTACAGACAGAAAGTGACAGAGCTGTGTAGGAAGAGGAACTGCAGTAGCTGGGCTATGAGAGCCAATGAGAGGGCAGAACAGCAAGGCAATAAGGTTGGGTAGGCAGGAAGTAACTTGCATTTGGAAGCTGCAGAGTTGGTATGTAAGGTTGGGTGGTGGCTTTCCCTATTTCCCTGATCTTTCTCTAAGGCTTTTACCCCTATATTTGGCTCCATGCTTTTGTTTAATAAGACCATTTAGAAATTCATCTACATATATATTTCCATTTATTTAGGAAACTGTAGTTTGTATATAATGGCATATAGTCATCTTAGCAGACAGACCAAATTTTATGCTTTCTTTGATAGCTATTTGTAAAACAAATTCTTAACAAATAACAAATGGGAGTTTCTTTAATTTGACAAAGGATAGAAAGAACTTAGAGTAAACATTATATTTATGATGAAATATTGAAACTTAGCCTGTTACCTTGGCTATGTAATGGGATGTCCACTATAAATACTTACATTTTTTTTTATTGAACTGGAAATTCTGGTGTGTAAAATCAGATGTAGAAAAAGACTTAAGAAAAAAATAAATTTTCTTGTTTGTAAAGAACAAAAACATCTACAAGATTTAAAAGAATCTACAGAAAAGTATTACACACAACAAACAGGCTTACTGAAATTGACATTCTAGAATGGATCTTAGTGTTCTAAGCGGGTCCAAAACACAAGTTAGTATAATGTGTCTATTTATTTATGGGGAGATTAAAATAAAGCTGAGTGTTTCTGGCCTATCTGCATTGACATACAAAGTAGGAAAATAAATATGAATCTTATTCTGTGCTCAACTGTCTTTACTATGACCGAAGGACATACTACATGACCACAAAGCATACATCACCTACGAAGTCTCTCCTGCTTCCAGAGAACTTTAGTTCACCTTCCTGGGAGAGAATGGTGACTAGACAGCAGAGCCAAACACCAATAGCTTTACTTCCAACTTTGCGTTAGTACAGAGCTGGATACCACAGGGCTTTACTGTAAAAACCCAATTGTATGTCCATAAACCAGAAACAAACAGAAAATGAAATGAAAGAAAACATATGGTTACAGAAACAAATATAATACCAAATGCCTAGTAATACATCTAATAAAAAGTGTACAAACTTCTCTGGGAACAGCTTTGCTGTTAAAGATGGACAAGATTGCAAGAGATGAGCCTCAGGCTAGTCAAGTAATTAAGAGTGCTGGATGTGCCAGGCCACACAGAGACAACCGTGATGGTGAAACAGCCTGCCAACATGCTAGTGCCCAGTGTGTGTCCAGCCTGGAGGACAGATGTGAGCTGAAAGGACACATTTGGCCAGTGAAATTCAGCCAGAAGGAGAGGTCTGGATATTAGCCAGGTCTTGATACCTACAGATGTTTAATCAGATGTCACCCTCAAAGAGGGGTCCAAAAAGGCTGTCACCAAATACTGTCAGACTCCAGATCTTCAGCAGCCCTAAACAAGGAGAGATTTGCTTGACAATATGTGGTTCTCTTTTCCTGAGAGGAGTTGGGGCGATGAACAGTATACTGAGGTCAGGTCTGTGAGATCAAAATAATGGTTGTTCATTCCCAAGTGAATTGAGACTGGACATGAACTGGTAAACCTATAGTCAGAGAACTAACAAAGCCAGGCTCCAGGCTGTATTACAAGTCTCTTACAATATAGTCCAGTGGACCATGCCATCTCCAGTGTTTTGTGGCATTATGTTGCATTTGGGGAAAAACGTTTCTGGGCCTTTCATATTGCATGATTAATTAAAGCTACATAACCAAAAGCTTTGGGGGAAAAATTCCAGAGCAAATGCAAACAAGAGTTAAAATAAAGGGGGTGGAGTGGGGGTGTCCAGCAAGGAAATCATGAACAGAATTCAAGACTTCTTGGTATCCTGAAATGTCCTTGCCATATGTATTTGTATTTATAGTAAGCCTGTGGTATACCAGACACACAAACAAATGAGGAACTTTGGTTGGAAGAGAGAGAGAGAGAGAGAGAGAGGGAGGGAGGCAGGAAGGGAGAGGGAGAGGGAGAGGGAGGGGATGGGGTGGGGGTCGCTATTCTGTCTCTACAACATAATGTGTGCTAGTTTAGAAGGCATTTGGTGCAGGTCACTGGGCATAATCGTGTAGATATATGTTGAATCTGGAAAGGGAACAATTCACATCCTAGAGTTGAAGAGCAAAACATATGTATTTCTTCCTAATGTTGTTAGGCTGTCTTGTTTATAGACAGGGAAACTGAAGTAAAGAAGAGACAAGTAATTGACTATCCAGAAAGTGGGTGTTATGCCAGACCCATGTTTACTTACAGTCTGTGGGGCATTTACCCACCAATCCCACAGCTCCTCAGAGTTTTCTTGAGTGTGAGTCAGCAGGAAATATTAGATAGAAAGATTTATTGCGGAAAATCTTGCAGAGATAGATAGAAAATAAAGGATAGCCTCGAGAGGGCCTGGAACCTTTTTAAACAGGCACGACTGTCTCTGCCCCAGGGTATTTATAGAGACGCCAAAGGTGGAGCAAAAGACCTCCTTCCCCAGCATAGCCAAGTGCAAACCATCTCAGACACCTGCACTCAGCCCTATGGTCCTAATCATCCTCTATGCGGACCTGTTGGGTAAAGCCATGAGGACCCCACAATAGTCCTAACAAAATAAAAGCTTTCAAAAAAAAAAAATCCCAAATCTTACCCTGGAGTCCTGAAAGGGAACATTCTAGATGTTAGTCACTAAAATGACCAGGAAAGGTGAAGCTGACAGTTGGAACTGAATTCACTTACAGTGTCACAAGAGAAAACGCGATCTAGTCATAATATTTTGGACCCATGTCTCCTGTAATGACATCCGTTTGAGTATCTAGATACATCTTAATTTCAAGCTCTAAAACTTTGAGCTGTTTTAATCAATTGGACATTTATAGAATACTTTGAATTAAATATTAAATCAAAGCCCCAAACAGAAACAATCTTCAGTCTTAATGCCTGAGCTGTGTTAAGCTCATAATTTTGTTTCAACGGGTGTTTGGCAATGAGTCTCCAAGCAGGGCATTCCGAGGGCATTTCTAATATCCTTTAATTAAAACTCACAAGACTTTGCTTGATAAAATACCAAAGAAACCAATTATTCCAAGGTATTTCTCTGCCAAGAAGCCTTGCACAGAGATAATGCAGTTTTGTCCCTGAGTGCTACCTGAAGTGATGTTTGCATTTAACCCCCACTGTCTTGCCCGAGTTCCTCTAAGGCGACGCCAGGGACAATGGATTCTGTGAGTTGTTTATGTGGGTTGCATTCCAGTTGTCAGCCTTGATGTCTGGGGTCAGTGGATATGTGGGCTGAATGCTATATCTCCTCAAAATTTCTATGGTGAATCCCAACCCTTTTCCATCATGATGCAGATAGGTGTGGGGGTCTCTGCTCCCAGAGTAGAGTAGATCATAGAGGCAGAGCCCTTATGAACGGTCCTTATAAGACCATATATGTTCTTAAAAGAAACTAGGACTTGCTTCCTCTTTCTTCTGTTGGGGAGGACATAAAGAGGGTGATAAGTCTAAGTGAGGGACGTAGTTCTCCAGAGATACTCAGTCTGCCAGCACCTTATCTTGGACATCCCACTTGTCAGAGCTATGAGAAAAAGAGAGCAACTAAACAAGTCACCTGATTCCTGGTTTTGTCCTACTGGCTAAGGGGAAAGAGAGTGACCATCATGTGTTATCTAATTGGCATCTATTACAGGAACTGTTGCTTAAGGTTGTAGGGCATTTTCAGAAGTCATATGAAATTGTTTTCAAATGTCCATAGATTGTAGTTGGAAGGTTTCTCTGGTCCTGCCCAGACCCATGGTCCTGCAGCTGCTTATAAAATAATTACTCAGAGACTTAATATTATTTATAACTGCTCAGCCATTAGCTCAGGCTTACTACTAACTAGCTCTTACACTTAAGTTAACCCATAATTCTTATCTATGTTTAGATACATGGCTTGGTACCTTTTCTAAGTTCTGCCTCGTTTTCTTGCCTCTTCTGTGTCTGGCTGGTGACTCCTGACTCTGCCCTTCCTTTTCCTAGCATTCTTTCAGTCTGCTTGCCCTGCCTATATTTCCTGCATGGATACTGGACAATCAGCATTTTATTAAACTAGTGTACAAGAGCATTATAACAAAGCATTACCCCTTTTCTGTGTAAGCAAAAAGGAAGGTTTTCCCACAGCAAATAGAGCAGTTGCAGAGAATAAGGAGCTGGCATATTTACCCATGAGCACCTGTCCTCTTACAAGAGTTTCTCATTGAGAATGAATATCACATGGTGAATGTACATTCTCCAAGCTTCAGAGCAGGGCATGTCCACCACTGGCTGAAGCCCTCCAGAACTGGTCACTTCCTTGATGAGCATCCACATTGATGTCTGTGATGTATAGGACATCTCTTTAGGCTTTGTTCCATCTCTATGCAGGGGCTACTTCCTCCTACCACATCATTCCATGGTACCCCTTTCTTAGTACAAACCCCTTAGTAGGGCCACTCACATCTTTATTGAGTGCATTATTTTGACATAGGCTTGCATCCTGTGCCAGCATGCTCAAACAGATGCCTGGGATCCTGGACCTCATTTGCCTTCCTAGTTGTAGCTGAACAGCGATGGGGCTAGATCAGCCCAGGACTGCACACTTAGGTGTCATTAGTCAACAAAATTGATTAGTGCAGGCCCGGCTGGCTTTAAAAATAGTGTTTGTATTTCTTTCTTAAATTGTATTTTTTTCCACATGTAAATACAAAAAAAAAATTTGCTCTCATCACAGGAGCTATGAGAACACAGTCACAGTGGTAAAGGGCTCCTCCTCTGGGTCCCAATGTCAAGGATTTTTCAGAAGAAATAAAGACCACGGGAAATCCTGTCTAGGGGTAGCTGATGCACAGTGTTGCTCTTGGCCCAAGGGTATTAAAAATCTTCAGAAAATCTGTGTGTATGTGAAAAACCAGAAGTCAGGAGTTTGGTCCACATTTCCTCAACATTTTATCTTTGGCTAAGTCGTATGGTTTTTAATTCTTTTTGTAATATTACCGGCGAATCATTGGTCAGTGAGTTGGAAGCATAAATTTTTGTAACTACTAGAGCAGAGCATTCCCCGGGTCCAGAATCTCCATGTGAAAGTTGCCATCTCCTAAGAACTGTGTGAATTAAAAGAAGTTTTCTTTGGCTTTATTCAGAATTTCAGACCATTCCTCTATCAGCCCAAATCCAAAATAAAATATGTATTTCCTGAAATCTATTTCAGAGCAAACCTGCTAAAGTATATACTTATGGTCACCAAGAACACTTTTCCTACACACGCCTTTGCAGGGCTGTGTTTAGAGTCTTAGAAAAATCCTTGTCTAGACTCCCAGGTCTGTTACATCTTAGCCCTATCGAGCTGTCTGTCCTCAGCTTGTCAGCATACTCTGTCAGATCCTTACACAGCCTTGGATTGGAAGAGGTCTCTGAGGTCCACAAAGAACTAGCTGCAAAAATATGGCAGCCTCCTTCTTCCTAAGAGTCATAATTTTGATTCAAGAGAAAATGGTATCTGAAACCACAGCAAACTGAAGTCTGGGTTTTTGTACTAACAAGGAGATGTGTGGCTATGATGCCAGAGTAAATTGTCCTGCCTGGTCCGGAGCCCGGAGCTGCTGGAAGAACAGACTCTAATTTATCTCTTCAAGCATAAGTCCTTTTTCATCCTTGCCACCTGGGCCACCTGTTTCTCCACCCATTTATCTGGTGGTCATTCCACTTTGTACTTTGGAGGACTCCAGCACACTGATGCTTGGGACACCTATAATTTGTATGCGTGTGGAGTAGTGATGGGACACCTTGCTCATTCTTTAATATTTTATTAGGTATGACATCTCAATAGCATCTTTACTGTTGTGGTTTCAGATAAAACAATGATAAGAGAAAAAGTAATGGTTTGCCTTTTGATTGTTTTGCTCCTTCCCACATGTGAGAATGACAGGTCCACATAGGTGCATGTGTTTGCAGTTGCTTATGGTGGCCAAAGGTCGACGTCAAGGTCATTCCTCAGATGCTACTCACCTTTTTGGGGTACAGGGTCTCTCAATCGTCCTGGAACTAATTTGGCTATATTGTCTAGTCAATGAGTCACAGGCATCCTCCTGTCTCTGCTTCTTCAGTGATGGGATTAGTAGCATGTGCCACAATACGTAGATTTTTATGTGAGTTTCAGGGATTGAACTCAGAGTTTCCCATTTGCATGACAAGCAGTTTACTGACTTAGCTATCTCTCCAACCCAACATCTTAATGACTATAAAACACAGCAAGTTTCTCCTCAGTTCCTGTTGCAGGAGGATTATAGATCAGCTAACAGCTTGGGAAAAGAAATCAAATACTTAACACGTCTCATTTCATTTTCTGACTAACTTTAGAGATAAGAACCATCATTATGCCACTTTATGAGTCAGGGAACTGTGACTTAGAGGGACTTTTTCAGAGTCATACAGTAATGGATGGCAACATCATACCTATATGGAACCACCCATCTTCTCTCACAGAAGTGCTAGGTGTAGATGTATCCAATTAGGACACAGAAGACTTAGCTGGCTCGCAGCTCCACGAATTCACTTGATCGTGACATTGGTTGATTCATGACAGAGCTATGCAAATCCCTGGCTATTAACATTTTCCCTGGATACTGTTTTCTGGAAGGCTTGGAGAGTGATCTTCCCCAGGGCTGCCTTTAAGGATAGAACATGACTGCTGTGTTGAACTGGGAGGCTTAGGATCAGCCATACCTAGACATGAGATATCTGAGGGTGAGCTCTGAGGCACTGCCTCATTCTCAACCTGGGGAAGGCTCTGTTCTAGTAGTTATAGGATTTATGCTCCCAACTCACTTACCAATGATTCACCAGTGCTATTATAAAAGGAATTAAAGACTATGCAACTTAGCCCAAGATAAATCGCTAGCAAAACGAGAGGCCTCTATAACAGTAAATGCATAACTATGTCAGCCTTTACATCCATTCATTTATCTGCATCACAGACAGTTTTTCCTGGTTTTCTGCTTGATGCCCCGGTGCTGTACTTATCCATACACCATCCCTCCTATCTTTGATGACTGTTTACAGTCCTTCCACTCTTTATGCCTTCTTACAGCACTGAGTCAGTCTATGATTGTGCCTACTGAAGCAGTCACTGTCCAGAAAGCCTGTTCTTCCTGGTCTATCCTTGAGCTCAGCCCTGTGGAAGATCACTGGGTTCAAGGTCCCTTGGAGACGCTGTAGAATAGATGTTATGCAAATGAGCCCTGCTATTAGTCAAATTCCATCCTGATGTTGGCTGTGTTTTTGAATCCAAGTCTTAATTTTTCTGAATCCTATGTTCTACTGGAAAAAAAAGAATTGAATTACAAAGCATTCTTGGGAGGCTTACATGATATTATGCATGTACCACCTGTAGCAGAGGTGCTTACACTTGTTAAGTGTATGATGAAAGATGAAAAAATTGTTTCTCTCTCTCTCTCTCTCTCTCTCTCTCTCTCTCTCTCTCTCTCTCTCTCTCTCTCTCTGCAATTGCTATCCTCAGGATATTACACGGAGAGCGCACAGTTTGTGTTACAGAATCTGCTTTTGTACACAGCCTCCATCATCCTGTCCTCTAAGGAAACCTTCCCTTCAGAAAAGTAGAGAAAATAATGAATCCTCATGTTATGCATGGAATCATGTCCAGGCAAAGATAACCAGCGCCTGTGCAGAATCAGCCTGGGACCTTCTCTGCCCACTCTCATTCCAGCTATGCAATTGCAAAGGGAGAGAGAATTGAAATGGCTTAGCCTTTCCTTGTTAGCTTGACTCCTGGACTTCAGACGAAAGCCCTGGTCATTCATCTGGGGATACAAATGTCCTTCCTTCTGATCCAGAAGAAGCAACGATGGTTTGGCTTAAGGGTAGGGACCAGCCATAGAGGGGGGTGCTTGTGCCTCTTATTCTATAAACCACCCTGAGACCACTTAACTCATCAAACATTTCCCCTGTCCATTTGTGTGCCCAGCAAACTACAGGGGCTCTGCATGGTGTCCAGCCTACCTCTGCCCTTCCCAAGGTGCCAGGCAAGCAGCTGATCCTCTGGTTCCATCACACCCACTTGATGTTAGGTCTCACCACTGATCATTAGGCAGACAGGCTGTGCTTTCCCAGCATGCACTGCTCCTCAGGTCTTAGAGTGAGTGGAGGTGGAGTACCTAACACATAGAGTGCTTCTCCTTCCCCTCCTATCCTCTCAGTGCCCCAAGCTTATATACAGGCATCATGCTAAATGAAATAAAAATGTCTAGAAATGCCTTGTAGACTGTTGGCTCATCATGTAATTTTAATAACTTGCATTTATTTTTCCTTAACATGTCTTCCCCTTCCTTGACAAATCCAGCCTGGGTATATTCCTCCTATATTTCACATCAAGCAAGAATGTTATTAAAGCACTGTCACTGTCATAGTTCTATCATAGGAAACAATTTTCTTCTGTCTCCCCCCTTTTTTTGATACTGTCAAAATTCTGGTCATATGCTTTCCTGCCTAAAAGTAATATAACTCCTCAACCCTCCCAAGCCATCTCTTACTGACTCAGGATATTTCCCTTCAGTACAAATAGTACTTTCTTCTTTTCTGACTGGAAAGCTTTCTATGACTCCTCCACAGCTTATGAACCGAAGCCCCAAGACTTAGCCAAATAATTATTTTTAAAATGATTCATAAAGTTGTATGTATCTGTCATGCCATTGTGAATTATGTTTATATTGTGGAATGGTTCAGTCCAACTAATTAATATGTGAATTATTCAAGGTTAATTTCTCTGTAATGAGAATGCTTTATGCCAATTTCTTTTTAAAACATTTTTACATTTTTTTTGTGTGTGCGTATGTGTGCACGTGTGTGTGCTGTGATGTGCATGTTGAGGTTAGAGAAAATTTGTGGCCTCAACTCTCTACCTCTACCATGTGGGTTCCCAGGGTTGAGTTCAGGTGGTTTGGTTCTGTAGCAAGTGTTGGTGCCAGTTTAGCCATCTTTCTGGCCCAGTGTCCACTTCCTTTGTGTTTTTTTTTTCAAGAATATAATATATCACTAACTGCAGCCAGTAGTCTATAAGATAGAACTGTTTTTCTTTTTTCTTTCTTTCCTTCTCTTTCTTTCTTTCTTTCTTTCTTTCTTTCTTTCTTTCTTTCTTTCTTTCTTTCTTTCTTTCTTTCCTTCCTTCCTTCCTTCCTTCCTTCCTTCCTTCCTTCTTTCTTTCTTTCTTTCTTTCTTTCTTTCTTTCTTTCGTGTGTGTTTGAGAGAGAGAGAGAGAGAGAGAGAGAGAGAGAGAGAGAGAGAGAGAGAGAGAAAGAGCCTCATGTATCCCAGTTTGGCCTTGAACTTGTTATATTTGCTGTATAGTGATTATGACCTTGAATTCCTGTCTGCACCTCCAAAGTGCTGGGATTTCAGACGACTGCTACCACACCTGGCTAGGATAAAACTCTTCAGCCTCCTGGGACACTATATTACTTGCTAATTCTATGGGATCACCTTTGTCAACAAAATAATTTATTTTTGTAACAAGCCTTGGAGGTTGGGGCTGGAGAGATGACTCAGTGGTTAAGAGTACTGACTGTTCTTTCAGAGGACTCAGATTCAGTTTCTTGCATCCATATGACAGCACATAACCACCTGTAACTCCTGTTCTAGAGAATCTGATGTCCTCTTCTGACCTTCGTGGGCACTATATACGTGTGGTGCACAAACCTATGGAGGTAAAATAAAATAAAAAATAATAAAAATACAAATAAATAAATATTTTAAAAATAAAAACCTCGGAGGCCAACAGAAAAATTATGATTTGTAGTAAATATTTTGGAAGGACATATAAAACAAATACAGCCAACATATTAAAATGATTTCAGCTGGGTGGTGGTGGCGCATGCCTTTAATCCCAGCACTGGGAGGCAGAGCCAGGTGGATCTCTGTGAGTTCGAGGCCAGTCTGGGCTACCAAGTGAGTTCCAGGAAAGGTGTAAAGCTACACAGAAAAACCCTGTCTCGAACCTGCCCCCCCCCAAAAAAAAGATTTCAATTATAGGGGTAGGGGAATCAAATGTAATTGCCAAGTCAGTATCACTTAGATCTTGGTAGTAAACTTGATTCTTGACCTCTCCTATTATCTATGTCGAAAATGAGAACATAAAGCTTGTCTTGTCCCTTGATTAGTGTGAGATGCATATCTGTTCCATTAAAGAACAAACTCATACTAGCACCAGAGCAAAACACTCACTTCAGCAAGTCACATAGAAATGGAGGTTACCTTGAAGGATGTGCCCCTCACTGGTGATCCAACTGACAATTCACTCTTTCCATCTGAGGAGCCTAGCTCCAAAACTTCAGGTATGGGTATAGATATCTCTCATTTAAAAACATGATTTTAATTTAAAAAAAAATTCTGTGTATTTGTGTGTGTGTGTGTGTGTGTGTGTGTGTGTGTGTGTGTTCATGTTTGTGTGTATGCCATGTGAGTGCAATGCCCACAGAGGCCAGAAGAGGGTATCAGATTCCCCAAATCTGGACCTAATATGTACTTGTGAGCCTGCTCATATGGAAAGTAAACTCAGGTGCTCAGTAGGACTTGCAAGTGATCATTTTTTTTCTCCAGTTTTTTTTTTTTGGGGGGGGGGGTTGAGACAGGTTTTCTCTGTGTAGCTTTGTGCCTTTCCTGGAACTCACTTGGTAGCCCAGGCTGGCCTTGAACTCACAGAGATCTGTCTGCCTCTGCCTCCCGAGTGCTGGGATTAAAGGCATCCACTACCACGGCGTGGCCTTCTCCAGTTTTTTTTAAATTTATTTTTCATTGATTTCACATATTGACCACAGGTTCTCATCCTTCCCCTCCCCTGCACTCCCTACCCACTCCTCCATCTTCATTCAGAAAGGGGCAACATTTCAGCATGGGAGTCAACAAAGCAGGGCATATCAAGTTGAGGCAGGACCAAGCTCCTGCCCCTGCATCAAGATTGGGTTCTTGATTGCTGAGCCACCTCTGTAACTCCAGACAATTCTCTTAATAAACAGAAATGCTTGGCATCACTTCTATCTACTGCTGGTCTATAAGGCTGTTTATTCACATACCCTACTTGTAAAGTTTCATCTTTTCACACTGCAGTGGGACAACTGAAGAAACAGTGTGTGCTCTGGTAGGAAAGGGTCCACAGTGCTCCACAGTGAACTGCGTGCTCCAGGTTATTCAGCTTCAGTTCAGGTTGTGATTAGCTCATCCCTAATGTTTGATGACTGTACTGATTACACTTGGCACTTTTGACTTTATAGTTAATGCTGAGTGCCTTTTCAAAAAGCTTACTAGTGACTGATCAGTAAGAAATGATGCTAAAATATTTTTATCTTAATTTTATTGCTGTGATAAACATTGTGCAAAAGCAATGCATAGAGAAAAGAATTTATTTTGTCTTACAGGTTATAATCCATCATGATGGGAAGTCAGAACAGGTGCCCATGGCAGGAAACTGGAGGCAAGAATGGAAGCAGAGACTGTGGAGGCATGTTGATTATTAGCTTGCTCTCCATGGCATGTTCAGCCTTCGTTCTTGTACAACCCAGGATGACCTGCCAACGGCTGGTACCACCCACAGTAGGCTGGGCCCTTCCATGTAATTCATTAATCAAGAAAATGACCTCATAGACTTGCCTACAAGCCATGTGATGGAGGCAATCCCCCAATTAAGATTCCCTCTTCCCGGATAAGTCTAGTTTATGTCAAATTGAAAACAAAACAAAACAAAAAAAAAAAAAAACCCCAACAACTATCCAGTATAATGTTAAAGGGAGACAGCCCAGTCCCTGTCTGATGATGTAATGATTAGGAGAAGGAGCCAAAGCCTACAGCTATATGTGTATCAGTTTTTCTGTGTCTGACTCCCCACCCCCCACTAATGTAATCTAGTCTGAGATCATCCCTGTTGTCACAAATGACAAGATTTCCTCCTTTCAATAGGTGAATTGTATTCCATGGCATGTATGTTCACTTTCTTTATTATTGATGGACACTTGGTTGATTTCATATCTTGGCTATTATGAATATTGCTTGTGATGGCTAACTTTGGTTGTCAACTTGATATACCTAGGAAAAGGGAACCTTATTTGAAGAATTTCCTTCTTCATATTGTCCAGTGTGTATGTCTGTGGGGCATTTTCTTGGTTGTTAATTGATATAGGTATGTCCATATTACTGTGGGTGGTACCAACCATACATAGGTGAGTCTAGGCTATCTAAGAAAGGTAGTTGACCATGAACTTAGGATCAAGCCAGTGAGCAGTATTCCTTTCCGGTTTCTGCTTCAACCTCCAGTTTGAGTTCCTGTCTTAGCTTCCCTCATGATGGATTATAATCTATACAATAAAAACCCCTTTCCTCTCCAGTTGAATTTGACCGTGGTATTTATCACAGCAATGAAAGCAAAATAGCACAGCACTCCAGTAAACACAGTTTCAGCACATGCAACCCTCATTTGGATATATACAGGGGTGGGATTGCTCTATCATATTTTTAATTTATTTTGTAGAACTTCCATATTAATGTACATAATGGTTAAAATAAACTAAAATACTTATTTAATTTAAAATGTATTTTTAATTGTGTGTGTGTGTGTGTGTGTGTGTGTAGTATGTGCATGTAAGTGCAGTTGCCCTTGGAGACCAGAAGAGAGCATCAGATCCCTGGAGTTGGAATTACAGGTGACTATGAGCCTCCCAACAGAGGGGCTGGGACCAAGCTTAGGTCCTCTGCAGGAACTGTATGTGCTCTTAACTGCTGAGCATCTCCCTAGCTCCACAACTGCAAAAGTCCGAGTTTGCCAATGATCTTATCTCTATGTTTCTAGCATCCCTTCCTCTAAAAGAGCCAATTGCATTGGGTGGTGGTGGTGCACACTTTTAATCCCAGCACTCCGGACGCAGAGGCAGGCAGATCTCTGTGAGTTTGAGGCCAGACTGATCTACAGAGCGAGATCCAGGACAGGCATCAAAACTACACAGAGAAACCCTGTCTCGAAAAACCAAAAAACAAACAAGCAAACATAAAAACCAGAACCAAAAACAAAAAACCAATTGCACCTTCTGCTGAGACCTTATTGGACTCCACAATGATCACTGAATAAACTCCACTTTAGAAATCTCTTTCTTATTTGTCTGTCTATCTATCTATCTATCTATCTATCTATCTATCTATCTATCTATCTATCTATCTATCATCTATCTATCTATCTATCTATCAATCATCTATCTATATATCTATCTATCCATCTATCTATCATCTATCTATCTATCTATCTATCTATCTATCTATCTATCTATCTACCCATTTTCCTTAGACTTGAATCTCTTCTCCACCGTCACCTTTCATCCGAGGGCAGCTCATGTTCAGAGACTTTACATGATCTCTTCCTCAAGGAGCTTTTCTATCTTGAAGACTGTGCACCTTTTTGGTTCAGGCTCTAGAGTGAGCTTTTTTTTTTTTTTTTTTTTTTTTTTCTCCACGACACTGGAAGCTGCTTTAGGATCTGGAATTTGTCCTGTTTACGATTTTGTCCTGACAGTTTCTAGCGGAAGGGGCTTCTTTTAGGGCTGCAGTGCCCTTCACCAAATGCTGATCAGAATGTGAACAGTTAACAGATATGAGGTGTATGCACTGCAGATTAGATCCGCAAGCAACAGGCTGTGCGGGCTTCCTAAGTCCCCTTAGAGATACACATTTTATTAACTGTGCCCTTCAAAAGCCTGAAAACTTCAGAGCATTCTTTCTCAGTGAATGTTTATAAGAAGAGCAGTGGAATCCAGAGAGAAACTGAAATCCTTCACCCTTCCCATCCCATCTCCTCCCCAGCAGTTGAATACACCCCCACCTCCCCAAGCCCTGGGGTTGCCACAGGCACACAGTGAACATCAATAGCTTAATGAATCAACTCTGAAGAAGACGCTAATGTGGAGGGAAGTGTTTTGTATGAGAGACAATGAACAAGCCCATGTGGCCTTGCAAATTAGCACAGGCTGGCTTCAGCTAAATCTGGTCTTAAAAATAAGACATAATTGAGATTTTTTTTTTTACACAAAAAATAAATGAAACGAAAACAATGCACCTTTTTATTTGATCCCTGTGAAGCTCAGCAGGAAAATCTAGTGCTGTTTGGGAGTTATTTAGAGAGTAGTGCTTAGTTCAAGGAACTGTGGGAAGACTGGGAGCTGGACTTGGAGAGGGTGACCTAGGAGTGGCAAACAATGGCATTTTCTCAAAGATTGAGTCATGGAGGTCTTGTTTCTCTGTGAGAACCTCTTGTCAATACGGTGAGGTTCAAGTCCATGTCAGTGTAAGATTTTCTGTACTGTCAGTCACCCCCCTCACAGCCCCATACTCTGGTAAAGAGGACTGTACTAAGGATGAACACCCAAATGGGGCTGCACTAGTGAGCTCTCTTTGCTTAGGAAGTTGCTGACTGGATTAAGCTAGAGTCAGTCTCTCTGTGCATAACATATGAAGCACACAAGTGGCCATGAGCCTCAGTATAGTCTAAGGACTGAAAGGGTTATTCGGATAGGACTGATAGAGAAATGCCTACCAAGAGCTTGGGAGCATGCTGGTGTGGCTCCCACTTCCTCCCTCAAGACTCCCCAAAGCTTTACCTGCTGGGGGTGACAAGCATTTCTACCACTGGTGGCCCTTTCCTTTATTTGTAAGAATTCTTTTGCAAAAAGAAAAAAAAAAACCCACAAAAGCCACCATTTAATTTTATGTAACCTTAAGAAATAATAGTACTCAGTGGGAAGTCATGAAACCATTTGAAAGGATGCTTGCAAAAAGTTTCTAATGTTCCACAAATACTTTTAATGTCAAATGAAAAAAAAATCATGGACAAAAATGTTGTTTCTATATTGTACATGCTGAGGCACATTAAAAATACCTAAAACTGTATATAAAAATGCATAACATAAGCTCTAAATGTTAACAGTGACTCTCCCTGTTATTTTTAATGGCTTTAAATTTTTCTTAATGAGCATGCTTCTTTTTAGAATAGAAAAAAAACTAAGTTTATTTAAAAGCATATTTTATATGCATGATCAGCTAAACATAGGGTTTAAAACAAAAAATCAACAGAAAGCCCACAAATTAATGATGTTGCTAGAAAACAGAAAATTCCCTAGACAAGATTATAAAATATTTTCTTGTGTATGTGTAGGGGGACAGGGAGACGGGAAAGGTGGGGAAGGGAGAGAGAGAGAGAGAGAGAGAGAGAGAGAGAGAGAGAGAGAGAGAGACAGAGACACAGAGAGAGACAGAGAGAGATTGAGAGAAAGAGAGAGAGAGAGAGAGAGAGAGAGAGAGAGAGAGAGAGATCCTTAGCAACTTTGAAGTCTTCAGCAGAAAATTGTATGTAGCTATTAGTGTCCTAGGATGCTTTACTTTTAAGTTGCAGAAAACCCTGTGCTATATATGGATTTATTAATTCATATAATCAGAACCCAGGAGTATCTCACTCCAGATGAGGGTTGGTTGGTTAAGGAAGTAGCACATCATAGAGACCCAGACCCAGGCATTTTCCTGTCTGTTTGCCATCCTTTCCCAGGTTCAATTTTTTTCTGAGCCTAGAAATCAGCACATCATAGAGACCTAGGCATTTTCTTGTCTGTCTGTTTGCTCTTCTTTTCTCAGGCTCAATTTTTTTCTGAGGTTGATACACCTTTGATGGGATATTTGTCATGAGTTCCCAGGGTTTAGAGATACTAATCCCACCCATAGGGAAGCAGAAATTCTTCTTAACATTCACAATAAATATTCTCAATTTTAGTTGCTGTTTTGTTTTATGTTTATTTGAGGCAGAGTTGTGCTTTGCAGCCCAGGTTGGCCTGGAACTCACTCTCTTTTTCTGTTTTACCCAGGGATGGGGTGGGAGGTGTGGGTGTTGAGATCATAGTTGTCAACTAAACTGTAAGATTCCCTTTTGTCTTTCCTGTTTTTGCCATGTCAAGAATAGAATCCAGGGCCTTGCACATACCATGCAGACATTTTACTATTGAGCTGGATCCCCTGCTCTTCAGATACCTACCAACCAAGACGGGCTAAAGTTAAGTGCTAGTCCCCGAGTCAATCTCTTGAAGCCACTTAATTGGAGAAACAGATGACTTAGTCTAGATTGTGCATTCCATCTCTTTCCCCCACGTTGTAATCATCCCCAAATAGAAACTTAATGTCATGGTGTTCCAAGTGCAGGCTGCCCTGGGATCTCAGGCAAGAGTTTTGTCTATTCTAAGGACAATGGAAAGGCACAGAAGATTTGTAATCTTTCTAAATCACTCCCAGTGACACCAGGTGGATGGATGAATGGGTACTCAAAGTTTTGTGAAATGGTTTTGGTGACTGTGAAAAATGAGTGCTGCTGAAGGTTAAGGGCAATGGAACCGGAGCAGGATGCTCACCTCTGGTGTTGCAGCTCCTCGGCCCATTTATCTGGCTAAAACCCTGATTTGTCTTCAAGCCCACCCACTGTCTGCCAGGCTCCCGTATGCACCTACTGGAGACATAGGGTTACTGACTTTACAAAATGACAGCAATAATAACAACAGGCTTGCCAATGATGGTAGTGATGATGCAGATGGTGATGATGCCGATGATGATGATGGTGATAAAGCTAAATATGTTAGCCTTGGCTATTGGGACTGTAAGTATAGAAACAATGCCTACAGTTGTTTAGGAAGATATGTGCATACTTATCTGGAGAGTCCTGTCCTGGCAGAGCCAGGGTTCTGCATTTTTTAGCCCTCAGATAGCTCTACCTGGGTAGGCATGGTCAAGCCTGGCAGGTCAAGCCTGGCACTTTGGTACTGTTCACAGGGCTAGAGGACTGGGTTGGTGAAAAAGATCATGAATTTGTGTTTGGATATTGACTGAGTGATGCTACACAGACCTCAGGAAAGGTATAAGGAGCTTCTTAGGGAGGGATGTTAAAGACACTGAAGGATGAGCTGACAAAGTAAAGGTGAAGTTGGAGGAGGAAGAAGGACATTCTGGGCAAAGGTGAGGCAGTGAAGAAAGGCCTGTGTGGCTGAAGGGTAGCTTGCTGTGAGAGAGTGGCACTGAAGCAGTGGACATGAGCAGCCGTAGCCCATACAGAGGCAACTATGACTGCATGGTCCTTGTGGAATACAACTTCCTCCAGGCAAGTTTGGATGGGTGGATGGATGGCCATCATCAAACCACCATAAACATGTCACTATCCATGATGATGGCCAGAAAACAACATCTTTCATGTGTGTGTGTGTGTGTGTGAGATGTAAGATGTATGCATAGTGCATGCATGTGGGGTGATACACGTGTGTGTATGCATCTCTATGCATATGAATGGAGGCAAGAGGAGGAGGTGTGATGCCCTTTCCTATCACATTTGAGCTTCTTTACTTGAGTCAAAGTCTCTCACTGAACCTGGACTCACTGTTTTAGCTAGAATCGCTGGCTAACAGTCCCCAGCAACCTTCTTGTCTCCACCTCCAACAGTGCTGGAGCTACAGGCATGCTTGTGGCAGCACCCCGCTTTTTAATGTGGGACATTCGAATTTCTGAAGTGGCAACCACTCTAAACTCACTAAACCAGCCCTCCCCTGTCCGCACTTTATGAAACACCTCTGTTGCACCCAGTGTTCATCAGCAGAGCAATGTGGTCAATCTTGTTTGGAAGTCTGGACATAAGCCAGGTCAAGAAGGCTGCTCTGCTGCTAAAACACCGAGAGCCTCCTATTGGCTACTGTGAGTGGCTGTAAAACGAAGTGCAGAGTCAGGGCAGTGGCATCAGGAAGCCCACTCCTAGAATTGAGAGGCAATCTAAGATTTTTTTCTAAACCCAACCTTCCTTCCTTCTCTAGCTGATAGCTTCCTTTTATGTCATTTTCATTTTCTCTCTTAGGTATCATCCCTAATTAATTTCTCAAAGATCCAATCTATTGTGTGAGTTCCTTGGGGTTGCCTGGACAAAGTATTAGACACTAGATGACTTAAAAACAGAAGTGTATAGGCTAGTAGGACAGGTGAAGGCATTTGCTTATGACCTGAGTTTGATACTTGCTACCCACATATTAGAAGAAAGAACAGATTCTTTCAAGTTGTCATTTGACCTCCACACATGTGCTATGGTATGCTTGCACAGCACCCAAATCAGTCAATCAATCCATCAATCAGTTAATCAATGTAGTATATATATTTGAAAATAACAGAAATGTATTGTCTTGTAATTCTGAGGCCTATAAGTTTGAGATTAAAGTATCTGCAGGATTGGTTTCTTCTGGAGGCTCCTCCATGTCTCTCTCATCTGTAGTCTTAGGGGTTCCTTGGTTTCTTGTGGATAGTGTTCTTTTGTCTCTTCATATCACCTGCCCTCAATTCTTGGTATCTCAATTCTCTTTTTAAGAGCACAGACATTGGATTAAGCTCCACACATTCCCTTTAATTGATCTTTTGCAAGGATTCCACTTCCAAAGAAGCTCACATTGGCAGCACAGGGTGTTAGGATTTCAGCATCTTTTTAGCCCCCAACACCTATTTTATTATTTTTTTCTTAAAGACTCAGGCTAACACACAGAGAAACTTAGAAATTCCAATAACTGTTTATATTGAAAAGAAGAATCCCTTTTAGAGTAGAAGTTTGGCTTTTGTAGTTTTTTTTTCTTGAAAGAAAAAAAAATCTTACATTACTTAAATCATAAAAAGTTCCAGACACCTTTAAATTAATCTAATGGAACATAATTATACTAATTAGATACATTTAAACGTTTCATCAGAACTGTTCCACAATATTAATTTTAAATCACAGCTGTTTTTAACATAACCAGAAATAGGATAATTTCAGTGTCCTTTATTTTGAATAATAGGGGGGGTTTCATTTGGTTTGGCTTTTTCTTTTTAAATGCTGTGGCCTATGGAACACAAGCTTTATGCGAGTTATAATAAATATTTCAAAAGAAGGGTCTTGTATGGTCAGATCTGTCTAGGAAATAGCACATAGGATCTGTTTCTGAGTTTGTTCACCTAAAGCATAGCTGGGTATGCATTGGAGGTAGCTGCAGGGATTCAGCACAGGAAGTCAATGCACCCATGTTTCTGGTGTTGTCATGCCTTCATGGCCTTTTATGTAGAGAGGGCCAATGATCGGTTAACAACTGAATTAATAAATGAATGATGCCTATGGAAGAAACGAAAGGGGTGGCAGGATGAAGACATGGCAGTGGGCTGAGGCTTTGGGAGGGGTGATGATGAAGGCTTCCAGAAGAAGGTGGCTCATTAGCTGAGATCTGAAATGTGAAAGGGAAGGAGTCATCTGTGAAGAGAGCTGGTGAGTGTTGGAAGCAGCAGGTGTCCAGATAGGCTTGGCAAGAAAAATATCTTGGCTGGTGGGAAGAGATAAAGTGAAGATTTTGGTCAGAGCATGGGGGCTGGAACTGAGTACCATGGTGTGGGTCTGGAAGGAGCAGCAGAAAACACATTATGATGGGACTGGAAGCCATGCTGAGAATTGACATTTATTTCTTTTCCTTTTTCTTCTTCGCTCTCCTTCTTTCTTCCTTCCCTTTCTCCTTCTTTCATTCTCTTCCTTTCCCCCTCTACATTGTTCCCTTTTTCCTCTCATCTTCTCTTTTCTTTTCTGGCATGGTCTTGCTGTGTAGTTCAGGCTGTTCTTACACTCTCAACCCTCCTTTCTGGGCTTCCTGATGCCACTGCCCTGACTCTATTTCGTTTTACAAGCCTCTCACAGTAGCCAATAGGAGGCTCTTGGTGTTTTAGCAGCAGAGCAGCCTTCTTGACCTGGCTTATGTCCAGACTTCCAAACAAGATTGTCCACATTGCTCTGCTGATGAACACTGGGTGCAACAGAGGTGTTTCATAAAGCGTGGACAGGGGAGGGCTGGTTTAGTGAGATTAGAGTGGTTGCCACTTCAGAAATTCGCGTGTTCCATGTAAACAAGTGACGAGGACACCATTTGGTGTGTTAAAGGTGAAATAAGAAAAATAGAATGCTTACACATGCCGCCTCTGAGGGCAGAGTTCATATCCCTACTCCACTACTTAACAGTTGTGTCCTTCCTTGCTGTGCAGGCACTCTGCCAATGCCTCAGTTTCCTCACCAACTGGACTGTAGTATTATTTCAAGTAACTGTTAGGAATAATAGTTGAGAAAATGGATATAAAGGTCTTTGGATCAACAAATATTATTAGTATTACTTTTAACACCATTACTTGAAATTGTTAATGTGAAATGTCAATATTTTGCCCACTCCTAAACATCCAGGCTTTGTTTCTTTGTGTTAACCAGCTCTGTATTCTTTTTTTTTAAAAGGGTACAACTTTCACTTTTCCTTTTTTTTTTTTTAAGATTTATTTATTTATTATGGATACAGTGTTCTGCCTACACACATGCTTACAGGCCAGAAGAGGGCACCAGGTCTCATTACAGATGGCTGTGAGCCACCATGTGGTTGCTGGGAATTGAACTCAGGACCTCTGGAAGAGCAGCCAGTGCTCTTAACCTCTGAGCCATCTCTCCAGCCTGCTCTGTATTCTTTTGTGTTAACTAGCTCATACATAAACTAAGTTGTTCCACGGGAAG
Source organism: Peromyscus leucopus (assembly GCF_004664715.2). Lineage (NCBI taxonomy): Eukaryota > Metazoa > Chordata > Mammalia > Rodentia > Cricetidae > Peromyscus > Peromyscus leucopus. The sequence continues at coordinate 31,382,660 of NC_051086.1, read as the reverse complement.
TTTTTTTTTTTTTTTTTTTTTTAAACTTCGTTGAAGATTACCAATATGGCCACTAAGAGCCTACTAATGTTCATCTCCACAGGAACACATCAGTTTGAAGAGCTACTTATGTACCAATCTATGTTCACCAGCGCCAAGGAAGACAGGTGAGAGAGACCATAGAACCTATCTGTAGTCTAATAAAGAGAAAGGATACACAGAAAATCTAGGAAAGTGGAATTAATGGTGCCATTCCTTCTCTCAACTTCAAACAGCTAAAAAAGAGATATCACTCCCTTGGAAGAAAGTGGTGGAAACAAATCCAGATCTCAGACTTGAAGCCTAATATCATGTCTGCTCTGGTGAGATCTAGTACCCTTCCCATTACAGCCATAGACTAAACTACTAGGACTGCATCTGCCAGGCATCTGACTGTCTCTATCTGTTATGTAATAATAAGGTCAAACCCACTGGGGATAGAATGCAAAAGCTAGAATAGGACATTTTTTAGAGTTCATAGCTAGGACTGCTGTTGTAAGACTAATTTTAGACAGGAAATGAAAGCTTCATACCCAGGCTAGAGCTCATAGACAGATCCTAGAGACCTAGCTCAGCACCAGGAAGAGCCTTGAACTCCCATGGGATAAACTAAAGACATGATCTGCATTGCTGCTACCTACAGCATGGGTCTAGGTACATTGCTGAGACTGTGAGACTCAAGTGAGATCCAACTTAGCATCAGTCTTAATGGCCAAAGTCCTGCCTTTACCAATAATCTGCAATATTAGGTGGGTATAGCATGGAAGAAGACTCCATTCACTGAGGGTAAAACAGGATAGTTAGCATGAGACCTCACATTGGAATTCAGTGCAAAGTGATAAAAATCCAATGCTCAGGATCATGACTTACATCATGAGCAGAGCTTCTGGAATAACCCCGATGCCAGGCAGAGATGTATAGCACTGGTCTAATGCACAGTTCTGATTGCCTCACCTACGATTTCTTGCATCCAGTTTAGGTGACAAGACTATCTCTGCAGTCAGCTGACCACATGTCAAGCCTTCCTGGGATCAGAGTGTAACACAGTTTTGCAGTGTTATTGGCCATAGGCATGATAGGAACCTGCAGATAGTTTGTTGACTGTGACTCTGACCAGTGCCAAACAAAACCCTACAGTGTTCAAATACAGGGTAGCAACAGTGGTTGAGGAAGCTTGGTGTATTTCAGGCCCAGAATGTAGCTTAATGGGTTGAATTACTTCTTATATATGTTCCCAGATTCAAGGTGATCAACATAGACACTGCCTTTTCCTACTTGGAAGAGTGACCCACCTCCAGCCAACTCATAGCAAACTTGGAATTAAGGTATCATCCAGTGTTGAAATAGAGGGAGGGACTGTAGGACTAGAGACAATAAGTAGCTTACTTAGAACTTCTAGGAAGATGGGCCCAAAGAAAACCATGTAACGAGAATGCTCTTGATAGTCACATGATGGTACAGTAAAGCAAACATCAGGAGCTTTCAGGAACACTGACATCACAACCAAAACAAGACGGTGAAATTCAGCATGTAGTAAATAGTATGTGGAGAATCTTAGAGCAGCAAGTTCTAGCCACTCCTTTAGAGAGGCTCACTATTCAAGGAAATACATACAAGAGCCCAGGGTTTGGCTAGATAGAGTTAACAGGGAAAAGTGATCAGTTCAATGAATCAAACTAAAATCTATGAGCTGAAAAGTACACTAAATAAAATGAAAACACAAATGCAATAGAAGGCACCAATGAAGGGCTGTAGCCTGGAATTTGCAGGCCAAATTATCCTTTTTTCCTCTATGTTGCTTTTTGTCAGAGTATTTTTTACAACAGAAATGAATCTAGAGCACCATATCTAAAGGATCCTATGTATTTTTTTTCCTCCAATCACTTAACAGTTTAGGAAAGTGAAAAACAAAACTCTTAATTGTAATATCTATATATAATTGCTGTGTGATAAGTTCATGGTGATTTTATTTTTGCTTTTTTGTTATACCAAAGCAAAATGGAGACTCACACCACAATCAACATTTCTGGTGGAAATGAGAGGTCTTCCCTCACATCCTTTGAGTGAATGTGTTGTATTTTATCACTTGAGCACTGAATTTTTCATATTCTAAAATTGGCCTCCCCAACAATTCTCTTCAAGTATTCTCTTCTCATGAACAGAATCATACCATGCATGAGTCTGGTAAAAAAAGAAAAAAAAGTGTCCCATGAAAGCAAGTTTCTGAGACATCATTAGAAGCATTCAGGAAAGATTTTCAGTTAGAGAGTTTACTTCTGCCATTTCTGGAATGAAGCCATGTATGTGATATATTACTATGCTACATAATAGTTAATTTCTTTCTTTCACAGACTTTACATCTGGTAAATATGATGACATATACTTGAAATAATTGTGGCATGTTACAAGAGATCTGAGATAGTTGACTGTTTTCTCACTCTGCCAAAGCTGTATCAATTGATTCCTAAAGTGGAATTTCAAATGGAGTTGAAATGATTCAGAATGAGAGGCAGCACATTAAAAACACAGCAGTCTCTCCTTATTCTTGAGCGAGGACCTCCTAAGACCTCTGGTGGATGTTTGTGATGGTTGGTGTCTATTGACAATCTGACAGGATCTAGACTCACCTAGGAGACAGGTCTTCAAGTGCATCAATAAGAGATTATTTCAGTTAGGTTAACTTCTAGGCATGCTTGGAAGAAACTACTCTGATTAGGTTAATTAAGGTAATACATTAGGGTGGATTTTCCCATGCTTAGGTCCTGTACTGCATAAAAAGAAGAAAGCTAACTGGGCACAAAGATTTGTCATTGTCTGCTTCCTGACTGGAGATGTGATGTGACATAAACTTAAACTATGAAGCATAATAAACCCTTTCTCCCTTGCATTATTTTTATCAAGATATTTTTATCTCAATAACAGGAAAAGTAACCAGGATAATACCTGTAACCATATTGAGCACCAATACATCGTGTTTTTTTCCTCTGTAATCAAAACTATGATATATTATCATTTATAAATTAGGCATAGTAAGAGAGTAATATAAATAATAAAATATAATTAGAACAAGATACTATACTGAAAGTTTTATGGCTGTGCTTTCTCTCTACTGAAATAGTCAAAACAGATATGTATTAATATTTTTAGACTGAGGGTTGCTTACTCCATGCAAAGTGAAATTGTAGACAAATGGGGCTTCCTTTTGATCAGGCAATTGCTGAGATGATGTAAGGTAAGGTTTGTGGGTCTGATGTGGTTGCACCTGCATTTGGTTTGGTTGTCAGTGTGTGTAATCTTTTAGAAATGATGGTAATTAAGTGTATGAATGAGCTTTTCATCACTGTGACAAAAAGAAACAAACCTTGAGAAAAATAGTGTGAAGGAGAAAATGCACATTTCCGATCATGGTGATTTTGGAACTGTAGTGGGTAGCCATTCCAGCTTGACAGTTGCCAGAGTCTCAATGGGGGTTGGAACTTCCAGATCCAAGCTGGAATGGCTACCCACTACAGGAACTGCATTCCACAGTCTACTGGCTCTATTGCTTTCAAGTATTTGGGAAGGCAGAACATGGTAGAAGAGTATAATGTCAGAAAGCTGCTCACCACATAGCAACCAGGGAACAGAAAGGGACATAAAGAGGGACTAGATATGCTTTTTCAAGACATACCCCAGGCACCTGCTTCTTCTAACTAAGCCCACTCTTCAGTGTTCAATAGATTAATCTACTGATGAAGCCAGAGTCTTTATGATTCAGTCACTTCCTCAATGCCCAGCAACTGGCAGCCTCAAACCTTTAACACCCTAAACTTCAAGAACATTTCAGATGCAAGCTATAACACTAGGTAAGTTGTATTGTACATTATTACACCTTCACTTTAATACTTGACAGTGATCAAAATTATATGTGAATATCTGCCCCTGATATAAGGTCATGGGTTCACAGTAGCTAAATATATAAATCAATATGGTGAGATGAAGCTGAGGCTAGACTGAATGACAATTGTAGTATTCTTCTAAGCTCTGAAAATATAGAAGTCAAAAGTTGTGCCATGAGAGCTAAGAAAACTTTGTAGAGGATGGCTTGACATGATTTCACAAAAGGAGGTAAAATGTGGACAGGTGGAGGAAAGGGTCACTCAACCGGCTCAGTAACAAGATCAGAGGCATTTTGTGGCAATCAGGACAGGCCATAGGGGATGCTGGACTAGCAAAAAAGAGTGTCTTAACTATTAGGAAAGAAGCTGGGATATAAAATATTGGTGCCAAACTTGGAGATACCTTCAAGGTCAAAGGCCAATGGCATTTCCCCCAAATCACACAAAAACAACAAGAGCTGACACAAGACTCCGATCTAGGTATTTTCCCCCATTGGCCACTTGTTGGTTTCCCTTTCCCTCTGCCCCCCTCCCCTTTTTAGAACAAAATGATAACAAAGCTTCAAAGTGAGGAGACCCATCTAAGAACATAGTTTTCGACTCTGGTGCTTCAGGTAATGCAACAGATGTATTATGTAAAACATAGACACATGTGAAATCATTCTCACATTCTTGCTCATTGCTAAAATGGTGCATGATTTGCTTGGAGGTGGGATAATTTGAATTGATTTTCCTCCTCTTTGTCTCATTGTGTGGCTTATTATTACTCAGGCAAATCTATCCCATTATGATGGGAACAGAAAGAGTTATTTATTCTGGGACTCCTTCCCATTTTTTTCAACACATAATTTTAATTTCAGTGCTTGGTTTGTGTATTTGTTTAAGAGAAGGATCCTGGATGTTCATTCCTTCAAGTTTCTCCTCTTTTCTGGGATCCTGATCTTTCCTTTCCCATGTGATATAAATGAATTGGATAGTGGACACACCAGTAGCAGCTGTGGATCTTTGCTTCCATCTGTTGCTTGACATCTGAATTTCCATATTGATACAAAGGATCAAAAAACACTGTGTTAGGATACTTCCTGTTGCAAGTGACAGAGCATAAACATATCTATATTGCTAAAGGAATCGACTGGCTTATGTGACTCATGAGATCAGGAGTTAGCTGCAGGCACAGCCAGAACTCAGTTTCAGTGGGACTTGGTTCTCATGCCATTGCTTGGCTGTCATTGTCTCTGTCTAGTGTGATTCCCAGGCAAGCTTTATTCATTTAGCAGTCAAATGGCCCAGAGATCTCTAAACCATCATCTTTCCATACAAAGAACTTCTCATCCCCAATTACCTGTAATTGAATTCCGTTGGTCAGGGCTTCTCTCACTCAAGCACTGGGAGTGAATATGTAAAGGCCATCCATATATGGTACCCCAGAGAAAAAAGAATGGCATTGCTAACCAAAAGAGGAAGAAAGCCATGGAGGATGAAGTGTGAGTCAGATTCCAGATGTGGCTTCAGCATTTTTTTGGAAATTGGGAAATTCATTGACCTTAAAGGTTTACCTTTATTATTCATGGGAATTTGACTAGATTGTATGTATTTTAATGTAACAACATTTTAAGCCATGGATTACCTCTCCATTACTGGCTAGCTTTAACATTCTAGGAAGAGACATCACTTAGAACTCTGTGGCTTCAGTACCCAGGGCACTTCTCTGTGTCTAAGAGCTTTCTCCTTGAGCTTTATGTAACCTTCAAATCATAATGCAGCCATTATGTGGGTTCTTTGCTGCTTCCAGTGAATTCATCAGCCCGGGGAAAGAACAACAAGAAAAAGTAGCAAGTGGAGTGTTCATTAACAGAGCAGGCTGGTCAGATGGCCAGTGATAATCTGTATGACCTTCTATAATTTTCTGGGTCTTGTTGAGACTGGGTATCCTCTGTGCATAACATAAACCACTTTTATAATTAGTGAGGACTGAAGGAACAAAGCAGAGCAGGTCCTGGTACCTAGTAATTTTCAGGAATGTTGGTTATTACTATACTGTATTAAATACCATTATTAATATTTTATATGGGCTATAGATGTGACACACTTTTAAAACAACTTCATTCTGCCTCACAATGCAATCTCAAGTGCAAGGGAAAGATGGATGACACCTTTGGCTTTTGTTTTCCTATGGCCTGAAACCAATTGAAAAGTCTCAAGATAGAAAGCAAGGAGGCTGAGGAGATTGCCTCAAGAGTGTGGAGGTTTTATTTTCATGCCATTAGCCTAGACTCACTGTAATATTTTCCTGCTCTTTACTTCCTACACAGTTGTCACTAATTGCACACTTATCTTGCCACTTAGCAGTAGTTCTTATTTCCTAACCAACTCTTTTACAAAGCTATTAGCCAAAATATGTCTTCCTTCAGTTTTCAAGAGAACAATTCTAGCTATCTAGTAAGCATTTTTTTTTTGCACTGAATAAAAACAAGCCAATGGGACCATTAGAAAGTAGCATCACTGACACACATTATCAGACAATCATTGGTGTTTTTTAATCCTACAAGCTAATGATCATTTCTAGCTTAGAAAAATGGCTATCACATTAGAGAAGATGATAGTGACCATTAAGAGGAAGGTTACAAACATAAAATGGTAGAAATTAAAGAAAAATCACAGGGCTTCTTTCATTTAAACTCTTATAAATAGTCTGTAAGGTGCTGTGCAATAATCCTTTTGCACACTGTGAAGATTTGTCGCTGTGATTGGTTTAGTAAAGAAGCTGACTGGCCAATAGCTGAACAGAATAAAATTGGGTGGGAAAGCCAAATTGGGAAGGAGAGGGGTGGAGTCTATAGTCACCAGCCAGATGCAGAGGGAGTAGGAGATGAATGTGCCATGCTAATAAAGGTACCACCATGTGGCAAAGCATAAATAGAAATATAGGTTAATTTAAATGTAAGCATTAGCTAATAACAAGCCTGAGCTATTGGCTGAGGATTTATGATTCATATTCAGCCTCTGAGTTGGTTATTTGGGAACAGGCAGTCGAGACAGGGAAATGTCCAACTATAGTAAGGTCTGCCTTTGAATTCACCTGCCACAGTTCTACCAGATACTTTCAATTCTGCTTCTATTTTGAAGATACATCCACAACCATGTACTGGGTACTCATGCCTTTGAAATGTCTTCTATAGCTGTATATAGAGATGAGTCAGTTTAAACATTGAGCAAGTTATGTGTCATTCATTTTATGAACTCTTCCCTCAACATCCACTCAGTTTATGCAAAGAAAATACAGATGATCCATCCAGGAGCCATTACCAAGGGAACATGTTATGTCTCAGACATGTTACTCTTGAGATTCATATCACTTACTGTGTCCCTTGAGCAAAGGGTATGGGTAATTTTGAGTTTTCATAACTAATGCCCTTAGCACCTGCCCCCTCTATAGTAAAGGAGAATTAGACTGAACCCAGGGATCTTTAGTTCAAATCTTGGTTTGCCTATACCTAGCTGTGTGGATGATATGCTTCTCTGTTCTCCTTTGTAGCCTCTTTGTAGGGCTATTGTGAGGACCTAATGCAGATAGTGTGATGGAAACAGTGCTTTGTTGTTCACATTTGCTGCTGTTGCTGATGCTGGTGTTGGTGCTGATGCTGTTACTGCTGTTGTAAAGGTGGATGTAGTGTTTCATATTTTATCTCAGAGACTCATATAGCTCCCAATTTGGATAACAGCTCTGTTCCTCCTTGATGTGTGTTCTTGAGCCAATGAGTTGCCTCAATTTGCCAAACTTTGGTTTCTTTACTGTTCAAATAAATGCTACATATTTGTTACTGATAATTAGGATCTGGTCTGGTTCTGCAGTCTGAGGAGCTAGGGAAAACTCTGGGTTGCACTCCTTGTTGTTTTTCAGTCTTGGTCAAACTGCTTCACTTGAGAGACATGTGGATTGTTGGAACCCACTAGGTTTCCTAGTGGCTGTACACAGCAAGACTGAATGGGAGGTTAACTGGTCCACGGGCCTGGGTACCAGGCATTTGTAAGGGTCTAACTAGCAAGGGGGAGGGAGGTCTTTTGCTCCACCCCTTGGCATTGCTATAAATAGACCTTTGGAATAAAGTTCTGGCCCTGTTTGGATAGGATCCAGTCCCACCCAAGTCTATCCTGTATTTTCTCTCTCCCTCTATTTCTAAGTCTTTTATTCCTCATTCCTCAAGAGTTCCCTGGGTAAATAAGTGTGGGGGCTGGTCCACCACAGTGGATTACAGGGATTAAATGAGGTGATATATACAATGTGCTTAAGTGTGCCTGGAGTTTTCTAAGGGATGAATAATTTAGTTATTACTACTGATTACCTATTTCCCATTAATACACATTATAGGTAAGTGGGAAAATAAGGGAGATTACCTGCTTAATTCAAAGGTCCAGCTTGTGGCAGATCCTGGGTGAAATTCCTGGACTTCACACATTATCAGGCCATGCCATGCTGTGCAATCACCCACAGTCCATCACTGTTGGTAGTGTGTAATCATTTATCAGTCATTTGCACAGAACCTTCTGCCTGAAAGGTCCCACAGAACCTTTAAGAGCCATGTGATTTTTTAAACTTTATTTTATTACTTACTTAATTATTATTTTTTCCAGCACAATTACAATTTCCCCTCTCTCCCTCTTCTCCACCCAGTCCCTCCTCCAACTTCCCCTCTTCTCCCTTCCTCAAACTCATTGCTCCTTTCTCTTCAGAAAAGGACAGGCCTTGCATGTATACCAGCCAGCCATGGTATATTAAGTTGCAGTAAGACTTTTAGGCATCTCCTCTCCTATTGAGCCTGGAAGAGGTAACCCAGTAGGAAGAAAGGGTCCCAAAAGCAGGTAACAGAGTCAGAGACCTCCCCTGCTCCCACTGTTAGGACACACATAAGAAAACCAAGCCATACTGTAGCATATGTGCAGATGGCCTAGGTCAGTCCCACGCAAGCTCTCTGGTTGGTGCTTCAGTCTCTGTGAGTCCCTATGAGTCCAGGTTAGTGGATTCTGTGGTTCTTCTGTGGTATCCTTGAGTCATGTGGTTTTAATTAATTAATTATGTTTTAATTTTTTTTTGAAATAAGGTCTTACACTGTATCCCAGGATATACTGGAATACACTGTATAGTAGTTCAGGCTACCCATAAATTTGTAACATTGTTCCTGCCTCAGCTTCCTTGGTATTGGGATAACAAGTGTGAGTCACCATGCTCCACTTTCTAAGGGCCACTGAACTACCACATGCATTTCCTTGCAGATTCTCCTCTCTTGAAAGGTAGCTGTGATCTGGTTATGCATTCAAACCATTGCTGCCCTTATCATGATGTGTCTTAAATTTCCAATGCTGAACATATTTTTCTCCTTGAGGAGGCTGTAAAGGCTATTTCTACGAAGGCAGCACCATTCTAATCTTCTCTTGGCTATAACATGCTGAGCTCTAAGGGGTGGAGGGGCGCTTTTGTAACTATTTACTGAATGAAGGCATAAAGGAATGAATGAATGAGGTAGCTGATGGCCTGGGTGATCACAGGTGAATTAGTCTGGGAGGGAATGATTCAGAGCACACATAGTAGACATGCTGAAAGTTCATGTTTCCTTGTTGGAATATCAAGCCCACAGATAGGAGATAGGTCTGTGATTTGACCCAGTGACCCTGGCAAAGCTCATGGTCTTTCAACTTAAAAAATCATTGATTTGTTAATTGAATAAATATTCATTTAGGACTTCCTATGTGCTTTAACACTCTCTTAAGGTCTAGCAGCCTGTATTTAGAAGTTTAGTCTATCATGCATGGCATGTCAGAGAGGGAAGAGGCTGTGGGCTCCTTCTAGTTAGGACATCTCAGATGGTGCACTGGGCAATAGTAGCCCTCAGGAAGATACTTTTAAAGCCTTAATAAAATAAGGACAGCATTTTCTCAGCTTGGAGGAGGATGCTGTGTTGTGTATCGCTACATGTCCTATGTTAACAGTAACAGTGGTGGAGATGGCAGCCACAGTGATGGGAGCGACCCTTTCTTCTGTTCTTAGAACTGACTCAGTCCTCCCAAGAACTTCATGAAGAGGCTCTATTATCCCTCTTTAAAAACAAGGAAAGAAACCATATTAGAACTTCAAAGGCACTGAAAATCCTAAAGCTAAGAAACCCATTTTGTTTTGCTTAGCCCAGCATTTCCCAAATTTAATTAACCACAGAGGTGTTTTTTTCTCTTTACAAATCACTTAATGATATCCCATGGACCCACAGCATTCATTATTTGGAGAAATTTTGTTCTAGTTTGATGCCTTTGTTCCTCAGATGAAAAAATGGAGGCCCATTTAGGAAAGGATCTCATTGAATTCTGTCCTTAACATGTTGTTGAGACTGGGTTAAAACTCAACCTCTTCATCCTTATTGAATCCATCTATTATTTTTCACTGAGAGTTTTTCTATTTTGAGTGTGTGTGTGTGTGTATGTATGTGTCTATCTGTCTGTCTTCGTCTTCTTTCTCCATTATTTTGGTCCCTTCTTTTCTTTTCTCCTTTCTCTCCTTTCCCCATCCCACCCCAGACTTTCTGGACCAGAGCAGTCAGGTGGCCACTGAGGACTTTGTACTAGATCTTGGGTAGTTTTACTGTTAGTGCCCAAAGCAAAGCTATCTCTAAGTATTTGCCATCAATCAAACAGCATAGATCTCTTAATGATATTTTATATGACAAGAGGAGTAGATAGACCCCTTTTATAGACTGCTCATGTATGCTGTGAACTGTACAGTGAAGTGAGCTATTTGTTGAAGAATCATATAAATACTGCCTGATTAAACTAAAATCATCAAAATTCTCCTCTACTTTCCTCTTCCCCTAACAATACTTTTCCATTTGATGATTCTGATGTGATAGTTTGAAATTACTAACCTGGTGGAATATCTTTGGTCTTTTCTAGGATCTGAAATTAATGGTCGCTAGACTTCTTTCATTTGCCCATTTATTTGACACATAGTTTTGGAGTCCTTCATCTGTGTAAAGTTCCACTTTTTATGTTCAAGAAAGGAAGGTACTTTGGTGACCAATGCAGAGCCTCTGTTTCCAAGAGTCTGAAAGTCCAGAAGAAGAGGCAAATGTTTCAACATTAATAGAGAACACCTGTCCAAATAATCCCTCAGTGGTTTGTAAAGTTTTGTATTAAATTATTTAAAATGTATTGTTGCTCATTTTAGTTGTAGGCACATTCGAAGGGAAAAAACATAAATAATATTTGGTGGAAACACTCTTTGTGTAAGTTCCTTTTCATGTAAAGAAGGAGATGGCCTACATCATATCCAATGTATCCATATAAAATACAGCATACTTACTGTACTCTATTTCAGTTGTAGGATAACAACTAATACTTTCCATAGTGTAAGTAAACATATTACCAATACGTGCTGTTTGTCTAAAATTCAGATTTGGTGGGATATATATTTTCATCCTTCAAATCTGGAAAATCAAGTTATGTTTTGATGGAAGTTTTTTATTTTTTTTTATTTTTTTTTACAGTGGTGACCCAGTGGCCTAATGGATAAGGCATTAGCTGGGGATTATGGGTTCGAGTCCCATCTGGGTCATACCAATATTTTTTTACAAACTGAAGGAGAACTTGTTGGGTAGTATTATCAGTATTACCTTGAAGATAAGGAAATGGACAAAATAATACAAACCTTATACTTCAAGCCTGAAAATTTTGCAATGATAATAATAAGAAGATACCAGTAGAATTACTATGCTTTGTCTTCGAGCATCTCTACCTTTCTGCTTATGTGAATTTGGTAAAGTTACTTGGTGAAATTTTTTTATTATTAATATTATATAGAAATTTGTTTTTCTAAGACAGTTTCCTCAGTGGATGTTGATTATCCTACTTTCAGGGACCACTTGACATTTTCTCCCCATAAACAGCACAAATGCTGCAATTTAGTTCTTAGCCATTCTGACTAAGAGGGAGTTAGTTTTCTCAATGGATTCCTGTCTTGGATTGAAAGTCTCTGGGATTTTTAGAAGACCTGTGGGTTCACCAGTTATCTTGGAGAACTTCGTGGTGGTGAATGGGTAAGTTTCAGTGACTGCTTGAATGCAGTTGTCAGTTTTGGAGCCGACCAGCTTTGGCAGCATGTGGTGGAAGCCAGATGGTTCTCTTAGCAGACTAACAGAAAGAGGGAATTTGGAGTTAATGTCTCTGTTGTCCCTTCCTCCTGGGGGTGTGAGAGAGAGAGAGGCCTGGACTGAGTCTGGAAGCAGACCATGCTCCTTGTGGGTGTTCATTTCTGATCTAGCCACCGTGTGTGCAGCATCTCACCCAGGCACTAAAACCCACCATCTTCACATAGCCTTGAGAAATAGATACACATTATCATTACAGTGACTTAGTGAATGTCCCATTTGACTAGACTATCCAGAAAATCTTGTCTGCCTGATTCCTAGGTCACAGGAAGTACAGCACCTGCAATGTCTGGCTGTTAGCTATGCCCATATAATCTACTTGTGTTCCCTGAGGCTGAAGGCTGAGTTCGACATAGCTCTGCTTCAGTGTTTTTGTTCCAAGGATATGATTCTCTGGATTTTGGAAGGGAGGCTTAGCGCTTTCCTGGTGGAGGCCAGATTTCTATAAGAAAGTAAACAGAGCACTTCAAAGTTATTATTTTAAAGTTTTGGAAAACAGGTGGCTGTTCTAATTGAATATGATAGACCAAGTGTCTTAAACATCAGGCATCTATTTCCTACAGTTCTGGATGCTGGGAAATCAAAGGATAAGATGCTACCCTCTTGTGTGTGAGGAGGGCTCTCTTCTTGGCTTATAGATTGTGATTTTCTTATTGTTTCCTAACAAAGAAGGGGTGGAGAGGAATTGCGAGAGGAGGAGAGAACTAGGTTACCTGAACAAGCACCATTACATGTGTATTTAGGCTCTGGACTTTTCACCCATTAGAAGGCAGTAACCCACTCATGAGGACTCTGTACTCATGACCCAATGACTTCTCAAAGGCTTTACCTCCTGATACCACCATACTAGGGGTTAGATTTTCAACATGCAGACTCAGGGGAGGTAGCTTCAGACATTTTTATACCAATATTTGAAGCTACATGTTTTAAGCTTCCCGACTCTGTCTTTTTTCAGTTTTAGGATGTGCATTTGTTTGTTCTGGTGTAAACAGAGGCGGAGTTTCTGTCCTGACCATCTGTTCCCAAATACCTGGCAGCAGCTTCCCAAATTACCACCAAGAGGCTTATATTAATAATAAATGCTTGGCCGATGGCTCAGGCTTATTACTAACCAGTTCATACATTTAAATTAACCCATTTTAATTAATCTATGTACTGCCACACGGCTGTGGCTTTACCGGTCCTCTGGCATCTTGCCTCTTAGGTGGCTGTCTCGAGTCTCCCCTGACTCTGCCCCTCTTCATCTGAGTCCTCAGTTTGTTTCACCTAGCTTTGTCCTGCCTCACCATAGGCCAAACAGCTTTATTATTAACCAATAAGAGCAACACACATTAACAGCATACAGGAGGATCATCCCACAGTATTCTGGGGACACTGTTTACATCTTAGTATAATGTCATACAGAAGGATAGATGATAGATAGAACAGAAAATAGAGATACAGATAAAATATCAACCAAAGATGCTTCAGGGTCATGAGGAATGAACTATACTAGAATCCATCTACCAACATACATTCCTACCTTATATACCCCGAAGACCTCACATGTTTTTTTCTGTGGAGATGGATGGCATATGTCCAACAATTTTAAAGGAATATTCCATTAAAGTATACATTGTACTTACTGTGGATATTTATATTTAGACTTTTATAGATACATCATTCTGGAAGCACAAGTTGTGACTGGAAGTCCACATTCTTTCAGTTGGTTATATAAATCTTCTTAGAATGCAGGAAAAACATTGGGTTGATAATGCTGGTTCTTTAATCTTTATGGATGAGAACCATCACTATCTGTAGATGCTTCCTATCTGGGTGAATATTTTCTGGCATAATCTTCTGACTCAGTCCACCTTAAAAGGTTTGTTGGGTCTTTTGAAAAGCACCTTTGCCTTCTGTAAAAGATACTAAGGCTGTGCGTCCTGAAGAGTTCACTAAGCAATACCAAGAATTTAGAACTATGCTTAGAAGTAAAATTCCTCCTGAACATACCATATATGACTTGCCAAGTTATTTTAGGTATCAGAACTGTGTATGCCACAGTGTATGGGTAGAGATCAGAGGATAAAATACATGGTTCTGGTCTCTCCTTCTACACAGTGGATCCCAGGAAATTGAACTCAGGTCATCAGGCTTGGCAGTAAGTATGTTTACCCACTAAACCACCTTGTTAGCCATTATTATTATTATTATTATTATTATTATTATTATTATTATTATTATGTGCTGAGTCCATATTGAAATGTATATATGCACAGCACATGTGTATACATTTTAAGATTTAAAAGGAAAGGGGCTGGAGAGATGGCTCAGAGGTTAAGAGCACTGGCTGCTCTTCCAGAGGTCCTGAGTTCAATTCCCAGCAACCACACGGCTCTACAATGAGATCTCGTGCCCTCTTCTGGCTTGCAGGTATACTGTATACATAATAAATAAATAAATTTAAAAAAAGATTTAAAGGAAAATATAGATTATGTCAATAATTACATATGTTAAAATGATAATATATGAGACATATTGAGCTAAATATAAGCCACCATTAAAATTAACTTGCCAACTCACTTTTCTAAGGCATCAGAAAATTTAATGACCCCCATATGTGGCTCTGGACAGTCCTCAATTTCTATTTCTGTTGAACATGGGTGGACAGTGCATTCTTGGCTCGTATCTGAGGTGAGCCCCCAGATTAGGTGAGCCCCCAGATTAGAAGGTTCTCAGTAGGGAAGATGAGGTTTTTCCTGTGACTTAATGAGCAGGTGCAAATGAAAACCTATCCAAGGCTCCTCTACTCTCATTTTGCATTTTCCCACAGAGGCCACCAGCTGCTGAAAAAGCCAGGGAGGGCTAACAAAGTCTGTTTCTTAATGCTTTAGAGCCATTAAACTCTTAAGACAGGACATTGCCCCTGGATTCCGTGTGCAAATAACACAGTATTACAATTAGCATCCCTGGAGTTACACTGATGGAGTCTAACAGGGTCAGGGCAAATCATATCATGCTGGAGCTAGAAGTGAATCTGTGATGGGTAATTTATTCATAGGTGAGGTATACGGGTTTCATAAACCTCTCTCAGAGTCTGGCTTTCAGTACAATAGCATTGGGGTGTGTGTTAGAGGCTTCTATTGTAATAAAGCACCTGAGATAATCAGTTTGGAAAATGGAAAGGTTTGGTATAAGTCACAGTGTAGGTCTTCAGTCCCTGGCCTTGGTCTTGTTGCTTTGGGGCCTATAGTGAGGGAGTGTATTAAGGCACATACCACAATAATCTACTTCTCTGTTTAAAGACTTATTTATTTTTTATGTATACAGCATGTATCCCTGCAGGCCAGAAGAGGGCGCCAGACCTCATTACAGATGGTCGTGAGCCCCCATTTGTTGCTGGGAATTGAACTCAGGACCTCTGGAGGAACAGTCAGTTCTCTTATCCTCTGAGCCATCTCTCCAGCGCCCCCCTCTAAATCTATAAGCATTTATTGAGTGCCTTCTATGTGCTGATATTATTCCTGGACCTTGGAACTGATCAGCAAACAAACCCCAAGTGCCCCGCCCTTGTGGAACTTGCCTTTACACAGGAGACTGAAAAGAAACAGCAAATGACACACTAGGAAATGCTAATGGAACATTAGTAAATTACACAGCGAGTTAAAGGAGGTAGATATATGGAAAGGCTGAGGCAGAGACAGCAAATTGACACTAGAAAATGTGTATTAGGTTTTGAATGGTGAGGAAGTCTTGAGAGGACATTGAGCCAGATTATTGACTGGGTAAAACTGATGATAGCTTTTTCTTCTTTGGTAGTGAGTGTACCTCGCCCCTTGTAGCACTGTGAAAACTAGCTGGTTAATATGAAGCTTCCATGTCAGTACTAACTTTGTTTCTCAATGTTTATGTTCCAAGTAGGTTGTGTCTTCCTCAACAGGGTCTTACTATCAAGTTCTGGATGGTGATCAAGAGCATTGGTAACAGCCTATACTGTTTAGAGGTCTATGAGACCCCACTGACTAACAGCTCTAAAAGAAGTAACTCCCATGAGGCCCCATGAGCCCAGGTAAGTTGACTGTTTTCAAATGGTGTCCTTGGCCCTTCTGGCTCCCATAATCCTTCCTCCACCTCTTCCATAGGATTTTCTGAGGTCTGCCTGATGTTTGGCTGTGGGTCTCTGCATCTGTTTCCATGTTACTGGCTGAAACCTCTCTGATGACAATTGGGCTAGGCAGTTATCTATGATATGAGTATAGCAGAATATCATTAGGAATCATTTCATTGACTTTTTTTCCTTTTTTTGCCCTTCATGTTTGGTTCTATCTTAGGTCTCTGGGCTGTCCAGTCTCTGGCTTCTGGTCTTCTAGGCATTTTCAGGGGTAGGATCCCTCTCATAATATGGGCTTCAAGCTGGACCAGTCATTGGTTGGCTACTCCCATGAAGTTGGGTACTTCTGTGCCACCTTTGTCCCAGCATATCTTATAGGCAGAACAAATTGTAGGTCTGAGGTTATGTGGCTGGACTGGTGTCTCAATCCCTCCACTGGAATTCTTGCCTGGTTTCAGGAGACAGCCGGTTCAGGATTTATATCTCCCATTGCTAGAAGTCTTACCTAGGGTCACCCTTATACATTCCTGGGATTTTTCATTGCACTAGGTTTCTAGCTCATCCTAGAGATGCCTCCAGTTTCCAGTTGTCTTTCTCAGTACTCTTTCTCTCTATCCTTCTTTCACTCCTGATCCCTCCTGCTCCCATGTCCACCCCTACCCAGATTGTCCACCTGTGATGTCTGTTCTATTTCTCTTTCACAGTGAGATTCGTATGTTCCCCCTTGAGCCTTCCTTGTTACTTAGCTTCTTTGGGTCTGTGGATTGCAGCATGGTTATCTTTTGTTTTATGGTTAATATCCACATATAAATGAATTCATACCATGTTTGTCTTTCTAGTCTGGGTTACCTTACTCATGATCATCTTTTCTAGTTCCATTCATTTGCTGGCAAATTTCATGATGTCATTGTTTTTAACAGATGAGTAATACTCCATTATGTAATTGTACCACATTTTCTTAATCCATTATTTAATTGATGGACATCTAGGTTGTTTCCAGTTTCTGGCTACTATGAATAAAGCTGCTATGAACACAGTTGAGCAAGTGTCTTTGTGGTATGGTAGAGCATCCTTTGGGTATATGCCCAGGAATGGTTAGATAGAGTATCTTTGTAGCTATATCCCAGATCAAGAAACACCATTGCCAGCAAGCACCCTTGGACCCCAAATTAACCTAACTATTCTTTCCTTCTCTTAAAAGTAACAATTATTCTGATGTTACAGAAGTCCTTTTCTTTGTTTGTTATATATGCCTATATACAGTGCATACCTATCAACAGGATGGTTTCTTCTTGGATGCTCTGGAATTTAAGTTTCTCACTTCTTTATAACATCATGTTTGTGACAGTTACTTCCAGTGTATACAACTGAAGTGCTTCACTTTTTTCTGTTTATTTTTGGGCTGGGGGTGGGGGGAGGGGATAGGTTCTTTTGCAAGTCAGGCTGCCCTTGAACTCTCTTTGTAGCTGAAGCTAACTTTGAAATTCTGTTCTTCCCATTTCTGTCTTTATATATGTCAAACCCTTTAACTGCTATTTTCCCCTGGGAAAATATGCAAAGGTTTTTTTGTCTAGTCAGTGCTTGATCGTTTTTGTTTCTAATGTGAGCCTATTAAAATGCCTCCATTGACAATCTTGTACATTTCCTTTGGTATACATGAATGTATTTCTGAAAGATATATTCTAGGGGTGAGGTGACTGGACCATAGGTTAGGGGTGTGTACAAAATTAAAATGAGTACTGCTCAATTTTCCCAAGTGGTTGTGTCAACCTAAACTCCTATCAGCAGAATTGAGTTTCCCTTACCCCTATTCTTTGCTTCTTGAGATAACCAGCTATAAATACTTTTAGTCATGTTTTTAGGTCTGAATAGTATTTGTGCCCCCCCCCTCTCTCTCTGTGTGTGTGTGTGTGTGGTCTTAGTTTACATTGCTAGTGGCTCATGTCTTTATTTTCCATTTGTGGATCTTGGATGAAGTAACTACTCAACTATTTTTCTGGCTTTTTTTGTGCTAGATTTTCTGTCATTTTCTACTAATGCATTAGACTTACTTTTCTGTTCTTCTTGTAAGTCCTTCACTAGCTACATGTTATAAGTGTCTTTCCTGTGACCCGCATTTCCATTCTCACATTGATGCCTCCTGTTGAACAGGAACTCTTAATTTTTAGATATTCAAAATTGTCAACCTTTTCATCATTTGATAATGTTTGTCACAGAGTGATAAAAATTTACATATCACCCTCTCAAAGTTTTGTTTCACCTCCCACACTTAGATCACACCCTATCTAAAATTCATTTCTTAATGGAATATAAGTTGGAATGAAGTTTTGTATTCTTGTACGGGTACTGTGGCGGTATTGTGTTCCCCAAAATATTGTGTACCTTAATAAACTTACCTGGGGTCAGAGAACAGACAAGCCACTAGTTAGGCAGTGATAGCACACGCCTTTAATCCTAGCATTCCAGAGATAGAAATCCCTCTGGATCTCTGTGAGTTCAAGGCCACATTGGAAATAGCCAAGCATGGTGACACGCCTTTAATCCCAGAAAGCCAGCCTTTAATCCCAGGGAGTGGTGGTAGAAACCAAAAAGATATATAAGGCGTGAGGACCAGAAACTAGAGGCATTTTGGCTGGTTAAGCATGTGGCTGGTTAAGCTTCAGGCTTTTGAGCAGCAATCAGCTGAGAGCCATTGGGATGAGGACACAGAAGCTTCCAGTCTGAGGAAACAGGACCAGCTGAGGAACTGGCAAGGTGAGAGATAGCTGTGGCTTGTTCTGTCTCTCTGATCTACCAGCATGGACCCCAATAACTGGCCTCGGGTTTGATTTTGTTAATAAGAACTTTTAAGATTCCTGCTACAGGGTACCATACATAAAAACAGCAGAAGCTGTTATTACCTTCCTACTTAACAGCTCTGCTGTATGAGCTCCAGGGCAAAGGCTTCCATAGAGGGTGTGCTTTTGGCAACATAATTCTAAGGAAACAAAATGCAGAGAGGCTAATGAAATGAAAAACAGACAAACAAAACAAAACAACAACAAAGAAAGTCAATACAGAAGTGAACGACCAAGCTGGTTACTAATAAAACTCACTGGGGCTCAGTCCTTAGGAAGAGGCCTCATTAAACAGAGCTCATATTGTGTCTTGAGACAAAAGGAGAAATGTTTCCCTATTGGATCTCCCACTGTCACGCTGGCTCCCAGCACTGATTGTGTATGGGTGTACATGTGTATAGTTGGTTGTCTTTTTTACTCTTTTGGCTCTTTACTCTTGGCAGGGGGAATGCCACCCAGCTTCCAAATAAATCACACAGAGGAATATTCTTATTTATGAATGTGCAGCTTTAGCTTGCCACTTTTTTCTAGCCAGCTTTTCTTAATGTATCCAGTCTGTCTTTTGCCTCTGGGCTTTTGTCTTTCTCTCTTTCTGCATACCTTTATTTATTTCTTACTCTGTAGCTTGCTGTGTGGCTGGGTGACTGGCTCCCTCTTTTCTTGCTCTTTGATCTCTCTCCTCCCAGATTTCTCCTCTATTTATTCTTTCTGCCTGCCGGCTCCTTCTATCCTTTCTCCTGCCTCACTGTTGGCCATTCAGCTCTTTATTAGACCAATCTGGTGTTTTAGACAGGCAAAGCAACATGGCTTCACAGAGTTAAACAAATGCAACACAAAAAAAAAATGCAACACATCTTAGCATCATTAAACAAATGTTCCACAGCATAAGCAAATGTAACACATCTTAAAATAACATTTCACAATGCATGTATGAGGAGGTTAGAGGATGGCTTTGAGGAGTCTGCTCTCTCTTGTCACTTTATGGGATCTGGGGGTTGAACTCAGGTCATCAGGCTCATAGGCAAGCACCTCTATCGGTTGAACCACATCACCAGCCTTGCACATGCCACTTTAACACATGGACTTATAATTACAAATAAGATTTGCTTTAGTTGTTGATGGTACTATGCTTCTGGATCTCTTGACATAGCATACTCTGGCTATGGTTCAATGCTTAGCTCTATTCCTGCCATTCTTCCACAGGTAGAAAAGTTCTTCTTTTCTGTTTCCTTCTCTAAGTTTCATTGAGATTTTATTTGTTCCAGGGACAGGACACTGTGTACACACACAGACATATAGACAGATACAGACACACACAGACACACATAGACACAGACACACAGACACAGATGCACATACAGACACACATGAACACACATAGACACACACAGACACACACACACAGACACACACACACAGACACACACACACACAGACACACAGACACACACACCCTGTAAAGGATGACAGGAAGAAGGATCCTGGCAGTCTTCATGTGCCTCCTGCTGTACTCTCCCTTCTTCAGGTCTGAATCAGAATGGAAGTCCTCTCCTGACTCTCACAGTGTGTGAATTTTCCTGGGGAGATGAGAGCAAGCATCTAGTCACCTCCAGATCAAAAGAAATTGTTCCACACAATTGCTTGCAGGAGCACAGATGATTCAAAGGCTGCTTCAAAAGTCCACCTCAAAATGGGCATTCACTCACAAAACCCACACCCCTGCTGTTCCTTATGAAACATGTCAGAGCATCTCCCATTCTCAGCAACATCATAGTATATAATCTTGGGAAGAGGGGCCTTGGGAGTCTTCAGCTTTCTGATATTTCTAAGATGTATGAGATTCCTGTACCTTGTAAGTTGCACAAACTGTTCTTTCTTCAGGAGAGAATGTTCTAGTTTGGAAGAAATGGCTACACAACAGCTCCCACCCACTTTATTCAGAGATAGGTGGTAGAGTCTCTGGAAAAGAAGCTACAGATAGACCATGAGGGCCTCATGTCTTTACAGCTCATAGAGTACTCTGCACACTCTTGGCTGTCTCATGCTTAGCTTTCTGCAGTTCGTGAATAATCCTAACTGAATGCCTCCTATTGTTGTCTTATTGTATCTACCTCAGATAAACGAGTGTTTCCAGCCTGCCCTGGCCTTGCACCAGCTTCTTCTCCCACTTTGAATTTACCATTGTTTCATAACTTCAGCTCTCTGATTCAAGAAAAGCCACTGGCTTGAATTTCTCAGAATTTTGTGCTAATAATGAAAAAGAAGAAGGCTTTTTTTGCTTTCTAAATATTCCATGCAAGCTGAATTCCAGTGAAGCTTTAGTTCTATACATTAATATCTATCATCAGTTTCAGAAAGTCTGCAGACACCATCTATTTCAATATTTCCTTTGCTTCATCTAATAAAGAATAAGCATTCTCATTATATCCCCCTTTTGAGACAGAATCTTGCTATGCAGATGAAGCTGGCCTATAACTCACTATGTTTCCTTTTCTGGCCTTGAGTTTGTAGCAATATTCTCGTCTCAGACTTTAGAGCACTCAACTTTCGAGGCACAAGCTACCACATCCACTGCTCATTTTTGTCATTTTACACTTTATACTCTTTGGTACCTTACTACTTATGTTAGTGCATTATTCTAAATAACATCTTCTGACCCTTTAGTGAACCTATTTTTATCTTTGGGAGAATTTATTAAATTCTCTTCATTTGCTATTAAACTGAACACCGGTGCTTTAATTTCATTGATTTTTGTTGTTTCCTATTTGGGGGAGTGAAATTGGCACTGTCCTCCTTTTCTTAAACAGTTAACCATTCTTGGTAAAACTTTGAAGATCATATGTTTTTCTTTTTAGACATTATAATCACAGAGGTGTAGAGTCTAGATCTGGGAATTTTATCTGGAAAAACCACTGTTAACAAACTGGTTTCTTGCTGGGTTTCTTCTGTTGGTTCTGCTCAGGTTGATGTATCTTTTGGCTCTTCCATTTCTTCTGTTTTGTGTCTGCCATTATATTTGAAACTGTATAAATTACGGGTCAAAATTAAACGTATTCTGCCAGGTGTTTCTGGTATCATCGATCTGGTATCTTTCTAACTTATATCTGGCAGGAGAATTTCTGGGTACTGGGTCATATTCATTGGGAACTCAAGTCCATAGGATCAAGTTCTCTTCTTTCAGTGATGAAGGTTTTAGTGTCATCAATCCAATACATCATGGTTATTGGGTCTTTCCTCCTAGGCAGGTCTTGGGATATATATATATATATATATATATATATATATATATATATATATATAATTTCTAACTCTGGAGAAAGTATTACTTGTCCTTTCTGCTGCCTCTTCAAGGTAGAAAATACCCTGTGGGCTAGTACAAGGGCTACACTTAGCCTTGGGGATTTTACCTTTTCTTGAGCTCTCTAAGCTCATTAGAGATCATTCCTTACCAGGATGTTAGCTCTTTCAAAAATTGTCTTTCAAAAGCTTTTGTTGGTGTTGCTACTGTTTTTTGTTCTGCAGAGTATTTCATTATCTGGACATCTTTGAGTTAGTGTGGTATCCAGAAACTAAATCAAGTCATCGTCAATTAAATATGAGTGTCTGTAATTTTTCAAATATCCTAGCAAGGTAGATATTAATAACCCTACAGGATTTCTAAAGAATGAAGCTGTTTGACTTTAAAAGTGTTCTTAGTACTAGGCGATGTCTTCCTATCTTCTCCACCATCTTGTGTACCATGCTGAGTATGTTTGGAGAATAAATGCTATGAAATGTTTGCTGGAGCTGGTGAATGATGTGCCTGCATCATATCACCTTTTAAAGCAAAGTTTTAAGTTGTATTTGATTTTAGGTAAGTAAGCAATTTGGGTGCATTTTACCCAGCATAAATTGTATGTCATGTTTTCTACAGAGACTTATGAACAGTCCGTCTATCTTATTCTTTATATGCTTCTCACATATAGAAGTTAATAATTGCTTTTATCTTGGAATTATATTACTTTGCTTTAGATAATGCTTTCAGAAGAATTTACAGCTCTTCAGTGCTACAGCCTATGAGGGAAACAGGGTGAACTACACGTATCATCTAAGAGAAAAATCAAGGTTAGTTTACTATCTCAGTTATACACAGCTGCTAATGGGCAGATTGAAAATTTGTTCCAATGACTGGAGAGACATCTCAGGGGTTAAGAGCACATGCTATTTTTGCAGAGAGCCCGAGTTTGGTTCCCAGCATCCACATTGGGCAACTCATAACCCTGTTCAACTCCTGCTCCAGGAGTATTGATGTCTTCTTCTGGACTTTGTGGGCACCGCACTCACAGGTGCACATACCTACATGCAAAAACACATACACACAATTAAAAAAAACTTAAAATGTTACAGTGATGTTTTTCTTTTTTAATAGGCATATGATTAATGTTTTTATAATAATATGTGAAGAGTACCATTTTTCCATTAACAAGCATTTAAAATTTCTGTGGGATTAACATTATCATAAGGGAGGACTACATCAGATGTTGAAGACACACATTTGCAAATTTCCACAGTGTCACTAGCCAGCCACTAGTATTTGGGCAAATGACACAGTTACACTTTGCCTGAGTACATTCACCCAGAGAACTAAGATAAAGTGCTTAATCTAAGTTTTATTATGATAACTAAGTGGAGTAATTCATATAAATCCTTCATATAGTGCATGGGAAGTAGTGAGTACTTAGTGAGGCGCTTCTGTTATCATTGCTGTTTTAGATGTGACTTATGAAGAATGATGACCTATGTGAGGCATTACTGTGGATCAGAGTTAATGTTCTTAGTTTAGAATCAAGAATAGTTCCTTTTTGTGACTTTATTTGTAACATGCCAAAGAACTGAAAATTTCTTTTGCCTTCTTTCCATGGGCAGTAATGGGAAATAGAATTTATATGAGTGCATATCTCCACAATGTTGACCAACATGTTTGCTTTCAGGGATTTTCATACAGTTTTTCTACTTAAGGCTAGGGCATTCTGGAAATTATAATTTGGAATGTCTGGTGTTGTGGGGTGTGTGTTGGGGAAGCAGAGCCTGGGCCATTAAACAATTAAGTGGGCTAGTTCATTCTACATCCCACTAAAGATTTATTTCCTTCTTTCGAGGCCATCAGCTGAGTTTTCTGCTATGCTTGGATAATGATGGAGCCACTAGCTGTTCATTCTAGTGTTCCATCCACCATAGTAGGAGTGATTCTTGTGGAAATGTGTACCTCTTAGTAGTTAAGTGTATTGAATTTGGAGAAGAGGGGAGACCCATTTTAACTCTGCAAATAGAAATTAAAGTACCAGTAAAATGGAGTAAATGCAATATATTCTGACGTTGGTGTTAATCCTGTAACCTTGGGCAATGTCAAGAATTTCAAAGTGCTGGACTGATTTTTAGCCTCGCCTATGTTGTTCGTGTCTTTAAATAGTTGTTTCCCTTTAAGTATGGCCTGGCCTGTGATCTGTGTACAAGCTATAGCAGTCAGGTGTCAGTGCATGACACTCCTGGGAGTAAACTGCAGGCAGAGCAAAGGGATGGACTCTGGTTGTGTTTCATTTACTTTTTTTTAATATGAGGCTTAGTCTTGGTCTCCTTGCTGACTTTGAAGAAGTGAATTTCCATGAGCTCTACTGTCAGAAACACTCAAAGGAAAATTAATTCTTCCAAGCTGAGTGAGTTTTGCAGTCCCAGAGAATTCTCCCAGCCAGGCATGATGACAATCCTATCACATGAGAGATGGAGGCAGGGAGATGGTGGCAATCCCAACACGTGAGAAATGGAAGCAGGATGATCAGGACTTCAGTTATCCCTAGCCATACATAGCCCGTTTGAGGTGAGGCTCAGGTACATGAAAGTCTGTATCAAACCAAACCAAAGACTGTCTTCTGTATTTCTTCCAATTAAGAAGCTTGATTTCTGCCGGGCAGTGGTGGTGCATGCCTTTAATCCCAGCACTGGGAGGAGGGGGGCAGAGGCAGGCAGATCTTTGTGAGTTACAAGGCTAGCCTGGTCTACAGAGTGAGATCCAGGAAAGGCACAAAGCTATGTAGAGAAACCCTGTCTCTAAAAACCAAAAAGAAAAAAAAAAGAAAGAAAGAAAAGAAGGTTCATTTCTTTATTTTTGAGAATGTATTTTAATTGCAACATTTCTCCCTTCCCTTTTCTCCCTCCAAATCCTCCTATATGCCCATTTCCATTCCTTTTTTTTTTTTTTTTTTCAAATTCATGGTCTCTTTTTTCATCAATTGTTATTGACGCTTATGTATACATTTTAGAATGATATGAAATAATTTTATTCTTTCCAAAGTGAAAACAGTATTAATTAAACACCTCAGTTTTCTTTAAAATCTTTGATGCTGTATGTGTTTCTTACATTCTAAGTTGTTAAATGCTTTAGTCTGTTACTAGACTCTCTTCCATTGATTTGTCTTTCTACAACTAATGGTATATTCCTCATTGGTATTGGCCTACAGCAATTCTGTTTGAACTTTGTTATAATGGTCTTGAATTTTATAGATTAATTCAAAGAAAATCTACCTAAGTTACTGTGTCTTCTTCCCACAACCCTGATTATGACTTCTCTGTTCATACAGATCAGTTTTTGTAATCTTCAGCATTTACAGATTTTCTCCCTGAAGTTTGAAGCTTCTTTTTAGATATCTTTCTTGATTCTCATAATTAAAATAACCCTATAATTGCTACTTTTTGAGTGTTTTGCCCACAGGCATGTATGTCCATCATGCATGTGTCTGATACCTGCAGAAACCAGAAGAGAGCATCAGATCTGTGGAACTGTAGTTACAGATGGTTATGAGTTGCCATGTCAGTGCTAGGAACTGAACTTTGATCCTTTGCAAGAGTGCAAAGTGCTCTTAACCAATGAGCCATATCTCTAACCCCAATTCTCATAATTTTAATACATTTATAAATGATGATAATCTTCTCAGCACTACTATAACATTATATACTAGAATTGATTCTGTATCTAGGTGCCCTGAGGATTATTTCATACATTTGGCCATTTGATCTTTTCAGGAGACTTCTTTTATATGTCAAATAACCAGGTATAATCTTTGTCCCAGACTTTTTCCTGTCTCATTACACTGAGTTAAATAGTAATGAAAATGTATTGGGAACAGTTGCCCTGTTTCTGAATTCAAAGGGGATTTGTCTAAAGTTTTGGAAGTATTATGCTTTCTATATTCTTTATCAGAAGACATTTTCTTGTTTGGTGAAGCAAAACTCTTTCACTAAGACAAGTCTATCTGGAATATTGAGTATTTGGCAAAACACTTTCTTTAGGGAACATGGTACTCTGAATATTCTCTAATGATTTTTTCTGTGTGAATTGGAATGACCTTATGTTTTCCATCGCTAGTCTATTTGTATGATGAGTTTTGAAAATTCTAATATTGAAATGGTTTTGTATTTTGGGATAAAGCCTACCTAGGACAAGATTATTTTATTTAAAATACTACTGGATTTAACAAATGAATATTTTATTTGAGATTTTTATTTCTATGTTTATAAATTAGGTTGGTTGGTAATTCCCTCTTTTGATATTATCCCTTTCTCTTCTGGGTGTCATAATCTTTCAGACTGAGTTGGAGTGTTGCCTCTCTCCTCTAATCTTTGAGATAATTTATACCACATGTAATTTTAATGTTCTTTGAATATTTGTTAGATCCCTTTCTAAAACTGTGCTTGAAATCTTCATAAGAGAGGGATTTTTCACAATCCATCTGATAGTACAAGATGTGAAGGGGTGATTTGCTGTCAGCTCAGTTTGCCTTTCTGAAATGAAATCCAATTTTCATGCATTTAAAATTTTTTCCTATCAAGGGTAGATAAATGTACAGACCTTTGTAAACTTTGGAAACTATGACTAAAGCAGGTTCTGATCAATAGAGGGTTTAGGGAATGACTTGTCTGTATATGTAAGCTGGTGTTTGATGTTGTGAAACTTTGCCCCACCCCCATAAAATTGGGTTTCTGTCATTCGACACCCATAACTCCATCACCCAGGGTACTGAGGAAGAAGGATTAAATGTGGCATATTTCATTCCTAGACTGTTAGTCAGTAACCAGAGTTGTCATCTAATGTATTTATCTCATCATATATATATATATATACATACATATACATATATATAATGAACTTACAAAAAGATATTTTATTATTTCCCTTTTACACAGAGATGTTTAAAAGAGTGAAATAGCTTGGTTAACCTACTCATTTGAGAAAGCAGTGGAGGGGGATGGCGAAGCCTTGTGTCACTGTTTCATTTCATCAAGGTTGGCATTCCCATAACATTTGCTCTTTCCCTTTAAAACAGATTTTTTCCCCTCTTAGCTCTTTATCTAGGGATTGTACCTTGTGAAATGCCACCAATCCACTTCGGCATGTCAACTGATGATGTCATTATGCAGGTCTTGTTTAGACAATCATATTGTTGAGATTTGATGGCTCCAGCTTTCCTGTTACATCTTAAAGATGGAATATAGCAGCAGGTACTCTGGTCCTCTAGCTCTTAGATCTTTCTGCCCCCCTCTTTTGTGATTTCCTCCCCTGATTCTTAGATGTAGCGGTTGCATTGAAAAATCTCTCAATTAGGGTTGGGCACACCATAATCACTCTCTGAATTTTGACTAGCTGTGAACCTCTGCACTAGTCTCCATCTGTTGCAAAAAGACATTTCTTTGATGATAGGGGAGAGCTATACTTCCCTGTGGGTATAAGGCTAATCTCAATTTCCAAGTTTTTATACTATGAGTTTCATATACTGAACACAACTCGAGTTGGACTAGCCATGTTGTAAGTGTTTGATACCCACAGGTGGCTAGGGACTACCATACTACACAGCACAGGTTGATAGTTTAAACAAGGAGTAGTTCAGTGTCTCTCCCAAAGATAGGTAGCCAGAAGCACCACAGCCTGCAGCGAAGGCTGCTAAGATGTTTACTTCCCATCTGCTTAGCTTCATGCTCTTCTTTTTCTCCAGCCCCAAGGCATCTGCCTGCCTCAACTAAGTAGAGTGAGAAATTATGAATGATAGCTCTCTCCTCACAGCCTAAGTCCTCAATAGTCAGTGCCCGTGAAGCCCACACAACAAGGGCATCATCTTTCCAGGCTGGCAGCTCTGGGATAGTGACATTTGTGATAAATGAAGCAGAATACAGGTGAAAAATGAAGTGTGGTCACAATCTAGCCATACTAAGAGTCAGTAGACTCTACTGCGGCCCTTGATAAATGCATTCTCTTTTAGATCTTTCTGTGCTCTTTGAGTATGGGGCCATCCATTATTCTTTACTTTATATATGAGGAGGGAAATAAAATGAAATGGAACTCACATGCTAATCGTAAAGGCAAATTAACTAGATACCACCCCAGTTTGTCTGCAGGAGGAAGTCCCTCTTGGAAAGGCATGCTTGTTAAAAACATCTCTTTGCAGTGAATGTGCACTTTTATATAGTTGAGAAATACAAGACCATCTTAGAAAAGTAGAAGGAGCATATACTCTCTGTTTTATTGATCACACAGAACAATTAAGACAGAACATATATTTAAATTCCCAAAAACTGTACAAAATTTAAATAATTGTTTCATTCCTATTGATGGAGAATCCAGAAAAGCAGCCATTAACTTATGAGCATATTCAACAATGCAATTGGTCCATAGTTTGTGACTGTTGGGATAAATCTGCAAACCCCCCAAAGCATCGATATTTACTCATAAAATTGATATTGATAAATGCAGTATGAGAATAAATATAATGTAATAATCCTTTCTGGACAAGGACTGGTTTTAGAAGTGCATCTGTTTCATCCTTTTGCAAAGTGGGCAAAGTACTGTGGACTTGACATTGTAGTACAGATCAGGGAGTAATCCATGGTAACCAGAAGTGAGATATAACTTGCTTCTCTTCTGGGGCACATGGTATTAATCAAGCCTTTCTTCCAGAAAGCATAAGCATGGTCAGGAATGTTCTCTCACAAAGGAGTTGCAGGCAGCAATATCAGGTGAGCCTGGTCTCAACCTCTCCTCCAGCCTAACCTCTCATCTTACATGAGAGGATGTAGACTTAAAGAAGAATTTATTCTCTCTCTCTCTCTCTCTCTCTCTCTCTCTCTCTCTCTCTCTCTCTCTCTCTCTTCTTTTTTTGGTTTTTCAAGACAGGGTTTCTCTGTGTAGTTTTGGTGCCTGTCCTGGATAGACTTGATGTTCTGTCTCCTCATTTTCCAGGAACTATGGTAAGGATGGGCTTAAGGGGTAGAATGCAGTCATGGTTTCCAAGCCCTAGGTCCTCTTGCCACTTCCTTCTACCTGTGTGTGCCTTAGTCATAGGAACAGGGTTGTGTATGACTCTGTGACTCGGATCTATTATGGTTCCAAGTCTATCCTTTGGAGACATGATACAAATTCAATAGGGTCTCGTTCACATGCTAGCCCTTGAGTTTCATCAGAATGACTTTTATGCCTCAGTATAGAGACCTCTACTATTCTCACATTTTTCTTGTGCTATGGACATTATTCTACTTTGCTAGCAATAATCCTCAGGTCACTATGGAAATGCTGTGGTACACTGGAGATTAAAATTATATTCCCAGATTGATCCAAAAAGAATATGGATTGAAGGGTCTAGAACGTTGGACACATATTCATTTGACCTTTATTATCCAATAATAAGACATTTTAAACATTTACATTTTTCTTACACAAACTAACTTTAAAATCTTTTATTAACAGAAGTAAAAAATACTTGACATAAATAGTAGGCAGCTTTGAAAGTGAACACAATGAACACAGAATAATGTTATTCACTACAAGTTAAATTCTGTCTTCCCTTCCAATGTCTCCTTTTTGAAAGGGGAGGATACAGGTGTCAGAAAATTGTTAGAAACATACCAGTATCAAATTAGACTTTATAATAATCAGAATAATGGTAAGGAAAATGCAAAAAGAATAATTCTCTCACTGCGTGATTGTGTCACTTGAAGCTGTGCCCACACAACCCTAAGAACATCACATGTGCTGCCCAGCACAGCCCTGCCTACCATCCCATAGCATTCCCAGAAGCATCCATTGGACAACATGGACCAATTGTTTCTACCACTGTATTCCCTCTTAGCTGTCAGGAGCAGCAATGACTTCTTTTCAAACTCTCATGGGTGTCTCCCTCCTGAAGCCATAACCTCTTTTCTGTAGTTCCTGGGGCCTTCTTTCTCTCCCGAGCTTTGTTTCTGTACAATGAATAAGGATGTTTCCCACATTCGGTGTGAGTCTCCAAGGATTGTCTCTGGTGTCCTTCTGAGTGATGTATTTTTCTCCTTGATGATTTCCAGGCTCTTTTCTCCCTAAAGTGATCCCCAAAACAAAATCAGGAAAACCCCAGGCCTCAAGAAAAAGAAGGGCATCAATTCTTAATAGACATAGAAGCCCACAGATACAGCTACATTTTTGTGATTGTTTGAGAGATGTAGAAGAGACTCCCTGACATGTCCCTTCCCTGAATTTGTCTTGTAAAGCCCTGCTATTTGAGACATGGTTAAGGGTACTGGGCTCTGAAATCAAGCTTCTTAGGTTTGAATAATGGCATTATTACTTCTCCACTGGGCGGTTCATGGTAAGTGTCTCCATTTACTCCTCTTTACAATAAAAATTGCACTAGTGTCCTCTTCATGTAGGGAAGTTGAAAATACATTTTATAAGAAAGGAATATAAGAAGAGAAATGGTCTGCCTAGTTTCCACTCCTGTCTGTGTAATGAAAAGCAATTTTTTTAATTACGTGCTTTGGTTTCTCTGCCTATAAAAAAATGAACAGTTAATAGTTACAACTTTAAACATTTGTGAAACAACTCTTGAGGCAAACTTGTGAGATAAATCTGGATCATTACATCAGTTTACAGACAAGGTTACTAAGATTCAAAGAGATTAAAAGGCTTACCTAAGAATTATCTAGTTTGCAAGGTATGGAATAGGTCATCCAGCTCTTCTCTCTGCCTACGAAGCTATCAGAGTAATGAGGTTCCAGGAAATCTACAATTTGACGAAGAAGGATTGGAGTGTGTATTTAAGAGGACAGTGATATCTTGGGCAGTCTTGCCCACACTTAGAGTCTCATCTGTGTCAACATGTTAATGATGTTTGAAACTGAATTTCTACTGTCATTACTTATCTCCTGAAACACAGATTTTTATTTTCAACTGCCATTTCATTTTTCACAATATTGTCCCACATATCTAAATGCATTTTAGTGTCTTCCTCAAAGTCATTTTCCTCCTTTTGTTCTGGCCTCAGGTCTATCAATTGTATCGATGCCATCTTGGTGTCCTTCTATCCACCCTTCTTCCATTTTCTCATCAAATCAACATCTTCCCTTTACAGAGATCTACAGATGGTTCCTTTGAGTCATTCCTAATCTTTTTAGAAGAAAGATATATTTTGTTTTAGTGTGTGTGTGTGTGTGTGTGTGTGTGTGTGTGTGTGTGTGTGTGTGTTTGTGTAAGGGCCAGAAGAGGGAGTCAAATCACCTGGAGCTGGAGCAACAGTAGTTGTAAGCCACTCAACATGGATACTGGGAACTGAACTCCAGTCTTCTAGAAGAGTAGCAAATGCTCTTAACCACTGAACCATTTCTTCAGCTTAGCTGTTCATTCCTAATCTTGATTTAATTCAGTAAGAGCCCCGTTACCTATTTCATGGATGATTTCACTTGCCCCTCCTCATACCCTTTCCTCTGTGTTGTAGCTGAAAGGCTTCTGTGAAGATGCACCAAGCCCCATGGAGAATGAACCTAAATACTTATCATGTTCAGCCTGCCCCATACCTCTGATTCTCACATATCCTTCAGCATCACTCATGACTTAGCTTCAACCCCAACCCTCATGTTTTAAGTTTTAGCCCTTCTGAGAAGCAGGTTCCATGACAACTTTCTCTTAATTCTCTGTGTGTTTTTTTTGGGGTGGTGGGGAGGTGCGGTAGTATATTCAAAAGGCAGTATAGTGTGATAGGTCAGAGCATGGATCATGGGTCAAATAATCTGAGTATTAACTCCAGCTTGTGTGGAACACAGTGGGAAAATTCCACAGCAATCCTATGACTAGATCTCACTGTTCTTAAGCTTAATCATGTTTTAGAAGTAGACAGGATTGTGATGTTTGGGTCCTGCAATAGGAGTTCTAATTCAGTTGGTAAAGTCAAGCTGAGAACCACTACACTATGATCCATTTGTTAAAACAAGGATAATAGTAGTGTGTACCTTCCAGGGCTGTTTGAAGATTGAGTGAACTATTATTGTGAAGGTCTTAGTACAATATCTACCACATTGTATGTAATCAGTAAAAGTGAGTTACAATTTACTTGAAAAGGAATTGCTTTATTATTAGCCTTTTTTGTTAGGAAATAGATCACACAGAGAAAAGTTGTAAGGAAAATGTGTAGCCTAAGTAATTATTATAAATCAATGCATGTGGTTTGAATGTGAATTGCCCACCCCCAACAAAAGCTTATGTGTTTGAATAATGGTCCATGGCTGGTGGCACCATCTTTGGGAGAATATTGAGCCAGTAGGAACTGGGGATTTACTGAAATGAGTGGACCTTTAGGGGCAGGCCTTATGGTTACATAACCTGGACATGCTCCCTTTGTGCTTTCTGCTTCCTCGTCTATGGAGTCTATGAGGATGAGAACAAGACAATGCCTTGTATTCTCACTGCCATGCAGCTACGCATTGCTATGCCTTCTCTGCCATGGTAGACCATATGCCTCCAATTGATGACCTAAAGATAACTCTCCTTCCTTGTGTTCCCCCTTGTCAGATATTCTGTCATGGTGGTTATCGAAGTAACTAGTATAGAAAATGAGTGAAGAGAAGTTGAGTTTGGGGGGATGGTATATACAAAAGGTGGTATAGTGTAATAGGTCAGAGCATGGATCATGGGTCAAACAATCTGGGTTGTAACTCCAGCTTGTGTGGAACACTGGGATAATTCCATAGCAATCCTAGTTTTTTTTTTGTTGTTGTTGTTGTTTGTTTAAATCTTTCTTTTAATTAAAATTTTTGTCATTTTACATACCAACCACTGTTCCCCTTCCCTCCCCTTCTCCTGCCCCACCATTTAATAATAAAAAAGACAAGAATGTGCTAAATCATTGCATAGATGCATATTTAGCTTTTGTAGACAAATCTTTTCCAGTGTGGATGTATCAATTTATACCCTACCCTGGTGCTTAAGGGTTCCCATTGCTTTATTCTCTCTACCACTTGGTACATTTGATCTATTTTTAGTCATTCTGGAACAATCCTAGTTTTCCACTGTGTTTTTCATTTTTGTTTCCCTGGTTACTAATAAGGCTAATTATATTTTTATATGTTTCCTGACCATTTCATCCTCTTTTGACCAGTGCTTGCCAAATCATTTATCTATTTTTCTATTGTCTGTAATTATCTTAAATATTGGTAGTTTAAAAACATTTAATATATGAGACCATTCTTAGTTTAAATGTAGAAAATGCCTCCAGTTTATTTGCTTATCCTTTTCACCTCCTTAATGGCATTATTTAACAATAAAAATTCTAATTCTAATAAAGTAGTATTTATAACATTTTATTCCTAAATGCTTTTAAGTTTTGTGTAAAATGCCTTTATCTACCATGAGGTATGAAGTATATTTTCCTATTTTGTATTCTAGAAGTGGTATTGATTGCACCATCTTTCTTGGATCACATATTTGTTTCTAGTAAAAGGAGACTTCTGGTTCAAATTTCTCTTCACACGGGTATCCTGTTGACCCAATATCAATTACTGGAAATTCTCCGTAGTGCAAACAAATTTAGTTTTAAGAATCTAAATGTACTTGTAAGTACAAATCTGTTTCTGGGCTCTTATTTCTGTTCGTCTCCCATGCTGTTTTAATGCTGCAGTCTTTTTAGGAATTTATCCTTTATGATTCTAGGGATTGAAGAGAGGACCTCGACTATGCCAGAAAAGCACTCTATACTGGGCTATATTCTTTTTATTTCTATTTTTAGAGAGTGTCTCATTAATTGGCTAGACTGGCCTTGGACTCCTGTGTCCTTCAGTGTACCCCTAACTCAGAATCTTCTGTCTTAGGCTCCCAAATGCTGAGAATCCAGTGTTTACCACTGATCCTCTAGGCTTTCATATTGCCCTGTTTTCTTTTGCTCTTATTCTCTTTATTGCATAATAAACATTAATTTTAAAACTTTGAGAGGTAGTCTGATGGTATATTCCTCCAAAGAGAATTTTGATTTGCTGTGTACCTAGACATTGTAGTTTTCTGGGAGAAGGTAAGTCTGGTTTCTGAGTTCTGTTTACTGGTTGGCCAAAAGGACTCACTTACCCCAAAGCCCGGGAGAAGACTATGTGGCACTTACTTCCACTCTACATAAACATTTTTGGGAGTCTCGATGTTCAGAATAAAGAGGCTTGCCAGAGTGCCTATGACCTTGGCAGACATTCTGCTGCAAGCCTTCCCTAGCCTGATGTCAGAGGTGGTCCACAGCCTTTCATACACTACTCCCATTTTGAAAATTCCCTGAGGTGAAAGGCAGCTCCAAATGTCTAAGTTTAACCTAGATTTCCTTTCCTGAATCTTGGGCCAGGGAATTTTCATGGCTTTGGCACCCACTTCTCTGATACTTTGTTAAACTAACACTTCTATCCTTTGTGCTTTCCCACTGTCCTCGGCAGGGAAATGTGAATTATTTAAGCACCCAAACCAGAATAACTCTCTTGATGACAAATGGAAAACAGAGTCTCCTAAGTTCTCTTATAAATGGATGTTGGTTTCCTGCTTGGAACTATTCTATTGAACTGTCTCGAGAGCTTAGAATGCCTCAGATATCTTTACTTTTATTTATTTAAAAAATCTAGTCTGAGAATCTCTGTGGGCAGAAGGAAATTAACCCATGTGGTGAGGATGATGGTGGCCAATACTGGTGTTAGAAATAGCTGTCACCAAATAATAGATCCCTTCTTCCTCTCCAAAGTATCATTCACTGGGAATTGCTTCCTGGGCAAACCATACCAATCTGAGCTGCATTTATCAGTGATGTAAAATACAAAAAGAAAGTATTATCTTGTCAAATTATCACTCGGAATTGTTAGTACCACAGGGTAAGAAAGGGGGCTGCCTGTAGGACCTCCTGTGACTCCCCTACAGAGTAGTCTCTGATAGGTATTTGTAGAATGTGGAAGGAAAATTTTAATTTCAAAGTGAATTTTTCTTTTTTAACTATCATTTTTTTTGAGAACCACCTGCCTGGAAATGTTAATGTACAGTTCATATATTTCTATTTATCACATCAGGGGTTTGTAACACCACATAAATGTGTACATAGGGAGGAAATAATAGGGGAGGGATGTCTTATGAGAGCTTAGAATCTAAGGTCTTATTGCATGCAGTGTTTCTGCAGCTCAGTGTTGTTCACAGTGACAGGAAATATAATGTGAGATTTATCTTTTTGGAACTTTCATGCCAGTGACATCCCTGAATACTCCATAGATGGAGAGGATGCTTGGTAGTAAAAAGCTTTTCAGTGAGAAGGTACCTCCTCCATTGTAGGAGGCATAAAGAGCTGTACTCACAAAGGCACACATTTTCAAATAAATTGTGGGCTGAGTTCAGGTTGTCTTTGCGACATTTGGAACATGTGTATTTCAGATGATGCCCAGCCAGTGGTTCATTTGCTCATTTGGCCTCAAAGTCTTCAAATCCACATTGCTATGTGGTTGGTTAGTTTAAGAGAGTGACTGGAGGTCAGAGTGATTCTGATCTACAATGAGGGTTCAAGCCCAGACATTTGGGGGATGTTCACTTTTCTAAGTACTTGTGTCTGCAAAGATTTTAGGGGCTGGAAATCTCAACAAGGTCACTCCAGGAGAGGGTAACAGTTGTTTCTCATGGAAGGTCAAGCTGACATCTCTACACTTAAGCATGAGAGCCTTCATTGTTCTGTTGGAAGAGGGTGTATCTGATTCTGTTCTTAGGGTTGTCATTAAAAAACTAGTGAGGAAGGCTGTCTCCTCTGTTTAGGTCAAGATACACGAGTTAACTTAATTCTGGGGCAAACAAAGGTCACAGTCTTGCTGGGGAAGCAGACATTGTTACAACAATTAAAAGTGCTAAAATGAAGGAAGTGTCAGGAAGAATGAAGACTGGGAGTATGTACCTCAGCTGCATCAAATTAAGAATAAATCTCCAAGGTGCGTGTTTCATGCATGGCTGATGTGAGTGCTCTCAGAATGAGAGACATTGGTGACCAAATGGCTCATTGTTACCATGCTGATAGAAGTGGTCCTATTGAAGTAAAACCTGAGTTTTTGCTTTTTATTCCCTCTACATGTAATTGAAGCTTCATGCATCTGATTGAGCTTCAGATCCTCCAGCTTCTACTTTCCCAGTGCTAAGATTATAGTCATAGACGACCATACCAGGCTTAATAGGCATTGTGTATCTTAGGCATCTACTCTATCAACTGAGCTACATACATCCCAGCCCAAATTATGAGAGCCTTTTTTTCCCCTGTGATTTCTCTTTTGTAATGGAGCTGTACTGTTCGAAAACATGAACTAATAAATGACAATGTCTTGTCACAATATCAAAAGTTTAGATAGACCAGGTAAAGGCATGATACATCAGTGTACTGATTGGATACAAGTACAGAGAAGATAATAACAAAGGACTAAGTAAATCTAGAAAAAAGAACAATTTAGGGTTTTTTTTTTAAACATTTATGGAGAGTTCCTGAGGGCTTGATTTGAGTCTTGAAGAATGGTTTGGACTTGCCTATAGTGGAATAAAGCAGGGATGGAGTGAACAGTACAGAGTAGTACCCATGTTTCCTCCACATACTTCCCAGACATCATGACTGTTTGAGTTCAAGTGTACCTTGTAATTATGCTTGGGGACTCAGTAAGGGATTGTTCATCAATCCTCACAATCAGCTTCCCATAGACAGGCTTGCCTTCCCTCCCCACTTCCTGTCTTTGGGCTATCTATTGGAAAAGTGGGGCCATCTGTTCTGACAGATGTTACCCAGAGAACACCAGTGATGCCAGCGGCATATCCTTTCTTCTCTGACCTACTTAAGTCTTTCTCAGAGTGATTTCTTCCCCTTCCTTTCATATCATGTTATGTTCCTCTTCTGTCCTCTGTTTCTCTCCAGTTGATAGTTCTTATAGGGAAGCATGTAGCCATGGGGCTGACTTCTGAATCCTCCTGCAGTCTGTATGCAATCATCTGCTTATTAAGGTTAAATGAGTTCAACTGATACCATAAAAACCTGATTAATGTGAACATATGGGTAACACTTCTGGTTAATTGAATTTTCAGGTTAACTGAGGGTTAAATGGGAGATTTAATAAAGCTGCCAAGCTCTTATCTTTAATTGTTATACAACACTTATTGTATTTTCCCTCGCCTGGGCACATTGAAGTTCAGGGCTTATCTTTCTGGATAGACTAAATTCTCAGAGGATGGATTCTGCCCAGGTACTTATTGGCAATTGAGTGTGGCCCAAGAGATCATACTTTATTGTGTGTGTGTGTGTGTGTGTGTGTGTGTGTGTGTGTGTGTGTGTGTGAATGGTGTGTCCCATAGTGAGTATGTATGCATACATAGTCATAGGTGTGAGTCTTCATTGTGTGATTGTGAGGGTACCAAGACAACCTGAAGATGTCCTTGTCTCCACATTGTTTGAAGCAGGGTCTGTCCTGCTGGTTCTGTTGGCATTAGATACTCATTTCTCTCTATAACTCATCTTGTCATAGGCTCACTGAGGTAACATGTGTTACATTCAGCTTACATGGTTTCTGGGGATCTGAACTTGGGTACTCATGCTTTTGTGGCAAGTGCCTAAGCTAATTTATCATACTTTAAACATAGCAACATGGGCTGGAGAGATAACTCAATG
Organism: Peromyscus leucopus; assembly: GCF_004664715.2. Classification (NCBI taxonomy): domain Eukaryota; kingdom Metazoa; phylum Chordata; class Mammalia; order Rodentia; family Cricetidae; genus Peromyscus; species Peromyscus leucopus. The sequence continues at coordinate 31,344,689 of NC_051086.1, read as the reverse complement.
GTTAAGAGCACTTGCTGTTCTTCCAGAAGACCTAAGTTTGAGTTCTACTACCCACATCAGATGGCTGATCACCAGCAGTAGCTCTGGGGTGATCTGATGCCTCTGACCTCCAAGGGCACCTACACACACACACACACACACACACACACACACACACACACACACACTTAATTAAAAATAATAAAAATTAATCTAAAAATGACAATAGTACACCCATTACCATTGTTGTCATTGTCATCATCATCATCATCATCATCATCATCATCACCATCATCTCATAATATACTTTATAGCCAGGCAGTGAGAATTTTATTATTGCTCCTTCTGTTTGCTAGTTCTGTGGATTGGACAAACTGCTTAATCCCCTGGTAACTGAGTTCCTGACCCATGCAGTGGGGATATGAGGATATATATGTTGCAAGCTATTATAATAATTATTTGAGCCAGTGTTTAAAAACTTCTTGAGTACTCTTCATGTGGATCCCAGTGTGGCCTCAATGGAAGACATTAGTGACCCCACTGTGGCCTCAATGGAAGACATTAGTGACCCCACTGTGCTCTGAAGGACAGCAGAATGAAGAGAATTTAGGTAACATCTTCAAGATCATGCAGCCTGTAAGTGATGGAGCCAGATTTGATTTGATACCTACACTCCTAACAAATGATATTCTAATATCAGACTTCTGCGTCTCCAAAAAGTTATGTTTTTTGATCTACCCACATATGGAATAACTCTAGCACTATACATCTAGCTTGGTAGGCTGAGATAGCATTGATTTATTTTTGTGAAGCCAAATGGACAAGGACTCTATCATGACTTCTGGTTTGTGAGAGTTCCAGTGCTAGGAGAGGACCACAGTGATTCACTCATTAATTTTCCAAATTAAGCTTATCACTTCTACACATCTCATTGGCTAAAGCCAGTCACATGGGCATATTTAACCCCAAAGGGACCATAAAAGTACATTTATAACTTGACTCAGACACAGAGAAAAACACTACTAACTACCAAACTAAGGTCCTTCAGATTATCAGGTTAAATCTGGAAACTGAGATGTGGTATTATATGGATACATGTACAAACTGGAAGAAATGTCATTCTTTATACCACTACTTTTTAACAATAGCATCAGTGTATCGAACAAGACTGTGGGGTGCTGGCTTCTGTATTCTAGGACAGTCAGCAGCTACTCCAATCTCTGTTCATTAGACACCAGCAGCATCTTTCTTCCTTAAGTACAGAAATCAGAAATATTCAAAGACATTGCCAGATGTCCTCAAGGAGACAACATCAACCCCACCCTTGAAAAATCAGTATTTTTCTCATTATCTCTTTCATACTCAAAAACTGCCAAGTTGGAGAGAAGAACATCCTGGATGTACTATGAGCCCAGTGTACTGTGAGGAACTTGTCACTGGCATCATTCCATGGGTTTCTAATGAGTACATGAACTTCATCCTTGAACCTCTGTTGAGAACTCCTTCGCTATGCTGCATTTTCAATACTGTGTCTTTTTCAAAGGGTTTCTACAGTGGCTTTATACTCTGCAAAGTTCTTCAGTGAATTTACTTCAAACTGTCAGCCCTGTGCTTTTTCAGTCTATTTATTTTTTCCTTGGTCCTCCGTGGTAGTTGGGAACAGCTGGTCATCAGGTTCTGTGTAATAACTTTTCATATATTGAAGACTGTTATTAAACTATCCCAAGCTTCTCTTTTCTGGGTAATTGTTATGCTCAGACATGTGCTAGGAATTGCACAAAGCCTGGAGTCTCCAGACTAATGGTTGTGTATTTAAGTTGAAGGAAAACAAATTTTTGGCTGAAAATATCAACTGAGAAATGAAGCTAAAATCTGAGAGCATGAGGTTCAGTTTTCAGGTTTTTTTTTTCCTGGTTGTTTATTGTAAGCTGGAAATTCTAGTTTATTACTGTGGAAAGTCAATGCCCTAATTAAGATTTTTTATAGTACTTTTTTATCTTAATTGTATTTTAATGGTGATACTATGGTGACAGCATATTGAGGCCCTATTGCCACATCTCAAGATATGACCTGACATAATTCAATTAACTGTACTAGCCTTTATGAGAGGCCATGGCTTGGAATGAGGCCTTCCCACAATAATATACTGCTTTGATAATCACTGAATAATAATAATAAAAAGCTACCATGCAATCTTTGCTTTCTGCCTGCCAAACCAGATGCTAAGGAATTTATAAGAATTATCTCTTTTAATCTCATTAATTCCAAGAAGTAGTTGCCCTTTTTATCTTGACTTTATAAGATTAGAAACTACAGATCAGAGAGGTTAAGTAACTTGCCTAATGTTACAGAACTGGCAAGTAGTAGACCTAATGTTGGCAATGAGGCTGTTTGATCTGGAGCATGAAGTCTTAACTGTAATTACACATGGGCTCTGTGAAGCAAGAGTGTATTTTTTTCCCTCAGTGTTTAGCTCCCAATGTCAGTTCTCAGAAATATTTACTGAATAGATAAGCTGTTAAATAGAAAGCAATGATATGTAAATATGAAACAGTTACACAGGTGGTGGTTCAGAACGTCAGACGAGAGCTATTTGATTGGTATGGCTGTCCGGACTCAACTGACCCTGCATCAGTGGGGCGGACACATTATTCAGGCTCCTTACCCACGTGCCTTGCTGTCTTATGATGCTCTGTTAACATGTGTGCCTGTGCCTTCAGTGGGAAAGTGAGTCTTAAGCACTTTCATCCTCCAGAGGACATCAGGTGATATCTCTGGATGTTTTTGTTTATTACACTGGATGTTGTTCCTGGCTTCCAGTGTGTAAAACCAAGAATTCTCTTATTTGCTCTTTATTGTATATGACAAAAGTTACCCAGACCCAAATTTTAAACAGGGCCAGGATAGAGTAACCCTGCTGTTTATGGGAAGGTCCTTGTGTTTAGGATCATCTCTGTATCTTAATTCCATGCACACTATTTGACACAGGTCTCACTGTCTTGAATTACCGGTGTCATTTGGAAGCAGGAGAGTGAATAGATGTACTAATAGATGATGGAGCAACTGAAGTCCAACAGACTGAGTTTCATTTTGAGAACAATCAGTCAAAGCTCAGGCACTAAAAGGGCTGCTATCAATTAAGGTAAAACTATAATGGGCCAGGGGAATTTGGAGACAGTGAATTCAGTCGTAGTCAACAGGCAGCTGGCATATGAAGAGGAATGACATATCATGTCAATATCTCTATCAAATCTGATTTCTACCTTACTTTCTCTTGTTTTATAACTCCTCCATTTTTTTGTTGCAACTGGAGTATAAAATGACTCCTGCCCCCAAGGAAGAGGACAAGACAACTGAATCAAAGAAAATAAGATGTTTATGGCTTGGTAGTCTCCAAAGACAAGGTTCAAATATAAGATGAAAAGACTGAGAAAAATAGTCAGTTATATATTTTTTTTCTCACACCTAGAGAGTACATCAAATATTATTCACCTAGAGGAGAAAAAGATAGTTGCTCCTCGATTAGCTGCAGAAAAGATGTCCCAGACTCTGCTTCTCTGGAGTTTTAGACAATATTCCTAGAGGGATGGAAGGGATTTGAGAACAGGAATGTGCTGCCTCCATCTCTGAGCAACTTCCCAATCAATTAACCTACTCCAGCACCATCACACATACTCTATACTTAGAATGGCAGAGAAATGAAAGAACAAAATGACTCTTACACCTCTGTGGTACAAACCTGGTCTTATGGTTCAATATTCCAGTCCCACAGCCAGATCTTTAGAAGACTTGAGATTGGGGACAGAATGATGCAACAGAGCTCAGCAGAACTGGATTAATGCCTCTGTTATAGCTAAAAGTGCTCACTTAGGAAGAGGAGAGGAGCCTCTGTCCAGATCCTACCCTCTTATGTCCTAGTTCCATACAATTCTCAGGAGAAGAGCAGAGACCTTTTCAATTGAGTTTCTGCAGCGTGCATAGGAAGCTCAGAATAGAAGTTTGATTAAAAAAAAAAAAACATAGTTGTGTTTCTTGTCCATGTAATCTTGGGGTCTACCATTTGTATTTTCACCACTTATCAGACAGCAATTGCAACCCAGCAGTAAGTTTGAAGCTACGTGTTCTAGTTATGGTTACTATTGCTATGATGAAACACCATGACCCAAAGCAGGTTGGGGATGAAAGGGTTTATTTGGCTGACACTTCCATGTCATTGTTCATCACTGAAGGAAGTCAGGACAGGAACTCAGACAGGGCAGGAACCTGGAGGCAGGAGCGGATGTAGAGGCCATGGTGGGGTGCTGCTTACTGGCTTGCTCCCCATGGCTTGCTCAGCCTGCCCTCTTATAGAACACAGAACTATCACCCCAGGGATGGCCCCACCCACAATGGGCAGTCCTCCCCTATCAATCACTGATTATGAAAATGCTCTAGAGGCTTGCCTACAGCCTGATCTAATGGAGGCATTTTCTTAGTCGAGGTTCCCTCCTTTTGGGTGACTCTAGATTGTGTCATGTTGACATAAAACTAGCCAGCACACTAAGTTAACATGCCTGAGTGAGTAAGATATTAAAGAAATTACTGAGAACTTCAGTTCCTGGGGGCAAGGCAGGATTCCTGCCACCATAGCTCTATTGTAAGATACAGTGTCTGAAAAGTAAAGAGATGTTTTAGTTACCTTGCTCTGCCACAGAGCCTGGCTGAGCCAACAATGGCTGAGATCTGATGTTCTCTAAGCACTGAGTGAAAATTTGTTAAAAGCTTTGCTTCAAAGGTCAGCACTAGCCATCATAAAAGACACAGGCAGGGGCTAGAGAGAGTCACATGGCCTCAGTCCCAAAGAAGTCCAAGCTTAAGACTAATTGTCTAAATGATCCATTCTCTGATAAATAAATCATTTTAAAAGTGAATTACAAGATAAAAATAGTGTCCACAGTAATCTAATTAAATGGAGACAAAGGTTGATCTTTCTAATCCAATCACCTTATCATTCAATTATTAATTATTTTTCTGCCAAGAATTTTTGCTACTTTTTATTCAGATACTTCAGAGAGCTTCCATTTGGAAGACAGACTGCTGTAAGTATTTCTGGAATCCCTGTGGGGTGATCTAATTAAAACACCATTTTTCTATCTCTAAAGCTTTTGTTTTATTTTCATGTGTATGAGATTGCATTACAGTAAGGCTGGGCCTCTGGAATTTTAGAGAAATCCCTTCAAGGACCCATGAAAGTCCCAGCGCCCACACTCAAATTTCTTGTTGCTCAGTGCTCTAATGAGACACCAGGAAACAGAAATTGATATATGGAAGTGAATTTATCCAAGACTGGCCAGGAGGAAAATGGAAAAGGACTTTTCTGACTCAAACTTCCATCTTTGGCAGAGGGATTAGGTGATGAGGACTTTTATGGGTGACACTAAAAGTCCTCATCTCTGCTCTGGCTGAAGTCTTCACTCTCAAGGTATATTGTGTGTGTGTGTGTGTGTGTGTGTGTGTGTGTGTGTGTGTGTGTGTGTGTGTGTATTTTAAAGTTAAAGTTACTCCAGATTTCCTGTGAGGTGGTGCCTATCTTCTTTTTATACAAACATACTGTCTGTCTTTCTGTGAGCCATTGATATCCACGTTGTCACCACACAATGGATTAAAAACATCTAAACGAGTGAGCCCCAATACAACATTCTTCTCTCACATTGTTTATGTCATACCTTTTGTCTGAACAACTTTGTTTTGTTTCCTGTTGTGTTAGAATTCCATTTCATGGATGAAGCCAGCTAGAGCCAGTAGATAATCCAGGATCCCTTGTGTCTACTTCAGGCTCAGTCTTAAACTCACATTACTCCATATATTTACTAGTAAAGTAAATAGACTTACCAGGCTACAGATGTTTTAAGAACGATGACAGAAACCGTCATTGTTTATTTTTCTTTTTTCTTTATGTTATCTTATTGATTTTTTTTTTTGTGAGGATAAAACTATTAAGAGAAATTGATTGTACTTCACTGAACTGGCTACAAAATATAGAGCTAGTGGTGACATGTGTTTGGTATTTACTTCCCAGAGTGTAGACTCCCAAGGTGATAGAGCTCTGTCTATACAAAACAAGCTTAGAGTCAAGCACACTGGCTTCCTGTTCTGTGAGAGGCATTACATTAGGTCATGTTTTAAGTTTCTTTCCATCTCTGATAGCTTATGATTTTTGTACATCTAGTGATTAGCTGTGAGGCTTGCATATATTATGAAATTAATGAATGTTTACTGAGTTGAATTTAGTTAATCACTATTTATTATTTGTCAAGTGTCATTGACTCGACACATCATTTAGCTTCTTGGAGATGATTGGTTTCTTTAATTATTACTCTTAGGGGATGTGGAGTGATCATATACATTTCATGGTTCTAAGAATGCCTAATGATAATAGCAATGATAATAAACACAGATTGAGTGTTTACTATGTCTCAAGAATATATTAGATATTTAAAAAGTTATTCCTTAAGGCAACTTCATGAGATGTGTACAAACATTAACCTTATAATGTTTTTATATTATAATCTTATAATATAATTAACCTTATATCTCTTACAGCTAAAGAGATTTAAATATTAATTAACTGAATATGTTCATAATAAATGACATGAGTGACATAGTTAATAGACGGTATATCTAGAAATTCAACTTTTCTCTAAACATAGCTGCCAGATACAGAAATTAAAATGCAGGATAGTGAGTTAAATTTGAACTTTATATAGATAATAGGTAATTGCTATAAGCATGTCTCATGCCTCCTGCCATCAGGCTGCATCTACTTCATGATGAGTGATAGCCTGTTTTAACCATCAGTTTGTAGATCCACCAGACAAAATTGGTTTATTTAAAGAAAGCCACATTCAAACGAGGCTCTTGTTTCCTGCAGTGCACTTGGCATTCTATTCTGTAGAACTGGAGCAATTTTAGTATTAATTGGCAAAAAGATACGAAATGAACAACTCCATATCAGGAAAAGTGGCTTACATATTATGGTGTTACACACTTTTCTTTTATCCTGTATCCTTTACATTTGAGAATTTTGTGTATTTTTTTTTTCTTTTCATGAATCTTCTTTCTGCTCCTGGGGATTTCTGTTTAAATTACAGCATGAAACAAATTGATTTTTTTCTTAAAGACTCAAGTGAAAACTGAAATTATGGACATGAATTGAGTGATGCTTTTCTTGTGGATCACTTGAGATGTGGATTTCCTTTGCTCAAGCTGGAATATCTTATCTCTGTTGCTATGACAATGGATTCTTGCTAGTGGGTGATGAAGAAACTTGATGTGTATGCTTACAATGTAGGGTCGTGTTCCAGCCTCTTTGTTACAATACAAATCTCATGGATTATAAGGGTGTTCTACTCACATCTCAGAAATATGTAGCAAGAAGTGGAAGCTTTGATTAATTGGGTGGTATATATGCTCACCACTGTTCTAATTTAATTTATTGCATCATAAAATGGGCTAATTCTAGTTCTTACCTGTAGTGGGTAGCCATTCCAGCTTGGATCTGGAAGTTCCAACCCCCATTGAGACTCTGGCAACTGTCATGCCTACGAGGCGGGGCCAAGGGAGGCGTCTGGAGACCCGAGACCTGGATGGCTCTCTCTTTGTTGCTGGATCCTAGACGGTGGAGGTTGACTGAGCAGAGCTCCAGAGAACACCGCTGGACTGCAATACACCTTCCCCAAAACCCCACAATCTACCTATTCCTTCATTTGTAAGTCACCCACTAAATAAATCTTCCTTTTCACTACGTGGAGTGGCCTTAATAATTTCACCAATATCTGGCGCCCCACAGGATTTATTAAAATGACTCATGATGGTGGCTTTTGTAGTAAGCTTAGTACCAAGCTAGTAATGCTTAATAGCTGCTAGTACATTTAAATAGTGTATCCCAGGTAGTGTAGTTCAAGGGTTAGGAAGCCATAGCTTTATTGTCCAGTTTTCCTATCAAAGAGAGAAAGAAAAGTTCTAAATGAGAAGCAAGAGTTAGACCAACGAGGGCTCTGGTATGTGTGCCTCTAATTTCTTATGGATGTGGATGTAACTAGTTGGGACATCATTATCTTTCCTGTCTTCTCTCAGTAAAATTAGCGTGTTCTTCTTCTCTTTAAAATGTTGTAAGGAATCAGCAAGGTAATGCATATAAGATGCTTTCAATGTTGGAAAATGTTAAATGTAAAAATGTGTTGCTTTCCTAAAAGCCAGCCATTTCCACATATGTTGTGACTGGTCTGAGGTTCTCTTGTATAGTGTTTCCTTCTCTTTTTTTGGATCAGAAGTTGGCCCTTACATTCCAGAGATAGAGACAACTTCCTAAGTCAGAGCATAGACAACCCTATTTATATTGTATGAGAGATATATTTGTTTTGTTAATTTTTTTTTTTTGCTACAAATTCTTTTCTTTTTCTGATATGGAACTTAGACAAACCTTTCTATGATTTAGTTTCCTTAGCTGTAAAATGGCCTGGGAAAAACAGTACTTCTTTCAGAGAATTTTTGTAACAGTTGGATAAAATAACATTAAGGCATTTAGCAGAACAACAGAAAACACTAAAAAGTGTTAAATATTAATTGCCATTAAAATTCCTTTTGCACTCCCATCTATTTCTCATAGCACCCTCTTGGGACCATGTGCAGCACTGGGTTTATATGTTCATTTTAAGTTTTTGGAATCTGTAGCTATGTTTTGAACAAGCAAGGACATCAGTAAATGGTGTTTTTCAGAGAGCTCTGCCTTCTAAATCAAGGCTTCAGAAATTAGGAACTTTCCCCCCACTATTTAATATAAACCAGAGGATTATACAAAAACTAACTATATACACTAACACTAAAAGTACATGTGAGTTAAAAAGAACTGTGCCCTTCAGCAGGTGATGAGACAAAGAAATGGGTAGATAGCTAGCAAGTTTTCTGGTTTCCTAGATTTGAGCTATACTATTGATTTTTACATTTTCAGGGTTTGAGATACTCTATATAGTTACTGTCTATATGGTTTCTCTTTGCCACAGCTTTGTGATGTGTTTGCAGTGAGCATTTATGAATATTTAGTTCAATATAGCTGATAAACACTCTTGGCTAGCAAACCAAAACCTTCTCTTTCACACTAGCAAGTTTTGTTTTCATTTTTAGTATGTATGTGTTGTGTACATGTATGGAAGTAGGAATGTTTGCATGAGTGTGGGTGTATGCGTGTGGACATGTATATGAAAACCTGATGTTGACATCACTTGTCTCCTCAATTGCTCTACATCTTTTCTTTTTTTTTTTTTTGAGACAGGGTTTCTCTGTAGTTTTGGTGCCTATCCTGGATCTTGCTCTGGACCAGACTGGCCTTGAACTCACAGAGATCTGCCTGGCTCTGCCTGGCAAGTGCTAGGATTAAAGGTGTGCGCCACCACCACCCAGCTTGCTCTACATCTTATACACAGAGGCAGAGTATCTCATTTGAACCCAGACACCACTGATTCAACTCGTCTAGCTAGCCAGCTTGCTCTAAAGTCTTCCAAGTAGAGTGCTATGGTTACAGGTAGGATAGCACATGCACCTGGCATTGACAGGGGTTCTAGGAATCCAGATTCAGATCCCCACACTTGCATGGCAAGCATTTTACCCACCAAACCATATTCCTGTCTATCCCAAGAAGTTTCTGTTTCCTTTTGAGCTTCAGGCTCCTCCTTTCTGAACTGATGGGACTATGGCAGTTCCTTTGGTTACATTATATACTCTGATGCCTCGTTGCTAGAGTGGGAACTGAACATCGGGTGCTATGGGGCAGAGACTGGGTGTCCACACTTGCCACTCTGTTCCTTCTCATATGGGGCACTCTCACTAAAAAAAATAAAATCCCTTGGAACATCCAGACCTTGTCTAAGACCCACCTGAAGTGAACAGCAGGCATCAGATGAAGGTTTAAAATATGATGCATTTTAAAATAATTGCTAATCTCCAGCATAGTTCCGTGGCCAGCACTATTCATTAAAGTCCTGCCTCTCAGCCACAGAGAGTGCAAATCAATTCCCTTTTCACAGGCTAGGTTTTAAGTCATAGTCTATTAAAAACTTGGGAGCATTCTTTCTCAGAAATCAGCTATCAGGATACAGAGGGGGCTCACTGACAGGGGCATTTGCTGTTCTTTCTGAGGACCAGAGTTTGGTTCCCAGCACCCAGGTGGGACTGCTCACAACCACCTATAGCTCTAGTTCTAGGGGATTTGACATACCCTTCTGGTCATCATGATCATCTGCATACCTGTGACATACATTCATCCTCCCCCAAGCAAATTTACCAAAAAAGAAAAAATAGCTAACAAAACCTTATTTTTCAACCACTGAAGCAAGGTTTCTTCTCATAGCATCCCAGGAACTGGTTCTTGGGACCCAATTTCTATACTATTTGAAGCCTACTCTGAAAGACTTAGATTGCTATGAACTTAAAAACAACTGACTACCCATTGTAACAAAGACATTCTGATGGGAATATAAAAATGGTACTACCACTTTGAGAACTGTTTGTCAGACTCTTACAAAATTATTGTAGCCATTAAGTGAATCATTCTACTATTAGAGATAAAAATATATGTCCATCTAAAACTTTCACATATATATATAGTTTTATTTATACTAGCCCTAGACTTGAAACAATAGAAGTGTCCATCACAGACTAGGGGGAAATTATAGCATGTCAATAAAATAGAATATTCTTTAGTAGTAAAAAGAGCCAAAGCATCAGAACACACAAGTAGTACAGGTTAACCTGAAGGGCTTTATGTGAAGTGAAAGAACTCTTAAAATTAAAAAAAAAATAGTCCATGCAGAATGATTCCACTGCAGTAAGACTCTAATCTTATTGTAGTTCAAACTAATCCATAGAGATCTGAAGGGAGGGTTATCCAGAGGATTGATTGCAGTGGCTCATGGGGAGAATCTTGGAATGACAAAAATATTCTTTCTGGGTTGGAGTGATGGCTCAGTCAAGAAAGAGCTGCATATGCATAGGGATTCAGTTTGACTCCCAGAACACACCACACACACACACACACACACACACACACACACACACACACACACACACGTTGGGCATGGTAGCATGGACTTATGATCCCAGCACTAGGGAGGTAGAGACAGGCAGATGCCTGGTGACTTGCTTGGCCAACCAGCTTGGCAAGCTCTAGGCTAATGAGAGGCCCTGCCTCACATAAAATAAGGTGGACAGCTTCTGAAGGACAAAGCCTGAGGCTATCCCCTGGCCTTCACATATATGTACATAGTATGCATATGAATCTGCACACACATACAGCTACATGAACAGACACAGACACAGACACTCTTTCACACATACACATACACAAAAGACTCTTTGTTTTAATTGAAGTGTTATTTTCAAAATATACATGTTGTTGTTTGTTTTTGCTCTTTACTCTTTTGTGGGACCCACCACCCAACTCCCAAATAAATCACACATGGAGACTTATTTTTAATTATAAATGCATGGCTTTAGCTTGGCTTGCTTTTTTTACTAGCTTTTCTTAACTTAAATTATTCCATTTATCTTTTGCTTCTGGACTTTTACCTTTTCTTATTTCTGTAATCTTACTTTCAGTCTTACTCCATAGCTGGCTGTGTAGCTGGGTGGCTGGCTCCTGGAGTCCTCCTCCTCCTCTGGCTACTTCTTTCTTTCCCCAGATTTCTCCTTCTATATATTCTCCCCACCTACCAGCCATGCCTATCCTCTCTCATGCCTTGCTATTGGCCATTCAGTTCTTTATTAGACCATCAGATGTTTTAGACAGGCACAGCAACACAGCTTCACAGAATTAAACAAATGCAACACAAACAAAAGTAATACACCTTAAAATAATAATAATATTCCTCAACATATATGTTTCAAAATGCATATAAACATGTACTTATAATGGGTTTTCTTTTTATATGCATTGCCCATTTATAAAACTGATTTTTAAAAGAATTCAAGTCTCAAAGACACCATAAGCACAGATTCGAACATTTTGACTGGGTAAGGTTAGTACTTATCACATATTTTTTATCAGATGGTTAAGAGTTTCAATAAATGGTAGGGCTATCAAGCAGAGATTTCAGCACGAGATCTGAGTAAACTGAAACCATGAACATGAAAGATAATTCATGACTTCTCACTGCACTGTGTTCCAATAAAGCAGATACAGAGGTTGCTAAATCCTTAAAGAATAAGAAACAGCCTCACAGTGTCCCAAATCCATCAGTCTTATCCTAGATAAAACATGTTATTGGTTCACAGAGTTTGCCCAAAGTTAGCTTGATGTAAAGAACATTTTGGTTTTTAGTAACTCATTTTTGTTTTTTATTAGGAAGATCCGGTGCCTTTACCACATTATTTAACTTTGGTTAATGTGGGGAATGGTACCTTGAGCAATCAATCAGTTAAACCCAAGCAAAGCAAATGACGAATGGCAGTGAACTATAGTATTGAGGAACAGTGTGGAGAATTAGGCTTAGATTCCAGGGATGGTACTTCTAAGGGGTGTTGCCTTATCTCCACAGAGGTCAGTTTACACACTTGTTAAATGGAAACAAAACACACAGTCATGAACCTTAATGAGGATTGAAAGAGATGACTATGGCTTGGGCACTGTAATTATGGCACAGAATAGAAGAGGTGATTTTCTTTGTGTTAATGTTAGGAAACAATGGGGATTTATTAATAGGAAAAATAGAGAGAGGAAGGCAGACTGTGACCGTGGTATATTCTGATTAGGGAAAAACTCATTAGGTTGCAAATATGCTAACGGTATGACATTTTCATAAAACTTTTCCCTCTTTGAAACAAAGACCTGTCCTGACTGTCTGAGAAGGAGAGACAGATTGGGAGCAAGGAACTTGGAAGGACATTTGCTTGATAATCCACTCCCTGACAGACATCTTTTGACAGGGAGATCAAAGGCTAAAAGGAAACTTGCCTGCCAAGGCTTCTGATAGATAAGGGTCTAGAGGTTCTTTGGGGATTTTGCTCTTCTCTAAATAGAAGCCTTCCATCTGTCAGAGATGGAAGTTTCCTTCTCAAGTGTGAAGATACGATCAAGATCATATTAATTACTGATAGGAAAAATCTAATTTCCTATTAAAAGTTAACTGCAAGCTGTTCTTGCTGTATTTTTAAAATCCTGACTTGTATCAATCATTCATGTTTGGAAATGTATTAATTGATGCTCCTGGTTAGCACCTTCAGTAAAAATGGCTCCTCTGATAATTTAACCAAGTAGGGAGGATTACAGCAGCTCATTCCTGTCACCTGGGGGTGGCAGGCAGAATGACTGGGAAGTCAACCTTGACTCACTGCAGTTAACATGGCACAAGTGCATATTAACTGGAAGCCATCAATCTACTGGGAAAAAGAAGCCACCACCCGGGAATTTGCAGTGATGTCAGAAGAAACTGGAGTGTAAATGGACAGCAATATGAACAGAAGGACAATGTAGTTGCCTATGATATAGCTAACTCACTAAGAACAGCTTTCTTTTTGATTTCCCAGAGTGAGGATTAAAGGCAGGTTAGGCAGGCACTCTACCACTGACCTATATCCCTCACCATTATTTATTTTTCATCTTGGAGGCAGGGTCTTGCTAAGCGTTTCAGGATGCCCTTAAGCTTGCTCTGCAGTCTAGGCAGTCCTTTAAGTTATAATACTCCTGCCTGAACCTCCTGGATATCTGAGAAGACAGGCCTGTAACTGCAAGCATAGGCCCCATTGTCTCTTCTGAAGCCATGGCACACCACTTTTGGGGAGAAAGCAGCCACAGGCATTGCATAGACAACATTGATCTTGTCACCATAAAACTTTGTTTATGTGCACTGAAATTTGAGTTTCCTATCATTTTTATGTGTTACCACTTCTTTTCAATCATTTAAACATATAAAAACCATTCATAGCTTTCAGGTAATGCAAAAATAGAAAGTTGTATTAAGCTTCCTTCTCAGGAACCTTGCTTGTTTATAGAATACTTTGTAGTACTTTATGATTCTCAGCCTTGATCCTCATATTTCAAATATGGATCCACGATGGATAATATTTATGCTCTGTCCTGAATTTAGTGCATTATTGTAGTTGTTCATATAGTTTTATAACACAACCAAAGAAAACAGCACTGTTGTTTATCCATATTATCAGAGGCAGAAACTAAAAATTCTCTGTATTAAATAACTTGACCAAGGTTACATACCTAGGATGACACAGGGATTTGTATTTGGTCTCTTGGTGGCTAGAGTCTCACATCTTTCTGAAGGTGATAGAGTGTGAACGAATGGTGTAGTGTCACCCTTAACTTCTATGGGAAGTGCCATTCACACCCTTTAGTTAGCAGACTCATGGATCTGTCACCCTTCACCAATGACTGCTGGCCATTTGCCCTTCCCAGTTGAATTTCCAGTGACACTCAGCAAGTTGCTCAAAAAACTTTCTGTTTGACTGCAACATCAAGGGACTATTTTCCAAGGGTCTTTGGGGTCTCACTATCAGTCTTTAAGGGAAGTCAAGGCAGGAACCTAAGACAGGAACCTGAAGCAGAAACCACAAAGGAACACTGATTGCTTGTTCAGTAGAGCTCATACTCAGTTAGCTTCCTTACAGAGCCCTGGACCAGGAAATAGTGTTACCCACAGTGAACTGAGCCCTCCTACATCAATCAACAATCAAGACAATGTCTCCCACACATGTCTACATGCTAATCTGAACTGAGTAAGTTCATCTTTTAAGACTCTTTTCCCAGGTGGGTCTAGGCTTTGTCAAGTTGGCAATTAAAGTTAATGAGGAGAGGTGATACTAAATATCACTGTCTTTGTACTTGGTGCACCCTTGAACAAAATCTATCTACTAAAGCAAGGAAAGAATATTTAAATGAATGTCAGGAGACCTGTTATCCTCTCCTCTTTCTGTCAGTCTGTATGTTTCTCTGCGCAAGTTGCTTGATATTTATAGGGGTTAACACAGAATGTATTGATGGAGTTTGTGAGTTGGTATGTAGACAAGTATTTCCCAAATGTCTATAATCACAAAAAAAAAAAAACTCCTGATAAGGTTAGTCCATTGCCCTCTACTTGAAGAAACATCTGCCTTATGTACTGGGCATTATAAAAATAAGACTTTATACTCTCATGAAATATAATGCAATCATAATATGGCATGAATGCACTTGAAATAGTAACTATGAAGAGAAAACTATAAGATATAAAATAATAACAGTCTTAATATGATACAGTACACACAAACAAAAAATAAGGAAAGTAATGGAGGGTGGAGTAATCAGGAGAGCATATTTTTATCTAGATAGCAATGTTTAGTCCTTGTAAGGTGAAATTTTTCAGTAAAATGAAGAGAAAGTAAAATGCATTTCTGAAAAAAGCTATTAGAAAAATTTTGAAATGCATTTAGCCTGGAGAGTGACAGGTGATGTAGCTTATGGCCTAGTATTGAACAATGCAGATAATGGTTTTACATAACATACTTTATTAGAGTTAAGTATGCTCCCTGAGCCTATTGCATGGAGGATCAGCAACAAAATAGCATCACTTATCCTACTAGGCATATTACCAGAATTTTTTCCATGCAATTCTTTCAATAACTGGATTCCTTTGAGCTTGCTAGGTTGTAAAGGACAGACATTGAAAAGATAATCACATTTGAAGAATCCATGGGTGGGTTGACTTGTGTCCAGCTGCACCAAATTGCTCAGCCAATGTCTTAGGATTCTGTCTTCATCATATCTCAAGCAAAACTTCTCTTGTAGTAAGTAAGATGATCCTCTGCAAACCCAGGCTTATTCCTACATATAGGTTGAATAACTGTTCTTCAAAGGCAACCAGTGAGAAAGGTTCCAGACAGGATTATTTTTGATCCAACTTAAACTGTATGGTAACCCCTGAGACAATCACCAAGGCCAGTGATATTGGGTACACTAGTTGGCCAGGCCTATGTCAAAGCTACCCATGTGAATGTGAACATTCTGGCTGGCCCATTTGTATTATCCTGCACACATTGTTCATTGGAAGGAGAGACACCATTATTAGCACAAATAACAAAAGAAAATTTTTGGTAGGGAAAATAGATTAATGCCATGGCTTCGATGTTAGTAAATTATTATCAGCTCCATCTTTCAGAGAAGAAACTGAGTCTTGAAGAGGTTAGAGATCCTAGTCAAGATCAGAGAGGTAGAGAAGTAATTGACTCAGATTCTCAGTCTCAGTCTGCAGAAATTGCTGTGACCGCTAGGCTTTTTCATGGCTCTTACTTCTCTTTAATGTTTATTTCTCTGCAGTGTGTACTACTCAGGACTGTGGCATCCTATTCATATTTTTTGTGGAACCCATGGCATGTTTCAATAAGTAGTAGATGTGAATCTTTAATTCCACCCACTTTTCTATCTAAATGTTTTTCCTGTGTTTGGGCAATTGGCTAACTATAGATCTCAGGTCTCACTGGAGAAGCTCAAGATGTCTGGAAGTTAATTTTGCACTCTGACTGTAGCTGAGGCACAAGCATATGAGCTAGGTTCCAGTCTACATTCACACAGATTCATAATGAAGGGTGAAGAGCTTCTGAGAGTCCTGTCATGCAGCACAGGGGGTACTTATACCAACGTTATATTCTTAGAGTTCCAGGGACAATTGGTAGTCATGGACTCACTGTCTGGCCTGACTATATATAACAAGAAGTGGGTATTTCGTGTTTGGATGATGCTCCTGATGAAGTCATAACTGACTCTGTTACCCTGATCATTTGGCAACACCCCAACATCTTTCTAACAAATGATTTTCTGCTTAAATTGACTGGAGTTGCTTGAAACTGAGAACCTCATCTAACATAGAACAGAGAGAATGATTGGTTGTCTATTCTTATGGTGATATTTTATTTGTGCTGAAATGTGATTTTATTTGTATGTTAATAAATAAAGTTGCCTGGGGGTCAGAGCTAATAGCAAGCCATTTAGCAGAAGTCTGGCAGTGGTAGCACATGCCCTTAATCTCCATCACATAACAGACAGATCTCTATGTTTTCAAGGACACAGCCAGCATGGAGACACAAGCCTTTAATCCCAATACCAACCATAGAGACCTGAAGGTCTGTATAGACAGGCATTGATGAGGGGTCATGTGGTTGGGTTTACAACCAATGAGAAGGCAGAACAGAAAGTCAATAAAAAGACAGACACACAGGAAGTAGGTCTCTTTCTGAGGGGAAGGACGGCAGCGACAGTGAGTGGTAAGAAGGTGGTCTTAGCTCTTGGCTACTGTTCTCTGACCTCTGGGCTTTTAACTCTGCATTTGGCTCTGTGTTTCTTATTTAATAAAACTGTTCAGAATTACATCTACATATTCTTTCCTATGATGCTAAAGAGATTGAACCTTTGTGAACAAGATTGACAGTGTGTGTGGTCTTCACAGCTCCTCCTGCCTCTCCTTTCTCCCTTTCTGCTCTCCCATTTTCTAGAGACCTTCACTATCTGAGGATGATGTTTGGAGCAGTCAGAGTTGCTGCAGCGATCATCCCACTGAGTCTCTCATTGCTGCTGAGATCAGGCACGCTGTTGATTTCTATTCCTGGTTTCCCTTCCTTCTGGGAATCCCTGTGTTCCTCTGTACTCACGACTCTTTCATTCTGCCTGAAGTATTTTCCAAAACTTGCAATTAAGAATCACTTTGATTCTGACTTCCTCAAGTTCAAACACAAATGCAAAGCACAGCAAGAACAGACCTGGCCTTGAACCCATTCATGAACTCAACCCAAAGCTCATTATGAAGGATGTGACTTGCATCAGTGGCTGGCTTTCCCTCTAGGGAGTTAGAATGGATGCCCTTTTAGACAGAGGTTCACTCCCAATAACATATAGGAGCATTAAGTCCAAGCCTCCAAGAGATTTGAGCCCAAACAACTTTGTAAGGGACTTGACCTGAAATGGCATATTTATTTGCTGTTTGCTGGAGTAAAACTGCTTACTTTGGGGAGATGCTCCAGACAATATAAGCTAGTAGAAGAGGCAAGGAAGAGCTATATTAGGAGAGATTTCAGGAGGTACATCTGTGTTTCAACTTCCCTACTGAGAATATCCCCCTTTGGTTTGGGCATTCTGAAAGTCAGACTTAACTGAGCCATGTCAACTCAATTTGAATTTTTTTTTAAGAAAAAGATTAAACGTTCTCCCTGAGGTATTTAAAGAAATTATTCTTTGAGGATACAGATTGCTATCTCTGCTCCCACATTAGCATTTCAATATAATACTTGTTTCTTTCCCCCACTTCACTTTTCTGTTTTCCATGAACAAAAGTGGGTGAGGACTGTGCAGAAAAGCAAAAATTTGAACAGTAACTTTCACTATTGAATGGAGAAAGTATTGTGTAGTTCATGCAAATGAAGATTCCAAATTGTACCCAGACACCTGGCTTCTTCTTTCTAATGTTAACAGTAGAATCAAGATATCTGTAGCCTTATGATCAACAGAAGGTTATAAGTTTTCAAGCCAGCTATCTGAAATATGAACATTAAGGAACAGTCACTAGGCTGGAGTAATGGCTCAGTCGTTAAAAGCACTGGATACTCTTTCAGAAGACTCAGGTTCCATTTCCAGTACCAACATGGCATCTCACAAACACCTGTAACTCCAGTTCCAGGGAATCTGAGGTCCTCTTCTGGTATCCACAGGCACCAGGCATGTGTACTGTGTACAGATATGCAGACAGGCAGGCATGCATGTACACACACACACATACACACATGTATAATAAAAATAATTTTTTAAAAAAGAAACATTTTTACTGATTATCCATCAAGAATTAGGCACAATACTAGACACTGGGATTAAAAAGAAGAAGAAATTTCATCTCTGACTTAAAGGAACTCTTAGGTCAAAAGAGAAGAATAGATCTGAACTTGATTTAAAAGCAATTCTATTAGCTTCCATTTATTCAGCATTCATCTTATGAAAAGACCATATATCACCTCATTTAATCCTATCTAGTATCCTGGCATAAGTTTTACCATTGTGTTCATCTTCTGTCTAAGGAAGCCGAGGCTTCCAAAAGGTAAGTCTCTTCTCCCATGTCAAACAATAGTTTAGGTGGGTCTGGTTTCTGTCTATTAAATTATTGTTAAATGTAAAAAAAAAAGATTTAGTTCTATAGACTTAAAAGGGAAGGAGGGTTGCAAGCTGGAGAGATGGCTCAGCAGTTAAGAGCACTTGTTCTTTCAGAGGACCCTGGTTCAGTTCCCAGCATTGACTGCAGTTCAAGGAGATCTCATATACTATTCTGACCTCTGTGGGCATCAGGAAAATATGTAGTGTACACACATATATGTAGACAAGACACTCATATACACAAAATAATTATTTTTTAAAAAATTATTCTTCTCTCATATATTATACCCCGACCACAGTTTACCCTCCCTTTACTCTTCCCAGTTCCTCCCACGTACCCACCTCCCCTCTCCCCAACATCAAGTTCTACTCCATTTTCCTTCAGAAAAGAGCAGGGCTCCCAGGGATATCAACCAAACACAGCATAATAAGTCACAATAAGACTAGGCACAAACCTGTATATCAAGGCTGGACAAGGCAACTCAATAGGAAGAAAAGGGTCCAAGAGTAGTCAAGAGAGTCAGAGACACCCTCCATTCCCACTGTTCGGAGTCCCACAAGAAGACCAAGCTATACAACCATAACATATATACAGAGGATCTTGCTGAGACCCACACAGGCTCTGTGATTGCATAAAATAATTCATAAATGTATCCTTTAGAGGGTTGCTGCTGTCTGGGGATTCATTTTTGTAGAGAAGAATTGGGTAAGAGTGTAAAAAGCTTGTAGAAATTGGCATCATACAAAATGCAAAGGAATAAAGTATAAGGCTCCAATGACAATGATTACATCTGTTTAGAAAAATGAAATCTGATCTCTTGAGTGGTAGATACTGTGGGATGTTTTTCTGTATGCTGTGAATATGTGTTGCTCTGATTGGTTGATAAATAAAGCTGCATTGGCCTAAGGCAAGACAGCTTAGAGGCAGGCAGGAAATCCAAGTAAATATATGGAGAAAAGAAAGGAGAGAGAGGAGAGATGTCAGCAGTCACCAAAGGAACAGCAATATGCCAGCAGACCAGTCATGGCCTGCAGGTAACTTATAGATTAATAGAAATGGGTTAAGTTATAAGAGCTACCTAGCAAGAAGTCTGCCATAGGTCATACAATTGGTAATTAATATAAGCCTCTGAATGATTATTATGTAGGCACATTCAGGACTGGATAAATGTGGGACTGAGGGGCCAGGAGAGACCAGAGAAACACCTGGCTACACTTGGTGCCCAATGAGGGGCATTGATCCACATAGACATAAGAAAGCTTAAAGATTCCTAATGCACAGAAACAGAACCACACTGGGCTTCATAGTCTCATAGTTTCATGCCAGCAGTAGCACATAGACTCATCTCCCAACAACTGCCTGCAAGATTGAGCTGGCCACCAGCTGCCAGGAGCTAAGTGGCATGTCAGATTCCCACCTTGGTACATATAGGTGTCTCCAAACTGCACAAAATGCTGCATGGTGGATTTAGCTTTTGCTAGTACAGGAAAAAAAAAAGTGGTATATGCTGCTTGATGGAGGCATGGACCTACTGTCTTCTAGAGTCTGGTGGTGAGCATGACTCCCCAGAGCTTACAATAAAGGTACCTCTACCATGTTAAGAAGCTGAGGTGGAGAGAGTCAGCAGCCAAGGCTGTTGCAGTTTAGCAGTTTAAAATCTCTCCTGGTCAGAGAAGGATTCTGTATTCACAATGAAACTGATTCAGATGGAATAAATTCTGAACAGTTTACAATGTGTGTAAAAAGGTATGTAGGCCTGAGAGAGAGAATAGAAAAGTTATAGATAGTCATAAAAATAAAATCTTAAAAATAAAATAATATATAAAAATATGATAAGCCAATTAGAGATAGAAATCACACAGAGAGTCAGGATTATATTGTTTTGGGAAATTTTAACTGCAGAGAGATATTTGATTGTAGAGGCTACCAAGTTAAACCAATATGTATGTTTTATCTTGACTTTAAAATTTAGGTCTAAGGATATGTTGCCTTGGAAAAGAGGTTCTGCCTTTATTTCCGCAGAAGATGAGAACCTGTCGATTGCTTCCAAGCTAATGTGGTTTGATCATTCAGACCCCCTGAAAGTTCTTCAATTACATTGTAGCCCAGATGATCCAACATTGATAATCACCTTCAAAGCAACTGACCGAGACAGGTGGAAATATTTCTTTGGATAGAGATAAGTGTCTAACGCCACCAAAAGCTAGACAATCAGATTATAAAAGGTTCACTACTTTTGCTTGTATTTCCTGGTGGTGATGACAACATTCTACAATGCATTTATTGAAGCTGGGATCATGGAAGAGCAAATGGGCAGACCCAGAACAGGCAATGTTCATTCCTGTCCCATTCATGGTGAAGTAACCAATGGCAGTAACAAGTAAGTCATTCCAAGACCAAACCAAAAACAAAGCACCTTTTTTGTATCTTCATTCCTGAACATGGTCACTCTTAAATGTGACACCATGACTCTCATTTGGACTGAGTCTTTGGGTAGAGAGCCACTCTGTCATCCTGAGGGCCAGGGTGTCATCCTATTCCTCCTCAGTGAGATAGTGGATTTCTGATTCAACAGGAGGGACTTTCAAAAGTCACCTGAAGGGTTTTGCATCTGAGAAAGCCATCACAAAAATCCATCTCTCCTATTTCAAAACTCAAAGCAATTTTTGTCTTTGTATAAGATCCCACTGATACACCCCTGAGAATCGGGAATAATACTATGCTTGATTGATTGTTTACACAGCACTCCCAACTACCATTCCAAACAGTTGCTCTATGAGAAAAAATGAGATGAATATTTGTAGATATATTGTCACTTAAACATGTAAATATTCATCGCCGTTATCTACAAGTAAAATTGCAATAGTAAGACGTCCATTTGCGCCTGCAGGAATGATCAAGAACTTGGACATTTTTGGTCAGTTCTCCTTTTTCCCTCTATTTGATGGAAAGTCATGATGTGGTACTATGGTCGTTTGAATGAGAATGCCCACTATGGGCTCAGTTATTTAAATACTTAAGCTCTAGTTGGTAGGGATGTTTGGGGAGTTTTAGGAGGTCCAGCCTTGTCGGTGGAAGCACATCCCTGGGAGTGAACTTTGGGAATTTGTAGTCTTATGCTACCTCCAGTTCACTTTCTCTACTCCATGATGCTGGCTGAAGATGGAAGTTCTGAGCTTCCAGCTCCAGCCACCATGCCTGCCTGCTGCCATGCCTTTCCATCATGATGGCCTCTTATCTCCCTGAAACTGTAAGCCCCAATGCACTCCTTCCATGTGTTGCTTTTGTTGATGGTGATTTATCACAACATAAAAGTAATTAATACAGCTTACATTATCCAAACAGTATTTGGAGACTAGGGTTTTTGACAAGGAGATGGTAGAATTCCTGATAAGGGTGATTGTGATGATTTCTTCATTTGAGTCAACTTTGTAGTTTGTTCAGAAAGATCCCTAGGTTATCCTTTAACCAGTGTAAATATGTTGTACCACCCTTTCTTCAGCATCAGGGAGGAAGGCTCCTTTATTTGGGATGGAGGGAAAAAAACTTGACCTTGGACATGCTATTTTGATTAATGTTATATGATTTACTGGAAGAAAAAAAGAGTTCAAATTACAAAAAAATAGATTTATTTGAGAAAAAGATGCATTTTTGTGGAATTTCTTTGAGACAGGGTCTCAGTATGTAGACTTGGCTGGCCTGAACCTGCTGTATAGACCAGACTGGCCTCAACTCACAGAGATCCACTTGACTTTGCTTCCCTAGTTCTGGGATTAAAAATGTGTGCTACCATTCCTGGCTCTGCAGCCATTCATTTGCTGAGACATTTCCTGATAATGTTTTGGATGGACACCTAGGGTCTTTTCACTTGATAAAAAGACAGGGCAGATGCCTGCACATTTCATGGAATTCATCTGGACCATGGCACCATCACAGGGTGAATAGAAAATCATGTAAAACAGGCCTCAAAGACTACACTGGGTCCCTTTTCATTTGGCAAAGTGAATGCATTGTTAGCTGCCTTGGATACAAATTTCCCCAAGGTACATGGACTACCTTGTACTTGGATGAAGACATATGCTCAGGACTTGTTTAGAGAATTCCCTTAGCACCCAACAAAAGAAATCATAAATGAATGAATGCCTTTTGCACCTCCACTCTCTAGTCACTCCTCATCTTTGGAAGGCTGTCCTGGAAAAGAAAAAAAATACCTAGACTATATTGAATTTTAATAGAATATTTCAACCAATCAACCGTCAAGCAAAATAGCAGCCAGTCAATTAATTAAGGGAGAAACCAAGCACATATTCATCAAAGCCACTATTTTGCTTCCTAATTAGTACTCATAATCACTGTGCTGGGTGTTTTTTCCTCCAAATTCATCAAGGTCTGATTTAATTGTCACAAAAAAGCCTGAATAGAAAATTAACATTGTGAGGCATTCCAGACACATGGGTTCAGAGCAGAAATGATGAGGCACGCCTTCCTTCTCAGGTGAGGGCAATCGAAGTTTCTGATCAGTTTGGGATAATTTGTGTATGGACTCCTGTGGTCTGCATTTCATTGTCATAAATTGGAGTGGTCATTGGGGGATGCCCCATGTTTTCTTTTGTAATCACTGCATGGATCAGCTCTTTCCAATCATAGCTGTAGCATGTTGGCTAATGTTTGCTAGCTTGTATTGCTTGGGTTTTTTAAAAGCTGCTTCTTTGGTTGAATGACGTTGCCCCAATTCACATAGATATGTTTGTATGTTTGAATGACTGATGGGGAAATGTAAATTTGTCATTGTATATGAAAGAGTTCCTTTGGCTTCTTTTTTTCTCTCTCTCTTTCTTTCTTTCTTCTCTCTTTCTTTCTTTCTTTCTTTCTTTCTTTCTTTCTTTCTTTCTTTCTTTCTTTCTTTCTTTCTTTCTTTCTTTCTCTCTCTCTCTCTTTCTTTCTTTCCTTCTTTTCCATTCCCTTTTCTTCCTCCCTCCCTCCCTCCCTCCCTCCTTCCCTCCCTCCCTTCCTTCCTTTCTTGTGTGTATGAAAAACCTTAAGAAATCATGAATGCTGTCTTTCTAATATCCTCTTCCATCACAATCTCTTCTTGCCTGAGGCACTGACTGGCCTGAGTCCTGAGTGCCAAGATGCCCACCCTAGGTAGGGAACAGAGACTTGCCCCTGGTTCCTCTCCCTCCACTCCTGCTGCCTCTTTCTCCACAACCCATTCTTTATTCTGAAGCCAAGGTGATGCCTCACAACCTAAGTATGGTCACGTCTTCTCCTTTGCTTATATCCTCTGTGGCTCCCTAATATTTAAGAAAATTCCCAAAGCCTTATGGCTACAAGTCCATAAATGATTCT
This sequence comes from Peromyscus leucopus, assembly GCF_004664715.2. Taxonomy (NCBI): domain Eukaryota; kingdom Metazoa; phylum Chordata; class Mammalia; order Rodentia; family Cricetidae; genus Peromyscus; species Peromyscus leucopus. The sequence continues at coordinate 31,320,210 of NC_051086.1, read as the reverse complement.
TTCTTTGCCTGTCTCTGCCTCTCTGTTCTCCCTGAGTATGAGTTACTTATACTGTTGCCCTGACTTCCATCCCTCACCAAAAATGTACACACACACACACACACACACACACACACACACACACACACACACACACACAATGTTGAGCTTTAGCCGTGAGAAGATGGGAGGAATGAACAAAAAGGATCTGCAGAGTGCTTTGCTCTGTCACTTAAGCTCTTCCCAAATCTGTACTTCCTCAATCTTAGTTACACAGAATTATATTATTTTAGCTTCTTTCAGCTTCTTGAGTACAGGGAATGTGTTTCCACACCACTGCTGAAATCTGGAAGCTGGAATAGTAGCAAACCTTGTATGCATAGCATGCCCCCCCCATATATATTTGTAGAAAGCTTCGTGGCTAAACTGAACACAGGATGAGAGTAATGACAATGACTACTACTACTAATAAAATGGGATAGTTATTCCAATATGTTATAATAAAAGCTATATGATATGTTCTCTCCCCGCCAATCTGTCTTATGGTTCTGTACATTTCTTACATCTGGTAGTGTGAGATTCTATAGTGGTTATCTGATATGAGCTGACTGGCATAGAGTTAGGCTACAGCTCTTTTGTTGGCAGCATCATTATTTGGGCTGGGCTTTGAACTGTAATTGTCATACTATACCAATTGATCTGATAACCAAGCTGGTTGAGTGGCTGAGAGGTACCGTGTAGTGTGTGGATGTATGGCAAAACAGGACAAGTCTAGGTCCAGTTGGGAAGAAGTGTACTGGCATAGGCTTTTGTCACACTCTTCAAGATATATATATATTACTTGAAGCTCACCAATTATTTCTAGAATTTTCTGTGTAATTTTTCAGGCACCTGTTGAATGACATGTGTGTGTAGGACCTAATTTGAGCTGACTTTAGGAAAACAAAAACATCCAAAGCCCATTCCAGAGATTCAGATTCAGGTCTGCCTGGATCAAGAAAGAAAGTAGTCAGGCTATGCCTCAGTCTTTCATCTCGGTTTTGCTTTACTTTGACTTAACTTTCTCCTGTTGCACACAGTTCTTTCCATTAATCCAGGGACAGTAATGCTGACATTATAAATTTCAAGCTCATCATATTTGTAATCCAATAAAAGAGGGAGTCTCTCTCTCTCTCTCTCTCTCTCTCTCTCTCTCTCTCTCTCTCTCTCTCCCTCTCTCTCTTTCCATATCAAATAACAAGTGGAGTAGGAATTGCAATTATGTTGGTTAGTTTTAACTGTTGGCTTTATACAATATAGAACTGCCTGGGAACATAGTCTCAGTTGAACAATTATCTATGTCAGTTAGGCTGGGGACTCATCAGTGGGAGAAGATTATCTTCCTTGTTGATTGATTTGGGAGAACGCAGTCTACTGTGGGCAACACCATTCCCTAGGTTGGACCCTGAGCTGTATAAGAGTGAAGAAAGCTAGCGAAAAGCATGCCAAAATCCATGTGTTTATCCTCTCTGTTCTTGAATGCAGGTATGATTTAAGCTCCTGCTTTGATTTCTCTATAATAATGGACTGTAACCTGGATTGTGAGCCAAATAAACCCTTCTCCTAAGTTACTTGTTAGGGCATTTTACCACAACAGAAATGAGACTAGGAAAATAGCTAACAGTTTTTTTTAATACATCAACAAATTTAATTAGGCACACAGGGAAATGTAGCACATTTAATAATAGACAAATATACAATATATAAAATATAATGCCAAATATAAAAAAGAATTAGACAATGAAACCCTCAACAGTTTGATAGACTATGTGAAGACTTCTTTTGTGGTCTGGCTTTAGACTCTTTCCTGCACTAGGTTATGCAATTTTAAGAGGAATTTCCTGTAATTATATCTACTTTGAAAATTAAGATTTAATGATATTTTATAAGTGATATAAGTGATACAAGTTTACTCTGCTAACAAGAAGCAGAGCCAGGTGTAAAAATCAATCAGTAAAGAACAATTTTTCATGAATTCCTCCCTGGGTCGGGATAAGTACTATAGAGGGGCAAGCGCTTGTCACCTGTGCACCCCATAAGGCCAGACAATAATAAGCCCTATAGACCATCACACATCTCATTCGCAGACAAGGAGATGGATCTTGGAAAAGGTATGTATGTGCTTTCTAAAGTGAAGACCTGAGATATTACAATTAAGAAGTAATACAGGGCACCAAGTGATTTCTCCCTGGGCCCCAGCTGCCCTGCAAGAGAGAATATTTTATTTCCAAAGGGAGGAAGGAGAATGCTCCCAGCCTCCAAACCCAGCACAAAGCTCTAGGTCCATCAGCAGAGTGTGCCGGTCTGAATTAACCGTGAAGGGTCTCCAATATACAATTTGAAGAGGCTATTTCCCAGGTCCTACCCTGATGTGTCTGTAAAAAGCATTAATGATTGCCTCTTGCTTCCATGGTGACAAGGGGAGTGGGCTGGCCATCTAGTGCTCACCAGAGAGTGGATATTGTCTACTCAGTAGCTGCTGTTATCACTGACTCCTTTAGATGGGCCCCTGCTTCCTTGAATCAAATTAAGCTGAATTTCCATAGAAAAGAAGAAACCTTCCAGAGCTTGGCAGAAGTCCTCTTTGAAGTTAGTCACTGATGCAATCTGCTGCATGAATGAGAACTTCCCTTTGATGCATTTAGGGGTTGACAAAGACAGGGATACACCTTTTGTTTCCCCATCTCTCCTTTCCATCATTCCCTTCCCCTCACTTGCATTTATTTTATTTGCAGCTGAGGGAACCCTTGTTGGTGTATGTTAAACTCATGCAGGAAGGTTCTAGAATCCTTTCTCTCCCTCTTTTTAAAAATTTTGTTGGGGTCTAGGGATCCTGAGGGGGCAGACGTTTCTCCATAGTTGAGTTCCACTTGAGTCCCACAAACTTCCTAGCTACAGAGCCCTATTCTGACTTCCCTTCTGGGCTCTGAGTACCCAATCCTGGAAGGAACATGACCATGTGCGTCTGCAGTAAGGTGATCAATGAGTGCCTTGGGTGAAAAATCCAGATCTAATTTGTAATATGGTGCAGCCTTTGCTGTCTTGTTCTTTTCCTCTGAGCCTCTGAGATTTGTCTGTGTCCATTTTATCTGACCCCCTTTAGCACAAAGGCGATGGTAGGGTAGTGTCAAGGTGCAATACATATGAAGGACGAGTTTGTAAACTGTATATGTCAGACTGGCCTTAGGAAATTTATGGCTTGTCATACTCTTCTTGGTTTGAGTCAAGGAAAAGTTTCCAAAAGACAAAGTTTGTAAATATTGTGTTTTACAGTCTGCGTTCCATCCTGTTCTTTTGTGAACCTCTGTTATATTGTCACACTGTGGTTTGAAAGTGTCCCCTTAACTCTGAGGGTGATGACATTAAAAGGTGGAGTCTCTCTCTCTCTCTCTCTCTCTCTCTCTCTCTCTCTCTCTCTCTCTCTCTGTGTGTGTGTGTGTGTGTGTTTGTGTGTGTGTTTGTATGATTAAACTCTAAGGACTATGCTCTCATGAGTAGGGTTGATATTTTCATTAAAAAAGAAAATTTCAGAGAGCCACCTGGTTCTTCTGTGCCTTTTGCCTTATGACAATATATTTTGCTGGGCGGTGGTGGCGCATACCTTTAATCCCAGCACTCGGGAGCAGAGGCAGGCGGATCTCTGTGAGTTCGAGGCCAGCCTGGGCTACAAAGCGAGTTCCATGAAAGGGGCAAAGCTACACAGAGAAACCCTGTCTTGAAAAAAAAAAAATGTTTATCCCTGTTCCCTCTGAAGGTTGTAGTGACAAGGTTCCATTTTGCAAAGAAAGAATATCTCTTACCAGATGACATGCATTTCTGGCCTTTCATGAGAGGACCACTGAACAGTGCCATCCATGCAGAAAAGGTCTTGGTAGACCCTAAATCTGCTAGCATCCTGCCTATACACCTCTTGGTCTCCAGAACAATGACATTTTTACTCTCTCTAACTCACCTACTCTTAGTTGTTTAGTTATAGCAGCACAAATAGACCAAGGCATGTTATATTCTTCCAGATACAACTTCCAAGGAGAACACTTAAAACGTCACTTACTTCAACAGCAATAATGGTTACATCATTTTGAAATAAGACTGTGTTAAGCTATAAAGTATGAACATTTGAGATTCACTTCCTTTCCTCATTTAGAATCAATTCCTTGTGAAAATAACCAGTGGAAAGATTGATGGCTAGGAGCATCTCATGTAAAGATTTATTCTGAAAGTTCAGGGTTGGGCAGATGCTGACAAAGTCACATTACTATTTCTGAAGAAGAATTTTGGTTGTTGCAAAGGGGTTTTCAATGTGAATAAATCTATATTCCATAAGAGGTGACAGCAGTGGTCTATACTACAGCTTTATTTTATATGGTCACATTCACATGTAAGCCTACCAACTGATGAGTTTATCAGCTGCCATAAACAATGGACACGACTTTCATTAATCCAGCATCAGGTATTTTTTTTTTTTTTTGTGAACTTTCTGCATGCTAAGACTTGGGATGTACTCTGGACCTGTAACATTGGTTAAGATAAAGGTCCTTGCTCCTCTGCATTAGTGGGGAGAAGGAATGATGGACACCTTGCTCCTCTGCATTAGTGGGGAGAAGGAATGATGGATACCTTGCTCTTCTGCATCAGTAGGAGGAATGAATGATGGACACCTGCTCTTTTGCATCAGTGGGGGCAATGAATGATGGACACCTTGCTCTTCTGCATCAGTGGGGGCAATGAATGATGGACACCTTGCTCTTCTGCATCAGTGGGGGAAATGAATGATGGATACCTAAAGACATCTGAATCCTAAATCGTGGATTTGTGAATGCCCCCCTCAAATGGTAGAAAGGAATTTGCAGATATGGTTAAATTGAAAACCTCAAAACAAAGAAGTTGTCCAATCAAGGTCGTTTATGAGTCATTAGTAGGAGATGTGACAATAGAAGTGATAGATTGGTACAGTTTGAGGAAGGGGTCATGAGCCATGGAAGGTGGGAGCCTTTTTGAGGTTGAAGAATGTGAAAATTCTTCCCTGAGCTCTCCACAGTGAACTCATCCTTTCAACATCTGATTTTAGACATCTGATCTACAGAAACATGAAAACCCAGCATCCGGGTGTTTTAACCACCAAGTTTGTGGCAGTGTGTTACAACCATAATTGGAAACTAATACAGGAGCCCATGTTCCACACACAAGGATGAAAATTAATGCTGATCCACAGGAATCCACTGGTATCAGGGGAGGGGGCAGTCTCACTGTGCAGTCTCATCTAATGCTCACAGGATGCTGACCATCTTTTATCCCTATTGACCAAATGCCAACATGGCTTTTAATCACCATGCCAGTCAAAATTGTCTCTGTGTCTTTCTAAAACATTTCCTCAGACAGCAGAATTGCTCTGCCTGAGAACTGCTGGTTTGAGTTACATAAAGTTGTAAGAAGACACGACATGGGGTAACTGAAGTCCTGGGGTTCCTGTCACTGTGTCCCAGGATTGCCCTTTCCAAATGGTCAGGCTTGAATTGAAGCTGAATGATTGAAATTAAGCAGTAAATTGAAATTAAACACACCGTGGAAGTGTGTTTCAGGTATTAAAAATATGTCCTTGTGTATAAAGATCCTCAGGCAGGATTCAAATGTGCTGGAAGAACAGACCTCTGGAATGACAGTAGCTTAGGTCAAGGAGAGCCATATAGAGAGGGAGCCATGAAGGAGACAGGGTCTGCATTGCAGGGATGTCAGGACATGGTAAGGTGTGTGGCTTTCATTCCAAGACATAGCTAAGAACAGCTGCAGGAATAAGGAGAAGTGGAAAGGAGACAGACTTTGAGAAGTTTGGGGAAATGGAGTAGGTGTTTGGGAGGCTCAAAGAGTTGGGGTAGGTGATCAAAGGAATCCTCATTCAGCATTTCACTTTTATGAACAAACTTTAATTTATTACCTAACTCAAAAAGGGGAATGGATGAAAGAAAGAAAGAAAAGGTAAAAAGAAAAAAGGAAAGTACTGTTCTATTAAAATATAAAAAAAAATGCTCACATAGGTGCTGAAGGAACTTTTTTATGTTGTTGAGAGATTGTTTACAAGATACTTTTGCATCTCTCCCCTTATTTCAGTATAGTTTATCTAACCCTTGGAGCTAAGAAAGGGTTGTTTCCATTTTCTATAGAAGAAAGCCTCTTGGCAGGGGGAGACCCAAAGTTCATATCTATTCATCGGTGGATGTGAATGTCTTAGCAGATTTTCTGAACTTAACCTTGGGGCTGTTTGTACTGTGCAAGGGAGCCACATCTACAGAAAGATGGGGAGTTAGGAAACTTCCCAACCAAGGTTTTTCCCTTGCAAATTGCCTCATTTGTTTCCAGCAGTTATATATGTAGAGCCTTAAATTTTTCCTACATAATTTCTCAACTCATATATATTCAATATTAAGATAACTCTGGAAAACTTAGTGCCCCTTTTATGATTAGGATGACTAAGGCTAAGGCTTGAGGCACGAAGGTTTTGACTATGAATCTAGGGGTTAGTCTCTCTAACTCTGCCTCTGCCTCTGCACCCTCTGTTGTGGTGCTGATACTTGGGGGTGAACCTAGGGTAACATACATACTAGGTTTGTATGTTCCACAATTGAGTCACATCCTCTGCCCTCTTTTTTACTTTTTATTTTGAGACATGTCCCCACTAAATAGTTCTGACTGGCCTTGTCCTCACTATGTACTCCAGGCAGGACATGAACTGTGATCCTCTTGCCTCAGTTAACCGGCTAGGGTCACAGGCCTGTGCCAGCAAGCCCAGCTGACTTCAGCATTCTTTCTGACCTGGCACACTGACCCACAGGCTTTCTATTCTACAGCTCTCTCCATCAACACTTGTTCCACACAAGCTTATCACAGTTTAGATTCCAGGACTGAAGACTGATGACTGACACGTGTTTTCAATCAGGTAATTTACTGGGTAATGGCTCAAACCTTAGTTGCATGCAGGGAAGCTAATATCTTACTGCATTCACCATAACCTCATTGTTTCTTCTAGGTAGATTAATATAGCCCTCTGCACTCTGATGGGACAGTAGCATGCTGCTTTAGCTCTGTTACTTTGGAATAACTTTGAGTGCATAGTACTGTTTAGTTAGTAGAAAATCAAAATGAAACCACTCCTGGGACCTGTTCTAAGTAACTGTTTGTCATCCGGGGTCAAATATGAAGATATCCATAATAATGTAATATAGCCCATGAATTCCCCAAAGGAGACAGCATCTGCCCATTCTGCTGCTGACCCTGATAACCATAGTCACATAATCATAAAACATAATCACTGTCCTATTTTCTTCTTCTCCAATTTGAATTCTGCTAAAGTTTCTTCCCCTTCAAAGCCAAGAGTACCAAAAAGGACATCCCTGAATATCTGTCCAGCATTGTGCAGCTTACTAAGCAATCCCATAGGAGGAAGCATATGGTAGTATTTTATTTGTACTGAAATGTGATTTTAATTGTATGTTAATAAATAAAGTTGCCCGGGGGTCAGAGCTATTAGAGCCATAGCAAGAGTGTGGTGGTGGTGGTGGTGGTGGTGGTGGTGGTGGTGGTGGTGCATGCCTTTAATCCCAGCACTTGGTAGGCAGAGCTAGGTAGATCTCTGTGTGTTCAAGGATACAGCCAGCATTGGAGACACACGCCTTTAATCTCAATACCAACCATAGAAGACCTGGAAGTCTCTACAGACAGACAGTGATGAGGCAGTCATGTGTTTGGGTTTACAACCAATGAGAAGGCAGAACAGCAGGACTATATAAAGATAAACACACAGGAAGTAGGTCTCTTTCAGATAGGTCTCTTGGCTTAAGAGGCTAGCTGCAGCAGGTGGGTAAGGCTTTTAGCTCTGATCTCTTGGCTTTCTTCTTTGCATTGGTTCTGTGTTTCTTATTTAATAAGATGGTTGGCTACATCTACAGTAGCAGGCTGAGGAGTTATTCTCATTTTCTGCATTTTTGTACTGAGTCTCTGAGACATTAAGCTAGTTCATCTAAGTTCTTGCAACCCTGGCAAGAACATGACACTATCAAAGGGAGATTCTTTGGCTTTGGTATCAGGCTTGGTGGAACTCTCCACTACTGGAGCTTCTCAAGGTGCCCTCCAGTGTATTGGGAACATCTTATCCTAAGTACAAAGGAAGGCACTCCACATTTGATTTGGTGCAGTCATCATTCTGAATCATAGCTCCTGTGAAGATAACACAGGATGATCAAGTGCAAGAGAGGAGGCGGCAGAAGCCAGACAGAAACAAATTGGAGAAGAAATAGGTGTAGCTAGAGAAAGCAGGATGTTATAATAGAACTGTTGGAGCAGTGACAGTAGGCTAGCACAATGCTGAGCATGTATGTGCTCATCACTCGTTATAAGAATTGTACATGGCTAGTAACATAGTCAGAGCCCAGGACATAGAAAGGATATTCCAGACTTAGCAAAATTAAGTGACTTAGGCAAAGTCAGACAGCAAGCTATCAAGCTGGGGTTCATGCTCTGATCTGACTTGAAACCTATTTTTACTTGCTGCTGAGGCAATATGGGATGTAAGTCCTGTGTCAGGCTCTCCATATATACACCAAGGATTTCTTAGCATGTGATCCCACTTTATAGACTTCCAATGGTCAATAGATGGATGAGGGTGTCTTAGTCTGTCTATCTGGAGTTACTTATTCAAACATTGCAGATATCAAAGTCAATACTAGCATGCATGAGGCCATATGCAGGCTAACCAGCTCTGCATGCACTGGGTGTGGTGGTGCTCACCTACAATACAGGTACCTGGGAGCTGGAGGCAAGGAGCTCAAGGCCAACTGACTAATGAGTTGGAGGACAGCCTGGACTTTGTGAATCCATCTCAGAAAAAAAAAAAACAAAAAACCTCAATCCTACTCTTTGGGATGCATCAAGAGAGCAGCAAGGGGCTGTTCAGACTTAGTTACCATCCCATCTCACTCTAGGTTTTAACTCAGAACATTTGCCTTTCACTGTTGCTCTCTGCAATTGGTCATCCAGTTAATAAACACATCATCTTGCCTTGAATTCTTGAACACAAGGGGAAATAGATATAAATGCAGACAGATTTATTATAGTCTAATTTAATAAAAATGTCAACAAATAAATGCACATTTTGCTGGGAAATAAATATCAGTGATGAGGGAAGTCGACAGTGGAGTAGGCTGTAAGAAATTAACATTAAATAGTTTGGGATGACAGTGACTATAAAACAAAATTGTACCTTGGAGACATCTTGAAACAATTTAACAAATGCATGCTTTGTACGTGAGGCAGAGCAAATGAGTTCAGGCAGCTTTGATAGAGGACGGGGCCTGCAGAGCCAAGGAGAGTAACCACTGACATTCTGTCCCATACAACTGCAAGATGGCATTTACTACAAACCAAGATCAATGGTCTGAGGATCGTTCCCCCAAATTAAATGTGCTTCACACACCAAATTGAGCTTTTGTATAAATTCCTAATCAAAAGATGAATAAATACAAAATTTTCTCTTAACAAGATCTGCCTTATCGTCACACAAGAAATGACTGGCACAAGAAAAAGAATTGATTTCCAAGTTTGCCAGACCTAGCTTCATAGTCTAGAATCTGACCCAGTTAGTGGTGTGACTTATGTGTTACCAAATATGATCCTCAATGTTAAAAAAGAAAAAGTGTACTACACATGGTCGTGGGTTTCCTATACATGATACAACAGTTAAAAAAAAATCAACCAATCTTAAATCCCTTATAGCCCTCATTTTCAATGACTGTTTACTCAGTGGAGTTCTGGGTTCTTGCAATATAATGAATGAATGTTACTATCCTTTAGGAAGCTGGCATTAAAGTTTAGAGAGACAGGTGTAAATGTGACAAACAGATAAACTATCTAGAACACTGGGTTGAAAAAACATGGAGACTGGTGTATATATGGTTTCACAGAAGAAAATCAAGGTAGGCTTTGTGGATAAATAGGCATCTTGGTACACTTTCCAGATTTAGCAAATAAAAGTAACATGTCTCCAGTGAACTTTAAATTTTGTATAACAAATGATTTTTTGGCATAAGGATACCCGACATTAAATGCCCTCAATTTCATGGCTCATGTCATTATCTGATTCACATGCAACTGAGTGCCTTCTATTTTATCTATAAATTATAACTATATCTATATTTATATATATATAATATAAATTTTATCTATAAATCTATTTTATACATAAATCCTTGGTATAGAGGGAGCAGCGTCATTCTGGTATCATGGAGGTGTGGACTGTGAGGCACTGGAGGCTAGCTTAGGAAACACCCTTGCTTTCCCTCTGAGTCATGTGGGGAACCATTACAGGATTTTTGAACAGAGCTGACATAATTTGACATATTCTGGATGCTTGCTTAGAATTGGCTATAAGAGGTATTAAGCAGAGAAGCCAGTTAGAAATAATCACAATCACCCAGGCAAGAAGTGATGATGGCTCAGACCAGGCTGGTCGCTGCAGCACTAGAAGGGGTTGGGTTCTATGTATATCTTAGAGAAAAAAAAAAATGTTCAAGCCTTGGAAGAATGTGAGTCAGAAAGGAATGTAATATTTGTGGCTTGAGGGATTGGAAGAACTGAGTTGCCTCAATGGAGAAGATATGAGTGGAGTAGACCTTGGAGAGTTTTGGAATGAGAAAAGATCAGTAGCTTCACTTTGGACAATTTGGCTCAATTTTTTCTAGAAGGTAACCTAGCAGATACATTTGAAAGACCTTGGGATGTGAGTCTGGAGTTAAAAAAGACATCCTAGTAAAATAGATACATTTGAGAACATTTTGGCATCTACATGATGTCAAGGGAACTGACTGTAGAAAGAGGATGGAGATCAAGCCTTGGTTTGCTGCAATATTGTATGTTGGGAGAAGAGCAGTTTCCATCACACAAGCCTGAGGGAGGACCAGTGAAGTGGAAGGAGAATCAGGGAACTGTGGTGTCCCGAAGGCTTAATGGAGAAATACATTGAAAAGGAATGAATGACCAGCCGTGCAAAATGCCAGCAGGATGCCAAGAAGCATTAATTTATATGCTGAATTTATATGGGTAATATTTTAGTTCAGTTATGAGGGATTCCATGACAAAAATGAAATGGCCATCCTGCCTTCTTACTAAATTATAACATGCTTCTGCCCACAATCTCAGTTCCATTCTTTATTTCTTCATGAGCTACTTGGCTATTTCAACAAACTCTGACAAGTCATGTGGCAACACACACTAAGACAAAATAGCAGGGTGATTTGTCATTGTTAGCATAGAAGCACAATGATATGGTTTCTCATTTTTCTTACGGAAGGGACTGTAGGTAAGTCTATCAAGTAGCACATGAACCTGCTGCTTCTTATTGTATGTCTAATGGCCCAGGAAGATTTCTTGATTGGTGGAAATTGATGACCTGAGGCAACACTGCTGGTCCATCACCTAGGCATTCAATCCTTAAGACAGTGATGAAGTCCTGGGGAGATATCTCTATTTAGAAAGGTCCCCACAGCCATAGGGCTTAAATTTCATCTTTGGGGCCTATTCAATGACTATTTTATATATATGCTACATAACCTCATATGATTTTAAATAATAAATAAATATATTTAAAATTTCCATAGTAATTTTAGGTTTCTTTTAATAGTTGAAATATAGTAGAAGATGTATCTGTAGCTGCCTCATCTAGTGCTTCACAATGCTAACATTTCACATGGCCATGTTAAGTTTGTCTACATAAGGAGCTAATTCTGTGATATTCCTGCAACTAGAACTCAGGTCTTAAAAAATATCTCACCAGATTTCTCCACTCTCATTCTCCTCCTATTCCAGGATGCCACACCCAGGAGCCCAGAATGACAAATATGTCAGGCAGTCTCTCCAACTTCTTCTTCTCTAGGATACTTGCTCAATCTTTTCTTGGCATTGGTAATTTTGAGCAATAGTGATCAGTTTTACATTTTGTGAAACATTCCTTCTAATATACTTTTCTGATTGTCTCTCCATGATTAGATTGAGGTTATTTATTTATTTGTTTTTTTAGAAGGAACAATTCCGTGTGCTGACTAATTTTTCATCACTGTGACCAAATCAAAAGTCTTGCAAAAACAACATGAAGGGGGATCCCTATTTGCTCATATTTTCACAGGGTTTGAGTTCATCTTGGTAAGTAGATTCTCAGCAAGGCAGCTAAGCTCTTGGCAAGCAGGAAGTAGAACTAATCAATAATAGAGGAGACTAGAACTCATTTCCTCCAACTATATCCTCCCTCCTGCATCTCCACCACCTCCCAAAATCTGTTGGACTTTTAAATCTATCCTGACAGAAAATTAACCTGAGCTCCCATGATCTAACAGTCTTGGAAAAAGCTCTCACAGATATGTCAAGATATGTGTGCTTTGTCAGTCTCCCAAAATATTTTTGTCCAATAAAGCTAGCAATCATTGTTAACCATCATGTCCAGAGAGGGCATGCCATCCCAAATCATCAAAAGACATGTAATACAATATTAACATGACTCCCTGGTGGAGATGCAGTGCTAACCTTGGTCATTTGGCTTAGGTATAATCTACCAAATTTCTCCTTGGTGAAGTTACTGTCTTTTCCATTTTCTATGTACTTTCCTTGGAGGCAAGCCATCTTCAAGTCCACACTCAAAAGTAGCAAGGAATATAGTTTTACCTCATTGAGCTTAACAATAATAACAACTTACATTATTTGAAATTCTTCTATAAGGAAGTTTTTATTCATTCGGTCGTTCAGTCATGCATTCAGCCAATCAATTATTATTTACTAGCATAAAATGTAGACATATGTCTATTTGTTTTAGATTTTGGAAGTAATTGGGACCACTATTTATTTTTGGCTCAGAGAACTCCAGCCCTGACTACTAGGAGCTCTGGCAGGTTGGATTCTGTGTCCCTTTGACATGCTTGTAAACCGTTTTTTGGTACACCTTAATTTTGGGTACTGAAAGATGCTTTGTCTTGTGTTTTGTCTCTCAAGCCCAGGAACAAGCCAGTTCTCCAATGGGAACTTACTTCCCTTCAATGGAAAAGTATTGGATCAAGTGTAATCTGGGTATGGACTTTCAAAGACTTATTGGATCAAAATGATCCTTCCTTGGAGGGCTTGTGAATCACTTGCACCAATTGTGTATTACCCGAGGGAAGCCAGCAGAGGTCACCAAGTGACTGGGTTGGGGTCGTGACAATACTAGGAAGTTGGGGTCATGGACAGCTTGACAATTTTCAAGTTGTAGCCAGACTATCCTCATGGGCAGAATCTTGTCTATGTAGTATGGTTTGAGAGACACCAACATGTCTGCTTTTTTCTCTTCTCATTTCAAGTCTTCTATTTTTTTATCTATAAGATGCCTCAAATGTATGGATTTCAGCCTCTCTTTCCCTTAAAATAGTTGCCAATTACAATGAAATATCTTACTTGGTCTAAAATCACCTTTCTTCTAACTTAAGACGTCAAATACATCACTTGCCATTCTTGGCTTCAATTTTGGTCATTGCACTGTCGTAGGTTTAACCTGATTGGTAATGCATTTATACATTCGCCAGACTTGTCACATGCCTGGCAAAGTTGGACTTTAGCGTCCTTCTAAAGTTGAGGTTTTGTCCTCTGGCTCGTGGGGAATTTCTGAGCATTTCTCATTATCTGCAGTATGTTTTTAAGGGCGATAATGTCAAATTCATAATGATGTCCCTTTTTGCAGCAGAGTTACCCCAAGGAGGCAGAGATTTCCGGCAGGAGCCCTCTGCAGCAAGGTGTTCCCACAGTGGACAAGGCCCAAAGCTACACTGGGCAAATGATGTTCCGTGCCTGCCAAAGTCTCCAAATACAACCCCCAAGGGATCTGGGGGAGCAATTAGGAGTCACTGCTAGAGGAAGATTGACTTTTTTTTTTTAAAGTCTTGTCATTAGTGTGTAGCACTGAGTTTAGTGACCTGTCAAATACTGATGTTTCCAGCAGTGACACTGAGGTTGTGCTGAGTCATTCTCACACCCTCCCGTTGAGTACCTTGAAATTGATGGCAGGAAGTTCTGAGAGGGATGTTTCCCGTTAGAGTGCTCAGTTGCTGTTTTTAGTACTTATGGAAGTTGTAACAATACTCTGTGGTTGTTGATGTGTGCATATACACACATATACACAAATACACACATAGAGCTGTACACATACATGCATACACACATATACATATATGCACATATACACACAAACACATGCAAAACTTCTTTTAATTAATTGATTGATTGATTTAACATGCTGGCCCCAGTTTCCCCATCCTCCCTCTGTTCCCACACCCCAATCCACTCCCCATTCTGTTTCGATTTAGGAAAGGGCAGGTCTCCCATGAGTTGCAACAAAACGTGGCATATCATTTTGCAGTAAGACAGCACCTCCCCATGTATTAAGGCGGGGCAAGATGACCAAGTAAGAGGAATAGGATCCCAAAAGCCAGTAAAGAGTTGGAGACAGGTTCTGTTCCCACTATTAGGAGTCCCACAAAAGGACCAAATTACACAACTGTCACATATATGCAGAGTGGCTAGGTCAGTCCCATGCAGGCTCCCTGGTTGTCAGTTCAATTTCTGCAAGCCCCTATGAGCTCAGGTTAGTTGATTCTGTGAGTTTTCTTGTGGTGTTCTTGACCTCTTTTGGCTCCTACAATCCTTTCTCCTTTTTTGCAGGATTCCTCAAACTCTGCCTAATGTTAGGCTGTGTGTCTGCATCTGTTTCCATCATTTGCTAGATGAAAACTCTGATGACAATTGAGCTAGGCATCAATCTGGTCACAGGAGATGGCCAGTTCAGGTTATGTCTCTGCAATTGCTAGGAGTCTTAGCTGAGGTCATCCTTATAGATCCCTGGGAGATTCCCTTGTGGCAGGCTTTTATCTGACCCCAAGATTCCCTGCTTTTCCACTAGTCTCTTTCAGTACTCTCCCCCTCGACCCCACTTGCTCAGGTTGCCATCCCCACCTGCCTTTAGTCTACTCATGAAATCTCTTCTCTTTCCCCTTCACAGGGAGACACAGGGGTCCCTCCATGTACCTCCTTGTTACCTAGTCTCCCTGGGTCTGTGGATTGTAGCATAGTTATCCTTTATTTATAGCTAATATAAATGTGAGTGGGTACATACCAAGTTTGTCTTTCTGGGTCTGGGTTACATCATTCAGGATGATTTTTTTTCTAATTCCATCCATTTGCTTGTGAAATTCATAATACAACTTCATATGCCTGCTTTACAGATGGAACAGTCAAGGCATAGGATCTTAATGTATTTTTTCTAAGGTCAGTTATTCAGTGGTGAGAGATCCAGATGGTCTTGTACTAGATTTCTATTTCTTACCCAGCTCTGTGCTGCTGACTTGACTCTGCCTCTCCTCTACCTTCTTCAAGACAGTTCTCCACAGTGGCCATCCTCACACCAGATTTCACATCTCTAGAATCCCACATGTTAAGGTACTCTCCTACTAAGCATGTTTCTCTGGAGGCCATATTCATGAGCTCCCTCCACGTATACACCTCCATGAACTCTGCAGCCCTTCCCTTCCCTAGTCAGCTGCGCTGTCAGTTTCTATTCCCTGTTTTCCTACTCTACCCTATCTTGTAGATGTCAAGCTAAACACTGATGCCAAGTTTTCATGTGGCCATGGCAAGATGCTAAGTGGCTGGCATACATGTTAGGGGCTGGAAGGACTTTGTCGATTGTTAACATGTGCTCCTGTGGCCAGCTAATCAGTGTCCCAGTACTTTTGATTATAGGGGAGGTTACACTTTACATACTGCCCTCATGGAAACTGGGCAGTGGATGTGGACAGCCTGTGTGCTTAAAGGAGAAGCTGTCTCTGATCTGCCACAGCAATCATTTGACCTGGGAGGTCATGCCTCCTCTGACCCTCTGCTTCACTGGAGTTGGCTATTCCCAGCTCACTCAGGTAAGATGCAGCTCTGAGCAGCCTGTACAGTGAATGAAACTGCTGGTGTAAGCTGAAAAGAAGCTCCCTTTGCTTATGGAGTTGAATGACTTACAGGTTTTCTTATTTCTTAGCCTGGGCGTGGAAGATTATGTGCCTTCTGCAACCCAAGGAGCTTGGGAAGGGAATGCAGATCACTGATAGCAGTGGATTTTCTTAGTGATCCATCAGTTGATTTTACTGAGCTCAAAGAACCAAAGAAAAAAGCTGGACAGGGCCTTTCTTTTAAAACTGGAAGGAGTGAGCTGACTGAGAAGGCAGGCTTTGAAGTTGGGACACAGGCTACTTGACTCTGTCTATCATGAATATTGAGAGATATCAGGCTAATTATTTCATCTCTCTGCCTCTTGGTGTTCGTGTCTGTAAAAGAGGGAAACAAACAAATAAATAACAAAACAGTTTACAGATATGTGCCTGTGGCTCTGTGTTTATCTCTTAACCGTTTCAAGCCTTCTTGGATTCTCTCTCTGCAACTTCCCTGTATGGTGCTCCTTTATTCGAGGTGCTCAGGGTTTATAAACTTGTTGGCTATTGGTCTCTTGTCAGCATTTAGACTTAGATGAAACTTTACCACTTGCTTAGGTTTACTCCAGGAAGACCCAGGTCATCCTTATGCCACTCACATTTGCATAGCCAAGTGGAACCCTCTGGGTGTGCTGCATAGACCCCATTCATTTAACCTCTTAACCATTTCAGTCTTTGCCGTGGTAAAGGCAACTCCAGAGGCTTTGGTTTGCCCTTTCTCACCATAATAGCCCTCACTCCACAGATTAGGAAGACCGTGTGATTCTGTCAACTTCTATCTGTCTCAATTGTACATTCTGGGACTGGGCAAATAACCGTGAGATGAGTTTGGGGACCCACTGGACTATAAGTCAAACTTTGGTTAAAACTGCATTGATCACCTAACCTCCATAAGCTTCTGAGTTAACTGGAGAATCTCAATACTTTTGGCTTCCCAGAATCAAGGTCAATTGAAAGCTAGTGTCTAGTAGCCCTGAAAGGTCGGATTATTTTCTTTTCCCTAATGTACAGTTACCCTGAATTGAATGTCATAGGTCCCTTTGGGAAAGGATAGGGAAAAGATTAATAATACATGTCTGGTATTGTGACAAGGTCCCTTCTCAAGGGGCATGTCTTCCCCTTCATTCAGGGTTTGGGGTATGTAAACTGGCTCAAGTCTGGAAGTTGGTTGAGTGACCATAATTTCCTGTTGCTACGATTCACGGCAGCTTTTTATTCATTTGTTCTGGAATTTTTCTACTTGTCCAGTTGTAACAAGAACTTAGTAGGTTTCCTATACATTTCACTCCTGGGAATACCATGATTAATTACCCAGCACTGAAGGTCTACTAGGACAGTAAGACCATTAGGAAAGATGCGTTGGCTGTGGTGTCCATTACATAAGCATGTTTACCTTGCCTTTGACAGTTTGGTGTTAACACTTGGCCTTTGCTAATCTGGGAGCCATCTTGAACCGTTTCATTTAGGCTATACAGTTGAGCAGTCCTGACTTCTACTCTAATTATTTGAAAATTTCAAACATGTTTTGCTCATATTTACCTCCCTCCACCAATTCTTCTCAGATCAACCCCCTTCCCTATATACCTAGCTTTGTGTCCTCTAAAAAAAAAATTTTTTAACCCATCAAGAGCAATTTGTGCTGCCCAAATATTCTGGGATATATGGTCTTCCACTGAAGCATGGTTGACTGACCAGGGGCAATGGTGTTAGAGAAAACCATCCCTTCCTCTTCCAGAAGTTAACAATTACCAATAGCTCCATGGGTAGGGTGGAATTTCATGCCCAGATGCTATCTCCATGCTGGTACTTGGCCTGGCCTGGGATTACATAGGTCTTGTGCATGTTGGCACTGCCATTATGGGTTATATGTGCAGCTATCTGCTGGGTCTAAAAAGACACTCCTTGTAGTCATCCACCCCCTCTGGCTCTTATACCTTTTTTTCTTCCTCTTCCACAATAATCTCTGAGCCTTGGGAAGAGGCAGTACAGTGTATAGTGTCTCATATAGTGTTAGTGAAGGAATCACTTGACCCCAGAAGTTCAAAATCAGCTTGCACAAAAACAGCAAGACTCCATCACAGAGGAAATAAGCAAGGCATATGGATTATTTTTCTGCATATACATGTCTTTGGCTCTTTAATTCTCTAGACTTTGGCAAAGTTCCTTTTCTCACCGATCTACATGTACTCCTCCTTCCATCCTGCTTCCGTGTGTGAGCACAGATTGCAAGGGAAAGAGGAGTAGATATCTTCTCCCCAGGTGGAGGGTGCAATGAGGTGGATGAGACTGGCATGAGCTGTGATTCCAGGAAGCAAGGCAAGTACATCAGAGATCCATGCTGCGAAGACAGAGCCAGGTGCTAGGAAAGGGCACCACGGGAAGCCAGTGAAGTGCAGGTTTAGGAAAGCTGGGAGAACACAGGGCAGTAAGCTGAGGGAGGAGCAAGCATTCTGTCTGGGTGGTACCTGCAGAAAGTAGGGCATGAGTTGGTGGAAGGGCAGTGTGTGGAGGGGGTGGAACATGGAGAGGTAGACAGATGCAGGAGTAATCAAGGTAAGAGTTTCTCCATCCAGAAGCAGATGTGTGGCTTTTTATCTCAGTCAGAGCCTGAATTCCCAGCCTTGTGTTCCTCAGAGCTCTTCCTTGCCCAGTCTGCAGCCACTCTCTGCCCATTGCTTTCCTTTCCCTTATCTGTTGGCATCATCCTTTCTGGTCATGGATTCTTCCAGTTGGATTCTTCAGCCCAGCTCCCCCACCCTGAAATGTCTTTGCTGTCTCTTCAGCTCTCTTCGCCGACCCCATCCTTTCCTCTGTCCTCCTCAGCAGCTTTCTTTGATGGGTGATCATGGGTCCCTGGTGGATATGTGGTTTTCTTTCTCCCTGTCATCCCTTCAGAGAGCTATTTGCTTTTCTAGAGCATCTACCCAGTGCCCATGAAGTCAGTCCCCACTCAGTACATGGTGGTTCAAAACTTCACAAGGGTCTCCATGTCTGTTCTATTAGTTGCTTTTTGTGGATCCCATACAATAGTAGGCCTGGAACTATTATCCCCATTTGCTAGGTAAGAAAACTGCAGGGAAGTTGAGAGGGTTGTGCATGGCTATGCATCTAGAGTGGGGGTGGTAGTGGTGAAGGTTAGTGCGAGTCATACTCTGAGCTAGGGCCTGTAAGACCAACCCCTTTTCACATTCTCCTGAGATTCATCATTACTGTGTCTTTAGTTTTCATCAGCATCATTGGTAAACTGAAGATCACGACTCTGCTGAGCTCTGACATAAAAAAAGATGTAAGGTACCACCACTGAGAGTTGCACTGAGCTCTTCTGAAGTTTCTTCCTACTGCCCACCTGTGCTACTGTGCCTCACAAGAAGTTGCCAATCTGCATCATTTCTCTGTAACTTACTTTCTATTTTCTAGAATCACATGAAGATGGAGTTACTGTATAACCACACCTTGTCTGGCATCTTTTGCTTTGCATAATTGATTTGAGATCCATCTGTGTTGTAGGTTCTACAGGTGGTTTGTTCTGCCACATTCCATGAACTGATAGCCATGGGGCTCCTTAGTTCCCCACTGATAACCATTCAGAACCTTTCATACTTGGACGACTACCAATAAAGCTGTGGAGAAATACTCATATAGTCTTTTCTAGGCAAGTACCCAGTGCAAGAATGACCGGAGGATAATCTAGTAGATATATTAGTGAGTTTTAACTTTTTCTTACTTTTGAAAAATAAGAAATGCATATATTTCTTATATGTATGTAATATATCCTGATTATATCCATCTTCATTCCATTGTTTCAGTTTCCTAGAGCCCCCAACACATCTTCTTCCCAAGTTCACGTTCTCTTTTTAAATTTTTTTAAATTATTATCTTGCTTTTATATCCTAACCAGTGCTTCCCCTCCCTCCACTCTTCCCAGTCATCCCCTCCCCCTGCCCCTGTAACCCCATTCCACTCTTCTTCCACTTTTTCTCTTCAGATATAGGCAGGCATCCCATGGATATCAGCCAACCTTGGTATATCAAGCTGCAGTGATACCAGGCCCCCTCTCCTCCACCAAGGTTGGATGAGGCAATCCGGCAGCAGGAATGGGTCCTAAAATCAAGCAATAAAGTCAGAGACACCCTCGCTCTCACTGCTAGGAGTCCCACATGAGGACCAAGTTACACAACTGTAGCATATATGTATATGTAGAGGGCCTACGTCGGTCCCATGCAGGCTCTTTGGTTGTTGGTTCAGTCTCTGTGAGCCCCTATGAGCCCAGGTTAGTTGGTTCTGTGAGTTTTCTTGTGGTAATCTTGACATCACTGGCTCCTACAATCAATCCTTCCTCCCCTCTTCTTCAGGATTTCCCAAGCTCCACCTAATATTTGGCTATGGGTCTCTATATCTGTTTCCATCAATTGCTGGGTGAAGTCTCTCTGATGACAGTTGGGCTAGGCACCAATCTATGAGTATAGAAGAATATCATTGGGAATCATTTCATTGAGTTTTTTTTTTCCTTTTGTGTTTGGTTCTATCCTAGGTCTCTAGGGTATCCAGCCTCTTGGTCCTGGCACTCAGTGAGGAGCTCTCTCTCTCTCTCTCTCTCTCTCTCTCTCTCTCTCTCTCTCTCTCTCTCTCTCTCTCAGGGTATGGGTCTCCAGCTAGACCAGTCATCAGTTGGGCACTCCCACAATTTCTATTTCATCCTTACCCAAGCACATCTTGTAGGCAGGACAAATTGTAGGTTGAAGGATTTGTGGCTGGGTTAGAGTCCCAGACCCTCCACTGGAAGTCTTGCCTGTTTACAGGAGAGGGCCAGTTTAGGCTTCATATCCCCCCACTGCTAGGAGTCTTAGCTAAGGCCAACCTCATAGATTCCTGGGAGTTTCCATTGCTCTAGGTTTCTAGCTCATCCCAGAGATGCCCCCAGATTCCAGTTGTCTCTCACAGTACTCTCTCCCTTCATCCTCCCCCACCTGATCCCTCCTATTCCCATCTGTATTCCCCCTTCTAGGTCCCTCCCCCAACATGAAGCTTACCACAAAGGGGAAATAGAATGGACATGTCCTCTTTTTTTGATGTTAATAGCCCAATAAGTTAAATTTGTGCTGTTCCTATACCTATGGCTGTGGGGTCATCTACTGAAGTATGGCAACCTACCAGTAGCCACCTTCCTTCCCAAAGAGATGGGAGGACTCTTCCTGTTCCAGGAGCTATCAACTTCTAGTAGCTCCTTAGCAAGGAGAGTGGCATTTTGGAGCCCTTCATCCATCAATGGTGACTGATGTCATCTTGTGAAGACAAATCATATTGCTTAGAGTTTATGGGTGTAACAGCCCTGTCACGGTCAGAAGACATTATTAAGTTTTAAAGTAGAATATCTCAAAGTGTTTTAATTCTTAGTACTGTACTGCCCCACCAGCAGGGAGCGACACTTCAGATTGCCTGACATCTCCTCCAATGCTTGATATGGTCAGGCTTTTAATTCCATCCATTCTAAAGGGTATGTCGTGTTGTTACACTGTGGCCTAACTACATTTTATTGTAAGTCTCAGAAATGAGTAGTGGTATGGGCTTAAGTGTCCCTGCTTATTTACAGAGTTTGCTCCATTGTGCTTTAGTAATAAACTTTTTCAACTACCATAACACACATTATTAGAATTCTTTTTATCATAAATAAGGCAATGGCTTTTTCCATGTAAGTAAAGTGAGTGTGTTGTAACCACACTATACACACTCATCAAGGATGACGTTTAGCACATTGTAAAGTAGTCTATCCTTTATAAACCTGCCTCTTCTCCACTAAGCAATGGCCTAGTGAAAGTCTGCATATTATTTATCTTTATATCTCTGCATCCATTACAGTCATAGACTCAAAGTAGGAGCTTGGTTGATGTTTTATGAATGGAATCTGTCCACTTTCTCATGCAGAGGTATTTTGTGGTAGATGTTGGAAAAAGTGCTTAAAGGATTGAATGAATGAGTTTTGCATCCTGTACGATGCAACCATGTGATTTGATGTTTTCCTGTTTCACAAATAGGCTGAATTGGCTGGCTCCAATTAGGAGCTTTCTAATGCTAATATTCTGTGATCAAAGAGTTCCCATTGTTCTCAGACATCACCAATCTGGGACAGCAAGCTAAGGTGATAAGTCTTTGAATGCTCACATTGTATTGGTTTGAGTAACACTCAAATGAACAGAGGGCCTAGTCTTGGTATCTGTTCTTCATCTTCCGAGATGCTCACTCTGAAGCCATTCTGCCTTGTGTGAGAAAGACATTTTCATAAAGGGAACCCAGCAGTTATCCCATTACTCCATTACTCCTTTGCTCCATAGGGTTTGAGAAAGATTTAATTTGTGTTCGTTCAGTACATTATTTCTCACAGGAAAATAAAAGTCCCCTAAACCTGCTCAGGGCCTATGTGACGGGCCTCTGAGGGATGTTCCTCTGGGTTGAGGTCCATCGGGAAAGCTGGTTCAAGAAGTACAACAATGTCATCACTTGAAGGCATCACTCTGTCCATTGATACTTGTTCCTGCCTAGGAGCCAGACTTTTTTGTGGTAGAGGTTCTTCACAAGGGTAAACTCTTACCTGGCCTCAGATAATCAATCTTCTAGCTAGGCTTTTTTCTTATTTCAACTTTGAAAGGGGTTGTCCCATGTGATTCCTCCAGAAAGTCTTCATGGTCTCCTTTATGGACATTTGGATATATATGAATCTTTGGGCTAGGGTACAGACCACCCAATTCAGTCTAGGACTCTGCTTGAGTCTAACAGTGATAGTTTACAAAAGAAGTAATCTATGCATCAGAATCACATCCATTGGGTTTTCCCAGGGACAACATCTCTGGAGGAAGCACCAGGGATGTTGCATCAGTTGCAGTGGGTTTTGTCATTCATAAGAAACATTAGAAACCCATTTCCTTAGGTTTGGAGAGATGACTCAGCAGTTTAGAGCACTTACAGTTCATCTAGAGGACTCAGATTTCATTTCTAGCATCCACTTTGGGTAGCTTATACCAACCTGGGTATCTGCCACCCTCTTATTGCCTTTACAGGCACCTACACAGGTGTGCATGCGCGAGCGTGCGCGCACGCGCGCACGCACACACACACACACACACACACACACACACACACACACATCCTTAGACTCTTCCATACACATCTTATGTGATTTCTACTTGCTGTCCTTCCGCCCTGCAGAGATTTAATGGTACTTAAGTTGTAGCATGAAGGAGTGTTCTTTTTGTCACACATCAGTAAGTATTTTATTTACGGAGGACCTGTGGGAGTTGGGTTTCTATGCTGAAAAGGTTTGTCTGTCTCCTGGCCTCATAGAGCTTACATTCCAGTTGGGAATACACAGATTTAAATGAATGAATGAATGAATAAATGAATAAATAAATATAAAAATATATATAAATAGAAAACATAGGTGGCTGCAGAGTGATAGTACAAACAAGGCAACCGAGAGAGCTGTGGTATGCACCTTGGGAAAGGATGAAAGTGGAGTGCATTGGGAAGAAAGCTCTCTATCAAGAGCAAACCTGTGAACTGCCACCCAAGACAGACCCTAGCACAGAGCTTTTCAGACAGAGACAGCAATGCCAATGCCTCGGGGACAGAGGTCCTTAGTTCCAGAAATGGACCAAGTCTGCAGTTTCTGGGGTAGGGAGGGACAGAAGAGAGGCAGGGACAGGCTTTACAGGGAATTTGGAAGATGATAACGATGGAGAGGAAGAGACACAGGAAATGGCAGAAGTTAAGGAAGGAGAAAAGGAAGAAGTGGAGTCTTAGAAGGAAGGTAAGAAGGGTTATTATGCATGGTTCTCTAGAGAAACAAAACAAATGGATACACACGCAACATATGCATGCATGCATACACACACACACACACACACACACACACACACACACACACACACCTTCACGATAGTGTCCGAACAGTTTCATATTAGCCATGTATACAACAGAAAGGCTGAGAGCCTGATAGTGTAGCCTGTAAAACTGGATGCCTCAGTCTTCCCATTCTGGTGCTGAAGGCCTAGAAGATTCCTAGAGAGTTGCTGGTATTCAGGCCACATCACAAAGATGAACAAGCTGAAACCTGATTCCTATGGAGGATGGCAGCAGCCACTGTCACAAAGCAAAGGTAGCAGGCACCCTGCCTTTTTGTACCCAGGCCACTGGAAGAGACTGACCACTCTGAGTGAGGGTCTTCCCCTCTAGTTCATTTCCCTGGAAATGCTCCCCCAGACAGGCCCACAGGGATGTCTCCTGGGTTATTCTGTTTCCTTTCAAGTTGACAGTTGCGATTAGCCGGACTCCAAGACAAGGTCAGATGGTTGAGACTTCCCCTTCATAGAAGATTGCAGAGGCAGGGGTGCCACGGGCACTTTTAAAGAATCAGTGAATGATATTCAGAATAAGTGAATGAGCTTAGAGCAGATAAGAAGGCTGTGCCAAAGATTGTTCTCAGCTCTGGGGAGGGAGCATTTTCAGAAGGTGAGAGGTGAGCCTCCCAGGAAGACAGCACACCCTATCCTGCAGATCAAGTCCCACACGCAGTTTCTGGACCTGCTCTCAGAAGAACAGAGCCTGTCTGGGTGAGTGAGGACTTTTTGTCTCTTCTCTTCTTCTGTCCTTAATCTTTCTGGGTTATTTGATGAGATTCCCAGGGAGAGGGGTTACCAGAAGCTTCCCCCTCAGTTAAGGGGACTTCTGAGAAAACTTCTCTGTGTGCCTGGGGGATCAAAGATGAATGAGAGATGAGCTGTGGAGGGGAGAGAGGTTAGAGTGACCTTAATCAGTTCTGAGACCTCTTCTGTAGTGGTGCTTGTCAAAATGTCACATATTGTGGCATCCCTTTCTGAGTCTCAGGAGGGGTCATAAAGAAGGGGGAAAGATTCTTTTTAGAGACTGCTACATTAATAAGACAAGCAGGGAGGAAACAAAGAGAGGTACCCATGTGGGTTACTTTCTTGGAAATTAGAAGTGAACCCGTTATCGTGGGAGGTAGTGAAATCGAGGGAGTTGAGTATAGAACCTCATACCAACAACAGCTTTTCATAGAGATAGAGAGAAGGTAAGGGCCTGGGAAAAAACGCTTGGGAGATCAAAATAAATAGGGAAAGGGTTGGCTTATTGACTACATGATCTTAAACTCTTTGTAAATTTTAATCTTGATCAACTCATATTAAATGTAGAAGGTCTCTCCCAGTTTTAGAGTCATGTGATATTCTGAACAACGTCCTTGCAGCAATCACATCAAATTTAGCACCATAGATATGCTAAAAGCAACGTTCAGTCTTTAATTTTTTTCTCTTGTCTCTGAAATATTGCAGTAACCACCTTTAATCTTTTGAAAAGTCAGATCCTTTCAATAAGGAAAAAAATTACTTTCTCTGTTGGGGCCATGAAGTAAATTATATCCTATTGTAACCATTACATAATTACTTCATTGCAGGCAAATGGGTCCTCCCTCTGAGGAGGACTACTTGTTAGTGGTTAGAACTCTGCCTGCTCCTTTGCTCAGGTGAGAGCAGCTCTGAGGCGACTGTCCTGATTGGTGGTAAATTGGGTGGGTATTGCGAAAGAAAGGGAGCAAGGTGATTACTTCAAACAGGGGTGATATCTTACCATTCTACATATGATAGAATGATTTATGCAAAGATCATTGAAATGTCCCACTTTCATTCCCAGATGCATTGGTGTCTCATAGAACCTTTTGTTGTGGAGCATCACAAATGACAGGAACCTGATAAACCAGGTTGGGTTTCCTGAAGAGGGTGAACTTTGAAGGTGGCAATGACAGACCCAGATAGTCTCAGGAACCAGGAAATAAGCTGAAGGTAACCAAGACCAACTTAGTCCCCCTTCTCCCTCCCCTCTTCAATACTCCCTTGGTATACACATAGGTAGGTAGGAAACTTTTGATTTCTTTCTTTTTCTTTCATTTCCTATAGCACAAAAGCAATGATCTGGTTTATAGAAACTGAGAAACTGATACTGGCTTCAGTGTGTGAGAAACAACAGAGTGTTGGGGGAACATTTGAAAACTGGAAATTGCCTATTCCATCTAAAGGACAGTCTCTGTTCCAGGTCCTAATGATGGTGACCTAAAAATGATGGGAACTCAATATTGCCATAATTCCATTTCTTCAAAGAGAGGTTAGAAATACGAATTCCCCACTTCTGTGTGCGCGCACACACACAAATAAATGCACATGTTTATTCATGCATATGGATGCACATGTGGGTAGGTGCACATGTGTGCTTGTGTATGAGTATTGATGCACATTTTTGTGAGGGGGCACATGTACGTGTAGATGTTAGGGGGCAAGCTTGGGTATTGTCCCTTAGGGGCTATCCACTTTGTTTCCATTAGTGTGGAGCTTGCCAAGTAGGCGAGGGTGTGTGGTCATCACACCCCAGGGATCTACTCATCTCTGTCTCCCCAGCACCGGAATTAGAAGCATATATCAAAGATGCCTAGCTTTGTCATGTGGCTTCTGGGGGTCGAACTCAGGTTATTGTGTTTGCAAAAAAATTACATTCCCCACGAACCATCTTCCAAGCCTGCAATTCCTTTTAAAGAAATATGAAATATATATTCTTTTTAGTTTCCTTAGTTAAAACATTTGAAAACTCCCCTTAGATAACACTGTGTGGCTCAAATCAAAAACATTTGTGAGTCCAGGTAGCCTGGTAGTCTCCAAGTGTTACTTCCTGTTCAAGGGGAGTCATAGTGTTCCTGAATCATCCATGGCCTTATGCTTCTCCATTGCCAGCTACAATCTTAGCCCAGTTTTTCAAAAAAAGCTAATTATGTTTATAATCTCAAAGACAAGTTCTTTCTGAATATTAGAATTTCTAAGAAAGGTCAAACTTAGTGTCTGATAAAATGCTATCTCTGTCACTCAATCTTGAAGGAACCTGGCTTTATTCACAGCTGGGACTCTAGCTTAGCTTTGAAAAATACCCCTAGCTCTGAAAAGAGATATTTTATGTGACACAGTAGCAAAACTCAGATATTTTCCTGTTTAGATTTATGGCTATTTCTTGCTCTCAGAAGGGCTGCTGCAGGCTCCATCAGTAAGATGGCGAATTGTCTCTGACATCAATGAATTCACTGGACATACTCTTAAACCTTCCCAATTACAGGCTTTTTCCTAAGCCTCAGAGTCCATTAATCATGTAACTGAGAAAAGACTTGTTATGACCTTCCTTTGTATCAATCTTGGATATCTCTTATGTGTGGGAAAGCTGTCTGCAGCTGGAGCAGTGTTTTCCAGAATTAAGGTAAATTAGACAAGAGAGGAAAGTGAAAAGAATGTGTAGAGAGGGAATTAGGACCTTTTAAGGCTAGCACAGCCTGTCCTTGCATCCGACTTAACTTAGGTAGGCTCTATTGTGGTAGGATTGAGGTGAGAAAGAGGGTTAGCGACTTTGCTTGTCATTTTAACCTCAGTGGGGAGGGAGTGATTGGAGACAGGAACCTGCTTTTGTTCATTTGCCTTGTCTTCACATGTTCCCAGTGGGAGCATCTCATTGAGAATGTGCAGTTTGCACATGTATTTTTCTAAAAACATGAAGTGGTTGCAAGCCAAGTACATGATCTGATGGTGCTCATTTGAAGACATCTGGAAATATCGGCTTCATTTAGAGACAGTATTTTCATACCTTGTGTGTTAATGTCAGAGAGTTTTTTTCCCCAAGGGTAGACATGAACTTTTTGTATTTTTTAATTTATTTACATTCACCTTACACTGAATACCTCATTTCCTTATTAGAAGTGACTGCAATATACTGTGGGATGTCTTTCTGTGTGCTGTGAATATGTATTTCTCTCATTGGTTGATAAATAAAACTGCTTTGGCTTATGGCAAGGCAGGATAGGGCCAGGCAGGAAATCCAAGCAGAGATACAGGAGAAGTGCAGAGTCTGAGAGACTCCAGCCAACCGCTCATGGAGCAACATGCCAGTAGACCAGTAACACCATGGCCACGTGACAATACATAGATGAATAGAAATGGGTTAGTTTAAGATGTAAGAGTTAGCTAGCTAGTAATGTCTAAGCCATCAGCCAAACATTTATAAGCAATATTAAGTCTCTGATTAACTATTTACAAGCAGCTGTGGGACTGGGCAGGACACAGCAAAGCCTCCAGCTACAGCAATATTCTGGTCACTGTACACCATCACCATCACCTCCACCATTACCCATAGGGGAAGGCATACTCTGATCTCTTGTTTCTGGACTCTGGACTTTTGTCATTTATTCTGCAGAAGCAACCACACAACTTTCTTGGGTTGATCCATCAGAACTCTAACAAGTAGAAAGAGGGATCAGAGTGGGAGCTCAGTCAGTACAGTACTTCCTAAATAAGAAAGAAGACCTAATGTTGACCTGATGAACCCATGTGAGAAGCTCTGGTTTTGGTGGCAAGTGCTTATAATGTAAGGGCTGGGAAGATGGAGAAAGCATATCCCCCAGAGTTGCTGGCTTTCCAGTCCTGCCTACTCGGCAAGTTCTAGGTCAATGAGAAACCCTATCTCAAAATTAAATCAGTAAATTAATTAACTGATTAATTAATAAAAAAAAGGATGGTGCCTGAGGAGCAACACCTGAGACTGTACTTTGGTGCATACACATGGTATTAGACATGCAAATACATACATGTACACATCCAAATAAATAAACAGAAGTAATTATGTCAAGGATTTTTTCTTCTCCTTTCTTCTGTCCCCCGTGAACATGAATTCCGTGCTTGATGTTGTCATCACACATCTCTTGCCTGGTGAGTGTACTGGGGTCAGTGCAGCTCTATCTGCTGAGGACTTGCCTCAGGTAGAAATAAGGAAGTATGGGTGCCAAAACAGAATTTAAAATTCCTTCTTCCAGAAGACAGACTACCTTCCACCACCAACTCCTCCTTCCCTTTTCCTCTTCCCCTTGCTCCTGTTCCTTCTTTATTCTTTTTCCTCTTCTTCCTCCCTTTCCCCCTTTTCCCCCCTCCTCCTTTTCAACTTCAAGGTGCTTGGTCATATGGAAAAAAGTACATAGAAACTATGGAATGCTAAAGGCTATATTGTCCTCAGTTACTTAGAGGACTGTGAGACATTCAAGGGTCAGTTAGACACCTTTTCTCCACACAACTGTATGTTGTGGAGGAATATGAACAAGTAGAAGAAAGTAACAACAGACTTCTGATAGAAAAGACTTTCAAAAAAGGGAGGAATATCATTAAAAGTACACAATTGAGCAATTCATAATTCTCTACTTTCTTAGAGCATAATAAGCATTTTGAAATACTTCATCTTACTTAGCTCACAGAGGCAGAGGCTATTATCCTACCTTACTCATGAAGCTGGGGTCTTCATGAAGTAAAATACCTTTTCCATCCATGCAGTGAATCAGGCTGGTAGAGACCCAAATATTTGTCCCTGAACTCACCCATCTTCCTGTGGATGAAAGTTCAGGCCTGTTTGTAAAAGATTATCATTCTTAAGAATAAGTTTATGTATAGGCCAATGCAACTTTATTTATCAACCAATCAGAGCAACACATATTCACAGCCTATAGAAAGACATCCCACAGCACTTAGTTTATTTTATTTAGAGTGAGGAGGAGACATGGGTGTGCCATGGCACATCTGTGGAGGTAAAGGACAACATACAGAAGTTAGTTCTCTCCTACCATGTGGGTTCTAGGTATCAAACTCAGGTAACCGGTGGCAATCACCTTTATCCACTGAGCCATCTCACCATCTACAGGGAGATTTTATTTAACCCTCCCTACCTCAATTAATCAGAAAGGTAAAATAGTCGTAATGCCCCTTTTAGCACCCCTTAGTTAACTGAGAGTTTAGTGTATTTAGCACTTAAGTACAATAGATTGCCAGTGCATGAAACCCAAAAAAGCACTCACACCAAGTAGATCTTTTACATCTTTTTTTCAGTATATGAACAATGGTGTTGATGGAAAATGTTTCTAATCATAGGTATGAAGTGTTTTATTCACATGATCAAATTCTTGAGTTTATAAGATTCATATGCTATTTCTAAATGACAAATCACCCGCCACTTGTCTTCCTCTTCCAGGTTTGCTGGTTAGGATTTTTCTAACAGTCTCAATAAAATTATGTTTAAATTGCTCCTACTACATCCACCAGATCAAGCACACACATCCACAGAAATTACTGGTTGGGTTGTTTTTTTTTTTTTACTCTGGTGAAGAATGCTTGTGTTTGTGTGGGGGGTGTACACACATGCATGGGAGGATTGAAAAAGAGTGGCAGTATTTATACTAAAAGCTTCAGATTAATAACTCAGAAAACTATAATGTTGAGAAGTTTTTTTAAACTGCAACAGAAGTAGAATGTGATTAAAGCATGGGTGATTTGGATTTCTCTTTGTGTGGCTGGTTTCCTGCCACACTCGTACACTATTTTCCAGGCACTGCAAGTTCCACAATCTCTGGGAATGTGCATAGCCAGGGCAGTAACCCTGGAGAGGACACATGAGGGTGAGCTTCTGTTTGGGAATCCCATGCCCTGTATTGGTTCACTTGTCATAGGTCTTCATTTTATGTTTGCTGACTGCAGAAAGGAAGTTTGGTAAAACAGAAGCAGGCTCATGTGACTGTTTTCTCCATATTGTACCAGCCATCTGCTCCTACACAGAAAAGTTCTGATTAATGAGGGAAGCCAAAGGACTCTGGAGAGCTATTGGGCAGCCTGCTGTATGGCCTGCTGGCTTCTGAGCTCACAGAGCAGTGGTCATTTCTTATTGGGGTCAGTCCACTCTGTTGACTGGAGGTACTTTTCCCAGAGGTGTGTGTGAGACAGATAGACCTTCTTTCCCAGACTATCAAGTTTTCTTGGCATCGAGGGAGATAAAGAATATAGTGGAGAAAATTGTGGTTTACATTAACCAAAGAATGTGACTCAGCAGAAAGCAAAACTGGGAAAATTATACCATAAAAAAACACACCACTATATGTTCATTCTCCTCTGCCAAAAGGGAACAGAGGTTCGGAAGCTGCTGTGGAGTAAATAACCCCATGAAGCAACACACAAAAGGAAAAGAGACCTGGGCTCAGAAGAAGACATTCCTTGCTTTGTGATCTGTTCTGTTAGAGAAATCATATCACTTTGCTATCATGATATAATACTTTAGAAATACAGTGCTGAAATAAAAAATAAAGAGATGAATGGGATTGAATACCTCATCTAGGAATAGATCCACACTTAGAAAACCAACTAATCTGCAACAAAATTACCAAAAAGTTCATCATGTCCAGCAACTAGAAGACAAGTTTGCTTTTTCTTTATTGATGTTAAACATTTCATTACCAGGTTACTCACTAATCCTACTTCAAATCTACCTAAGGCAAGTGAAAAAACTATACACAAAAATGTTTGTAATTACACCAACTTCTTTCCCAACGGCTGCAAGCTAGAACAATATCACCAATGTCATTCAACAGACAAAGGAGGAACAGGAACTATGTCCACACACTGCTACTCAGAGATTCTAGAAAAGAGAGTGCAGTATTGCCTACAACACGGAGTGAATTAAATATAAAACCTAGACCAAGCAAAAGAGACCAGAAGCAGAAGATAAGATACTTCTGGGTTCCATGATGCAGAATCATACATAAAAGTAAGAATGCAGTGATGGAAAACTAAAGGGTGATAACTCTCTGGTTGTCCTGAAAAGTTACTTTTTACAATTTATTTTGTGTGTGTGCACATGTGTGTGCATTCCACAGCATGTGTGTGGAGGTCAGAGGGAGGTTTGAAGGAATTGGAGCTCTTCTTCCATGTGGATTCCAGGATCAAACTCAGCTCATCAGGCATGATGGAAAGTGCCTTTACCCACTGAGGCAGGATGGAGCCAGGCAGGAATATCCAATAGAGATAGTGAAAGGAGAAAGGAGAGTAAGGGAGACACAAACCACCATCCAAGGAGCAACATGTAATGGGGTGCAGATAAAGGCATGGAACACGTGGCATTCATAGATTAATAGTTGTGGGTTGAGTTAAGTTGTAAGAATTAGCTATCAAGAAACCTGAGCCAATGGGCCATATAATTTGCAATTAATATTAAGCCTCTGAGTGGTTATTTTATAGGCAGCTGCAGGGCCAGGGAGCCAGGTGGGAAAGGAGAAACATGAAACTGTGGGAGCCGGTAGGACTGGAGAAACTTCTGGCTACAAGTAAGTTTTAAAGAATCTTCTTTAGTGTTGAAAAATCTTGCAAAAATATGACTGTGTGCCATGCCTTCATAATTCTACAGAACACCCGAGGAGTTAGGGGTCATTTGGAGAACTTATCCTATTATTTAAGGCTGTAACTGTGGTGGTGAAATTGCAGGCACTGCAGAGATTGTGCAGTGACCCAGACCCTCAGTTTTCCTTTGGTAAAATGAGGGCAGGAACTGCATTTAGAGTTTGCCATCTGTGTTGGATAGAGCCCCTAGTTTCCAATCTATCACACACTACCTGGGATGTTCTTACAGATTGTATTTCCAGTCATTGCACCCATTCAAAGAAGTTGCCATCCAGCTTGTCTTGTACTTGGGGAAACTAAGGCCAGAGAGACTTGTATCTTGCCCAAGGTCATAAGACAAGTGAGAAACAAAGCTAGCAAGGAGCCGAGATCTCCCCTCCCCCTCCCCTGTACTCCTCACACCTGGGCCTACAGTTGTCAAAAGTGATTTCTCACAACTTTTGTCTGTCTTCTCAGTGGTTCCTGATATTCAGTACAACTCACTTAGTCTTGTCCTCATTTTGTGGTACATGTTAAAGGTTTCCCCTAAGAGATAGCTGCTATCTCAAGATCCCAACCAGTAAAATCTCATGGGTGTCTTCAGGTTTTGGGAGCTATTTGGTAGGGAAGTGAATCCTGTTTCTTCAAGATCAGGTGTGTACTTGCAGTGGGAGGGTGAAGGGGAATTGGAGGTAGATGGCTTTCCCTGCATTCAAACTGTGCTATGGATGTGTGACTCTTACCTATTCTGTATGGAGAACTGGATGGTACCAGGGGAGATGTTGAGAGCTTCTTGCCATAAATCATGTCTCAGAGCTTTCAAGTTTATATGGATGTGACAGACACTAGGGCTTTGCCTCTTGAGAGAACAGGGGTCACAGTATGACACAAGCAGTTCCAAAAAAGGAAACTGAGTGCATGGAGGTCATTGGACTCTTCCCACGGATAGGGGTTTATTTAGCAGTTTCTGATCAGTGACTTGTAAACAAGCAGGAGGTGTTTTTGTTGGCTCATTTGTCTGCTCCCCCAAAATGACTTTTCCTTCTGTGCTGAAGGGCACAAAAGGGAGCAGTTAGGGCATCCTGTAGCATCTTTGTTTAAAAGTCCTGGAGTTTACTCTGATTGCTCTTCCCCTAGTCTGGCCTTCTCTTAGGAAGTTGTTGGTGATATTGTACAGCAAGAACTCTGACATCAGTGGTCATCTTAAGCCTGCTTTGTTTTTAATCTCTTAAAAATTACAGATTTCACTGTGGAAAAAAATCAAAAGGACGAAAAGAAATTAAAAATAAATAACATAGAAAACGAATTTATTTTTAAATGCAAACTCCATCTCATTGGTCTTCCTTACAAAGCATTTCAGTGGTTTCTGTACACATTTGCAATCAAATCTGAGTTCTTATTTCTTTTGTAGAAGGTTCTGCACATAAGTAGGCTTTTATTGTAACAATCAAAGCACTGGTACTGTTAACAGAACAACTTGATAGTAATTTGATTCCTGAACAGGGAAAACACCCTGTGGTAACTTCACTGCACTTGTGAATGCACCACACCCTCCTTGTCCCTCTCCTTCCATGTTGACTAATGAGGCTGTCAGCGGTTATTTTTGCTTGTAAGTAATGCTTCAAGGAACATCTTTGTATAGAGCTACTTACAGTTAAGTAACCTTTATCCAAAATGCTTGGGATCAGATATATTTAGGACCTCCAGTCACTTTTCTCTTGGATTTGGAATAGTTGTGTATTCATCATGACATCTCTTGAGGATGAGACTCAAGCCTTCCTTTTCTTGTTGCTGCGACAAAATATTCAACAAAACAATATAAAGAATATCAAGAAACAATATAAACAATATAAAGAAACAATAACATAAAGGCTTACACTTCAGGGGTACAAGTCCACCAGGGTTGGGAAGGCACAGTGTCAAGAGCCTGAGGCAAGTGGTCATGTTGTGTCCACACTCAGGAACCAGAGATGGATGCTGGTACTCAGCTTTTTCTCTTATTTCTTTTTCCTTTTCTATTCACTCTGGGGTCCTAACCTGTAGGATGGCACCACATTCATTCCATGTGTCTCAGAGGTGAATCCAAGTCTAGTCAAGTTAATAGGGATGACTAGCCATGACGAAGTATAAAGGAAATTTATTTACATTTCAGATATGCCTTATTCATATAGCCTACATTCAATTCTATGCAAATTAAATCAATCTTGCATCTGTAGAAACAAGTTTTTAATACCAAATCATTAAATAGCAAAGGTGTTACAACTCAGCCCCCATGAGAACAATTTGTATCAGAACCATCCCCCTGATTGAACTCATATCCTGTGGATAAGCAATCATTTTCTTAGTCTTATTCACAGGTAAGTACTTAATAGCAAAAATATTATATATTATTACCATAGTGAAAATGTAATGTGCTTAGGGCAACTGATCATCATGTGAGTGCTCAAAAAGTTTCAAATTTGGGGACATTTTAGATTTGGGATTTTTGTGTTAGGAATGTTCAATGTGTATTGATGTGCTTAGATTAGAAAGGCTCCTTGTAGCAATTAGGAGACTGATCAGGCCATTTAAA
Source organism: Peromyscus leucopus (assembly GCF_004664715.2). Lineage (NCBI taxonomy): Eukaryota > Metazoa > Chordata > Mammalia > Rodentia > Cricetidae > Peromyscus > Peromyscus leucopus. The sequence goes on along the minus strand of NC_051086.1, from coordinate 31,285,315 downwards.
TGAGATAATGAATGAAGGCACTTAACTGTCCTTACCTGCGCATTATCATAGTGAATATAAATTACTTTAGCCTGAGATTCAATTTATTCCAATCCTAATGTTAGGGATACATTGGCCATCTCTCAGTAGTACTGAAGCCTAGGTAATCTGCTTCCCAGGCCTGCAGTTAGTTAGTAGATAAAAAGCAACCTTTTCTCTGGGTCAGGGTGAAGAACATGTATAGTCTACACTGCCAGTGAGACTGAGCTCTACTTACCCACAGCACAAATCTGTGCCCAATTGACCCACTTGGTTGTTTTTGTTCATGTCCTGCTTCACCACGCCAACATTTTGCTGGTGCTTTCTTGACAATCAAACCCAGGGAACTATTTACTCTCAAGTCCTTGACTGACCCTGTGACAGCTTTCAGCTGTGGTCTTAAACTCTTTGAATGGCCTTCCATCAAGAAATGAAATCTAAGGTCCCTGCTTCTGAAATCCAAGAACTTTGACCTGCAGTGGAGTGGACGCAATGCCATGTGACTTTTGTATCTGTGTTATAAAAGATCAGGGAGCTTCTGTCTGGTTCACTACAATTCTAGCTCTTGAAAACTGAGCTGCTGCTGTGGAACAATCTTTGTACACTGTAAATATGTATTAGTTTCATTGGTTAATAAAGAGCTGACTGGTCTCCAGCTGGGCAGGAAGAGACTGGGTGGGAGAGCCACTATAGTGATATTTTATTTGTACTGAAATGTGATTTTATTTGTATGTTAACTCTAGCTACAAGCCACAATAGGAGAATTCTGGGAAGAAGAAGGGCAGAGTCAGAGAAGTTGCCAGCAGACACAGAGAGAAGCAAGATGGACTTGCTGTACTGAGAAAAAGTACCAAGCAACATGGCAAAGCATAGATAAGAAATATGGGCTATTTAAATGTAACAGCTAGTAACAAGTCTGAGCTATTGGCCAAGTATTTACAATTAAGTCTCCTTGTCAGTTATTTGGGAACTGGCAGGTGAGAAAGAAAAGTCCACCAACAAGCTACCATGTCAAGAGTCCAGTGACCTCAAGTCTGCCATGATGGAGGTGCTATATTGAGTCACCATTTAGAGAAACTTCAAGATTTTCTCTATGGAGAGATGATGTCCAATGAATCCACAGTCATTCATGTCATTCCCTACAGCTATATGGCATGCTAGTGAAGAGACCTCAGCAATTATTCGACTCTTAGTTAAATCTGTCTTCTCAGGTAACTTCCAAGACATCATGAGGAAAAACAAGTTGTCTCCACTGGGCACCATCTCGATGCATAGCCCACACACTCATCAATATAAGAAACTCAAGACATTGACTATGATAGTATTTCCAGGGAGGAGATATCATGAACATTTGCAAGAAAGTTGTAGACAATAATATGTTCTAAATAATTATTTTTTGCCATTCAGAGATTGTATGCATTGCCTAAAAGATGTGCATTCAGAGTGCAACTGCTCTCCAATGTAGAACTTGCCTCAATCAATACTATCTAAGGAAATTGGCTCTCAGAAAGTTACATGGCTTGAATTACGCTAATAAATTGCTAAAGAACTATCAAGAGGGTATTGTTTAGTAAGTTCCCAATAGTTCTCTTATGTTTAATGGTGTTTGCTTGTTCTATCATTAGCAATCTGCATACATTTGTTTAGAAACGTGTTTGACCTGAGCAGATACCGAGTAGGTTTTGCCTGGGCGAAGCCCTGGGTTCTGTCTTATCTGAATATGAGGAGGAGGGAGGGACTGTTTCTCAGTGACTGGGAATGATTCCTGGGTTGGATATGATATCTGTCACATACAATCACCTGGTGCCTATTTAGGACCAGACACATGACAGCAGGTGGAAGTGTGCCTTTTGATCCTGAAATGGCAGCAGACCTTCCCTTCTGCAGCTTCATCTGACAGATTTGGCAGGAAGGGAGAGGTGTGGAACCAAAGGCATCTGCCACTGAGTTGAGAAAGCTCAAAATCAATGATTCTGTTAAACTCACTTCCTCCCTTCGCTATCTAGGGAGCTTTCTTTGTATATATAATGAAGCCTAAGAATGTTTTCCCATGTTAAGTTCTGAGGTCCCTTGTCTGTGACTCACCGGTGCTTCTGAGATGAAGCGTGTGTCAGTCCAGTCCTAACTTCAGAGACACAGCTGCATATTAGGTGTGAATGTATAGGCCTTGAGGAATTCAGAAGAAATTTGAGAACAAGGTCATTTTGTATCTCAGTTGTTAAACAACTCTCCCCTCTGCAGAAGAGAGACCTGTCTTTTTTTGCTGGATGGATTCCAGTTGTATTAAAGTAAAAAGGACAACAGGTTAAATGTTGACGAAAACAATGGCCTTCCACTTATGTCTTCATAGACAGCAGTTCCTAAGTAAGATGAGTGGAAACATTCATAAGGGTAATACATGATAGTTTTTGTATAGTTGACGTACAATTACTATAAGTAATTTGTAAAAAAAAAAGAAAAAAAAGAAAATGATATTTAGAGGAAAATATTTGGAAGAAATTTGAGACTAACCTCCTAAACAAACAAATAAAAATAATCTTAACCCATCTATTAAAAATAGTAGAATAAAAGCAAAGTGGGGGTGGCTCACAATTATAATCCTGGCACTTATGAAGCTGAGGCAGGAGGATGGTCACAAAATCAAGGCCATCCTGGGCTATATAGATCTAGGCCAACCTGGGCTAAAATATGAGACTGCTTAAAAATAAAATAAACTGGAGCAAAACAAGCACCAGCAATCTCAATAAACAAAACAAAGAAAAGGCACAAGTTTTTCATGGTAGAAGTTTAAGAGGCTAACACCTCCACCAATAAGTGATCAACTCACGAGTAATTAAAGAAACACAAATGGAATGACAGATGACAAAAAGCAGACACCACAGTGTAACTCCAGATCTGCCAGGATTTTTTGAGAGCAGTCACACACACTGTGGTGAAGCTGCCAGGGTGGGTCCTCCCACATACTGTTGGTAGGGACAGCATTCCTGCTACCTTTCTGAAGGTGGAGTGGCTGTCTATGTCAAGACCACAAGAAGAATTCAAAACCTTTGTAGAAAGAACTACCAGTAATCTATCCTGGAGGCATAAGAGGTAAATCCAAAGACTTGTAAAAAGAATATCGATCGAAATGAAGTCTGTTGGAGCTGAAGAGGCAGCCCTGTGGTTAAGAACTCTAGTCCTAGAGGATCCAATGCTCTCTTCTGCCTTCCATGGGCATTGTAATTACATAGACAAACTCCCACACAGGACTTACATGCAGACCCCTTCCACTATTTAAAAATAAAAATAAAGTTTATTATAAAAGAAAGATGAACCTAAAAGTCCCTGATGGGCATGATCAAAAAAGAGAGAATACACAATATATAGTAATTGTTTAAAGTTAAGTTTTTAAAGAATATTTGATGATATGAGCAATATTCTTATTGGAATGCCAATGGATACAATAGAACACAAACTTTGTCAGTTGCCAATTTTGAACTCAAATTTATAAATACTAGATGCAAATACATCAAAATGTCAATAATTACCTCTGAGTGGAGAGATTATGAATGACATTTATTTTCTTCTATTTAACACTTTGGTATTTCCTAAATCTCTATAATAAACATCAAATTAATCTTCTGCTACAGAACAAATCATCAGTCACTCTGTGCAGGTTGAGTATCCTTGATCTGAACAACTGACCTGTGCCTAGCTCCAAAACTTTTTGAGCAGTAACATAATATCCTAAGTGGAAAATGTCACACCATGAAACCATGTTTCATGCACAAAATTATTAAAAATATCATATAAAATTACCTTCAGGGTAGGTGTGTAAAAAACAAATGAATTTCATGCTTAGATTTGGGTCATATCCTCAAGATACCTTATTATATAAATATTCAAAAGTTTGAAGACATTCCCCACCCTAAATTTGAAACACTCTTGGCCCCAAGCCTTTTTGATAAGGGACATTCATTCTATACATTATTCATCAGCATCTGAAGGATGGAGGTCTGAGGTTGGCTTAGTATGATTCTCCATTTCAGGTCTCAGAAGGCTGAAAAATCGGGGTCAGGCAGGGTGAATTGTCACCGAGAGCACAGGGCTCACACTTGCTCATTCACACTGTCGGCAGAACTCAGTGTCTATCGTTGGAGGATTCTGGCTGGCTGTCAGCCAAGGACATCTCTTAACTGCTGGAAGTTGTTACAATCCCTTTCCATGTGGCCCATGGGTGGTTCATGGCATTTACACTTGTTTATTTCTAGTTAAAAAAATAAGTGCATATATTGCATCTCTTGTGACCCACTAGGAAAAATTCTCTACTTTTATCCCACTCAGGAAATGGTTTTAAAAACATAGATGATATACCTATAATAAGCTCAATTTATTTGGGAATGTATCGGCACCTGAAAAATATCCTTCAGAACATTACCTAGAAAATAGAGGTGTGTCTTCATCAGGACACTGAGAATAGGCTTCCCCTGAGCATTTTTAATTCAGCTTCTAAATTATGAATGGACTCCTGGAAAGTTCTATAGCCTCTCTATGCTTCAGATATTTTTATTTCTAATATGGGACAGTAATAATTGTAATTGTTTAAAGAGTTGTTATAAAATTTGTTGCAAATTTAAGTGTAATAATATGTGATCGCTTAATTTGGCATGAAATTTGGTTTGCCTTACCTGGGTTAGGAAATACAGAACATAATTAAGGTCCACAAAAACTAGTTAGGCAGAAAATAGTTTGACTACGTACCTAAGGAAGTTCCTCAGATGTTCTCATTATCCTCTTTTCTCGTTAAATGCTGGGAGCCTGCTTATTCCCTACCTCTGGGCAGTGTTACCCTGAAGTACTATTAAACCAATGAGCATGTCTGAGGGCTTCCAACTTTTTTCCATATTTGAAGCTCTACTTCTGTATCCAGAAAAAAAAAAACATTCATGCTTCATAATGGCTATAAAAACCTTGTCAGACTTGATTCAGTTAATTCTCGATCTATTTTTGACAGTATAACCATATGTCCTTTAATATCTCTAGGAATCAGATTACTCATCCACGAAATGGCCATACTAACAACATAACTGAACTTTTAAAGAGGCCAAGGAGCTGGGCAGTGGTGGCGCACGCCTTTAATCCTAGTACTTGGGAGGCAGAGGCAGGACAATCTCTGAATTCCAGACCAGCCTGGTTTACAAAGTGAGTTGCAGGACAGCCAAAACTATGTAAAGAAACCCTGTCTTGGGGGGAAAAGAGGCTAAGGATAAGAGAACAATGCTGGATCCACAGTGTACCTTCCATACATGGCAATGATTATTTGTATGACAGATATTGTATAAATATTAGTTGAATTGTTGTATTGAAAGTTTCTCCAAACAATTCGTTTAGCTAGGGAATATATTTTCCTTTTCATAAATAAGGAATTTGAACTAGAATGAGGTTAAATGGTTTGTCCAAGGTTACACATTAGAACAGTAACAAGGCTGGATTTTGCATCTAAGGTCACTGCTCCACATTCCACCTCCTTTGATACCATTGCACCTACTGTGCCCTTATCAATGATAGAGGCTGACAAACAGCATAAACACACTGACTACAAATAAGAGCAAATAAGGTTGGAGGGCAAATGCAATGTTTCTCAATAATCAAGATAGAACAAATGGACACAGGGAATATCCTGGGGTGGAGTGAGAGTAATGTAAAAGCTGGAAGGTCTAGGGAATGATGTTGTGAAAAGCTGTCTTCTGGACATGACATGGCCATTGGCCTCATGAATTCACAACATCTACAGTTATCCACACAAGGCCCATATAAGACTGAGCCAGTCAATAATCCTACCTTGGAATCAGAGAGACACTCATAAGACTCTACCCCTAATAAAGCTATTGGTAATTTATGGCTACTAGATGAAAGATGTTCACTTTATTTTCAGCAGTGTGGACACTGGTTGCTCATGCACATGTAAGTAGCACTAATTGAACCAAGTGCATTATTAAAAACAGATGATGAACACATGAAGGTAGGTGGGACATGTCTTGGGATATGTCTTGAGTAAATGTGATGGTTAATTAAAGGTGAATGTGATCAAGATGCATTGTATATATGCATAAAACTATTAAAGATTAAATCAAAATATAAATACATAAAATAAGAACAAGATACAAGTGGGTAAACTAGAGTCTAGCTGCAGATGAAAGAAGGATTCACTCCTGTGCACTGGCTTGTGCCAGCTGGAAGGGGGCTGCATTTTCCTCGTGTGACAGCTGGTCTTAGTAAGAAAGAATGCCTCAGAGTTGGCACCACAATTGAGCCTAGAATCCATTTCACTTGATTCATAAATACATAGCTGAAAATCTACAGCCAGGGAAGCAAAGGAGGTATGTTTCCTTAAGATTTTTAATTTTATATTTAGAGGGAATAGGACTTATTTATAAATCTCCATTTTCTCCACTTCAGTAGTACTTTGTTGTTGTTGAGACAGGGTCTTCTGTACCCCACACTTGCCTTGAACATGCTGTGTAGCCAAAGATGATCATGAACACCATGGATAGAAATGAGGGTAGAATTGTAAAAAAAAATAGAAGAAAAAAAAACTTGTTTAAGTTTTATAAGAAAGAAAAGGGGGCTGTGGTTAGAGAAGGACTGAGTAGAATGGGCCAGACAGAGAAAGAGCTTGTGGTCCTGGATTTCATTTTCTGTCTATTGGTTAAGTCCTCAAGGTATTATTAACCATGAGTATCCATAATCTCATTTGTTTCTTAGTATGTTTTGTTCATGTGTGTGAGTGTGTGGAATGTATATGTGCACAAGCATTCCTACTCACTGAACTAGCTCCTTAGCCACCCCTTGTATTTTTATTAGTTCTTTGACAATTCCATACTTGTTTTGATCTCAGTCATCCTCCTTATCCCAACTCTTCTCAGATACACCCTCTCTTCCCTTCCCTTTATGTCCTATCCCTACCCAATCAATGCCAGTTTATGCTGGCCAAATATTCTTGGAGGTGTTGCTTTCTACTGGGGTATGCTTGACATATCCAGGGGCTTCACCTTTAGAGGAAAGTGATCCTTCCTGTCCCAGGAGCTAGACATTGCCAATAGTTCCTTGGCTAGGGGTAGAACTTCATGCTCACTTCTCCTCTCAATGCTGGGATTTGGTCTGGCTTGGGCTTGCACAGGTCTTGTGCATAGTGTCACAACCAATGTGAGTTCACATATGGAGCCATCTTGCTGTGTCTAAACATAGTTTACTTGTCACCTGCCACCTCTGATTCCTATGCTCTTTCTTTCTTCTCAAATGATCCCTGAGTCTTTAGAAGAGAGAGTGTATTGTCTCTGCTCCATTTAGGACTGTATATTTTTATTCTCCGCACATTAGCCCATTGTGGGTCTCTGTGTTGATTATCATCAACTACAAACAGAAGTTTCTCTAATGAGGATTGAGAGATGCCTTAATCTATTGGTACAATGGTAAGTCATTAGGAGCTGGTTTAATACCATGTCCATATAGCAGGATTATAACAGCAGGTTCTTTCCTAGAGTCTATGATCATTCTAGCCTTAAATTTTTAGTCCATTAATGATGCCAGGCACAGATACCATCTTGTAGAGCAGGCCTTAAATCTAATCAGAAAGTAGTTGGTCATTCCCATGATATTTGTGCTACAGCCGCTATTACACTAGTGGGTAGTCTTGCCAGGCTGGTTGTTATTATGGCTCATGGGGTTCATACCTGGGCAACACTGGTGATTACTTTGCCCGTCTGGTAATGTGCATTTTATCTTCTAGCGTCATGAAAGCTAGCCAGCAGGGATAAAGCTTGTAGGTCAGTGCCAGCATGAGTTCTCCATGGTCTGTGACTCAAGTATATCATGTTTTCGACAGTAGTCTTACTGTCAAATTTTAGAGGGTAAATTCGAGCATTGGCAGCAGCCTGTGATGTTAGGGGAATTTGGGAACCTCTTTAGCCTACAACCTACAACCTCAAAAGAAGTAATCCATTCCTGGCTTGGGTCTTTTTATTTGTTATCCTTTGGTCTCTAGCAGAGGCATTGTTGCCCCATTGTAGGATAACTAATTTTCACTCTTTCTTGTAGAGGAAAGAATGAAAGGTTCTAGAGATGCAGATCAGTGGGATAAAACTGAGAAGCCAGTCAATTGAAACTTTACAAAGCCATCAAGACAAGCAAGTCTTGGGAGAGAATAGTCTTTTCAATAAATTGTACTAAGTCAACTGGATACCCATACAAACAATGAAATAATAGTACTGGATGCTGGGTAGTATATAAAGAAAAGAGGTGTATTGAGGCTATGGTGTTAGAAGTCCACAAATATTAGCACTGACATCAGCTCCCAATGAGAGTGTTGTTGTAGAAAGTATCACATGGAAGCAGCATGGAGAAGTTGGTTAGAGATACACAGTGAGGACATATGCAAGGGAATAAATTGAGAAAGGCAACCTTGCATTGTTACAACCCATTATATTGAGAGGCACAGAAAGTGCTTTTATGAGATCTAGCATGGTCCCATGAAAATGTTATAAATCTCTGTTACATATGCAATTGCCATCTTTTTAAGACCCCATACCTCAATACTGTCACACTGGAAACCATGCTTTTAGTACTTGAACTTAGGGGGAAAACTACTTCCAAAGTGTAGCAGGGTTCACACTACTGTGGCTAGGATATTTTCTTTAATTGCTCTGTTTATCCAGATGCTTTCTCTATGCCACAAATCTATCCCTTTAAAGTACAAATTTCAGCATTTTTACAATGTTTGTAAAGTAATGAAACAGTCATTATATTCTAATTATGGAAAATTTCTATCACTCCTCCAAATCTCCCACCAAGTAACAGCCATTTTCTCTTCCCTCCTCCTTGGCTAATTAAGTAAAAGAAGGAAGAGTGGATTGGGGATAGGGATTGAGGAGGGGGGGGAAGAGGAAGCTACAGTAGGAATGAAAAATTAATGAATAAGTTTAATTAATAAAAGAAAGTCACAAAAGCAGTTTTTAGGTGGTGGTAGGTGGGGTGGGGTGGATGGTGGTGGTAATCTTTTCAACAGATGTTGACCTAAACCTCATGCTTTCCCTGGACTACATCAACATGAACTATTCATCTAAATATAAAAAAGTATGTTAAGAAAAACTTTTATAAGAAAAAAAAAGAAATTCATGCCTTGATACTACTTATAGAGTTGTTAGATATGTCCACAAAGCTGATCCATTAAAAACATGGATCAACTGGACTCCATAAAAGCTAAAAATTGCTCATTGGGAAATACTGCTAAGAAAATGAAAATGCAAGCTAGAGATTGGGAGAAAATGTCTGACTTATATCAAGAATATATGAAGAATTTCATAACTGAACAGTAAGAAAAGATATAAAATGAGGAAGGATTTATCCTTTGCCAAAGGGGATAGAAGCATAGTAAACAGAAATAGAAGACATACTTGACATAGTTGCAGCATATACACAAATTAACCTCGAATTGTGAACTTCATTCCCATGCAAATGGCTAAATGCAAAATGCCAACAGCTTCAAAAGCTGACAAGGATTCAAAGCTTCCTGAGTCTTCTACTCTGTCTTTAGTAATGAACAATGATTATTCTCCAGAAAAGTGGTTTGGCAGTTTCTTATAAAATTAAACATATCACCCCCTCATTCTACTTCTGTTTACTCTAGAGAAACAAAAACTTTTGTTCACATAAGAGCCTGTCCAAGGATGCTTTTGACAACTTTGTTCATGATTACTCCATACTAAGAAAATCCATTCTCCTCTGGGAGTGAATGAGTAAACAGACCGTGCTGCAGCCCACACAGTGTAATGCAATTTAGCAATAAGCGGAAAGAAAGAACCCTGACAAATACAGCAATTTGGGTGAATTGCAAAGGCATTATACTGCTTCACAGAAGCCCACTCAAGGATTCCCAATATTAGAATTTTGTTTATATCACATAGTTAAGAGTCAAAACTAGATCAATGGTTTTTAGGGGACCAGCCTTCTCAGGGAACACCATAGAAAAGAGGATGGGGAAATTGTAAGAGCAGAGGACCAGGAAATCTGCTGTGAGGTTGTGCCTCCTAGGAGTGAGAGGGATGCTTCACCTGTGATATCTCAACAATATGGCTGCCTGAGCAAGAGCGCAAGATGTATAACATCAGTAGACATGCTAACACAGAAGGGAGAGATCTCAGCGGGCCCCACCCTTAGATAGATAATTATAGGTGTGTGGGGATGCTGAGATTAGGAGAAACAAATAGCCTTTTTTAGGGATGTACTCTAAGTGTTATTCAATACCAACTGGTCAGCCCTGAAATCCTATAAATAGGATTTAGTAACACTAAATGGACTGAGCAGGTTATATTTATATATTTAGGCAACATACATATATGAGCAATAACAATAAGAATAAGAGGCCATAGTTTGAGAGGGTTTGGGAGGGCATATGGAGAAGACTGGAGGAAGGACAAAGAAGGAAGAATTGTTGTAATTATATTTTAAGTTGAAAATAAAAATTAAATAATATTGTAACGATGATGATGATGTTGTTGTTGATGATGATGATGATGATGATAAGAACAAGCCCATAAGCTGGGCGGTGGTGGTGCACGCCTTTAGTCCCAGCACTTGGGAGGCAGAGCCAGGTGGATCTCTGTGAGTTCGAGGCCAGCCTGGACTACCAAGTGAGCTCCAGGAAAGGCACAAAGCTACGCAGAGAAACCCTGTCTCGAAAAACCAATAATAATAATAATAATAATAATAATAATAATAATAATAATATAAATAAATAAATAAATAAATAAAATAAAAAAGAAAAAAAAGAACAAGCCCATGAAGGAATTGGGAGGATGTTCTGTATTCTTAATGTTCTGATTACAAAAATATGCACATGTTAAAATTTCTAGTTTTATACAAAAAATAATTTTACTAAACACTAGTTTTTTTAATTTAATTTAATTTAATTTTACAATACCATTCAGTTATACATAACAGCCACAGATTCCCTTGTTCTCCCCCTTCCTGCCCCCCTCCCCTTCCCCCCAGCCCACCCCCTCTAAACACTAGTTTTAAGAACAGGAAAATAAAAGTTTTCTTGAAACTCATGAACTCCAAGGACAAATTCATCATGTAACTAATCTGTTATTGTTATCCATAACCAAAGTGAGGTTAAAGTTAATCTCACACCCCTCCCTTCTCTCTCTCTCTCTCTCTCTCTCTCTCTCTCTCTCTCTCTCTCTCTCTCTCTCTCTCTCTGTGTGTGTGTGTGTATACCAGCACATGCACACTACAGTACATAAATGGAGGTCAGAGAATAGCGTCAGATGTCTGTCCTCACCTTCTATCTTGTTTGAGGCTGTGTCTCTGGTTCCTCACCACTGCCTACACAGACTAACTGACAGCTGGCTTCTGTAGCTCCTCTTCTCTTGGCCTCCCATCTCCCATAGACGCACTGCTATTACAGAAGAGTGCTACTGCACTGGATTTAAATGGGTTCTGAGATTTCAAACTCAGATAGTCATGCGTACATGGCAAGTACTCTATCTTCTGAGCCATCCCTTCAGCTCCAGACCTAACTCTTAACATCAACTCTCCAACTGTAATGTCCAGACAACCACTTGTCATGTGATGATATAACTGAAGCAACCTAGCACCCCAAAGGCACACAAAATGGCGCCTGGCACATGAGAGCTCAGTTAAAATTCAACTGTTTCTATTCTGTAACTATTCTTTCTGTCTTATCAATGAGAATGATGCCAATGAACAAAATTAGTCTCACATTTTAATCATTAAAATGGCCACATCAGGACATTTTGAGGAGCAGTATTTATTCTGAAATTGCAACCCAGGCTCACCAAACCTTCCGCAGACAGATAGTCGCTGTTCTCTGATATCCAAGGTAGCTGATTAGGGATCATGTAGAACCTACTGTTCTCTTGTTGATTAACCTCAGAAAAAGTATCAGCAAAATAGATTAGGAGAAAAGCTCCTTAAAGATCCTATACAGCTACAGTCTGAGGGTAGTTTCTGAAAGGTAATATGGCTTTCCATTGCTAGTGTGTGTGTGTGTGTGTATTCCTGTGCAGTCTTCCTCACCCCTCTGATGCTATCGACAGCCACAAAAAGCAAGATTTTCTAACATCAGAATTTCAGTCTTAATTTTGTTTTGTTTTGCTTTGAGATGTGGTCTTGTGTATCTCACACTGGCCTCCAGCCTACTATGCAGATCAGAAGGGCTTTGAATTCCTGCTCCTCCTACTTCTCCCGGACAAGTGCAGGGATTACAGGCATGTGCCCACACAGTGGCTTCTAGGGCTTTTCTTCTTAAGTCTGACATCAATAGCTCAGGACAGCTTCATGAGTAAGTGCCCGGGGTCACTGAAGATCTATAACTGATAGAGGAGGGTCCCTGATTGAGCATGTCTGATCCCTTAAGGTAATAGGGAAGCTTTGTCCAGATCCTCTAATCTTTATCAGCTGCTTGTAGACCTGCTTCTCTCTCAGCTGGCAAATTTCCCTGCACCTGCAAGCTACCTGCTACAATATCTCTCCAGGAGACAGCAGAGGGTCAATTCCTGAGCCATTCTGCTATCTCCTAATCAACTTTAATAGCCCTGTCTGCTTGTCACTTGAGGACAGTGTTAAATAGAACTTCCTGGTGAGTATTCTGGGAATTGTTTAGAAACACATCTGTGATGGGCAGGCTGGGAAGATGAAGCTAACTTCAGAGAAAGAAAAGATACAAGACATACATGGCTCTGCCAGTCTGAGCTCTCTCTGGCCTGTTTCTACAATTTAGTGTTCTAGTGTTCTCTCTCTCCTCTCTTCCCCTCCTCTCTCTCTCTCTCTCTCTCTCTCTCTCTCTCTCTCTCTCTCTCTCTCTCTCTCGTGTGTGTGTGTGTGTGTGTGTGTGTGTGTGTGTGTGTGTGTGTGTGTGTGTGTGTAAAACTATGGTCACCCAAGGAGGCCAGAAGAGAGCCATCAGGTCTTCTGGAGCTGGAGTTGTAGTCATTTGTGAGCCATGTAACATGAATATTGGGAATTGTGTTGGGAATTTAACTCTAGCCCTTTGAGTTCACTACCAAGTTCACTAGCAAGTGCTCCTTAACACTGAACCATCCTTCCAGCTGTCAGAGTCAGATAGTTTCTAAGGTCTTTATGACTTAAAATATTTCAGGATTCTGGCTCATGAACAACCTTTTTTTTTGTGGTTCTTAAAATTATTTTCCAGCCGGGTGGTGGTGGTGGTGGTGGTGGTGGTGGTGCATGCCTTTAATCCCAGCACTTGGGAGGCAGAGGCAGGCGGATCTCTGTGAGTTCGAGGCCAGCCTGGGCTACCAAGTGAGTTCCAGGAAAGGCGCAAAACTACACAGAGAAACCCTGTCTCGAAAAACCAAAAAAAAAAAAAAATTGTTTTCCCAAATAAATATTGACGATACCCAAACAACAAACAAACAAACAACAATAAAATACTCTCCCCCAAATAATGGCAATCAAATTTAAAGTGAATTTGGCATACTCTTATCTTTGTTGTGTGACTCAAAATAGCTACAGAGATACAGAATCTTGAAGTATCAATGAATCAACACTGACGTGTGATACTATCCAGTGTGATTTTACACAAAGTGTGAGGAGGATGGTGAGCTTCATTTTTCTAGCAGATGTATAGTATGTAGGCTATCTAGCAGAAGACAGGGAGACAGAAGAGGTGGTGGTGGTAACTGAAGGATCAGGAGAGCATGAGAGGTTTGTGAGCCTTGGTTGACAGCAAAATCACAATGGCATAACCCCTTTACCTTTGTTCTTTGAACAGAACATGCTAAGAGGTTCACCAGCAAAATCCTCTCCTACTCTAGAGACATGCATCTTTATATGGGGCAGGGCATCATCAGATTGGCATCAGATTGTGTCAGGAGAACACAAATACGTGAATGGCTTTTGGCAAAATGGCAGCAAAGAGAGAGATGGGATGAAAAGGACAGAACCTGAACTGGCTGATGGGGTCCAGTGTATTTTTTTTCTCAGAGCCATCTGTTTACAATTTCACTTTTACCCATACAGACTGTTCCCAGGCAAGCCTCACATGAGTAACATAAATTGTCTTCCATCCCTGTTCACTTGCAGTGACTGCTGAATCAGTGTTCAATTAGGGACACAGAAATGGCAGGAAGACAGGAACTTGGGTTTAGCTGTTATCTATCTTGTGGTGATTATTGTATACCCTAATAAACTTGCATGAGGATGAGAGGACAGAGCCAGCCACTAGATTAGACATAGAGGTCAGGCAGTGGTGGCACATACCTTTAATCCTATCATTCAGGAGGCAGAGATCTGCTTGGATCTCTGTGAGTTCAAGGCCACACTGGAAACAGAGCCAGGCAGTGATAGCACACACCTTTAATCCCAGTACTGGGAAGCACACACACCTTTAATCCCAGCAAGTGATGTCTGGGGAGGAAAAGGTATATAAGGCATGAAGAAACAGGAACTCACTCTCTTAAGCCTGAGGATTTCATAGAAGTAAGAACTTGTAGCTGGCTTGCTCTGTTTCTCTGATCTCTCAGCTTTCACCCCAATATCTGGCTCCGGATCATTTTTTTTATTAATAAGACCATTTAGCAATTCATATTTCACTATCTGTCGATGGCATGGTTACTTTGACCACCACCATTCATCCCTTTTGCTATTTTAGCATGAGAAAGTCATCTTTATCCCTACCATTGATCACTTTATTTGATAGAGTGAATAGATGTTGGATTCCTACTATACCATACACTGGGTTAAGAATCTGGATTACAAGACATTTCTCTGGCGTTCATTGATTCCTAGTGGTAAGAGCTGAATTTGTTGAGCTGGTGGCCAACCATATGTATTTGCAGAGAATGAAATGGAATCCACAAGACACCAGAACACTCACCAAATGGTTGTTTGTGGTACTCATTTCACAGATTGGTAAGTTGAGACTCCTGTAAGCTAGCTCATTTATTTAAAAATCCTGGAGAGTTTGGGAGAATTGGGGCATTTACTCCAGAGCCTTAGAATTAACCATGTTGCTACATGTTGCCTCTTGATTTTGGTGATCTAAATACATAAATATTATCATCTATTCTAATGCATGTCATAAAATTTTATTAAAGGAATTAGCAAAATATAAGGCACTGATAAAATTCATTGAACAGAGCAGTAGAAATCATAGAACAAGCCTGTATGTTGGCCCTATGCATATCTCTAAAATTTTATTACCTGGTTTGCTGGACAAAGAGGGAGAAATTTTGTCTACCCTATTGCACATTGAAGAAGCCTTTGAGCATTCACAATCTGTGTCAATAAACTGTGACATTTTTGTCTCAATTGGCATATTAGGGCATCTCAGAACATTCTGCCCTGCAACCCCATGCTTACTCATGCCTGAGAAGTTTGATCTTGTCTTCCTAAGAAATGAAGCTATGAAGAAAGAGCAAGAATAGAGTCAAGTGGCAAATGTAACAGCTGTCAGGTGACTTATAATCTCCGTGGTGCATTAAATGCAATTTTGGTATCCTAGTACATAGATTCTCCAATTTACTGCCTTTAAACTAGTTGAGTCACAGGAGTCTCTACTCCTAAACCCATAAGTGCCTTAGTTCTTATTCAATCAGTATCAGACTATTTTTCTAGTATCAGACTATATTTTATAATAATTGAAATATATAAAGACCTTCTATTTATAGACTGGGTAAGGTAGCACCTGGGTTTAGAGAAACATTTTTCCTGAAAATATAATTGCTTATAGCTGGAGTTTTCTCCAGTCCTGCCTGGCCCACAGTCAGGACAAATCTCTCTCACCCACCAGTCCCGCAGCTGCTCAGACCCAACCGAGTAAACACATAGAGACTTATATTGCTTACAAACTGTATGGTCGTGGCAGGCTTCTTGTTATCTAGTTCTTCTATCTTAAATTAACCCATTTCTATAAATCTATACCACATAGCTCATGGCTTACCAGTATCTTATATGTTGGTACTAATGACAGTGGCTGGTAGCATCTCTCTGACTCAGCTTTCCACTTCCCAGAATTCACCTCTCTCCTTGTCCCGCCTATACTTCCTGCCTGGCTACTGGTCAATCAGTGTTTTATTTATTAACAAATCAGAGCAACACATTTAACATACAGAACATCCCACAGCAATTGCTAATTTAATATTTACTGAGTACTAGGAAGTGTCTCTGGTATCAAGTTCATAGTAACACAGGCTCAGGAATGGTGTCTGACCTCATTCCGCTCACACTCTACCTGCAGCAGATAGACAATAAAGTGACATACATATATAGTTTTGTGATGCTGTGGGGATGATATGAAGGAAAAGCAGATGTATGAAAATAAACTAAATAGGATAGGAGACAGAAATTTAGAGAAATGGCTGGCCTCACTCATAGAATCTGGACAGAAACGTGAAGGAGCCAGCTGTGGTGGTGCACATCTGCAATCCCAGCACTCAAGAGGTTGAGGCAGAAGGTTGTGAGTTGGAGGCCAGCTCAGACTGGGGAGGGGGGAACAGAGGAAGATGAGAAGTGTCCTTTGGGAAACTTTTATGTAGTTCTCAACGTTCTTAATGCTTTCATTAATACAGTTCCTCATGTTGTGGTGATCTCCAACCATAAAATTATTTTCATTGCTACTTCATAACTGTAATTTTACTACTGTGGTGAATAGTAATGTAAATATCTGCTATGCAGGATATATTTTCATTGTTACAAAATGACTCAAAGGGATCACAACCCAGGGGTTGAGAACTGCTGCTTTCAAGACAGAGGAGAGAAGATTCAAATATTCTGAGACCAGAATGTGCCTGAAATATTCAAGGCCAGAAAGGAAAAAAAAAGAAGAACAGATGTCACTCTCAGTCTCTAGATTATATACTAGCTCTTAGCTTCTACTTTCAGAACCTGGCATTCTAAACCTTCCAGAGTCCACTCCAGCCTTTTCTCAACAATTGGCTTTTATAGCATGATCTGGCCTCCTGATCTTACATGATGTGTCTTCCCCTGGACTTTGCTGCCCTGAAGGTTCTCTGACTCTACTGCAGAGTTGTCAATGAGATGGGATTTTTCTCCCCAAAGCCCATTTGATAACTTCTAGAGTTTCTTTTGATGTTGCTATTCTTATGATCTGGGTTTTCTGCTGGTATTCAGTAGATAGACAGAAGCCAGGAGTGCATGCACATCCACACATCCAACACAAGGAACCACTTAGTCCAACATGTCAGTAATGCTAAGGCTGAGAAATACTGCTCTAACATTCCCAAGTCTTCAAAGTTTTGGACTTCTTTTATTTGGTTACTTTTGCTTTTGCTTGTTTTTTCCTGTTTCTGATGTGCTTATGGGTACAAGGTGTCATTTTTTTTTTTTTTGGTTTTTCGAGACAGGGTTTCTCTGTGTAGCTTTGCGCCTTTCCTGGAACTCGCTTTGGAGACCAGGCTGGCCTCGAACTCACAGAGATCCGCCTGCCTCTGCCTCCCAAGTGCTGGGATTAAAGGCGTGCTCCACCACCACCCGGCTACAAGGTGTCATTTTATGTATTCTAATCTGACTCTGTGCATGTTTCAGAATAATACAGCATAAACTTCATTCCCAACTTTATCTAATATGATCATAGGCACCCTTTCATCATCTAAAAACAGGACAAAGAGCAACTCATACCTATTGGGAGAATTAAACTGACTATTGTGTGTAGATTTCTTACCACTATGCCTGATGCAGAGCTTAATAAATATTATTATATCAGTTGTTTGATTTCCTTTACAGGTTTGTATGATCCTTGAAAGCAATGGTCATATCTCATGTTTATTATAGCGTCATATTTCTTATATCTTCTATCTGCAAAGCCAGATAAACCAGAGCTTTTTCCTGGGGCTTTCTTAATGGTAGAACATTAGTAAATCTTCTATATATATTCAAACAATGCGGTCCAAAAGTGTGGGAATGCAGTGCTAGGACATTTCATTTGAGGTAGTAAGCTGCTTGTCTAAGATCAGTGAGCAACTCTTCAGGCACTACTGATTCTTGATCTAGGAGAGATCCATCTCAGACTGGATCCTGTGTGCTACCTGCACTCTTGTGTTCAGGTGAGGATGGTTGATGGAGAAATGCTAAGAATAGAAGGCAAAGCTGAGGCCAATGCTGCTCAGAGATGGGAGATGCAGAGTGTGGCTTGAGGAAGCAGAGCTGATACACAGTCTGAAGACAAGGGTTGATTATGGCCAGCCATCTGTCCTTTATGTTTGAATATGAGTGTGTTCACTCTCCTGGGTAACTTGCTGAGTTCCCAACTTGTATTCTAGAGATAAGAGCAGTGCAACAAGACAGATAAACCTGTCATATTTCAGCAAGCCATCACATGTCACATCATTCTCAAATCATTTCTCACTTAAAGAAAGTCAGTATTTTCATGCATGGCATTTGCTCAAATATAATTATATTTAGAGAGCTACTAAGAATGTTTCTTTGCTATTTCTAACATAGGGCTTCCCAGAATCCTAGGAAACAAAGGACATTCTTTCTTCTGGGCAGAAACCGGGTCTAGTGGGGTGCTAGTGACATGGGAAGGGCTGAGGCAGTAGAATGAATACACTGTATTGGCAGTCGCTTCTTTTCAGTGATGAGAACCTATCACACTGCTTCTCATCTTACTATCCCACATGCCTTCCCACCCCCCTACTCCTTGATGAAGCTTACAAACACTCTGGTCTTAACATCTTCACTTAAATGTCTTTCCCCTGCAGACTTCTTATCTCACTTCCCTGGCCCAGGGAAATCATTCTCCCCGACAATTTTCTATCAACATCCTCCACTCTTCTCCCTAACACAGCTGCAATAAGTGAAAATTCTGTTCTATTCCCCAGACTATAAGCTCCAGGTGGAGCAGTAGCAAGGTGGGCTTATTCATTAGTTGATGCTTGTGCACATTACAATACCTGGGGCATAGTATATGTCCCACAATAAATATTTATGGAAGAAATTGATAAAGCAGCTATTAAAAGTCAAGGGGCTGGAGAGATGGCTCAGCCATTAAGAGCACTTTCTGCTCTTTCAGAGGACTCAGGTTTGGTTCTGAGCACCTGCATGGTGGCTCACAACCATCGATAACTACAGTTCCAGGGGTTGTGACTCACTCTTTTGGCCACTACAGGCACTGCATTCATGTGGTACTCATCCATGCAAGCAAAATATTCATCACCTAAAGTAAATAAGTAAATAAATAAATTTTATATATTATTATATATAAATATAAGATATATTTGTATATTATATATATTTTAAAGTAGCGGGACCAAAACAAGCACCCTTTCTCTCTCTTTTTGTCATTCATTTGCCGTGATATCAACTAACTGTTTTCTTCAGAGATATCGTTCATAACTACCACTATTTTTTCGTGTCTGTCTCTGTTTGGCTCTTTCAACAACAAGATGTAGAAGTAGGGACTATTTATTAACCACTTTTTATAGATACGAAAATTCAAGTTGAGAGAGGCTAAATATTGGGTCCAATTTGAATCCCAAATTGGGATCCAAATTACCATGCCATCTTGATGTATGTGTCTTTACTTATAACTCAAAGGTGTTAAGCTAAATGTTTGCTGACCTTTATTTAACTCATATTTTAAAAGAGCAATTCAAAAAGTTAAACTAGAGTCAGTGAGATGGCATGACTGGAGGTAGGTATTAGAAACAGTTAAAAAGTGACTACTAATAAGGTAGGTCTGGACACAGGAGAAGTGGGAAGGAGGCTGGCAGAGAGGAAAAGCCCTGCTGACAAGGTGATGCATCTGATCCCATTCCAATTTATCTAACAAGTTAAATGACTCTAGCCAGGATTAACAGCTGCCATAGCACTGCCTTTACAAGATTTGACAAAGACCAGGCGAGAGTCAATAGTTTGCCAAAAGCTAATGATACATTCTGAAAGTGGCATATCATTTAGTTTTTCTCACTCCCCTACCCCCAAAGCATAATTTTTTCCCCTTTCTCTTCCCTAGGTTCTTTTGCTGTTTGACAGCAAAGCAAATGAGCTATGTCCAGTGAAGAATGAAAGCACAACCCAGAGCCTCACATTGCTCACTGCCTCTGTTTAATCGTGCGTAACTCCCTGAGTCATCGAAGAAGACATTGAGAGTGAAGGGAGAGATGTGCACATCTCCTTGGTTTCTTGATGGACTCCATCTGGCTCTGGAGAGGTTTCTTTTCAAGAGGTGCGGTGGTAAGCAAGGGCAGTCATAATATTGAGAGGCACAATGAGCATGAGTCCCCAAGATGATGGAAAAAGTGGGGCTTCTTTGTATTTCTAGGTGCAGTTCTAGAGGCAGTAAGGAATTTGAACACCTAGCCTCAGTGGCTGATGCTATGAATGGATTCCTTCTCAGCTCTGTCACTCAGTTCTGTGACTTTGGCAAGCTCACTCTCCTGGGCTCACAACATCCCTATCTATAAAGACAAGATAATGGAGCAACTTGGGGGCCCTGAGGCTTAATTATTGTTTGCAGAGGACTTGAATATTCTTGGATGAATGATGCAATCAAGGTGCTGTGCAAAATATTATCATTTTGCATGTCAGTTAGCAAGATGGCTTACACCTGTCATTGACTAGGGAGTGAGTCTTAATCAAGGCAGAGCTGTAAATACAAGGCAGAGGAGGAGGTTGGAAGAAGCCCATTCCAGAGCAATAACATCTTCACCATTTAATTGGCCACACTCCAAAACTTCTATCATTCTTAGCATTAGGTACTATGGACAACTAAAGTTGGCCCCAAATTTTTTGACTCTTTTTTTCCATCAAAAGGTAAAGTCTGTTCCTATTACTATGAACATGGGCCTTAAATGAAAATGGCATAAGGCAAGCATAGTCTTGAAAACAACTTGCAGCTTTTCTTGGTCTTTGGGAACCCTGGGACACCATGTAAAACATCCAGATGCCTTGCTCCAGTGTCCAAGTGAATGTAATTTTTAGAGGGGGGAAAGTGGGGCCAGGCATATGAATGAAGTCCTCTTGGCTCTTCAAACCGTAGAATGATAGCATTGTTGGCATGGAGAGTGTGAGAGCCACCCAGCAAAGTATTGCTTGAATCTCTGATTCACAAAACTATATGATAAGCACAGTTACACATGAACTAACAGTTTTACCATTTACATCTCATCCACTGTATCTCTTTGCTTATATTTTGCTTGGAAATTGAATACACTTACTTTGAATTTGTACATGAGGAACTTAATTCCTTGATGGAACAAATAAGACAGACAGAGCGTGGACTCAAACCCATGTCTTTATGATGCTAGAGCTCAAGCAGAGGGGTTTCTATGACAATGACCCCTCAGCTGCCCATCTTTCCAGAAAGCCTGGAACAGGAGCGATTTTTTTTAGTGCTTTGTTCTTTTGTTCTAAGCACCGTCCACATTCCATTCGTAAGCCAGCCCCGGTGGATGTGTTTTCCTCCGATGTTCACAGAGAAGGATTAGCTCTCAGATCTTCAAGATGTGCTCACTGATTGAACAATTCTTGGTGCCAACCTCTGTGCTTTGTCTCACTGTATCTTCCCCCTTGACTTATGAGGGAGATTCTCTCATCTGTCTTCATTTTCTAGATCAGGCTCCAGATCACCTAGATGGCTCATTACCCTGATCAGTGTAGACACTAGGGTCTTGTTCTGGAATATTCTTGGGATAAGGGTATCCAGGATCTCTTACATCATCACTTGTGCTGGAACTCAATGTGTCTAAGCTATCTTATATCAAAGGGACTGACTTGCACAAAATCTGGAAAGACTGATGCTAATGATGCCTAGGACAGTCACTTGCTTCTCCTGCAGCCAAACTGGTCCTACTCTGAAGAACAGCATTACTGAAGGTTAAGGGACTCTGCTTACCATCTCCAGTAGCTGTAGATTTTAGGAAGCATGAGGAGGTGGCTGGTGCTTCCTGGACCTTGCTCACTGTGGACAAATGAATCTATTTACTCTTAGCAGGTAAGTTACATTATTGTCAAGTGGTCTTGGAGCTAAAGGAACATTCAGATATTATTAGCTCAGCCCCTTAATTCAGGTAAATGAGGTACTATCAATTCTCTAATAGAAACAATAAACCGTATAAGCTGCCACCCTCCTTTGCTTACTAGGCTTCAACCCCATGGTCTCCTTTCTTTTCTTCCATGACTCAAGCTCGGCCTTTGCCATAGCATTTGCACCTGCTGTTCTGTACCTAGAAAAGTACTCGTCCTTTGGGTCCCATGACACTCATATTCATCACCTTGAAAGTTCCTTGTAGAGCACTTACTGTATGCTGCTCCTACTCTAAGCTCTGTATACACACTGAATCCTCAAACAATTCTATGAGAAAAATTGAAACATATGGGGGAAAGGCCACAATTAAGCCCCAGATCACATTTAATGGATCCAGACCCTGTTCTCTTAGAGACCATGCTGTTTTTCCTTCATGCCACTGTTTCCTATTGGACACAGGTGTTTGACTATATGATGTTACCATATTTACATCTTTGCTGTTGATCATTGTCTATTGCCTCTTCCCTAGGCTGTGTGCTCACCAATACAGGCATGTGAGTGGGTTCTTTCACAACTACACTTTTAATGCACTTGCTGAATACACAGAGACTCACCAAATTCAGCGACACTTCTTAGTGAAAGTACTGGGCACAGCAAACTCTCCTAGCTGAGTCTGATCTTTAGTTTATTTCCTGTTTCTCCTCATCATTTGTCACTTTTGTTCTTTCTAAAAGAAGAGCACATACATCTGAATAGGGAAGAGTTCAATTTTCTATCAAAAAATAGATCTAGCTTTTAGTCTTGTTAGTCTCTAGTAATATCTATTGGGGATGAGACCATAGGCAGGCCATTTAGACATTCAGACTGTTTTTCTTCTTCAAAAAAAAAAAATATGGGGGCAAGTCATATGCTTTTGGCAGGACTGGTAAACTAGCAAGAATGGTGATGGTACCATATTTAGTAGATATAAATTGATATCACATGTGTCCCAGGCACTATGCTAGGCCATTTTGCTTAGCAGTCCTTGAAGCTCTGTGTGCTAGATAAAGTCATCTTCCCACTTCTGCAGGTGAGAAAATAGGCACAGGGAAGTTGGGTATCTTGTCCAAGAAGAGTAATATTTCAAGCCCATGAAGAGTAATTCCCAAACCTGAACTGCTAAGCACTATGAATGTGTTTGTAAAGCACCACGAAAAATGCCAGTGATTATCATTGCTATAAAGTGCTGCATAATGTGGAACTGGTGATTAATTCTTGGGGCTTAAATCTATATCCAAAAGAAGCCCTGTCTGTAGCCCAGCCCTTGGTTGAAGTTAGCATCTTGTAACAGATGTGCTTTACCTAGCGGGGGGTTGACAAGATGATAGAATATTGCTCTCAAGCTGGCAGGGTGGGCAGAGACAAAGCGGATGAAAAAAGGTTTAAGAAAAAAACAGTGAAGGTTAAATCATTTGGAGATTTCATAGAGCCAATGTCTTCCTTTTCTCCCAAACGTTAACTGGCATTTTAAAAAATGTACATAATTGTGTAACTTCCATATAATAAATTGGATTGCAAATGGTACTGTATGTTTCATATCTTTTGAAAAAAAGCTAAAGCAATATGTTGGCAGAATAAACACAGCTTTATTTTTGCACATAAAAATTGAGATCGATATTAAGATGTTTGTTTCCCATTGTGTACCAATGGGAGAAGTTAGAATCATTTTCACAGATTATAGTAATACATGTTTCTATTGGAGTGAACAGTAGCAATTATTTTTAAAAGAATGGGATAGTATTACCGTCTTTGCATGACAGTAGTTCTGTATACATTTTTAATGCTTCAGTCTTGGAGACTCATTGACATTTCATGTTGGAAATGTGTATGCCACTGTTCTGTGACATGGCCACTTAGTTTCTACAGTGTATCAGGATGGAGGCATGGGGCAAAGCACATCAGAGATCAAGGACAAGAATTCATGCAACTCTGGTCAAACTGAGTGAAATGTTTCAGAACTCAGCTTTTGTAAGTTATCATTTATAAATATGGAACCATGATGGGAAATAAAAATGAATATTTGTATCATATTTTATAGTGTATACAGGTTCTTGCAGGTCATTGTCACCATTATGGATGTACAAATTTTGTATCAGAAAAATTTGTAATGCACCTAAATTCATATCTTTAGAGCCTAGAAGATCAGAGATTTGAATTTTTATTCTCTGAATGTACAACATTTTCCCTTGTATCTTGTATTGTACTTTCAGATTGCTCTCATATAGTTATGACTTTTCTAATTCATTGACAGAGAATAAAAGCAAAAGATTTGGATCTATTAATCTGGTGGTATTATCAGCAAGCTGCCAAAAAGAATGCAGATCTTATCTTTCCAGAATCACATATCACATACTTTCTATTTATTCATTTTATCCATTGCTGATTTGTACTCCACTAGTGTTCACAACTAACAAGTTATAATGATGGTTAAACATGGCTTTATAAAGCCACACTAATCAAAATAGTCTGGCATGCAGCCAGGTACATAAAAGAATGGACTAGAACAGGAAGCCCAGAAACAAGTCTACATCAAGAGAGTCAATGAATTCTCAACAAGGAAGTCCAGAATACCTCACAGTGAGAGGATAGTCTCCTTAAAAAAATGTTGATGAATCTGGGTGTGTATATGCAAAACAATGAAATTGAGCTCTCATTTTACACCACACAAAAGTCAACTCAGAATGTATGAAGGTTTAAATGTGAGATCGAAAACTGCGCAATTCCTAGAAGAAACTGTGGGATGAAATCTTTATGACTTTGCTCTTGGCAATGACTTCTTGAATATGTCATCAAAGGCATAGGTAACAATAACACGATGAGGCCAAACAAAACTAAAAAAAAAAATCTGTATAGCCAAGGAGACAACTATGTAGAAAGGCAACCTATGAGGTGAAAGCACAATCCAGCTCCTGGCATTACATACTGCCTCTGTTTAATTACATGTGACTCTTGGTTATTGCAGAAGACATTGGATGTGAAGTGTGGTATGTGCAGAGCCACACACTCCTTCCTTCCCTCCCTCCCTCCCTCCCTCCCTCCTCCCTCCTCCCTCCCTCCCTCTCTCCCTCTCTCCCTCCCTTCCTCACTCACTCAATGGTCTCCATATGGCCTCTGGAGGGGTTTTTAGTGGTGCTGTGTTAAGCAAGAACAGTTATGATACTGGGTGACATGGGGAGCATGAGTCCTCAGAACAATGGGCGAGTGGGGCTTCCTTGTATTGCTAGGTATGGAGCTACAGGCAGCAAGGAATCTCAATGCCTATGTAATGAGTGAAAATACTTCTTTTTATAAATTATGTATCTAGTAATTCATTCCTTTCTAAAATGTAGAACATGCCTATAACTCAATTTTAAAGTACAACTGCTTAATTTGAAGATGGACTAAGGATATCAATAGATACATAAAAGACCACCAAAAGAGATATATAAAAGGTGTATGAAAATGTTAAGTGGCACAAGAGTTAAGGGAATGCAAATAAGGAACACAATGAAATGCCCTCTTATATCTGTGAATGTAGTTTCTTTTCTCTCTCTCTCTCTCTCTCTCTCTCTCTTCTCTCTCTCTCTCTCTCTCTCTCCTCTCTCTCTCTTTCTTTTCTCTCTCTCTCTCTCTCTCTCTCTCTCTCTCTCTCTCTCTCTCTCCCTCTCTCTCTCTCTCTCTCTCTCTCTCTCTCTCTCTCTCACCCTTTCAAAGATGTTAGCACACCATTGTCTATTGTGGTATTATTCATAATAGTCAGGGTATACAAACATATTAAATTTATGTTAAAAATGAATTGGTTTTTAAAAAGTAATGTATACAATCCATGAGATGAATTTCAGTTCCTTTTAATAAATTATATAAATTATAAAAATTTCCACTATGAAATAGTGTGGATGAACCTTGATGACATTATATTGAGTGACATCAGCCAGTCTCAGGAAGACAAATTTTTCAGACATTAAAAAAATAAAATCATAGACACAAAGAGTAGCATGATGATTGCTAGTGGCCGCAGAGATGACAGACTAGGAAGTTACTTAACAATAAGCATAGTGTTATAGGCCAGAAAGATGAATAAGCCCTTAAGATCTGCTCTAAACACCAAATCTAGAGTCACCAATAATATATTACATTCTTAAAATGCTGATGGTAGATTTGATGTTATATTATTACTACAGTAATATAATATTACTACAGTGAAAAGTAGAGTTAGTGTATTCGGTACAAGTTGATTAATATTGACACGATAATTTTGGTAATGAAGCCAAAGTGTTATTATTCAATGTTGAGTAGTACATACTTTGTGAGGGGGGCGAGGACCATGGTCATGGCACAAGAACACTGCCACTGGCTGGCCTTTTGGAAGGATGAGGACAGGAGCAATTGGTGTGAGAAGAAGGGAATAGAGGGGCTTATCATTCCCTTTCCTACTAGAAAATCAATCAGTAACAAGCAGTTGAAATGGGAAATTCTCCAAGAAACAATAGGGTGAATGTGTCTTCTAAAAATGTGGAAGGTAAATTAGAGAAAACTCACATAAGAGATTGAAAAGTGACTACCTGATGACAGCTGGGATTGTGGAATTGGGGTAGTGGGAGATCTATTCAAGGGACAGCTTTTTTTCCATGCATAAGTTTTATTGTTAGTTTACTTAAAACACATACATATAAACTGACATTGATAAAAACAAAAAAAGTATTTTTACACCAAGTGTAGATTAGAAACGTGGAGAGAGAACTGTCTTTGTCATTACTTAGGATTTTTCCAGGCAGAACTTCCCATCATCCTTATCCCCTTCATTTGTCTTCTGATGCACCCCGGGGAAGATGGTGAAAAAGACACTTTCAAGATCAGAAGTTCTGAATTTAGCTTCTTTCTTTTGTTTCTAGAACTTAGGAAACTTTTTATTCACTGTTTGATTTTTTTCAACAAAATCTTTCAGTTATGAGTAAAAAAAAATCAATATCACCACCATAAAAATAGAAGTGCTGATCTTATTCAGTGCTGTATATGTATATATGTATTCAATACTGTGTACACACACACACACACACACACACACACACACACACACAACACATATATATATTCATACACACACATATATGGTAACCCTCTGATAATAAAAGCTGAATCAGTAATTCAATACAATATGGGATATAAGTCCCTCTGTCAGGCAGACACTTAGCTAAGCATTTTGTATTGGTCATCTCAGTTAACCCTTAAAGGCTGTCCACAGTACTTTGCATAATGAGAGTTGCCCAAGGCTGCTAGATGTCTCATTCCTTATCCTTCACCCTCAAAAGTGCTGTAGAGCCTCTCAGCTCCCCTCGCAATAGGAAAAGAGGCCATCTCCCTTAATCCAATTCCATCTCATGAACCAATTTGACCCTCACAGCAATGAGAATGAACATAGGGCAGGCATCCATTTCTCCATTGTATAGATGAGAAAAATAAAGTTTAACTGAGTGGAATGATTTGCTGACATCCCAGAGGTGAGAAAGTGACACTGCCAGAAGGAGCCCAAATCTTTCAACTCTGAGCCCAAAGGAAGTATATCAGTTAAAGAGAGATGGTTTTGTCCTTGTGTACATCTACTCTTTGCTCAGGCCATGGGAGGGCTCAAGAAGATAGGAAGACTATCCGCAGCCTTCTATTCTTTCTAGAGGATGCACGTCTACTTAACTTCTCTTGATATAGTTAAGGAAAAAGCTTACATATGTATATAAATATTGGCATATATATTATTTCTGTTGAATGGTGTTCCATTTTTCACAGAATTGGAAGTTGGAATTATTTCATTCAGTCCCGGCTCATTTCTGGTAATTCATACCCCTATGTGTCCAAATGTCATATTTCCTATCAGGCACCTGAGAGCTATAGTCACGTGCAGAATAAGCTTGCTCTCTGTGTCTGTTGTGTATTGCTGGAATGGAGGGAGCTTTACAGGGGAGCTCTTAAATTCCAGAACAAGACTATAATTAGCTGTAATAGGACCCAGAGTAACTTCACGGCCATAATTCTCAGCAGGAAAACAATTATATTGCAGCCGTATAACTAGACAGACATGCTGTAAATACAAAACATTCTCTGGAAATATATGCTTTGTATTTCTAAATACATGGAAAATTAAGTCAGACACTTCTTAGGTAATTGTAATTCAATGCAGCATTACACCCTTTCTTTTTTTTTTTTTTAATCAACATTTCCCTTCCTGTCTCAGTTATAGATTTTCCATCCTAACATATATGGTTAAGGGAGGCATATCTCATTTAGAAACTACAAGAAAGGGAATATAATGACTTTCAAACCTGACACATTTCAGGAAGGTTATCAGATGTGACCAGAGCCCCAGATCAGAATCTAGGAGGCTAGACCCTTGTCCTGGTCCTGTACCTATTTCATGCTGAAGCCATGAAATGGCATCATAGACACAATCTCTGACAAATAGATGACAGACAACTTCAGTATAACTTGTGTAGTATTTGTTTTTGTTAAAAAATGAGCTAGTGTTTAAAAGATCAATAGATTTAATGGAAATATCAAGACTTCTAGCTTCTAAGAAAAGAAGTGTACCTCACTGAAAGTTCCTAACAGCAAGGCTCGCCAGATGCTGGCAACTGGAGAAAGACATGTTGAACATTTTCTGCAGCTTGCTACAGAGATTTCTGTTTATTTAGCTTGTCTAGTTTGTGATTGGTTTTCTTGCCTATAAAGCAAAGACTTTGGGATGAATGTTGCAATTGAGATTTCTTAAGTGTCCACTACATCCCTCCCCCACATCTAAGCTTCTATAGCAATACAAACTACAGTATGATTTAGAATTGACTAAAATACATGAAGACAACAATATAAAAAAACTAAATTATACATTTTTTTTCTTTCAGCTTGTGTTCTTATGCTACTCATAGTCAATTTTTACCTCCTGGGAGAAAACTAATAATAAATCACAAATGTCTGCAAAAAAAATGTAGTGGCCCTCTGCATGAGAATTTATACCACACAGAATGGGTACTTCTTTACCCATGAGTCTGTTTAAGCACTCTGAAATCTCTGGGGTCACTGGGGGTTAAATCAGAACCTTGACATCATTTAAAAAGTTTTCTTTTTCTGTGACCTCTCTGGCTCCCGTGTAATCCTAGAATCATACCTATCCTAGCATTTCTTCCCAGATCCTGCTTCCCAGAGGCTGTACAACAGAGAGCTCCATAGGCACAGAGAGGGAAAGAACGGGCACCCGAGACCCTGTGTACCAGGCTCTGTGCCCACTACAAAAACCAGAGTGCCTTTGGCCCCATTCATAGCTCTGTGCCCAGAAAACAGGTAGGAAGGCAATAGAAATAGAATTTTTTTAGAATAAATGTTGTTTTTAGGCCTTGAAAATATACTTTCCATCCTTCAGTGACTTGCCTTCAAGATGAATGGGGCTATGGACTTTCTCAGGCCGTAAATATTGCATGACCACCTTTGGATAAGTTAACAAGATGAAATTATTAATGTATAGGGTTTTTGAATTTTAAGTAATTGTTCTTTAATTCCAGGGTTGGTAGAAAACCCATTACTTCCTAGTTAAAATAATCTTCACATTCTCTGAGTGTTATTCTTTTTTTGATGGAGGAAGTGGACAGTATTGTTTTGTTTTTTTCATTTCTCATCTTAGTACTTTTGTCTACCTTCTATAATAATTTTTTTGAGACAGACTCTTGCTATATAGCCCAGGCTGGCCTTGAATGTACTATGAATGCCTTGAAGTCAAAATCCTCTAGCTTCAGCCCCCTGAGTACCTTCATAGCAGTCCAACCATTATTTTAAAGGTTATTTAAACAGTTATCCATGGCTGTTTCTCCTCCAATTTTCATGTCACAGATTAGACTCTTTGTGGCAGTATATTGGAGGTAGAACTTGTGGCAAATGACCAATCCAGGGGAGCTGCACTCTTGTGATGGTATTCAGACCTTCTGACATTCAGTCATGTGAGAGCACAGCCACATCTTCTCTGAAGGATGCAGTGTTCAAGACATCTAGAAAACAGAGATATTAAACCTGCTGGCTCTGTGGTATTAGACATTATAATTTCCAGAACTATGAGAAATAAGGTTGGTTTTAATAAATTATACAGTCTCACACATTTTGTTATAGCCACAAGAATGGACTAAGACAAGCCCCCAAAAAGACAAGGTATACTCTGATACCGTGTTGAGAAATAGAACATCTTTACATTTTATCATCTTCTAAAATCTTTATTGTGAACTTTTTAATATCTTCATTAAAATATTTTTAGTGTTTAATATAGGTAGATATTAAATTTTAGTCAACCTTTACTTCTCATGCATCTATTAAGATGAGTCACATGATTCTTATCTTTTAATTGTTTAATATAATTGACTAAATTAATCAAAGTTCTAATGTTAGGTTAATTTTGAATTCCTGGCTTTTTAATTAAACTGGCTGCCTAGTTCATTTACAATTAGGCTTTATTTCTAAAATAGCTATTTGAGGCTGGCTACATATATTTCTATAAATATTCTTCTTACTGAATCTCATCCTATTTGGTGTATCATTCAGTTTTTAATATTTTCTATTTAATATTAATAATTTCCATTTTTATTTATTATGTGCTCTCAACTTTTCTAAAGTGCTTTTAATGTTTCAAATGTGTATTGTTTTTAATTTCTGTTTCTTAGAGTATTTGGAATTATAACTTACTTGAATTAGAGGCAAAGAATTTTCAGTAGCAAGATAATCTCTCAGAGACTTGTTGAGGCTTGCTTTTTAATTATGTTGTTTAAATCTTCTATCTCATTTTTGTATGTTTAATCATCCAATTGAAGAGAAAATCTCTTATTATAGTAGGTCTGACAACTTCTTTCATAGTTCTGACCCTTTTGCTTAATACATTTTTCAAGCAGTTAATTGCATTCATAGTAATTGATAATTATGTCTATTTAATGAGCTGAGCATCTTTTATCAAGTGTTTCTTATTTCATTTTTGTTTTTAACTGATTCTACATATATGTGAATAATTATATTTGACATATACATATACGCTATGTAGCATTCAGATCAAGGTATACATATCTACTCCTCATGAGTTTATTACTGCTTTATTATGAAAACTTTAAAAACTCTTCTTTTAGGTTAGTAGTGATTTTACCAGTATTTACACTTTTGGGCAAAATTTAATTTACTATTAATGTACCTCTATTTATTTATTTCCTAAATATATTTCTTATTCTTTTACTTTTTATACTTAAATGTTTTAAAGTATAAAAAGCATGATTTTACAGCTGGGATAAACCTTTAGAATGTTCTAAACTGGGGAAAGTACTTGATCCCATCATCTGGCTTCTAGAGCAATGTCCTCAAGGTACATGACTCCATGTACCTTCGTTTGATTGGTTAAGCTTGATTGCCAACTGGTTCAGCTTGAGAAGTGTCTTGAGAGTTGACTGATAATGCACACCTGTAGGTGTGTCTGCCGGGAATCTTCAGAGAGGATTAAGTAAGGGGGGTATATTGTCCCGTGCCACTCATAGACTGGGAGCCCAGACTTGTGGAAGGCTGCTAGGCTAATTTGAAATGGGTTTAGCACTCATAAAAGGGATCAAAGTTTGAAAGGAATATCTTGCTCTTTCATTTCTGTAAGGACACAGAATGAGGTACTGCCAGGGAAGCAAGTGACAGTCCTCACCAGACACCAGTCCTGATGCTTTCAACCTCCAGAGCTGTAAGACATTTGGGCTTCTTGTAAATTACCCAGTCTCGGATTTTTTCTCACAGCTGCACAAACAGACTGAGACAAGATGTATTTTCCATCTTCAGCATGTCATCTCCACAATGCTCCCTCTCCTTCTGAGAGCCAGTGTGCCACTCTAGCAGGCCATTAACTTCAAAAAATATTGATGTGACAAGAACATGATTGTGTGCCTGCTGCTTCTCTCCTATGGTCTAAAGCAGTTACGATGAGTCTGCTGTTGGTGGGCCAAATGTTCTATTAGTCTTTCTTTAGCTCTATGAGTTGAGGCCCCATGGAAAGGAAAAACAAGTCTACACCAGAAGACTCAGTTCACCTCGAGATGGATTCCTGCCTGGAATTCCGTTTTCTATGCAGTCACCTTTCTACTGAGGAATGGCTCATCTCTTCAATATGGTTCAAAAGAAAGTTAAGTGTGGTCTTTTGCTGAGTGACTGTGCCTTTGAATTAGTGGTAGCCTTACAGTGTAGCTGTTTTTGTTATTTGGCTCATGTTTATTCTCTATCTAAGTCACCATAGCGACTCCATTTAGGGTTTTACTATGCCAGAACTGTGTTGGCAGGTGGCTGGGTAATGTCATCTTGTGAAGTCATTGTACTTAGTTGACAGTATCTCTTTGGCTGTTGGTGTTCTTGTTTTGGCTGCTGACACGTGAAACAGAGACCTTTTTAAAAGTCTGGTCTTACTCTAACATCTCATCTATCTATCTATCTCTTGTTCAGACCTTTCTGTCCCCAACTTTCCAAACTTTACCTTTTCAGGTAAATGGTAGATGACAATATGAGACACTAAAAGGTCTGCTCAATTAGATTTTTGTCCACTTGAGACAAGAGGAAACCTCAATTTAGAAAATCCCTCCATCAGATTCACCTATAGGCAAGTCTGTGGTGCATTTTCTTGATTGATGATGATTGGGAGGACTCAGCTCACTGTGGGCAGTGCCACCCCTAGGCTGGTCATGCTGGGTGCCATAAAAAAGCAGGGCAAGTAAGCCATGGAGTGCAAGTCAGTAAGCAGCACGCCTCCAAGACTGCTGGCTCAGCTCTTGCCTCCAGTTCCTGTTTTAAATTTATGCCCTGACTTCCTTCACTGATGGACAGTATTACAGAAGTATAAGTCAAATAAACCCTTTCCTCCCCAAGTTGTTTTTTGTCAGTGTTTTATCATAGCAAAAGAGAAGATAACTAAAATAGTGGCCTCTAGATGTCCTATAATTAAATTTTCTGTCTGTACTGTGTTCCAGTAGCATGAGGGGAGCTTTCACAGAGTTATATAGTTCTTTGCTTCAAATGGCATGGCCTTTCTCTACAGTTCTAATGTTGACATTGTAATTCCTCACTGGGGCTTTTCATAATTCTGTGCAGTGTCTTTGCAATTCAAATATTTAAAAAAAAGTCTTAACACTGCTGGGAAATAAGTCTAATGCATTGGGGGCTGTTTGCACCACATCCTGGACCTACTGTTTATGAGCTGTGACCTCACAGAAAGCAGCCTTCCATGTCACTTGATAAAGTGTTTGAAGCAACGTGTAAGTGTTACTCTTATCACTTTATTGCCTCTGAATTCTTGCCCACCCTTCATCACCTTGCTTGTCTTATTGGAACTACATTATATAAATTTCTCTTTTTCCAGTTCATATCTAGTAAAATTTTGCAGGTAGGGGAGCTGTGGGAGATTCCTTTTCATTGATCAAATGCTTCTTCCTGTAGTCTTTATCTGGCATGTGGGGGAATCTGGCATACTCTTTAATTTGAATAGGGGGTAAAGGTGTCATGGAGCAAAAGAGGCCAATGGAAATATTTAATTTCTAAAGAAAGGTGGTGCTGCCTTATTATTATGACGTGCATCAGGGCGTGCTGGTAGTAAGAGTGTTGTAGCTCACAGAGACATTTGGCAATGGTTATTTTATCTTTAGAAACAAAATTTATGGGCAGCCTACTCTAATGTTGTTTAACCTACATAATAACAGCAGAACTCCCCTATGTCTGGCAGCAGAAAGTATGGCTTGTGCCACCATGGTAGTGAGTTACAGCCTCATTTCCACATCTAGGCCAATCTACAAATCTACAGCCCCTGGACTAAAGGGAAGTATGGGTCTTCTTGAAGGAAGACTACAATAAGCCTTCTTTAAGGGACCTATGGCCAAGCTAGAGTTATTATATTGTGGGTGAAAAGAAATACAAATATCTATCAAGGACTAACATGTACTCTGAATGGATGCTAATTCCTAGTGACATCAAATAAGAGGCTGATGGCAGTCAAGTTATAGATGTAGTCTTACTTCAAGTCTCCATCATAGTAGATAGAGTTCAGGCCTAGGTTTACTTCATATTGTGTCCCCACTTCCTGAATTGTATAATTTAGAAAGATATACTGGATAGAATGTCCTCATGCCATTTTGATATTTAATAATGAGAGCCACTGGGGCAGACAGGGTTGAGCAGAAGATTCTGAGACACTTCCTCGTCTTCCTCACCACCATCACTTAAGCAATGCTACATCTGAGGAAGAACCATAGAGACTGGTGACACCGTCAGAGATTTGTGAAGGTAAAGAGTAAAGGATGTGATTCCTCTTTTTATGTCTCCGTTTTGCCCTCCTGTTTGGTGTGGGTGGACGTCAGGTATATCTTGGAGAAAACCTGTGAACCATCATAAATTTAAATAGGTACTAATTCCAGTTGCGGTTGTTCTCCAAGATACAGAGCTTCTACTGGAAGAGCAAAGTCAGCATGACCCTTGGAATTTTCTTTTTATTATTATGATTATTATTAAGAGAATTTCTATTTATTTTACATGCCAACCACAGATTTCCCTGTCTCCTTCCTCCCCCCGGCCTTCCCCCACAACCCACTCCCTATTCCCACCTCCTGCAAGGCAAGGTCTCCCATGGGGAGTCAGCAGAGCCTGGTACATTCAGTTGAGGCAGGTCCAAGCCCATTCTCCCTGCACCAAGGCTGCGCAAGGTGTCCTATCATAGGCACTAGGCTCTAAAAAGCTGGCTCATACACCAGGGATGGATCCCAATTCCACTGTCTGGGGGCCCCCTAAAGAGCTGAAGCTAAACGATTGTCTCACTTATCCAGAGGGCCTAGTCCAGTACCATGGGAGGGGGGAGGGGTTCTCAGCTATTGGTCCACAGTACATGCGTTTCCACTAGTTTGGCTAGTTGTCTCTGTACTTTTCCCCATCAGTGTCTCGATGTCCCTTGCTCATAGAATCTCTCCTCTCGCTCATTTATTGGACTCCTGGAGCTCAGCCTGGTACCTGACCATGGATCTCTGCATCTGCTTGCATCAGACCCTTGGAATTTTCTATGCTGTTATTGATTTGGGTAATTTTCCCCATGCCATTTTTCAAGACCCAGCAGAAGTGGTATTTTTTTTTCTTGTGAATCCAACAGTACATCTTCATGACGTATTTAGGAATATACTGATTATTCTTTGTATTCCGTAGTGTAGGCTACAATGATCTTTATCTCCTTGATTATCCTCACAATAGGACAGTGCTGCTATATTGATGACATTCTGCTGTTTGTGTATGGTAAATAATAAGTATGCCAATACCTTGGTATTGGTAAAACGTGCTCACCATGACTGGGATGTGTCTGACTAGTTGTAAGACTTATTGGTTAACCATCATAGGTAGATGGGTATATAAGAGACAGAGCCTAGGCATGTGCAGAAGATACAGTTAAGTAGGGACCAGACATCCATAGCTCTTCCAGTAATGACTCTAGATATGTTCCCTCTTAAACCACTGTCCATGCCAATAGACTTGTAGTGAGTGCTTCATGATCAGGTGACTGAGCAATAAACAAGCCTGGAAACCTGGATTGCAGGTTGGTCTCATGGTCTCACACTTTGCCCTTGCAAAGAAGACAGTTATAATACTACAGATTCTCAGAAAGGTGACCCTGGGAATAGTATTTAAGGACTGTCTTCCTGTTAGTTGAAACCTCAAGTGATTTTCTACTTTGTCTGCAATGAGAGATAGATTATAAGTATGGTTCAATATCAATTAACGGCCATCTGTGAAGTGTTCAGCAGGATGGCCAGGTACTGAAAGGAACATAATTAGAATATTGATAAGAAAGTATTATGGTGGAAAAAGCATATAGATAACCTTGCAGATTTGATATAGACTTTTAAAGTATTTGTGCTTCTTCTGTGTCTCTCAAAGTGCATCTATAACAAAGAAGTTCTAATAATGAAACATGTACACAAGAAGCATGCTCTTGAATCCCTAGGAACCCTCTGGTCACTCTGACTAGGAAAGATCAGTACTTTTCTCAGTCATCATTGAGAAACTTTCTCCTATAGCAGATGGGAACAAATAAAGACCCACAGCCAGAAATTATAGAGAGAGTAAGAGGCCTTGGAACACACAGCCCTAATTGGGATTTCTCCATCAAAACCCTCCCTTCAGGGCTCAGGGAACCCTGAGGAAAAGGAGACTGAGAGCTGTACGAGCCAGAGAGGATGGAGAATACCAGGAGATCACGGCCCTATGTATCAACTGAGTAAAAGTCATATGAACTCACAGAGACAGACAGTATGCACAGGCCCTGCACAGATCCATACAAGGTCCTCTATAGATATATTATGGCTTCCAGTATAGTGTTTTTATGGGATTCTTGAGTGTGTGAATGAGGCAGTCTCTAATTATTGGGCCTTCTCTTGGGCTCTTTCCCTTCTGTTTATTTGTTTTGTCCAATTCCATTGTATTGGTTTCTGTCATATCATATCATATCATATCATATCATATCACATCATATATCATATTATTATATTATTTTCCCTTAGAACTCTCTTTGTTTTCTAATGAGAGATAGAAAGGGAATGGATCTTGATGGGATGGGAGGTGGGGAGGAATTGAGGGGAGTAGAGGAAGGGGAAACTATAGTTAGGATATATCATGTGGGAAAAACTATTTTCAATAAAAGGAAGAAGAAGAAGAAGCACGCTCTTCAGATTTCAGTTGGAATGTGTCCCCAGCCATCTATGTGATTATCCAATGGGCCCATGAACAGAGTGGCAGGAATGAAATCTATACATGAGCTTGGTGACATAGATAGAGAGGCTCTTGAGACACAGAACTGGAAAACATTAAGTGCCTAATTTGGTTGTGGTCAGCATCAGTGTTGAGGCCTGATTGGGACCATTTTGTAGAGGGCCACCTGATAGTAAGAGGCAGGTTGATTATTGGGTCTCTTTCATCAAGGGAGAGGCGAAGATGAGTCCTCACTAAAACAGACCTATGTTCTGGATATGGATGTACTTTTACTGCCCATTAATGCCTCTGCCATAACTAGCATCTATAAACCCAGAGAATATCTTATTCACTGTTATGACATTTCACACAGCATTTCTTCTAATAAGGAATCTCTCTTTATAACAGAGGAAGTGAACAGATATGTATAGAATAAATGAATGTCAGCATACACTCCATCCTCTGGTAGTGACTGGTCTAACAGAAAGATAAAATGACTTCAGTGAAGACATAGGACATAGACATTAGTTAGGAGATGGTCCTCTGAAAGATGAAGTTCTGGCTTATATGTTCCATTATAAAGTTCTGTTTTCCCATAGCAGGATACATAGATACATTTGTGTGTCTCTAGGTGGCCATAGGAATGACTTCTCTTGCTTTCATACCTAAACACCCACTTGTCATTTCATGTCTTCCCACTTTGGCACTGTTAATGCTCTGCTGTTTTGGAGGCCCTGGTGCCCCAAGGAAGCATGAGTCACTAGGGAATGCAGCAGTAGTTTTGCTGAATTGAAAGAGAAGGTGCCGTCTGCGTTTGAGATTCCTTATACAGTTGTGCCAACAGCAGGAAAGAGGGTTACTCTACAGGTTGGCGTAGCTGATCCTAATCATCAGGAAGAAATGGTGCTTCCATGGAGTGAGGTTGAAGAGTATGCCTATACATCTTTGCAGGATGTTTCTTGCTGTGCCAAATCTCCCAATAAAGGTAATAATGTAAACCTTTATGAAACAAAGGAAGGCAGGACCATAAAGAATTATAATTAGGATTTATTTGCTCCCTTTACTGGGTAAAAGTCAGTGGCTGAGAGGAAGGGAAATATTGAAAGCACAATAGTAAGAGGTGATAATTGAAACCAACTTTGTGCTTATTTAAAGAAATGAGAACTATTTACATATTTTTCACTTATTTGAATATGCTAATGACTTCCTTTTCTTTTCCCTCTTTACTCTTGTATATAGAAATGTTTGAGATTTCTGTTTAGGTAACTGAATATTTAGTGGAAGTCTGGATTTGAGGATTTGAGGAGGAAGTAAAATAGTCACTGTGGTTTGAATGAATATGGCCCCATAGGCTCATATATTTGAATGCTTAGTCTCCAGCTGGCAGAACTGTTTTGGAAGTAAATCTTTTAAAATAATAATGGGTTTCACTGTGATGCTTGCATGCACACATATAAGATACTTCTATCATATTGTTGTCCCAGTAAAGAATGCAATGTCTCATTGTTAATGCCACTAATTTCTATAGTGATTGTAAATACTTTGTTCCATATATGTCTACAACTGCATATGTATGCATATGTGTCTTTCTGATCTCACTGCTGATCTGAATAGGTGCAATGAGTAGTAATTGTACCATAATCTGAATACTATATGGTCTTGAAATTTGCCCTGTAAACAAAAAATTAGTTCACTACTCTTTTTTTTTTTTTTCCAAGACAGGGTTTCTCCGTGTAGTTTTGATGCCTCTCCTGGATCTTGCTCTGTAGACCAGGCTGGCCTTGAACTCACAGAGATCTGCCTGGCTCTGCTTCCGAAGTGATGGTATTAAAGGCGTGTGCCACTGCCACCTGGCAGTTCACTACTTTTATTTCACCTGCACTCAAATTTTCAGGACATGGCCATAATGCAGCCCGAGTCTTGGCTAAACTGTAGAATGAGCAATCTCTGTTGAGTTCTTTTTGGAGTCTTTGTTCCCCTTTGAAACTCCATGAGCAGAGGCTCTACTATTCATATGTCTATCAGCATTGAACACAGATCTTCATGTTTGAGCAGCAAGCATTTTATCATCAATTTTGATTGGTTAAACTAGGTTAAACTTGAGTTTGTTAATCAAATGGGAAAAAATTATTTGTATACTATCTTTGTATTTTTATATCTTAAAATCTGTGTTAATTTTTGTTATGCCCATTCTACCATAGAGTGACATACTGTTTTTTTTTTTTTTTTTTTTTTTTTTTTTTAACATACTATCTTTGCCAGTTTGGAATCTTTTTCACAATTTTTTTCTATTGTGACAGCTTTTGTCTTAAGATATTAATGTGAGATATCTTCCAACTACTAAGTGTAACTATTACAAAGTCAGAGATTAGAAAATTGTCTACTAGTTGGGTCCATAGACCAAGCAGATATCCTGTGAACCAGATCTGGACCAGTATTCTACTTATAGTCTGGACTACTCTACATTCCCAGCTCTAAAGTGGGGCATCTGATAACAATTCAGGTTCCTTGATAACAGATCCATGTTCAATAGTTCTAAAACAGGTGAATATTCCCAATTCCATGTTTTTTTTTGTACATTCTGGATGCCTTTTGGGAGAAGGACAGCATCTACGTACTGTCATATCACCTCATCCATCCTCCTAAAGATCTGGGTTGTTGATCAATGGACACTCTTATGAAAGCTCTTTTGGGTTTTAAAACCGGACAAGACATAGTTTGGTTATTATAAAAATAAATCTCTTGAGTCTCTTTGACATTTATTTGATTGTGTAGTGGTAAACTTTCTTGATAATATGCCAGAAAAAACATTGTAGGCTTTATGGGAAATAAGGTTTTTGTCATAACTACTCAGCTTTCCCACTGTAACACAGCAACAACCATGAATAATATGAAAATGAATAAGGATGGCTGTGTGCCAATAAAACTTTATTTTTTCACAATTGCCTTTCAAATACAAAAGAAAGTCTTGCTCTATGCACTGTACAAAAACAGATGGAGAGCTGGATTTGGCTTTGGGGCTACAGCTTGTTAGTCCCCTAATTTAAGTAATGCATTTGTTCATTACTTTCTATCTTGTTCTCTGGTAATGCTGTATTTCTGAATAGCTTCTAACTGCCTTTTTAGGCCACCCACCCCTGCTTCTAGGACCATAATAGCAGTATTATAATTGTGTTTTAATGCTAATGGTTAAGCAGCACCACTTGAACTTATTGTCAGTCATCTCCCTGCTGCTAGGTAGTCCAGTCTGTAAAGTACTTCTTCCTATTCCTGGTCAATATTACTACTGTCACCGTGGAGCTCTTCAATGATGCTGGTTCAGTCTTGCCTGCTGACCAGCCCACTGAATATAAAACACAACATCCCCCATGCTTTCTATATTCTGCCACAAAATGATTGGGTTTTCAGCCTTATAGAAGCTATCTACTCTTGCATGTGTACTCCCTTGGGCCCTTTGATCTTTCTATTCACCATCTACCATTACAACTCTGGCATGTCTGTAGCTATGGTCTTCTTCAACTCTGTCCACCATCTTCTTGGATCTCTGACAGCATATCAAATCTTATAAGTGGACTATCAACAAATTATAAGTTTCTTCTAGATGCAAACTTTTTCTTCAACCCTTCCTAATCAGCCACTCCAGGATCCATCTTCCTATACATTCTCCAGCTCCTTCTGGGGCATTTTGGTTAGCATCTTAGTTGTAATTCCTTAATTCATACTTATTTTGTTTTGTCTATAGCTTGGGAGGTAGCTCATCAGTTAAGAGTGCATGTTGCACTTGCAGAGAGCTGAGTTGGATTCCCAGGACCTATGTTGGGTGTCTCACAATTGTTGTGATGTCACCTCCAGGGGACCTGACACTTGAGCCTCTCGGGTCACCTATACTCACAAATGTGTGCACATACACACAAACACACTAACTAAAAATAAAGTAAATAAAATAAAATAAATATACTTTGCCTTGTATATTAAATTACAAATTATTATAAATCAAAATTCTCTACTGTCTTCAAATTTTAGGTTCTTCTAAAATAATTATTCTATGGTATCTATTTGTAAATTATATAACTGTCTAGTGGTGGAAAATATTTATTATAAGACTGTCTTCTAGGGTGGAAGAGGCTAAGTTGGAGGTTGTGCTCCTTAGAAAAATACAACCAAACAATATAGTTTCTCCTGGAATGTGCTGTTTTGCTGTCTCAGTTGCTGGACATGGCCATTAAATTCAGTATCACAGAAAACGTGTGTGATGGCACTCATGAGATGCTGTCCCTGTACTCTCTGGGGCTTGAGTGTTTCTCTCTTATGTGGATTAGAAAGTGGCTTCCATCCTTTGCCTATTCCCTTGCATTACTCCCTTATGAATAGAAGTCCTAAGTTAGTGATTCTGATTGACGAAGCTTGTATCAATTACCCAACTTAGTTGCCAGAGTCTGGAAAAAGTGATTCTGCCTTCTATCTTGGGAAGGAAAGATTCATAATGTAAGAAAGGCCCCACACAGGAAGCTCAGGCATCCATCTGTGACTGTGTGGATGGAAGCATTACTATGAATGAGGAAACAGGAAGACATAAGGAACATTGGGAAAAGTCTTCCCTGAAGTGCAATGCTGTCCTACCACCATTCTGTAGCTTATTTCTAGATGTTTTATTGCCATGAAAATAAATTGTTAAAGTTGTTTGTTTAACCTCCATCTATAGTATGATTAATCAAATATTTACCGCCAAAGGAAGAAAAATCAAACCAGTCTTAATTCAGTGTCTTGTTTTATTATAAATTTATGGGTCTGTATTTTTTCTCTCCAAAGTTCAATGTTACTGTGTATAAAATAAGGATGGCTGTCTCACTGGGTGTCTCTGAGATATTACTAAGATGATACATAGGGGTCACACTATGGCTTCTTGCAGGAAGTCATTCCCAGAATGTGTTAATTCCCTCCTACGTCTTCTTTGCAGTTCTCATAGTGTGACCTTAGAACATAGGGTGACCTCAAGGGCCTACTGAGTCATCCAAGAATAATTGTATTTTATACTACAAATCATTTTGAGATGCTTATTTTGTCTTACTTTAATGTTTGAAAATTAGTAAACCATACAGAGGATATATTTAAATTTGTTATTAACCAGAATGCATTTTCCTAACCAGAATAACTAGAATACCTCTTCCATGCTGAAACAATGTTGATGTCTCTATTACTACAGGGCTGCAAAGGAAGGCAGCTGTCCAGGGTCCTGGTTGTCAATCCCATAGGGAAATTTCAGATTTTGATCTGACTTCTACCGCAGCAAAGCTTCTTAGCCTTTTGAACTTTATGAACTTTAACATTTTCCCTTGGTTTGTCTTCTATTATATTCATCATCCAAGAAGAACTTGTTGACCTTTACTGACTGTGAACTTTACTGAGTATATTACAAAAGCAATAGGTATACATGCTCCATGTTTATCTGTTCTTTCTGCTTTCCCTGGTGGAGAATTGTATAGTTTGCCCTAAAGACAGACATTCTACAGTGACTATTAGTCCCAGTCTGATATAGAAGGCTCTGGATTCATTATAGATTATTAGAGACACATATTATAAAACATACAGCTAAAAATCTAATGGCAGACATTGTGGTAGGCCAATTGTGGAAGTATTATAAATGGAGAGGACTCCCCATATTTGTGATGACTACTCTTGGTTGTCAACTTAACTACATCTGGAATTAACTAAAATGAAAATGGATGGGCACATCTCTACGGGAGTTTTTTTCTTTCTTAAACCATTTGAAATGGAAAGACCCACTTCTAATCCAGATCTCTGAGGAGGAACAATACTCCTTTGTTCTGGATCACACCACTCTCTCTTTGCCTGCTTACTCTCATCTTGCTAGCAAGTCCATTTCATTCCTTCAATAGCATTATTGCTTACTTTTTTAGGATTCCAGTGTATACTACAGACTAGCTGAGACATTCAGCCTCATGGATTGAACAGCTACTGGATTCTTGACCTTCTGTTGGTAGACAGACTTTGTTTTAACTAGCTGGACCACAGCCTGTAAGCCAGTTTAATCTTACATTATAGTATTATAGAGTAAATACATATATATTATATTTATTAGTATTATTATATTAGTATATAATATTGGAAAATGAATATATACACATGCATGTATTCATTCTATAAATTCTGTTTCTATAGGGGAGCATGACTAATACAATATATAGTTTTATATGAAAGAGCACCTTTCTCTATTATCCTTGTAGACACTGGGGTCCTAATTTTATTGTAACTGTATCCATCAAGATTGGCTTAGCACCACAACTCTCCTACTGCCTTTGTATTTGAGGACAAGTTATTCAGTCTTTGTGTAGCTTGGTTTTTAAGTTTGTAAAAACATAAGAAAACATCCATAGGTGGTATTATGTCTAAAACAATGTATAATAAGCATACATATCCTATTATGAAGCATTTGTTTAACTCTCAATGAAATTCCTTCTTTGTAAAACATTTAATCACAGGGATTATTGGGTCTTTCCTCTCTATTACTGTTTCTTTTTCCATTTTTCTCCTTTCATTGGGCTTAGTAGGTGTAGTAGGATTGGTAGCAATAGTGTCAGAAAGGTTACTTGTAATGACAGCTTCCCCAGGAATTTTCAAAACACGCTTCCTGTGGCTGCCATGGAAGCATGCTGCTCAGATTGCTCTTCAGGAAAGAACCAGCTGCAAAGAATATAAAGACTTGAAGGCTTCTACCTGCTACACCATGGAATCCACACCCCCACAAGTGAGTCAGGCCATTTCTGCCCATCATGGTGTCTCTGCGACACTTTGTTCTTTGTCTCTTGGTTAGCCTGGTCAAAACTGTTAGAGAAACAACTCAGCAAGATGCTGTTTACCCAGGTCCCCATTTTTCTCTCCCTTTAGAATGTCAGACTTGCACTGTTATCAGAACATTCTCCTTGACCATTCATATGCCTCTCTCCTGGATGCGTTTGTGTAGTCTATCCAAAATAAAGGAGTGAAATTGGATGTAGTAAGCAACAGAAGCCAAGCATGTTGTCTCACACCTTTGTATTCATAAGGTAGAGGCAGGATGATTAAGGAGTTCAAAGCCATCTTAAGTTGCATAATAAGTTGAAGGCCCTCCTGTGCTACATGAGACCCTGTCTTAAAAAATTCTAAGACAGAAATTAATTTTCTCCTCTGAAGTCTAGAAATCTAGGGTTAAAGTGTCAGTGGGATTAGTTTCTATTAAGGCCTCTTCCCTTGATGTGTACATGAGGTGTATGGTGTCTCCTCTCTAATCTCCCCATGTGTGTATGTATATGTGTCTGTGTCCACATCTCCTACTCAGTAAGGACATAGCCATATTATATTAGGACCCAACCTAATGATCTTACTTTTACTTGATTACTCCACAAAGATACTGCCTCCAAATTCATGAACATTCTGAAGTGCTTACAGTTAACACCTCCTCAGGCAAGCTGAAGCAAGGATACATAGCCTACTATACCTTCACAGGTGTGTCTCCCATGAATTGCAAGTGCTTCTCATTCTGTTAGGTATCTTTCCAAACTACCAAAGATTACTTTACTTTAGCCTTTGAGCAGTCCAATTACACAAGTAGAAAATAGGATGAATGCACCAAGATACCATTACTTGTGTAGATGGTGAGCAAATCTGCAACTTCTCAGTTTAAAGCAATTGCCACCTCTGCTACATTTTCCTGAATAAAGTACTTGTTTTATGTAACTGAGCAAACATGCAAAAGTTTCCCTCTAGACCTTCAGATACCAAATTGGTAATAATGTTTTATGTTTTTATATTTCCTTAACAAAATCATATTTATTTACCATTTTCAACTTTAATTATTGGTAACATTTCCTTTTTACTTTAAATTAAACCCTGCCAGATTAAACACAATAAAATTTTGAGTCTGGGCTATGCATTATTTCTCCTTGTTCTTCTGAAATGTTTAGTAGAGCACGCACAGTATTAGTTACTTTCTGTTCCTGTGGTAGAATATGATAACCAAGAGCAACGGAGAAGAAAATTGGCTCACTTTACCTTAGAGTTCTGGAAGGAATAACAGTCCATTATGGTGGGGCAGGCATGGTAGCTGGAGTGTGAAGCTAGCTG
This sequence comes from Peromyscus leucopus, assembly GCF_004664715.2. Lineage (NCBI taxonomy): Eukaryota > Metazoa > Chordata > Mammalia > Rodentia > Cricetidae > Peromyscus > Peromyscus leucopus. Next base: position 31,240,401 of record NC_051086.1, on the reverse strand, counting down.
GGTTTTCAGGAAACAGAGAGATCTCACTTCATCTGCATACAGGAAGCTGAAAGAACAGGAAGTAGGACCAGGCTATCAAACCTCAAACCCTATCTCCAGTGACATACTGCCTTCAGCAAGACTCCATCTCCTAAGGACTTGAGAACTTTCCAAAATGGTGCCACTTACTAGGGTCCATGTGTTCAAATACATGAGCCTGTGGGTAACATTTTTCAATCAAACTACTACAAGAATCTTGGACAGACTATGCACAATGGATAAAGCTGAATTTAACAACTATTTGTTATGGACCTGTTCTAACCTATACCCTAAAGTCTCACTCAATGCTTGGGGCATGGCAGTTCTCAATGCAGACTAACATTCTGCAAGACAATGGGTCTCTTACATTGGATGCAAGAGATTATAATGGGTCAAGAAATCTCTGTCATTTATGTCCATACTCTTTTTCATCATGCGTTCCTTGTATGCTTGTGATGTTGATGTGAATAAACTCACTTAACTGCCCATTGTATAAAAGTATAGCACTATAATACAATAATGAATGATTACATTATTATGTTTTTACTGAATTATACTTCTTACTGTAATTTTAGAGTGTATTTATGCCTATAAGAAGTCTACTATAAAACCATGTGCTAGGTTTTGCTGGCATCCATCTCAAATAATTTGTGTTTACCACATCTCTCATGGACTTAACAGGCAATGTTGAGTGATTGAACTAAACCACATAGAATTACGAAAGTACATGCTATGGTGTTGACACAATGATTAATCTGCCTAAAGGGGAGTTTCTCATAGTCCATCCATGTGTACAAAACATAGAATATATATATTAACTGAATACTGATTACTCTTTATCAAGCTTCTGTGTACAAGTCTCCGAAAAAGGCTTCTCTATAGCAAATGGAGACTATCACAAAATTCACAGGTGGGTATAATGCAGAGATCAACTGTTTGTGGGGAGCTTAGACCCAGTGATATATCTTCATCACACATCTTCCCTCTGTGGTTCAGAAAGCATCATAGAAGGGGACCTGGGGGAAGAAAGATTGTAGGAGCCAGAATACCAGGAAACCTGCTGCAAAACAGTCTCTTCTAGAAATGGGTGCCTAAAGAAGACCAGAACAATATCAATATCAATTAACATGTTAATGTTAATATCTATTAATGTATTACTATATTAGCATGTTGATATCTATTAACATTTTGAGAGGGGAAACTTTGTGGGTTTCCACCCCTATATGAAAAACTAGTCAACTAAAGGCTGCTGGGAGAAGGAGGGAGAAAGAAATATAATTCTACTTAAATTAAAAAGAAAATTAATATAAAAAATTATCAAGCAGTTATTGTGTGCCTGACATAGCCACTTGAAGTTTTTCAACTATCATTTGATAGAGGTATTTTCAGCTCAATTTTTCCATTGACCTATGGAAACATTCTATATCTTGCTAAGTTTCAGAGCTAGAGTAAACTGAAGCCATCTGGGTTGTCAGCTAGTAGACACAGCTGAGACTCTTTAGTTGGCTTAAAAACTATGGCAACACAAAGGCTACAGAAAGGAAGATAATCTTTGAAAAGTTTGAAACGACTCTATGACCTATATTTCCCACTCACACACGGTATCATGACTCATTAGCAGCAGGAGTCATGTTTGGAAGGATTAGATTAGTTATGATCTTAATCCTGTAAGACATCCTTGAGGAAAACTAAAAATAGTTCTTCAAGATTTGAAATGAAGAGAAACTTTGGGGCAGAATTTAGGGGAAATGAAGTTGGCCTTTAAATGTTGCTTTGGCTTACTGGTCTTAGACCATTTGATTTGGGATCTGATAGAAAGTGAAAACTCTATTGCTGTGGTTTGGTCTTTCTGTATGCTGCCAGTGTATGTTTCTATCATTGGTTAACAAAAAAGCTGCTTTGACCTATGGCAAGACAGGAGAGAGGCAGGTGGGAAATCCAAAGAGAGAGACAGGGAAAAGAAATGTGGGGTCAGAGAAGATGCTGCGAGATGCTGCCTAAGAAGCAAGATGTAATGTAACTCAGGTAAAGCCACAAGACATGTAGTAATATACAGGTTAATAGAAATGGCTTAATTTAAGATGAATGAGCTAGTTAGTAAAAAGCCTAGGCCATAGACCAAACAGTTTGCAATTAATATAAGCCTCTGTGTGTTTATTTGGAACTAAACAGCTCTGAGACACAGGAAAACTTCCATCTACACTCCAGTAAGATAGTAAGTCAGCTTTGCATTGCAAAGGTTACCTTGGTTACTTTTTTATTGCTGTGATAAGAAACCATGACCAAGCTAACTTATAAAAGACAGTTTATTTGGAACTTATAGTTTCAGAGGGTTAGAGTCCATCATGGTGGGGAGCATGGCAGCAGGCAGGCAGGCATAGGCCTGGAGCAGTAGCTGAGAGCTCACATCTTGAGATACGACCACAAGACAGAGAGCTAACTGGGAATGGTGTGTACTTTTAGAACCCCAAAGCCCATCACTGATGACATACTTCCTCCAACAAGCCACACTTCCTAATCCTTCCCAAATAATTCAATCTACCTGGGAACACGTATTTAAATACATGAGCCTATGGGAACCATTCTCTTTCAAACCACCAAGCCTTCTAATAGGCATTAGGAAATATTACAATACGCCAAAGCAAAGTGAGAGAGATGGAATATTTTTTTGAACTTCTAACTGTGAAAAGACACAGTGTGAAGGTTATCAGGATTATGTGGGGATCTATTATAGTGATTGCCTTTAAGGAGTTTAAGGTCTGGTACAATATGCCAACATACAAATACAATAGAATACAGGAGCAGATATTTTTCTAGTGTGTTGTACAGTAGGCCCTGTAGAGAGCAGAGCCAGGATCAGTGGGAGGCAAGTGAACCACTTATGTGAAGTGCAAAATTTCAGGAAAAGTGTCAAAAAGCTCATATTTAAGATAAATAATATTTTATGTTGTTTTTAAAAGCACAAATAATGCAAGCCAATGAAAACATATCAAATTTTAAAGTCAGGATCAATGTTACTGATTTTTTTCCCTTTGCCTCAGGCTCAGTGTAGAACTGCAGCTGACATCAACACCAAATACATGTGTTGCTACTCTCCAAACCATTTGCCTCCAATTAATTTCCCAGGTAGACAACTGGACATTTGCAAAGTATTTAAAAACAGTATTGGAGAGCACAAAATTCAGGTTCAAATATCTAGGTTGGAAGCTCATCTCTGTTGCTTGTAAGACTATCTTTTGGGAGAGCTCCTTCATTGCTATGAGCCTCCATTTTCTTTCACTAAAATGGGGCCAATAGTACTAACCCCCCACTTCTGTTATTTGGAATAAACCAAGGCATGCAAAATGTATAGTCAATATGCTTGTCAAATGGTTAACTGCTCTTTTTAAAGGATGAAAGACTTCAATCAATAAGTCATCGAGACACAAATATTGTGTGTTGGGACCACAGAACAATGATTGATTGATTGATAAATTTGAAACAGGGCATTCTTCTTGTAGTCAAAGCTGGCATTGGACTTACTATATAGCCAAGGGTGACCTTGAACTTCTAATTTTTTTTGAAAATTTAAATTCTTTTTTGATTCTGTGGGAGTTTCACATCATGTACCCCAGTTCCACTCACCTCCCAATCCTTCCCATATCCTCCCCTCATCCCTACAGCAAAAGAAAGTTAAAAAAAAAGAAAAAAATCAAACAAAATCAAAACAAAGCAAGCAAACAAACAGAACCTCTTCGTTTCCTCCCACCCACCCCAGCCACTTCTCCCACACCTCTCCATTTGTCCTGGTGGCATTGGGGGCAGTGTGTCACACAGTATACCCTTTTGTCCAATCAGCTTTACTAGCAAATGTTCATTGTGATGAGTCACTGGTCTTGTTCAAAGCTTCTGGTTTCTGGTACACCATCATCACGGGATCCTCATTAGAACTCCTCTGGGATATCCTGTGGCTGCTTGGAGTCATGGAGATCCTGTGAGTAGTGTTGCACAGGACCTGCCCCTTCACAAGCTCCAGTAGGTCCTACATGGGGTAGATGTAGGTTGGGCCAACCTTAGGCCTGGCTGTGGGCCTGGGTAGTAGCTGAACTGGTCAGTCTGAGCCACTGGGACCACCACCTCAGAAGAGGGTACAGAGACAACTCCCCTACACCCATGCCCTCAGGGTGTTTACCCTTGCCTGTGGTGAGGGGTAGGGCCATCTCTCCTGAGTGCAAGGGCTGGCGCTGGGTGGAAGCATTGGCCACTCAGGTGAGGATGGTTCTGGAGGCAGCATGACCCCCAGATACCACCAAGTTCTCAGGTTGCAGTCCCAACTCTGGGCTTCTAGGTGACCTTTGTTGGGAATACAGGACCCGAACTTCAGCACAGACTGCAGCCATGGTAGGACCATGGTCACAGACATGGCCTTCAGCAGCAGCTGGGTCTGAATGTCACCATAGCCCCAGGTATCAGTGCAGGCCTCTCAGATCCACATGGGCCCCAGCAGTAATGTGGCCCTGGGATACCACCATGGCCCCAGAACTTGGCTGGTAACAGGAGCCTTGGGCATCAACACAGACCCTGACTGAAGTAGAGCCACCTAAACTTCTGATCTTGCTATCTAATGTCCCAAGTGTTGGGATTCCAGCATGCATCACCATACCCAGGTTTAGGTGGTACTGAGGACTGAACCCTGGGCTTTATACATGCAGGTAAACTCTCTAAGAACTGATCTATATCCACAGCCCCATAAGAGTCATTTAGACTGTGGTGCAGGATGCTGTTGAACTTAAAACACAGGCAGTTCTGCTGAGTCTGAAGAATGAGTAGGGAATTGGTAATTGAGGAAAGGCATGTGAGACCAAATCTATATCATAAGAAACTTATGAAATCCTGAATGCAAGCTGGCAAAATGTGGGAACATATGGCTTGTCGAGGATAGTAGGAGGCAAGAGTAGGCTGGGTAGGGATTAGGCCATAATTTCTGTCTTCTCTTTATGTAATGAGATGGTTTTAGAGGAGAAAGGCACCATTTCCCAACCTGACTTTTGAAAAAGATAACTGGCTCCAGGGTTAAAGGGAGTGTTGTTGTTTCTAGACAGATAAAACCCACGTGGAGACAGAGAATACTTCATAGATTATATACAGGAAAAACTGTGTTTGAAGTTGCATTTGCAGCAAGTGATAGCTTAAATGTTCTGGGAGGAGAAGAGGAGTTCATATTTTCAGAATTTTAATTTCAGCTGGAGACTCAAGGTTGGTATATCATAGATCTTTGTCGTATTTTCAGAGAAATATTGGTACCCAAGATGTCCTATCATTATGCTGAATTTATAAGTCAGGGCTCAAAAGCAATGATTCTGTCAAAGCTATTGATTTGTAGGCATAAGATAATTTGATTTATTAGGGATGTATTTTCTTCAGTTTTAATTTACTCTTTCCATTATAATGAAATTAAACAAAATGGTTAAAAATTATCCATTGTGAACCATTCTTGGTCAAGTGTTTTCTTTTCTGATTCCACTGTTGTTTCCTTTGTGCAGATGGTGAAATTCTACACAGCTGTAATCAAAGCCTGTGTGTGAATTTGCATTCTAGCATTTTGAAACCTGAAATTTTAATTTCTATTTCCCCCTTTCCTGAAAGTACACAATCACCATCCTTAAGGGATGAATAATCTACTTTAGAAGAGAGAAGAAAGGGGTATGAGCACAGAAGACAGGAGTTATGTAGATTATAATTAGAACACCCCCCCCCATTTTACAAAATAACTAAATGTGGAAAACACATTTAAGCTTGGTCTCTTTGTAATATGAAGTTAGCAGAAGTTAGCTGTGTATGTAAACACAAGTGTATATACACTGTGTAGAATACCCATAAGGGTTAACTTTCCTGCTTCAATTTAGGGAGCAGGTATCAAAATAACGTACAACCCTCACCAGATGCACATTTTGAGGTACAAGTTCCTTTCTATTGTGGCAGAAAATATAACTCTTAGCCACTATATAAGAGGTGAACTTTGGTTTATCCATTCATTTAAAATGTGTGCAGACAGTGCATCATGAAATGAGTTTAAAAACTTCGGGGTCCTGCCTACTAGTAGTTTAGTGGGGGGCATAGCTCTGTAATTAATAATCACGATAGTGTGGCACATAGAGTCTGGACATCTCTTCCTCTCTTTCATACTTACATTCTGGGTTCCATGCTGGCTTCTGTGGGTAGCCACTGGATTTCTGCATAGTTTCTCCGAGTCAGATAATTACAGATCATAGGACACCTAGCTTTACTCAGGACCTGTTTCTTCTGGGATTGCAACTGTTGGAGGAACCTCTGTGATGACAAGAGTGGGCTTTGTGGTCAGATCACCCATTTTCTAACACCAATTTAGCCACTGACTACATGTGAGGCCTCTGTCCTCTGTCCTCTGTCTTCTCAAGGCTTCAGTGTTCCCAAGTTCTCCTCTTGAGGGAATACCACCTGCTTGAGGGGCTAATTGAGAGTTGCATGAGATAACCCAGAAGATGCTTGTGGCTCAGCTTTGGCTCAGCTTTCCCCATTGAGCCAAGCCAATAGGAATTGCCTTTATAATCGATGTTAACGTTACAACTCTGTGAATTGTCACCAACTTTATCTCAGGTGAGCATTGCTTTATTTTGACATTCCATAAAGTGAATCTCAGAAAATGCTATGCTTTGAGAAATAATTAAAGATCCTCCACACCCAAACAGGACATTTGACACTAAATGCTGCTTCATCTTGGGTTTCTGAAGAAATTTCTGTTTACATCTTGTATCTATTCTATTTTTTTCTTTGTTGCTCAGCTATTTGTCCTCAGCATCTGAATCCAAGTTCATGTTCTGGGTCTGCAAAACAGGCCTGTTTTAATTCTGGCCACCTATGCCATTGGGTTTGTGGACCATTCTGGCTCTCTGGACATAATCTTCAGATGCCATACATGATCCATGACTAATGTTGTGCACACTTGAGCTGGTTCCTGGCTACTTAAATCAATTTTTATCTCCATCTACAAATATGCCTTATGGAAAGTTTTTTTTATTGTTTTAAATATATAGTTTTGATGTTTTATAGACACTGTGTAGAGTATCCATAATGAGTTGACTTTCAAGGAAAAAGGGAAAATCATGCTCTTTTTAAACACTCTCCACATAAATACGACTGACAGTTACAAATCATATGAATCCCCTGGTTCAGTGTACAGAGGCTCCCCAAGTGTTTCCTTATATTCTATACATATGCCTATATTGAATAAGATTCACATAATATAAAAATCACCATGTCTTTTATTAAATTTACAGTACTGTGTAATCCTTTCCACTGTACAGTTCTAGAATATTCACATCACTTCAAAGGACAGCAGTCACTTCCCATTTCCTACTTCCCTTAGCCCATGTCAGTTATGTTTTCTATCTTTGTGGATTTGTTGTTATAAAAGGAATCATACAATATGTGAACTTTTGTGTCTGATCTCTTGACATAGTGTGTCTTCAAGGTTCATCCATGTTGTAATTATAGTTCCTTTTATGATTAGATACTATTCTATTGGGTGGATATACCATATTTTATCTGTCATCATCATTGATGGGTTCTTTTTACTTTTTGGTAATTATTAGTAGCCAAGTAATGAATTTTAAGACATAAATTTTCATTTAACCCTAGTTTTATGTAGACACCTAGAAATGATGTTATCCAGTCATTCTTTGTGATCTCTTCCGTATTTATGACCATTGCTTGTGTTTGCTAAATTCACAAAATTCAAAACCCATATATGTAACTTGATCTCACAGGATTCTGGAGTTCAAAAGAAATAAAACGAGATGGTCACACTGCTGTGCTGAATTTCAAATTTTTATTCAGGAACATTTATGGGGAGAACAAATATCTTGTGTTGAAGTGATATTCATTCTGTTTAAAAGTATAACAGCATCTAAAAGAACTTACAGAAAATGTTCATCCCAAAGAAAACACTACTTAGAAACTATCGGTGAACAAATTATGCAGCTCTGTGAGTCCAGAGGATTTGGATTCTGCCTGCTTTCCCTTGTTGTGGGTGAATAACAGAATGTAGAATTCTTTCCCTTAGTAATTCTGAGTTGGCTAGCAATCTTCATTTTGTTGTGCTGGCCTCCAACAAGCCAATGAATAGATTAAGGAAAATGGATGGAAATTGGGATTTGAATCACTTCCTAATTGTTTTTACTCGGTTCAAATGGCCACAGTTACCATACACACATTTTTCTCCACTAAGCAATCTCTAGATAAATGAAAACAGTCATCTTTTTAAAGCATTCCCTCCATCTTTTTTTCCACGCACAAATAAGTAGCCCTGTGGTCTTCTGTATCCACATTAGCATTTGGAACTTGAAATCAAGCTGTTCATGGAGTTTGATGTTATCTGTTTTGTTGAGATTGTGTCTGATAGCCACTGAATCTGAGCTGTTGACAAAATAAGCTTCCTGTGTGTAAGGCAAGTGCCTATGCAGGAAGGGACATTTTAATGGCAGCATGCTGAATAATCGATTCCACTCTAACGCTCAGATCAATGTTATCTCTGAGATGTCTAAGTAGCCATTAAATATGAACAGAACAGGTCCAACAAGCAGAAAAATGAGCATGAGAATTGCTCTGGACTACAGCATGATGTTTCCAGTGCTTAAGAATGGAGACCTTGACCTATCTGGGAAAGTAACTTACTTATTTATTTTTTCTCATTAGTGGCTCTCAATTAGTTAATTTCATTATGCTTTGTATTTTCTTATTTTAAATATTTTGTTATTCAAGGGAAGAATACTATGTATTCCCTGTGGCCTATCTCCTGGGGCTTTAGAATTGTTTTTGTTTGCTTCATACATTAAATAAATAAATTCTCTGGGGCTGGAATAATGGATTAGTGGGTAAGAGTGCTTGAGAGAACCTGAGTTCAAATCGCCAGCACCTACACTGAAAGAACATTACCAGGCACAACTGTGGGTTCCTGTGATTCCACTGCTGTCGGGAGGGGAGGGACTGGAAGAAACAGAATGGCTGCTAGGGCTTGCTGGCTATCTGGTTCAATGAGAGACCCCATCTTAAGGGAAAGAGGCTGCCAGTGACAGAGGAAGACATTCAGTGTCTACCGCTGGCCTCTATATTCACAGACATGTGTACATATACCACAGCCATATAACACACAGAATAATGAACTTCATTTCAGAATGGTTTTAGATTTATAGAAAAATACTTCATATGTACTTTCCTTATTACTATCATTTTATATTATATGCCACATTTGACAAATTAATGAACTGATACTACCTCATCATTATTGAAGCCCATTGACTCACTTATTTTCACTTTTTATCTACTGTCCTTTTTGTATTTAGGACCTCATTAGAGACCATACTGCATTTCTTTGAGTGTCTCTTGGAGAGGACTATTTTACAGGCTTCATTTGCTTTCTGAAACTGTGATGGCATTGAGGCTTCCAGCATAGGTATTTTGTAGGGCATGTGTTGTGTGACAATATACTGAGAAGATCTGAACAAATGTCTTAGACAGGGACCAAAGACAGACCAAAGTTTTGATACCACCAACATTCCACTTGGTGAGTGAGTTTTACTGGGGTGACTTACAGCAGTACGGATTAAGGTTAGTTACAGGAACAGGAATGGCCCCAACACAGTTCTATCACCAACGCCCACCACAAAAACTAGAAATCTGGAACACATTGCACAACCTGTAGGTAGTTTCAACAGGTTGGGCAATGCCTTTTTTAGGCAGCTTAGTTGGTGTGAACCTCTTCCAGGTTCAGAGACCAGCTAGGCTGGTCTCTACTTCATCCAGGCATTTTAACTTGTCTGAAAGTCTTCTATGCAGTTTGTCTTTATTGAGAGTATACCTCAGCAGTCCTTACTGCTTATATATGTTTTGGAATGCATGAATGTAGTGAATCTGTCATTTGTTAAAAACCTTCATGATGGTATGGTGGTGGTGGTGGTGTGTGTGTTTTGAGCATTCCCTTACTATCTATTGTTATTAAATGCCCTAGGCCTCACTTTAAAATTTTATGGCATTGGTTCTAGAATCAACCATTTTCTCTGAGGTACTCTGGTGTCTTTACTGGAGAACAACATGAAAAACTAAGTCCTGAGTGCTAGGCATGCCCAATCATCAAAATGTTATTTGTTTTCAGGCCTTATTATATGAAAGTAATGCATACTAACCTACATGTGTGTTAATATATCTATAATCATTTTATATATAGCTCTGTCTCCATCTCTCTCTCTCTCTCTCTCTCTCTCTCTCTCTCTCTCTCTCTCTCTCTCTCTCTCTCACACACACACACACACACACACACACACACACAGTTGGACGTTTCCTATCCTGACTGCCAGGTCCCAAATAACTGGCCCAGAGGCTGAATATGAATTATAAATGTTTGTCCAATAGCTCAGGATTATTCCTAACTAGCTCTTACAACTTAACCCATTTCTATTAATCCATGTACTGCCCTGAGGATTTTGGCTTTTACCTCTATCCCATTTTGTATGTCTGACTTGTCTTTTCCATCTCATTGATGATTCCTTTTACTCTGCCCTTCTTCATCCCATCATTCTTAGTTTAGCTTTCCTACCTAACTTCATCTTGTTCAGCTATTGTCCATTCAGTTTGTTCATTAAACCAATTACAATAACAAATCTTCACTGTGTACAGAAGGATTTTCCACAGTATATATACATATATATGCTAAATAAGAGTCAATATTAACACCTGTAACCTCAACTCACTACCATGTGGATTGTTCTAGCAGTTATTTATCCTATTGCCTTCCACTCCAGGGTAAAAACCTAGCTGCCACCATGTACTCGTTTAGATGCCTTTCCAATCCTAGTTCATGTGCAGAGTGGTTTCATAGTTGTTATCTCTACTTCTTGGGACACAACTTTACCACTTGTACCACAGTGATTATATACCTTTCCTTTTTGTATTAAATCTGACAGCCTCTACTCATTTTTAGACTTAATTAAGCACATCACCTTTTTTTTTTTTTTTTTTAAAATCCTATTACTTAGGTGCTTTATATATTTGTAATACAGTCAGATTCTCTTGCCAAAAATACATTCCTTCACGGGATCCCCTGGTCCCTCAAATAACTTTTATTTTCATTGCATGTATTGGGATTTCCTCTTGTGCTCTGATGCTCTGGATTTTGACACCAGTCAGTATTCCAGTTATAAACAATTACAGCAACATACTGAATAGTTTCATCGCTGCAAAACTCCTCTGGGCTTCACCATTCAGTTCTCCTCCTCCCACAAGCGCCTGGCAACTACCAGTCAGTTTAACATCTATAGCTTTTTCTTTCCCCCAGAATGTGACATAATTAGAGTTATAGGGTATGGAATGCTTTCAAATTTTCCTCCTTTGTTTATCAACATGTAGTTAAGATTCATGAATGGCTTTGTGTTGTTTGATAGCTCATTGCTTTTGATCACTGGATACTATTGTGTATGTTGTCTGGAAGTATGGGTGTTTATTTACCCATCTGCTTGTTAAAGTACATTTTAGTTTACAGTTTGGGACACTTGTGAAGAAAGCAGTCCTAAACATTTGACTGCAGGGTTCTGTGTGGAGATGACTTCAAACAAACTGTGTAAATGTCTGAGCAGTCACTTTATTATTTTTTTTCTAAACACAAAATAAGACTGTGTTTAGCTTTCTAAGATACCATCAAGCTGCCTTCCCCAAAGCTATACCTTTTTTGTAGTTCCACCAGCCTTGGTACCTTTGCTTGATAGCCACACTAATAGGTGGTGCAGCCATTATTTTAGTCATTTTAATAGACGTGTAGTGACTAAGTTAAATTTTACTTAGTGAACATCCATAGCCAGTGTAAAAATGTCATGCATCAAAACCACATAGATTTATGGCTGAATGATTTTGATTGTTACAGGTCTCCTGTAGAGAACACATTTCCATCATAGAATCTTGAATGTAAAACACAGAACAGTATATCTGATAATTACTTGTTTTTTTGAAGCAAACAGGTTCTAGTTGAAGTAAATATGACTCGACTACGTGTTACCTTTGAGACTTTGTAAGTTCTTAACTGAACTTGCTTCATTTTCCTCAGTTTTTAGAGTAGAGACAAACATGGAACACAGTAGATGAGGTTATATGAATTTAACAAGTTTCTGTATGGAGAGCAGTGAATATGGTGCTTGGAACAGGGAATTCACATGCTTGTTACTGCTATTACTATATTGATACTTCTAACATTAAGTCTATAGGAGGCCTTCATTTCTTGAAAACTGTATCATTTCTAACCCCTTGCTTCGGAACTACGCTGGTCTTTTTCATCGAACCATGCCTTGTAAAAATAGAATAAACATATTTCACATTCATTACATTTTTCACAGCGTGATTTCTTTCTACTCTGAAGAGCACAGTTGAAATAGATATTTGCAGAGGTAACCTAAATGCTACAACTCATTGCCTGCCTGTTACTTCTTGTATAACTAATAATCCTTTACATTTGCTCAGTGCTCTGGGTTGGACTTAAGGCCAGACTTTTCACAGATATTATCTCATTTGTGCCTGGGAGCACCTTTCTGAATGAGGCAGGACATCCTTCAGAGCCCCATGATGTTGATGAACAGAGGTATGCCTGAAATTGCATAACATGTAAGAGCAGATGGAGGGTTTGATGCAGGTTTTCCAGATTTCCATTCAGCATTCTGTCTCAGAAACCAGAAACGGAGTGAATCCTCATATCGAAGAGAGAAGCCTCTTGCGATGTTATTCCTGAGTTCCCATAAATTCTGATTCATATGCTCAGGCCCGTGGGGGACAAGAATCTTAAAGGAGCTACATGTTGTATTCCTCAGGGATTTCAACCAATGAAAGCATTGACAACCCCTGGGTCTCCCTGGCTGCGCCCTACATGTAGTCTCCTGCATGTGTAGCACCCCCAATACTGTTCCTAGTGCGTTAGATAGTGAGATTTATCCTGCTCTCCTTACTTATGCCTAAATCAGAGGACTCAGCTTCTAGCAGACTTGCTGATACTGTGACTCCACACTTTTGAGTTCTCCAGAGTTAGATATTCAGTCTAAGAAAGGTAAAGCAGATTCTTCTCTTGGGAAAGACTTGAAACTCTGAGACAGCCAGTTTAAAAGATATGAAATTGATGGTTTGGACATCTACCACATGAGCAAAAAGACAGAATTATCTTTTATTTTGGCAAGAAAGGAACCAAGTGTAAGCATGGCAAGAGAAGGAAATGGAAACGGAAACACACACACACACACACACACACACACACACACACACACACACACACACACACGAATAGATAACTATAAAATCGGATTTCCCTCCCACTCTCTAGTCCCTTCCAGAGACATTGCTTCACTATTTCTGTGTTTCCTGGGGAGATCTTTGAAATTACTCTCTCCTTATCACAACTAACTTCAGCTGTTGTGTCTTAACTTTCATGAATCCTAACTCCTTTTGCAAAACCTGCCATTAAGCTGCACCAAGGCAGCTCTCAGCAGGAGTGTTAGCTTTCCCATGTGACTGGCTACCACTTAGCCACTTTGTGGATTCTGCACACCAGGGTGCACCCAGAGTACTTAAGAGCATTTCTGCCCTGATGCAAAACAAATGATCTTTCTAAGCATCCAGAGTTTTAGCAAGAGGGAAACTCCTCAGATATAGTCCTGTCTGGACTCTTCCTCACCCAGGACTCTGCCCTTCCATCTTCTAGAAAGTTGTTGCTTGAAATCTACTGTGTACTAAGAAGCAAAATATGAGAGGGAGGGTGAAAGGGAGGAGGAAAGAGAAGAGGGAGAGAAGAGAGATTGGGGAGGGGAAAGTTGAAAATTGTCTAGAACATTCTGCTCTAAAGTTGAAATTATCTTCTACGAGGCTTCCCTTCTACATGTAAAAGACAGAAATAAAAAATTCTACTACATGGACTTTTAAATAGAGAGTTGAATGAAATGAAGTATGCAATTTTATGAAATGACATCTGTGCCTGCTACAGTGGATGGTCCATAGTAGATACTAAGTAAACATTATTTACCCCCAGCCCTTTGAGGCAATCCACCCTTGTTCTTCTTTATAATAAACAGCAACTCCTGTGTTTATACTGCCCGGTATAGGTATAATGGGCTCTCAAGGCACTAAGTCAGAAATCTAGGGCTCAAAACCTAGACCAGTTGTTTTTCTTTCTTTATATCTTTCTTCTTTTCTTTTACCTCTCATGAAAGATCTCTGATAAATGCCATGGATTCTTTTAAAGTGAAGGTCTGTTGTTTGGGGATGTGGCTGAATTGGTAGAGTGCTTGCCCAGCATGCATGAATCCTTGGGTTTAATCCCTAGTACTACATAAACTCAGTGTGGTAGTACATATCTACAACCCTAGCACCTGGACAGTGGGCATAGGAGGATCAGGAGTTCAAGGTTGGCCCGAGTTCCTTGAAACCTAAAAATTGAGTGAAACATAACTTTAAAAAATGAGGGCCTGGGCTACTGACCATTTCCAATCTCTTACTATGTGAAACTCTAGGATCCTGTCACTCACTTTTAGGTCTTCCTTTTTATGGATATTGAATAAATCAAAATATACTTCACTATAAAGTTCTATGGCTGGTGAATATAAATCTCCTGTGCTGGGGCTGGAGAGATGGCTCAGAGGTTAAGAGCACTGACTGCTCTTCCAGAGGTCCTGAGTTCAATTTCCAGCAACCACATGGTGGCTCACAACTATCTATAATGTGATCTGGCACCCTCATTTGTATACATAATAAATAAATCTTTAAAAAAATGAAATCTCCTGTGGTTTATTTCCCTTGGTGGGGTAAATACTGCTTTCAAAAGAAACGATTTTAATTTTGGGAAAGATAACTTGCCAGGTATCACTGTAAAATCAGAGGCAATATTCCGTGTTCCCTGTAATTAGCCATCATTCTTTCCTATTTGGTCAGGAGCCTGGTCTCGAGACCACACAGACCACAGGGAAGTGAACTCTGAAGATGTCATCCATGATCTCCTTTGCTTCTGCAATCTTTTTCTTCCTTCTTCCCCTGGTAATCCTCCTGAGCTCCTCAGCTGCTTTCCTTCATGTTCAGACCCCTCAACACTGGACTCTCGTGAAGCAGTAAAATAGAACTCTATCGGAAAAAAAGTTTCCAGTGGACACAGGATGTTCAGAACACACGATGATCTAACAAGTAATTTTTTTCTTTTTCTGCTAATAGTCAGTTGATAATGGCTCTGTGAACAAGAGTTCTGGGTAACTCTTTCTTACCTTTCTCTTCCATTCCAAGCTTCATCCTCTCCTTCCCTCAGCCTGCTCATCTCTGAGTTTTAATCTTTTCCTCTCTCCTTGATGGTTTACCTAGTCACTACCACATACAAAAACCTCTGTTACTTTATGAGTAGCATTTCAAAGATTAAAATGTATCTGAATTTTACTCTCAAGGAACTCATATGCCAGGCATGTTAATTTGACCTCTCATATCCACTAGTGTTAGAGATGTGATACACACCTGTGCAGCCAAATCCCAAGGCAACAGGCATTAATAGCATAGATCAATATTTTTTAAAACAACAACAACAACAAAAAAAACGACAGCCCATTACATCACAGGATCAATTAGGCCGTGACCAACATTAAAAGAAAACAAAAAACCAACATAATTTAAATAGAAAATATTGGAGTGACTCATATATAAGTACACGTTGCTTATTTCTTCAATGTGAATTTCAACTATATGTATGGTGTGTTTGTATGTACATCAGAGAGACAGAAAGAAAGAGAGCAAATTTGTATATCGGGAAGTGTTTTGTACTGTGTACCTCACTCAAAACTTTGAAACACTGGCTTATGGAAGGATCACATGAAGACAGGCTTTTCAAACATACCATGCCTGTGTCAGTGAAGATCTGGATTCAACTGGTGTGCAGTGGGACTGGCGAGTCCCTGTTTCAGAGACTGTGGGGTGCTGCTGCTGCTGGTGGTGGTCCAGGCAGGGGACAGATTGCTAAAAGGAGACATCGTCCCCAGGGAGACCCCGGGTCAACTCCTCTAGGCACTCCTTTGTGAGTTCATCGCGGACAAGGACCAATGAGGTGGTAAGGTTTTCTCTGTTCTGGTTTTTTGCTTTCAGTTTACAGCCTAGGAACTTTCCCAAGAGCTGCTGCTGTCCAGCTCGCAGGTGGTGCTGGACGTAGAACTCAAGAGACTACAGAAACATCAGAGCAGTCCTGCACAGGTGTCCCACGGTTTCCAAGGCTGGGCCTCATTTTCTCATTGTATTTTCCTATTCAGTATCCCTGCAATGGGAAGCCAGGTGCTTGCTATACAGAGGGCTTTCACAATAGGGTGGGAAGACCTTGATTGGTTTCAGCTTTCACCTGTTGTCACGCTGCAGCAGGCTTCCACCACAGGTGTCCACTTTGCTGCCTCGCCCTGCACTTTGTTTCCTCTGCCTGCAATCCTCCTCCATTTCCTCTGCGAACCCACCCTGTGTAGGGCATGTATTGACCATCCTAGAACGAAGGGTTCATGATTTTCTTTTCCGGATCACAATCCCTCAGGGGTTCCCATTGCCTGGGCAAGCTCTCACTGCTGCTCTGCTGTGACCTCCGGGGTCTTCATCGTGACTTGTTAGCTCTTTCCACTGATTTCACTTCTCTTAAGGATTTGCTTAAATTCCGCTTCTTCCTAACCCCAGGGAGAATCCTCTCCCTCCTCACCCCCACCTCTCTCTTTTCCACTCCCCTTTGCTTATGCCTCTTCACAGTATTGCTGAGCACAGATTGTGCTCTGCCTTGTGGATTGGGAGCAGGAAACCAAACTGGGGCCTGACCACATTGAACACACAGGACAGGATCAGGCTGTTTGTCTTCTCTGAGCCTCAATTTGTTCATTATGGTGATGGAGACCGGAGGAGATGGTCTTTAAGAAATGCACATGGTGCTCAGCAAATGTTCATTTCACTATTTTTGATTCTGTAGAGATCCCGTTTTCTATTCCTTCTGCTGTCTCCTTCATTTAATCATGCTTCTTTTTAGCACTAAACTATTACCCGTCTTTGAATTGCCTTCTAATTTTTAAACTCTCCCACAGTCGGTTGGTTTTGTTTTGTGTCTCTTTTTTACTCTTATCAGGAAAGAACCTGGTTCTATAGCTGAGGGGAAGAGGCCCAGGAGGGCCTGGCTGAAACGTTTCCAGAGCCCAGAAGACACCCGACTGACTCAACTACAGAGATGTGTGGGCTCCTCAAGGGTGTCCGCTCAGAGTAGGGGCTCTCGAATTATGTGCCAGTTGATTGGAAGGTGTCAGGCCCATCTTGCAAGCCTACTCCCTTCTCTTTGGAAGGAGGAGCCCCTTGGAGTCTGTTGGTTAACGGGAAAAGTGCTTACTCTGGGAGGAAGGCGGGGCAAGCCGGAACAAGCTGTCCCTGGGAACCTGCAGGCTCCCTCACTCCGTTTCGGAACCCCATTCTCCTCCGGGGAGACAGGAGGGGGTTCCAAGGGACTTGGATACAGTCCCTTTGCGGAGACGGTGGAGACACGTAGCTGCTTCGGGGCTGATCCTGCGGAGCGGGGCGCCCCTCCCCGCCCCCATTCCCCTGGGTTTCACTCGGGTTCTTTGCAAAGGGAGGGGACAACGAGGGGGCCCTGCGCATCCCCCTTCTTGGAGCTGCAGGCTAGGAGCCCTGCGCCCTCGGGAGCCCCTGCAGCTTGCCCTCGGCCGCACGGGGGTGCAGGCTGTCCCCGCCGCCCCCACCCGAGGCTCGCCCTCGCTCCCTTTTTCCAGCTCCGCCAGCCGGAGCGCGCACACCGGGGCTCCCGCACGTGGGCGCGCGGGAGGCGGCGGCCGCTGCTGCCCGAGCCCAAGCCGGAGCAGGGCAGATCGCCCTCCATGCTGCGGGAGCCGCGGCCGCCTCGCGCTCAGCCTCTCGCCCCAGCCGAGCACTGCGAGCGGGCGAAGCAGCGGAGGGGAACCGGACGGTGACGCGAAGAGCGCAGCGGACTAAAGCGACCCGGGTTTTGAGCGAAGGGCGCCCGCTTGTCGGGAGCAGGCAGCCCGGCTGGGTCGCTCGCCCTCGGCTCCTACCAGCGCTGAGGGCTACGGGCGGTGCGATGTCGCTGCGCTGTTTCTAGGCGGTGGCCGGGGACGCCTCCTGCAGCCACTCGGCCCGCACCGGCGGCCCCCAATTCCCTTCCACCCGCAAGTCCTCGGATCACTCCCGGAGGACGCGCCGGGCCACCCGGGGCGGAGCGGGCGCCAAGTCCGAAGTCTGTCCCCAGCACAGCCAACTTCTGCGGGAGCCCCTCGGCCCGCTGCAGCCTGCGCCAGCCCCGGGAGCGATGCGCCCCCAGCCGGGCGACGCTCCCTCTGCCAACTCGCCACCCATGGGATCCACTGCCCTCGGCCGCCCCGCTTGGAGCGCGTAGCTCTCACTGCGCGGCCCAGGAGAGGAGTGAGACACTAAGGGGGTTCGCTGACCCTGCGTGCACCAGACTGCTGTGAACCCCTGAAGGGGAAGCATCTGTATTTGAGGGTGAGTAGCCCGCTAGTGGTGGTGTCCTTTCCCCCGCCCCAGATATCAGTTTGCAGGGATGCCGGGCAGACTCCAGAAAGTTGGGTCTCCTGCACCTATCCTGGGATTGGCAGCGGGGGAAAAAAAATACATTGGTTCCTCAACCCGATTGCCTTCTTTACTAAAACCAAGGAGGAGCACCCTTCCCAAGGAGAAACGGGGCTTTCGAGAACAGGTCACAGACTATTCCCTTCAACTGGCCATTGGGGCTTTTCAGCCTGCCCGCGCGTTCAGTAAGCGCCCAGCTTAAGCGCTTGGAGATCCGCTGCTGCTGGGGCGTGCTGGGAGAATCTGATGGGCAAACCCCCTGTCCCTAGGAAGACGCTCAGTGCACTTCATTAAAGCGAAGTGACTGCTGGAATATTAAGAGAGAATGTGGGAAAAGGCGACCGAGGGTACTAAAGAAAGGGAGCAAGGGAGGAGAGGTTAGGAAGGAGGGGTCAGAAGAGGTGGCTGAAGGAAGAGACAGTAGTGAATTATTTCCTGCTGCTGGATGGAGCATCTGGGGTACTTTTTACATGATGAAGGTTTGCAGCATGCTGATATAGGGCAGGCCGACCTAGACCAACAGGTGGCTTAAGCATGCTTCCTGTAGTTGGGTTCCTGGAGGGGAACCACTCACTCTCCCACGGGGCTTTGGCTGGCTCTATCACTTGCATGATAACATTTGAACATGGGCAAGGAATGGGCTTTCTGAGCTCCAGCCCAATTTGGGCTGTGGAAGGCATCCAAATGCCTCCTGTAGGAAAACAGCGGCCCCTTTGTGTGTCTGGCTGAGGTTTCAACATACAGGCAACTGAGGGGTCTTTCAGCTGGGCGACTTGGACTTGTCTGGTCCTTGGACGTGAGCCCTGGCTTTCTCCCTTGGTCCCTGGTGGCGGGTATTCTCCTTCCCTAGGCTAGGCTTCGAGCCAAATCTCAGTTTCGCTGCTCTGTACTCCAGTGGTAGGAGGGGGCATTTGAAGAATACCAGGAGCCTTGCTTGAGTGCGTACTTTACCTGCATCTATCCCTTGTACTTTTATTGTGAAACTTAGGCACGGACAGGTGTGGGTGTGTGCGTGGTATGTGCTAGTGAGTGTGTGGACAGGTCGAGCTGGATGGAAGAAATTGGAGAGAGGGAGAGCATTGCTGCTGCCTAGACTTGGGAGAGGGCATGTTTGTGCTTTCACTTTTCTTCTGAACCCACCATCCTTCCGGGCTTCCCAGGAGAAGTGCTGTTAGCACTCCATAGAAGCATCTGCAGGAAGTTTGCAATGTCTCCATCTCGGTTAGCCTGGGTACAGCATAGGGTCCCCCATCCCTGATCACTGGGAACATAAACTTTGAAAAGGCAGTACTTAGAAAGGTGAGGTTGGAAAGCAGAAAGGAAGAGGACGGGGTGCGTATCCTTGTATGTATCTGGAGGGGGCATCAGGCTGAGCCTGCATCTACAGCAGGCTTTCAGCTTTTACTTGATTGGTGTTCAAGAATGTTAGCTGGATGGCTTTGAGATCCATGGAGATTTGAGGAGGAAAAGCTGTCCTAATACACACTTAGTAGAGTCTGCCATCAGGTTTTAACGAGATGTTTGAATCCTAGAATAAAATAGTAGGCATTCTAAAGTGAAAAGAACCCTCAAACATTAGCACTGGCACCCATATTTCCCCTCCAGAAGAGGGTCTTGGTATTAGGGCTTGTTGGCCTTGCTGCCTCTGTAAGTATATCTGAATTTCAGCAGGTAGTCCAAGTTTAGTTTTCCACTGGGTGAGATCCCTCCTCACTCTGGGTCTCTGTCTGGGGATTGCTCATAGTTATCAAATAATGAGGTGTCAGGCTTAACTTTTAGCATACACTGATTAGCATGGGACCCAGGTTTTGTCGTTGACACAGGGACTTCCATATTAGAAGGGGAGCCTGGCACTGAGGTGTCAAAAAGATGAAAGGGCAGAAAAGTATTATGACTGACAAAGATACCCAGAGAAATTAAAAAAAAAAAAAAGGAAAAGCAGAGAGATGTAGATAGAGACCCATGAGAGCAAGTGCAAAGAGAGCGGGAAAGATACCAAGATAGAGATAGAGAGAATACAGACAAAAATCATAGGTGGGCCAGGGCAAATTATTAGAGAGAAAGGGAAGGAAGGGCAAAGAGGTGTAAGGAAAGAATGGAAGAAGAGTATAGAGGAGAAAAGCATAGAATAGGAACATGGAGAGTGGAACATCCATGTGGGCGGCCAGAGGAGACACAGAAGGTGGATGCACTTGCTCTTTGTGTCTAACCTATATTAACCACACCACCATTTTGAGGAAGTTGGCATAACCTGTATCCTTTAGTGGCCAGCCCTTGGTTGTTGTGTTTCTCTGGGGAGGTATAGATGACTCAGAAATCATACACTGTCTAGGAACACAGCCGCAGGGCAGATGGTCAGATATAGGGAAACTAGGTTCTTGGTAAATGCACAAATGTGCAAGTGCTATTGTCCTCCTTTCCCACTCCCCCAAGAAGAAATAAAACTCACAGGACAGGAGAATGGGGACACAGGAATTGTTAACTAACCATTTCTGCCAGTGATGATCTGTCCGTTATTCAAAGAAGAGTAGAGTCTCTGGGAAGGGCAAGTGATGGGAGCCGCTCACTCCCCTGAGAGTGTGATCCAGTGGAGACAGGGATGTACACATTTAATGAGTATTCCAGTTGAAGGTCATCACTGGACCCTCCTCTGAAAAATACAATGTAGACCTCTAACACCCTTCTCTAATTTGTTCCTGTATTTTGTCCTGGGAGATACAATGAACACACCCTTCTTGTATCACGTCCTTCCCAGAAAAGCTCATTTCTTGTGACTATCTCTTGATAAAAGGACAAGCCCAAAGAAGCACTCAGGCAGGATTACCTTTCCATGAACCTCATTAATCACAGGAACTCCAGGGGACGGCAGACCAGCTCCTCTGGTTGACCTTGCAAGGGGTATTTGCAGCTTAGGGATACTGGACAGTCAGCAGGGCCTCATTCTGGCCATTCCCTATATACAGTTAAGTTCATTTGATGCAAAAACTAATGCCATGGACACTGTTATTATCATTTGCATTTCATGGAGGGGGAGTCTGAGACTTAGTGACATTATGTAACTTTCTCCAGAGAAACACATCTTTAGCTGTGGTTCAGCTAGAAGGCAAAAGTGCTGATGTTTTGAGCCCATGTTTTGGTTGACTTAAGCCTGAGGACCCATTACATATCAGACTAGCTCCTACCCCATTTACATGGATGGAGTCAGTGTAGAGATCTTTCCTAAGTACTCCTACACTTTACCAGTGGAGGGGTAAAAGTGGCTGAAAAAAATGGGGTATAATGTGCCAGAAAGCCCATAGCCATCAAATGCCAAATTGAGACCTATACCCAAGTTTCTGGAGTTTCAGTCTCTCTCTCTAGCTTACCAGTAAATTACTCTACATAGGGATAAGCACCAAGGTCATATAAGCCTCTTAGTCAAAATGTAAGTAAGTTCCTGGACCCTCCTAGAGGCTCACTGAATTAAAACTTTAGGGCAGAGAGCCCAGAAATCTGTATTTTTAGTCCATGCCCCAAGCCTACATCTGCACAGTACCATTTGCCCCAGTTATTCACAGCTCTTGGATTCTCACATTGTGGAACCCTTCCAGACAGCTTCAGGAGAACTTTAAGCCCCCCCTGCTTCAAGAATATTTAAATACACAAAAGCAGTGGACTCTATATAGCTAGTGCACCAATCAGCTACATACGGAAACAGACCAACTCACTTAAAAATATCTGTGTCAGCACTTTAAGAAGTGCCACAAACATGTGGATCTTTGTTATATTTGTAATTTTTTTTTTTTTTTTTGTTTTGTACCAGCTTGGAAAGCATGTATCATTGTTGTTATTTGTATTAATACTTGACCCAAAAATGACATCAAGAGCCAGGCCAAGGCTGTCTCCCAGTTGTAAGACTAGTTATGCTCTGAGAAACATGCCTTCATCAACAGGATTCCTATTCCTCTGAGCAGATCACTGCTTCATTCTGCAGGTAAAAAGGAACCATCACCCATGCTCTGTCTCTTTCTGGCCCACTTACATTATTTTCTCAGTGACCTCAACATCTTTTCTCTTCTGTTTCATTGAAATATGGCCAAAGGTGCCAGACGTCTTGTCCGACAAACTATTTTGTCATCTCTCCCTTTTCAGGTCCAAATTTATCTTTTGAATCTGTTGCTTTTAACCCTGACCTCTTATTCAAGAGGTAATTGAGCCTTGGGTAGCTTTGATAAGCAACTGTGTGGTACATGCATTTTAGATAGCCGTAGTCATTTGTGAATAGAATGCAAAGCAGAGGATCATTTATATTTATAGTGTCTGCATCCTTAATATGCCGACATTCATTTTTCTGTTTCAAAATGCTGAGAATTTCGGGAGGTGTACATAGCAGTGGAGTAATAGAAGATGGCTAAAATTTGAGCACTTGAGTAGGGACAAACTTGTGATAAAACCCACCTCCAGTTTGCTTGCTAATACTATGTTGTCTTGTTTATTTAACTTTGCCAAAACTTCATTTTTTTTTTTCTGGAAGTTGAGACAATTGTAGGCTGCCAAGTCTTACCCTCTTATGTGGCTAAGGTGCCCCAGCAAAGGTCTGGTGTTCCTCTAGCTAGTGTTGTCCAACTCCAGCTGAACATCAGTCACATGCCAAGCTCTATTTAACCCAGGGTAATAGTGCCAACAAGGAGCTTAAGCAACTTCTTTGGGTTATATGAAGTCTAAAATTCTGAATTTAACATCTTTCCATCTAAACTCATCCACCTTTCTATTGCATTGGTACAAATGATCATTCCTTTCTTGAATCTTAAGTCTGAGTGTTGATTTGTATTTCTACAAAACCCATAGTGGAGACTGTCCAGTAGAACAGTGGAGATCTGCTGAGACTTTGGATGCTTGCTAAGTGGTTAAATGATCTCCAAATAGTTACTTGGAGTTCCCAAGCTTTGTTAGGGATTAGTCCCTCCTGTTATTTCTTGGCTGAATTATTAAAGCACAGATACTGTTTCTTTGTGGGGACTCTCCTGTGATTCTCCCCATGATTGAGTTAGAAGTCTACAAAATGGTACACATTGAAATAAATGGTAGTGCACTTCACTTCTTTGTGTCTGACATGGAGTCTATACGTAAAATTCACTTACCGATACTTATTGGAAGTTGTTCTGGCAGCTGTAGAGCCATGACTGGCATGCAGAAAGTGTTCAAAATATTTTTTTTTAACGGCTAAGTGAATTTGAGCTAATTCTGTGTGGCCTAGAAAAAGTGGCTATTGTCCTTTACCACTAAAAGAAGAACAATCCAAACACTGGGGCCTACATACACTGTGTCTCAGCAGACATCCTTCTTTACCCAGAAGAATCAGAGGCAGGGGTGAGGATGGGAGTAATAACATCAGTTGCTGGTGATTAACTATGGTGGTAGCTTTGGGCAAGTTCCATTTTGATGCTGCTTAAGATGTAATTAGAAGGGACATTCTGATTTATAAGTTAATGTGATTTTATCTGTACTTTTAATTAGTTTCTCAGAAAGGCACATTTGTTTCTGAACTCAAAAGTTTTAGAAATGAACAGACTTCTGGAATGATATCAGAGTTTGGAGATGATCTGGTCCTAGCAGCTTGAAGGAGAAAAGAGGAAACTGAGGCTCAGCAAAGGGAAGGAGCTTGCCTGAGGCTGCCCAGGCAAGGTAGCACCAGACTCAGTGTGAGAGTCAGTGCTTCCTGGCTGCTAGCCCAGGATGCTTAATGGACAGCTGAGGATGATTAACACATCTGTGGCCAGCTGCTCACTTGCACTGACTGCATGCATGTGAAAGCCACAATCCAAATAGCCTGCTCTCTGCAAAATTCTGAGATAAAACTCTGTGGAAAGGAATTGGACAAAACAGGTCTAAAAAGGCTTTCCCAAAGTAGACTCGAAATGTTGAAGAGGCTCACGAGAGACATTTTTTTGGCAGGTGCTATGTTAGTGAGGCCTTATTGGCTTATTGGACTCATAATCTACAAGAAGGGAATAGGGGCGGGGACCTTCCCATACTGGTTGTATGTGTGATACATGAACAATTGGAGATGTATGGACCTTCATTGTCAAGCTTCTGGTACCTGGTCTTAGGTGAGAAGCAGGTACTTGGAACTGTTCTCTCTACCTGTAGGATGCTGTGGAGTATGACTAAGTGAATCAGCTTAAATGCATCCTCAGACACAGAAATGTGTGCAGTGTACTGGGACATTGTTAACACACAAATCTTTATCACATGGTGTCAATATTATGGAGACAGTAAGACACAGATCATTGATGCGATATATTGTGGATGATCCTCTGAAAACATTATAATCAGTGCTGACAAGTCAGAGGAAATATCTCAGCCTAGCACCTCCCCTGCATCCCAAAAGCCTTGCCACACTAAGCTACAATAACTAACAGGGGCTGCAATTATTCAAAGGGAGGAGGCACACATAGTAATTCCCCTTGCTTCTCCACCATAATCAATCTAGAGCTTTAGCGCTATTTTGATTTGATACCTAGGGGTTAGCTGTAAGTGGTTGTCACCTTTCTGTACCCCAACAACAGAAAAAAACAAAAACAAACAACAAAAAAAAAAACGATTCCTTTACTATCTTGCATAATTCCCTAACATCCTTCCATCCATTAAAAGGCTAATTCTTTTGGATTTAATTTAGCATTCTCTCTGGTCTTATGTGGAAATGTAAAGTTTCCTAAGTGGAATATCATAACCATCTGGACCAAGCATCTCTCCCCACTTCTTTGCAGAGGCCTTTTAGCAGGCACTGGAGATAAATTCTACCTGCTCTGCCAGCACCAGCTGCCAGAAGCTTCTACTTCTGGTACTTCTGTCACTTATTGAGTACTTTGTCCACCAACTAAGCTCTGTATATGCATTTTTCTCATTCTACATATCAAGCAATGCTATTTTGTAGGTATGTGTATAAGGATTAACAAAGCACCGTATTGAAGTGGGGGGAGATGGCCCACTTGGTAAAGTGCTTGGTGCAGAAACACAAGCACCCACATAAAAGCCAGATGTGATGAAGTTTATCTGAAACTCTAGCCCTGGAGGGAAGAGCTAGGCAGACCGAGTGGTTATGCTGGCTAGCCACTCTACCCTGTTGGAGAGCTGCAGACTTAGTGAGAGACACTGTCTCAAAATATAAGGTGGAGAAGTAAAGGATGGCACCATGCATTGACCTCTGGCTTCCATATGTATGCACATGCGCACCCCTCTCAGAAGTGGGGAGAGAAGGGAGGGGAAGGAGAGAGATGGAGAGACACACACAGAGAAAGACAGAGACAGAGAGACCATATAGATCATTTAGATGTCAAAATATCACAATTAATCAGAAGAAAATTGTGATTGAGTAGAAACTAGCATGGATGACAAGACAGGGGAGCGGTGGCATCTCTTCCTTTACCGTGTCCCAGACAACAAACCCTCTGAGTTGGATATGTAGTGAACACAAAGGAAACGACCCAGATAGAGTTTATCTTCCAGGCTGGAGAAAGTTGACTTGTGATTAGTCTTCATTACTGTAACCAGAAGAGCAAGTATTTAAATCCAAAGTTTAAGTTTTCAAACCTCACTAGCTGGTACTAGTTCGATTACCCAGAGATCTATCCACTTTAAAGAAGCCTGGACACTGCCTTCTCCTATGGCTGTTGATCATCTGTGACATAGATCATGAAGTACATTTTGTATCATTGTTTAGTACATACACTCCCAGAAAAGCTAACAAATGTCCTTAGAGTAGCCTTTGTACTATGTAAATATTTCTTCTGTGTTCTCTCACCTATGGCACAAATAGACATATATGATATCTGCAGATATAGTGAAATAAAAGTCGACTAATACTTACCATGACTAGAGGACTATAATTTCATATTTTCCATTCTATTCCAGTCCACATTTTAAATTTTCCATATGATTTAAGGAATTGTTGGTATGACTATCCTGTTCATTTGTGTCATTGTGACAAACTCCCTGAGAAAGTCCACTCATGAGAGAGGAAATGTCACCTTGGCTCATGGTTTTAGAGGTTTTAGTCCTTGACCTGGACCTTTGAGTTTTGAGCCAGTGAAGGAGGTTAGGAGTTCGGGGGGTGGAGCAAAGATGCTCCTCTCAGGACCAGGATGTAAAAGAGACAGACTTCTCACTTCTCCTTTGTATACACATCCCAATGAGCCAACTTCCTCTAAGTGGGTCCTCCTTCTTAAAGGTGCCAGCACCTCCCAATGGAACCATGGTCTTCGGGCTTCCCTACTAATACATAGGACTTTGAAGGATATTTCAGACACAAGCCACAAGATTTATGTTTTGGAAAGTGTTGTCATCTGGTGCTATAGACTTCTGCAGATGGAGGGAGAAAGTGAAGCCCAAAGAGGGGAATCCCCACTTCCTTGTTCAGGATCACCTGACAAGGTAGAAGTGGAAGTGATTGGAATCAAGGTTCCCAATACCACCTCACACCCGTGAGTGACAGCATCCTCAGTTATGTATTCTAAGCATTAATTAGCTTTAGTCTGACATTAGATTACTTTCATTGATTGCTCATGTATCTGGCTTTTGATGATGAGGCTTTGTCTTCTACAGCCCTGACATACTGACAGAGTTAATATTTGATATATGTACTTACATATATATGCTGGTTCATTTTTTTTGTTGTTGTTGCTGTAATTGAATGTCACATACTGGACAATTTGTAGAGAAGTTTAAGTTATAGTTCAAAGCCCATCAGTCTAGCGCATAGCCCCCAGCACTTGGTCTGTGTCCTTTTTGTGTTTTATTATGGTAGTGAGCATCACATGGCAAGATAGAGTGAACAAACCCAGGAAGCTTCTCTTAGGAAAGCATAGAATGGATTTGTTCAGAAGGCAGTGTCCTGTGAGCCAATCATCTTCCAGAGATCTCACCTCCCAACACTACTGTACTGGGGAATAAGTTTCCAAAAGAGGAAATTGGGGTGCATTTAAAGATTATATTATTTGTACTTTTTATTTTAATTTATTCCTCTTTATTGTGGAAAATATTTGTTTTTTCTGATACACTGTATACTGATTGTGGTTTCCTCCTTCCTCTACTCTTCCAAGTTCCCCGCCCCCCCAACACTTACCCTTCCTTCCTGATCTGCAGTGGAATATTTGTTTCACTATGTAAATATATTGTAATTATTTATGTTGTGGAATATTTGTTTAATTATGTAAAGATGTGTTTCTGTTTTACCTTGCCTGCCTAAGGCACCTGATTGGTCTAATAAAAAGCTGAATAGCCAATAGCAAGGGAGGAGGTATATAGGTGGACTTACTGGGCACGGAGAATAAGTTATAGGAGGAGAAATTTAGGCTTGAAAAAGGAAGAAAGAAAAGGAGACAACAGGGAGACTCCAGGGGCCAGTCAACCAGACGCAGAGGAAGCAGGAAAGTAGGACATACAAAATGAAAGAAAGGTAAAAATCTCGAGACAAAATGTGGATGAAGAGAAACAGGTTAAATTAAGTTAAAAGAGGTAGTAGAACAAGCTTAAGCTAAGGTAGAGCATTCATAATTAATAATAAGTCTCCGTGTCTTTATTGGGGAGCTGATTGGTGGCCCAAAGAAAATTCCAACTACATGGATCCAACCCTTTCTGTCTCTCATTAGAAACAAACAGGCTACTAAGGGATAATTAAGAAATAAAATAAATAAGATAAGATAAAACAAAAGCTAGTACATTTAAACAAGACAAACAGAAGAAAAAAAAGCCTAAGAGAAGGCATAATGAACAGAGAACCACTTATTTGTGTGTTCAGATAGTCCACAAAAACACTAAGTTGGAAGCCATAATCTATACACAAAGGACCTGTAGGGTAAAAAGAGAGGAGAAAAAATATAAATAAAATAAAATAAAAATAAGAAGGTAGAATTCTAAAAACGGAAAATCCCAGATATGACATTATGAGACAAGGAAGCTCCAAAGATGCTATTACGTTTGTTTCCTGTTGGCCATTTACTGCTGGGCATGCAACCTACCCTTAAGAACAGTTTGTTTCCCCAGTGAGACTCCTTTGGAGAAAACCAAAATTTCACTTGCAACTCGTTATCAATTGGAGATTGTTTCTGGATTAGGGATAGAGGCATGTGTCCACTTCTCCTTTCAGCTCTAGGATCCAATCTGATACAGACTCATACAGGCCCTGTGCATGCTGCCTCAGTCCCTGTGAGTTCATATGAGCTTTGATTCTGTTGATTTAGAGGGCCTTGTTTCCTTGGTTTCCTCGATCCTCTCTGGCTCTTTTGCAGGGTTTCCTGAGCCCTGAGGAGAAGAATTTGATTGAGACATACCATTTAGGGCTGAGTGTTCTCACTCTTGGCATAAAGTCTGGCTGTGGGTCTCTGTATTTCTTCCCATCTGCTGAATGAGGAAGCTTCTCGGATAATGGCTGAGCAAGAAACTGATCACATTTGTCTTTCTGAGTCAGGGATACCTCACTCAGATGATTTTTTTTTCTAGTTCTATCCATTTACCTGTGATGTGGTACATTTACACAATGGAGTATTACTCAGCCACATAAAAATGAAATCTGCACAGCCTTCTTAAGAAATTATGTCATCCAGATTATCATCTCTGAGACTCCTGTGCCACACCACATATTTATGTGAAGAAAACTGAAATGACTTCTTTAAAATGGCTGTTAAAACCGACACTGCCCCATTGGGTCCTATGGTACTATGTTTTTGACAACACAGGATGTAATGAGATGTCCCATGTTTGCCTTCATGGTTGATGTGCTAAGGTGGGATGTTATTATTTCTTTTTATAGTAATTTTTGCTTGAAAAATTTATACATGTATTCAATGTGTCTTAATGTATCTAATTCCACTCCTCACCTATATCTACTCTAGGTTCTTTCCTGGAAACACATCTCTTTTCCAACTTCATGTTCTCTTAAAATTATAACTCACTGATGACAATTGGTGCTGCCTATCTGCACAGGGGTGTGTGTGTGTGTGTGTGTGTGTGTGTGTGTGTGTGTGTGTATGTGCGTGTGCGTGTGCATGTTCACTGGGATGTAGAAAACGTACTGGTGGCCTCCGTCCCAAAGGAAAAGCAACCTCCCCTCCCCAGAACCCAGCAACAGCTCAGCTAGAGGTGGAGCCTTCATAGCCCCTTCCCCAGTCCTGTTGGGATTTTCAATGTGTTTGGACTTGGGCAGGTCTTCTACAGGTAGCTATAGCGCTGAGCTCCTGAGTGCAACAGCCATGCCATGTCCAGTAGACAACATTTCATTACCCACTCCCCCATCTTTTTGCTCTTATATCCCCTTTATCCCCTCCTTCACAGTGTTCCCTGGGCTTTGGTGGGGGGTGTGGAATAGTATAAATGTTCTGTGCATGCTGCCTCGGTCTCTGTGAGTTCATATGTACTTCCATCCTATTGATTTAGAGCCTGGTTTCCTTGGTGTCCTCCATCCCCTCTGGCTTTTATAGTCTTCCCATTGCCTCTTCCTTCCCTCTTCCACAGGGTTCACTAAGCCCCAAAGGGAGGGAGTTGGTGGAGACATTCTTTTTAGGGCTGAGTCTTCTAAGATCTCTCACTGTTTAATGTTTGGCTTGGGTCTCTGTATTTGTTTCCCTCTTCTGCAGGAGGAAGCTTCTCTGCTGATGGCTGGTGTGTGTGTGTCTGTGTGTGTGTGTGTGTGTGTGTGCGCGTGCGTGCGCGCGCGCGCGCATGGTGAATGCAGGTTCCTGTGGAGGCCAGCATTGGCTTAGCTCAGAGCAAATTGAGGGTGGTAAACAGCTGTGAGTAACTGAGTCTTAAGCTGGCTGTTGCCCAGCAGGTGCCAGCTGAAAGAGCTTTCTACATGGAAGGAAGAGGGAGAAAAGAGGTGGGTGTTAAGCTCTGGACTTCACATTTGAAAACCAATAGGGAAAACAGTGGGGACAAGAGTGGAGGAGTGCTGAAGATCATGCAGATCCCAGGAGGGGGCTGCACTGGGCCAGAGGAGAGCTGTGTGATAAGCACAAAACCCTGCATCATCTGAACTGCCCAGGCCTCATTCTGTGGATGCTCTTGTAAAGAAGCTTATATGGCTATTATTATTATTATTTTAAATGCATTTCTGTTACTGAATTTGGTAGTTTTCAGTGAAATTCTTTTGCCCATTAATCCTGCTGAGATTATAAGAGGCACTGAAATGTACCCCGTGAGCAAGTATTTCATGAAGGAACACATGTGACTAAGAAATGCATGAGAACTGATCTCACTAGCCTGTGAGTGTAAGGTAAGAGCAGAGATTGAGGCAGGTGTGTGAAGACGACTAGGCAGAGCACTCAAATGGAAGCTGTTTCCAATCAGTTGAGAATTTCCATACCACCAAAGTAGTCAGAGATAATACTTTATATTGAAAGTTATAGGCTGTTATCATTTTAAAATCAGCTTGTTTGATCAAAGCTGAAATTACACAGCATGGAGAATTAACACACTCTCCCCATCCTACTTATAGAACCTTCTCCTATGATTTTCCCAGCATCCCCTCTACTCTGCCAAATAGCAAACTAAAGAGGGACTGAACACACATGCTGGAAGTGCATTAATCTATTTTTGTTGAATAAAATATACACCCTTAATAGCCAAAGTGAACCTTAAATCCTACAAAGACTTTCAGTTTCAGACACGATGAAGACTATTTTAGGGTAGATGTATGTCTCCAGTGCCACTTAATTTCAGGAAAATATTTGTGTTGGATGATTTTTATATGTACATTTATTTCTATTAAAGAAAACTGCAGCAATGGGAAACACTGTTTGGGTAGTTCTCTTTCAGCCGCAAGCATCACTCAGAGTGGAATCCTTTTTGCACTCAAATTGAGCCTGCCAGCTCTAAAGAGGGCAGTTGAGATAATATGATAAACTGGCCCGTGTGTTCAATCTTAGCTCATCAAGGCTGGGTCAGAGCTGACATTTCCGTACAGTGTGACTTGATGCTCTGATTACAAATTGGTCTTGAGCAGCCAGAGGCTTTGTAATTGCATTCTCTAAGGGATTGTGCTTGTATCATTAGGTCTGTTTCGGTTTCGAAACCCAGAGGAAGAAATATGTTCCTGATTCTGTTCTCTTGTTTCAGACTGTAACAGAAACTGACATTCATCCAAAAAGGATGTAACTTATTATATGCAAAATTAAGGCTTTTATCTTCCTCTGAGGCAATGTTGATAACATTTTTTTTTTCATCGTCTTGGTCTTGGAGGTTTTAAATAAGTTAAGAATTTTAAGAAGAGTGGGGTTGGGGGTGTAACTCAGTTAGTAGGGTACTTGTTTAACATGCATGAAGCCCTGGGTTCCTTCCCTACCACCATACTCACCTGGTGTGGTGCAGTAGGCCAGTTATCCCAGTGAAGGCAAGAGGATCAGTAATTTGATGCTATCCTCAGCTCCACAGTGAGTTCCAGTCTGGGATATGCAAGACCAGTCTGGGATATGCAAGACCCTGTCTCAACATACAAAAAAAATACTAAAATAAGAAAGTCAATGTGTATTTATATGTCTTAAAATTTATTTTACTATAACAAGTAAATGAATCATTGTAGAAAATTGAAAAATGTATTGTTCTATAACTTTTGTACTTTTATTTAATAATTCTTTTAAAAAGGCATGTATTATTGTGTATACGCATGTATGCAGGCACATGCAGTATGTGTGTTGGCCCATGTGTGCTGTGCTGGCATGTGTGTAGGGATCAGAGGGCAACTCTTATTTTTTATTTTGAGATAGGGTTTCTCTGTGTAGCATAGGGTTTCTCTGTGTAGCCCTAGCTGTCCTGGAACTCACTCTGTGGACCAGGCTGGCCTCAAACTCACAGAGATCCACTTGCCTCTTCCTCCTAAGTGCTGGGATTAAAGGTGTGTGCACCACCACTACCCGACTCAGGGGGCAACTCCTAAGGGTGGGTTATTTCCTGCCTTTACCTGGGCTCTGTGGATGTAACTCAGATTATTGGGTTTGGGTGGCAAGTACTGCTCATTGAGTTGTCTTAAGAGCCATCCTTCAATAATTCTATGTTTAATTTACTTTTGTAAACCTTATATGCTGTGAGATTGATACTAACCATTTTTTTGATCAATGACCTTTTATGCTAGTAGTCCTGGGGAATACCCCTGGAGAGTCTCGATAGAGTATATACTGCTCAGAGTGGATTGAGACTAATAAACATTGTATGTAATTAAGATTTAAAGTATTAATGTATGTTTGAAACTGAATTTATTAGGATTCAGTGGCTGAAGTTTTCAGCTCTATTTGAATAAAAACAAACTGGTTTTTCATTTAAGCACCATGACTGTCAATGCAGAGCACTTTGTGATCATCATCACAAGTGAGAAGTTATTTAGCAGACACTGGAGGGATGTCCTGTAATTCAGTCCTAGTGTGGTCTACTTAGGATAGTATCAGATACTACAGACTCGTCACCAGACCCTCATCTGCAACCCCATTCATATCTGCAAGTCTACAGCACCAGGTTGTGACCCATGTTCTAGATCTCTCTTTAAGTTCAGTTAATCTGCTTACAGTGATGAATGCATGTGTTTACATGCACACACCATACCCCCCCACAAACTATTTACTAGTTTATTATAAATATCCCAGATTCCAGAGGATGTAGGTGAGCCAATGAGCAGACAGATAGCAGATGTCCTAGCATTCTGTGTTGGGTAAGAACACATGGGGTTTCTACACTGTCTCCCTGGGTACTACCCTCAAAGTAGTGCCTCCTTTCGTTCAGCAATGCAGAACCTCTCTAAAATGAGTGCTTTGAGACACTTTTATTTCATAGGAATCGATGATAAAGTCATTGATCACTGGGAATCAACTTGCCTTTCAGTCTCTCTGCCTTTAGAGGTAAGAGGTGTAGGATTAAATGTCCAACCTTTAGTAACTGGTCTATTGCCCTGGCTGCTAGTCCCTAGCTTGAGTTATCCAGAAGCCTAACAAGGATTATCAACTCAGAAACTGAATTCTGGAGCTATGCCTTATGTTTCTATCATGTAGGGAATGATGAAGGCCTTGAGAGAAACCTTGTATGCAAAACATACTCTCCTAGCATATCTGTCTATAGGACTTTATAAGCTTGGCTTCAAACCATGAGGCAAAGAACACAAATTGAGTAGAGTAGTACATTTGGGTGATGTTTCCAATGTGCTATTTGAGAGCCACCCACAGTGAGATGGTGAACAGTGTTATCTGACCCTGGATGCAGAAAATTCAATGGAATTATTTGTACTTTCAATGTCAGTGTATTGCAATTGCCTGGATCACAAGTAATTCTATTTTTGTTTGTTTGTTGGGATTTTTTTTTTTTTTGAGGAAAGAGGGGAAATTTTTATTTGCACTACATTAATGCTTAAAAAAATCTCTGAAACCTTAAACTAAAACTCAAATGGAGTGGTGCTGAGACAGTAGTAACTGGGAGAGGTAGAAACTGTTCAGACTACAAATAACCTTGAAGAAATGCAACTATCCATTCATATCAGTTATGGGCAAGCACTTGTGAGACAGAATCAAGGGAATTCAGCCCAGGAGCCCTAAACCTGAGTCTGAAACAAGGCCAAGGAATCTCAGCTTGGTGACTTCTGACTTCTAGCAAAAGCAGTCACAAATCTCTCTGGAAAATGCTTCCTGTATAGGCTGATAGTAATCCCATGGGTGAATAAGTAAAAGGAGATTCCACAATCAAAAGTGACAAAGACATGCAAGAAAGGCACCCATCGTCAGTTAGAAATACCATTTAGAAATCCAAGTGGAAAGCCGAGTTGAGCCTCTGAGAATTTCCAGTAGCAGACTTCGCAGATTTAGAACAGAAAGTAACTGTATATGAATGTTTAAAGAAGGAACAAAAGATAGTTCTTTAAAATGTGAGCCTCACAAAAGACCATATGAAATGCTTATGAATATTTTATAAAGAGCTGGATCCTATAATTTTTCAAAAGAAAATGTCAATAGAATGAAAAACTTAATGGGTAGATGAATAGCACCATAGAACTGAAGTTATAGGAAGATGAGTTACTCCACAATTCTTCACAGAGATAGGAAGTTAGTCTAAGGGGGATAATAAGAGTTAGGACAAAGACCTGTGAGCCATCTCAGCCCAGAAAGCCACTAGCCTCTGAGCCGAGTTAAATCTCTAGAATCCACTTGGTGGAAGGAGAGAACCAATTCCTACAAGTTGTCTTCTGACTTTCACATGCAAGCCATGGAAATCACCCCCCTACTCCACACAGATAATAAATAAGTAAATAATTGTAAAATTTCTTTATAATTTAAGAGATAGGTTAAATCGAAAAGTGTGTTCTGTAAGTCTTGAGAGACCCAGATATGGAGACACAATGTTTAGTAATAGCTGAGAATTTCCTGAAACAAATGACGTTTATCTACAGGTACAGGGAGTACAATAAGTATAAATAAAATATGGAAGCCATTCACAGACACATTCTAATGAAATTGAAATGCAATCCATAGAAAGAGATCCTAAGAGCACCCAGAGAGCAGAAGGTGACTTACCAATGACCAACACATACTACAATAACATCTTCAATGATCTGAACATTAATACTCTCAGAGTTGTAAGAGAAAGTAACTATTTGAACTGTAATTGTCTCCCTGCCCATGGTAGGAATAAAACAAAATGCATTCATGGAAAGACAGGACCTCACCTAGGAACCATCTAGAGAGGACACTTGCAAAAGATAGACAACCCTACAGCAAGATATGAAGAGAAGAAGGTATATGGATAAAATAAAAAAAAATGTAAATGAGCATAAATCTTGTAAAATCTTTGAAAATGACACTGTTCTATCTTGTGTGTTTTTCTATGGAAAAGAGCACTACACTGTAGGATCATGTACCTTAGCAACCAGACAATGCTAAACTCAACTACAGTACAGTCAGTCTGGTGTGGGAGATGATTAGCTTTCAGAAACAGTGACTGCTGCTGGTGAGCTGCCACTTAGAAGTCTGTGCATTGGTATAAAACTAACTTAGGTAGACTTTTATGAATTGAAAAGCACTTTCTGGGCTACAGATATAACACAGCAATTAAGAGTATCCACTACTCTTTCAGAGGACCCAGGTTTGGTTCCCAGCACTCACATCAGGTGTCTCACAATTTCCAGTAAGCTCCAGGGGAAATCAATGCATCTGTTGTCCTTGGGCACAGCAATCGTGCGGAATACCCCATCCATATGTACATATACATAATTAAGAGAATCAAATCCAGTTACTTGGGATGATGGTGACAGAATTATCTGTTTTCTTGGGGGATAAGAAAAAATATTACCACTTGAGTAAATCATACTATTCGATCTAAGAAACAAAATGGTTTGCTTTCTTGCCCAAAAGATTTTCATATGTGAAATAAGCTAGACTTGGGACTCAGACAAAAATTCCATTGTCTTCCTTCATAAAATCTAGAGTCAAAAGTAAAAAAGACAAGAAAGCATAAGGGGGGAACTATTTGAGGAGAGAAAGGGACCAGAAAGTGTGTGTGTGTGTGTGTGTGTGTGTGTGTGTTTGTGAGGCAGCAAGGTTGAGTGAGATTAAAGCTATATGAAAATTAAAATTACATTAAAATTACAGCCATGTACAGGCAAATCAGAATGCTTTTGATTATTGATACATACTTATCCCATACTTCTCTCTCTCTCTCTACACACACACACACACAACACACACACACACACACACACACACACACACAGATAGTTGGCTTATCAGGAAAAAGGTTGCTAGCTATGATGTGGTAGATCAGGGATCTTAACATTGTTTTTCCTGCTATGAAGTCTGCTATCAGCATAAGATGCTTTATAATACTGACCCAATTCTGTGGGAGGCAGAGGCAGGCAGATCTCTGAGTTTTAGGCTAGCCTGGTCTACAGAGTGAGTTCCAGGACAACCAGGGCTACACAGAGAAACCCTGTCTTGGAAAACAAAAACAAACCAACCAAAAAAATGGTTAAAAGGCATAAGAAATCAGATCCTTCCCTTCATGGTTTGCTGACTTCTTTCCTTTCCATTTTTTGATTTCAGAAAAATGATACCAGTTGGCAAACTAGGAACCTTGGCTTATGTCTGACTTCTCTCAGTATTTCTCCAGTATTTTGGCCAGTTCCATGAATTCTCTTCTTCCATGTTGCTTTTCCTTTTCTTACCTAATCTGACCACTTCAACAGATGTACTTGGATCTCATACTTCCTAAATTTAGAGTTGTCTGGAGGCTTTAAAAAAAAAACTAGGTTCTGGAGGCTGACCCCCAGATTTCTAATTTAGTAAGTCTGGAGCTGACCAGAGGATTTGCACCCCTACCCAGTTCACAGCAAGCCTGTTCATTTGAGGACCACACTTTGGAGCCCTCTCTGCTAGTTTTCTTAGGATTCTGTTGTCCTGGGCAACAACGACACTACCACCATGATCTTTCCTCAGTATCCTCACTTCAAAGCTCCCTCTTGCACTAGTACTTTCATGCCATTGACATCTTTTATTGCCAATCACATGTAAGAAATAGAAAGTTTTGTAGTCTAGTGTGCCTGATGTATGCAGCAACTAAGATAAATGATTTAGGAGTGGTGCTACCTTCTCTGTGTTGTTTGTTCTTTGAAATTCTAGAAATTGGCAAGATGTCCTACCTTCTTTTCTCTCCCTTACGTACCAGCCCAACAATAAATAAATAAATAAATAAATAAATAAATAAATAAATAAATAGACAAATGCATAAATAAAATGGGAAGGAGAACTTACTGAGCTTTGCAGGTAAAGTATTACAAGTTATATAATAATATATTGAATTAATAAAGTTGATTCATCTCAGAGATAGATATAAACATATCATATAGTATACTGCTATTTTTCTTTTCCTCATCAGACCTTATATGATTTTATCTATTTGTTTTCAAAATACAAGCATTTGAAATATTTACCAAATCTGTTTTAATTTCAAAAACTGTTGAATCTGTCTGTCCTCAACACTGAAAATAAACTATTCTGTATTTTTCAGTAATAACCCCATTAGTAGTGTTTCCAAATTGCTTGCAGGAGTTACCTTATCATTACTATGACCCTGTGAGATCATTGGAAACAGAAACAAATAAAGACAAGGCTCTCCTATAACAGAAAAGAGAAAGAGAATGTGGATACTTGTCTAGGGTCATAAGCTAAGTCATGTTGGACTCCATAGTGAACTTCTGTATCAAAAGCCATAGTTCATCCAGGCCTGATATTACAGGCCTGTAGTTCCAGCTACTCTGCAGGCTGAGTCAAGAGGATGGAAAGTTCATGGCCCTTTTTGGGCTACAGAGTGAGTTCAAGGACAGTCTGAACAATTTAGTCAGACCCTGACTCAACATAAAAAGTAAAAAAAGAGCGGGGGCTGTGGTTGGGTGGTTGAGTGATTGAGCACTTGCCTAGCATGTGTGAGGCCCTTAGCCCAATCCCCAGTGCTAAACAACACAAACCCCATAGTTGTTTACATTTGGCTTAGAGAATCCTAGCAGCTGAAGAACTTCAGAGACCAGTTAATCCAAGAGTCAGATTCAGGAACCAAAAAAGTGGAATATGTTATCAAGTTCATTAGCAAGTGTAAGTATAATCAATAATGATAGGACCACCCATCACTATGATGAATCATTAATGTGGGATACTTTTTGTATTGCTACATTTCTATCTCAGTATCTGTCACACAGTAGGTTTCTAATAAGCTGTGACCCCCATTTAACTTGTTGGATTCTTAGCATTGTCTGGGAGAATCTTCATAAAAACTCATTGTAACATATCTCACTGTCTCATAACTCTGGGTTCCAGATTCACAGCACTGCGCCATAGACTTCTGTCTTTGTCAGGGACAGATGGATCACAGAAAGCCTCTCACGCACAGATCTTTGAAAACCAGGCTTTTCTTTAGAACTGCCTTGTTTTTTCTATACTTAGGCATAGAAATACATGCTTCTTCTTAAGCTCGTATTATTGACCCTGTATTTTACATCAGCTGGCAAAACACTTCCGTCTAGGTTATTAAATACACTTGACAAATATGATGGACATTTTTCTGGTTGTTGATAAAAAATATATTGAAAGCAAACACAAAAGAAATAGAGGCAGCAACATAGAGTTTGCTACATTCTAAGGGAAGCTTCCTTCCTGTTCTTTGATTTTTTTTATGATCAATTGAAATTCTTTGTATACAGTGTACCCAATTGGTTTGTATTTACCATTCTATTCTTAGAATAATTCTCTATTTTGTTCATTAATTTTTCAAGAAATGTTTTCGTAGAGTCCTCAAACCCACATATTTCACAAGTATGGAATTTTTTGGATCTTGGAACCTCATAAGCCTGTGCTCAATTGGTATGGATTGGGGGGCATATATTAATCTTATTGAATTTATGATGCTGTTAGTCCCTAATTTTTTATTTTTGTCTGGAAAAACTGCATTTTTTGACATTTATAAGTTCTAAAATGTAAATCAAAAAATTTTTTAAAAAGGGGTATGCTGATGAGATGGTTTAGTGGGTAATACTGAATGAGCCAGATGACCTGCATTTGATGCCAGGAATCCACATAAAGGTGGAAAGAAAAAACTCCACAAAATTGTCTTCTGACCTCCTCATGCATGCACCCCACCCAAATAATAATTAAAGGATTTAGAATAGAAAGGTCTATAATGGTTTTAACTTTTAAGTTAAATTCTGGGGGAAGAATCCTAGGAACCTAAAGACAGGTTTTGAATCAACATGTCATTGCTCCAATTAGAATCTGGATGCCAGTGACACTTTGGTTTAATCAAATGCCTTCAAAGTGAATATGCTGAAAAGAGAAGATATATTTTACATGATTTTGATAAGTAATTGACTTGTTGTGTAAAGATCATCCTGAGAATGCCCATATAGTTAGTGTGCACTCACAGGACCTCATTTCTTGGTCTCTTGTCCCAGTGCGAATTGGATAAAGTTTATTTAATCAGACAGCAGAGCACATATATTCTAATACTATAGTCCTACATCTGATGGACTGTCAAAGGAAACCACTCTAGGGAGATGCTTTAAAAGAGACATTTATTTGGGAGGCAAAAGAAAATCTGTATTTGTGCCTTTGTGTGAAAAAGCATCTTGAAAGTTTGTATGAAGAAGGAGACCTTCAGAAAAGGTGCTATTCTGTGTTCCACAAAATAGACCTTTAAGAGTAAGCTGTACTCAAACAGTGAACAGTTTGGGGTCCTTGCTGGTCATACAAAGGTAGCACAAACACTGAAGACTCTTGGGCTGGTTTGGGCTCTTAACTGAGGTTATGTGTGAACCTACCTGTTGTGAGTATAATTATATTTAAAATTCTTAGTATTTATTTATTTATTTATTTATTTATTTATTTATTTATTTATGTGCCATGGTCAGAGAACTGAGTCCGTTTCATGAGTCTGTTCTCTCTTTCATTCAACCACATGTATCTCAGTAATAGAACCTGATTACTATTAACTAAATTTTTTAAAAATTATTATTTAAAGCAATTTTAATTTAAATGTATTTTGATCATATTCTCCCCTCCCCCAGATCCTCTTCCTCTCCCACAAAAAACAAAAAAAATCTAGTACAACTAGAGGAGGAAGCTTCTCTGATGATAGCTGCACTAGGCATTAATCTATGCATATAACAGAATGTCATTAGGAGTCATTTTATCACTATATTTTTTTTAGACCAGTATTATTTGGTTTTATCCTAGGTACCTGGGCTATTTAGTCTCAGGTTCTTGGTTGCCCAAGCAGTGTTGGATATGGGTTCCAGCTTTTGGAGTAGTCAAATCAGTTATTGGTTAGTTACTCCCACAAGCTTTGGGCCACTATTTCCCTAGCATATTTTATAGGAAGTACATCATTGTAGATAAAGGATTTGTGGTTGGCTTTGTGTTTACTTTTCTATTTTGAGAGCTTGCAGAGCACATTACTGTACCAAAGATTCTGGAATATAGGGATGGAGACTCTATGTAGACACTGGCTTTGCCATTTCTACTTTCAGTGAGCTGTGTTGGTATTGTCTTCACCATAGGGCCTTGTTGTCAGTTTGTAGAGAGCAACCTAAAGTCTTGGCAACAGCCTGGGTTGCTTGAGGATTCCAGTAGGGCTCCTTTAGCCAACAACTCAATTAAATGAAACCCAATCCTGTTATAGGAGGCTTCAACTGGTGACAAGAGATGTTCAGTTGGGACTCTGTTTTCCCCATTATTTGTCAATTTCATTTATATTGTCTTTATGTACATATACATTTTAGGAGTGTATTAGGATTACATATTACCCCTCAAATACCCATTAATTTTAGCTGTCTCTCCTTGTATTGCCTCCAACACCTCTCTCTGCCCTCACTCCCCTCACTTGATTGATCTTCCTGTTCCAGCACCCCTCATCCATCCATAACTATTCATTCTATTTCCCTTTCTGAATGAGATTTCTGATGTTCCCTCCAGTCCCTTATTCTGTATCTACCCTCTGTGGTTCTATGGATTGTAGCTTGGTTATCATTGATTTCACAGCTAATATATACATGTAAGCAAATACATACCATATTTGTTTTTCTGAAGCTGGGATATCTCACTCAGAATGATTCTTTTCTAGTGCCATCTATTTGCTGGAAATTTCATGATGTCATTTTTTTCCCCAACGGCTGAGTAATGCTTCATTGTGTAAATATACCACTGTTTTCCTTCCAGGATGTGGTGTGCATCCACCAAGCCTGACTGGCTTCTGTGAGTATCTGGGCTTGAAATCCCCAAGGCAAAAGAAAGATGTACAGTCTGGAGAACAATGTAAGAGATTTGAGGAGAGGATGATTTTCCTGTGGAGTGGCTGTAGTATTTATTCAACATTCTTAGAATTTACTTTTTTTTTTTAAATCCAAAAGTGGTTCTTGCTGATGGATGTAGGGCATGGGGTATTGTCTTTTGTTTTATTCTCACTAATGACCTTATCAGGCATCAATGGCCAGTTCCAATCTAATAATCATATTCATGATCCTGGTTATGGGTCACAAAACCAAGCCAAAATTCATGAGCCTGGGAAAGGGGAGGAGGCCCAAGGAGTGAGACATAGATAAGAGATGGGAGCAGGGAACAAGTAATTAGAATATATAGTATATATTTATGTGCACACATTGCCCTTCAACCTGGTGATAGCCACAATCATTGAAGACAGCCTGGCCTTCTGAGGTTTATTGCATGTGCCTGTCCTGTCAAACTCCCCCGTGTTCATTGAGTCCCTTCCTTGCTCAAGCTCTCTCTTGAAGACACTTGTCCTTATCCTAGTTAGCTAACATCTACTCTTATATCAGATTCCTATTCTTTAATCACTCTTCCAGTTACTCCCTTTTCCCTTACTTTCTACTCACTAGGCAGACCTTAGCCTACCTCCTCCCAAAATAACCATATTTGCTACCTTAAAAACACTTAACAGAGTTTTGATTTTAGATTTTTGTGATTGTTTAATCAATGCTTACCTACTAATATAAAAGTCCCACAAAGTCCAGGGTCGAATCTGCATCCCTAGCACCAAGTATAAATAGATGGTTGTTCCATGCATTACTGTGTGAATGGCAGGGTCCCCAGGGGCTCCTCACATTAAGCCCTTGAGTGATACTATGAGTTGAGCATTATGCTTCTTCACTTTATAAAAGGAAAATGTAATATGGAATATTTGAAAAGAGTTTTGCTTAAAATTACCCAGATCATAGGTGGTGGGACAGTACTTTGCACACACATTGGTGTGCTGCTTTGCATCTAAGTCTAAGTCTATTGCCCATAACCAGTCATCTTATCTACCTCATAGAAAAGCAAGTGACCATGCCCTACATATGGTTGATCTTGTTTTAATGAGAAATTTTCTTGTCTCATCTCAACTAGTTGTCTTCATTTTATTTGTTTCTCCTCAAAATATATTGGATTTATGGTAACCTATAGATTACTTCAAATACCTAAGAAGGGTCTGATTCTATGTTCTTATTTTTCTTTTCAAAGTCAGTTTAGGAGAATGTTGGTACATGCAATGCATTTCTGTTGCACTGAACACTAAATCTTTCCATTTGCCATTTTCCTAACATATTATGCAGCCTGTAACAAGTCTACCTAAGTCTAGTAAGCAGTGGGGTAGGGGGGAGGGAAGAGAAGTTTCCTAGAGCAAGTGATTCTCTGACGAGATGGCTGCCAGTTCCCAACAGACTGTGAGGCTCTCAAGACCAAGGACCAAGTTTCCCTTTGTGAACTAAACTGTCATTCATGTGGACAAGGTTTCCCATGGTATGCCTTTGTGTGTAGAAACTCTGCTCTTCCTACTTGTATGTTAAGAAGTTTGTATGACACAGGCAGCCCAAGGCAGGTCATAGCTGCCTCTCCTATACCAAGTGTATATCTTCTTGGGGCTATGTCAAATTTCAAATGATTTTGGAATTGACATGGTTCTCTAAAGCACATACTACTTGACCATCTGTATTTGGCATTGCCTTTTAATGACATCATTATAGGTTTGTGTTTGAACATTGTATATGGAAAGTACTAGAGGTTTTTTTTTTTTTTTTTTTAATTGGGAAACCAAAAACACTATGGAAAGGGAATGAAGAAGCTATAGGAGTTCTAAGTTTTGCTCTGGGTCTAACAGACACCTGTGACCCCTAGTGCATCTCGATCTGTTTTCTTATCTGGCTACTGAAAACAGTAATCCTTTCCTTGTCTCCCTTACAGATTTGCTGTGCAAATCAAAGGCAATAATGGCCACAAGAACATTGTATAAACAGAGCAAGGGTGTTCCAATGTAAGATGCTTTAATTAAGAATGAGCTTGGCTTCAAATAGTGAGCAGGCTACCACAGACAGCCCTACCCTGTGATTCTGACATTCCACAGGCAGAGAGGACTAATTAAAAGAGCAAGAGTTAGAGAGTCATGACACAGAGGCTCAAAGGGAGACTATTCCTTGCTTCTAATCAGTGTGGAGGAGTAGGAGGCATGAGGCAACATTAGTTTAAAGGGAACAATGGAACTATACAACAGATAATTACATTACATTGCACTACGCTGGTCTGCAGTATGCATGGCATTAATTGTAAAGTAGAGCCTTAAAGGTTATTTCTAAACTCTTCCAAGGTATGAAAGAACTTCATTCAGTAGTGAGTTCTACTTCTTTCAGGAGCAAGAATATGTAGTTTTTTCTCACCTTTATAACAGAGTTTATCAATGGGACATTTCATTTCTGAAGGCCCAATTCTGTGCTTAGTATTTACTGGGTTGTCTGGTAAGATTTAGTTATTTGTAATTATTTCCATCTTCCACTTGTATTCTCTCAGCTTTCTAAATTGGCTGCCTTTCCTGGCAAGCTTAAAGTCAGCCCAATTTTGCAGCTTTTGTGAATCTAGAGAGAATTTGGATAGGTAG
The DNA here is from genome assembly GCF_004664715.2 of Peromyscus leucopus. NCBI lineage: Eukaryota > Metazoa > Chordata > Mammalia > Rodentia > Cricetidae > Peromyscus > Peromyscus leucopus. The sequence continues at coordinate 31,196,331 of NC_051086.1, read as the reverse complement.
GTAGCATGGCATGCACATCAGTCCACTGCCTGCCCACCTCTGCATTTTCAAGTCATGTTCTTCAACCTTTCTCAGATCCGCAGACTGGCAGGGTGCAAAAGCTTCCCTTGCTGCCACTTTGTAGAGTGGCTGTGTTTTCTTTGTGATTCAGAGTGCAATGTTATTGTAACTCATGGAGAAATGTTATTAACTTTAATTTACCAAAATTGAGTGCTCTATGAGACATTGAATCAAGCTGCTTTCTCTGAGCTCGTAAACACATTTATTAAAACAAAGAGATTAGTAACTCACTGTGCCCTACCTGAGCTGATTCACATAAACCATGAAAATAACATTCTCATAACCTAGGACTTGGTGTTTTATTTTATTTCGGTTTGTTTGTACTGTTCTGAGACCTATGCTATGAGACTAATAGAACTTACCAGACCTTTCAAATGTAACATCATAAAACAATTTGTCTTGGAGTCATTTGCTTCATGGGGGGAAAACATATACTTGATCCTTCACTGTAAATCAGGATACATTCTGATACATTTCCATAGCTAAATGTTTTCTAACTAGGACATAATGATTGGCCAATTAAAACCTACTCATGATTCTTTCTTTCTTACTCACGACTGATTCATTATAATCATGGGCTCCCTGATATGCTGGTCCTATGTGTCCTTCTAACCCCAATAATAAGTCTGAACACACTTACTTTTTTCCTACATAACTGCTCATTTATAAATAATCTTTCTACCAAATTGAATTACTCAGAAGCCTATCCTCAGTTTGTTAAGGTTTATGGTCCTATTCATGTGCAGAGCACTGGGTATGTTCAGAGTAGTGGTACAGCTGATGGTTATAAAATAGATGATTTTTTTTTGTCTTTTGTCACTTTTCCTTCTTGAAGTCATGTCCAAAAACTAATACTGTCACTCTTTGGTGATTTAAAGTTGGGAATATTTTTTTTTTGGGTTTTCAAGAAAGGGTTTCTCTATGTAGCTTTGCGCCTTTCCTGGAACTCTCTTGGTAGTCCAGGCTGGCCTCGAACTCACAGAGATCTGCCTGCCTCTGCCTCCCAAGTGCTGGGATTAAAGGCATGCACCACCACCGCCCAGCCGGGAATATTTTTCATCACCTTTTTGGCACAGTTTCCTAGTCACTTGGTAAATTGCAGTCTGTGCCTAGAGTGGTTATGACCTTATGATTTGGAGTAAGCCAGACTTGGATTTAGGTGCCCCCTCTAGTACTACCAGTTATATAAACTACCTGCTTATTTTTTCTCATGTCTTAAATGCTGCTAGCAACAATAGAAAGCCGAGTTAACTTATATACAATGTCCCTGGTCAATCTCAGATGAGCATGTATGATTATGATAAGATTAGATACTTCTCTAAGAAATGCAAGGTCTTAACCAGGGAATGTTTAAGTTGCCTGGAAGTGTAGATGGGAGAGATACAAAATTTATCTTTTATGAGACATATTTTCATTATTAAAAATTATCCCTTGTTTCTGGGTGGCAGATGCTATTTAATTACAGAAATCAATCTTTTTCTTCCAACTCCCTCCCAAATTGTTCATAAGTTGGCAAAACATGTGTCTTCTAAATTTCATATAAGGTTTCTTTATTTTTCAACAGCTAACCCTACAGTAGTAGGGTAGAAGTGTGACAGTATTGACAAGGTGGTTAGTGCAGGCCTCGAGTCACAGTTAACCATCCAATAAACAGTAGCTAGTACTATTATTTTTTATCACTGTTCCTCAGCCATATTTGTAGTTGCTTGTGAGTAGGTAGATCTGATACAAAAAATAGTTGTCTCTAAGAAATGCAATCACTTTATAGATAAGGCTCATGAATATTAGCTACTTCTCTGACAAGCTGTCTTAGGAGTGACATTCACTTTCACCTCAAATATCAGGCCTGAACACTTAGATAGAGCTTGGCATGGATCTCATTGGGGTATGGATTGGAGAAACGACAGAAATCAAGCAGGTTTGATATCCAGCTGACCACTCTTCAAAGCATCTCAGACCTTGATTATGTCTCATGTGTCTAGCATAAGTACTAAAAGTTGATAGTGGTAGTGTAGCAGATTGGCCTGTGTCAGGTCAGTTACACCCCACAGAATGTGATGAATGATGGTTAATACCACGTCTGTCCCCCAGGCTTTGGCTCATAGGCTGGGAAAGAGGAGCAGAAAGCCAGTGTGTAGCATTCTGCTAAGTAAGATTTCTTGTGCTTTCAGATTCCAGTGTAGAGGGAGGTGGTAGCAAGAGTGCTGGGGTAGGAGATCAGAATTCTGTCCTCAGTTACCACAGAAAAGCCATAATTGAATCATAGAAGGTTTAGAGGGTAAACCTGAGGGTGTATCTGTAACAGCAAGCTAGTGTTTATTGAGTAGATATTATAGCAAACAGTTTACTGAATGATTTATTTATGCAATAACTCATTAATTTTAGAAATAACTGCAAAATAAGCAATATCTTGTCTCTTTTTAGAGGTGGGCACATGCTAAATATTTTGCATATATGATTCAATCTTTATTATTTTCAATGAAAACAGTGACAATATCCTTGGACATGGCTGTGCCTTGGAGAACTCAAGCTTATAAAGTAGTTGCTAAATGGCAGAGCACAGTAGTGTGTCCAAGGGAGAACATGAGCACCAAAACACTGCACTCTCCTGTCTCATATGGTGCTTGTTGTAATTAATGCTTGGAACTTATACCATTGTCAGGGGGCTGCTCGTGAGATCAGAGCTCATGCTGTTCCTTATGTGGTCTTGTGTACTCCCTGTGTTGTCTTGCACAGCTTCCTGGGTCTACCCAGATGTAGTCTGGCATGCAGGATCTGTGAACACCTTGAGGTGATGTTATTCTTATAATCTTGAGTTTTGTTCTGAGCTGCGAACAGAGCCAGGGTGTGACAACTATGACAAAATAATTTCCCTGATTGATGGTCAGCTCTCCAGATATGTGCCCACCACAGCCTTTGCTACTTCCTGAACCTGCATGGAGGCAAAGGGCAGTCTCTATATCTACATTTTTGGTGATGGACATCATCAGGAATCCTATGATATGAGATGAGTGAAATTTCCAGAATGAACTTTACAAGGACTATTTCCTGTTTCCTGTAGCCCAGACTGACTATAGCCTTCTCCTGTTTTATGGATATAACAACCTTAGAAAGCTACTAGCTTTCTGTTTTATAGTTTACTATCTACAGGGAAGTTTTTGGTCAGTTTTCTATATTTGCTCATGGGGTTGAAGTATTAACATAGGATTGAACAAAGTTTATAAGATTAGATGAGGATTCTAGTTTGTCAAAAACTCTATTACACTAAATTCACATAGAAATATTCAGAAATTAATCTTGGTTGGGTTAATATTTTTCAGTAGCATAGACAAAAAGCTGAAATTAATATTTTAATTATATGTAATAAAGTGTATGACTATGTTGTATGTAAACCCCATTCATTTTCTACCTCTTTACTTATTCTTTCTGTTACTTAGTCACAGGATTTTTTTTTTCACATCCTGCTTACAGAATGTAACACATTCGTTATAGATTATATGGATGCAGACTAACCATATTTATCAGTTATCTAAGACATTTTTGAAATCGAGAGTACCAGAGCTGTGATAACAGAAACACCTTAAACACACATGTTCTGGGGTCCATAGCTGATGATCAAGAAGGTATAGGGAAGATCAAGGATATTCTGTGTTCTTTGACTTCAAATGTCAGCAATTTGCATTGTTCATGGACAATTCAATCCTGGTAAGATGTTCCACATCAGGAGGCAAATGGCCACATTTATCATTGATTAGTGAAGGAATATGTATTAATATGCATCTTTCCTTTCCATTTGTCATTGGTACTTAATGGACTGGTCAATTGGCTCTGACTTTTGTCTTTATGTTGACCTCCAAGCATTAGTTATCTCCATTCTTTCCTCAGCTTCTTTAGTTGGACAACTCCTAAACCATTGTCTCTGCTGATGGGATAACTTTTCCATGAGCTAATTCTGTTGTGTCTCTTCTCATAACACTTCCCAGATTGGTTTGGGTGAGAGCAACTTGCTGAAAGGGACCCACACAATGGGCCTCATCATCATTGTCTTTATCTTTCTCCCTATGATTAATACCATTTCCCCATCATTTCCACTGTGACTCTTTTGACCTTTCTTACCATCATTGTCTCTGTCATCCTTTTCATCATTCTCCCCCTAATCCCACCAGTCTCCACCACTGTTATCACTGTCCCCATTCTCACCATCATCAGGAACCATCATTGTCTCCGTCTATCCCTCCATCAGTCCAACCAGTTGTCACTGTTATTAACTATCATGATCCTGTCCATCATCCTCCCCATCATTATCACCAAAATTCTGATGCCTACCATGTCTGTTGCACACTCATTATATAACAGAAATTGTGATAAGTGCTATTGTTAATTTATGTTACACTATGGGGCAAGAATTATTTTTCCTTTCTTAAAAATAGAAGCTTGCATATCAGGAGAGTGAATTTACCCCAAAATTCCTGAGCCTTTATGTAGACATACCCTGCTAGTGTCTGATATTCAAGCCCAGACCATATAGTTACATAGTATATCACTGCACTGTTTGTTCTCTTACTGATTCTTTCTCCCCTTCACAGGTGCTGCTAAGATTGTTGAAAGGGGAAATATAAACACACACACACACACACACACACACACACACACACACACACATACACTATTATGAACAGATGGTAGCTAGGTGTAGTGCTAACTAGTTGGTAATGTTGTACAGTCATATTTAAATTTTAGGTTACCTCTCAGAACCTCAAAACAAAGGCATCCTAAGGAAATGATACTTACTGTCACTTACAGTGGAAAATTCTGCAGTTCTTAGACTTTTCTAATTGTTATAAAAAATAAACAAGGAAGCAAACAGACAAGAAGACCTTTCATTCTTCTCAAATTTGGTCACTGAAAATAATAACATCTGCACTGTTTCATAGTGTGTAAAAGCTTGCATATTTTAAATAATCATTGGTTTTTATACCGGGACTTGTGGAGCTGCAGGTGACCTCAAATTTGCTGTCTTGTTAAGTGTGACCCTGAATTCTTGATCCTTTTGCCTGTACATCCCAGGTGCTAGGATGCTAGCAAGCACTTTCAAATCCATTTTCTGTGGTGCTGGAGACTGAACCCAGGGCGCTGTTCACTTCAGACAAGTACTCCACTGACTGAGATGTATGTTGTAGTAATAGCAATTATAGCTATTACCTACTTAGTATTTTTCTATGCTCAGTCTTCATGGATGCTCTACTGATTTGTCCTCCTAGAGTTCATGAGGAATCTATAGTGTTGGCATAAATAATGGAAGTTATTCACCCAAAGTTTCCTGGCAGTTAGCATAGCTGGAGCTGACGCACAGTTACCTCAGTCCAGAGCCCCATACTTTCCATGATATAGGCTGCCTCTCCAATAGTGTCCTAAATCACTTCATTGGTGAAACATACATGTAGTATAGTGATTTTCATCTTCATATAGCAACTTGTATTTCCAAGGACATAGAAAGCATATAATCAGAAATATAGCAAAGGAGCAAGGAGATTATTGATACCTTGTGTCTTCTTTCAGCATCCCCAAACTGGCACCCTGGTCCTAGATAACTGCCACTTTGTGCCCAGAGCAAAACTTGTGTATAATTGAGTGATGTTTCATATTGTTTCCAATTACAAAGATGGTTCCTTTAGTTTTGTTTTGTCTTGATTTAATTCTTCCATTAAATTCTTGTTTGGGAGATGAAAACCATCATAATTTTCTCAAGATTTTGATGTTCTTGCTCTCTGAAGGCATGCTCATAATAATGAACTGTCTAATCTCAAGGCTGGAAGAAGTATAATGAAACCTCTGACAAAAAACACTCTCAACTGGGAGGCCAGCTACTTTAGATGCCATGCTCTCAGAACTTTGAAAGTGGAAAGGAGAGGGCAGAGGGCCTAACACTCAAAAGTAAAAATAAAAAAGTAAGTGTTCTAAAATGATGTTGTAACAGACATGAAGAAACAATGGACATTATTTTGTGAATGAAGATATAGAAAGTTGAATATTATGAAGTCTTTTTGACTGGAGGTGTAAAACTGTATGCTCCCAGAAAGCAAGTGTTCTCTTACAAGATAAGAGTTTCAGAACAACTATGATGTAGCCAACTATGTTCAAGGGGTATGTTGTCCTGGATGTTTTTTGTTTGATTATCTGTTTTGTCAATTTGATACAAACTAAAGTCATCTGAGAAGAGGGAGCCACAATTGACAAAACACGTCTAAAACACTGGTCTGTGGGGAAGCTTGTGGGACATTTTTTAAAATTTGTGATTGATGTGGTAGGGTCTAGCTCACTGTGGGTGCTACCATTCCTGGTCAGGATGAACAAGGCATGAGGAGCAAGCCAGTAAGCAGTTTTTCATGGATCTGCTTAAGTTCCCACCTCTAGGTTCCTGCCTTGAGTTTCTGCCATGACTTCCCTTCATGATGGATTGTTAGATGGAAGAGTAGGATGAAATACAACCTTTCCTCCCCATGTTATGCTTTACCACAGCAACAGGAGCCCTAAGACACAAAGGTTTTTCTAGGGGCATCATATTTAATGGCAAAACCCAAAGAACCCCATACAAACTTCAAAAGGACGTGGCTTCAAAACAATAGAGATCATAGAGTAGGACACTATAATAACTGATCTGAGTGAATACATGTTGATGTTGGAGTTTTTTTCAGCATACATTTCAAGTTGAAACAGTCATGTGAAGAACAAGTGGTTTAGAATGATGCCTTTGTTCTGAGATTGTCCAAAACTACCTGTAAACTCTCTCTCTCTTTGCATGTATGTGTGTACACAATTTTTTAAAAACTTTTAAAATGTGTGAAAGTCATCCACTTAGTCAACAAATATTTGTTGACTGTTATAACCTGAACAATATCACCCTTGTAAGACTGGTAAGACCTGACTCTCAGAAATTTAACACTAGTGAAACTAACTGTATGGAAAACACAATTCCAGAAAGTTCTAAGAGCCTAAAAGAACAAAAAGGGTTATTAGCTGAACAGTAATGTGGAGTACCTTATACTTTATATGATAAAGGAAATGCTCTACAGTTATCCACCCATACCACAACCATCCTCCAATGTGGTGCCTTATGTGCATTTATCCTCATGGTCAACCCTTCATTTCATCAGTGGATCAGTTGACTGTGGACTTGGTGGAGAAGGTCTGTTTTAAGCTTTGGGGTATGTCTATGCTTGTGGGATGCAGGTTAAGTTCAAATCTTCTCTATACTCTTTTATTCCAGGGAGCAGGTAGAGGGACCATAACTACTCAGAGAAGCTGTCTTGACAGGTCACCAGAGTGCTATAGAGCCAAGTCAAATGTCTCAAACTTATCCAAGGCCCTTGTTTAAGTCAAGATTGCTAAGTTCTCTTTGGCTACATTAAATCAGTTTACACACATCAGATCCTTTGAGGGCATAGATAAATCAAGATGTAAAGCCAGAGCTCCCTGAAACTATTTAGTAGAAACAGTCAGGTGTGGCTGCAGAATAGGTCTGTCTTTTCAAGAAAGACCTCAGGATTTGCTTTATAGGTTAGACATGTTCTTTCAGTAACAACTGATAGTGAGTGAGAGTTAGGTTAAAGCTTTGTAAAAATGATTGCACCAGGTCAGCAACATAACACAGAAAACAAGAGTGCCTGCTTCTCAGCCTGATGACCAGAGTTTGATACCCAGAATCCGCAGAGTAGAAGGAGCTAACAGACTCCTGCAAATTCTCTGACTTCCACATGGACACCATGACTAGTATGCACATGTACCCTAGTGTCTGAATACACATTTGCACAAATAAATAAATATTAATAATAAATAAATGAAACTTATTGGGTTGCCAGTGGTTTGATCTGATGTACCACTTCTGCAAGCATAAAACAGATCTTAGGCACAGAAGTAAAAAAACAAAAAACAAAACAAAAAAACCCTCAACTTGCTTTGTTATGTTACCCCTTCAGCCTTGCCCAATCTATTCATGACATTAATGCTTACTTGGTGATTGTAATATTGTGTAGAGGTTGTAGGCCTCATCCATAAGAGCTCTCTGAGCTAATTACTGTCATTCCCCTTTTACAGATGAGCAAATTGAAACCAAAGAGAATTCAGTTAGAGCAGATTGGAACTGGGACCTGTCCCATTTCATTTCCTCTGAGTCTGGAGTTTGTGCTTTTAGTTGATCTGACCAACTAGGTTGTTCTCTGTTCCTTCTCTGACACATAGACTAAGTAATACTCAATCTCCCATCTTCCTATGCATGGCATAGTTTTCGTTTGTCTATGGCTTTTACCTGTCCAACCCTTTTTCTTTATGGTCACATACAGTCCTTTGCAGACGTGAAGACTAAGAACTGTGTCTGGCCATATATGTCTGTGACTTGATTGGTAGGTGCTTATGTATGCAGGTGCAGGTCAGCACCTGCTGGATGCGCTCTTTGGTATTCAACCTCCTGCTGTGACTTTGACCATGGTGCCTATGAAGACCCTCTGTGAGGCAGGCTGAGGACAGCATGTCAATTACCTCTACTCCCTCCAAAGATCCATTCTGCTCTTGTAAATAGAGAAAATGGTTACATCTGCTTCTCACCCAGCAGGGCCCATATTGCCAGTGGCATCTTGTCAAAATGAAGGCCTGTCTCTCGTATTACAGATAATGCAAGACAAACTACATTTTCCACTTCCTGACAATACGATTTGCTGAAGATAAGGTCCAGGGAGAGTTCTTGTAGGTTTAGCCTGACTTGAATCCTGTTATCAGGAAGATAGATTTTAGAGATTGTTTCTATTAAGGGAAAGGACAAGAGGAGTGGCATCTTTTATTTAGCTCAAAGTACGATGGGATGGTGTGAGTGTGATGTGAAAATGAACTGGTAAACACAAAGAAGATACACAGATATGAAGGCTTCCCACAGAACATGAAGTTAACCTTGGAAGTTGCATTTTGTCTGTATCTGGTGTAATTAATTTTTGATAGCTTACCTCCTACTTTACTGCAGTTCAACTTGCACACATGCATGGTCTCTCAGCTGCCAGCCATTCAGACCCCATCCTCACCGTTAGCATTGGATGTATTGTTTACTCCATTGCTTAGTGTTTTTCTTTAACTGACTTTCACTTATTCTGAGAATTAGTGTCTGAAATCATGAGTGTGATACACCTGTCATGTATAGTACATAAAATAATGCATGTCAACTAAAATGTATATTTCAGAGTACGGGCTCATTTAGAATTCTGTCTGTCAGGAGTACCATTGGATATATATCCCATTTTTAAGTGATAAGAATTGCAGAGGAGATGAGTGGATGAGTGGTAAACTTTCATTAGGAATATTCTATGTACACACGTATGCATCCACAAATATATAACTATATATAGTTAGACACCATACTACTCACATTTTATGAGAAACAATGATAATTTGATAGTGGTAAAACACTAAAAAGAGAACTCTTCCCTCTATGCCTTTTATTAATCCCAGATATAATTTTATCTCCTAGGTTCTTACAGATTCATTCACTTATACATCTATCCATTCATCTATCCATCTATCCATCCATCCATCCACCCACCAACTCACCTATCCACCCATGCTTGCATGTATTCAGCAAATGGATATTGAATGTCTGCTGTGTTAGAGGCAAATGACAGTGAATATTATGAGTTCTCTATCTTTAAGGAGCTCAGAATCTACAATCAGAACATTGTAAATAAAGTACCACTTCCTGGTGGGAAAAAGGCTGAATCAGAAGGGGTGAGGGACCCAGGAACTGGTGATTGAGCATCCTCGGAGTGTCAGGCTGTGTTAGTCATGGTGCTGGATTTAAACAGAAAGCAGACAAGCAAATAAAAGATCTCTCCTCGTTTTGTCTTTGTATCACATAAAAGTATTTATTTCTCAAGGGGTCAAGGGCATCGTATTCACCCTTTTAACTACATGGACCTATTAGACCTTGATACAAGTCTTCTTAGTAACTCCTCATGACTCATATATTGTTATTGCTATGAAGAACGGCGAGAATTGTTTAGCCAGAAGATATTTCGCTGTTGTTCCCTCTACACCCCATTCATTCTGCTATATTGCTTGTGGGAAAGGTTCCTCCATTTAATGCTTTTGTCATATGCTTAAAGAACTACCCATCTAGATAGCCACACAAAGATGTGCATCCAAGAGTGTTCATTGTAGTATTGTGGTGAACAGTTGGCATTATAAATCATGCTGGAATTACTACAATATCAAACTCTTTAACAATATGAATAGAGTCAAGCATGGTGGTGTATGCTTGTGATTCCAGCATTCAGGAGGCTGAGTCAGAAAGATACTTTGTTTGAGGCAAGCTTGGCCTACCAGCAATACCCTATCTCAATATGGGTGTGCATGTGCACAAGTATACATATATATTAACTAGGGAGCATCTTCCAAACACATGAAATGAAAATCAAAAGCAGGTTTGTAGAACCACATGTATAACATTGAATTATTTGCATAAAATGTGACTTCACATATATACACAAAGTTTGCCAGGAAGTGGTTGAAGCCATGAAGAGAGGCTGTTGAGGAGGTGGGATGTAAGGTATTCTAAAGTTTGATTGTATATTATCTTCTAAGCACATCTATATTTTGTACATTTTCATAATTTTTATAAGTAACAAAACACCCCAGCAACTCTAAAGGCATTCATGATTAAAGCAAAGGGGAAGATATGAAAGATTTCACACAGAGGAATGATGCCTGGATGAAGCTACAAACCATGGCTGTACAAACCCAGGGGTCTGATTCTTATGTCTTATTAATTAATGGCTGAGTGACAGACAAAACTAGACTTGCCCGTTTCTGCTCAATCCCAACTCTGTCTACGTGCTCCAGTTTTCAGCTTTGGTGTTGCTCTGCAAGAACCTTTTCCCTCATCTTCTCACTTCCACATCCAGGACCCAAATGCCTTCTATACACCATTATTCCTTCCTTCCTAGTCTTTGCTGTTTGGCAAGACATTGGCTTGGCCCATGCCATGGCTTCTTCCCGGTCTCCCTCCATTACAGATCTTTATTGGCAGAAGACCCAGTCTCCTAAAGCACAAAAGTAATATTTTTTCCATTTTGATTAGAAACCTTAAATGAATCTCTTAGTCATGGGATAAATACTGAGTGTGTTGCTATTTTGAGTTCTTATGACCCCGCACAATGAGGCTCATCAATTGTGTCCTTAAAGACACCTACATGGGATTCTTTCCAGCCTTGTGTCATGGTTTCTGCCTTTTCTCTATATTTTCCTCTTCAAACATTTGTTTCTTTATTTTTTCTAATGTATAAGGACTTAAGGTCCACTCTCTTATGTCGTGGCTACTGTAGTTGCATTGGTCTTCTTTATTCATTCAGTGCACCATAGCATGGCTTCTGCACACGTCATATTGTACTACACGTGAAAACAGGACAGTGAGCAACACAGACCATGGCCAGACCCCTTCCAAGGCTCAGGCAAACTCCAAGGAGATAATTTAACAATGTTTTTGAATTTGAGAAGAAAACTTGGGAGCAAGAAGGAGAGTAATAATCCCGGTGATGAGGTAGGGACAGGGAAGACAGTAGGATTAGAAAATACTTAAGCTGAGGGGGTGGTACTGTAATAGGACTCAGAGAATTTAAAGAAGCCAGACATGGGGTATGTTCCATCATGGAAGAATATTACAAGCAGAGACGATCATAATATAATGTAAAACTATATTCAACAATGTCAAAAGTAAAATAAAATAAGCCGTCTACTTGGATAAGGGTCTGAAAGAGTAAATTAATTAGAGAAGTCAGTGGGGTGCTGTGGCAGCAGGTGATGTTGGTGAAATTCAGGCTTCAAAAATTAGGATTTCAAAGTCACATAAAGAATTTGGGTTTCCAATGCATTCCCATGCTGTGTGTGTGTGGAGGGGTCTTAAGTAGAAAGGTGAGATTATCAATCCAGCATTGCAGGTCCCTTTAACATTGTTCTTAGCACCTGGCATGGTGTCCCACTCATGACTGCTATGGTGTCAGTGTGTGCTGCATTATCAACCCCTGTGGCCATGATTAAGACTTAACCACACTTCAGCAGGAGATGAATCTAGTCCTCTTTGTGTTTTATTCAGCAAGCTAGCTATGTAGGTAAAAAAGGCAAATATTTCAACAATCTATTTTCAGCTCATTAGTCAAATACTCACTAATGGCTCTGTAGATATTTAAACTTTCATTGAATTGATTTTGAAGTTTTCTTCTCTGGAAACTTGTTTTTTTTTCCCATAAATATATATATTTAAGTGCTTTTGTGATTCCCCTAAAGAATTCAATTTTTAGTGCTTTAGAATGTGTGATAGATACTTGGAATTTGTAGATTTGGAAAACAGACTTTGGAAGTACACTGTTTATTCAAGGTCATCTCTTCAGGTGACACTCCCACCTTCTGGGTCTCATTGGTCCATTGCTTGGTCGCATTGCTGCTCTCATACTTCTTATTTTAATACCAGGTGAATAATTTCTTATTTTTTTCAGTAGTACCTATTTTTTTTTTTTTTTTTTTTTTTTTATTTTTTTTTTTTTTTTTTTTTCTTTTGTTTTCCTAATACACTTTATTATCACTGGCTAAAAGAGGTGGCTGTCATAGTAATTTGGCTCTAATTTTCTTTTCAGTTGAAAAAATGTACCTATTCTTAATTCTTTAAATTAAAAAATATTTCTTTTTCTCTTGATAGTTTCATAAATGTCTATGATGAATTTTATTTTTATATTCCTAGTAATCCTTTCCTCTCATTTATCTCTTCCACTGAAACCCTTCTTCCTCCCAGTAAGATCCCCCCATACTTGCATTTCTTTCTGTGTGTATGATGACCCTCGCTGAATATTATAATTAGTGATTGATGGAAAGAACTGAGAAATTTGCTCCTGTTTATTTCTTGGCTTAAAAACCATGCACTAGTTAGAAATCATCATTACTGACACAATCTAAATGCAACTTTAGGGATGTTTGGTTTCCATGGTTGAATCTTAAGAAATAGTGATGATGTGAGGGACTGCCAGATTTCCATAGCTAACTGCAGAGCTGGGCCCTTCTGGGAAAAGGAAATAATCCTTGTTTGGCCTGATAGCTAGAGGGAAGGTGGTTTGTAGTGTTGTGGCAGATGAGGAATACAACCTGTGAATGAGGAAGATGTTTCCAGAGTAAGGGATAGAGAATGACAGGTAAGCATTATGTGGTTAACACACTTCAGAAGCAGAGCACGCAAGGACAGTAATCCTCACAGAAAATGAGCATGTAACACTTTTGATATCTTCAATATCTTGTCATTTTATCTTCATAAAAAACCTACCAGGTTTCCAGGAGGAGACACCTTGGCTGGAGACAAGTGAGTAAAGTGAGTAATGAAGAGGTGGCATCAGATTGGTCCAGGGAGAGACAAATTGTGCAGGCAGTGGTAGAGGTCTCGGACCCATGCTTTTAACCACACGGTGTTTCTAGGTCCTCTGTTCTAGCAACTTCATTTTCTCTATTGTGTGTTGGTGATTTTAGAAATAATCCAGTAGCTTCCAAAATCAAACCTTCCATGTGCGATAGACAATGAAGATGAACAGTAAGTTGTGGAGACTGAATTGCAAAACAAGTCTCTGTGGGGCCAAAAATATAACACAGCAGGTAAAGACATTTACCATTCAAGTCCCTGAATTCACATAAGCATGGAAGAAGAGAATTGATTCCACAAAGATATCCTCTGACTTCTGCATGTGCATTGAGACACGCATGTGCCCCCTTCCATTGTATACACATACTAATAAAGCTTTTGGGTTCTTATGATACTTCAGGCATGGTACTCAGCATGCAGGGTCAAAGGTGAATAGGATCTGGTTATTGCAAAGGAGAGACCTCCTGTAGTTAAGATGTCAGATTTGCAGTGGAGTGATTGTACTGATAACTTCTGCTAAGGAAAATATTGCAAGATTATAGGGGAACAATACAGGGAGTTTTTTGGGGGGTACCTTAAAGATGATGTGCTACAGGAGACCTCTGCATGAAGTCTTGAAGGATACTTATAATTTAATGCCTTGTTCTATGTTTTGGGCTGACTGAACTAAACAAAGAATGGAAGGAAGGATTCGTTAATCAGGGAACAGCTTGTGCAGAGGCAGGCAGAAGGCAAGACAATCACATGACCAGAGCATAAGATGAAACTGAGGAGGTGATGGTTGTCAGTTATCTAAAAATGCCAGGGTAGGGTGAATGTGTTACTTACCTCGTTGCCCCAGTCTCAATTAAAAACTGTAGCATGCCTATGAAATTTGCAACCTAAATGAGAAATGAAATTTGGGCACAGATTCTTATAACTATGTCTTACTTCCCATCTTTTGATTTTTCAGTTTAGAATTCATCTTTCATTAGACAACAAATGACATTTCTTCATGCTTTGGAATCTTAGATTTTAACTTGGTCCACAATCATGATCCAATTTTCACCACCTCATGCTTGCAGAAAAGGTAGCATGGCAGCTTTATTTTAGAGCTGCTGTCGGGAAGATATTTTCTCACATTTTGCAGCCATTGCTGCCCATCTGTGAGCTAGTTCTGAGTTGGAGGTCAGCTAGGGGTGCCTTACAAGCACTCTTTCCTATTTGGGATAAGAACAGGGACAGAGGATGACAGGGAGGCCACTTCCTCTGGTCTCCACTGTAGACAGAGCCTGACAAATGTAGCTGCTTTCAACAATGCATATTTATTCTCTTCCTGGACATACAGCATATAAAATCTGATGACACTAGCCTAAACTTAAAGTGTTCAAGACTGATGCTTTTCAGGGTAAAATTGTTTTCTTTGCCTCTTACTGCATCTAGTGATTGCTTACATCTGTGACCCACAGCCCATTCCTCACCTTCACAGTCATTCTCATCTCTCCTGGTATTGTCACGTGCCTCTGCCTCTATTTCTCTAATGGAGACATCTGTGAATATATCAGGATTTTTGAACTTAGCACCATCTACCCCACTACATCTCCTAGATCTCATCTTAAAATGCCCCCTTTGGCGTGTGAGATAGAATGAACAAGTTCAAGGGATAAAGTCAAGAGAATTTCTGGAGGTTGTTCTTCATTAGAACCTCCCTGAAAGTGTTCTTCCAGCTTATAAATCTTGAACTTTGTGGGTCATCAGTTCGCTCAGTGCCTCCTTGACTACACTGGTGCCACACATATACCTGGGGTTGATGGTTTGTGTACAGCTTTTCCACTGTTCAACTAAATGGTTCTGAATTTACCATATAGAAACATGTCATCAAAATATCCGATGATTTAAGTTTAATAATGTTTGCAAGAATTGTTCAGGAAATACTCAACAATGAAGTTAATATTTAGTGTGAAGATACCTTAATAACATCAGAGAAAGTAAAGAGCCAGAGTGTTTGATTTCCAATGATGTTTGTGTACTTTATTGCTCTCTTAGGGCAAGTTGTCTATTATATATTTAGATGATTTTTATACCCGATCTATCTTTTTGCTTGACTTTAAGCTTCTTGGGAATAGAATGCTTTTCTGATTGTTAGGCTATCTGGTAGAGTACATATAATGTCTTAGATGTATGCATTGCATGCATTAACTTTTAAGAATGCATTTATAAACCTAGGAGTGAGTTTCAGAGCAGATACAAACCTTGGCCGAAATTAGACAGCTAATAAGATACAGTGCTGATGTTTAAACACTCTGACTTCTGTGCCCATGCTTTTATCAACCCCATTATGATCATTTTCACTACTACAGTATGTGATGAATGAATCATAATTATTGCTTTATAGCTAGCACAGCACTTTTACATACATTATCTCGTTAGATTTCCATTTAAGAAAAGGCAGGCAACCGTCACCTGCTTCTTGACTTCAGTGATGAGCAAACAGGCTCAGAATGGCCAAGTGTATCCATTAATTTACCCATTCAGGCTTCATTATGCAGACATTTGCTGAGACTTCATGAGGTGCCAAGCTTAGTTATGCCCTAGGAAACAGTGGTAAGCCAAAACAAAGACCTGTTCTTCTAGCGTTCCTATGGCACTGGATTATACATGCTGTGTCTATGCCAAACAAATTGAATGTTTTATAGAAGCAGATTATGAGAAACTGTCATTAAAACTAGACAAAATGTTAGATCAGTACATGTCAGTGAGCTTTTGATTCTTATTAGAAAATACCTATTCAAATAATAAAAATTATTATTTCCTCACACTGCTAAGACAAAACCAGCAAAATTCAGTGGTGGTAAAAGTATGATTCTAGGTGAACCCAGAGGTATATATGATATTGTTAGTACTTGGTTAGATATATTCTTTATCAGTTGGTCCCCTTTGGTTACAAAGATGGCTATTAGACAGTGATTTTCTTTTATTGTTGGACCAAGGGAGATAGAAGACCATTTTATCCTGATGGCTCCATGAATTATAGTTCCTTAGGAGCTCTTGGTTTGGCTCTGTTTAAATGACTTGTCAAAATATCACTGCCCTGGGCCTCTGGATGCTCTGATTGGTGAAAATGTACACTGTGCTTCTTCCCTCCTTAACTCCGTCATGGAGGGAGCAAGTTCTAGTGTTTGACATTGGAAGGATATATTTCTGAAAGGCAAAATTTCAAGCAGTCAAAATGAGTGGATATTCCCTACAGAATCACCTAGCTAATATAGTCAGTAATTCTGCAATGTAGTTTGAGTATTTTTAAAAGTCACCACACTATGCAAACTGATACAATAAAAACCACAGGGCTTGTAAGAAAATGAGATTCCAGACACTGCAATCTACATCAAGTGGCACACTATAAAACAGTACCACAGCTTTATCCATGGTAATTCACCCTGTAGAGTGTTTTGGGAGATTGGCAAAAAGAGAGGTTCTACTTGTGGGTCTCTATAAAAGTGGTGCCAGGGAGTTACCAACCTTTCTCTTCTTTGCAGCTTTGAGGTTCTAGAGTATTTTCTGCCTTCAGGCAAAAGGCCTTTGAGTTCATTTGTAGTGTATACTTAGTTTCAGAGTTGAAAATTTATTTGGTCCATGGAAAAAAGCCTTCTTCAATTAATTTCCATGTTACTGCCAGAAATACTTTCCTTAGTTTTCTCATTTGTTCTTGTGCCTTTACCTAGATGAAGGCTTCAGAAATTGGTGAAGGTGTTTGAAATTTCCAAGCTCCCCAACTTTGGGTCTAAGAAGAACTCTGGTCTGGGGTTTGGCAATTTCTACTTAAGACCTTCTTATACATGGTGCTTGCTTTTTCATCATGAGGAGTGCTGTTTCTGACTTCTCTTTCTATTTGATATTCATTCCATATGCTCAGCAGTCCTTTTAACTCTTCTATTTCCAAAGGTCTTAATTCTTATTGAATTCGTAACACTTGACATTGTTCCAGCAATAGACATTTATTTCCTCACATTCTCTCTTGTGGTCTGTAGTGGTGATCTCGTTATGTCTATTGCTCAGGAGGGCCCAACATGTTCTCTCATTTTTTAAAAAAATGTTTCAGATTTTCTCTTGGGACTTAAAACTTCTTATTTTGTGTTTCTTGGTATTTTTGAATCCCTATTGTTAGATATAAGTGGGATATTGAAAGATTTTTTTCCATATAGAAAGGTTTTCAAGTGTCAAAGAATTGTAAGACATCACACTGTAGGATAAAACACAAGGTGAACTTGTTGCTGTCATGTGCCTGGCATATTTCTCTTTAGAATCTTCCTACATTAGTGTTTCTGGTACAGTTTTCTACATTTCCCTGTGTTTTTGATGTATGAAATTGTTCATATAGAAATGCACAATTCAGCTTATACTCATATTGTTTCCTAATGTCAAATCCATTATAATGCACCTTCTTTGTCAAAGGAAAAGATAAGGAAGACTTGACTGAGATAGAGGAGAGTCAAACCCATGACTTACGCTACAGCCAGATTTCCCATACATAGCAGGACCAATAGAGTTACCACTTCGTGGATATTCAGTGTTTAAAATATAACGAGATGCATTTGAATATAGTGCTACAGTTTGGATATAGAATGATCCCCAAAATCATGATAGGTAAAACCTCGCCCTAGCTTGGTATTATTGGAACATTGAAACCTTTCAGTAATAGAATACTATAGTTATTAGTAGTATGACCTTGAAGTGGCTAGTGGACCTCCTGGCTCTTTCTCCCTTTTTTCTTTAGGGGTTCCGTAAAGAGAGAGCACCTTGTGCTCCTGCTATAACACACTACCTTACCATATACGCCAAAGTAACAAGGTCACCTAAGCATGAATTGACAGCTCTAAACTTGTGAACCAGAATTAGTCTTTCTTTGTTGTAAGTTATGTTGGATGTCTTTTTCCAGCAATATCTGACCAACATGTGCAGACTGCCAGAACCTAAAGATCTACTTTTGTTGCCTGTGGGGCTATTCTGGGCTGTACAACTACTGCTAGGTTATTGCTGTCATTGATTAAAATGCAGTTGGAATAGCCTGGTTTTGCCTTTCCCTCTAGACTCATTAGTGACATATTAAAAGATCCTTTTTTTTTTTTTTTTTTTGGCGTGGTGGCGCACGCCTTTATCCCACTTGGAGGCAGGCAGGCGGATCTTTGTGAGTTCGAGGCCAGCCTGGGCTACCAAGTGATCTCCAGGAAAGGCGCAAAGCTACACAGAGAAACCCTGTCTCGAAAAAAAAAAAAAAAAAAAAAAAAAAAAAAAAAAAAAAAAAAAAAAAAAAAAAAAAAAAAAAAAATCTTTTTTTTTTTACTATTTTATAATTGAGTCTCTAATAAACTTCTCTACTTTATCATTACACTTTTGTCCCACTCTACTTGATTCTAACACACATTACCAAAAACAGATAGCATTTATGCGTCTATTGTAGAACCCTTAAGGAATTAACCAGTAGAAGTTGTTACTTTGTTTATGCAAGTCACTTAAAAACAAAACACATTCTTTAAATATAAAATTTATTATAATTGAGAACTTCTATGATACTGTAGCAGTGATGCTGAAAACAATTTTAAGGGAAAGACTCCTAAAATAAATTGAATGTTGTTGAGCAAAAGTTGTATTGTAGGTTTTGTTAGGATAAACTTCTGGAATTTCTATGGGAATGCCTTTTATATAATCTCCATATATAAATTCCTAAATCATCCTTCCAGGGTAATGAAACTACAGTGGTCCAACTTGTGCAGGGTTTCCATGTTTGGTTCTCTTTCTCTGTTTACTAGTATCTATTCTGGTACCTGGTAGGGTGAGTTCCCTGCTGATGATTGGCAAGTTGGCTTAGTGGTATTATAGAAGTTACTCATTTAAGAGTTCATGCTCTGCATCTTTTATTCTGCTCCATTGTTAAATATTTACTCTCATTGTTGCACATGACATTTTATAAGAAGGTAGGGTTATATTTAAGAGAAGGAATGTTTCACATTTTTCTCCCTCTTTTGGATGCTAGTTGTAGAAAGCTGAACTTTTCACACACATTAACTTGTATCAAATGTCCTTTATTGGTCCCAGAAGTTTCTGTCCCTTTTTTAGCTTATTTCTCTTTAATTTGTTATTTATCTAAAGATTGGGTTCATTAAATCCCCCTCATAAACTTACTCTGAAACACATGCTCAAGTCTTAGAGTTGCATTTATTCTTTATGTAGTATTAGTTTGTAGGGTATGATGTTTTAATTTGCGTAAACACGTGTGAGCTACTGATCTTACATTATCCTTTGTTATTTCATTCAACACTGTCTTGGAGATGAGGCTTAGGCTTCTGTTATAAGTAGGTCATTTGTACATTGTGCTCTAGAGTGAGTACCCTCAATTTCACTTGTTCTTATTTATCAGTGTTATAAAAATTGCTCTCTCTGCTGAAAACTCTGTACATGTCCCCACATAGCCCTGTTTTTTCTTTGTTGTGAAAATGGATTTTCCCCCATAATATATTTTGATTTTGGTTTTCCCTTCCTTTGCTCATCCCAGCCTCCCACAACCCTGCCATCTTCCCTTCCATCCAGATCTACTCCCTCCCTTCCTGTCTCTCATTAGAAAACCAACAGGTTTCTGTGGGATAATAATAAAATGAAATATAATAAGATAAAATAAAACCTAACACACTAAATTAGAACAAAACAAAACAGCAGAAGGAAAAGAGCCCCCCAAAAGGCAAAAGACACAGAGACCCACTTGTTCACATACTCAGGAATCCCATCCAAACACTAAACTAGATGCCGTAATATATAAGGATTTTTAGAATAAAAAGAGATAAGACAAAAAGTATATAAGTAAACTAAAAAATAATGAAATAAAATTTTAAAAACAAGAAAAGCCCTGACATAAAACTGTGAGACAAGGAACCTCCAAAAATGTTACTGAATTTGGTTTTTGTTGGCCATCTACTGCTGGTCATGCAGTCTGCCCTTAAGAGTAGTCTGTTTCCCCAGTGAGACTCCCTTGGAGGAAACTAAGTATTCATTTGCAAATAGTTATCAACTAGAGATAGCTTCTGGCTTGTTGATGGAGCCATATGATCACTTCTCCTTTCTAGGACCCCATTTGGTGCAAGCCCAGTGCATGCTACCTCAGTCTGTGAGTTTGTATGAGCTTTGATCCTGTTGATTTAAAGGGACTTTTTTTAACGTCTTCCATTCCCTCTGATTAGTACAATCTTTCTGCCCCCTCTTCTGCAGGATTCCCTGATCCCTGAGCGGAGGGATTTGATAGAGACATTCCAGTTTGGATTGCATGTCCCAAGATCTTTCACTCTCTTGTAAAGCCTGGCTGTGGGTCTCTGTATTTGCTCCCATCTGCTATTGAAGGAAGTTTCTCTGCTGATGGCTCAGCAAGGCACTGATCATATTTGTCTTTGTGGTTCAGAATTACCTCACTCAGGGTGATTATTTTTTCTAGTTCCAACCATTTACCTCTGAGGTGACACATTTACACAATGGAGTATTTCTCAGCCATTAAAGAAAATGAAATAGGGATTGCCCTATTAAGAAATTATATCTGACAGATCATCATCTGTGAGACTCCTGTGCTACACCGCATATTTGCACGAAATTGTATTTTACATGAATTTGTACATGAATGACCTCTTCTAAATAGACATTACAACTGACACTACCCCATTGGGTCCTGGGGTACTGTGTTCTTGACAACACAGGATGTGATGAGATATGCCATATTGGCCTTTATAGTGTTTGCTGTGGTAGAATAATATCCTTTTTATAGTAATTTTTATTGTTTGAAAATTTTATACATACATACATATATATACACACACACACACACACACACACACACACACACACACACACACGATGTCTCAATGTTATCTATTTCCACTGCATCTACTTTCACTATCCTCCTGTAACATAGCTTCTTCTGAACCTCTTTATGTTCTCTTTTGAAATGATAACTCACTGATGCCAATTGGTGCTGCCTATCTACACAGATTGTGTGTGTGTGTGTGTGTGTGTGTGTGTGTGTGTGTGTGTGTGTGTGTGAGATCATTCACTGGGATGTAGAAAACGTACTGGTGGCCTCTGTCCCAAAGGAAAAGCAACCCCCCTTCCCCAGAACCCAGCAACAGCTCAGCTAGAGGTGGAGCCTTCATAGCCCCTTACCTAGTCATGTTGGGATTTTCAATGTGTTTGGACTTGGGCAGGTCTTCTGCAGGTAGCTATAGCGCTGAGCTCCTGAGTGCAACAGCCATGCCATGTCCAGTAGACAGCAGCATTTCATTACCCACGCCCCCATCTTCTTGCTCTTATATCCCCTTTATCCCCTCCTCCACAGTGTTCCCTGAGCCTTGATGGGGGATTGATATAAAAGCCCTTCTTTTTACAGAATCTGGAACAGTCATGAGTCGCTGCTTCAACTAATACCTACTGCAGAAAGATGCTTCTGGCCAAGCTTGAGGGAAACATCAGTCTATGGGTATAAACATAAATGTTTAGAAGACAGATTGACAACACGAACATTTAGCAAAACAAAAACAGTAGCGTTCCTTCCCCTAGCCTCTGACCTTGTAGCCACAAGTTTTGACCATATTGGCCATTCTAAGCACATTTTTTCTCCTGTAGATTCTTATTTAAAAGTTAGGATTCTCTCTCTGTGTCTCTTTCTCTGTCTCTGTCCCTCTCTGTCTCTCCCTCCCTCCATGTGTGTTTCATCATTATTTCAATTTATATTCACATAGATCAAGACTGATTATTTTCTCTTCTATCTTGTGAATACTCATATCTGTCTTTGTTATTTGCTTGTTTATTCACTTTGAAGCAGTTTAAATCATTTGTTTTTTGAAGGATTTATTTTTAAGTGTGTGTGTGTGTGTGTGTGTGTGTGTGTGTGTGTGTGTGTGTGTGTGTGAATGAATGCATGATGCATGTATTTGGACATGCATGACATAGTGCGCACATGTGGTTATCAGAGGACAACTGTATGGAGTTGGTTCTCTACTTCCACTTTTACATGTGTTGTGGGGACTGACCCCAGGTTGCCAGGCTTGTGTGGGAAAGTATTACCAGCTGTCCTTTCTCACCAGCCTCTGTCTCATTTTTCTATATGAGCTTTTTTCTATTTTAGAGTTCCCTGTTCTTCCACCTGGTTACAGAGTGGAGATCAATTCGTTGCACGACACCCTTTTCTATCCCCTAAACAATGTGACACTGTCAAAAGACATTGAGGAATCTTAGTGGCTCTCAGAATTGTATCATGTTGCCTTAGATATCTAAGTACATTTTATGCATTCTGGCAGGAGTTGATTTCAATGCTTAGAAAACCCTCCCTGTGTGGAGCCAATTAAAATAGTGACACGGACGATGTGTTCTGATTCTTACTCTGTGTTGGAAGTCCTGTCAGAGTTTCCGTATCTTAATTGGCTGCATTTGAAAGGGAATTTTGAAATCCCCTGCTGTAGTATAAATGTACTTATTTATCCCTTGAGTTTCCATCTGGTGCCTCTGCGACGGCTGCTGAGGATTGCTTGTCTCACTGCTCTTGAGAACGGAGTTGCAGGGGCATTTGAATGGATGAGAACGGTAGCACCTTTAGTGAAGTGGCATTCCATAATGATGGGAGGTCGAATGCAGTTCCCTTAGGTACAGAGGTCAAAACACGATTTCTAGAAATGTTCATTTCTATATGAATGATCTCCTAAATTAGCATTCTCTTCTAGCAACAATTTTCAAACTTTCCATGTGCACAACACAGGGCTTCTCATTTGAAGGGGGGATAAAGCTCTCCAAAGACTGATCCTTGTGATATCATGTGGCATAATGAGTTTGACATTATTGGAATGTGTCTCAGACTTTGGGGAAGGCATCTGCAATTATCATAGTGGCATCCTGAGCTCCTCAGTTCAGAGCTGTTGTCAGCAATCTCCATTCTGCTGTCTTCCTGTTCAAATACACATCTCTTTTGATTTGCTAGTTTGGTTCCATGATCCTTAAGGACACCAAAGGCCTTATATAAATGGTAAAGGGCATTCCCTTATCAATAATTTTCTTCTAATGCATCTTTAATCATCTCTAACTTACTTATATTTATGTAGTATAAAAGCTTTATGCATAATTAGTATAATGTACTTTTTAGTGAATAATAAGGTAAAAATTTGAACATGTTAAACACAATGTTCTCTTATTACAAATTTTCTATATATGCAATTGATTGAGTATGGAATTTTGGATATGGAGGACTGATTGTATATTTTAAATAAAATCATTGCATGATTTTACCTTCAATTGTGTATTACATTATCCTGAGAGGCAAAATAAAACTTATGCCACCAAAGAGATTGAATGTTATCTTTGAAATAACTCTAGTCATTATCCAATCTAAGCTTTTTAAAACTGAGGAAATGGAGGCCCAGAGAAACAAGTCTACCAAGATGCAAGAATTCCATTTTAATAAATCTCTTAAGTTTTGGAAAACTTTCAAAAAAGAAACATTTCTTTACTCTGATTTGCTTAGAGAGCTTTATTATAAGTAACAGAGTCTTAAATGCCAATGATAATTCCCATCCCCTCAACAAACCTTCAGTTGAAAGGATATGGAAAAATATTAGCTTTTAGTGTGGTTAATAGTCTTCCATATCTTTATAAACATATTACAATTTAATAAGTTTCATAAAGTATTTTGGAATAATCCTTCTAAACCTTTGTTTCTCAGGCTAATTTTTAAGGCCAGTTTGGCCCAACATCGTAGAAAGACTAAGAGAGGGTACAGCTGATGTCTTATGTTTGTGCACTTTTAAGCTCAGGAGTTTTTATGGACCTCCCAAACCAGGGTTTCCATGGAAGAGAAGAGCAAGGTGAATGGAGATGTGGTGGCTACTTGAGGGGCTCCAGATTTCCCAAGTTCATGTCAGTCATTTTTGGTTTTTACTTTTCTTTTTAAAGATAGCATATTTAGATTTCATTTATTTTATTTTACACATATGAATGTTTTGCCTGGATGTTTGTATGTGCACCATTTACTTGCCTGGTGCCCACAGAAATCAGAAAATGACATCAGACCCCTTGGAACTGGAATATGAAAAGTTGTGAACTGGGAACTGAACCTGGGTCCTCTACAAGAGTAACAAGTGTTCTTAGTGCTGAGCCATCTCTTCATCCCCTTCCTATGTCTGGAGTTTGAACAAGATTTCACTGCATGAAAAAAAAAACCAGTGACTACAAAAACATTGAACAAATGTCTCTTTATACCCACCCTTCTAGGGAGCCAAAGGGCTGAGTGAGGACTACTGAGTTCATTCTTCTTAGTGATCTTAGTAGCTATTTCAGAGGCAAGAGTAGAGCTTTTACATGACCTCAGTTCTTATACTGACTTGCCCTCCAGTCTTCTAAAGGACAGAAACCAAGACCATCAACCAATTTTTAAAACATGCGTATGGAAAATCAATTTTAGCTCTATTCAATAAGACTTACCTAGAACAAGAGGATTCATTCAGGAGCTAAAATCACACACATGCACGTGTGCAAGCTGAGGAGATTTCAACAGTCTTTAAAGGAATTAAAAAAAATAGTTTGGAACTTTATGGACAGGTAGTGTGATAGTATTTATCTCATTGTTGTAAGAAAGTATTTGTGAACAGCAACTTGCGGGAGAATTTGGCTCACAGTGTGAAGAGACAGGTTGTCATGGCAGGGGAAGTGTGGCTGCAGAAGTTTCCAGTGACTCTTTGTGTTTCTGGTCAAGAAGCAGAGAGAGATGAATGCTGGTTCTCAGCTTGCTTTCTCTCTCTTATTTAGTCCAGGACTGCGTGCCCTTGAGATGGTGATACATGCCTAAAGGGTAGGTCTTCCTTCCTCCCTTTTAATCTTTCTGGAAACGTGTTATCGGACACATTCAGAGGATTGTCTGTAAATACAGACAGATTGATGATGGTAATTAACCATCACAGGTAGTTGATTTCAGTTCAAAATGACTTCTCCATGTTTGCTATTAGGTGGAACTAGACTCATACTCTCCTATGTATCTCTTCTCTTCTCTCTCTCTCTCTCTCTCTCTCTCTCTCTCTCTCTCTCTCTCTCTCTCTTCTCTCTCTTCTCATCTATCTAAATTTTTGAAAGTAAAAGGATAATTACATAATTTCCTCCTTCTTTTATTCCCTCCAACCCCATTCCATAATCTCTTTCAAATTCAAGGTCTCTACAGTTGAAATATATTACATGCTCCATCCATATAATGTTACTTGTATATGCATGAACTCAGGACTGACTACTTGATATTTAATAACTAATTAGGGGCTTTTACCTAAAAAGACTACTTTTTCAACTCAAAATTCCTTAGTTCCTTGTAGTTTTTTGTCTAGGTTTGGGGGACCCTTGTGACCTTTTGAGAATGTTTGACCTTTAGAGTTATTTTTAAAAATACATATCTCATTTTTAAATGTGTGTGTGTATGTTGTGTGTATGTTTGTGTATGTGCAGTTCCTTTGGAGGCCAGAAGAGCATCAGATTCCCTAGAGCTGGAGTCACAGGCAGTTGTGAGCCTCTTGTTGGGTGCTGGGAAACAAATGTGGGTCCTTTGTGAGGACAGTAAGCACTCTTAACAACTGAACCATTTTTTCTAGACCCCTTGGGATTACTTTTGGTGATAGAAATCAAGGTGGTAGCGAAAGATTTCATTAAAGATGTTCTGCATTTATCACACTAGTAACTATTGAAAGATGATAAAACTAACTAAATTGTATTAGGAGAAATTAATAGTCTCAAATAACAATAACATTTTTTCACCCTGGAGTTGGTGCATTACAAAAGGATTTTATAACAATAGTCAAGCATATCCCTCTCCTGACCTTAGATTTCCATTGAGTAGAAGCTAGACTAAGACATTAGCATTTCCCTGTGTGGAAATGAAGCATGTGAATTATTTTGGATAAGATGTGTTAAAGGCAGTAATGAGTTAAAAAAGAGAGAGAAAGAACACAGTTGCAAGGGAGTAGAGAATATACTGGAAGGAGTGGGGGATGAATATGATGAAAATATATGCATGTATGAATTTTTAAAAAATAATGAACAAGCTGCATGGTAGTGGTGCATGCCTTTAGTTCCAGCACTCAGGAGGCAGAGACTGGCAGATGTATGTGAGTTTAAGGCCAGCCTGGTCTATAAAGTGAATTCCAGCACAGCTAGTGTGCTGTTATACAGAGAAACCCTGCCTTAAAAAACAACAACAAAAACAAAAGAAAACAACAACAAAAACCAACCAAACAAACCCCAGTTAGAAGTGTGATGGGATAACTGAAAGAGGAAAATGTCAAAGAGGAAAGAATAGATGTTATCATGACCTTTTAGTGTTCCTTCTTTATATTGTCTGTGCTTGAGTCTCCCTGTTACGTAGTTTAGATCGTTAGGATATTTAATAATCATGAATGCAGGCTTCCGTCCTTGGTGATGGTTTCAGCCTCTGTATTGAGAGGAGATCATAGTTCTAAGGGTGAGGGTTGGGGAGCAGTATGGATGAGGCAGTGAATAACATGGGTCTCTGGGAAACTTTGACTATTCTCCAGGCACAGGAGGCATGGTGCTAATTTCCTGGAAGAAGTCATAAGGCATTTGGATAGGTTACCTGAGCATGTGAGGCACTGACATTGGACAGGGAGAGAATTTTCTGGGCATGTCTATAGACCTGGAGTTAATGAAAGGAAGAACTAAAGTGTATTGAATAAAGTTAGAGCATAGAAGTACATCGAGAACTTCAGAGAAAATAGTAAGAGCTGAATCTAGATACATTACTGTATTCATTACTTTTCTATTGCTCTGATAAAACACAATGACCAATAAAACCTATAAAAGAAAGAATTTAATTGGGCCTATGATTCAAGAGGGTTAGAATCCAAGATGGTGGAATTAAGATATGGTTGCAGGAACAGTAGAGAGCTTACATCTTGAACTGCAAGTCAGAAGCAGAGAGCCCACTAGAAATGGTAGAAGCCTTTTGAAACCTCAAAGCCTGTCCCTAGTGACATACCTCTTCCAACATAGCCACACCTCCTAATCCTTTCCATACAGTTCCATGAACTGGGTACTGAGTATTCAAACATATGAGCTCATGGGATCATTCTTATTCAAATCATCACAATAAGTGGGCTGAAAATGTCCATAATGATGAAAATGGAGGGCTTCTGAGATATTGTAAAGAATTATCATAATCAGTCTGTATATTCAGAATCATTTGGGCTATAAGCAGGAGAGACAGAGAAGGTCATAGCCTCATGTAGGAACTTTTGACTCCTTTTCGTGCCCTGGAGGGATAGTGCCACAGCCACAGTGCAGTTGCTTTGTTTTTGTTTCAATTTGGGGGTAGGTTGTGTTGGTTTGAACTATATTATTAGCAGTCTTTCTTTCCCTCTGTAGCTAGAGGGCTTCTCTCCAGGTTCCCCAAGCCCCGAAGTCCCACAATCCACTTATAAAATAATCACTCAGACGCTTATATCACTTATAAACTGTATGGCCGTGGCAGGCTTCTTGCTAACTGCTCTTTTATCTTAAATTAACCCATTTCTATAAATCTATACCTTGCCACGTGGCTGGTGGCTTACCGGCGTCTCTACATGCTCTTCTCCTGGCGGTGGCTGCAGTCTCTCTCTCCCAGCCTTCCGCCTCCAGAATTCTCCTCTCTCCTTGTCCCACCTACCTCCTGCCTGGTCATTGGCCATCAGTGTTTTATTTACATAGAGTGATATCCACAGCACTTCCCCTTTCTTCTTTTTTTAAAAAGGAAGGTTTTAACTTTAACATGGTAAAATTACATATAACAAAACAATTACCGAGCAAGAATTATAGTTACAATATTAAAGAAGATGTCCTATCTATCTTATATTTGTGAGTTTAAGGTTTTATAGCTAACTTATCTTTTATCATAACTGAGGAAATTACGACTATCTAGCCTTCAACCACATCAAAGACCTGAGAAGGAACATAATGGTACCTGAGAAATGGTAGACGGATGCAAGCAACTTCGGGAATCTTGCAAGAGTAGACCAAGACAGCTGGCAGCCTGGACAGTCACCTGATGTTTCTCAGCATTGTTGGTGCATTAAAATTGGCTACAGGCCTAGAGTATCTGACAGACCATTTTCAGAAGCAGGATTTCTGAAAGACCATCTTACCCTGTCTTGGCAGAGTACAGTGGTCGCTTTCCTTGTGTCCCGCTTGTCCAGAAAGGACAGCATTGCATTTGTACTGTCAGCCATCAAGGCAAGGGCAGTTCTTTGCCCAGTAGGCTATTTTGTGCCAAAAGACAAACTTCCAAATGGAAATGTCTTAGAAGCCCAACATTCTCTCGGGATCAATTGGTGCAGCCAGGAGCAATTGTGTCTCACGTCAACAGAATTCTAAGTTATTTAAATGCCATATTCTCCAGGTCTATGAGGTGTTTGAAGATTACCTATCTATCTGAAATATATCTATGTATACCTAGAAGACTTAACTAACATGGCTACAGATATGATTATCATAGATGACTAATTATTAATCTATTTTTAATTATCCATTACAATTTTAAATGAGTTATATAAACATAATACCTCAAACAAGAATAGAAATATATACATATATAGAGAGAGTATAACAAAATTAACTTCAAGTTTGTATCAATGAACCAAAATTTATACCAATGTAAAACATTTTAAACATAAACTAAAATCTATACCAATGTAAAACATTTTAAACAAGTTATTCTTTAAAAGTAGGTTCATTAATCTACCCTTTAATCTTATCATCTCCATATCCTATATATCCATATCATATCCCCTTTTCTTTTTAGAAAGAGATCACATTTATAATCAACCTGTTTTAAATAAAAATATTGGTTTTTCTCTGTCCCACACCAGAGGGCTCTTCTGATTTGGGACAGAAGAATCACTTAACCATTTTTTTTTTTTTAAAGCAATATGTCTGGGTTTAGAGGGGGAGTGAGCCAATTCCACCTCTAAAGCCAGCTTGGTATATTTGGGAATTGGGCGTAGCATCTCTTACTACTTCCTGTTGGAGGGGGGCGCTGTATCTTATGGGATGCAAAGAAAATTTTAGACCTATGGGGTAGTCCGTGAGGCTGTATTGTGTGAACCAGTTGCCTTGAAACCGGTCTGGATGTTGGATCATCTGGGCCATGGTGTCATCGGAGTCCTTTCAGGGGGTCTTGGCTGGTGAAACCTGATGTATCTTAATCTGGAACAAGTACACAGCCTCTGGCTTTCTGTGGAAACAAAAGCAGAACCTCTTTTCCAAAGTAACATATCCTTATATCCAAATTTTGAAGTCAAGGTACCTTTAAAATATACATTTTGGCATAACTCAACAGGTTTTGTAATCAAATGTTTTGCTTTAGTTATGAATATCAAAGACAACATAATCCAGATTCTCTGTGTGGTAGCCATCATTACGTGGCTTATTTTTTATATTACTTTGAGCCTTGAGCCTATTGCTTTAAACTGTACCATTGTAAGCCTGAAACGGCGCTGTGGCTGCTGGCTCCGCCACTTCAGCTTTCCAACATGGCAGTGGTACGTTTTTCGCCAGCTCTGGGAGTCATCAAGTCTCAGAAATAGTGGGTCTAAGCTTTTATCAAAGCAGCGTGTAGCCCAGAAACCTCTTTTTTTTTTTTTTTAAATACTAGTAAAGACTAAATCTACCACACAGCTTAATTTGCCGCTGGCAGATGCCTCATTTCCGCCATACTGCCGGTCAGACGCACCCGCAGGAACCGCCAGTGTCCAAACTTGCGTTTTGCCACATCTAGCTGCTCATATGAGACAAGAAGCAGGAACCTGGTTTTGGCTCTGTTTAGAATTGGTTATTAAATATTCTCAGGTTTAAGGTGGAAACTCGTGCCCACGTTGGGCGCCATTTGTAGCTGGAGGGCTTCTCTCCAGGTTCCCCAAGCCCCGAAGTCCACAATCCACTTATAAAATAATCACTCAGACGCTTATATCACTTATAAACTGTATGGCCGTGGCAGGCTTCTTGCTAACTGCTCTTTTATCTTAAATTAACCCATTTCTATAAATCTATACCTTGCCACATGGCTGGTGGCTTACCGGCGTCTCTACATGCTCTTCTCCTGGCGGTGGCTGCAGTCTCTCTCTCCCAGCCTTCCGCCTCCCAGAATTCTCCTCTCTCCTTGTCCCACCTACCTCCTGCCTGGTCATTGGCCATCAGTGTTTTATTTACATAGAGTGATATCCACAGCACCTCTTTCATGTTTTTGCATCTTTTCCCATGAGTCCTTGTTTCTGGTACCTGCAAAAATAGTATATGTTAAAAATGTTCCAAAATGTAAAAGATATCCGCATACCATCATTTGACAATAAAGCAGGGTGAAATGGTGAGATTATATATAATATTTTAATTTTTATATATCCCTAGTTCTTTCCCTTTTGTAAGATTTATAATGATTATAGTGTGATTTTGTTTCTCAATAATAAAAGCTTAACTACTGATTTGAAATGGAGATTGCTTCATCTACTTTGTAAACCTATTTAATATGACATAGAGCATTTGAAATTATGCATGTCCCATGACACATATACCAAAGTATAATGGTTAAATTTCTATTACAACGTTGTTACAAACTAGAGACACCTAAGTTGAGGCAACTTCAATTGTGGAATTGCCTTCACAATATTAACTTGTGGGCATGTCCATGGGGGCATTTTCTTGATTTTTGATTTATGTCAGATGGTCTAGTCCACTGTGTAGTGCCATCCCTAGGTATGTGAATCTAAACTGTTTAAGAAAGGGAGCAAGCTAGTGAACAATATTCCTTTATGATCACTGTTTCTAGTTCCTGCTTTGAGTTCCTGTCATAGATTCCCTGGATGATGAAATAACCTGTCAGTCAAAAAAAATCTTTTCCAAGTTGCTTTCAGTCATTGTTTTATCACAGCAACAGAGAGATGCAAGCTAACCAGAACATCACTCCTGGACTGTATCCCTGAGAAATACTCACATAGTTGTGTAAGAGAAGTTTGTAGTACTAGAGAGTTCTTGACAATGCTATTTGTCATAATGTATGAATGATGGATAGAAACATCCCAAGCTGTAATAGGGAAAGTGATGAATAAATTATGATTTATTCACACAATCAAATACTGTGGAAGCCTTGGAACATATGAGGTCTTTCTTCACCACATCCCCCCTCCTTCTTCCTCTTTCATTTCTCCCTGTCACGCTTTCCCTGAAAAAAAGTTTTTAAAAACACAACTTCAAGCAAGAAAGAAAAATCTCAAGAGAATATACTGTGCTACTATAAAAGTAAAATTCAAAACAATGCGAAACTGCACTTCACTATGTATGCATGCTTACAGAATTGGCAAACGTGCAAATGCCTACCTGAGAATAACTGGGGCGATTTTTAAGCATCAATCATATTAAAAATATCCTGATACCACTTTGCTATATTCAAATGACAAGACCAGTTTAACAGAGGCTATCTAGAGCTATAAGTAAGTTATCTTTCAGGTAAGAATAGCACTTGTGCTGTGGGTATCGTCTCTGTGATTGCTGCTGCTCTCTGCTGATTTAGTGCTGATTCTATAGATTCCAATTTATTTGCTGGATTACCCATGAGGTATTTGGCCAAGAATACTTTGAGGTATATGAAAGCATTATTTGTCATTGATGACAACATATGTTTTGAGTACATGATCCTGTTTTCTCACTTTCTAGTATTGTGCTGCTTAAGAAATGTTCAAAAGAAAACCTAGACAGTGAATAGTGTATTGTGTTTCAGAACAGAATGCATTGTTCCATTTGTAGTCAGTCATATTTCTTTTTAGTCAGGTTGAATTTTGTTGCAGGTGGCAAACTGAGGTCCTATGAGTTTAAAACAAAATGAGGATTTATTGGTTCGTATAACTTGGGTGATGTCTTAGTCATCATGGCTAGCCCCAGATGCGAATATTTTGATAATGTCTATCTCCTAGTTGGGCATCAACTCCCAGGCTTTAGTAGTCCTTTTCTCAGGCTTCTGAATTAGGACTCAAGAACTCAGAGGCCATCTTCCATCTGTAAAGGAGTCCTGGAGAGGCCTAGGTTGGATTGACATGTCTTGGTTGATAAGCAATTACTGAAATAATCACGTTGTTTTAGAGATCAGTTGGAGTACTTATAATTGGTCAGGCAAAAGATATTTGGATTGCCAGTCAGAATATTTCACTAAAGGGAAAGTGGTGTGATGTAATCAAGGGCCAAGCTAAGGGAAGATATCCCAGGCATACAAATTTCTATAGCATTCATGGACCACATGAATGCATTTCTTCCTGTCATCCCCCTTCTCCACTGACCTAAAGAGGCAATATAGTAAACAGACCAGGTACATTTGAAATACCACTGAGTTTTATTAAAGCACAAGTTAATGACCTTTCCCAGGTAAATTTGTCCAGTATTCATCATTTCCAATATTTGACAGAACAGGAATTAGGAAAGTTTCTATAAGAAAAGCATGCCTCAGAAAGTGTCTTGTTTATTGATGAAAAGATAAAGACTGTATTTTCTTGATTTGTGAGCAGTAGCTACCAAGAGAGTCTATTAGTTGCCATAGTCTGTACAGATGCTGATAGAGGACCCATCTGTATGATAACACCAATAGTCTATAGAAGAGAGAGTTAGCTTTGCTACAGTCAGCCCAGGGATGACTTGTGTTGGCTTGTGTAGATTTGCACTGCTACGTTGCACTGTCCCTCACTTTGAGATGCCCATATCACTTCTAAATCAGGCACTAAGTGTAATTAAGTACTACCCTTAGCACATCTCTCCTTTAAGGACATTTTTATTCACCATGATTTAGAACATGACAATTGGGTGAGATTAAAGCAGCAAATTGTGCCTATAAAATAAACCTGTGAAAATAGCAAGGGACTATAAAATTTTATAAAGGAATACTGCACATGCCTCCAATCCGATAAAACTTTTGTGAGCTGGGAGATTAACTGTGAAATAAAAATAAGCCAATACAGTATGTGCCACATCCAGCCTATAAACTGCATATTATTGTTTAGTGTAACTTTTATGTTCCCTCCCCAAATGACTCCTGAGTATCTTGAGAATACCCCAATGTGGCACAGAATTAATTAGCCTTCAAGGAAATTGGCTCAGGAGAAAGTGGGCTACTCTGTCAAGTAGAGGAAATCCAGTGACAGTACTGAAATAAGATAGTATTTGTGCTTTGGGGGAGGATATGTGGTTCTTGCTCTTGCTAAACTGGCTTCTTTATTGGCTTGGTTTGTGTTTATGTCCTGTCTGTTGTAAAGAATGCAACAGATTTCCCAGGCATTTGAAAGCTAGCTGCTTCTCACTTTGAGTCACAGGGTTTTATGACTTCATGGCATTTTAACTCTCATTGATTCTAGCCCCTCCTTTAAAAAACAAAAGGAAAGAAAGAAATGGAAGTTAAAAGCATTAAGTGGTTTACTCCCATTCACTTGGGATGTTAAGGATACCACTTTGCTCTCCATTAGAGATAATCATATATGGTTGTCCTTTTGCCTTCTTAACACAACTGGAATATTGTGAAGGAATAAATTTATCCTTTGAGCACATAAAAATTCAAAAGGATATTTTTAAGTAAATCACCTATTAACTCTTCCATAATGAGTAGCCATTTTAAACATTATACCATATTTCTTTCCTGCCTTTTTCTACATAGAGGAAGGAAGTATAGACCTAAACATTTACCCTAAAATAAAGAATATTTTATTTTACTAAATTAATACATTTATTGGGAAGTTTTTCTCAAATTATGAAAAATTATTAAAAATGTAATTTTTAAAACATTTATTTTAGTTTAAAGTATTACCACTCTTTAAAAATGCATTTCCCTATTCTACTATTGTTTTGTTCCTGGCCCAGAGACTAAGGTTGTTTAAAGTGAAAAAAAAAATACGACTTGGAAAGACATGAAAAATGGCAAAAAATTAATGGAATGTAAATCTTTTTAATGCTTTATGTCCATGGGTAGTTTTATGTGAGCAGTTGAATTAAATTATCTGTGATATTGTGCACTATTATACCAAATAAGGTTAGATGATATTATTTCAATATTAAAACAAATTTGTTAGACTTCTTATACCTTGAGTTTTCTGTACTCTAAAAGGCATCCCAGCATAGATCAATTTGTATCTTTAAGACATTGTGGACCTCTAGGTCGCCTGTAGCATCCATTCATCTATTTTATTCACATGTGTAATTCAGTTCTTTCCATCTAATCATAAGACAACTCCTATGATATGCCAAGTAGTGAAATGATGAATATGGTCTTGCATTTGCCTCCCAGGGGCTGATTATATTGTTGAAGGGGAAAAGGAATGAACAACTCCACCCGTAACGGAGCAGAATCACAGGAAGGCATAGCTTCCAGCCTCAAGGTCAATGAGAAAGGCAGTTGGGACAAATCAACTGCTGAGTCACAAAATAGTTCAAATATCTGCCATGCTCAGAGAACACTAATATGGTTGGGATGGGTGGTGAGGAATGAGAAAAGAAGTAAGATGTAAAACTACAAAGATGGGAGTGATTTTATCAACCCTGCTTAAAGATAAGTAGACAAATGTCTTTCTGATGTTCCACTTCCTGCCTGCTTCACACTGTTGCTAACAAGTTAGCAAGTTGGGATTATCAAGGCACAAAATGAGCTGGAGGTGAGGAGGGAGTTCTGATGTCTGTGGGTTACTTAATGCTGTGTACTCATGCTGCTGTGTATCATTTTCCATTTCCAGAACCCAGGCTCTGCTTCTCTACTGTTAAGTGAAAATTATAGAATGAAATATCAAGCATGTTCACAAGACATAGATATAATTATTGAAGATTGTCATTAAATGTTTATTAAAGTTTGTTTGAACTAATTTTACAATATGAGACTTTACTTTTTCACAGTCACACAGCAGCATATAATTTAGAGAAATACTTGGATTAATAGAGACACTTTAAAGTTATTATTGAAAGAGAAATGCAATTTTATTACTTTCATATACATAATTTGAATTATGCTAATAAGGAATTGTCTAATAGACACCATCATGAACCTGTTTTAATGAATACATGAAAATAATTCTGTAATTAGTACAATAATTTTGTGCAAATAAAAGCTGATGAAGATTTCAAGTATCTGAGTATAGTTTATTTTCTACAATGGGGCAAAGTATTTCTCAAAGCTAAAAAACTACCAACTTTTGCATTTGCATGGTGGTTTCTTAGTTTTCAGTGTTAACATTTTTTTTTCAATTTTAACAACTTATTTACATGTGTGTGCTTATCCTTGCATATGTGCAGGTGCCCACAGAGGTCAGAAGAGGGCATCAGATTCCCTGAGCCTGAGTTATAGGTGGTTGTGAGTCACGCAACGTGAGTACTGAGCCTGAACTCAGTTCTCTGGAATAGCAGTAAGTGCTGTTAACCACTCAGCCATAGATCCAGCCCTTCAAAGTTCATAGTTTAAAAAACCACATTATTTGGATCTCACAATGAGCCCATTAAATATGTTAAGAGTTTTTAATCTTTATTGTATAAATTAAAAGTCAAAGGCATTACAGGAGTTAAATGAGTTGCCACATGTTCCATAATTAGTAATGAATGAAACTATACCTAATACCTAGGTTCCTTGATTATTGGTGTTATTGTTTCATATTATATTTTACATGATTTTTTTAATCATTATCTCCAGTTTCCTTATTAGTAAGAGGGTAGAAACCCTTTGCAACCTTGCCTTTTGTACTCCAAATAAGTTCAAGGGGAAATAGGGTCAAGGGACCTTGATTATATTCTCGGAAAATATATACATTATTATACTTACCTTGTCACTTCCTCAAATATTGAAGAAAGACCATCAAGCTCAATCTATCAAATAGTTTTGCTTTTGTGTTCTTAGGACTAAGTTGGAAATTTCCAGCTTTCAAAGATACTACCATAGATCTTCAGTTATTAGCAAGCTGGGAATACTTAATTGTATAAAGAAGGCCATATGTTTGGAGAAATTGGAACATCACCCAAGACAGCTTATGTTTCTAAGGAATATACCCCAGGAAGAAAACAATAACTTTATTTTCTTATTCTTCCTTGTCTGCTTTTTGGAATAATAGTAGAACAGTTAATATTCTAGAAGGTTTCAGTAATTTATGAATCTTCAATTAGCTATGAACATGGAGACTGACCATATCTGTTGCAAATCATAATCATAAGACCACTGGAATGCTTGCTAAGAATTTGTGAAAATGACAAATTTAAATTGAAGTAGCATGATAGGTTTTCATAGAAAAAAAAAAACAAATACTTATGACCATCTCTCTTGGAAATGCATAGGTTAAATAAAGTAACTCCCCTAAACGAGCAACTCACAACCTCACTGTATCAACTTCTTATTGTTTGATAGAACTACTGTGAAGTCAAGATTTCCCCCTTCATATCTAGGCACACGATACAGAATGGAAAACAACAGGCACGTCTGCTGGTCGTCTGTATCTCTTCTATGAAAACTGTGACATGTATACTGACTACAGCATTATACTGCAGTTGCCATGCTGTGATTTGACTATATTCCTAGCAGCATTGTAAATTCCTTCATACAGAGCAAACCTTTTCTCAGGTACTTAATATAAGAATTTCTCATCTGTCTCATATGTCAAATTTGGAGGAGCAGGTGGAGTTTTTAGTTTTTACCCTGAAGAAAAATATAACGAGGGTCTGAATGGAGAGAGTGATTTGTGATAGAAATACCCTTGTTGAAAACATCTTGAAAATTTTGGTGATTACTTTAAAAATCTGCTTCGGTGCATCACAGTATTTTTTTTAAGTCATAAAGATAGGAATAGCTGAAATTTCAGAGTTGGAAAAACCAAGAAAAGTTGAGCTAATGAGTCCTCCACCATCACATTTAAAGGCCTCTCTTGCTTTTGAGTAGGGTTGGAAGCTGAGAGGGGAGCTCTGCCAGGTCAGAGAGCAGCTGGAGAGGGAAGAGAAACCAGGAAACGTTTTGTGGCCTCGTGAAGAAAGAGTAAAAAAAGAAGCAAATAAATGGAGATCGTGACCCTCCTCTACCACTGCTTATTTGCTGACATATGAAGCTGAATAACAGATGTGGAGACATAAACAACAATATGATAATAGATGCAATACAACAATAGATAAGCTGAAAGCTTCTGGAAGGAGTAGTTGAAAAAAGAAGGATTAGTGTCCAAGACTAGCATGGAAAATGAACACACTAGAGGTTCATTTGGAAGCCAGGTAGGATGATATTGTAGGAAGAGACTTCTAGACATGGGCTTAAGAGATCAACTCTGAAAAACAGAGAAATGTTCTCAGTGAGAATAAAATAACTTAGAATTGTGATGATTTTTAAAAGTATCTGACATTTAAGGAAATACTGACACATATCAAGAGGAGAAACTTATTGATGGCATATGAGAGATAATCTAGATATTTATATGATATGGTTATATGATATGGTTTTTAAATGGCTATGATTGATGTGGTCAAGAAGCTGGGCATTATGGTACATGCCTGTAATAGAGAGACCGAGAAAGAAGCATCACTGTAAACTTGGGTCCAGTCTTAGATACATTGTGAGTTTTAGTCCGGCCTAGTCTACACAGTGAGTCAGACCTTGTCTCAAATATGAAAAGAAAACATGAAAAGAAAATAGGGGGATTGTGTGTAGTGACCATAACCTGGGAAGAAGATGTTTTTAAAGAATCAAATATGAATTGAAGAATCAAGTAATAAAGAATCCTAAATGTATCAGCAAGTATGTTTAACAGATTAGACATAGTCAAAAACAGAAGCAATCAAAAACTGGGAGATAGCTGAAGAGAACCTAAGCAACTGAGCACAGAAAATGAAGACAAGTGCAAAACTGAAAAGGAGAATAAGATACAAAGAATGCAATGTAAATGTCTAGCATTGAAGTTTTCTGAACACTAGAGGAAAAGGGGAGATAATGTGACAGAGTCAATAGTCAAAGAAAAATGGCTATGTGTACCTTACACAAATTCTAGAAGCATGAGTTGCATGAAGAATAAACACACATACACACTACATGTGGGGGACCTGCCCCCACCTTTCCCAGAGTACTCTTAAGGAGAGAGGGATAAGAAAATATCAGGTAGAGTGATAGGCCTAGAAGACAAGAAGAAAGACAGAAACACAGGATAGCTTTGGGAGAACCTTAGTCAATACCCAGCAGCCTGGAACTTTATTCAAAAGGGCTTTTTATAACGTCAAGGGATGAGGCAAAAGACCACCCCCCCTTGCTAGATATAGCCAAGTGTAGACCCTTCCAAACTCCTGGCAAACGTGTCTGTGGTCAAATCATCCCCTTATGCAGCCCTGCTGGGTTAAGGCAAGCTCAGATTCTCTGACCTGAGTAATTTGGGCCTCCACAATTACATCATGATAAAACTATTAACAACCAGTGGATAAAAAATATATATATGAAGTAGTGGAATGAAAATACAGCCAGAGATAAAGATGATTTATTATTTTTAGTATAGCAACAATAGCACCAACACTTGACATCCAAATAGGAATGATGGAAGCTAGAAGGTGGCGGAATTATGTCTTAAAGTAGTTCTTTCAAAAAGCTCAGACAGAAACAGAAGAAGTGTATCCTTAGAACATATGTGCTAAAATACATAGTGAAAGAAGTGTACAGGGAGATGTAGAAGAAATATAACAATGTGAAATGAAGAATTTTTGGCCAAATAGAAAATGTTGACTTACAAAGCAATGAGAACCAAGTTTTGTGGGATTAAAGTTTGTATAGACTTAATATAAAAAAAATGCAGTAGCAACAATAACACATCTGTTTTTCATAGAGTATTAGTCAAATTAAATGTTACATGCTGTACTATTGTCAGAAACTAATAGAAGTAATGCTCTGCACTTTAATTAGTGGAGAATATGCACTTTTTTGCCTAGCCAATAAAACACTGGTAAATAATTTACTCCTAAAAACTTAATGAAAGAAGGAATAATAAGTTATACCTCATTAATCTAAAAGGGAGAGGAAATATGAACAACTAAGTTGAATAGGGCATAAATAATACGTTTTATTTTAGGCACAAGTAAGTCATTGATCAAGGTTAAAAAGCATCATTTTATCCAAAGAGTAATTAAATGACTAAAAGTGTCAGAGTACATTAAAAATAGTTCCAAATGAACCTAGTACAGACTCACTTTGAATATACAGACATGAAAATATTAAAAAGTTGAAAAAGGTGCCATCAAGATAGTCAACAAAAGACAATTTGGGGACTTTATAAGTAACAGAAAAATAGATTCTAAACTAAGAAACTCATTCACAGAAAAAGAGTTTTGTGACTTTTCCTAAGAAGCTATGAACTACTGCCTGTTTGTTTCAGATAAAACTCCCTCCCTGTAGCTCCTTGTGTAACTTCTTGGGAGTCTCCCCCCTCCCCAGAAATTATTAGTATTTATATAATGCTGGGGAGGAATCTGTGAATGTTACAAGTTTCAGGAAATTTCTGACTCTGGTGACTTTCATTTACTTCTTGAGTCTTGTAAGTTTCATGTATTTCCTGATTCTTAAGGAGCTTCTCTCCTTCCAAAAGGGGATGTTTCCATTGAAAGCAATCTCTACACAACAGACATGACACACAAAGCAGATAGACTCCTATGCTGGACACACCAGTACCATTGTTTTAAAACATTTAAAGTATTAAATGGCAAAACAAAAGACAGACAAATACATGATTTTAGTAAGTGACTTAAGCATACCTTCTCTATATCTGAACATGGGTCAAGAAACATGTTGAAGATTCAGAAAAAAATATTTAACAAACTTGACCTAGAAAACATTTACAGGATACTATTCCCAACCATAAGAGAAGCAGCACTTCCATTCAGATCATTAGCAAAGATGACCATGTTAGTTTATAAGGCAACCTCAGCAAATATCAAAAGCTTAAAATTATGCATATTATAGTTTCTGATTACAAAGATGTAGAAATATAACCCAAATGTTAACTAGAAAAAAATCACAAGTTGCTTAGAAATTGAATATTACTTTCTATATATTCTGTCTCAAAATGGTATCACAATGCTAATTAAAATTCTTTGACCTAGATTCTAATGAAGCTGTGACACTGGGACTTGCAGGATGCAGCTAAAGCAGTGAGTAAGGGGAAGCTAGACCTATTAAAATTTATATTCACAAAAGGAATAACCAATTAAGTGGCATTTATATAAGCTTCTATCTTAAGTAACTGGAAAAATACAAAATACAGACATTGGTAAAGAATGATGGTATGGTTGGTCATTACTTAAAAGGAAAACAAATTTTTGATAGAAAACATTAAACACTGAAGTTGGTTCTTTATAAATATTCTTAAGTTTACTAACAAGACTAATTAAGGAAAAATGACTACCAATATCAGTATTTTAGAAATAGATATCCTAAAGTCATAAAAAGATAAAATATACATGAATTAGAAAATAAAGATTAGAATATTAATACCTAGATAAACAAAGTTTATCAAAAGAAACAAGGAGAAAGAAAATTATGTTGTGCTATTTAACATCTTTCTACAAAGGCAATCATAAAATAAATGAATCTTCAGAATTCTTTCTGTAGAAAGAAGTAGACATTATTCTTCACTTAAAATTGATTGATGGAAAATAAAGAACATCAGAATGTTAACAGAATTAGTAACCTAAGAATTATTATGTGTTACAAAATAAGAAATTTAAAACAACATTTATTAGAATGAAGAAATTTAATTAAATCCATCTTAAATATATACTAGGCTATTCACAGATAATTTGTAGGGAAAAATTTCTTTTTAATTCTTATTAAATTATAGTACATTTTTACACTAGTGGGCAAAGGTACAAAGATCTATATTTCAATTTTATTCCATTAGTAAAATGCTTTTTGATAAATGTATGGCAATGGATTGTACATTATTTTGTAATTCAGAAAACTCAGATTCTAAGTTGGGCTTCAATTTCCTATGACCTTAAGTAAGTAGCCAAATATCTCTGAGCTTTTATTTTATCATCTAAGCAAGAGCAGTTTGAGACAAAAGACAAGAAATGAAAAGATCCAAGGTAAGTCTGATTAATGTTGGTTTCTATTCTGTATCTGAGATACGATAAGCCACTTTTGAAAGTGGGGAGACGTGGAAGTTATAACAGTCAATGAGTTGTTATAATTGTCATCAACCTGAAGGAACTCAGGAAGTCATCACTGGAGTGAGATAACTGGCCACTTCCTTTTTGTGGTAAGGCTCACAGGTGGCTTGCAGACATACGTAGAAGGGATTCATACTCAGTCAGTGGGCAAGCAGCAGACACCAGAGACAATAATAGGTTTACTCCAACCCTTCTCCATTTGTTTTAAGTAATATCTCTTCATACATACATCCCACACTTCACAGAATTATTTCTTTTCTTAAGAATGTATCATGGGGCTGCAGAGATGACTCAATAGTTAAGAGCATGTAATGCTCTTGCAGAGGACTAGGGTTTGATGATTACCTTTTTTTACCAAATAGCTCACGAGTGCTCAGCTCTACTATGAGGGTTCCAAATCCTCTGGCCCATGAAGGCACCTGCACAAATGTGCACATATCCCATCCCACCTACATTTTTAAACATAAAATAAAAACTTTTTATAATGTACCAATTATCAAATATCATTTTTGCCTTGAGAATGTCAGAAGTGGCAAGGTCTTTTAATTTTAGTATATACAATATCTCCCACTAACTTGTTGACAGACACATATTCTAACCATTCTACTTAAGAATTTTGTTCTGAATATTGTGACATGAAGTTATTTCTACACATTTTTTTAAACTTGTGGCTATCCGTTTCTCCTTTAGAATTTTCTACCTAAAATCATTGATAGGGCCTTTTCATTCTAGTAAATGCACTCTTATGTTTTTATTTTACACATTTATTCTCTTTTTGATTTTTTTTATTTTTATTTTTTAGATTATTTATTAGCTTTTAAAGTTTTAGTAATAAATCCCGAGCAATTTTATCTGCTAGTCAGAAGACAGACAAGCAACTATCCACCTCGCCATCCTCAGTGGTCTTTCTCAGATGAGCTCTATCCTCATCCAGATGGTCTCAGCTGAATTCTCTATGTTCCTCACAGCCAAGCTCTAGTTTTCTCAGCTTTATTTTTTTTTTTACACATCTGATTAGTTTCTGGAGGGTGTCACATGCTTGGCTATTTCAATGTGCTTGAACTCACAGAATCAAATTTTATTCTGATGCTAATTAAGTGTGATCAATTTTCTAGACTTTGTATCTATGCTTTTTTTGACCCAGATAATTTATAGATAACAATATTTTAACACAATACATCATATTACCCATAATCAGAAAAGGTTCTCAAGTTGCCTTTAGGCACCCTTCCTTTTCTAGTGTCAGGATTAGTTCTGTTACTTCGATCAGTTATTTCTATCTCTGTCTGTGCTAGGTGGTAGACTTGGCAATGTCAGACACAGCTGTGGTACTAGATGCCTTTTAAGGAGTAAGTAATTTGTGAGATTGTGATAAAATGGCCTGATAGTATACCTTGTCTGCCTCCTGCAACTCTTGCCTGATGGTTCTAAGAGAAAGCAGGCTATTTCACTAGGCTTCACAAACTATTTTGCTAAGGTCCATGTAGGGAGTTCCTATGTGGACTTAGGCATTAGTTTATCTTTTTTTTATTTTCTAGGTTATCTCTTGAGGAATATTTATATATTATCGCTTATTTGCTATAAATAAGGTAGTTATTATTCAATAGAAGGCAACTCATCAATGCAGTTTCTACAATGCAATTGTCTCAGGGTCATTCATCTTCCATTATTTGCACAGTCACTGATGTGCCTTTTGTCTTAAACATTGAATAAATAAGAATTCAGGTGTTTCTTGGATATATATCTTTATCCTAAAAAGATTCAGATATGAACAGTTGTCTTTTTCACATAAAGATTCTATTGATTGGTTTCATCTCAACATTATTTATTACCAGATTTTGGGGGCAAAACACCTTGTCTCTCAGAGTTCCCATGAAATAAATATGGCCACTGGTTTCACTATGTAAATTAAAGAGATGAATGGTGAAGGTTAAAGAAAGGACATTTAGTAAACCTTGTCTTGTTGGATAGAACAGATGAAGGGATTCAGTGACCTTAAATTTAAGGAGTCTTAAATTTGTAAGGAGCTAAATCAGGCCTTTGAGATTTTATAGAAATGGGAAAAAAAGGAGAAATTGGGCTGTGACTGATATGGTGACATCTTGGTAGGTCAGCAGTCTGACTGATCACTCAGTTTTGGTCTTGCAAATGATTCTGGAGAGCATTTGAGAGTAGCAATATGACCTCCTCAAACTGGATCACTTCAGCCTTAGAAGGCAGCCTCAGCATCCTGGTGATTGAATTCATTGGGGGTGGCAATCAGCTCTGTGAGATTCCCTTTGTGTGTGGGTAGTTACCATCTGTGGTTGTAAAGATGTTGATCAATCAGTCTCTATATCCCTAGAATCCAAGGTAACTGCAGCAGAGTGGCTCAGTGTTGTGGGTGGGCAAATTTTAAGGGATGAAGTAGAGCCAAAGAGGAAAAAATGGATCAAGTTAGGCCAGCAGTGGATACCTTCTTCATGCTCCCTGTTTTCTCCTGCTATTTAACACATTGTTGATGACTATTGTTTTACATTAAGAAAATGTTGCTACAAACAATATTATTTTTCTTGTTCCTTTCTCCAAAGGACAATGGCCTGAGACTACTTTTATTTCTCCATTTCATTCTGCGTGCTATATCACTTCATAATTCTTTCCAAATGTTATTTTTCATTGTCTCCCTGTTTCTACTTCTTATTAGTACATTTTCTCTGATAGTTCAATAAAATTAATCTTCTTTACAGGTGTCTGCTGTACTTCCTGAATCCTTTCTTAGCTTAGAGATTACTAGCTCCCTGAGAGTCTATACTGAGTTTCATGTTCCAGGCTGTATCTTTTATCTATCTTTTATTAGATCATCTTCCTCATAAAGAAATCAGTTTCAGTATACCTGTTCTTGCTTTAGAACACTTTTCTAAAAAAAAACCTATTGTCACTTTGGGCAAGCAGAGGGTACATCCTCCTTTTGACTTCAAGTCTGAGGCTGAGTCTTCTCTTCCACTCACTGGAGAACTAGGTCTTGGCTGGTGGGAGGTCCCTGAACTGCAGCAGCCTCTCTGTGTTTTCCTGGAGGGTCCTCTGTCTTCAGTGTTGGAGCTTCCTAGCTGATCCTTACTATCTATAAGATCAACTTTATCCTTTGCCTGAATATTTATAAGACTTCTGTATTTTTCTGTATAAAGGCCTCAGAGATTTTACTAGAATATATCAAGATTGT
Source organism: Peromyscus leucopus (assembly GCF_004664715.2). NCBI lineage: Eukaryota > Metazoa > Chordata > Mammalia > Rodentia > Cricetidae > Peromyscus > Peromyscus leucopus. The sequence goes on along the minus strand of NC_051086.1, from coordinate 31,151,440 downwards.
ATCTGTCTCCATCAATCCTGCTAGAACTTTTTTTCCTTGCCCAGTTCTCAGGTTCAGACCTTTAATTCATATCAACAAATATTTTCTTTTCCCTGACATGGAAGACTATGCCTATTAGTGCCTTTCTCCACCTGTTCTAGTTTCTCCTTTATATCCTCTCCAGTCTGTCTCCTCATCTCTCGTGTTTTTTTTTTTTTTTTTTTTTGTTTTTGTTTTTGTTTTGGCAATGTCCATGATGCTTTTGTGCTTTGAAATATTCCCTGAAATGAATGGATTGTCTAGGCCACTTTTTGTGGTCTTAATAGTTAACAGTGTTCTGAACTGCAGCTGCTTTCTTAAATTTTCAGCTCTAAGAATTGAGTGCTTAAGTTCCAAGATCTTTCTCCCTTGAATGTCCTGAAGTCCCATCATCATTGTCCTTCATGCTGTTCTCCCAGGACTTTGGGTGTGTCACACCCACCTCTAGCTCTTTGACTTTGCAGGTATTAGTTTTCTGGGGACTCTGCAGGACTCAGGTTTGGTTGTTGAAATAGTTAATAGTAGATATCTTATATTTGTGTTTGGAAATATGAGGTTTCTTATACTGCAGCTAACAGGTAGAGGAGCAGTGGTCAAAGCATTCTTTCTCCAACAGTAGGAAGCCACTTCATAATCTTATCTTCTTCTTTTTTCCCAGCCATGAGAGATGAGAGACAAATCTTTGATTAGTTCCTTTCTGACTCTAGCTCTCAAAATGATTCAAAAGTCAAATTGCTTTGTTGGGCTTTATACTAGTCCTTTAGTATATTTTATCTTGTATAATATTAGTGGAACCAGCCTTAATATTATACATCCAAGGGGCTCAGGAGAGAGAACTACTAACGGCGAGGACTATTATCAGGAAATATAATCTCAGCACACCGAGTTCTATAGTCCACTTGCTTTAATTCCTCTGGCATAACATCCTTTATACACAGCTTCAGTTCTGTTCTCATGTCTAGCTCCTTTCTTGTCTGATTTTTCTATATTTATCTACTGTCCCTCTAGGTTTATCTTAATTCCTTCATCTAGTTCTGCCCTTCTAGGTTTCATCATCTTGTTCTTCCCATATCATCTCCTCTCCGTCTCCTTCTCCCTCATCTGGCTCTTCTCATCTTCCATCTCGTTCCTTCGTACTCTCCTGTAGCCTTCAATCTACTTTTCCCCATCTCAGTTTGTTCCTCTCAAGTTCTTACCCATCTCGTTCTTCCATTCTCTTCTCTCTTCCTGTCCTGTCCTCTGTTTTACAGTTATATATCTCCCCAAAATCACAATCCTCCCCTCCACCCAGGACACTCAGCCTGAACTTCCTCAGGCAGTGATTGTCCACTATCAGGATCAAATGGAGGGTTGATAAGAATTACAAAGAGGGGCACTAGTTATTAATTACCATTTGTGACCCAAAGGGAAGTAACTAATGAATTAACTAAAGGCTAAATATGGGTAATATCTAAGAAGAGGGATCTTACGTGCACAACTATAACCTTAAATGTGTTTGGTAAAGGATGTTAAAAATCTATAAGTTGCTAGGTCAATGGGAGAAAATAAAACTGTCTTCTTTTTTCTGTGGTTCCTATCTGTCCAAGCTGTCTGCCGTTTTTCTGCAGGGTGGGGAAAAGTGTGCTCAGTCTCTAGGCAACCTGTGTACAGCTAGATGCCTCTGGTGATAGTTAAAGGGAAATCTGGAACTGGAGGTAAGGTTTGGGAAAGGAGGAAGTTAAGCTTAATTAGCACATCCACCAGGCTCCTCAAACAGGTAGCCTGGATGCTTAAGTCTGTACTTAGAGAGTACAGAGGTATCTCTGATAAGGTACTTTCCTCCATCGGTGATGGACCTGGCCGGATGCTACCAATAATGATAATTACAGGGAGGCTTGAACTGGGAGTTCTGACTGAGCATAGCTGTTAGCACAGAATGTTATCTAAATATTCCTAGAAGTGGTTAGGTAAGTAGTTAGAGGTCTATAAAGTTAGTAAGGCTGTAAGAAAGGAGGGGTCTGAGCTAAATTGTATAAAGCTATTACTTAATGTCTACCTGACCTAGGCGGTGTCCCTTATGGAATTTACCTTAAGTCAGGAGACTCGCCTGTGGGTTGTTATCACTGTTAATCCTCAGAAATTGGGTGACCACCTGGGGGATGTCTCCTTAGTCCTTGAAAGTGGCTAGGGGAGACATCTGATTCCAGAGAAAGCCTTTCCTGAGGCTGTTCTCCAAATGCCTGGAATGTGTATGTCTAGAGAGTGATCAATCCACATTGTTAGCCCTTCTTAGGGAAAAATCAATTGGGAAAACTATGAAGGAACACATGATTTTCATAACAGAATACAGCTGATATATAACAAGCCAAGTAACACCAAAAACTCCTTGGGATTTGGCTTCCTCTGGAGGAATTCCCTGATTCCTCCAGGTAGTGACTTTGCCATAACCAGCTGAGTTCCTACGATATTCCTGCGGCCCGCAGCAATTTTACACAATGCTCTGAAGCTCTCTGGTTCTTGAACAAAATTGACTTCAAGTTCTGTCTTCAGGTACTTCAGTAGATGCTAAGTCCTACTGGACTCACGATAGCAGCCTCAGTCTTTAGAAAGACAGATACTTGAGCTGGTGGAGGGGGACAAATAGTATAGGTGGCCATGCTTTTCTAATATTTGCTCAGTTCCTTAGTAAAAATAATTAGTAGGCTATATCTTAACACATCAGCTTATTAAAGATTTTGTTACATAATTTTTTTATGTGTGTGGATGATGTGCTCATCTCTCTCTCTCTCTCTCTCTCTCTCTCTCTCTCTCTCTCTCTCTCTGTGGTGTATGAATATGTGAACATTTATGTGTATGTGTTTGAGGGTATACTCACCACTATGAATGCCTGTAGAGGCCAGAGATTGATGTTGGCTATCTTCTATGATGGGTCTCCAGCTTATATTTTAAGGCAAGCTCTCATAAGATCTGTGGAGCCCACCAGTGGCCAGACTATCTGCCAGTTCACTCCGAAGACTTGCCTGTCTTTCCCCTCCTCCTCATGCTAGGGTTAGAGATACATGCCTCTGCGCCCAGCTTTTCTGTGGCAGCAGAGAATCTGAATTCAGGTCAGCATGCTTCTGCAGTCGCCTCTTTACTGAGATGAGATGCTTCAGAAGTGTTCTCCCCACCACTGCAACCATCTGCTCTTTTATGATTATTTTGCAGATAGGAGCAATCGTGCAATAATGCTTGTGGTATATGACCTCCTTTGCCTACATAAAACTCAAATGACTGGAAGGAGATACCTGACTCCTGTTGGGTCAGATGGAGTTGCTGTGATTAGAGTGAGAATTTAAAGACCATTGGCAGGCCCCAGGCTAGTGGGAACTGAGTGCTGGCTAAGTTAGATGTCAAGGATATGAGATAAGCATTTCTACTATCCTCACAGAGAAGCCAGGGTCCACTTTCACAAAGGTGAGAGCCGCTAAAATCAAGGTTAGTGGAGAGTGATATAGGCAGAGAATTCGGCCTCTGATGGTCTTCTGGGCTTGGTTCCCATATTTCCTTTTTTGACTGCCTTTTCTCTTTGTGGGATTCACAGAGTGGATGGCTTCTACAAGATAACATACTCTGACTATATTTTGTATAATTGCAATAGTTTGTGTGAGTTCCTGTGACTTGAATCTGAAGGATCCCTAAGACACTTGTTTGCCTAACTAGCAATATGAGGATGTATATCAAATGAAGATGGAAAAAGTGTCCTGCAAAGCAAAACAGAACCAAACAGACATGGATCCTGGAGGACTTACTGGCTCTCATATGTATATCTCTCATCTGGATGTATTCTTTCTATGGGCTTTAACAACTTTCTATATTAAGCCAGGCCTATTAGTCTTGTGTGTAATTCAATTCCATTCAGAAATTGGAGCATTTACTTAAGCAATGTATTGAGTTAGATATTGGTTACATTTGGGGATCAAAGTGCTTTTGATCCCCCCCTAATTTGAGAGTTAGATAGGAGATGGGAAAAACATCAGTTGCCAGGCTGGTTGTTTGATGCTAAGCCTCCATCTACTCCTCCTCCTCAGCATCCTCCTATCTGAGTAAAAAAAAAAAAAAGGTTATCTTTTTCCATAAAGAAAAAAATGTGTCTGTGGAAAAGAACATGACTGCTACTTTAAGAGTTTCTCCAAACTTCTATCTGAGCAGATAGAAGATGTTACAAAATCATGCTTCCTTAATAGCCCCCACTTTAGGGCCTCCCAAGCAATGGGAAAAGGCAGATGACCCTCCTTCAAACTACCCTTTCTGTCATGTGCTAGCAATAAAGTTAGGGAAAACCAAACCAAACAATTCCTTTTTGTATTGCTAAGCTTTCAGTCAGGGTTATTTATTTATTTATTTATTTGTTTATGCTGCCCTGTGTAGTTCAACAGAAGAAATGAAAATGCAGGATTTAAATAATCAGAAAAGGTACAAGAGCAACCATGAGCATGGTGTACAAAGGGTTGCATAGGAAGCTTGAAGAGACTACAGGAGGTGGTGGGGTAGTTATTCAAGCAAACATGCCAGCCACCAGAACAGAAAGAAACTATGGAAGGGCTGCTCTGCCTGGAGATGGGCTTCGGAGACAGGCACACTTGAGATGCCCCCCTCTGAAAACAAAACAAAACAAAACAAACAAACAAAAAAACTACACAAGATAGTAAGAGGGGTAAATACTTGGATTTCTCCTTTACTGACATATTCCAGTATCCTTCATAGGGTGAGTCTACATAGAATCAGTGAGAAAGGGCTCTAGTTTTCCAAGACACAGAGCAGAGTAGGAGGGCAGGAGGTGGTTCTAAGAACAAGCCAAGAAACTCCACAGTAGCAGAAGCCACAGGTGTGATGCAGGAGAGTGAATCACTTGAATATTGAGGTCTGTGTGGGATAAGGTCCTTGTGCAGAGTGTGCATGTGAATGTGGCCAGATATTAAAGAATTTCTGGCACCTCTGATTCACAAGAGGATCCTGTAGGCAAGAGAGAACTGGTAGAAACCTTTCCAGCGGGATTCTGGAATTGGTTAATTCCAAAGACAAGCTAGGAGTGGGATGTTCTCCAACATAGTTCACAAGTGAGAAATCAGGTAGAGTTTATGTATTAACACCACTGAGATGTACACTTCCCTAGCAGTGGGGAATACCATGATGATGACAATGGTTTCCCCAAGGTTCAGCTTGTCCATTGCACTGCAGATGTGCTGATTCCTGTGATTTTCCTCAAATATGGGAAACCCCAGTGCATAATTTATAAGAGTGAGGCACTGTATTTGCCCTCTCCCATATTGAAAAACAACAACAACCAACCCCCCAAAAAACTTCATTGAGATGTGGATAGGATGCTTAGCAGGTAAAAGGTGCTTGCTGTTTGAGTGTGGCAGACTGATTTTGATTCCTGGAACCCACATAAAGGTGGAAGGAGAGAACCTGCTCTAGAACTTGTCCTCTGACCTCCGTACACATGCTATGGCATGTATGTGTCTTCATTCACATGCCATGTACACAAAAAAGTAATTATAAATAAGAAAATCCTTAGAGACACCAAGAGGATGGCAAGCTAGGGTAGTGGGATTATATGGAGACCTGTCTAGTGGGAGCATTTTCTTGCTGAATTTTCAGATTAATTACTACCTTATAACCATCACAACTCTGCTTAATTTTCCTTCTTCTTAATGGCTAAATGTATGGTCATGAGTTCAATACAGACACATGAGGAGGAAGAAATAAAGGAAAAGAATTTGTGGTCACAGAGAAGTGTAAACAGGGCAAAAAACAGAAGTCAGGGAGGAGGAAAGAGGGAGTAGAAAATGACTTAACTCTAGAGCTTTTTCTTATAGAAACAACAACAACAAATAAAACACTTCAGGGAAATCTTGAGCCTTGAATGAACATCAGGAAAGTGTAAACATGGTGAATGTTGCCAGCCAGGCATGGCATGATAGCCTTATCGTCACAGCAGCTCAGGAGACCAAGGTAGAAGTCAGCCTCAGACTCCTTCAGGACTTGAAACTAACCTGGCACCATAGCAAGACCCCACCTCAAAGCTAATATAACAAAAACTGGGCATAGATCTGTGTAGATGTTTATGATTGCTTCATAAATCATATTCTTGTACACTTAATGAAACATAACACTCTAAAAGTTCCCTCATAGCCAACTTTCTCGGGTGGGTGGTCCTTTCTGGCTAATGCCATCTTTGACCTCTCTATTTCTGCATAAAATGAAAGCTTGGTTAAAACAGTAGAGCCACTTTGTTACTGTTAAAATCTTCTGCTCGTCTTTCTCCTGCTTCCTGGCTTAAATGTTGGTCATTTATTGCTTCTATAATAATTAATCCGGGGTTATTACTTTAATTATATGTAACAAGGAATACATATGCTTTGATATTTTAATTTTCACTGAAGAGAATGGAGATGTTAATTTAAAGTTGCTAAATAGCCAATAAAATTAACCATCATAAAGTTTAATATTGTTGCCTTAAACTAATTAAGCCATGTGTTTCTGAACTTTATTCATTTTTTTTCCTTCTAGCAGATGGTCTTTCCTCCTATTTCAAGGCAGCATCTAATACACCTTTTTAACAATGTTTGTTGCTCATTTGAAGCAAAGCAGAACTTGAACAAGATACTGTGTGTGGTAGTTTGAATGAGAATGGGTTGTGGTGTCTCACAGCAATGAAAATGTAGTTAAGTCACTTTGCTTCTACAGAATTGTGTATGTTGCTTCAAAATCTTTTATTTTATTTTTTTTTTACATTTTCCCAAATGCCAGACCCATTTATGTAGCTTTTAAAGAGGGCATAATCCCCTCCCTCCTTTGTCCCCCCTCTCTCTCTACCCCGTCTCTTCCTTTATTTTAATCACATTATGATATTTATTCCCCTCTGACTGTCATTGATGATTCTTGCCTTCCAGGTGGTTTCAATTAACCAACCTTCCTCAGCCAAGACAAGATAAAAGGAAGAGCCAATTGTTGATTAAACATGTCAAATGTCTTTTTTTTTTTTTAAATAAGAAAACTTGTAACACATGAGAAGTACATATCTGATAAATTTTGCAGGAAACAGTCAATAGAAAGATTTGGTGTCCAAGTGTAACTGGTATAATTTTGTAGGGCAGAGAGGGTTCTTCTTTGTGATTCTGTCTCAGTACATGCTTTTAACTGACAAATCCATTTAGATTGACAGAAGAGGTCTATTCCTTGGAACTAAAAATTAAATGCTGGGGTTTTAAAACATGGGTAGAAATGGGCACTTGTAAAGTATTTCTGAAGGAACCCTGCATTGTTATGAAGAGAAATGCTTCACAGAGAATAAATCTGGCCCTGAAAGTACTAATCCATAGTGTATTGTTTGGAGGAGTGCCATAGAGCAATGTCGCTCTGACTTCACCAAAATTTGATACTGAAAGGTTTAAGTGGGCCTGGAGCATTCTCAGACTGTACTGAAATCACACTGCCACACATTTCTACTGTAGAATTATTCTCAATGCTTATTTTTTTTTCAGAAAAATTTAGTTAACCAAAGCCAGATATGTAGGTCAATTCTGCCTTCAGCATATCAATGAAGAAATATAAGTAATGAGAGTAAAGGAACTTAAAACATTGAAATTTCACCTCAATACTGAAGACCATCTTAAGTATTATCTCTGCACCATTTTGATTATAACATGTATAATGTAAGTTCAAATGCAGAATCCCAGGCCACCAAAGCCTATATAATACAATGTGTTAGAGACACAGAAATTTACATTTGTCACTTGTGTTCTCTGAAAGTCTGCAGCCACATAAAGCTGTCCATTCCACAAAGGACAGTGTTGAGGTTTTTAACTCTGGAGAACAAAATAGATATCTCCAAGTCTGGATTTTTGTGCAAGAAAGTAATGAGATTCTGGAATGTTTGGTTAGATTTTCATGATTTGGGAAGGTCTTTAGGCAGTCTTGCTTTCTGTTGCAGGCGTAGTTGTTTGAGGAAAGAATAAAAAAGAGGATGGAAAGGAAGAAAAAAATGAATACAGGAAACCAGCTGTGTTCAGCATTGCGTCTAATAAGCTAAATAATGGCTTCATTACAGTGAACAGCTGGAGAAGAAATGAGAGGAGGTTAGACAAGCATGTTGGGAAGGTAGGAAGTGTAGTGAGCTTAGAGCTTTTTTATGTTATTCTGTAGGCAACAGTGTGCCGTTGAGGGTGGAGCAGGGCAGTCTGATGATCAAAGTTGATCTTCAGAGAGTCAAGGAATAAAGTCAAACTATTGAATGGACTGCAGTAGAGAGGGCAAACCATTTGAAACTGCAAGGGATTTTTGTTTGCATGCATGAAAAGAGTTCTGTACACATCTGAATTCTGCTGAGAGCAAAGGGCTAGTTGCTAGTTACAGAATCAAAACAAAACTGCCGCAGGTAGGAAAAACATCCTGAGAGCAGGTTCTAATCAAAGCCCCAAATGTCATCATTTCTCATCATGCTTACAGATCAGTATTGGACCATGGCTTTTTTTTGCCTCCTTCTTCTAGATGTTTCTGTGCTGCTGAGCTGGTATCATTTTGAAGCTCGTGTTGCTTGGCTCTGTAACCTTGGAATGTTTGCTTGAAATTTGATTGTATTCTAGGGAAACTTTGCTGGAATCTCTTCCTTGGCCAAACTTACTTTAATTGTACAGGAGCCCACCTGACTGGGAGCCTCTTAAAGCATTCTTTCTGACACTGGCTGTCAATGTACCTAGTGGTCAGTATAATTGCTTATTAGTGTCCATGCTGTCAGAAAGGAGGGACAGAATAACAATCATAAGAAAAACCTCCCTTCCTCTGTCCCTGTTAATCCAGAGTCCCCAGTAACTTAAAAATCTTGCTACTGTTTTACAGAGAAACCAAGACCAAATCATCCTTTCTTTTTATCTTTTCACAAGCATTGAATGCCCACTGTGTGACAGGTGCCATCCAAGGTATCTGAAATGTGGGACTGTGCACAGAAATTTTTGTAGTGAAGTGAGGAGGGACAGATATTTCTAGGGATAATTATTTCTGTGTTTTCTTTCAGAGGAAGTTATACCCATCTAATCTTAGAGTCCATGCCTGTGACAAGCTTCAGTTTCTTCTCATTCCACACTCTTTCTTTGGATGTGCCAGTTACACTGCTCTCATTTCTGATAGCATCATGCATGTATGAGGTCCTCTGCATCTCAGAGTTTTCCTGCTCTCATTTCTAATAGCACCTTGCACCTATGTCAAAGGGTTCCCTGTTTTCCCCTTCTGCATGAAGAAGTCATCTCTCTATCTGCTCTGGCTTGCCTCCACCTATTCTTTGGAATGTCTCTTGGCATGTTACTTTTGTGAAGAAGCCCATTTCATCCTCTGAGATGCAATTTTCACCCCTTGTTAATCCAATGGCACTCCAACTTTTGTCAGTCTTAAAATTGAATATCATCATAATTTTGTTTGTTTCTCTTTTCCATTCTAGACTCTAAGCTTCACGGGGAAAAGGAGCATGGCTGATTTATTCAATTGTGGTAACCCTACCATTGCCTAACCCATAAAGGGCACTTAGTACATAGTTTTATTTGGTAATTGAATGAATAAATACTAGTTGGTAAATACAATTATTGAACATGCATTGAGAGGAATAAATGCAGCCCAGCATGTCTTCAGGACCAGAAATCACCAACCATGAGCTACATACCATTGACTATGATGGTAAAAATTGCTTATGCTTAAGAAAAGTTTCAATGAACCAAAATGGTTTTCAATGCAAATCTAATTGTGAGAAAATAAAACAGGAAAATTTCAGCTAAAGAATATTTACCTACTGAATAAATAGGGCAACCAGTGGTTGTTTCTTGTTTTTGACCAACTTATATATAATCCTTTCTGGTGTGAATTAACATTCCACTGCCTCATTTAGTAATTTAAGAACTTTTCACAAAGATAAGAATTAGTATTTACTTCATTTAGTCTTAATTTTTATCAGTGCACCTGTTAGACGCTGTTCCCCTCACTTGTTTTAACTTAAAAAGTTTTCAGTTATATTCTCACTTTAAAGTTTCAAATTATATCCTCACCATACTGTCTAGTTTAGGCTTTCATAGTCTCTCACTTTAAATGGATAATGGCCTTTGCTGTTTCTGTTGTTCATTAGGTTACATGTTTACATGTTTGTTATACTTCCTTAAGGCTGTGTTGGTTGGTTTTATGTTAACCTGATACAAGCTAGAGTCATTTTGGGGGAGGGACTCTCAATGGAGAAAATGCCTCCATAAAACCAACCTACAGGCAAATCTGTCTGCATTTTCTTGATTAATGATTGGTGTAGGAAGGGCCAGAGTACTATGGGTGGTGCCAACCCTGGGCAGGTGCTCCTCAATTTTAAAGGAAAGCAAGCTGAGAAAGCTTTGAAGTACAAGCCAGTAAGCAGTACTCCTTTGTAGCCTCAGTTTCAGTTCCTACCTTGACTTCCTTCCCTGACTTCCATTCACGAGAAACTGTGATAAGAACATGTAAGCTAAAATCAACCCTTTCCTCCCCAAGTTGCTTTTGGTCATGGTGTTTTATCTTAAGGATAGAAGCCTTAACCAAGACCTAGGAAGGATATAATCTAAATCTTGGAAATCAGACGAATTAACAACCACCAATATAAAGTGAGAACCAAAAGTCTCCTGAGATTATTGTCTGAACAGTGGACCTAAGCATATACATGGTATGGTGAAGTCATATTCATTAGTATGTTAGTCTTGGTTATCAGAGACATGTAGGCTATTAACAGAAATTGTCAGTCAGGCATAAAAAGCAAACCAATCTCCCCCACAGTTACATATATCATGGTAAGTATTGTGTACTTAGAAAACTTAGAATTCAGTCCATTTGTCAAATCACCTTAGTATTCCTTATATGAAAATTAGTGTACTTGACTCAGCTGCATGTGGAGAGGGTGGTACATTGGGTAGTTGTAGAAGAGAAAACTTGGTTTTATTCTTTCAAGATTTTATAGTTTATTCTGAAAGATGACGGCACATGTAACCTGTTTTCATTTCATTTCTGTTGCTGTAATAAAATACTCGGGCACGAATGCAACTTGGGGGAAGAAGTTTATTTCATTTTACAATTCTAGGTTACTGTCCAACACTGAACAGAAATCAAGGCAGGGACTTTAAATAGCTAGTCACATCATATCCATAGTCAGGAGCAGAGAGAAATGCACATATGTTTGTTTGCTTGTTTGTGCTCAGCTCCATTTCCCTACTCTTATACAGTTCGTGAACCTGCTTAGTGAATTGTGCCATCCACAGTGGGCTAGGTCTTCTGATATCACTTAACTTAAGAAAGACAATGACCCATAGACATGTCTATAGGTCAATCCAATGTAAATAATCCTTCATGGAGACATTCTTCCCAGGTGATTCTCATTGTTTCAAGTTAACAGCACTAACCATCATAGAATCTAACCACTGAAGATAAATGAATCAAGTATCATAAAATAAATATAAATTTGTTAATAATGGAGCCCAAGAATATGTAAGATTCATTGGAAGAGGGCTTCCTAGAGAAAGCAAACTTTGCCCAGATGTTCAAGATGTGACAGCCTATGAATTTGTAGTAACCAAACAGATCTCTGATTTGAACTTAGTTTTAATGGATTGAATAAGTAATAAATACAAGCTGATAACCTCATTAGTTTCGCTGAGGAGCCACCACTTGAAAAACAATTAGGAGGTGGCCATCAAATGGCTGATGCAAAAGGATCTTGAATAATAAAATCTTACTAATTTGTAGTATGTTTAAATAAGGCACTTATTAGATTGGTCTCAAGTTCAACTGCTACATAATGTTCTACACGTTAAGTGGAACTCTCATTGCTCTTACTGTGTGTACTTTTTACATTGTAGAAGTATTGTGCATATCATTTTATATTTTACATTTCTCACTTAATCCTCTGTTATAAACATTTTCTCTGTTTCTGAATACTTACAGTCACTTTGGCAGTATAAAAATTCATCATGTTGATCTATTGCCATTGACTGAACCACTGAGTTACTATGCCATATTTAGAATGTTTATTTTATTCTTAGTGGGCTGCAATAAATACTGTTTGCATATTCCATTAATTCTTTCATCCAATTATTTTTAGAGCTCATAGCCACAAAAAGAGATTTATTGCAACGAGGGTAGGCACAGTTCTTGCCATTTTACTATTCTGATGTTGAGATTCTGTCAACATTGCTCTCCTACAAGCAAAGCCAGGGGTATCCTTTTTTTCTGACATCTTTGCCAAGAATAGGTTTAGCCATTAGAAATGCTTACATTCATTTTTTAGTTTTAAAATGTTAGCTTTAATGCTGATCTACCTAGAGTTTTTCACTTATTTGGAAATAGTCATTTCCTTAATTTAAACTCAGGCAAAGTATATGTTGTTTTCATGTGGCATTTTGACAAAACAAAACCAAAAAAATCCACTTTTCTTTCCCAAGTAATAAGAATTATTGAATGGCTATGAGATTTTATGTAAGTACCAAAAAAAAAAAAAATAGTAGCACAAGAGCAAATCAATAGAATGTTTCTGTTCTCTTCATAGAAAGCCTTAACATGTCTTAATCAGTGAACTTATCAACTATTTTTATGTCTTTCTACTTACCTACATACTTATCTCTATCAATCCTATATATTTTATCAATCCTATATATCAACATCTAAGTGTCTATCATCTATCTCTATTTACTATGTATGTATGTATGTTTGTATGTATGTATGTATGTATCTATCTGTGTATCTATTTATCTATCTATCTATTTATCTATGTATCTATGTATCTATCATCCATCATCTATCTATGTATCTATGTATCTATGTATCTATCTATCTATCTATCTATCTATCTATCTATCTACCTTCTACTTATCTATTTTATCTTCTTGTGTCTATATCAGCTACCAGTCATCTATCTACATAACTATGACTGCATTTATCTGTGTATCTATTTATATATCTTCTATCATTAGCCATTTTTCATCTATCTATCTGTCATCTGTCTATCCATCTATAAAGTTAGAATACTACTTACTGCTGTGACAGGTTCCTATAGTAAGAGGTAGGTCTGCTTATTTTTACTCTTCACTGTTCTTTCTGCTAAAGCAAAATAAATTCAATATTCTTTTGTAAGAAAAATATGTATACTTGAAAACATAATCCATGACTGATGGTTGTCCCATAAGTTGAAATAAAATGTGTTTGAGAATAGATGTACTATTAGGAAAGGTTTGCTGTAGATTTTTTAAAGAATCAGGCATACAGAATATATTTTTCCCTTTTGAGTTCAATAAACCCTATATAAACACAACATATTGATTGCTGGAAGGATACTAAAATGAACTGAGTTGTGATTTAGTCTTGAACAAACTTTCCATATACCAGGAGAGATAAACTATATAGACAAATAGCAACAAGATATGGAGCTATGAGAGAATTCTTTGACTGGAGAGTAAATAAAATTTGCATATACAGAAGAAACTTGCTTTACTGGTGGAAGGCCAGCATTGTTTGTAAGCAATGAATATGTTCTAGTTGAGAGGATTGAAGTTGGGAGGAGGATATTCAAAGAAGAAGGGACAACAGACAAGCCCACAGTGCCAACAAATGTGAGAAGGGAAAATTGGGGAACAGAATTCAGATTCCTGGACATCTCTCCAGCCAGAGGGTCAGGCTCATAGTGAGCACATGAAGGTCAAGGGAGAGACCTGAGAAGTGAGGCATATGAGTTCAATAGTCCTTGCTTTGAGAATAAAGATATTTCAGAAGCAGAGCACCAAAGTTGGCAGTGTCTCTACTCCATTTTGAACATTTCTTTTCCTTTTGGTTTTTTTGAGACAGGGTTTCTCTGTGTAGCTTTGCGCCTTTCCTGGATCTCACTCTGTAGCCCAGGCTGGTCTTGAATTCACAGAGATCCGCCTGGCTCTGCCTCCTGAGTCCTGGGATTCAAGGCATGTGCCATTTCCACCTGGCCATTTTGAACATTTCAATGTGCATTTAGAGGTGGTCAGTTTTCCTAATACATCTTCTGCCCTTTCCTAGTCTCCTCAGATGTGTTCTGTAAATTGTAGACAGGAGAAAGAGAAGTGTGTTATACTGAAAAGATAGGAAGACTAAGCAGCGTGATCCTAGATCATAGCCAAAGCACTCAAGGTCTCTGGTATGAGTAAAATCTACCTCTTTGGGGCTCAGCTTCCCTACATGTAAATCGGAAAGAATGGACTTTGTATATCCAAAGGTTCTTTCAATTTGAACATCTGAAAAATCTCAGTGTGCTTTTAGATACTTTAAAGAATTGTTTTCCTTTTGTGTATCTTCTACCCACATATCTGAAATTTTATCTTTAGAATTTCGTGTCTTTGCATTGCAGCTTTGAAATCTTCAGCATTTCCCTTCTCAATTGAAAATAACCCAAAACCAGTGTAACAAATCAATTGGCTGTCATGAATTCTATAGGATTTAATCATATTAACTGCTAATTCCCCAGCCGATGGCTGTAGGAGTAGGGATGTATCATGTGAGTGGTGATTATTGACAAGAAGTGTTAATAATAAAGAATAACAGAAAAGAACACATATAGCCATTAGCCCAAGCTTGCAGAATCAGTGCTGTTCTAGTCCCCACTTCCCAGATGGACCATAGAGACCTTGTATCATCCTCAAGCACAGACAGCTAATTAGTGGCAGAGTCTGAATCCAGGAAGCTACTGGATATATAACACTACCACATGGTGCTTTTTCCCCCTCCAAAATACAGGTGAGAAAACACCTGTAGAGCTACATTCTTTCCCTAGGAACACAAAGATCTCTCTCCATAGGAAGGAGGTGATGGTTGTGGAATGATTAACTGTGCCAATGTTATTCTCCTAACCTCAACATCTTGCTGTGGAATCCTGTGGTCCTGAAGGCCAGTTATTGTTGGTCAAATAATGTAAGGCTTTCTCTTACTTTAATTGTGGTGGAAGTGTAGAATAGTAGCTATTCTACTATGGTTGTATTGATTTGGGTTAGGGAGCTCTACAGGCACATGGATATAGTTGTTATTTTGGGCACCATGGCCATGTGATTCAGCCATGTCACCTAGTTCTTGTTTGGTTTTGTTGTTGTTGTTCCTAGGTCATGTTTGAAGCCAGTGTTTTGACCTATTACCTTTGAGAAGTAATTTTCCATAAAAAAATCAATCTCTATCTCTCTCTTACAGAGAAATACTTCTGTGTTTGAAAAAAGAGAAAGAAAAAGAGAAAGAAAAGGAAAGAAAGCAAGGAAGACCATCTAGTCTTCAATACATGCACATGATTTGGTAATAAAAAAAATATGTGTTACTATGCTTTGTGATCTTTATGCTGCCACACAAATAAAAGGGTGATAGTTGTATGGTTATAACATTTATACTCCAAGGGAATGCTAACTAAGAGTCTTCTGTTGAAAGGAAGCTGATAGATGGTCACAATCACAAATTTTACTATAGCCAGACCAGGGCTTCAATCAATTGCTCCATTTGTTAGGCTCTGTATGTTATAAACAACCTGGAATTAACATGCACACTGATCTCTTAAGCTAGTTGTAAATCTTGAAAGGGATATTGCATGGAAACGGCTGATCCTAGCTGCACAGTGGGTGCTTGGCAGCTCTTAGTTTTCCATAGTAGTGACTCTGATAGTAATAGAAAAAACTCTTCAAAGCAAAAAGTCAGAGATGAAATAAAACAATTCTAAGCAAACTACCCAGCTTGGATCCCAAGCCCACATGCATTATTCCTGTGTACACAGAACATGCAAGATCAGTTTTGCAAAAAATATCTGTCTCTCTTCTTTAGAAGCTCATTCTTTTGGACCCATTTCTTTCACATCTTGGATCATATTCTAAATTAATTATCTGGGATTAAGGGAAGGCTTATCTACAGGAATAGTCATTGAAGTGATGATTGCAAAGAATCTGAATATCTAGACTCTTTCTAGGAGAGTTTTAATACATAAGGGTATCACTTTGATTATAATGGGATATTATTTGACAGGATATTAAGGATGTTGCTATAAAAGAATGTATAATGATGGGAGTCGTTTGCTATTTAGTATTTCAGCAAAATATAAAATCACATTATATTGTAATGGCATTAAAAATAATAAAAGTATAAATTACACACATAGGATTTTCTCGGCTACAGACAAAGATAAAACATTAATGACAACATCAATCTTAGAATGATTTTATGAGTATTATAGGACAGAATGCTACATGTTTGATGTATATATTTGCTTAATCCTTGGATGTAGGTTGAATTTGTTTTACGTTTTATTTAAATTTCATCCTACACTCATCATTCTTTACTAAGATTGTATTGTGTTCCAGGGACTGAGGAAGAAGCTGAGGATGGAGAAATGATTAAATAGGACCACCGAGTGAGAGGAAGGTATATAAATAAACCAAAGAATACCCTACAATGTAAATTCCAAGTCAGCTCCTAAGGCATGAATTATAGTCAAAATAATAAGGGCCATAGCTGTTCAGATGTACTGTTGTGGGGATTTCAGAAAGGTGGGGCTCCCCTAGGGAAATGACTTACTATAGGCATCTCTTCTTTCCAAGGGATAGAAACCAGGCTGGTGTGCAGCCCCATCGACCCCTCAGCAGGGCATGTTTCATGGTCACAGTCAGGGTGCAGTTCACTTTCTTGTACCTAGAAGCTCTGGGAATACCCTTGAAATGTCCTGAAATTGACCGTGAAGCACAATAAATAAGAGTCAATGTCTGTAACCCCACACAATAATTATTTTGCAGACTGAAGTTTGAGAAATACTGAACTAGATTAAAGACAGAACAAAAGAAAATCCTGTGGGCAGTTGTCTGGATAATCTCTCTTGTGGAATAAGAGATGGGTGAGGAATGTTAAAGGGCTTCTGTACAGCTGCAATTTTCCACAGTACAGTTAAAAATTGTGTCTATAACTGCACGGGCATTAACAGCTCTGTTATTAGTGACATCACATTGGGAACTAGGTCTGAAAGCACCTTTGTGAGACTTGTGCATGGTAAATGATTTTTAAAATATTATTTCAAGTGCAACCTTGCTTGTTCATGCTAATGTACTCATTGCACTTTGTTCATATTTTAAATTTTTATTACATTTGTTTACTCTATGTGGGGTGGTGTGTGTGTGTGTGTGTGTGTGTGTGTGTGTGTGTGTGTGTGTGTGTACCCTGTGGGCATGTGCATGCCACAGAGTGGCATGAGAAGTACCTACAGGAGTTGCTTCTCTACCACGTGGGTCCCTGGGATCAAACTCACATTGTAAGGCTTTGGTAACCAGCATCTTTACTGACTGAGCCATCTTGCTGGCCCTCTACACTGCACTTCAAACAACTGGGGCTGAAGAGATGGCTCAGAAGTTAAGATACCTGCTGTCCTTGGAGAGAACCTGGGTTTGGTTCCCAACACTCACATGGCAGCTAACAACCACCTGTAAATCCAGTTCTAGGAGATACAGTGCCGTTTTAGGCTTCTACAGGCACCAGGCACACACATGATGCATATACATACAGACAGACAAACATTAATACACATACGATAAATATAGATAATTCCAAAGAAAACATTATAGGCAGGTGCTTGCATCTGTTATATGTTTAGCCCAGGGAAGCCTTGCCATGCTAAATAACTATTAGGAGCTATCATCTCCTACCCTCATGACCATTGTATTAGTTGGGGTTCTTCATAGACATAGGAATATTGCAATATAAATCTATATGCACACATACATGCATACTTTTGTAAATAGAAATATACATACTATTTATATGCATGTGTTTCTCTGAAATAGAAGAGTGTGTGTGTGTGTGTGTGTGTGTGTGTGTATGTGTGTGTCTGTTTTACCTTTCAAAGAGGGTTATTATAAGGAGTTGAATCATGGTTATGAAGGCTGAGGTACCCAATCTTTTTCCTTCTGGAAGATAGAAAGCTAGGGATGTGTGTGGTGCAATTCAGTACAAAGTGGGGAGATGAAAGATATCTAAGCTGAAACAGCAATGCAGAAAGAAGAGGGACAAATTTATTTTTCTTCCATTTTTTTTTTTTCTTACTCAGGCTCTTAATGGATTGTTGCTACTTACTCACATAGGGAACCTACTTCACCAAGCCCCTGATTCAAATTCGAGTTTTGTGTGGAAACACCATCACAGACAAACTCAGAAACATTATTTGATCTGGGATTCACATGGACCAGTGAAGTAGTGAACATGAACCATGAACTTAAAGAGTCATCTGTCTTGTCAGAGTAGAGAATCTTCTCTTGAGCTAAATAGTGACTGATGTGGATACATGGAGACATGGTGTGTTAGTACAGGGGTCAAGGCAATATGCTCCATAACATGCTCCAAAGAAAAGCAGAATGGTTTCTTATGAGTCTCTGAGTGTTCAGTTTTTGGCTGTAAACTAAAAAGTAAGCAGTGATTCTAAGCATCAGCATCTCTGTTAGTCAAAACAATTGACTCTTGTTTCTCACAGTGTTTGCCTGTTTCTCACCCTCTCCTCCAGGGAGACCTGAACTTCTCAGCTCCAAATTCATATGGAATTTTTTTTTTTTGTTCTGATCCCAGACATGGACAGCATGAGCAGAGCAAGAGAAAGAGAAACTCTTACAGGGATGAAATCATTACCTGGGCAAGAGTTACTAGGACCTAATACAAAGTCTGATTAGAAAGGGCTTAAACTGCTGAGAAAAAACAAAAAAGGCTCCTCAAACATTCATCTTAAATAATTCTACTCCACTTACAGCACCCAGAAAAAAAAATCTTAATATTTAATGGAGACAGGCATCCATCCCATCATCAAGAAACCATGTTTTTCTAGAAGAATGGAACTAGAATAGGGAAAGAGAGACATAGAAGTCTCCTGGGACAACCTCTACCCTGACCCCACACTCCAAAACCAGTGATAGCCTAGACAGAAGCCACCAAAGAGAACTCTTAAAAATTGTGATGAGGGTGCTGAGGTGTAGCTCTCCAAACTGATGGCTTCTGGCAGGGGTACAGGTAGGGAAGGACTCAATTTTCTTTAAGAGGCTGGCCACCAGGAATTTTAGCAAGCTCCAGTTACGAGCAACACAAATTGGACTTGTCCTTTTTTTTTTCTTTTTCTCCTGTCCCCCCCCCGGGGGGGGTGTTTACAAGAGTAGGGGTGGATTTGGGAGGACTTTGAAGTGATTGTGCTTGGGGTTCATGATTTGAAATTCCCAAATCATCAATAAAAATATTATGAAAAAAAAAAAAAAAGAATAGAGATGTATTGACTATCGTCCTGCATAGTAATTCAGTAGGAACTGGGACACAGGAATACTTGGATTCTCACCCTGGCATTTAAACTTGATTAATTACTTCTACTTGACACTTCTGTTCTCTCACTTGTAAAATGGGGACCTTGATAAACACAAACTTCTGCTGCCTAGCATTCTCCTCCTCCTCCTTCATCATCTTTGTCTTCGTCTTCATCTTCTTTTCCTTCCTCCTCTTCCTTCTAAGAATAAATGAACTAACACCTAAAAATGACCTAAAAAAGACTATGTCTTCATTGTAACATGCTGTTGTCATTGCTATCATTGATAAAAGTTGCCAGGTATTGTGGGCTATATTCATTATCACAACTTCTGTTATTAAAGTTTATATTATGAAATATTCAAGGAAATAGTTGTTCATAAGGGTTATATTTATTAGAAGGAAATAAATTCAAATAATATGAACCATACTATGCTTGCTCAAATGTTATTTTTAATTTTTTTTTACATTTTTAATTGACATATGAAATTTAGAGTGTATAGTACTTTCACTTTTATTTATCTAAGACCCATGAGGATACAACTCTTGGAATTTGGTTTATTTATGAAAGTCTCTGAGTTGGCTAGTGGTTAAGACTTCAGTCCTCAGTGATGCTCACTTACTGAGGAGAACACAGACTGGTCTAAGAAAATTGTATAAGCTTTGGAGTTGCTAGAATGTCAATTTTAATCCTGTATCCCCACTAAGTATCGAACTCTGTGGGCAAACTGATATTAGAGTCTCAGTTTTCTTACCTGTAAATATTAGAGACACTTGCTGGGAAGATGAGAAGCCAAACAGACTACATGCAAGTCAGGATGATTCTGAGGTGCACATCTATGGCAATTACTCAAAAAGTTTCTTCATGCTTTCATTTCTTCAACCCTGATAATGTGCATATTGGCCATTTTCATAGTGAAAGCTTATCAGCATTTCATTCCAGTAGCATCCAGACCTTCTGGGGTTTATAGGATTCTATCTCTAGTTGTTCACTGCTGAGATAGTGGAGAGGAATGGGGATGATGAGGAGGAGAGAGAAAGATATCTTCTAGACTCACACAAGTTGCAGATGTTGTTAGCTGCTGAGCAGCGAGAAACAGTCTCCCAAACAATGAGGTCATCTCTCTGCTCCCACAAAGTAAGTGTTTAAGACATAAAAAAAGGAAAGGCAGGAACATGTGTTCAGAGGTAAATGGTGCTCTGCATTATACCATCCCGGTGAGGGTTTTCTAATTTATTCAGAATTAACATTTTGATTGTGGAACAAAGGCTTTGTCTAAGAGATCCTCAGATTAGAGCATGTGCTCCAGGTACTACATTTCCATATGGTGCCAGGAGTTTAAGGTGAAAACCCAGAAAAAGTTAAAAGTGTGAAAACTATGTCACAGGTACAAAAATTTTGCCTCTCTCCACAGTCATGGTTATTCAGTGCACTAATTATGGTATGGTCAATCCAGGATCAAGGGATGCATGAGATAGAGATTTTTCAGATGTGTGAGCTTTTTAAATAACAATGTAAATTTAAAAGGAAACTCCAGTGCAAAACCCGAGTCCCTTTGCTGGTGTCAAAGCAACCCATTAGTGAGCTACATGGTTCTCTACCCGTGCTCCCAACATGCCTTGTGCTCTCCAAACCAATCTAATGCCTAACACCTTGCCCCCATCTTTGTTTTTCATATGATCACAGCACTGGGGTTCAGATGCTTTCTCTACAACAAAATTTTCAGTCACCTGATCTGCTTTCTCCCCAGAAGTCAGAGTCATTCTTTGAAAATGTAGATCAGATCCTCTTACTTTTTGTTTCAGAGTCTTCTAATTTCACTCTGCACCTATGATAAAAATCTGAATTTACTAGCCTGGTCTATAAGAGCTGACAGATCTGACCTTTCTCCCTGTGACATCGCCTCTTGCTGCCTCCACCCTTGCACCATATACTCTACTCTTCCTGGGCTTTCTTTCTGACCTTAGAAGCAGCCTGAGTTCCTTGTGGCTTACATTTGATTGGGTTCTTCCTGTCATAGAGACCTCAGTTCATATATCACCTCTTCAGACAGCACATTCTCTGCCTATTCTACTCTCCCAACCACCACCCAGGACAGGGTTTCTCTGTGTAGCCCTGGCTGTCCTGGATCTCACTCTGTAGACCAAGCCAGCCTCAAACTCTTAGAGATTGGCCTGCCTCTGCATCATTAGTGCAGAGATTAAAGGCATGGGCTACCACTGTCTGGCCTCTCCCTCTGCCTACTTTAAGGAGATTTATCTATAGAACCCTAAATACAGTTATATATTCCCTCTGTTCACCTCTTTAGTGCTTGCATCTTTCTCAACTCCAGTGCAAGCTCAGTGACAACAAACAGCATGTCCATGTTTCACTGCTAACATTTCAGATATTTAGCAGATAATCAAAAATCTTTGCTCATCGAATTGATGAATATGTTTCAGTCTGAATCACTGACTGTAGCCAGAATGCATGATTCTCAGCTTACAATCTGGATATTGTCCTAAATTCTTCCTTGCTAATTTCCATAGTGGGACTCAGGAAACTCCTGTGGAGTTAGAACATTCACCCAGAACATTCCCTTTCTGACTCCTTTAGGCAAGGTGCTCTTATGTGAGATGAATTTTCAAAACAAGAGCTGAACATATTATTCCAAGAAGGATGTATTATAAAGGACTAGACATTAGACTTTTACTTGGTATAATGGATTTCTGGAGACATAGAATGTCATCTTAAAGGCTTACCCCATATTTAACATAAAAAAGACTCACTATATCTATATATCCTATATAATAATATATAGACCCACTATATAGTATATCCAATACTATAAAAATAGTGTTTAGCTGTTATTAATAGAAGCCATAAAGAGCTTCTTAGTACTTTTTCTTATACATGAAGAAAATTCAGAAATGTGCATATATGGATAATGTAACATCTTAAAATTCATTAAGGACTCCTTACCTTGGTATACCAGCATCTATATAGCATGTGATTTTCACTGTCAGAGTGGTCTTGGGTCTGACTATTGATGCTGGAGCTCCCTCAGCTGTCATATCTTTATGTTAGGCAAATATTTATCAAGTAAATATGGGTCAAAGGGCATATGGCAAATGTGCATCCTCCTTACAAGGAGACTTCCTGTATATTCTATCTAATTCTTCTTTTTGTGTTTCATTGGCTTTCTACGGCAAGAAAGGGTAGACAATATGAGTTGTTCTTTTTTCCTGAGCATCCTGACTTTGTATCATTATAACAAGTTCAGCCACTATGAAAAAGACTTGGTAATGAGTAGTACTTAGCAGTTTCCACCATCACATCTAGATTTATCATGTATTTTCTGAGAAGCCTTGTGAGGGCTGTGTAATTTCCCCATGTCTGTTTTTAAATCTCCAATGGAGTTGTAACACCCACAACAGTAAGAGTAATTAACAATTAACGCCTGTCTCTTGCATCCCACCATTTGTAATGGATTTTATATACATTGTGGTGATTCTTACAATAATTCAATGAGTAGTAGACTATTATCCTACCTTGGATGAGAAGAATGAGTCTTATAAATTAACAGGGTGGTAACCAGGGCCATCATTTCTATTCATGGACCAGAAGGTAAAGGCTCAAATACTTTACTAACTTGACCTAAGTCTCTCTACTGGCAAGCAAATGAGATGGGATTTAGAATTTTGTCTGTCATAAAATTGTATATTGGTCTGATAATACTTCCATCACAAAATATTGTAAGTTGCAAGATATGGTCTCCCAATATAACTTGCTGAAGTCTTGGTCCCTAGACTGGCAGTGATGTGATCATGAACTACCAGACATCCTCAAGGGATTAATCAAGGTGTGGATTCCTAGCTTCAAAGGCTTGGAGGAGAGGCTTTGTTATAGATGTGAACTGTCTCTCTTTTCCTCTGCCTACCTGGGAGTGAGCACCTCTGCTCTGCCATGTGCTCCCCACCATGATGTTCTATCTTTTGTACACCCAACAGGGTGATGTTGAAAGACCATGACCCCAAAGTCTCCAAAATCAGAGTCAAAACTTTTTCTATTCATAGGCTGATTATCCAGAGTATTTTACTATAGTATCAGAAGGCTAATAAACATCACAAGTGACTCAAAGCAAAGAACTTTTTCCTCTCACCTATCTGGAGGCTATGAGTTCAAGATCAATGTGTCTCTAGTCTGTTTTTTTTTTTTTTTTTTTTTTTTGGTTTTTCGAGACAGGGTTTCTCTGTGTAGCTTTGCGCCTTTCCTGGAGCTCACTTGGTAGCCCAGCTGGCCTCGAACTCACAGAGATCTGCCTGGCTCTGCCTCCCGAGTGCTGGGATTAAAGGCGTGTGCCACCGCTGCCCAGCTAGTCTGTTTTTTTTTTTTTTTCTGAGACATCCCTTTTGTCTTTCAGGCTGCTTCCTTTGTGCTGTGTCCCTACATGGTTTTTCTCTATGTGTCAACATTCCTCCTGGCTCTTCTCCTTATAAGGACAATAGATCAAGTTTATCACATCCCCTACCATTATGCCCTCATTTAAACCTTTATTACCTCCTGAAGTCCCTGTCTCCAAATGCAGTGTCTTTGTGAGTTAGCTCTTCAGTATATAAACTTTGAAAAATGGCAGACTTTGGTTCCTAAGTAGAACCCATGAGCTTAACCAGTGTACGTACTCATCTCTGTATTTCACAGTAAGACTTTGGTTAAATTTATTTTTATTATTAATAATAACTATTATAATATATATTATAATAATATAATAACTATTAATAATAAATAAATAAAATTATTTAGCCATATGTTCATCATGTATAAAACATTGACTTTGTTATTTAAGTATTAAAGACATTTCCCAATCTAAAAATACATATAACAAGAAACACCAAAAAGTGCATTTGTTCTTCTTTTGGCTTCAACTAATAAACAAGCATTACTATTTTTGATGTGTGTCAGGCATTGCCCTCCCAAGCATAGAGTAAATGGATGCTCTGAGATGGCCACACATTTGTTGCATCTGACTCAGTCTTTCAATATGCCCACAAGGCTGGACAGATGAGGATATTGAACTTTCTGTGGTTAAATAATTTGCCTGAGGCCACTCAGTGAGAAGGAATGGAGCTGATATCTGACTTCAGTTCTGTCGTATTCCCAAGGCAGTTCATTTGTCCTTATGCTACTTGGCTTGTATTTATATTCTGGCAAAGACTCTTAGCCCTTCACCTTCCCTTATGATTTTGGCTTTTGTGACCATTGCTTCTCCTTGATATCCCCCCCTTTTCCCATATACCCTTCTTTCATTTCATATTGTCTTACACAATGCATGCAATACAAATGGAAGAGATGTGCCTGTGTTTTCACTCTCAATTTTAATTGCATTGTTTCTTTTAACCCCTTGCCTATTAAATAATGGGAAATGTAGAAATAATTGTCAGGTTCATAAGAGAAAACAGGTTGAGAGGAGCACTTGGGTATTGAGGGATGCTTTTCCTTTTCATTGACATTACCTGGACTTTTATACACAATTGCTTTGTGCCTTCCATTATTTTAAATTTCAGCTTACAATTAGAGCTTGCAAATTGAATTGCTTTCTCTAAGGAGCTGTGAATTCTCTATTTGGCAAGTCCCACCTCCTACCCCCATTTTCTCAGCTGAGATTAACATAGCTGCTTTTGTTCCCCTGTATTGCAAAGGAGTCTGATCAGTAGAATCATGATTACACTTAACACTTGCTTCTAAAGTCTATAGGGAGAGCTGGGATGAGTGGTACCCTAACTCAGGAAGAGCAGAGAGGAGGTTCTTGGGGGAAACCACATGAAGCCTGAGGCAAGGATCTTGGGGATTAGAGAGAACTGGCTCTCTTCACTGTCACTCAGAAGTCTTGGGCTGTTTATAAAAACCCTAGGAGCCTAATAAAGTGTCCTATTTGGAGTCAGAGACTTAGATGTTTGTTATAACTCACAGATGCTGGAAAAGGGAAGCACTTTAACCCTAGAAATTCTAGCTTTATTCCAGATCTGTTCTTTGTTCTGATTATCTCTATTCATGAAAGTCTATTTTAATGAGTTTATTTTAATCATTTGTGTGTGTGTGTATGTATGCATGCATGCATGCATGATTGTGTGTGTGTGTGTGTGTGTGTGTGTGTGTGTGTGTGTGTGTGTGTGTACAGGAGGATGTGGAGGATATGGAGACAAGAAGAAGGAGTCAGATTCATGGATGGCTGTGATCCACCCAGCAGGAGTGCTAAGAACCAAACTCAGGTCCTCTGCTAGGGCAGTATGTATTCATAACTTATGAATCATCTCCCCAGCTCCCCAAACTATTAATAGCTCATTAGTTTCCAGTTCCATCATGTTTGTTCAAAAAAGGGCAGGGCTTAGTTACATTGGTGGAAGAGGGATTTGTCATGTATCAAGAGGCCCAGTATGAACGTAAGAGCCATTGTAGACCTATGCTAAGTGTCAAGTCACTAAGTGTCTTTAAGAAACTCAGCCCTCAGTGGCCCGTATTGGTTGAGAATAGTGGTCCATACTGACCTATAGCTTGTCATCATCTTTATCTAGTTCCCTGCATTTCTGTAGTGTGCATGACTTGGTGGTCCCACAGCATCGCAGTTATCTTGTCTTGGCCTTTGGATTCCTCTTCCTTATTTCTGGAAGACTGTTTTCTAAGTGGTGGATCCTTATCTCTTCCTTAAGATATGATGCAAGCATTTTTACCTTTGTATGCCTCTACCCCCACGTTTAACTGGGAGTGTGCCCTTTTTTGTAGGTCCCCACTCTGTCACAAAGGTTACCAGCCTCACCCTTTACTCTCATGTGAGCTTCATTTGTGGGATACAGCAGGCATGCAAAGAAATGCTAAATAAGTGAGTGAAATGAATGAGCATTATGTACTTTTTTCTCAAATATTATTTGCATGCACCACCATCGCTCAGTATTTCACATTTCAAAAGGAATATTTTTTTTAAAAAATATAGAGTACTTAGCTTGTCCTTTCACTCATCCTTGCAGTCATGTTCTTCCTAACAGCCTTTCTAACATCCCATAGACTCTTGTCAGTGAATGTGTACATACATTTTTAAGAAAGCCAGAATACTGATGTATAAAATTCAGAGGGAACCATTGTCCAAATGCAGATGCCCTAGGAAGGTTTCCTGACAGTAAGGGGAAGTTAGCAGGCCTCCTCTCCAATAGAGGGCGCTCCTTATCCACAAGCTGTGGCAGCCTCAACAGATGAAGACATCAGATGACCAACTCCAAATTCATCACAGCTAGTGACTTGGGATTTTGATTTATGTTCAGCTAGAGACCCAGTTGAAAAGTTTTAAACCAAAAGAGAAGCTGTCTATTCTTTCTGCAAGTCCTGATCCTGTTGCAGGTCATGTTTCTAAGCCAGTCTCAAGTGGAAACCCAGATCTATCTCATAAACCTATGTCTTCAGAGCCTCCTCTGCCACCCTTGAATGATAAATAGGAACAGTGCACTTAGGCTTTCCAAGGAACCATATTCTTCACATGCAAATCTCACTTAATTTCCATTTCTTATCTTTTAGAAAAGGGCCTACTACGTGGCTTCAGGCGATCAGTGAATATAGAATATAAAGTGATTAGCTCAGCCTGAATCCCAAGAACTCATTTTGCTGGAGGTCTGACCCAGTTGTAGAAGGACTTTTACTTCCTTTCACACACCCTTGTGTTTTCCTACGACATCTTCCATTGGCTATGACATCACAGTCCTAGCTGTTTTCTTTCCTATTCACTCCTTATCACTCACTAAAAGCCTACACAAACACCCACACAGAATTAACTATGTCTTTCTTTTATCCTCCACTCAGACATCTTCCTGTAATTACTAACAGTACTTGTTTTCTTTTGTCTAACATAATTATCACTTGTTTTCTTATCTGTTCTTCCTTCAGGATTGTAAATTCTCCACAACACAAATCCTTTCATTCATCCTTATATCCTCCCTGCCCAGTGACAATGGACTCTACATAAAAGATGCTTAGTGATTCCACGACAAGAAATCACATTTATGAAACCAATCCCCATGTACAATGGATCTGCACCAACAAAATTTAATAAAACGATGTATAATACACATTTATTTATTTGAAATGAGGCTTCCTGAGAACTTTGCTATGTGTAAGTAATGAACTTGGGATAAACAGGATGACAGCTCTATGGCTTCATAGAAATACAGTTGTCAGTATATGTTGATAACAATGACATAGATGGGCTGTGTGTGAAGGATGAAATATAGCTCTCTGTGGTAGGAGCATCAGCTGTTCTCCAGTTTAGGAAATGCTGCCTTCTATGGCTTGCCATAGGATTGTACTCAAGGACTTCAGTGTATTTCCATCTTCAAGAAAAAATAATTTGTAGATGGTGCAGAAAAGGCACTATTAGAATCTGTTTTTATATGCTACATAGTTCATGTGAGCTACAAGGGATAATTTTTAATGTTTTCCATAGTTATCTTTTATTTGAAAAAAATCTAATATGTATGTATTCATTCATTTGTTCCTTTTGTATACGTGTGCATTTGGCCTTGTGCATGCAGAGGTCAGAAGACAGCTTTTGGGACTCATTTCTCCCCTCCAACCTTATGGGTTTCAGGGATCTATCTCGGGTCCCAAAGCTTGGCAGCAATCACCTTTACCTGCTGAGCCAGCTCATTGTCCCCTTATCTTTTCTTTCTGTGGGGAACAGTACCCAGGCTCATGTTATTCCATTAGATACCATATATACAACAGCAATGTAGTGCCCAGAGGGAATGGTCCCCAGTGAGTAGTGCAGCCCCTCTCTTCTGACCTGTGGTCTGAAAACTTTTGTGAGAAACTTGTTAATCATTCCTTCAGCAGCAAAGAAAAGCCTTCACAAAAGACAGTTTCTTTTTACTTCATATGTATCCATGCACATGTACATACCTGGGCACATAGATATGCACTATTCTGTTTTGTTTCTAGTTTTATAGTGTGTATTCAATGTGTATAAATATGCTTTAAAATCTTTATGTATGCAATGCATGCTTATTTGTGTGTATGATGTGTACACACACGTGTGTTATTGGGTATGCAAGCATGTGTGAGTGTGGCATGGACATAGTAGTCAGAGGACAAACTTGGGTTTTGGACCCCACCTTCCACTTTGAGTCTCTTTGTTGTTTGCCAGTGCATATATCACACTAACTAGCTCATAAGTTTTCAGGGAGTCTGCAGTTTCTTCCTGCCATCTCACTGTAGGAGTTCCTGGATTACAGATGTGTGCTACCATACCTGGCTTTATGTGGGTTCTAAAGATTCAAACTTGGGTACTTGTGCTTCATCAGAAAGCACTTTACCATGAAGTCATGCTTAGTCATTAAAACAAAACAAAACAAAACAAAACACTACATTTTGATCATAGTCTTTCCCTTCCCCTAACTCCTCCCAGATCCTCCCTCTATTCCTATCCACCCAACTTCATGTTCTTTTTTGCTTTCTCAACAAGCAAAATAAATAAACAAGAGAAATAAAAACAAAACCCCAAAACCAAAACACAACAGTCAAAATAAACAAACAACAGAAACAAACAATGAGACAAAAAAATACCCAAACAAAACAAAACAAGAATTGTGGAGTCTGTGTTGGCTAACCACTCCTGGCAAGGGACCTACCCTGGAGTGTGATTGATATACCCAGTGACACTACATTTGAGAAAACAGATTTTCCTTTTCCCAGCTGGTATCATTTCCAAATAGCTTCATGGTTAGAAGTGTTTACTTCCCTTTCTCAGTGCTGGGATCTTGTCTGGTTTGAACCTGTGCAGGTCTTCTGTGTGCTGTCACAGTCTCTGTGAATTCATATGTGCATCAGTCCTGTTGTGTCTGGAAGACACGGCTTCCTTGGAGTCATCCACAACCTCTGGCTCTTACACTCTTTCTGGTTCTTCAGCATAGATCCCTGAGCCTTGAGGGGGGAGTTTGATGAAGACATCCCATTTAGGACCAAGTACTCCAGAGTCTCTCACTCTACACGTGGTCTAGTTGTGGGTCTCTGTTATTGATTTCTATCCGAAGCAAGAAGCAGCCTCCCTGGCAAGGGTTGAGTGAAGCTCTGTAGATACAGCAGTATGTCATTAAGAGGTATTTTTTTATGGCATTGCTTTTTTTTTTTTTTTTTAAACAGAATAATAGTAGTAGATTTTCCCCTAGTGGGCCCAAGACCTATTTAATCTTATATTCCTCCTGGTCCTTCTTTTGGTTTAGGTCTTTTTCTAGGCTGGATTGGCCTCGAAAAATCACTATGTATGTCAAGCTAGCCTTGAACTCACCATGATCCTCCTGTCTCATCCCTTTAATAGTTGGGCTGGCAGGACATGCAAGTCTGGGTCATAATACAATTTCGACACACAGAGTAGTCCTGTTTTACCCACAGTTTTGCTTTATCTGTTTTTAGCAAAAAGATGTTAACTGCATGGTGAGAATGTTGAATGGATAATCCCAACACTAAGCAATTCATGAATTTTTAATAACTTTATTACACTATATTGTCATAATTTTTCAATTTATGATTGCTGATTGAATCTCTTAATCTGACTAATTTATAGAATAAACTATGCCACTCATGTATACGAATATGGAATTTCATAGCACATGGAAAGTCCAGACAGACTGTGGTTTTAACATCATTGGAATTTGTCACACAGACAAGGGGCAGGGGGACCATTGTGCAGACAACAGAATGATTACTGTAGTGGAGAAAAATATGTTTGGGGTTTCAAGAAATTTATACTTTTAGTGGCAAGAACACATAAAATCAATACTTTTAGCTGAAGTATTATTTTCAAGATCTCCATTTTTCTTCATAATTTCCATTTCACGAGACAGTAGCAACAAAAGCATAGGAAATAACCTTATTTCTTAATGTGAAGTCATTATACATTAGACCTCATAGTGGAGCTTCCCCTTCCCTCATCCTTGGACCTTGTCTAAATGCTGGGGATTTAAGAATTGCTGTGGCTTCCTGGGGTGAGGGGACAGCTGGTCCTTCATGGGCTCTGTCAGGTTAGAATTAGCTAAGAGGTGCATCATCCATTCATCCCCTCGTCACCCAGCTAGGTGCTGGCAACTCCATTTGGCCCTTAGCCATACTGTTTATGCCACCATCTGCTGGCCTGTCCAGGAGCATTGCAGCTGTGCAAACTTCTGTCTCCCTGCATTGCAATGAAGAACAATTCTTCAAGGATGTGGAGGAGCATAGAAGGGCTGCACCCATGTGATTCCCACCCAGCCATGTCTGGCCAAGTTCCTCCTGCCTTGATGGCATGAACAACTCCTCTAGTGGTGCACACCACCACAGTTTGGATGTGGGGAGGGAAAGTAGGCAGCATTCTCCTCTGCTTGCTTACTATGTGCTGATGTGCACATTCTTTCTTGTCCATTCCCTCAGGATCAGCATCAGGGAGAGGGCAGAGGGCACACCTCTTGTCAAAGATTATGACTCCGTTGTAGTACTCTCGTCTCCTTCCTTGTCCTTATCTCCAGAGAATGTGCAACCCTCCTTTCTAGGAAAGAGAACAAACAAAAAGCTATTTTGCACATTTCACATGTGGATTTCAGCCTTTACACACATTTCCAGAGTTAAAGGTATTTTCTGTCCCTATTACTATTGTGACATCTTTCCCTAAAGGTCAGTGAAGTATCCAGATTAGACTGATAGGGGACAAGGAGTTTAAGGGAAAATATCATCATTGGACATAGTCAAGTACTTTCATATATACAAGTACATTCATGTACACACATATATACTTTCTGCATATTATATGTGTTTATATAACTAAGATATGTAGTATACACACTTTAATTGCATCATGATATTTTAAGAATAGAACCTAATATTTACATTGTGAACATCCACTCTATTATAGATTATGAACACCATGTTCTAATTTGTCACTTGGACTAAAATTTTGTTTATGGTATCCTATTTCAACATAGGTAAATTATATATATATATAATAGCTCATCTAGGTTCTAGCTCCTCTAGTGGATTTAGAATGGAGAAGAAATGTATAGACGGTCTATTGTCATACAAACAGCTTAAAAGCCTACTCTTATGAAGAATCAGCACTGCCCCCACCCTTGATGTCTCTAATAGCCATTTCTGAGTTAGAAAGCAGACACTTTCTTGAGGGGCACTGTAGCTGCTTTTTCTCACCCCTCCTTCAGAATGCCACAGGAAGCTATTGTCCATACTGAGCCCTCATTCCAGCGGACACTAAGGCATGTTCAGCATTAGAGAAAATATTGTAAAGAAATAAGCGAACTCGTTGTCCAGCCTTAACTCCTGCTGGTGTTCTTTCTTCCTCCCCAGTGGATTACTTCAAATCACTCCTATTTCTAAAGCAAAAGCACTATTTCATATATATGACCAGAATGTCATTACCCTATGGGAAGGATTTTAATAATTCTTTATAATTATCATGTGTCAAATCATTGTTTGTATTTTACCAATTTTCTAAAACACTGTGTATACACCAAGTACTTGGTTTTATTCGAATCGTGATTCAACAAGATCTTCACCTGGCATTTGGTAAATAAATCTACTGAGTCACCTGTCATTTACAATTTCTACTTTTTCTGTTTCCTCATGATTTGTTTTTATAAGAGACGAGTTTGCCATGGTCTGTATTTTGCTGCTCATCCATTCATGTCAGTATTTTCATCTGCAGGTCTTGTAAGTCACAAGGTAGATCTGCAGCCGTAGTTCTCAGCAGCACGTATTCTTGGCTACGTTGGTGTCTCTGAGAATTTTTCAAGGGATTCGTTGGATCAGAATTGTTTAACAGTAATAGTGACATGTAAATGGACACTCTGTTCTACTGTCTGTCATTCACGAGTACCATTCTGTCTTAATGACTATAGCTTCATATCTGCATCGTCAAACCTTTAAGTCAGGATGTGCCAGTTCTCTAGAGTTTCTCTCATTATTGTCTTCTCCATTCTGGGTTTCTTTTTTTCTTTCCTATAATCCTTTGAGTCAACATGTCGACATTTATAAACTAGTACACTATTTTGGGGGCTGTAGTTTTATAGCTAAAAGAAATAATTTTGTAAAGCAGTAGCATGATTAAAAGTTAATATATAGTGTATGCCCATTTTTTTGTACTTTTCAGTTTTTGATGTTGATTTATAGGAAATAAGCATAGAGACCAAAGATGAAGTATGAAACATGGCCAGAAAAAAAATATTAAGTCTTCTCAATGTATCTGTGTTTCGATTCTGAATAATGTTTTCATAAGAGCCAGAAAATGTCTTATTTTTATTTTAGTTTTTGAGAACTTTGTACATAAGCATTACATCACTTCCATCCCACTCTCGAACCCCTCTATACCTCTCAAATCTGACTCTCAAATTCATTTTCTCTTCTTTAATATTAGTGTTGAATATATAATACACAAATATGCACAGATGCATAATTCCTTATTTTAAAAACACTGTTTGAGTTCATGTTTTTATAAATAGCAAAAGGATGCTTGATTGAAATAATGGCACTCTGATTTGAAGGATGCTTCACAGTGTCTCATGGTGCCGAATGGTATCAATTCAGATGACAAACATCCTCAGGGAAACACTGACAATGGAGAACTCTGAAAATTGGTGCAGCATGTAAGGTCCCCAAATTAATTAATGAGTTAAAGTGTTTCTTATTCATTCATCTCTCAGCAACAATGAAAATAAGACAGTATAGAAACTTCCAAAAATATTTCCGTCTTCTTTAATATAATTTTAAGTATCAGGGTATTGTCTGTCCCTTTGTCTCTTAATGTGCTCATAGTAATGATGTCTGGTTAGTGGGAATACGGCTTTTTCTCCAAACTGATTCTAAGCTTGTCAATCCCATGTAGGAGATTGCAGTTTGTCTAACACTAACACTGTCATCTGAGGTTAAACACTGTGTTTTCCATATGCTTTTTCTCATATGTCAATTTTTATCCTTGGGTATGTGTACTGGTTGGAGACATATTTGTACAAAGCAGTAGAATCTTAACATTTGGGTTTTGTTAGAACATTTAAGCACACATTAGCAGTATGATTATTAAAGATTGATCTTGAAAACCTTCAAGGAATGCTTCGTTTTGTAAAATTAAAAATCTAATTGTCCCTCAGCAATTGGAACACAGTTTTCCATTCAATTATGCATTAGCTGGCTATTTCTTAGAGCACTGAGCACAATGCATGACTCGGTGCTAGGTAGCATGTTATAGGAAAAATGTATGCCATTAAATCCAGGATGACGCCCATACAGCACGATGCATACACTGAGGGGAACAGACGTAGGAGGTTCGTGGCTTCCAAGTCATGTATATGTAGGGGGTATGCCCACAGAGTAGGCCAGAAGAATAAGTTATGCTCTCCATAAAGATTATTCCTCTCTTTGTGTCATATGTGCACAGGTAGAACCAACTGTGCATTCATAAGGGATATCAGTTCATAGAGCGCTGTGGAGTTCTGCTTATGTTGATTCTATGATGAGTTACCATGTACCACTGTAAGCATTAGTTGTGCTTGTTCATAGGGCAATAGGGTAAGACCAGAAGAAAAGAGGAGACATGACTTCTATTTCAAGGGAAGATGGCCTCTTATATGTCCTATACATATACATACATACACACATACATATACATATATATACACACATATACATGGTTTGTGTGTGTGTGTGTGTGTGTGTGTGTGTGTGTGTGTGTGTGTGTCCCTTATGATCCTCTTATATGCCCTTAGTGAAAAGGATAAGGAGCTGGTTGCTAACACTGATGTTTCTGGTCACAATGTAGTTGTGATGGTGGGTCTGTGCCTTTAACTTCCAATTTTCAGTTCCAATCTTTCATTCAGCTTCCCATGGACTTGGTACCGATGGACACCTGTGTGCCCATCTCATAAGCACTGTGGCTGAATCTAATTTGAAGTAGGTTTCTTCCACATCCAAATACCTGGGTCAATACAGTGCTGGACTTTTAACAAACACAAACATTTGTTTTTTAGGCATGAACATATTTTTGTAACACTAATATTTTGCATTTTAAAATTAATTTTCTTCAAAATTTAGTGTAGTTGGGAAAAAAGGAGAAAACTATACACTCTTACTAGAGCATTGTTTTGCTGGGATTTGTGTGGTTTCTTTGAATTCATTCTTCATCATACACATAGCTCCATGTCTTTCACCTGTTGTGACCATTTACTCTATTCCTGGTTACCCCTGGTTCTCATATCTTGTAAGCTTGTGCTTTGTTACTTAATATTGATTTTTTGTTGTTGTTGTTTTCACAAAACTAATGTTTTAGCATATATCCTTTGATTGCAGATTTTCTATTTACATTAATTAACTTCTTGATAAAACTACTCTAAATGGTGTTTGCTAATTGATAGAGGGTGTTGCTATGTATTTTTTATACTTATAAACAAGAATATTTTAATCACATGTAAGAAGAAGGTCATGACTCAGGGATATGGGGAAGAGATGCAATTCATTAATAAAAGACATCTTAAACTAGTGGAAAGCATGCAAAGACTAAATAGTAGAGTGAAAATTCATCTTTATAGCAATTGTCTTCTAAATTGCTTTCCACTGCAAACCTACTGGAAGCTTGGAACTGCCCTCTTTAGAATATGAATGCCTTCAAGTGCACAGAACATAGTGGGGTGAAGGTCGTGACATGGTAGAAGTCTCAACATCAACATGAGAAGCTAGAACAAGGAAGTTGATTCTGAGTCATGCTACTTAATGGCTGGGTGACATTAGCTAGTTCACCTCTCTCTGTTTTTAACATCAAATAGGTAACAACTCAAAGCACTTAGCACCCTCAAGGTTCAATTTGTATTACCAAACTTCAGTGAACAAATTCCAGATACCTATTGTCTTTCAGCAGCATCATTCTGGTGTGGTCGCTTTCTAGTGATGGTGAGAAGGAATAGGATAGATGTTTGCTTCACAGTGTGTTTTGCAGGAACATCAAGGATCACAATTTAAGGCTCATGACTACTGTTTGCCTTCCCACAATTTTAACTTTCCAACTCTTTCCAAAAGTGTGTAACCATTCCACTTCACTTACCCTTCAGGTGGAAAGAAGACCTAGAGATGTTTCACATATGTAACTCAAAGGGGTACAAAGATAAGAGTCTCCAAAAAAAATGAAATATCTTTTTCTATTAATTTTACCTGTAGGAAGGTAAAAGCTCAGTGTTCCTGAAAGTCAAATTTATTACATGCAAACCCATTTTTCATGCCAAGCTGGTGTCCACCAAGGATCAGGATAGACAGTTGTCTGAATTATGAAGTCTCTTTGGATCACTGCTGTTTCTTTTATCCTTTTTTCTTAGGTTTTTGCCTATTTGCCCAAGTATTTCAGTCAGGATAACCTTGCTGTTTTAAAACAAATTTTGCATACACTTGAAAAGAACAAGATTTGGGGATTTGCTTGATTAGCAATATTTATCTCTGAGGTACTCATGTAAGATGATACTTAGTGAAACTGGCATTATGTATGTCATCTCTTTCAACAAATAGTAACTAGAAAATTTTAATGCTGATGATACATTTTAATAAGTTGAGGTATTTGCCTATTCTTTATGGACATAATTATTTGAAATTATTAAATATTATTTACATATATGTGTGAATGTGTGTCTATGTGTGTGTATACATACATACATACACACATTCACACATATATACATAGACACACATGCGCACGCACA
Organism: Peromyscus leucopus; assembly: GCF_004664715.2. Taxonomy (NCBI): domain Eukaryota; kingdom Metazoa; phylum Chordata; class Mammalia; order Rodentia; family Cricetidae; genus Peromyscus; species Peromyscus leucopus. The sequence goes on along the minus strand of NC_051086.1, from coordinate 31,115,374 downwards.
CATACACACACACACACACACAAACACACACACACACACAGAGTTGTGAGCTGCCTGGCCTGAGTTCTGGAAACACAACTCAGGTTCACTGGACGATCAACAAATATTAACCACTGAGCCCCAATGCATAGGAATATGATGATGCTCATTTTATTATAATTTCTAATTCATACTTGATCATTTATTGATTTGTTGTCCATATACCCAGAGTAAATCCAGTCATCACAAATCAAACACTTTCTAGCACTCTCAAATCTTCAATAATAATGGTTTCTCAACATAGGAAAAATTTCAAGTTAATTTTTTTTTTTTATTCTTTGAACCATGTATGCACTCTTGAATGCTAAACTGACTGCTGATCTTGTTGGTTGAGTAGGTAGATTTCCAGTTCTGCCCTCTCTTTATTTAACCAATCATCATCACCCAAGATTAAGGGAGAATTTCTAAGCACATTTGTGTTGTTCTGATTCCATGTATAACTCAGAGATAACTTGAAAGACCCCTGGCCCAGCTGACAGGGTTTCTCTGCAGTCTCATGATTGCCTCTACTTCAGCCTGAAGCCTGTCACTGCTGTCCATTGTACATTTTATTTTTACTTCTGGAAAAACTCACTCAGAGCTTTCTGAATAGCCCTGAATAAAGAGATATGAAAAGTAATACTCTGCATTTAATGCTACTTCCTGCTTAGATCTATTTTACTTTTTTGGGGGCACCACCATCTAGGCTAGTAATTATTTCTTGCCTCCCATTTTTCCTTTTCCTCCTATTCCTCAGCCTCTCAGCTTCCAGCTTTTGAGCGGCTGGTAACCAAGTTTGATCTTTTACTCAACAAATATTTTCATTATCCCCAAACATCTTTGTAGAAGATATGAATATTTGAAAATCATACTTTTGAAAAAATGAAGTCTGAAACTATTGGGACATGGAAAAAGCCACATTTTCTTTTTCTGTGCCATTCTTTTTTTAAAAAATTGTTTTTGATTTTTTCTTTTTTATAAATTAAAAATTTACATACCAATCACAGATTCCCCCCTTCCTCCTCCCTCCCCTTCTGCTCTCCACACCCTGCCAACCCACCCACCATTCCCTCCTCCAATAAGGCAAGGTCTCCCATGGGGAGTCCACAGAGCCTGGTACATTCAGTAGAGGCAGATCCAAGACCTCCCCACCCCATCATGGCTGTGCAAGGTGTCCCACCATAAATAGTAGGCTCCAAAAAGCCACCTCATGCACCAGGGATGGATCTTGATCCTACTGCCAGGGGGTCCCTTAAGCAGATCAAGTTACACAACTATTTCTCTTGGGCAGAGGGCCTAGTCCAGTCCCATGGGGGCTCCACAGCTGTTGGTTCATGAGTTCCCACTAGTTTGGCTTGGTTGTCTCTGTACATTTCCCCATTATGATCTTGATGCCTCTTGCTCATAGAATCCGTCTTCTCTCTCTTCAACTGGACTCCTGTAGCTCAGCCTGGTGCTTGGCTATGGATCTCTGCATCTACTTCCATCAGTTACGGATGAAGGCTCTATGATCACAGTTAGGCTATTCACCTATCTGATTACTGGATTAGGCCAATTCAGGCACCCTCTCCACTATTGCTAGTAGTCTAATCTGGGATCATCCTGGTGGATTCCTGGGAACCTGCCCAGCACTTGACCTCTCCACATCCCCATGACATCTCCCTTCATCATGATATTTCCCTCACTGCTCCCCCACTCCCTTACCTGATCCAGCTCTACCATCCCATTCCCTCATGTTCTCATCTGCCATCCCTCACCCCCATGGTCCCCCTTCATCCCCAATTTACTCATGGAGATCTCCTCTATTTCCCCTTCCGAGGGCGACCCATGAGCCCTCTTAGGCTTGTTTCCTAGCTTCTCTGGAGTTGTGGGTTGTAGTCTGGTTATCCTTTGCTTTACATCTAGTATCCACTTATGAGTGATTACATACCACGATTGTCCTTCTGAGTCTGAGTCAGGATGGTATTCTCTAGTTCCATCCATTTGCCTGCAAATTTCATGATGTCATTGTTTTTACTGCTGAGTAGTACTCCATTGTGCATATGTACCACATTTTCTTTATACATTCTTTGGTTGAGGGGCATCTAGATTTTTTCCATGTTCTGGCTATTATGGATTATGCTGCTATGAATGTGTCCTGGTGGTGTGATTGAGCATTCCTTGGGTATGTGCCCAAGAGTAGTATAGCTGGGTCTTGAGGAAGATTAACAATTTTCTGAGAAAGCACCATACTGATTTCCAAAGTGGCTGTACAAGTTTGCACTCACACCAAAAGTGGAGGAGTGTTCCCCTTGCTCTGCATCCTCCAACATAAGCTGCCATCAGTGTTTTTGATCTTAGCCATTTTGACAGATGTAAGATAGTATCTCAGAATCATTTTGATTTGCATTTCCCTGATAACTAAGAATGCTGAACAATTACTTAAATGTCTTTTGGACATTTGAGTTTCTTCTGTTGAGAATTCTCTGTTTAGCTCTATAGCTCATTTTTTAAATTGGGTTGTTCGGTATTTTGATGTCTAGTTTCTTGAATTGTTTTTATATTTTGGAGATGAGCCCTCTGTCAGATGTGGGGTTGGTGAAGGTATTTTAGAATCCTGTAGGCTGTCATGTTGTCTTATTTACTTTGTTCTTTGCCTTACAGAAGCTTCTCAGTTTTAGGAGGTCCCATTTATTAATTGTTGTTCTGTCTGTGCTACTGGTGTTACATTTATGAAGTGGTCTCATGTGCCAATGCATTCAAGACTACTTCCTACTTTCTCTTCTATCAGGTTCAGTGTAACTGGATTTATGTTGAGGTCTTTGATCCACTTGGACTTGAGTTTTGTGCATGGTGATAGATATGGATCTATTTTCAATCTTCTACATGTTGACATCCAGTTATACCAGCATCATTTGTTGAAGATATTTTCTTTTTTCCAATGTACTGTTTTGGCTTCTTTGTCAAAAATCAGGTGTTCATAGGTGTGTGGATTAATGTCAGGGTCTTCAATTTAATTTCATTGGTGCACATGTCAGTTTTATGCCAATACCAAGTTGTTTTATTTACTATAGTTCTATAGTAGAGCTTGAGGTCAGGGATGGTGATGCCTCCAGAGGTTGCTTTATTGTATAGGATTGTTTGAGCTATTCTAGACTTTTTGTTTTGTCATATGAAGTTGAGTATTGTTCTTTCCAGGTCATGAAGAATTGTGTTGGAATTTTGATGGGGATTGCATTGAATATGTAGATTGCTTTTGGTAAGATTGCCATTTTTACTATGTTAATTATACCTATCCATGAGCATGGGAGATCTTTCCATTTTCTGAAATCTTCTTCAATTTCTTTCTTCAGAGACTTAAAGTTCTTGTCAGACAAGGTCCTTCACTTGCTTAGTTAGAGTTACCCTAAGGTATTTTATATTATTTGTGGCTATTGTAAAGGGTGATGTTTCTCTGATTTCTTTCTCAACCTGTTTGTCATTTGTATACACAAGGGGTACTGATTTTTTTGAGTTGAGTTAATCTTGTATCCTGCCACATTACTGAAGGGGTTTATGAGCTGTAAGAGATCCCTAGTAGAGGTTTTGGGGTCATTTATGTATACTATCTTATCATCTGCAAATAGTAAAAGTTTGACTTCTTCCTTTCTAATTCATATCCCCTTTATCTCCTTTTGTTGTCTTATTGCTGTTTCTATTTCCTTAGGGGTTATAGGTCTTTTTAAATTGTTTATCTGGTCTTCATTTAATTTTGGTATGTGGTACCTATCTAGAAAAAAATGTCCATTTGTTTTATATTTTCCAATTTAGTGGAGTACAGGTTTTTGAAGTATAACCTGATGAGTCTCTGGATTTCCTTGCTGCCTGTTGTTATATCTCCCTTTTCATTTCTGATTTTATTAATTTGGATGTTCTCTCTCTGCCTTTTGATTAGTTATGACAAGGGCTTGTCTATCTTGTTGATTTTCTCAAAGAATCAACTCTTTGTTTCATTGATTCTTTGCATTGTCCTCTTTCTTTCTATTTTATTTATTTCAGCTCTCAATTTGATTATTTCCTGGCATCTATTCCTCCTGGGTGAGTTTGGTTCTTTTTGTTTTAGAGCTTTCATGTATGCTGTTAAGTCACTAGTGTGGGATTTCTTCTACTTCTTTGTTTGGGCATTTAGTGCTATGAATTTTCCTCTTAGCACTGCTTTCATAGTGTCCCATAAGTCTGGGTATGTTGTACATTCATTTTCATTGAATTCTAGGAAGTCTTTAATTTCTTTCTTTATTTCTTCCTTGACCCAGTGGTGATTCAGCTGAGCATTATTCAGTTTCCATGAGATTGTAGACTTTCTGTAATTTTTGTTGTTGTTGATATCTAACTTTATGCCATGATGGTCCAATACAAGACAGGAGGTCATTCCAATTTTTTTTGTATCTGGTGAGATTTGCTTTGTGACCGAGTATGTGGTCGATGTTAGAGAAGGTTCCATGGAAGGCTGAGAAGAAGGTATATTCTTTTGTGTTAGGGTGGAATATTCTGTAGACATCTATTAAGTCCATTTGAGTCATAACATTTGTTAGAACCCTTATTTCTCTGTTAAGTTTCTGTCTTGCAGATCTGTCCATTGGTGAGAGTGGGGTGTTGAAGTCTCCCTCTACTCATGTGTGGGGTTTGATGTGTAATTTAAGGTTTAGTAATGTTTCTTTTACAAATGTAAGTGCCCTTGTATTTGGAGCATAAATGTTCAGAATTGAGACTTCATCTTGGTGGATTTTTCCGGTGATGAATATGTAATGTTCTTCCCAATCTCATTTGATTGATTTTAGTTTGAAGTCTATTTTGTTAGATATTAGGATATCTATACCAGCTTGATTCTTAAGTCCATTTGATTGGAAAGTCTTTTTCCAGACCTTTACTCTGACGCAGTGTCTGTCTTTGAAGTTGAGGAGTGTTTCTTGTATGTAGCAGAAGGATGGATCCTGTTTTTGCTTCCTGTTAGCCTGTGTCTTTTTATAGGAGAATTGAGTCCATTGGTATTAAGGGATATTAATGACCAGTGATTGTTAATTCCTGTTATCTTTTGGTGGTAGTGTGTGTATATTTCCCTTCTTTGGGATTTTTTTTTGCTTTGGCTTTATCTATTGCCTGTGTTTTCGTGAGTGCATCTAACTTCCTTAGGTTAAAGTTTTCCTTCTAGTGCTTTCTGTAGGGCTGGATTTGTGGATAGGTATGGTTTAAATCTGGTTTTGTCTTGAAATGTCTTATTCACTCTGTCTATGGTGACTGAAAGTTTTGCTGGGTATAGTAGTCTGGGCTGGCATCTGTGGTCTCTTAGTGCCTGTATTATGTCTGTCCAGGACTTTCTGGCTTTCAGAGTCTTCATTGAGAATTTGGGTGTTATTCTGATGGGTCTGTCTTTATAAGTCACTTGGCCTTTTTCCTTTGCTTTTATTAGTATTCTTTCTTTATTCTGTATGTTTAGTTATTATGTGGCGATGGGCATTTTTTTTTTTTTGGATCTGTCTATTTGGTATTCTACAAGCTTCTTGTATCTTCATACGTATTTCTTTAAGTTGGGAAAGTTTTTAGTAATTTTGTTGAATATATTTTCTGTGCCTTTGAGGTGGAGTTCTTCTCCTTCTTCTATCCCTATTATTCTTAGGTTTAGCCTTTTCATGGTGTCCCAGATTTCCTGGATGGTTTGTGTTGTAACTTTTTGGCTTTAGTGTTTTCTTTGACTGATGAATCAATTTCCTCTATTGTATTGTCCACACCAGAGATTCTCTCTCTCATCTCTTGTATTCTGTTGGTTATGCTTGCATCTGTTCCTGCTGATTTACTCATATTTTCTATTTCCAGCATTCCCTCGGTTTGTGTCTTCTTCATTGCTTCTATTTTAATTTTCAGGTCTTGAAATGTTTCCTTCACCTGTTTAATTACTCTTTTCTTGGTTTTCTTTAAGGGATTTATTGATTTCTTCCAATTTTTGTTTGTTTTTTCCCTCAATTTCTTTAAGGGAAATTTTCATTTCCTTGTTAAAGGCCTCTATCATCTTCATTAAATTATTTTTAAGGTAGCTCTCTTCTGCTTCTTCTATGTTGTCATGTTCAGGTCTTGCTGTTGCAGAACTGCTATGTTCCGGTGGTACCACATTGGTTTTAAGTTGTTGTATGTATTTTTGTTGAAGCCTGCCAGCAGGAGTCTTCCCTGCTCTCTGGTAACTGGGGCAGCCCTCTGTGCCATTTTTGGTTGTGAGCCTAGCCTTTAACGGCTGAGCCATCTCTCCAGCCCCCTCTGTGCCATTTTTAATAACAGCAGCTCACATGCACTGATTGTTTATCATGTCCCAATGTCAGGTCCAAGCAGGTACTGCTATATACAGGTATATGTATGAGTGTGTGCATGTATGTCCCTGATACATCTGTGACTGTGTGCAGAAGTGAAATTTTATTTAATTCTTAAAACAGGTCTAATGGATATCTGCCTTTTGAAGATTAGGAACAACAAATCAGAGTGGTTAAGTAATTTCCCCCAATGTCACATGCCTGAGAGACAGATAAACCGGGACTCAGAATCACATCAGTTACACAGTTCAGTTTTGTTTTGGATGCCACCATTGTATTCTTTCCTGGTGCTTTTTGTTTTGCCTTATGGCATGATTATCTGCATTGTACTTGGATGACTGTCTTGAATCAAGATGCTGCCTTTCTCTGAGACTCTGCTTCCCTGTTCTCCCACTCCACACTTGCCTGTAACTTTGACAAATAGAGTGCAGCTGAAGGGATGTCAGGACACTTCTGGGCCTCGGCTTTAAAAAGACCAGCAGCTTCCACTTTGATGTCAGGGAGCTCCGAGGCAGTGTGTAAGAACTTCAAGTGCCCAGAGGTTGACTTCTGTGAGGAAGCTCACAGGAGCCAGATGCAAAGCCTTCTGTAGAAAATGCAAGCTGCTCACTAGTCCCCTTCTGCCCCAGTCTTTAGTTGTTCAGGCTCATGCTGCTCAAAGCCCTTGCAGCTTAGGCTCCAGATTCTATATGGGGAAACTGGTTTCTCTTCTCTATAGTCTGCCTTCATTCTGATTAACAGAATCATGTGATAGACTATGATGATTTCTCTGGACAAGAAAAGGATAAGAGGTCTTTCAGCAGCAAGTATTGTTCTATGCTTAGGGTCCTGCACTTGCAAGGCCTCCAAAGTGTGAAGCAATATCCATGGAGATAACCAGATCATCGACCTCTTTGAAACAATCTCTGTGAAAACAGGGATGGTTTCTTAATCATTTGCAGACTCCCAGTACTTCTAGCATTAAGTAACCAGGGCTCAATTGATTTTACTTGAAACAATGGACAATGGGATAAAGCAACTATGAAGACAAATATGCTGGTCTTCTGGGTCTTCAGTTCTAGAGAAAACAGTGCTACAGGATTTCATATTTGCCTTGGTAGGTTTCTATTTTGCTTTCATCTAGTCCTTGGTTGCTGAGCCACCCTTCTTCCATTTTGCAATGGTGAATGTTTATCCTGTGCCATTATATATTAAAACTATGTAACTTGTTTCTAATTGTGTGGGGGTTCACAGTTAAGAGATTACCCAAGTCTCAGAAAAGTCTCTGCATTGACATTTTTGAACAGTGTTGGAACTGTTAAAGATAATGGGGACTTTTAAAGATGCTTTTGCATTAAGAGATGACCATAAGCTTATGGGAACATGGGGTAGTGGTTCTAGGCTTAGAAGTATATTTAGAGCTGGACAGTGGCAGTGCATGCCTTTAATCTCAGCACTCGGGAGGCAGAGCCAGGCGGATCTACAGAGCAAGATCTAGGACAGGCACCAAAACTACACAGAGAAACCCTGTCTCATAAAACCAAAAAAAAAAAAAAAAAAAAAAAAAAAGAAGTATGTTTAGATATCAAATTGATAAAGAGTGGACTTGTGATGGTTTACTTGCTTCTTCCTCCCTCCCTCCCTCCCTCCCTTCCTCCCCCCTTCCTCCCTCCCTCCCTCCCTCCTCCCTCCCTCCCTCCCTCCCTTCCTTCCTTCCTTCCTTCCTTCCTTCCTTCCTTCCTTTCTCTCTCTCTCTTTGGTTTTTCAAGACAGACTTTCACTGTGCAGCCATATCTGTCCTGGAGTTCACTCTGTAAACCAGGCTGGCCTCTAACTCACAGAGATCCATGTGCTTCTACCTCTCAAGTGCTGGGATTAAGGATGTGCACCACCACCATTACCCCTCTGTGATAGTTTATATTTATTCCCAACTTGAAAAGATCTGGAATCACTTTGGAGACAAATCTTGGGCATTCTTCTAGAGAGTCTCTGGATTAGGTAAATTCAAATTGGTAGACCCACCATAAATATGGTAGTACTATTGATTGGGCTGGGTCTTGTACTGAATTAAAATGAGAAAGCTACTTGTGCATGAGTACTCATCTTTCTTTTTCTGCCTCATGACTGCACACACATTGGGACTGGCATCCACGCTTTCTTGATGACATCTTCCCCACCATGATGGAATGAACCCAAAATGTGTGAGCCCAAACAAACCCTTCATTCTTGAGTTGTTGTGTCAGCACTATTGTTGCAGCAATGAGGATCATAACCAACACAGACATTAAATTCCTAAAAGAATCTTTCTTCAAGTAGTGAATAGTTTCCACTAAAAATATGTGCATCATATTTTTTCATAATGTGAAAAAGTACAAATTAGCCAGAAATTGCCTTCAAGTTCTATATAAATGTAATTGAGAGAAATGTTATAAAAGAAAACAGACTCTCCCATTGTGAATACTATTCCTAGGAAGAAACATGCATTTGTAGAAGGTGTTTTTTCTCTAGTTCATTCTCTCTAACTCTCCCTCTCTTATCCCCTCTCTCATCATCTCTTTCCCTCCTGCACCTCTCTATCTTCTATCACTATTTAAGTTCATGAACTAAAATATTACTGAGCTAGAACTGCCTGCTTTTCATACTGAAATCACCTACTCTAGGAAAATAAACTGTAATAAACTGTTGTAAAGTATATAATGATAACACACACACAGATAAACCAAGTGAATTTTTAAAAATACGTTCTCAAACTCTTGTGTTTGGAATTATTATTGGTAACAACAACTGTGCTTAAGACTGTGCTTTCTCATGAATGTTTCTGGAAAGATATTGATTCATTAAGAGGATGTAATGGCAGTAACCATGCCATTCTTGTTTGAACAGCAATTTGGATTGCATAGTGAGAGATGTGGCACATTAAAAATAAAGGCATCAGATATGTTGTCTTTGCATTAAAATGGAAATGGATTCTGTTTATATCGTTCCATTATGCCTGACAGTGCTGAATAGTTTATATATATTAATAGACACCCAGAATGCTACCTCCCTTTAAAATATTGTAACTGCCTGAAATACAAATTGTTAGTGGGGGTACAAAACTACTACGTTCTGATTCAGTGGCAGAAAATGACCTTGATGGGTTGACACAGTTAAGAAAATTAATGATTCTAATTCAACACATTTAAAGAATTAAGTCAGAGACTAAACAGGGATGTTAGAATGAATGACCATATTATTTGCTATAAAAATACCAGGAATTGAATGCCCGTGTGCTGTCTGCTGTTTGTTTAATTGGTTAGTTTCTGGCTGTAAAGAGAACACTGGGCTCATCCTAATTGATTAAGTACCTTGTTTCCCCATATCCCTTAATTTCGAATTCAAGGCTTGTATGTAATCCATTTGATGGTTGTATTTGCTTTTTTCTGCAATGCAACATTGCTGACTAGGAATCGGTTTACTCTTTCATGTCTGAAAGCTCTGATAAATTGAGGAGCTTAGGCAGACAGCTCTTTTATCCAAGGGCCCTTACTGGGCTGGTGACATTGCTGAAACCTGCCTAGACTCAAAAAGACTCAGAGAGGGATAAGAGTCCTGCAGGGAGGAAGAAACAAGGGGATTGTTTTTCAGTGACCTCAAGAACACACACACACACACACACACACACACACACACACACACACACAAGTTGGTGCCAAAATAAGAGAATCACAGTAGGCTGGCTTGGCTTTGGCTGGTGAAAGGATGGTGAATTGAAAAAATGATCAAAAGTGACATTGTGGGCCAGCTAAAATATATCAAAGGAGGTTGTGCTGCAATCTGTCAAAGACTCCACCATGCACTGAGGTTGCATCTGTGCAAATGTTTGCCGAGTGAGTCTGTAGACACTGGAGTGGGGTGTGTGGCAAATGCAGGAACTGCCCTACCCAGTTTTGTCTTCTGCTTGCTGTTCTCTTTGCCTCTGGTCTTAACTTTCTCTTAACCCTTTAATTCCCCTTCCCCTATATTCACACAGATGAAATACTGTTAGGGATATCATGGGGTAGGAGGGCTCAAAGATACCTTAGACACAAATTCCTGCCTTCAAGAAGTCTCAATTCAAAGCAAGACAGGAGTAGAACTTGGAAACTTTATCTACACTTTCTGTTTTATTTGAAAAGATATTCTGATAAAATTTCAGGAAAGCAATGAGGTGACAATGGTCTTGTTACTTTAATTAATGAGCTGTGATGTTTTTATTATTGTCAAAGGATATCTATTACATCTGATTTATCCTATTTTTAGAGTGTCAGATAATTAGAAGACTTACTAATTTACAGCTCCAATGGCTGATAAGCCTTCCCTTTCTGAGAAGTGCCTTGAGCATCCTGTCTCTACCAGCATTAGCTACATCACATCATTGACTTTGCCTTTCAAATGTGGTATGATTTTGACAAAACATCGTATGGTCTTTGGGATTAGTCTGTAATGCTCTCAAGATCCACATCAGTGTAAATATCAGGCTTTGTGTAAAGGTTGTGCCCTTCAGGTTTCTAGAGGAAGAATGCCTGGAGAGGTTGTTCTGGTTTTGGATGAAAGAGAAGAGCATTTTGCAGCCATAAAGCAAAGGCAGTTCTAGTTCAAATTGTCATGTTAATGGGTTTGTTTTGCTTTTCCTTTCTAGATGCTCTGAGTAATTAATCATCAGAGGGTCCAATGGTCTCTTTTGTCTGTCCTGTACCAAGACACATCAATCTGTGAAAGAATATGTTAGTGGCGGGTGCTTATAGTCAGTGGTTACTTCTGATTTTCTCTGAGTTACAGAGATACCCAAGTGCTGATAGAAAGTGGTCCCAATACTGCTATTATATAGGTACAGTCAGTATGAATGCTCCTTCCATGGATGACTCATTACCACATACATGAATCGTTTTTGCTGTATGGACAGCCAATGGTTTTGCCAGGTTAGCCTCCATTGTTTCCTTTTGTAGCACCATCTTGATCACTTCTGGAAACCATGGTGATACTGTTAGCATAGTGTTAAACAGTGTGGTACCACAACCCAGGTTTCATGGTTGGAATCTTTAATATTATTGTTGTTGTTGAAAATATATTCTTCTTTCACACAATACATCCTGATCACATTTTCCCCTCCTTCGGGTCCTCCCAGTGCCACCCCCACATTCCTGTTTCCTCAGATCCACTCCCACTCTGTTTCTTCTTCAGAAAAGAACAGGCCACCAAGAGACGACAGCCAAACAGAACAGACCAAGATACAATAAGACCAGGTAAAAGCCATCATGTCAAGGCTGGACAAGGCAATGCAACAGGAGGAAAAAATGTCCCAAGAGAAGGCAAAAAAGTCAAGGATACACCGACTAACATTGTTGGGATTCTCACAAAAACACCAAGCTAACAGCCATTAACATTGTTGGGATTCTCACAAAAACACCAAGCTAACAGCCATAAAATATATGCAGAGGACCTGATGGAGACTCATGCAGGCCTGCTGCTTGCCTCTTCAGTCTCTGTGAGCACATATGTGTCCTGCTTAGTTGATTCAGTGGGCTGTGTTCTCCTGCAGTACTCCATCCCCTCTGACTCCTATATTCTTTCCTCCCCCTCTTCCAGGGAGTTCCTCAACCTCTGAGGGGAGGGACCAGATGGAGACCTCTGCATAATGTTTGTTTGTGGGTCTCTACACCCATTCCTATCTGTCGCCTGAGGAAGTCTCTCTAATGATGACTGGATAAGGCACTGATCTATGAGTGTAGCAGAATATCATTAGGAATCATTTCACTGATTCTTTTGGCCATTTCTGTTTGGTTCTACCCTAGGTCTCTGGGCTCTCCAGACTTTGGTTCTTGGCTATCCAGATAGTGTAGGGCACAGATCCACAAAGAGTACTCTGGTAGCATCCTGTGGACACACATTTGCCATCCTTATTCACCACACCTTACCCTTGCTGATCTTCCTGCACTTTTCTTCAGTTGACTGAGTTCCTTCTCTTCATCAAAACAATATCAGTTACTAGATCAGAGTCTGGAACGTGATAGGTGATCAGAGGTTAAATGGAATATCCCTCTTCCTGGACAGTGATAGGACTCACCGTGGAAAGCAGAAGGGACATGGCTCATACTCCATCTGGAATGATGAATGTTGACTTAAAGATATTTTTGTTGTTTGAAATTTGGACTATTATCTCCTCCGCCATATAAAATGCTCCATCACTTCCCAAGCTACAAACCACTTGTGTTTGTCTATAGAATTTTATCCCATTTTGAATGAAGATGGAATGCTTAATAATTAATAATAATTTTGAAATGAACATTTCAAATATAGTAACATTATCATATTCTTACTACCTTGGTCTTGTATGTACACTGGGTCTTTCTGACAAACTAGAAAGCTCAGAGGACAGATGCTTCACAAATTTTGTCCACATGTTTGTTTATGGTAAGTTCTTAGAGGTGACAGTGTAACTATCATTAATTCTCCACTGTACATGAAATTATTTTAAAGAGGAAATTTCCTTAACTAAGTGTTGCATGTCCAAAAGAATAAAGGATGGAACAAATTTGAATATCATTTTTTTTCCTTGCAGTAGGAAAGTGAAAGCATAATTCATTGGCTGCCATCTGAGTCAAGTGAGTGACTATTAGCTTTGAGGAGTGAAGAGATAATCCAAAGAATAGGAGAAAATAGTTACAAATGTTGTATCCGAATAAAGGCTAATATCTAGAAGGCATAAACACATAAACTCAAGAGGGACAATTATGTAATGAACAGAGGCACAAGATGTTCATCACCACTAGGAATTAAGAAAATACAAATGAGAGCAGCAATGAGAATGCTCCCCGCATGGCTGTCACAGTAAATTTTACAAGGATTTGAGACAACAGGTATTGGAGAGGGTGCAGATAATGGGGACTTTTGTACATTTTTGATGGGCATGTACATTATTACAGCCATTCTGAAAAATTATATGGAGGCTCCATAGCAAAGTTCTATTCAAAGACCTCATTTCTGGATATTTATCCAAAGGAATAGTTCCCAGTAATCAAAGGGATTTCTGTTTCCATATATGTTGCACTTATAGTTAATTCATGGAAACAGCCAAGTGTCCCAAAGCAGATGAATTTATGGAGAAAAATGTGACATGCATACACAGTGGATACTGTCCAGCCTAGAAAAAGAAGGCTGTTGTTTGTGACAAACGGGGATAGATCTGGGCACTAGCCCCAGATTAAGAAGCAGCCATGCCACAAGGGTACAGAGAAGTTTCAGTAACCCTGGAACTTTCCTCACTGGCTGAGTAATTGGGGTTGGGGTGCAATCTTTTTGTCATCTACCACTTGTGGTTGTCTATTTCTCAACAGATCATATGTGGGTTCATCTCCATGTTCCATGTCCCCTTTGTTTGATGGCTTTTTAGGTGCCTGGCTGTGTGACACTGATGAGTTCATGGGCATGTTTCACTGTTCGCTATTTTTTACTCTAACTCGTTTGTCTGGATAAGGGCAGCCAGGCTGGCAGGTACAATCAAGGTCCAGGTATTTCCTGTTCATTTGTGCCTCAAAGAATCTTTGAAAATCTACCATGATTTTTTTTTTATTTCTTATAATAGCCACTTGTGAGCACAAGATTGTATAGATTCAAGCTCACAGTTGTCCAGAGGATTCTGGATAAACTCAAAGGCTCACAGAACAGAAAGATAGGAATGTTGTAAAGCAGTGAGGAGGGTTGACAGAGGTAGCAGGGAGATAAGAGGGAGTGAGGGTGAGCAGACTACTTTATACACATGTATGAAATTGTCAAGGAACAAATTTAATAACAGAAACACGAAATGTGAAGGAGAATGAAATTTAGGAAGCATGTAAATCATCCCAGTAGTGAGGTAGCTGAATGATTTTTGAAGACTTTCCTCATTATTGTTTTTAAGTCCTGGTGTGCTGTATAGACTGTAAGTCATATCTCAGTGTAGTTTTCAAAGCACAATGCAAAATTTGTTGAGGCGATTGGATCATGTACTGGCTCACACAGTCTGCATCCTGACTCTTCAAGTACACTTTCTTTCTTCTTCTATCTACTTAAAATATGTGAATTTGAGGTCTTCCCAACTCTTTTTTTTGGGGGGGGGTTTGTATGCTAAATTTCCAAGTATCCAGGCAAAAAGGGTGCTGGTTAAATGTAAAGATTGGAAGCATCACAGAGTTGAAAACTATACTGGTGCTGTTATTTATGAGTGGATTATTAACAATGGTTAAGAGACATTTAATGAATTGGAATCTGAGTTCTGAGACCCTGGGGTCTTATTTCACGGCTCTTGTTTAGGAGGAGAAAGTGTTCTGAGCTCTTTCGTCTTGCTACAGTGGTGCTGCAACAAAGCAATTTTAGTGGAAAAAATGGATCTGAAGCACAGTTTCATTTTGAGTTGTGTAGAACTTGTCAGTCAGGGGAAAAGAATTGCCTTGAAGAAAATGTGTTTGCTTCTCTGTTTACAGACTGTAATCTCAGGGCTGATGTTATGGGAACAATTGCCAGCATGCCTCTTTACCTTCTAATAGGAGTAAAAACACTCATTCTCAATTTTTGTTTTACTCTTGTGTCTTTAAACTTGATTAAAAGCCAGCAGGTTGCTGGGCTTCTAAGTGAATATACATTGTTGTTGGGTCTTTGATAATGTTCCCTGTGCTCCATAAACCAAGTAATCAGGTTTAGCTTGTACTTGCTATGTCAAAGTTCCAGAGAGCTTACTCATTAAAGGAGAGGGACAGAAAGAAAGACGGGAGAGAGAGAGAGAGGGAGAGGAGGGAGAGGGAGAGGGAGAGGGAGAGAGGGAGAGGGAGAGGGAGAATGAGAACAGCAATGACTGTAATTACAGTATTCCTTTAAAAATAATTTGGCTGTGTACAAAACTTAAGTCCAAGTGGATCAAAGATCTCAACATAAATCCAGTTACTCTGAATCTGATTGAAGAGAAAGTAGGAAGTAGTCTTGAACGCATTGGCACTAGAAATCACGTCCTAAATATAACACCAGTAGCACAGACACTGAGAGAAACAATCAATGGGGCCTCTTGAAACTAAGAAGCTTTTGTAGAGCAATGGACACGGTCAACAAAACAAAGTGACAGCCTACAGAATGGGAAAAGATCTTCACCAACTCCACATCTGACATAGGGCTCATATCCAGAATATATAAAGAACTCAAGAAATTAGACATCAAAATTCCCAATAGTCCAATTAAGAAATGGGCTATAGAGCTAAACAGAGAATTCTCAACAGAGGAAGCTCAAATGGCTGGAAGACATTTAAGGAATTTCTCAACCTCCCTAATCATCAGGGAAATGCAAATCAAAACAACTCTGAGATACCACCTTATACCTGTCAGAATGGCTAAGATTAAAAACACTGAAGACAGCTGGAGAGAATGTGGGGTACGGGGAACTCTCCTCCACTGTTAGTGAGAATGCAAGCTTGTACAGCCACTTTGGAAATCAATATGGCACTTTCTTAGAAAATTGGGAATGAACCTCCCTCAAGACCCAGCTATACCACTCTTGGGCATATACCCAAGGAATTCTTAATCATACTACAAAGGCATATGCTCAGCTATGTTCATAGCAGCATTATTTGTATTAGCCAGGACCTGGAAACAACCTAGATGCCCTTTAGCTGAAGAATGGATAAACAAAATGTGGTGCATATACACAATGGAGTACTACTCAGCAGAGAAAAACAATGACATCATGAGGTTTGTGGACAAATGGATGGAACTAGAAAAAATCATCCTGACTGAGGTAACCTAGACTTAGAAAGACAAACATGGTATGTACTCACTCATAGGTGGATACTAGATGTAAAACAAAGGATGACTAGACTGCTGCTCACAACTCCAGGGAGGCTACCTAGCAAAGAGGATCCTAAGAAAGACACAGGGATCACCCAACTACAGAGAAATGGATGAGATCTACATAAGCAAACTGGGGTTGCGGGGGTCAGTAATGGAGGACAAGGGTCGGGGAAAGAGAGCTTAGTGGGGAGGGAGGTCCCAGATGAATCAAGAACACAGAGAGAGAACAAGGAAAGAGAGACCATGATAAATGAAGACCCCAGGGGAATAGGAAAAAGCAAAGTGCTAGAGAGCTCCCCAGAAATTCATAGAGATACCTCCACAATAGACTACTACTGGCAATGGTCAAGAGAAAGCCCAAACTGACCTACTTTGGTGATCGGGTGGTTGAACACCCTAACTGTCGTGATAGAACTCTCATCCAATGACTGATGGAAGTGGATGCAGAGATCCTCGGCCAGGCCCCAGGTGGAGCTCCAGGAGTCCAGCTGGCAAGAGAGAGGAGGGATTGTATGAGCGAGAGATGTTGAGACCATGATTTAAAAAAGCACAGGTATAAATAGCCAAACTAGTGGAAACACATGAACTATGAACCAATAGCTGAGGAGCCCCCATGGAACTGAATCAGGCCCTCTGGATAAGTGAGACAGTTGATTAGCTTGATCTGTTTGGGAGGCCCCCAGGCAGTGGGACTGGGACCTGTCCTTAGTGCATGAGCTACCTTTTTGGAGCCTGGGGCCTATGCTGGGACACAGCTCAGCCTGGGTGAAGGGAGGAGGGGACTGGACCTGCCTGGACTGAATCTACCAGGCTGAGCTGAATCCCCAGGGGAGTCCTTGCCCTGAAGGAGATGGGAATGGGGGGGTGGATTGGGGGGCAGGGCAGGGGTGTAGGAGGAGGGAAGACAGGGGAATCTGTGACTGATATGTAAAATTAAATTAATTATAAAAAAATAAGTGAAAGGTAAAAGTAATTTGGAAATTAGTCACTTGTGCTACATTTCTGACCTGTGACTTTGTGGATTCCTGACTGTCATGGTCTCAGAGATTATGTCAGAATATATTAACCAAAGTTGTATCTACATTCATGTTTTAATTACCTGGCCTTGTTGAGGGCTTGTTGAAGTTGCTTTCCCATGGCAGTTTAAAACACAGTTTACTACAAGGGAAGTTTCCTTCCAATCATAGGTTTCTTGATGGGCACATCTCATAGGTAGACTTATTTTTTTTACATTTTATTTTTTTTAATTAAAATTTTTATTTTATTATTTCATGTGTATGGGTGTCATGGCTGCATGTATTTAAGTGTACCAGTGTCCATGGAAGCCAGAGGAAGACATTGGATCCCTTGAAACTATAGTTACAGATGGTAGTAAGCCATCATGTGGATTCTAGGACTCAAACCCAGGTTCTCTAGAAGAATAGCCATTGATCTTAACTGATGAACCATCTCCAACCCTTTTATACATTTTCAACATACAGTCTATTTTAGTTTATTGGGAAAAAGTCTTGTATAAGAGGGATTCTATTGCTAAGAGATTAGTGGTTTATGGTACTGTGAGAGTGACTAAAAATCAGGTGGTTTTTGTTTTGTTTTCAGTTAAAGTTCAGCTTTCATTCAGGGACTGTTCTGTGCATTATAGGATGTGTAGTTATATCTTGGATGTTTAGTCATCAGTTGACAATAGCTCCTTTCTCACCATTCTCAATGTGATAATCAGAATAGTTTGTAGAGATTGTCAAATGTTCCATAGGATGGAGCATGAGAGGCTGAGAAACATGGTTCTGGATCATACTTTTATCTACATTTTACTTTGTTTTATTGTTTGTCCCACTTAAGTTTGTTCATATGTTTCTATGATACAGACAGTCAGGTTCTGCTTAGTTTTTTTTTTGTAAAGAAAACATTTTTTTTCTTAGTAAAACTGAGCCTACAGAAAGTACAGAAAATCAGAGTCTATGAGTACTCATCCATAGTATCCAACTGTATCACTCATTTCATTATCCTTCCCCATAGGGATCAAGGAACATTATTGAAAAAGGATAGAAAGATCTTAAAAGCAAGAGATCAGGGAACACACAGGCAAGATAGTGTCTTCTGGTCATGACAAGACATGACAGCAGTTATTGTTGCCTGCACAAGACCAAGCCAGTCAATATTCCAACAGAAGATGTGTGTGTTGGGGGGAGGGAGGATTGTGAGATTGTGAGCTCCCACCCCTAGTTGAGGACCTATGGAGTGTTGATGATTGCTAGAGGGTAGAGACATAGGTTTCTTTAAGAGTGTGGCCCCTGATAGGTCTAATATGCTTCAGTATATGACTACACCCATGAAAGGTACAAAGTGGTCTCAGTATGTTATTAAAAGAAAATAGGACATGAAATTGATGTGGTGTGAATCTTGGAGGAGTGGGAGAGGTGAATATTAAAATATATTGCATGAATGCATGAAATTCTAAAGGAATCAACAAAAATATTGCATGGAAATATTATTTATAGATTTTATTCCTAGTTGGATTTCTTTTTCTTGCCTTCCATCACTTCATGAGTATGGTTTTATTAGCTCTTTACAAAACATTCACCTTAGTTTTTAGTAAATCAACTCCTTTTCACATTCAAAATGCATATGAATATATTTAAAAACAGTTACCCTGTCAAAACAGAGGGTAAATCTGACATAAGCCAGTGTGAGATACACAGTCATAGTGAGGCTGGGGTGTGGCTCAGCCGTAAGTACTGGCCTCGCATGCTCCAAATTCTTGGTTCATGGTCCAGTACAGAAATCAAAGCAAGAGCCCCATGGCTTCTGATGGGAGGGGAATCTTTGGGTCTGTTATGTGACATCTGTGGACAACAAACATCTGCACCTCTGAGGACCATATGAGAGCTGTAGCAACTTAGTTCTGTCCTAATTGAATCAGGTTCCCCTGGAGATTGCCATGCATGTGAGAATTTTATGATACTGAAATTGTGAATAGCTCACTAGCTTTGAGAATCCAGCAAATTATAGCCATAAGAATAAACATTTTTTTTTCCTCAAGGAAATAATTGCTAACATCAACTACTCAGGGAACCATTTATGTATTTCCTATCATTTTAATTTTATGGATTTTTTTAAAAATCAGGAGATACTGAGGTATAATTTTCGTTCATTTGGATTCACTGATTTTATGGGTATAATTCAAAGGGTTTTGATGAACGTACAGATTCATTTAACCATCATTTTCACAGTGGGTGTACAGAACACTCCCATTTCCAAAGGGTTCCCTTTGCCCCTTTGTTGTCAACACTCTCTACTAACTCTTGGTCACTCTTAGAACTTCACAAAATTGGAACCAATTAGTATTTAGTCATTTGTGCCTGCATGTGTGCGCATGTGTTTGTGTGTTATCAGTTGGAGACTGCTTTTGATGTTTATTTATGCTGCTGTGTAGCGGTCCATACTTTGTACTGCTGAGCAGTCCACTGTGTGGAGTTCCTCCAAACTGTGGGAGAAGGCTGACTTGAGGTCACTTTTTGAGGAATTCAGAATCTATCATGTAATGGACTGTTATGATAGTTGTGACATTCAAACAGATTCTAGTAGTGAGCATTTACCCCACCTTTAAAATTCATATGACATCGCCATCCCAAATATGAAGCTTACCTGATCATCTGCTTGACCATGGTGCCCAGAGCAAGCTGGAGGTCCTGGGAAAATGAAGCATGATTGTTCTTCCCCATAAATATCATGCCCTTTGGAGAGGAACACAAGGAAAAAGAGAACATTTCCTTGAAACCCTTTATATTTACTCAAAGGGCTTTGCTATTATTGCTGGGGGAGAAAACCAATTGTTTTCCTTCTCCTGTGAACCGTATGAAGAGATTCTTGAGGAGCTTGTGAATCAGGCCTGCCACAGTGTGAACTTTGAAGCTGTTTATTTTAGAAGGTTAACCTCAAACAGCAGATAGTTGTTTCCTACTTTTAGGTAACAGTCCTGGCATTTTAAATCTTTTTAAAACTATTAGCATACTTCATCAACCTAGGAACATTGTGTCTCACTGTCCTTCTGAGTCTTCATTGGGAAGGTTGAATCTTCCTCACCTCAGATTTGACCAAAGCTGTCTTTATTGTTTGTTGTCCCCAACACTCTTCTGTAGTGATTGTAACTAGTTTCTGGACAGTAATATCCCACCTAGGAGCTCAGTGTGAATAAAAAGGTGAAAATATTCAAGGTGGATGCATAAATGGTTGATATATTAAATTTTAGGAATGTCTTTGAATGGTTCATTTTCTTTTTCTTGCTGAATATCATTTGTAATAATAGCATTCATTCATTCATTCTCTCTCTCCCTCTCTCTCTCTCACTCACTTACTCACTCATCACACACATACACATACTCACTGTCTCTCTGTCTCTCTATCTTTGTGGGTAGGGGTTCTGAGCATGTGAGGGTGACTGCACATTTGTGTGTATGTGCACATGGAGGTCAGAGATTAAGATCCAGTTGTCATCCCTCAGGAGCTATACATATCATCATCATCATCATCATCATCATCATCATCATCTGTCAGAGTCCAGTTCTGGATGAGGGCAGAATCTAAAGATGGGTGGATGAAAGAGCAGAGACAGAGGAATCAGACATGGGATACTTCTCAGTTTCATTTTAGGAGAGGTGGACAGAGAGGAAGCATACGGGAGTCATCCCCAGTGGAACAGGTCCCAGCAGAAGATGTAGGGAGTCAGTGGAGGATGGAAGTGAGCCAGGCCATGATGGTTGGGATAATTTTGCAGCCTGACTGACTAGCAGCCAGAATGCTTCTTAATTTATACAGAATTTAGTAAACAGGGATACATTCATGATGTTCCAAAACATAGATCATATCATTTTTGTTTTTGGACATGTGTTTCACTTCCTTTTGTTCATCTTTTAGTCATCATTAATAAATTATGACAGAACAGAGCTATCATTTCCAATCATTCTCCCTCAAATTTTGACATCATTAATAAACAGAGTTATCATCCTTACTCGTTAATCCCATAGCCTAAATTTTCACAATCTAGAGTTGTATGGCAACCTGTTCTCAGGCTGGTTGCTTTGTTTGCTTCAAGGACACTAAAACAAAACAAAATCTTCAAGCCACCCTGGGTATTTTGCCATGTCCCAAGCAGTGTATTATTAACTCTTAGTTGTTAGAGTACCCAAGAAAAATCCTTATGCCAAAGCTGCTGCAATTATTACTCAAATTCTGGCATAATATAATAAATGTTCACATTTTTATCTTTATATAATTTGTCTATATGTCTAATCCTGACATTCTGTTGTTCCTTGGTCATATAACATTATAGTAGCTCTGCATGAGCTAACTTTTCTAAGAGAGGGAGGTCCTGACTCCTCATACTTTTATCATCTTTCCAATTCATATTTTGCTTATCAATATGTCTCTATGTAGGGCAGAGTTGTATGCCACATAATTGTCTGATTGTACAGTGGGAAGAGACTTGTAATCTGAAATGTGGACAATCTTGTTGACCTTTTTAAGTTTACCTTGTTTTGAATATCTTGTTCCTTTGTAAGTACAGGGACAGATGTTTCAAGAATGTCTCATAGCCTCATGAAGAGACCTCTGGCTTCTTTTTGTATCACAACCTCCAAGGCATAAGGAAGACCTTCAAGTAGATAAGGATATCTCCCTAAAAGTGTTTGTGGGGAACAGTATGTTCAGGACTGTCTTGGGGAAGCTTAGAAGCAGCATTCCTGGGAGAAGGTATAAATGATTCATAAGAAATTTTGCATCAATCCAATATCCTCAAATTGTACAAATATTAAAAGTGCCCCAAGTATGCAAGGGGTGGAGATGAAAACCAAGGGTGTCGTGGCAGCCATCATGTGGCTCAGCTCTGCTGGATCTTTGTCAAACAGCTGTGCTGGCTTTATGATTTCTGCCATTCCATTTAGATATGGCTGTGCCAATCATCATCTTCTTTTTCCTCTTCTTCTTCCTCCTCCTCCTCCTCTTCTTCTTTTTGTTTTGTGAGACAGGGTTTCCCAATGGGGTTTGGTGCTCACTGATTAGGCCAGGCCAGTGAGCCCCAGGGATCTACCTGTTCTACCTCCCCACTGTTGGGCTTACTTACAGTGTGAGTAAGCCTGGATCCCACATTAATTCTGACCTTAGGTCTTCATGCTTGCATGACAAGCTCCTCACCTATGTCTCCTCAGTCCTTAGATGTGATAACATTCTTGGTGAAATGAGAGTTTCATGGAAATCACATTTCTACTGTGTTGGGTAGACTTGCTGAGAGATTCTGATAAGATATTTTCACAATTGCTACATTAGATATTTTTAAAGAATAAAATAAGATCCAGAGAATGGAGCTTTAGAAGTGGAAAGCCTGAAACAACAATTTGATGACTGTTGCAGACAAGGCAGCCAGTATCTTGTAATGAAATTCAAGGTTCTTAGAAACTCAAAATTTGACAAATAAAAAGTAAGGCCATAGTGCAGTGCTTATTCAGCCTGGGAATTTCAGTTCAGGGGATAATAAGGTGCACTGAATGGCGCGCGCGCGCGCGCGCGCGCACACACACACACACACACACACACACACACAGAGAGAGAGAGAGAGAGAGAGAGAGAGAGAGAGAGAGAGAGAGAGAGATGAGAACCAAGATGTATATATCAGTATATTTGATACAGTGACCAGCTTTTCCTCCCAGAGATATGTCTTAAGAAACTTGACACATTCTCCATGGTGCTCATACTTTGAACATCTTACCGAAAAGAGCTCCATGGGAAAATGCCACTCTGACACTAGGAAAACTCTCAGTTTCACTAACTTTTCACATAACCATTGAAAGCCACAGTACTTATGCCCACCTTCTTGTTAGGCAGTTTTCTAAGAGCCATGTAATGGTTATTAAGATGTAGGAGAAACAGAGCAGAAATTATACAATTTGTTCTTATACTTGGTAAGTGATACAAAGGAGAATTGTAGCCCATAAATCCTTGGAGGGAGCTAAATGTGATGATACATCCTTGTTATCAGTAATTTATTAAGGACTCCTGAGATTTAGAGGTTGAATGATTACTGTTTTGTGCTTAAACACTGTTGGAGACATTCCATAAAGGAGCAGCCTTATGAGGTATTTTGGGTCATGCCACCAGAGAGGCAATGGGCTCCAGTTATGGTTGAGGGAATCTTTTAATGTCCATTGGCAAGATCTGAATATATCTTGAAGTGAATGCTTAGGACACATGTTTTACTTGAAGTAAAGGGAAATGCCAACCTAAGCCTGAAGTCAGATACATAATAACAGAGCCTGGGTCCTTCTCCTAGAACATGGGGATCTATTCCTAGAGGTGGTGTTCCTGTGTATTCTGGCTTCCTATCTGTCAGAAATTTGAGCCCATAGATTCCTATTATTATTATTATTGTCTCTGTCTCACTTTCTGCCATGTTCTCAAAATTGAATTAAATTTTAAATGACTTCGTAGTGGGATTTATGCAATATACTCAGCCCAGAAGCCATGTTTCTCAGCTTAAACCAAAGGGTCCAACCTAACAAGAAAACACCATCTTATTTCCTTACCCTCAAGTTTAACAGGAAGATGCTGGGTTGTGACCAGTCATGGTCTTTATTTCCTCAAGTGATTTTTGTCTCCCCTGCTGAGTTGACCCAAGTCAGTTTTCTAGTCTCCTTCAAATGTTCTTAGTCTTCATTCACAGATCAAAAATTTCATACTTTCTTCCAGGAAAATTGCAAATCTTGGCAAAACTATTACATTTTCCATTGATACTGAGATGCATGCTCCACAGGAGATTTGATGATAAGGGTCAAGAGCTCCTGAAAATATAGTTTAGGGGGTTATGTACTCAGAAAACACTCCTAGTCTTGAGTAAAGACCCACATTGATCACGGTGATCATTGTTCATTTGTTTATTCATCCACTTTTATAGTCAGCAAATCGATTTAAGCAACTCCTGTGTGCCTGGCATATGGTAGAATACAGAGACAAAATTTCTACTCTTGTGGAAATAGCATTTTAGCTGGTAAGACAGCCAACATATAAGTACATATGTTATATAAATAAAGGTCTCTGCTAAAGAGGAAAGGGAAGAAGAATGGGACACAAGTTGCAGAGCTGTGTGTGGGAAAGTAGGCTACTCAAGAATTGATGGACATTCATATATGCCTCTATGGAAGACTCTTATCTTCAGAAAGAAGCCAGAATTCACTGGAGGAAGCATTTCAAGTCACAGGAGGAGGGACTGTAAAAGATGGGATGTGTCCAAGGTCTATGAATAGGAGGATTCTCAGGACAGAGGGAGTAGGTAGGAAGGAGAGCCATGGAAGACAATGGGGTTGGGCTGTGGGTGAGAACATTTGCTTTGCTGTAAGCTGAAGGCCAAGCCATGTAAGAAGCTTAAGAAGAGGAGTCATGCAATATTCTCGCTATAAGGGGTCATGGTATTGAAATCAGGCTCAATGGTGTGAGGATGGATTCAGTGAGGCTGTTTATTGAGCAGTTTAAATAATCCAGTCAGGTAATGCTGATGACTTTGATCAGCAAAATGAAGATGTGGTTTCTAGAGCTGTTATTGGTGGTGACTTCAAGAATCATCCTTAATGACAAATAAATATAGTATATTTGTACAAATATTAATTTAGAAAGCATATAAAGATATCTCCCCATACAGATGATGCTTACATGCTTGGGAAGCCCTGATATTTATTGAGTACTCGCTAGATATTAAAGTTTGTGGAGGGCATTTTACTTCCAGAAGTTATCAATCAAAACAGCTCTGAAATTAGCATAATTCTTGGCTGTGAGTTCGACATGATTATTCCAGCTCACATTCCCTGCACATAGGAGGTTGGGGCAGGAGGATCAGCAGTTCAAGACTAGTTTTGAATGCATAGATAACTGAAGGGCTAGTGTGGGCTATAAGAGACACTGTCTCATAGTCTATCTTGGTCTCCAGAATCCTTTAGACTTTTGAAAGTTATTGAATGTCTGAACAGATCTCTTTTCTTTGGGAATAAACACTAAAGGTCTGGAGAGATGGCTCAGCAGTTATGAGCATACGCCTCTTGCGGAGAACCTAGGTTTGGGTCCCAGCATTTGTGTTTGATACCTCTCAACTGCATGTTCATTCAGACTCCAAGGGAATCAGAGCTCCTCTTTTTTTTCCTCACAGGCACTGGTAGTCACACATAGAGACACGCATGCATACAAATAACAAAAAATAAAAATATTTAACTAAAAATGAAAACTAAAGTGTTAAAACAATTATTTTGCCTAAAATGATTGACACACTTCATATCTTTAAAAATATAGCTGTTTTAAAAATACTATCATTGGCAAACAAAAATATGATGGAAATAGTATTGTTTTTATGTTTTTAAAAATGTAATGTTGAACTTACTGGAATGTATCCATGTTTTTTGTTTATATCTGTATGTGATAAGATACATGGAAAAATATCTGGTCTCATAATATATCCTGGAAAAGCAAGATTTATTTCCATATTCTAGTTAGATTTTTATTGATATTATCTTTTGGCATTAAAATAAAACTGAAAAATCATTTTTAAAAAGTTAGTTCCAAGCATTAAAGGTGGTGTAGTGGGCAAAGCATTTGCTGTGGGAAAGTGAAGATGCATTAGGATGCGCAGAACACTCCAAACTAGACACATGGTATATTCTGTAGTCCTGGAACTCCTCCCGCAGATGTAGGCAGAGATGCAAGAATGACCACAGCTGACAAGCTAGCTAGACTGGCATATGTGACAGAAAACAAGTCTCAAATATGACAGAAGGTAAGGATTGATACTAAAGTTTTCCTCAGACCTTTACACATGTGTTATGGCATGCGTACCCCTGAGTATGAGGCATTAATTTTCATTCTCTTCTGTTAACATAAAATCTAGTGCTCACTCCACACATTGCCTGCCTCTGAGGTTGTAACACTGTTCCCTGGCCAGTTGGAAGACAGTAAGTAGCTCACTTAACTTTACAGATCCTTAAACACTGGCACATCACACTGTGTTATGTATGGAAATGCTCCCTGTGTTGTTTGTACCATGAATTTGGTTAGCATGGTATTTATGTATAAGTCACTGTCAAGTCCACATGGTCAGAGACAAGTTTTCCAAAATTCCAGTTCTCACCCCAAACAATGAATATTGCCAATTACCTTCTTTGAAGTTCAAAAATAAATATCATGAATACATAATTTGTAGTGAGTACAGTAATCTCAACTCATCATGCCATGAAAAGTAACACTCCTGGAAAATAGCTAATGGTGCAGTGGACAGGTCTGTTGTTACCAAATGCTAGTCAGGGAACTTCCATGAGCAGGAGCAGCAGAAGAACTTTGCAGATGCCACCCACCCTGTCACCATGAACAAATTAACACCCCAAGGTAAGGATTTCATATGGTTAATAATGTTCGTGCTTCATCCAGGACATTCTTACTAAAGACAATCCTGCTCTCATCTATACCAGACACTTCCTCTTCCTTCCCACCTCCTCAGCATGTCCTCCTTGTACAAAGTGCAATGATCACCGTGCCTGGCTGTCCCTACTTCAATTCACGCTGGGCTACCAGAATAAATTTTCTATTGTTAGTGAAGATGTCAACAAAGCGACAATGATAAATGGCATCTCAGTGTTATTTATAGAAGTAGTTTTTGTCACTATTAGCTCTCTGATAACATTGGGGTAGAGCATGTACCCATCCTGCTCCACAGGTCTATGGACCACACTAACATTGCTGCTGTAGGGATGTGTGTTTTTCACATGAAGGAACTGACCTTGAGAGAGTCCATGCCATTTGGATAATGTTACATGATTTTCTTGAAACAGAGACAAAATCTGGCCTGCTTGATCCATAGTGAGTCTGAAAAGTTTTGTTTTCTCTCCCCTCTCCTGCTCTTTATGTACATACAATGGCAGGCCTCATGAAGAACCTGGGAGCAAGAAGCAAAAACTATGCTTGCTACAGGACCCAGGAACCAAGGGAGGATAAAATAAGTTTAGCTGGAAGATTAAGTGTAATTTGTTTGTTGGGGAGATAAACAAAGTGCTCGCAGTAAATGAATAATCTTCTGGCCAATTTTAAGATAATATTAGTTATGGAATGGGGGGCTGTACAGATCTGCAGTGTGAGTGAAGACCCTGACCTTGGAGAGAGGTTCTTAAAGAGCACATGATGACAGTCATTGTTTTTGAATCTAATTCATCTTGGTGTGTCACAAAAGAATACCAGAGGAAGGAGAATAGAGCCAGAGAAAGTGATGATGGTTAGGGTAGTCAACAAAGCAAGAGCTGATGACTTCAACCTTATTGAAGAGGAGAAACCAGAGAAACCAGATAGGGCAGCAGTTCTCAACCTGTTTGGTTGAGAACCCTTTTGGGGGTGGTTCAAATGACCCTTTCACAGGGTAAGACCATCAGAAAACACAGATATTTACATTATGATTCATACCTGTAGTAAAGTTACAGTTATGAAGTAGCAATGAAAATAATTTTATGGTTAGGGGTCACTACAACACAAAGAACTGTGCTAATGGGTCACAGCATTAAGAAGGTTGAGAACCACTGAGATAAGTCAATGGTCAATAGGGTCAGCCTTTAGTGATAGAGCAGTAATCAAGAAAGGAATCCCATAGATTCTCATCTTTAAATGTGTTGGTCCAAGCAAGCTACTGTTTTTTTTTTTTTCCTCAGAGTTTATTTCCTTATTTCTCAAAAGGAATCCCAAAATGTCTACTGTGAGATAGAACCTAGATTTAAATACTCATACCACTTTATCTGCTGTTGTATTGTTAAAACAACCACTTTGCTTGAATTTCACTTCTTTAGATGATTCCTCTTCATGACCCCAAATTATGACTAAGAAGCCTTTTCCTGTTTTCAAAGTGTTTTTATGGTTGGCTTGTAGATTCTACTGCAATGCTGTCATGTGGAGCTTTTGTGGGCTACCCATGTTCCCTCTTTGCTGGCTTTACTCACAGGTCATGGCCTCCAATTATTCTTTTAGCTTATCACTATCAATACAGTGAATAGAATCCATTTTTTACAATTGCTGCATTCAGAGAGAATTACTTAGGATAGAAATAAATATACTCAGCAGGGAATGACTAGGGGGTGATGAGCCTAACACTGTTGATTCTGCTACTGTGGCAACTTGGCTGGCTGCTGGGTTGGAAAGGGAGGGTCTGGAATTAGAAGGGAACCCCAAAGAAGAATCTACTTACTCTGTAGAATAGTCTTGCTCTGTTATGGTACATGAAGGGCCATTCAAGATAATAGGGTGTTTCCTCTCCCCATGATGTCTGTGACTCTGCTACTCAGAATGGTACCATTTTGGAGTGAAATGACTTATAACATGGGTGCTTTTCCTGTGTTGAAGAAAACATTCAGTTTAAAGACCACTGTGTGAATTCCAGGTTTCTACAAGCCTCTCTGGAAGGTGACCCTCACAATCCAGAGATTGCTTTGATATATTTGAGTCTTGCTACCTGGCTGCCAGAATCCTTATTGATTCAGAGAACCTCTCTTAGGGATTATTGATATATCAGACTTTGTGCCAGGCAGTGGGTAGAATGGAAGGATGATAAGAAAAGACAAAATGAAGATTTCTATATCCTTGCAGGGAAAAATGGGCATACTCTTGTGAGTGCAAGATAGGTCAGTGGCAAGAACAGGATGCTGAGGGACCACAAAAAGGTCTCTTTATTCTGCTTTTGAGAGCGAACTAGCCAAGACTTAATCATAGAAGTGTGCCCTTATGTTGTTAATGTAGGGCAGAAACTCCAAGTGTAGCATAGAGGAGAAACTACACGTGGAAGCAGAGGTTTAAAGTCCAATTGGGAGAAGAAAGCAGGTACCAGGAATGACCACTGACTATAACAGTGTATTTGACTATAGATTTTTAAGACAGACAGCCCCCAAGACACAACGTAGTCCCAAATTGTCTTCTTTTCAAATTGTCGCACACATGGCACAAAACTCTATGAGTTATCTTTCAAATCTAACCTAACATTAGATTATATTCTTAATGTCAAGTACATCAATTTGTAAAGGCCAGTAACACCGGTGTTACAATAGAATGGCAGCCAGCAGTTGAGGGACTTGGAATAGAATTCTTTCCCAGAATTGTGCATGCAAGTTAAAAGATGCCCTGGTTTTTATAAGGAGGCAGTGGTGTAATGCACACCTTGTACATTTCTTTTGCCAACTATTGAGTAGCTTGGCTGTCCTCCTGTTTGCCCCCAGTGTTTTTATTAAGTGCTTCTCTGAGTCCTGTACATATGCCAGATGGTTCACCAGTGGAATTCACTGACATAGCTGTGGAATGCTATTCCTGGTCTTTTAGTGGGCTGCCATTAGTTGAAAACAAGGCTGGCCTGGTGAGTGAAATATTTATAATGTAGTCCAAGAATACATTGGGACCCATAATTAGTTGTTATTTAAAATATAATGAATCAGGCTATACATACACATTGAATCTTAATGTAGGAAAAAATGGGATGAGATATCTGGGGGGAGACTGGAGAGATGCCTGAATTAAGAATGCATGCTGTTTTACATAGGACTGAGTTCAGTTTCCAGTAGCTTCCAACTGCCTTTAACTCCAGTACCAGGGGACCTAACACCCTCTACTGGACTCAGTGCGGACCTGAGTTCATGGGCACCCCCCAACCCCCTTACACTCACACACATATAATTATAAAGTGATAAAATCTTTAAAAAATTTGGTATGAAAAACACCTTGGTTCCCTTTTATAAAATAAACTTGACTCCTTGACCCCGTTGCACGGATGCCCATCTCTGGACTGATCGTCAAGAGCCTGTAGCTTTGTCAGAGACTCCACGGGCAGGAGTACAGTGATGTCAGTAGCCATGCTAGTCCTTGAGCCAGCCTGCAGTGCTCACAGGTAACTCACGTGGTCTCAGATCTGCTACACTGATCCTTGCTTTTCAGCCTCTCATGACAGAGGTCCAAGCCTATTATCACCACCAATCCAGCTCTTCTTAGTTAACCAAGACTTTTATTAGCAACTTTGCTTGCCTTACAAATACTAATGCTGCCACTTGCTTCTCCTGGGGTTTCTCTCTTAGCAGCCCAGATTGTCAGAGCGGCCCAGCATTGTATGGAAAGGAAAATGGGAATAGTGTCATAGTAAGGAATTCCTTTAGAGTCACAAAACCCCACTTCTGGGGAGTCTCATGGACTGTGTAACCTCAGATGAGGCAAGCCTCTCTGTTTCAGTTTCATTACCTCTGCAACAGGAATAATGGTGCCTCATGCTCAAGGCTGTTGAGAGATTCAAATGTAATCACAAAAGTATCTCCTATATCATGTACAAAGCTCTTAGAAAAATGTCTAGTACATAGTAGTTTCTCAACAAATATTGATTCACATACACAAAAAAATTCTTCCATTCAAGGGTCTGGGTATGTAGCTCAGTCAAGTACTTACCTAGAATGTACAAAGCCCTGGGTTCAATCCCCAGCAGCACATAAAACCAGATATTGGTGATATATATCCATATTTGCAGCACATCTATGTAGGAGGACCAGGAGTTCAAGGCTAGCTCTTGTCACATAATGAGTTCAAGGACATCTGGGGCTATATAAGGTCCTGTCTTAGGGGAGAAAAAAATTTCTCTGCATTTTTATGTGTAGAGAACTAAGATGAAAATCCTGTGTGAGACATTTATATTATGAATGATAGAAGCAGACAAGTCAAGTTTCAGACTTCTCAACTCATGTTGAAATCTGTACATCCAACTTTCCATCTGTTCCTCCTCCCAGCACTGAGGTGACTGGTTCCTTCAGTTTTCCAGATAATATTTCTGATGTCAGAGAGGCTGAGTGGGAATTGAATAGATGGGTGTTCCATGGCAGCATGCATTCATTTTTTCAAGCCACTGTTTGCATTTTTGGAGGTGTGACTAATTCAGGCTCTGGCAGGGACGATTGCTGTCCACTTGTTGGATAAAGCTGTGCTCACAGAGTGCAGAGAGAGAGAGAGAGAGAGAGAGAGAGAGAGAGAGAGAGAGAGAGAGAGAGAGAGAATGAGAATGAGAATGAGAATGAAGTTAGGTTGCAGATACTGTTCCAGGTCACAGCTTGACTGAATGCAGCTAGATAGAAGATAGGGTTGGAAGTGATCTACCTATGGTCTGTAAGGTCCTGATGGGCTTTGACCAGGTACCTGGCTGAAGGCTGGAGAGTGTGGAGTCCTGTCTTACTTTGCCCACTAGCCTGGGCATCTGTGGTCTGCAGCTGCTCTGGGGAAGGGCATCATCTTCTCATTTGTGTAAAAGAATCAAGTGGCCTGAGTTGGCATCAGTGTGGGACTAGTTCATCTTCCCAACATACCAGCCAGCACTCCATTGGCATAAAGACTCTGAAGTCACCAGGGTGACCTGTAAAATGGTGCTGAGGAAACATTAAACTGTTACTTTGCATGTGGAGTTCAAAAGAAGGTTCCACCAAGACACAATATTAAAGAGAGAAGAATCCAAGGCAGTTAGGTAGCTTCAAGGAACCAAAACTCATTATTTGAAATGTACGTGAATAGAGCTGGGGGAAATTCCCCCTTAGAGTGGAAGCATGCTTAGATACCTAGCAGCAGAAGAGGAATTGTAAATATTAATGAAGCGAATGGGCAGGCATTTTTAAAGGAGCTTTTTGCTCTGAGTATCTTTTATAGAGGGGAAAGATCGTTAAACTTTAAAAGGATGTATTTTCTTCTACTGTATATTCAAGTTCTATAAAGCATTGCCTGCTGCCAGGTACTTGGCAGTGCCTTTCTGTTTTTTTAGGAGAGGCATTTGACAATCTATAAAGTGGGTCAGACCTAAGGTGGTATGAATTTATAATAACAGAGATAAGAAAGAAACAAATGGAGGCGATAGAAGAAGATGAGCTAAGGCTGCCTTACTTTGTGACATGATGGAAATAGGAAGAACAAAAAGTTGTCGAGCTGTGAGCTCACTGAACTGTAACTGAAGGCATCTCAGTGATTGTGAAACCTGGACGTGGAAGTGAGATGCTTAGAGAGAAGTAAGTTCCTATCTGCCTCCTAATGGCAGCTAAAAATAACTAGTGAGTCATTTTCTGTTCTTTCAAATCAGTTTATAAAAAAACATTCCTGATAATTAGCTCAGCAAATCCTTATTTCTCTCCAGAATATATATTCACAAATGACTCTCAGCTTATTACAGCATTACAACATGATAACACCACTGCAATATTAAAAATAATGCAAGGGGAAGTGGCTTGAACACACCTGAGTGTCACAGCCCAGCAATGCAACAAGTCAGTGTTGATACTCCCAAACACATACAGACATAGTTATATGTTTGTTTATACACACACAGGTACACATTTGTATACACATACACAGTTGCATGTTTATATATACACACAAGTGCATGTTTGTATACACATAGACAGGTACATGTTTTTATACACACACACAGGTACATACATGTGTATATGATTTCTGTGAAAAACACATAAAGAGAAATACATATGTACACATGCAAACACATACACACATATGTATATATCTATGTATCTTGATTTTGGCCCTTAAATGCTGTAGACATCCCATTGTCCAGAAGTCAATTTCCAGCATAAATGCAGAAGTTTCCTTGTAATCTTTGATTATATATAAATTCTAAATTCTTGTACTGTTTAAGAAGCTGTTGAATGGCAAGAACTATGTAATGATAAAAGCTGATTGAGATTATTGAAATCACACACTCTTAAGATTTTAGACTGGAAAGAGACATCTTGAGCTGTTAGATCCAAATCCTACATAATTAACCTAATATAAAGGGGATCTTCCTCATTATCTTTATCCCTTTGACATGACTGTAATCTTCATATCTGCACACCTCCTTAGTGAGGGCTAAGGGCCTTCTGCTGGGTAATTAAGCAAGTTATACAGCAATGGGCATTTGGTCCTTCACTGAGTTCTGCATTTTCATATTTTATGATTATCATCATCATCATCATCTATTATTATTGGCATTTCCTGGTAGTGGTTATTTTGCAAACTTGCAATAGAAAGAAGAGAAATCTATCTAATAACATGAGTTCCACTGATATATAAACAACCACTTCCTGCTAAGAATGTGAAATTACCAGCTGGGTGGTGGTGGTACATGCCTTTGATCCCAGTACTCGGAAGGCAGAGACAGGTGGATCTCTGTGAGTTTGAGGCCAGCCTGGTCTACAGAGTGAGTTCCAGGAAAAAAAAAAAAAGAATGTGGAATTACTTAAGGAAAATAATAGTTAGGGCTAGGGCCTGTATTAGGAGGTGGCTGAGTAAACTGCTTGCTATGTAAACACAGGGACAGGAGTTTGTATCCCTAGCTCTATGTTCAAGGCCGTCTTAGTCATTTAGAACTTAATCATACTCTATTCATCTGGATTTTCTACTTGTCCTTGTCACAAAAGCTCTGTCCATCCTGATTCAGACAGCAATCATTTCCTCATTTATTGCCTTGATATACTTTGCATAAGGTTAAACCAAGGTACACCTGCTAGCAGTTAGCATTTAAAGACAGTTCATCTTTTATTTATGTTTTGTTCTTCCTGCAGCCACCATTGGTGCTTTGTACATCATTTGATTTTAGATTTAATAAGAAACCAGATATATGTTTGTTGAATATCATTGAAATACTATTATTGCTAATTTTTACATCATCACTGGTTTTCTCTTTGAAAAGTCATTGCCAAAAAATGTCTATTATTTACACTTTAGCAAGAGCAAACCTCTTAAAAAGATAAGGACTTGTAGTACTTTGCAGTTAAAATGTTATGACTCACCAGGAGGAAAAAGTACTTCAGGAAGGAAGGCAGGAAACAACAAACATATCTATACTTTTAAATGATTTAGTCTTCAGTTTTAAATATCATCTCAGAAGATTTAATATGTCATCATTTTTAATATTCAAAACCTCCATTTTTTTCACCCAGGGTTATTTTTTTATACACTCAGAACACATTACAAGCCAACAGTTCACTATAGAATAGAATTCCTTGAATATTTACATGTCATTGATCATGGCAATGCAGGAGCTTCTTGGAATTCAACCTCAATTTTTATGATCACAAGTGTTTTAGCCTCTGTTACACAATTTTCCTTTTTATGCTAAGATACATGTACCAAAAGAAAGGCATGAGAGCACACCCCATTTTACAAAATGTGAACTCTCTTCTCTGCATACTTGTAGAGAACAACCATTCAAGATAATTGAAAGATGGGAAAGGGGCATATTTTATAATTTGACATAGTATGACTACAAACATGGGTTAAAAATCACAACAATGGAGTGAAACCTTTTTGAAGAAAAAAAGGGGGGCAAGTTTTACTGATTTTGAGTTCACTGAATATTTAACATGACACAAAGAATCAAAGCATAAACAATGCCTTTCTAACTTGATAGTTCAAAAATAAAATGATATGGCATACACTGAAGAAAAATATAGGAAAAACAAATATAAACCAAAGAATTATACTTGGGCTACAGAGGCATTTATAAGTCAATTGCAAAGATTTGGACATACATCTCACCCCAAAGCATACACAAATGGAAACAGTAGGTAAAAAGATGCACAGCATCATCGTGGGGCCAAGATGGAGATGCCTAAAATGCTTCTACACATTCCCACTAAGTCAAAGCGAAACAAAGAACCTGCGAATTCCACACTCCTCAGTCAGTAAAGTTATTAGAAATGCCATGCCCTGAGGGTATATGTGCAAATCTCTACCTAGGTTTGGAGAACAAATGAACCATAATGAAGAACTAAGCGTAAAATCACTTTGCATATGACCTGCCTGATGATCTCCTAGGTATTTATGCAAGAATAAAGAAAGTGTATTCTATTGAAAAGAATGATCCATGATTATCTGCTGCAGTTTTAATTTATAATAGGCAATAATAGGAAACAACAAAAATGACTAGCAGTAAATGAGTGAATAAGCTAATCACGATCTATCCACCCAATGGGAAATTGCTTGGTGATAAACTATCTATAAAGGCAAGAATGTGGATGAACCTCAAGATGATGCAAAAACAAAACAGTGAGTACAGGGACCAGGCTCTGGCTCAGCTAGTAGAGTGTTTGCCTGTATACACATGGCTGTATGTTGGAGCTCTAGCACTGAGTAAAGCAGGTGTGGAGGTGCCTCCTATAGCCCAGCACTCAGAGGATGGAGGCAAGAGGGAAGTGATCTTCTGCTATGCAGCAAGTTCAAAGTTAGCTTGGTTTATGTTTGACTGTGTCTCAAAAAACAAACATGATGTGTGCATTTATATAAAATGCAAACTGTCCTGTAGCAAGGTACCATTAATATCATTGGTTTGCTGGTTTAGACATGGTTGATATGAAGAGGGCTAGGAAAGATTCAAGAGGGACACAAATAAACTACCGGGTATGATGTGTTCATTGTCTCCATTGTACAAAGAAGTTTACAGAGGTAAACATAGGGGAAAAAATCACCAGATTGTACTGTGCAATTTATTATACGATAATTATAGCTCAACTTTTTAATGTTTATTTTCATCCATTTAAAAGGTTGTATATATGTCTATCTATCTGTGTGGGGGCATGTACACTTGAGTACAGATACCCCCAGAGTTCAGAAGAACTGGAGTTCCAGGAATTGTGAGCTGCCAAATGTGGGTGTTAGGAATTGAACTTGGGTCCTCTCAAAAGGCAGTCTGCATTCTTAACTGGTAAGCCATCACTTCAGCCACTATAGCCCAACCACTTTTCAGAACAAACCATGAACAAGGATGATGAACAGGAAAGTTATTTCCAATGTGTATTACTTCAAGAAACTTACATTAAACTTAGCAGCTTCGTACATTTGCTCTAACGAAACTGATGATGCTTGTCAAGGTCTCAGTCTACCTGCCTCCAGCCTGTGACACTTTCAAGGCATTCATATATCCTTAGAAAGCAAGATATCATTTTAAATGATAACTCACAATTTCTAGACAGTTTAACTTTTCAAAAATTTTAATGATTTCATTTCTTCCCCCTTTTATAGTCATGCCAGCAACTTCCCAGGCAAGAAGGCTCTACCTTATGAAATTCCTTTTACATGTTGATGACACTTTAAAAGGACACTTCAGTTTTAGAAATGTGGTCATGAAGAAATATATGAAACTATACTATGGTGAGGACTGATGAGCAAATAGAATTTGAAAATAAACCAAATACCATCTACACATTGGATCTGATCACCTTTACTCTGCTGCAGCTAATATGGGTGAGAGAGCCCTGCATCTCCATCTGTAGTTGGTATGACATCAGTATACAAACATCTGGATATCTTTCCATTTCAGGAACACTGTCACACATTCTTAAAATAACAAGTAGATGCAAAGCACACTGGAAAGCACAACAGCAATGGAAGTGTTATTGTGCTTATTTATACCTTACCTCCTTTTCCACATGACTCTGTATGGCTCTTTGTGTGAAAGAGAGGGTTGGATTGCAATTTGAAAAGCCATATGCTTCATTTAAAGTTTTTAAATACTTGTTTGAGATTAAAATATAATTACATTATGTTCCCCCTTCCATTTCCTCACTCCAGCCTTTCTTATACACCCCTTGCCATCTCTCAAATCCATAGCGTCTTTTTCTTTAATTATTAACTTGTTATTGTTACATACACATATATGCACAAATACATAAATACAACCCATTGAGCCCATTTAGCATTATCCTTATGTATGAGTTATATATATTTAACATTGAATCAAAGACTACCTATACATTGTATCTGATCATATTCATTCCACTGCACCATTTAACTTCATGGACAAAGTTCCTCTGCAGCTAATATGGATGAGAGAGCCCTGTATCTCCATCTGTACTGGGTATGATGTCTCGTATATGTATATGTATATGTATATGTATATGTATATGTATATAATGTCTCATATATACATGTACACACATATAGTACCAAGTGGTCAGCTATGAAGTCATATATAAACATACATACATACATACACACACACACACACATACACATACATATACAAGTGATCATCCACATATATGGCTGACCATTTTTTACTGGATAACCAACTAGGGACTTCCTCATTCCTGAGGAAGATTAATTTTTCTGCTCTCAACATTTCTTAGTTGCCATATTCTTTGTCTAGGGGTGAGGCCTTGTGGGCTTTCTCCTGTCCATTTTAGTACATCTGTTGTTGTCCTTGTTCAGGTATTGATTTTAGATAGCCATATGTTGAAGCATTATGGGTGAAGCATACCTGTCATTTCCAGGAGACACAATCTCATGGAGGATTTCCTTGTCAC
The DNA here is from genome assembly GCF_004664715.2 of Peromyscus leucopus. Lineage (NCBI taxonomy): Eukaryota > Metazoa > Chordata > Mammalia > Rodentia > Cricetidae > Peromyscus > Peromyscus leucopus. Next base: position 31,077,876 of record NC_051086.1, on the reverse strand, counting down.
CTGGATTTTCCCATCTTTAAGCACCCTGATCTGCAATGTTCTATGAGCCTTCAGCACAGGGGTGATATTTTAGAGATATAAATTAGATCTGAGTATCCCACAGTCATTTATTCTCTGCATTTTGACCACTTGTTTTCTGTGTCCATCTGTCATAAATAGAAACTTCTTTGATGAGGCATGAGAGCTACACTTACCTGTGGGTGTAAGGATAAGTGTTTAGAATGCTGTTAGGAATTATGCTGGTTTAGTAGAGTGGTGTGGTGGTAGTGGGTTCTCCTTTAGGACCCATGACCTCACTTACCCTGGGTATTTGGCTAGGTTTATGTATATAATGCCAGGCATAATTTATCTCCTGTTGAGCAGGCCTTAAGTCCAATCAGAGAGATGTTGGTTATCACCAATATATGAATGCCACTGATGCACTCTTAGGGATATCTTGCTTTGTTGTGGTTCATAGGCATCACAGCTGGATAGGACTATTGGTTGTTCCTTTCCATTGGAAGCTTTCATAACACCTTCTGGTACTATGGAAGTTAGTCCTCATGGGGGAGGCTTTCAGGTCCTCTGACCAAAGTGCATGATGTCTTACTTACCATCAATCTCTGGGAAGTAGCCAAGGGCTACTGCAATAGACTATATTGTTTGGGGAGACTCACTGACTCTTTTGACCAGCAACTCAAGATAGGGTTTATCATGCCTGGCACTGAGGCTTTAGTTGCAAATCATGTGACTAACCTAGGGAGCATCACCAGTCCAAGTGGCTTAACTATATATGTATACATATACACTTATAAGTATCATATGCAACTTTAGGTAAATAAAAATATTACTTCTTACAACTTTTTCAAACATTATTAGTGCTATTTTACCCCTGTCTTTTTGTATGACCTTCCTTGCCCCTTCCCAGTTATCGCCCTTTCCCAGTTATTTCCATTTCTCCCCCATATCATTTGTATTATGCTGTTCTCCTCTGGGCACTCCTTCCCCCTGATGATTGTACCAGAATACATGCAAACATTCCCATGGACATGTGATGTTTGCCTATGTTGGCTTCTTTGACCTAAATGCTATTTCATCCTTTGATTGTAAGCCAAATGACAAATGAGATATTACCAAAGCTATTTTAAACCATTTTGGACATGGCTATTCTACCTTAATTTGATGACTTTCATCTACTTCAATGAGGAACATATTTCTTCATATTAATTGTATGAAAATACTATGGATATGCTAATTAGAAAAACCAATGGTATGGAACACAATAGGTTGATGAAAATTTATGTCCATTATGCTTTCATAATTTTAGAATACATCCTTTAAGAAATATGTGTCTTTAAGAAATGCATGGGTAGTGCTGAACTGCTAAGAAACCTCTTAAGCTTTGGCTAACTTTCATTTTTAAAATCTCTGTCAAGGTCTTATGAGACTTAAAATAATAAAGCCTAGACAATTCCAAAGGTTTTATATAAATACAGATGCTGTTAAGAGGAAGTTTGTAGAAATTTCTGCCAGGATTAAAATAAATTCCACTGCGCCTTTAATGAGAAGCATTCTCATATCATAGCAATAGTGTCATGCCCAATGCAGCCAGCATGGGTTTAAAATTATGTTTGGCACTGAATTTCCATGCATCATGTGCTGATAGAGTTGGCCAAGTTACTTAGGGCTGATTTAGATCACTGAGAAGATCAAATATAGCAATAGGATTTGACTCTTAGTTTTAGGTGTCAGATAATACTATTTTCACAAATATTGCCAGTCTAGGACAAGAAGGACTTTACTTTCTAATTTGGCAAAGCCAGAGGTTTGGTGATGTCAACCTCTCTTACCTTGTATCTCCTCAGCCTCCTGGCTTACCTTTGCTGTGGGCTTTCCAGTTCCCAGCAGTTGAAACCATCATTGAAGACTGTGGTGACCAATTAGAAAATAGAAACATCCAATCATATTATCATTATTATAAATAATATATTATTATTATTGCAATACTTGAAGCACCCCTTATATTTCTTTTCTTTAGAATGAGGAGACTTGAAGAAGAGCTCAATCAGACTGATGTACATATATATATCTAGCTTACTAAGGTTTGGTGACAAGTTTACCTAGAATAACCTTGATGATCTTAGATCAGTTGAGACGCTCTGGTGTATCTCAGTCTTTTGGAAGAATGTGGCCACTCAGAGGCAAGGCAACTGAGCAAGCTGTCATGTTCTAATTCAGGAAGAAAGGAGGGCATGATTGTTACTTTGACAACACCAGTGCTGTTTCTTGGGAGTAGGAGCTCCTTACCCCTATAAAGGTGTAGTGTAACTGGAAGTTTTCCTATGTTCTACCTGCCCTGCTGTTGGGAAAAATCTTTCACTCACAGTACCACAGCCTTTATAAAAATAATCACTCAGAAGCTTATATTAATTATAACTGCTTGGACATTAGCTTAGCCTTATTACTGACTAGCTCTTACACTTAAATTAACCCATAATTCTTATCTATGTTTAGCCACATGGCTTGGTACCTTTTCCCAGTTCTGCCTTCACATCTTGCTTCCTCTATATCTGACTGGAGATTCCTGACTCAGCCTTCCTCTTCCCAGCATTCTCCTCTTCTGCTGGCCCCACCTATACTTCCTGCCTGGCTACTGGCCAATCAGCGTTTAATTAAACCAGTGTACAAGGACATTATCCCACAGCAGTGTAGTTGCTGCTTGTGTCTTCAGCAGAATTAAAATAATCACATGAGTTTATCTAAAACTGACTTTGTCACACATTGAATGGCAGGAGGCAAATTCAGTACAGACCCCCACTGTGCTTTTTAAGCCAATCAAATTGGTTTAACCTTTCCTAATTGATTTTAGTTTGAGTTGGGAGTCCCTAAGAAAAATGAAGTTACTAAACCTAAGATTTTTATGATTTATATTTTCACCATGGAGCCAAATCCAGTCAGTCCTGGGAAGGGACTGGCTAATACCAGGCATCACATTTACACACATTCAAAAAGGTATTTGTGACCATTGATTAGACAGGTTCAGTGAAGTACAGTTTCTTTCTCCCAAGCTATTAACATTACCTAGTATAGGACCAATACTAAGTACTTTAATTTCTAAGCATCAATTTTACCAATGTAGGTTGACTTCAATGCTAAAACCCATTGATGTGGCAGATATTTGATTAAATAAATGAAACAACAATAAATATGGCCATGTCTGCGAAGCATACCCTTTATTCCACAGCCTAGATCTTCATGCTTCCCATCTTCAAAGTGTGGGCAGGGTTTGCTCTGTGCACTGTCAGAGTGCAGCTGATCTAACTGAAAATGTTCCTCACATTTGTCTTTAATGTATGTACCCTCCCTGTCTACTAACAAAGACTACTGACTGAAAACCTGATTTCCACAGAGTTCCCTTGGGAGGAAATGTTCCTTCTTGCAGAACATCATCTTGCAGGCTTCCTACATCATCCCTTACCGAGGGCAGGCCAGTTTGAAGAAGATATTTTTAAAGATTGATTTATTTTTTAACTTAAGTGTATTATGTTTGTGCCTGTGTATGCAATGTGTACACAGGTGTCCATGGAGGCTGCAGGGTGTTTTGATCCCCTGGAAGTGGAGTTAAAAGCAGTTATGAGCTTTTTGATGTGGGTGCTAGGAACTGAACCCAGGTCTTCTGGAAGAACAGTACATGATCTTAACTGTCAATCATCTCTCCAGCTTCTGGAGATATTTTTAAAAGTAATATACAGGGAGGAAAGTATTGCCTTTTAGCGTGCTGACTGTTACACAACATACATGCTGTTTTCAAACAACAATGAAGATTATTAGTAGAAATTTGTAGGTATTTAAAAATGTTCATGGCAACACATCTTTCTGAAATGAGGCTTCTATTTCAGGAAGTGATAAATTAGAAATTCTAGGCACAGAAATAGAGATTGGCCAGGTTGTGTGACACATGCCTGCAATCCCAGAACTTAGGGGGCTGAAGCTGTGTGTGTGTGTGTGTGTGTGTGTGTGTGTGTGTGTGTGTGTGAGAGAGAGAGAGAGAGAGAGAGAGAGAGAGAGAGAGAGAGAGAGAGAGACAGAGACAGAGACGGAGACAGAGATGGAGACACAGAGAGAGTTGAAGGTAGGGTTGTGTGAGAATAACCTCTATGGAATAGAAAGCTCTGGGCCAGGATGATTTACAGTGTTCAGATATTGTTTTAAGAGAAAACAAAAGTTGGAGAAGGGGAATTTGAATTGGCTTGCCTCTATTCTCTTAGAATTACATAGTTTGAGCATAAATGCTTACATTTTACGGTCTCCTTTACAGCAAGACAGATTTTATCACTATTCTATTTAGCTAAAAAGGTTTGACTGGGCATCTTCCAGGAGCTCTTCCCTGTCTATATAGTGGTTAACAAGCAGAACTGTGGCTGTATAGGAGCAAACAGCCCCAAGTTTGAGTATACCACAGTTCCAATACCAGCCATGCTGCCACTGTGTATATGCGCTCCTCCTTCCAGCTCTTTTCTTATCTTTATAATGGCAGTAAGCCTCTATCTACCCTCTCTCTATACAGCCATGTGAGTGTAATGTCAATATGCCCAGAACATGCTTAGTGTACTGCACAGCTCATGGCAACTCTCCATAAACACTAGGGACACCTTAGTCATTTCTGATCCCATTGACTAAAAATACATTTGAAAAGAATACTCTTTAAACTTAGAATTGCTGTAGTGGCACCTGGCATTCTCACTCAACTATTAAGGGGATATTTTCCTGTCTATGTGGAGATGGTAGAATTTTGACTTTTCCCATTTAGTAATCTGTTTTAAAACAATCACATTCATACTGCAGCATGCATGTCCCTTGGTGTCACAGAGTACTGCTCAAACCTCTCACAAAAACCTAGGACTGCTCTGAACAAAGGTATTGTCTTATGAAAAGACATAGTGAATTAAATCGATGTTCTCTTTTACTTTGTCATCACACCGGAAATTCAGGCCAGGTGCTTTGAGTAGCCCTACTCTGGCCTTAGTGATTTTCCTAGCTGTCCTCCAGCTAGCAAACCTGTATTTGCATTTGTATTCTCACCAGCAAAGTTCTGGAAGTGTTATTTCTGTTGCTGCCTGTAAAACTCCAGGCCAGACATTTCCCCTGTGGATAAGGACATGGGTTTGTTAGTGTTGTCAGAACCAGGCCAATCCTTCTGGTTTTATTTCAGAATTTTACTTGTGTTTGACTCCTGAATGATCAAAACATACCTCTCTTAAGGGAAAATCATCATTCATGCCATTTCCTACAGATGGATTTTGTGAGGAGTTGAGAAATGTGGATTCAAGGACTTCTTCATCTACAAGAGGCTTTGGGATCTGTATGATCAAACATTTTTATCTGAGAAATGGGAAAGTGAGACTCAGAGAGGGAGAAGAGATTGTCTAAGTGATAAACTACCCATTCGTTCCATAGGTGTTGACTTTTAATCCATCTAACCCTTAGGTGCCACAGGAAGCCATAGGTGTTGACTTTCAATCTATCTTAGTTTCTACATGAAGCATGCTTCTACCAAAATTAATGATAATTTTTGCTTTTAGCTTTCTTTCTTTTTATTGAAAAATAGAGGTTTTTCTCATTTGATATATTGATTAATTTCCCCTCCCCCAACCCTCATCCCTCCCACTTCCCCAACCACCCAAATTCACACCATTTCTTTCTCTCAGTAGAATACAAAAAGACATTTAAAATGAAAATAATAAAATAAAAACAAACATACCAAAATAGGAAACAAACAGAAAAACAAGCTAAATAACAGGACAAAAAACAGATACAGATGCTGAAACACACATATTTGCAGAAATAAAAAAAAAACATAAATATATGAGCAAAAGATCTGTAAAGCAAAAAAAAAATTACAATGCCCAGACCAAGCATTATGAGACAAACGAACAACCCCCACCCCCGCCAAAAAAAAAAAAAAAAAAAACACTCCAAAAATACTACTGTATTTGGGTTGTTTTGTCCATCAACTGCTGGGCATGCACCCAACCCTTAAGAGTGGTTTGTTTCCCCATTGAGACTCCCTTGGAGGCAACTACATTTCCATTGGTAAGTAGCTATCAATTAGAGATTGCTTCAGGAGAGACATGGGAGCCTGTGGGCCCAATCTGGTTTAGACCTGTGTAGACACAGTGCATGGTGCCACAGTCTCTATGAGTTTGTATGTGTGTCAGTCCTCTTCTGTCTCTGATGATGGCTAAGCAAGGCACCCATCTATGAGTTAGAATGTCATTGGGGGTCATTTTCTTGCTATAATTCTTCAGTAGTATTTGGTTTTTCCCTAGGTCCACGACCTATTTAGTCTCAGGTTCTTGGCCACCTGGAGAAGTGTTAGGCATGAGTTCCATCTCAAGGAATGGGCCTTAAATCCAATCAGATAGTAGCTGGTCATTCCCACAACTTTTGTGCCACAATTGCTTCAGCGTATCTTGCAGGCAGGTCATGTTTCTAGATCAAAGGGTTTGTAGTTGAGTCAATGTTTACCTTTCTCCTCTGGTAGTGTTGAGAGTACCTTCCAGTACTGCAAGCACTGGTCAGTATGGGTGAAGGCTCGAGGTGAAGGGTCCAGTTTGAATTCTCTGTGTTTATTGAGTTATGTAGCTATTGCCTTCAGCAATAGGGACTTAGCATTAGTTTGTGGAGAGCAACCAATTGCCTTGGCAATAGCTTGCATTATTTGAGGATTTCCATGGTGCCTCTTTGGCCAACAATTCTATTAGATGTAACCCATTCCCAGCACTGGAGGTTTCAAAGGATTCTGCATTCTCCTACAGATACCATCTTCATTGCTGCTGTATCCCATCCTGATTTTTAGAGTTAAGATGATTGACAACAAATGACTCAACCCATAATGGCACTTGTTGTACAAGCTTGATGACCTGAATTTTTTCATCTGTTTTTTTTTTAATTATCATTTTTTATTGAAAATATTTTTCATACAATATATTCTGATTATGGTTCTCCCTCCTCAGCTCCTCCCTGATCCCCCTTACTCCCTCACCCACATCCTTTCTTGCTCTCTCTCATTAGAAAACAAAGAGGCATCTAAAACAAAAATAAGAGAATAAGAAAAAAAAACTGAATAGGACAAAACAAACAGAAAACCAAAGAGCCAAAGAAAAAGCACAAGAAACACAGAGACACACACACATTGGCAAACACAGAAATCCTATAAACCCACAAAATCAGAAGCTTTAATATATTAAGCAAAAGACCTGTAGGGTAAGAAAAAAAATACCCAAAGTATTGTAAGACAAAAACAAACAAAACAATGCTCCAAAATGACCATTGGGTTTTGTGTTGGCCATCTACTGCTGCATATGGGGCTTGGCATTTAGAATTGTTTGCATACACAGTGGAAAAAAATAACTTTTCCTTTGCAGTTGTTTATCAGTAGGGGACAGATTCTGGGTTAAGGATGAAGGCTTGTGTCGACTTCCACTCTCAACACTGGGATCCCATCATGCTCAGGCCTGTGCAGACCCTGTACCTGTTACCACAGTCTCTGAGGATGACATGAATTTGATCACTGGATTCCTTGGCTTCAAAAAGTCAGCCTTTGATCCATGCATGTGGCCTGTGGCATGCATGTGCCTACACACACACACACACACACACACACACACACACACACACACACACAGAGAGAGAGAGAGAGAGAGAGAGAGAGAGAGACAGAGAGAGACAGAGAGAGACAGAGAGAGAATAAGAAAGAAAAAATGTGATAGTTAAGGTGAAAAGGGCTTATCAGCAAGCCACTCATCTGACAAAAAGGGAAATGGAGCCTCAGGTATCTCTGCAGGATTTACCTGCCTACCTAGAAGATGGCAGACCTGGACATGTAATTCATATTTCTTGATTTCCACCTCAGTGCTCTCTCTAATCCACATTGCAGTCTAAATGTGCCCATAAAGGGAGTTCATTCTCAGTGATGGGTTTTGGATGGTGTTATTGCCCTCATTCTTCCTTGTCTATCTGTGATATAAGATGCTGTGGGCACTAAACACCTGGCTGCAGCCCAGGTGACGTCTAAACATGATGACTCCCTTGCCGAGGTGATTCAAGAGGGGCTTCTGAGACTCCTTCCGTTTACTTCCCAGCCACTTGTTAGTCTCTGTATATGTGGAAGAGTCAACAGCCACCACTCTGCTGATAGATGGCCTGATTAGTCAAGCTGAAGCCCCTGCTCTCCTCAGGAACAATAAATCCCAGCAAAGCCTGCCCTGTTCTCTGCCATGATACCTGGGAGCCTTCCAATTCGCCCTCCAGCAGTAAATTTGGCTCCTAGTCAAGCTTTTGGCTAGTACTGGAGTGGGGTTATAGTACCTCTAAAGGGCTTTTCTTATAAAAAATACCTTAACGCTGTTGTGATTTTGCCCTATACAGTCCACTCACATCTGAGTAAGGATATTCAGGTGCAAGCAGTTGAAAGTCATGCAGTTTTCTTCATATTTCTAGTTTCTTCTTCCCTTTCTCTGAGCCCAGATGTCTTCAGAGTTTAGCATAACACTTCATGGCATCTGAGTCAGTGTGAATGCTAGACATGGGTTGACTTGAGTTGTAAACTCTGACCTGTTGTTTAACTGTGAACACAGTACTTAACACTTTGTGCACCTTGGTCCTTCATTTGTGAAGTTGGGGCAACAGTAGCATCTAAGCTTGGAGTGATAAAATGAAGTGATGTGAGGGGATGAGCTGCCCTAATCTATAACACAGGGACAGTGGAGTGGCCACTGAGGAAGATGATGGCAACGATGATAACAGTCTTGGCACATTTTATGTAACTGTTTCTTCTATAGCTCGAATCAAAGTCACGATGCTTGCCTTCCACCTTTGCCCTCCCTGTAGCTCTCTAACACATTTTATTAATGAAAGAAAATGCACTTGCTGAGTAGATATGAATTGATGCCTACAGACTCTAAAGACACTTGTTTTTTTGCCTAAATTATCTAGTCTCTTAGGGTACATGAACTATACTCATTTTTTTAATCATCCAGGAGTTAATACTATTTTTAATTCTAGACATTGTACTAAATGGTGAGAATGTAAACTCAAAAGATAAGTCAAAATTCACGTTCAGAATTTCATATGGTCATGAGTGTCCCAACAATGTAGAAGTTAGGGAGGATGTGGGTCAAACAGTGTCTTTTGGACATGACAAGACTTTTACGATCATGGAGACACTTTATGTGGCCTTGGTGCAGGGAGGAGGGGCTTGGACCTGCCTCAACTGAATGTACCAGGCTCTGCTGACTCCCCATGGGAGACCTTGCCTTGGAGGAGGTATGAATGGAGGATGGTTTGGGGGTAAAGACTGGGGAGTGGGAAGAGGGAAGACAGGGGAATCTGTGGTTGATATGTAAAATGAATTAACAAAAATCTCTTAATAAAAAAAAAGGGGGAGAAAAAAAGAGACCTTTACAGTCATGAACTTACAGCAGCTGTGGTTGCCTCTACAATATCAACCCAGCCAACATTTAGTATGAGTGAGGGAGGGGATTGTGAGTCTCCACTCCTAGCTGAGTTGTTCTGGGAGTCTACTGTAGCATGAATTTTAAAAGATCTTATTAAAAAAAAAAAAAAAAAAAAAAAAAAAAAAAAAAAAAAAAAAAAAAAAACAGAGCCAATTGGGTTGAAAGCTGAAAGATCAGAGAAACAGAACAAGCCAGCCAAGTTTTTACCACTACAAAAACCTCAGCCTCAAGAGAGAGAATTCCTGTTTACTCATGTCTTATATGTCTTTCTGTGCCTTGCCATCTTCCTTCCTTCCTAGTGCTGGGATTAAAGGTATGTGCCACTATGCCTGGCTCTGTTCCCAGTGTGGCCATGAACTCACAGAGATCCAGGTGGATCTCTGCCTCCAAAATGCTAGGATTAAAGGTGTGTGCTACCACTGCCTGACCTCTATGTTTAATATAGTGGCTGACTTTGTCCTCTGATCCCCAGGCGAGCTTTATTGAGGTACTTAACATATCACCACAGTCTATGGCTGTTAGGGATGGAAAGTCAAGTTTCTTTTAGAGGTGTGGTCCCTGGAATGATGACCATGCTCTTGTACATAGCTCCACACCCATGTATATATGGGCAGTACTAATTAGACTCAGTGAATTATATATTTAGGTATAGATGGGACATGAAGTTGGAAGGGAGATGTGAGAGAAAAAAGGAGGAATTGGAAGAGAATGTGAGGTATATAGGATTGAAATATATTATATACATGTCTCAAAGAACAAAGTATTATATTAAAATATCTGGAAATAGAGCTCAATGGCAGTGTTTGCCTGGTGCATGTTAGGCCCTAAGTTCAAGTTCCAGCACCAACAAACAAACAGAACTTCAGATAAGATGCTGTAAGAACCTAGAGAATAAAGGAGGGGTAGATGGGTAGACATTACTTGAAAACAGAATAGATTATTGGTTCCCAGAGTAGTCTCATGTCTCATATTGACCAAGGTGAAAGGTAAATGTGATAACAGGACACAGACAACCTTAAGGTCTTGATACATGGTTTTCTTGTTTTTATATATTGAATTTATTTTGGATGTGTGTTTGTGCAAGCAAGTGTATTTATTTGCATGTGTTTCTGGGTACGTGTGTGTATGTGTGTGTGTGTGTGTGTGTGTGTGTGTGTGTGTGTGTGTGTGTGTGTGCCAGACGATAGCTCAGGTGCCATCCTCGGTAACACCATCTACTTCCTTTTAGCAGTTTCTCTTCTTGATCTGAAACTCACTGCTTAGGTATAATGGTTTGCCAGCAAGCCCCAGGGTTGCACGTGTCTCCCTGTCTCCATCTCCATGATAACAAATGGTCCACCATGACTGGCATTTTCAAATGGGTTCTGGAGAGCAAACTCAGGTCCTCATGTTTACAAGTCAATCACTTTATTTACTTGTCTCTATAGCATTATGCTTTGAATTTGTTATGGTCAATACTCTTCCACATTAAAGCCATGGTCTTTGACTTTAACAATCACAGGAAAGATTGGATATATATTGTTTTCCTTGTAAGCAGGTTCAGACAAGTTGAGATTTCTACCTTACTTTAAAAGTTGAAAAGGTCAAATGATGAGTTGTCTTTCAAAATCATTAATGATCCCATTGAAAATATCTATTGAAACATCTCCAGAACTCATCAAAACACTTATTTCAAGCATTACTCCATAGAGGCCCCAGGCTGCAGGGGAGAGAAAGCTCTCCTAGTGTGTCAGCCTCACTGTTGACATGCAGGGTCCTTAATGCCACACCACTTCCCTCACTAAACACCATAAACCAGCGGACACATTTGGGAAGTAAAAAGTGTGACTGCTCTGTTTATCGCCATTGTTATTAGTTTTGCCTGAATATTTATTACAGTCAGAAGTGCATACCTATGCCTTATCATGACTTTCTTGAGGGTGAAATTTCCAGCAATATTTGCATTTTTATAAAATCCTTCGCTGTATAGTGGAGGCTATTTAGATTACAAGTAACAGGTGCGGATACTAACCAATTTCACCCAAACAGAAGTCATTTATTTGAAAAATACAGAGGTATTTTTCACAGAATTTAAAAGTAGGAAGTACACATTATTTTTTAGAAGAGACTGGGATGAGGACTTCTATCTTTCTATTCCAAAAAGAAACTCTCCATAATGGTTTCTCTAGCTTCAGGGTGACCAGAGAAAAATCCTTCAGAAATTCCAAGAACCTGGATGAAAATGTCTAACTGGTGGATCTGGAATAGGTGTTCAACCTAGTCCAGGTAGAACCAAAGAGATGGGTTCATGCTGTACAACCTCAGCTACATAAGGTGTGTGTGGTGGGTGGAGGTATAGGTGTGGGTATAGGTAGGTGTGCAGTCTTAGAAAGGGTGAGTGGTGGGTCATGCACATGCCTGCTTTGTAAGTAGATGTTCCATGTACAAGAGGCAGTTTCAAAAGGAAATTCCTAAGGGTTGATGGAAATGCTTCAACATTAAAAGACTAAACAGCCAAGTTTTAAAGGTAGAGAGAAATTCTTAAGGTCAACTTCTGTGACTTGTAGTTGAGAATCCAGCTTCTCTAAGCCTTCAGTGAGTGCTGTCAGGTAAGACCCAGGGGTGCTCAGTTCATCAGGAGCAAAATTCCTTGATACCAGATGCTCCCTACAGAAGAGGCTGCTGAGTGAACTTGTTCACAATCACGTTGGAAATGCCAGCTGTAGACTTTCCAGAAGTCCTTGGTGAAGCACTTAGCAGGGAAGATTCTATACCCCTCCTTTCTCTGTCAATTGGAATATCCCCACTGACTTCCCCAACAGGAAAGTCTCTTTTATTTCATAGAGACAATGCTACACAAAGAAGTTACAGCAAGGCTTTGACCATGAATGTCATTGCTGACACTGAGGATGTAAATGTCAGAAGGGAATAACACACATGCCTCCCCCTTCATACCTGGATTGCTTCCTGAAAAGGATCAAGGAAGCCAAACTAATATCATTCTGGTCATTGTTTTCTCCCTGCCTTGCTCAATCATTTTGAGAGGCTTCTGAATTTTTTTTCAGAAGGTCTTCCAGCTTTACTTTCTTGGAGTCTGTTCCTTGGTCCTTATTTTGATCAGGAAAATAATTTATGAACAAACTCATGCTACCAGCTCTACTGCCACACTACTATATTTGAGTGTTTTCCTCATGTTGGACTCAAGCTAGCTAATGACTCTTCTGTCCCTCACATAGGCCCCTTTATACCACTCCAAAACTTTCTCTTTACTTACCCATGTGAGACAGTCTCCTGGATCAAATCATCTGTGTTTCTGCACTTCTTAGCTGTGGAACAGGAGCTATGTGACTCTGCAGAGCTTCTGTCTTTACCTAATGTAAACTGGTGATAATATCTGGAATTCCTATAAGGAGGCTATGTGTGAACCTTGAAGAACATTTCTTGGCATATGGGAAGACCTCAATAAGTGCTTGCTATTACAGTTATTGCCAGTCTCTGTGAATGGCAATATCAATTACCAGACTTTCAAGCTACGTAGGTATTTCTGACTCCCTTCTCTCCAGCAATTATCCATTATAGCACCCCTAAGGAGGAAGATGGCAATAATGCCAGGTGAGACTAATCATTGACTATATGCTAAGTTTTAATAGGCACTAAACACTTTACACTTATTTGATTCCCTTAATTTGAATATCCATTTTAACGATGAGAAATGTGAAATTCACAGAAATAAAGTCATTCTGGCATGCGAGAGGGAAGGGCAGAGCCACAATTTAAATTCAGGTTTGTTGGGTGCCTAAACTCACCGAACTGATATAAGATTCTATATCCAAAATCAGGCTTCTTGCCTCTGAAGAATCTCTTTAACTCAGTTCTCCCATCCCACCCTATATGAGCTCCCAGTCCTTAGCTTTCTCTTCCACAACCCATTCTCCAACTCCTCTGAGTTATTTTTGTAAAACAACATGCACAGGGGCCATGCTAATCGTCTCTGTATCATTCCAATTTTAGTATATGTGCTGCCAAAGTAAGCACGCAGGATCGCCCAGCAACAGAGAAATGGATGAGATCTACATGAGCAAACTAAATGTGTGTGGGGGGCGGGGGAGAGCGTAGGGAAGATAGAGGTCCCAGCTCGATCAGGAAAAGAGTGGAAGAACAGGGAAAGAGATACCATGATAAATGAAGACGCCATGGGAATAGGAAGAAGCAGAGTGCTAGAGAGGTCCCCAGAAATCCACAAAGATACCTCCACTGTAGATTACTGGTAATGGTCTAGAGAGTGCCTGAGCTGACCTACTCTGGTGGTTAGATGGCTAAACATCCTAACTGTTATGATAGAACTCTCATCCAGTGAATGATGGAAGCAGATGCAGAGATCCACAGCCAAACCCCAGGTGGAGCTCCAGGAGTCCAATCGGCATGAGAGAGGAGGGATTATATGAGCAAGAGATATTGAGACCATGACTAAAGAAAGCACAGGGACAAATAGCCAAACTAGTGGAAACACATGAACTGTGAACCAATAGCTGAGGAGTCCTCATGGAACTGGACCAGGCCCTCTGGATAATTCAGACAGTTAATGAGCTTGAATTGTTTAGGAATCCCCCAGGCAGTGTGACCAGGGCCTGTCCGCGGTGCATGAGCTGGCTTTTTGGAACCTAGGGCCTATGCTGAGACACTTTGCTCAGCCTTGGTGTAGGAAGAAGGGGACTGGACCTGCCTCAACTGAATCTACCAGGCTGGGCTTACTCCCCGGGGGAAACTTTGTCTTGGAGGAGGTGGGAATGGGGAGTGGATTGGGGGGAATGACTTTGCCAACTATTGAACTTGTTAAGTCGCTGGTTCTTTCAGACCCAATCAAATATCCTTGATGGTTCCCAACTTCACAATCACAGTGACTGTTTTTTTTCTTTACTTTCATAGCACTATATTCATTGCCATGAATCTTGTTAAGTGGTTTAGTTATTATTAGTTACTCTATACTACCTTTATCTACCACAGAATGTGAATTATCAGAGGGCAAAGAATATTTCCTCATTATTTTGTGATCCTAGATATGACCTGTATATTCAGCCTCTGTGGTGGTTTGAATGAGAATTATCTCCCATAGGCTTGTGAATTTGAATACTTTGTCCCTGGGTGGTGCTGCTGTTAGGAAGATTGTGGATCCTTTAGGACATGGAACCTTATTAAAGGACATATGCTACTGGGAATGGGCTTTGAGATTTACAGCCTTACCCCATTTCCATTTCACTCTCTGTTTCCTGCTGCACCAAAGAAGTGTGATCATTGTCTTTAGCTCTGGCTGCCTGCTTCCATGCCACCCCGTTCTGATGATCTCTAACCCTCTAGAAGTATAAACCAAAACCAAGTCTTTCTTCCATAAGTTGCTTTTGGTCACATCTCATCACAGCAACAAAAAGTAACTAATAGAGCCAATGCAAATATTAAATTTGTTCAGAAATAAGAAAGGAACTCATACACTTATGTGGTAGTTTCTCAAATGTGTTCCTAAATGAAAATGTTTCCTTTCTCATTTATATTCTTTATAGATTTAGATACCTTTGGTTATACGGATTTCTTGAGGGCCTATTCTGTTGCCCCAAGAGCCAATGATTCTGTAAAGAAGTTTATAGACACATCTGAAAGCTTTGTCATTCTCCAGAGAAGCAAAAGTTCTTTTAAGTTTCTGCTGCATAGAAGATTCAGGAGGTGGTAATTAAAGTGATTAACAAGAGAATACGGATGTTTAAGTAATCTGCCTACCAGTTATTCATTAGCGGTCTGTACCTCCTAGATAGCAGACTCATTAATTTAAACACATTTCATTATATCTTGGATCTTATTTTCAAAGAATACAGCAAGTCAGAGAGGCTTTCTGAATGGAAGGTGGGTGGAGGAAGGATTAATAGGAGCGTGGTTAGGAGCTGGCTCTCTTCTGGATCTTGGGGCCCCAAGTGCACTGCATCTCATCAGCCTGCTGAGTAAAGTTGTACCACAGACCCGCTTCAGGGGCAGTTCAATGTGAACTGTGTGTCCCTGTTCTGTCTCTTAGCCAACTGGACCTCGACTTTTCAACTGACAAAAAAAAAATGGTTGGGCTGGGCCTGTAAAGAAAGCTGAACTGCTTTTATGTCTCAGAAACATAAATTAAGAAAGATTGAGACAAGGAACAGCCAGGCAGCTCAGTAGATTAAAGAACTTGCCAACACAGCTGATGACCTGAGTTCAAATCTTGGGACCCATAGTGTCGAAGGACAGAACTGAGTCTATATATGCCATATAATAAATAATGAATAAGTAATATATATATATATACATATATATTATATATATATTAAATTGGAAGAAATACTGAGACAAGAATGCAATCAGCAGTGTAGGAACAAATGCTGAGGGATCATGGGCTTCACATCTTAGCGACTAATCTGTGTCAGAATTAAGCTAAATTTTTATTAAAATGTAGATTCTATGGCTATATCATCAGACTTCTGACAATTAGGTGATGAAGACCCGTGCTACTCACATGCAGTAATCATAACTATATAGTGGGCATGACTTTGAAAGCCATGATGAGCCATGTGCAAACTGAGGTTGCCAGAGGACAGGCATCATGAACAAAACAGAATCCTTGCGAAGGAAGACACTTATATAAAAAAAATATTGGTATAATTTTCTTGGATACAGGAAACCCATTATAACCAAACTTAAATGGCAAGAAATTTCCCAGGAAGATATAAAACAGCCCACCAAATATCAAAGAAGGGTAGCAAACCAGGGTTAGGTAATACAAAGGCCACAGGGGGGCTATAAAGTAGCAGAAGGATGGCAGGACCTGAGGTCTTACTAGAATTACTCCACAGTTGATAGGTGTGAGCTCTGATCTGTGTTTCCCATCTCAACATTGTTCAATTCAAGAGTATTCAACTGAGTGTTGGGATGGAAAAATGAAAAGCTAATTGTCATGCTTACATCATATGCTGCCCCAAGGAGGGGGCACAGCAGCCTCATTGTGTCTGCCTGTCATTCAGGGAAGGAATTCCCTGAAGATGATGGAGTACTACAAAAGCATAGAAAAAGGATGCTAAATATCCCCTGAACCAAAGCATCCCATATCAAAGGATGGAGAGATGGCTCAGTGGTTGAGGACATTTGCAGCTGTTCTAAAGTACCCAGATTTGGTTCCCAATACACAAATGACAGCTTTCAACTGTCCATAACTCTAGTTCCAGGGCATCTGGTGCTCTCTTCTAGACTCTGTGGTTGCTAGGCACAAACACACATAGCACATATATACATGCAGGCAAAATACTTATCCACATAAAAAAATTAGAAATTAGAAAGTTGACCTAGAATTTGATATCTTTGTGTAAATTCTAAATGCCGATAATGAACTTAATTAAACATGAGACTCCATAGGTCAAATAATGCATGTCTACAATCTGGACACTACCTATTAAAACCGTGTTTAAAAGAAGCACTAACATATCAGATAGAACAAAGGTAAAATACAAGCCTTCCACATGTTGACATATATGGTATGCACATAAGATTCCAGTCTAGGTTCACCCAAGTAGGCAGGACAGATGGAAGAAACTGGTCTTGTCTAAGTCCATAGATTTCATAGTGATCATCTTCCCTGAAAGGCCTGGTGCAAGGCTACAAGACCTTATATATAATGAGACAATCACTGCTCAGACAATGTGACCATATTATTTTGTTGTTGTTTTTTCAAGACAGAGTTTCTCTGTGTAGCTTTGGTGCCTTTACTGGAACTCACTCTGTGGAATTCACAGAGATCTGCCTGCTTCTGGCTCCCATGTGCTGGGATTAAAGGCATGCACCACCACTACCTGACTAATATATATATATATATATATTTTATATATATATATGTTGTAATTAAGATTGGTGCTTCAGAAGGCTCAGTTTCTTTCCAGAAAACACTCTGGTGGAAGTTTCAGGGTGAGATTAGGTACTGTCTGATTGAATCCCATTCCTTCTAGTACATTTCTTAACTGGCTCATAGTACAGGTTTCTCTTTTATTCTTAAATGTGACTGCTAAGTGAATTAAATGCAGTTCTCTAAATCACTGGAAGGAGAGGTAGCAGCTAAAGTTTCTCTTTAATGGGTTTATTGTTTGAAATTGAAATATTTGAACATGAGACTCCATAGTTACAGATTCATAAAATAATAATAATGCATGCCTGGCAACTGTCCGTTGTCCTCTCTCTGTCTTCCATAACTCCCCGGTTAGTAAATGAAACCTTGCATTTGAATAAATCCATTTGGGCCTAATTTCTGCCTCTTCATGCTGTGACAGAGCTGTCAAATTTGAAGTGTAATGACTGTATGATTTCTTATAATGGCACTCAAAATACCTCAGAAACAGATCTGAATGTCATCTAAGTAAGTTCTCTGTGGGGTCCAGACCCATTTAGAGTCCCCTTTAGGCACAGCAGTGCAAGAACACATTGCAAAGGAGCAAGTGTGAAGTGGTATCACAGAGAGTGATAGGCAAAGTGGAGCCTCTAGGAGCCCAGAAAAATGGAAAAAAAAAATTACATTGACATTATTTTAGTCAGTTCTCTGTTGTCTTGAGAGAACTGATTGACTACTATTCCTGGATTGTATAGTGGGTAGGTAGCCTAAATGCCTCTGCTATCCCATAGGTGGACAGACTTGTCTGAAGAGATGATCACACGTCCCAAACATTCCCAAGCAAATTAATATTCTATCATTCAACTCCACTTAGCCCTGTGAAATAAAAATGCATCCCATGGATGCTTATTTTTTAATATTTATTTTTATTTCTATGTATACATGGGTCTGTTTGGACAGGGGCATGTGACTGCAAGTTGCCCATGGAGGCCAGAAAAGAACCCTAGAGCCAGAGGTTGTGAGTCACACAGTGCAGGTGCTAGGAACCAAACTGTGGCCATCTAAAAGAACAGCGAGCCCTCTGAACCACAGAACCATCTTTCCAGCTCCCAGACAGCCATGGTAGGTTCTTGGTCTTTTTCACAACTGGGTGACCAGTTTAAGCAAGTCAAGGTAATTACTCAACAGAGAAAAAGGTGCTGGAATGAATAAAGGATCTAAGTTGTACTTCCAACACTGTTAACCAGACAGGAGAATTAACTTTATCTTCTTGGCATTTTGGACCTTACAAAGCAGTCCCTGTTTGAAAAGACAGAGAAGGAGGTATTCATACCAGTTTATGTTCCCTTGAACCCCAGGACTTTGTAGAAATGCCTTGAAGTTTTGAGAAATAACAGGAACACTAAAATTTGAAAGTCAATGGCTTTGATAATCTGTAAGGATTTCCTCTCTGTCATGTGTAAGTTTTTGCTTCATTATAAAAAAAAACTAGCAAAACTACATATTGACATTCAGGTATGTATTATAGCAAGCATAGATGATGATGTTTGGTCGGCTTCCCAGGAAGAGACCATAGATATGTGATGGCTTCTTCTTCCTACACTGAAAATTGGATGGGAGTGATGATCACATCTGTCTGGATCTCACGGAGTTGTTGGCATCTAGTACATAATACAAGACATCTCAGAAGTTCAGTACATTCTAAATGTGTGAATGAAGAGGGATATGAATGAATGTGTGAATTTTATCCCTGTGGCTTTGGTTTGGACTCTAAATTTCAATTCTGAAAACATTCTCAGCCGAACTTTTTGCCTTTGCTCCTTTTCTAGTTGGTAACTTCTAAGAAATTCATTCTAGAGATAATTTAGGTAAGGATGAGGAAATGTTAGAAAAAGGCCAAGTTTAGCTTGGCCAATGCTTTTTTTTTTTTAAGTAGCATTACTTTTATTTTTATTATTTTTATAGTATTTTTATTTTATAGTTAACTTAATTTCACATATCAGCCACGGATTCCCCTGTCCTCCCTCCTCCCACCACTCAGCCTCCCCCCCAACACACCCCCCCACTCCCACCTTCTCCAAGGCAAGGTCTCCCCTGGGGAGTCAGCCCAGCCTGGCAGACTCAGCCAAGGCAGGTCCAGTCCCCTCCTCTCTACACCAAGACTGAGCAAAGTGTCTCAGCACAGGCCCCAGGCTCCAAAAAGTGAGCCCATGCACCAAGGACAGGTCCTGGTCCCACTGCCTGGGGACCTCCCAAACAGTTCAAGCTAATCAACTGTCTCACTTATCCACAGGGCCTGGTCCAGTTCCATGGGGGTTCCTCTGCCATTGGTTCACAGTTCATGCACTTCCTCTAGTTTGGCTATTTGTCCCTGTGCTTCCTCCAACCATGGTCTCAACATCTCTCGCTCATATAATCCCTCCTCTCTCTCGTCGATTGGACTCCCGGAGCTCCACCTGGGGCTTGGCTGTGGATCTCTGCCTTTGCTTCCATCATATACTAGATGAAAGTTCTATCATGACAGCCAGGGTGTTTGGCCATCCAATCACCAGAGCAGGTCATCTCATTCACTCTCTCGACCATTGCCAGTAGTCTACAATAGAGGTGTCTTTTGTGGATTTCTGGGGACCTCTCTAGCACTCTGCTTCTTCCTATTCCCCTGGGGTCTTCATTTATCATGGTATCTCCCTCTACATTGTCCCACACTGCTCCTGATTCAGCTGGGACCTCTCTCTCCCTTAAGCTCTTTTTCCCCTGACCCTTGCCCTCCATTACCCCCCACCCCCACCAGAGATCACTTCCTAAATATAACACCAGTAGCACAGACACTGAGAGAAACAATTAATAAATGGCACCTCTTGAAACTGAGAAGCTTTTGTAGGGCAAAGGACACGGTCAATAAGACAAAATGACAGCCTACAGAATGGAAAAAGATCTTCACTAACCCCACATCTGACAGAGGGCTGATATCCAGAATATATAAAGAACTCAAGAAATTAGACATCAAAACACCCAACAGTCCAATTAAAAAATGGGCTATAGAGCTAGACAGAGAATTCTCAACAGAAGGTCAAATGGCTGAAAGAATATTTAAGGAATTGCTCTACATCCTTAATCATCAGGGAAATGCAAATCAAAACGACTCTGAGATAATACCTTATACCCGTCAGAATGGCTAAGATCCAAAACACTGAATACAGCTTATGTTGGAGAGGATGTGGAGCAAGGTGAACACTTCTTCACTGTTGGTGGGCATGCAAGCTTGTACAACTACTTTGGAAATCAATATGGTGCTTTCTTAGAAAATTGGGAATCAACCTCCCTCAAGACCCAGCTATTCCACTCTTGAGCATATACCCAAGGAATGCTTAATCATACAACAAGGGCGCATGCTCAACTATGTTCATAGCAGCATTATTTGTAATAGCCAGGACCTGGAAACAACCTAGATGTCCTTCAGCTGAAGAATGGATAAACAAAATATATACAATGGAGTACTACTCAGCAGAGAAAAACAATGACATCATGAGGTTTGTGGGCAAATGGATGGAACTAGAAAAAAAATCATCCTGACTGAGGTAACCCAGACTCAGAAAGACAAACATGGTATGTACTCACTCATAAGTGGATTTAGATGTAAAGCAAAGGATGACTAGACTGCAACTCACAACTCCAGGGAGGCTATCTTGTAAAGAGGACCCTAAGAAAGACACAGGGATCGCCCAACAACAGAGAAATAGATGCCTTTTCTTTTTTAATGGGGAATACGAAATATCAGAGTGTTTTGGCATGATTTCTTCTATAGTTCTGTATTTGTTTATTAAGGCCTTTATTCATCCAGCAGATTTTTTCTCTTCACTGTTGTCCCATGCTAGGGGACCAGCTCATTCATTTGGAGGAAGTCCACATATAGAAAGGTAGTGAGGCCAATGTAGAACAAATCCATGTCTTGAGGACATAGAATGTACTGAGAGCTGCAGTAGTGGATCGCTTCCAATTAATAGTCCTAGAGGCAGTTAATTAGCGATGCTTACACAATCCAGCCCTTGCTGACAGGCAGTTTAAGGTTTGTGGTGGGGTCTGATATGTTGTCAACATGTGATTTTTTTTTTACTTCTGTTTGGCCATTTTGCCTGTGTCACCTACTAGAGTTCAGCAATGCTAATGACGGAGTTGCTTCAGAAGGAGAGAAATGACCAGGGTGGTGGCAGAAGGAAGAGCTCCTTTTTCTTCTTTGGGAAGGACCACAGCTCCTGCACACGGCTCATGTCACAGTGGCTCCCGAGGCTCTGCAGAGTATGGGAGAAAATAGGAAAAGGAGCACCTCTATTTTATCCTCTTAAATGAGAGTCAAACCAAGAGGGAAGAGAAAGGATAGAAATGGTTACTGAGCAGAGAACAACAAGCATATGTCTCCTTGATTCAATCAAGGTAGTCTAGAAAGGACTTGCTGGAGCCTAACTGGAGGAGCATGGGAGAACATTCTAGAGAAGATTTCAAGGCTATAAGGTAGGAAAGTATCACATACTTGAAAAACGTAAGAAAAAGTTGAGTATGGCTCTGGAGAATGGAACATTAAAAGGCACTGTAGACTACCTGTTCTATGCTAAGGACTTTCTGATCAAAACATCAAAAACCAGAAAGACTATACTGGAAATGGTATTAAAAACAAAACCCATTAAAGCACGACCCCTCCCTGCATCCCCCCCCACATGTCAAGTTAATATTGATGACATGTGAATGATAGAATTCATTAAATAATGAGTCTGCATAACTATGAGGAATCTGTAAATAATCTCTGCACCACAGGTAACTCTATTTTCACTAGTTGGTGTATGTTAGCACTAATCCTCAGGCTCTGAGAACGTTAACCAACATAAAAAAGCATTGTTTCAGAAAGCCTCTATTTTTAGAAGTGCTATTAGAGGAAGTATCACTCTAACCTTTTCCTTGTTCTCTCTGTGGCATGCACATTAATTAACACTTCCACCCTACAAGAATGTGTTTCTTCCCATGTGCTGGTGGTGGTATTTCAGAAGCTTGCTGGAGATTAGAAAGCACTAGAAAAATAAATCTGAGTGGTTTAAAAAAATGTTCTTAGCTGTGTGTAATTTCCTGTTTAGGCACACCTCCTCAGATCACAATTAGGTAGAACTCATGATACACTTTGAAAAGAAGGGCAGTGAACTTGAACCTTACCTTTGGTGGCTGATTTGTCAATTTTTTAAAAATCCTGTTTTTAGAGAGTTTGTATGGGATATAGAAAAAATAATTACCTAATAAATTATAATTAATTTTAACTTTTAAAGATCCTATGGTGGTCTGGATAAGAATGGCCTCTATAGGCTCATATATTTAAAGGCTTAGTCACCAGGGAATGGAACTGTTTGAAGGGATTAGAAGTATTAGAAAGTGTGGCCTTGTTGGAAGTGTGTCCCTGAGGGGTGGGCTTTGAGGTTTCAAAATCCAACACCTGGTCCAAAGTCCCTCTCTCTGCTTACTGATCAAGATGTAGCACTCAGTTACTATTCTAGAGTTTGCCTGCATGCTGTTTTATTCCCTGCCATGACGACAGTGGACTAAACTTCTTCTGAAACTGTAAGCAAGCCCCAAATTTAATGTTTTCTTTTGTAAAAGTTTTCTTGGTCATGGTATCTCTTCACAGTAATAGTACATTGATTAACACAGATCCAAAAAAAAAAAAAAAAAAAGAAAGAAAGAAAAAGAAAAATCATAGTTCACATATAGAGTTTTACCTTTCTATTTTAAGTTGACTTTCCCGTCTCCTTAAAACTAATCCCTACAAAGATGGGAGGAAGGACTCAGAGGGACCATTCTCCTTACTACTGAACTATTACTGATGAGATTCAGTGAAATGGGGAGTCAATCATTGCTTTCCATTATATACCCACTGGTGACTACATCAGGCTCCACTGGAGAGACCTGATCTAATGGCCACACAGATGGTCCCAGTTAAACTAAATGAGTCACAACAAAACTAATAGTCTTGGAAAGGGAGAAAGCGGTATAGATAGAGGTAGAAAGGAGATAAGAAAGGTGGGAGAATGACCAGACCAGACTGCATCCTGCACATATATCCTGAACTTCCAAAGAAGCAACTTAACTTACAAAATCATTACTTTGTCTGATAAATATGAATTTACTTTTCCCTAAGTGTTTACTACAAAAAGGAATGAAAATTTTCTGAAGAGATAGTCATTGATTCAAGCTATATTTTCAGCTTACAAGGAAACTCTAATAAAATTACAAAAGATTTAAAATGAAAACAGCGGAAACTAGATGACATCTCCTTTTGAAATGCTGATTTAGTAAGAGCACCATGAAAGAGAAAGCTTTAGTATCAATTTCTTTTTTTTTGCAGTTATGAATTTTTTAAAAATTTTTATTTATTTATTTTTCTTTATTAAGACTTTTTTATTCTTTTTTTTCTTTGTAAGTGGGCATGGGTTTTTATTCTCAGTGCATGGCATTGGTTTCTGCTCATCAGCAAAAAGCTTTATTGGTTCCAACAAATGACCCCTTTTCAAACTCTTCTTCCTGTGTCAGTGGGACGACACATTTGCATTACAGATTTGTCAGTTTATAACATCCCCTCCAAGAACCATATAAATACATGTGAAACATTATACATAGAGTTTAGATAATATCATATGCAAATACAGATGGGGTGCACTGTGAAGCTGAACTGCAAACTATGGTGATACCCACTAGGATATACATTGCTTTGATATCATCATGTCTGTCATGCAGACTACAACAGTCAATTTTCTGTTTGTTTGTTTTTTTCTTTTGTACAAAAATAACCAGTGCTCATTATACTAGTTACTGAGAAGAAACTCAAAATTCCTATCTGCATGCCGATTAGAAAAGAGGGCATAGATCAATTTGTTGGCACATATATATGGCATATTTACATGTGGCATATGTACATATGGAGAGAAAACACGAACCAAAGGCCAGTTTCTCCTAAATGGTGCTTCAGATTTGAAAGAGGTCTGATGGGGAGAAAGAGAAACTATCCTAGAGACCTCTTTTGATAACCCTGCAGGTAGTGAGGGAAACCCCAGGAAAGAGACTTCTCATCTGTCAGGACATGGATGTATGCTGCCGTGGAGGAGTGCCAGGCTTGTTGGTAACCAGGGCCGAGGACCAGTTGGGCTTGTTTATGAGGCTTTAGCTGGCAAACAGTGTCAATGACAGTCTCTCCTGGTAGGCAAGGGAACTGTGACGTGGGGCTTACATTTCTTTACGTTTCTTTCACTTCCCCTTCTCCCTAGAATGACCCCATTAGTGAGTTTTTGTGCATGAATCTGAGTAGTGGCACCTTACTCTTTTGTACGACACAGCAGATGGGAGACTGAGTTCCAAATGGAAAAGATAAATACAGCAATGGTTGCTTCCAGTCTGACAGTCTGAGGACGAGGTCCCTTTCAACAGTCCTCCACTGTCCTCTAGAGTGCTTTTCCCATCCCAAAGGATGTAAGAGAGACCAGCTAGACCCCCTTTGGGCCTTTGTGGATTCCTCAGATTTGGATTTATATTTTTTTTTCCTTCAAGCTTTAGGGGACAATTACACAGAACAATCAGAGTGATTACCTCAATGCCGAAAATCCAGAGGGGCACGCGTGCTTGAGTGTGCCTGACTCCTCTCCTGCATCCCTCCCTTTCTTCCCATCCCTTGCCTTACAGTTGAAGCTACCTGTGGTACCATCCCAGTCTGTGCATTTAGCCACCTTTGCGTCTCGGGTTTGCCCCATGGCACTGGTGGGGGTGCACACTTACAATGCCTGCTGTTCTAAAGCCATCCCAGCCTCTTCCTCGGTAGACCACATACCCTCCCTCCCTGCCATTCAGCTCAGAGCTACAACTTTTGCCTTCCCAGCTCTGCAGTGAGGCCTGCTGTCCCCTTTCTTCTTCCTGGGAGAGGTGAAGGGAGGTAAGCTCCCTGCAACCCAATTGGCCTTTTTTATTCATTTTTACATACCAACCATAGATCCCCTTTTCTTTCCCCCTCCCTCTACTCTCGCCCCCCGGAAGCGTTTCCCCTCAATTCACCCCCCATTCCCTCCTCCAAAAGGTAAGGCCTCCCATGGGGAGTCAGCAAAGCCTGGTACATCCAGTTCAGGCAGTACAAGCACCCCCCACCCCCACACCCGTATCAAGGCTGTGCAATGTGTCCCACCATAGGTAATGGGCTCCAAAAAGGCAGCTCATGCACCAGGAATAGATCTTGATCCCACTGCCAGGGGCCCCTTAAGCAGATCAAGCTGCACAACTGTCTCACTCATGCAGAGGGCCTAGTCAAGTCCCATGGAGGCTCCACATCTTTTGGTCTAAAGTTCATGAGTTCCCACTAGTTTGGTTTGGTTGTCTCTGTGGGTTTCCCCATAATGATATTGATGCCTCTTGCTCATAGAATCCTTCTTCTCTCTCTTTAAATGGACTCCTGGAGCTTGGCCTGGTGCTTGGCTGTGGATCTCTGTATCTGCTTCCATCAGTTACTGGATAAAGATTCTATGATGACAGTTAGGATATTCACCAATCTGATTATCGGGAAGAGCCAGCTCAGGCAACCTCTTCACTATTGCTAGTAGTCTATGCTGGGGCCATCCTTGTGGATTCCTGGGATACTAGCACTGGGTTTCTCCCTATCACCATGATGTCTCTCTCTATCAAAGTATCTCTTTCATTGCTCTCCCACTCTATCCCTCCCCCAGTTTGACCACCCCATTCCCTATGTTCTTATCCCCTATCTCCGACCCTCTACATCAAAATACCAAAAAATCTAATTTAAAAATGGGCTACAGAGCTAAAGAGAGGATTCTCAACAGAAGAATCTCAAATGGCCAAAAGACATTTAAGGAATTGTTCAACATCCTTAGTTATCTGGGAAATGCAAATCAAAATAATGCTGAGATGCCATCTTTTTTTTTTTTTAATTAGGAATTTTTTTCTTCTTTCCACATACCAACCATAGATCCCCCATCCCTCCTCCTGTTCCCCCCCTCGCCTTCTCCCCAAGTCCACCTCCCATCACCACCTCCAAAAAGGTATGGCCTCCCATGGGGAGTCAGCAAAGCCTGACACATTCAGCTGAGGAATGTCCTAGCTGCTCCCCCTGCATCAAGGCTGTGAAGTGTCCCATCATGGGCGATGGCCTCAAAAAAAAAAAAAAAAAAAAAAAAAAAGCCAGTTAATGCACTAGGAATAGATCCTTTTCCCACTGTCAGAGGCCCCACAAACATACCCAGCTACACAACTCTCTCTCCCATGCAGAGAGCCCAGTCCAGTCTCATGCAGGCTCCACAGCTGTCTGTCCAAAGTTCATGAGTTCTCATTGGCTTGGTTCAGTTGTGTCTGTAAGTTTCCCCATCATGGTCTTGATGCCCCTTGCTTATAGAATCCCTCTTCCCTCTCTTCGGTTGGACTTCTGGAGCTCAGCCTGGTGCTTGGCCATGGCTCTGTGCATCTGCTTCCATCAGTTACTGGATGAAGGCTCTAGGATGACAGTTAGGGCATTGACTAATCTGATCACTGAGGTAGGCCAGCTCAGGTACCCACTTCACCACTGTTAGTAGACTAAGCTGGGTTCATCCCTGCAAGGAATGCTTAAGCATACCACAAGGACATTTGCTCAACTATGTTCATAGCAGCATTGTTCATAATAGCCAGAACCTGGAAACAACCTTGATGCCCCTCAACTGAAGAATGGATAAAGAAAATATGGCAAAAAATAAAATAAAATAATAAAATAAAGCCAAGTGGTGGTAGTGCACCGCTTTAATCCCAGCACTCGGGAGGCAGAGCCAGGCGGATCTCTGTGAGTTCGAGGCCAGCCTGGAATACCAAGTGAGCCCCAGGAAAAGCGCAAAGCTACACAGAAAAACCCTGTCTCGAAAAACCAAAAAAAAAAAAAAAAAAAAAAAAAAAAAAAAAAAAAAAAAATGTGCACATATACACAATAGAGTACTACTCAGTAGTAAAAATCAATGATATCATGAAATTTGCAGGCAAATGGATGGAACTAGAAAATATCATCCTGAGTGAGATAACCCAGACACAGAAAGACAAACATGGTATGTACTCACTCATAAGTGGATACTAGATGTAAAGCAAAGGATAACCAAACTATAACCCACAGCTCCAGACAAGCTATGTAACAAGGAGGACCCTAAGAGGGATGCATGGATCACCCTGGGAAGGGGAAATAAATGAGATCTCCTGAGTAAACTGGAGGTTGGGGCCTGCAATGGAGGGTAGGGCATGAGGGATGGGAGCATGGGGGAATGGGATGGTTGAGCTAGAAAAGGAGTGGAGTGGGAGAGCAATGGGGGAGATACCTTGATAGAGGGAGACATCATGAGGATAGGGAGAAACCTGGTGTGAGGGAAGTCCTGAGATACCATCTTCCAACTGTCATAATGGCTAAGATCAAAAACACTGATGACAGCTTATGTTGGAGAGGATGTGGAGAAAGGGGAACACCCCTCCACTGTTGGTGGGAGTAGAGACTGGTTCAGACACTTTGGAAATCAGTATTGTTTCTTTCTCAGAGAATTGGGACTCAATCTACCTCAAGACCCAATGATAGTATTCTTGGGTATATACCCAAGGGATGCTCATTCATGCCACAAGGATACTTGATCAAGTATGTTTATTGCCAATTTCAAATGCTTGCCCCCATACCACCCATACCCCCATATTCCAAATGACATGTGTGCAAGATTTGGCTCTCAAATAATGACAATACTATGAAGTGGTAGAAACCTTGGGTGGTGGGGCTTATTTGCGGGAATAGATTATGGAAGACCTACCCTTCACTAGAGCCTTGGCCCCTTCCTTTCTCTCTGTTCCTGGCTGCCATGATGTGAGCAACTTTGCTTTACCATGTGTTCCCTCATGATGTTTTGCCTTGCTACAGGTGCTGAAAAGTAGAGTGAAGTGACTGGAGATTGAAAACTCTCAATAAGGAGCCAAAATAAACCTTTCTGCTTTCCAGATGTTTATCTCAGATGTTTTGTCATAGTGGTAGAAAGCTGATGAATACAGCACTCGGAAACAATACAGGTTCAAAATGATAGAACAACAAGACTGTCATGGTTCCTCTTGTCTTCACCTGTAATTTTTAGCTTTTGGCAAGTTGCTTTTTAATAGATGTTAGAGATTGTCCTCATAAGAATTAGAATTCAAAGCAGAGAAACAGGATCTAATGAGGTATAATTGACACTCAAGAAACTAAACATAACAAGTTTCTAAATTAAATGAGTTTGAAGATATATATTACATATATGAATCTTGGCAAGTAACCACACCTGAATATTCCCTGTGACTTTCTCACTCAGTTCCTAGTATGCTAGAATGTAACCCTGAGAATGGGAGGAAGCCTGAAAATGTGGATCTTTATGTAACTATGAGAAGAACAACTTTCTTTGCTTTTTATGATTTGACTTAAATCTCATGGAAATGGGGTTTTCAGAAACGTGAGTGACACATTTCTGCAGCTACTGGTTTTCCCAAGAAGTATAGGTTTCCTTGGCAACCTTGTTGTAATTCACTCTCCCTTGGCCTTTGGAGGCCTTGATCAAATAGAACTCCCCACAAAATGTGCTATACTCTTTTTTGCCGAAACTCTTATACTCCAGTCTCAGTACTGGAGAAGCTGAAGCAAGAAGATTGCCAGTAGATCAAGGCTAGCATGGTTTTGCATAGTAAGCACTGTCAGTAATGTGAGATCTTGTCTTTAAAAAAGCCATTTAAAATGCAAAATTAAGTAAAATTTGGTATATTTCCAGTGTTGTATAGTTACTTAAAACCTCCATACTAATAAGTGCTATTATACAGTATTACTTTAATTTGTCCATATGTTCTTTTTAAGATATACAAGGGAAATTTTAAATGGAATAACTGCTTCCTAAATGATTGTATAATTGATGTGGATGAATGGATATTTCTAGAGAACTCATTTTGGTATTGTCTGCTTGCTTACTTGTTTGTTTTGGAGTCTGTGGTGTTTGTTTGCTTTTGTTTTTTGGAGAAACAGTCTATGTAGCTTCTGTCTCATCTTCTCAAGTGCTGGGATTAACTTCATTGTTTTCATGTTAAATATATTCAAGATCCATTGAGAGAGAAAGAGAGAGGAAAGCAGGGATAAAAGGGTGGACAAAGACATTGCTCAACTCTGGCCCCACTTTTTGATACGTAGCTTTAATAACCATACTTCTGAATAAAAACCATACTAACAAAGACACCAAATAGCATGGTATTATTCTTGTGGATTAACATGAATCCCCTGTGAATTGAACTCCATGCTTGCTTGCTTGCTTTTTCTTCCTTCCTTCCTTCCTTCCTTCCTTCCTTCCTTCCTTCCTTCCTTCCTTCCTTCCTTCCTTCCTTCCTTTCTCTCTCTCTCTCTTTCTTTCTTTCTTTCTTTCTTTCTTTTTTTTTTTTTTTTTTTTTTTTTTTTTTTTTTTTCTTTCTTTCTTTCTTTCTTTCTTTCTTCCTTCCTTCCTTCTTTCTTTCCTTTTCTTTCTTTCTTTCTTTTTTCTTTCTTTCTTTCTCTGTCTCTCTTTCTTCCTCTCTGTGTCTCTTTCTTTCTCTCTTTGTATTATTAAAATATTTTTGCTTTATGTGTATGAGTATTTTGACCATGTGTATGTATGTCTGTATGTATCTCCACCAGTGCATACATGGCACCCATGACCACCTTCCCTTTTAATGATCTACCATGATAAGTTTAATATAGTGTTATAAGCATCCATTCATAAGTTAGGAAACTCTTCTGTTTAATAGCTGAACAAACTTGAACATGGCAATGTGGCATAGCCATATCTGAATGGAATGGCAGACGTCATAAAGTCAGCACAACTGCTTGACAAAGATCCAGCAAAACTGAGCCACATGATGGCTGCCATGCCACCTTTGGTTTTCATCTCTACCTGTTACATACTTGGGGCACTTTTAATATTTGTGAAGTTTGAGGATATTGGGTTGATGGAAAATTCCTTATGAATCACTTATGTCTTTTCCCAGGAATGCTGCTTCTAAGCTTACCCAAGACAGTCCTGAACATACTATTCCACCACCCCCCACTTTTAGGGAGATATCCTTATCTACTTGAAGGTCTTCCTTACGCCTTGGAGGTTGTGACACATAAAGAGGCCAGAGGTCTCTTCATGAGACTATGAGACATTCTTAAAACATCTGTCCCTGTACTTACACTGGAACAAGATATTCAAAACAAAGTAAAATTAAAAAGGTCAACAAGATTTGGTAGGCTAGAGGAATTGTCCACAGTTCAGTTTACAAGCCTCTTCCCACTGCACACTCAGACAATTACATGGCATACAACTCTGCCCTACATAGAGACATACTGATAAGTAAAGTATGGAGTGGAAAGATGATAAAAGTATGAGGTGTCAGGACCTCCCTCTCTTAGAAGTTAGCTCATGTAGAGCCACTATAATGTCATATGACCAGGAAACAATGGAATGCCAGGATTAGACATATAGACAAATTTCTAAGGATATAAATGTGAACATTGATTGTAATTACTGCAGCTTTAGCCTGAGGATTTTTCCTGGGCACTCTGACAACTAAGAGTTAATAATACACTGTTTGGGACATGGCAAAATGCCCAGGGTTGTTGAAGATTTTATTTTGGTCTAATGTCCTTAAAGCAACCAAAACAACCAGCCTGAGCACAGGCAGTCATATGCCTCTAGATTCTCAAAAATTGGGTTATGGGGTTAATGAGTAAGAATGATAACTCTGTTTATTAATAATGTCAAAACTTGAGGGAAAATGATTGAAATGATAACTCTGTTCTGTCATAGTTTATTAATGATGACTAAAAGATGAGCAAAAGGAAGTGAAACCCATGTCCAAAAACAAAAATGATATGATCTATGTTTTGGAACATCATGAATGTATCTGTGCTAACTAAATTCTGTATAAATAAACACTCTGGCTGCTAGTCAGTCAGGCTGCAAGATTCTCCCCACCACCATGGCCTGACTCACTTCCTTCTCCCACTGACTCCTTATACCCTCTTCAGGACCCATTCACTGCTGGGGAATGGCTCCCGGCAGCAATGTGCTGCTGTGTCCCAGAGCCTGCTGGTACAATGGTATCAGCTAAAGTCCATGGAGACATAATGGGTCTTCTTTCTGAAAGGGTGTGGAGACCACACTATCACAAAATAATTTCTTTATTATGTAACATTGTGCTGATGAAGTATAATGATTGTTATTTTTCCCTATAAATTTTAGGGTGAAAAAGAAAAAAAAAAATACAAGGCAAACATTGCCCCTACTGCAGATGTACAGTATTCAGACATTGTGACATGATGTGGTTTATAACTGTACTGGGCTGCATTCATGATAATCCTGGAATGCCTAGCATTAGGGGGTCATAGGTTGGACATGCATATATATAGACAGTAGGGAACAAACTTTACCATGGCCACCTGGAACCACACAGGAAGATAAGTCATCAGATACCCTTCACACTTCGCATGCCCTGAAATGGGCTATAATAGAGAGAGGGAGAGAGAATGACAATGAGAAGAAGAAAGAAAATATAAAAACAGTGGGATCTTTTGTATTGCTAGTGAGACTGCAATGTGAGACAGACACTCTGGAGAGGAGTGTTGCCAGATCCAAGCTGGAATGGCTACCCACTACAGAGGAGTTTGGCAGTTTCTCAGTATCTTAAACATAGAATAAGCATAAGACTCAGTAACTTCATTCTTTGGAGTGAATTCAAGAGGGTTGAAAACATCATCAAACAAAGCATCATATGTGAGTGTTCTTAGGACTATGACCCAATGTCATCCTGAATCAGAAACAATCTCAATGTCTACTAATGGAAAGATAAAAATAATTGTAGTGTATCCAGGTGATGTAATTTACCTAGGTAGAAGGAGGCATGAAACACTGATATATTCTGAAACATGAATATATTTTGAAAACATCATATTAAAATTTTAAAAGGGAGGTAGAGAAAAGACATACACTCCCATTTGATTTTTCTGAAATATCCAGAGTAGACTAACTGATTGAGACAGAAAGCAGATGGGTAGTAACCAGTGTCTAAGAAGGACATAGATAGTGCTGCTAAGGCAAACAGGAGTTTGAGTGAAAGATAAAAACCTCCTACCATTGAAAAAATGTTTTATATAAAATATTTTTTACTATTTTCTCTTTTCCCAATTCCTCCGAGATCCTTTATACATCCCTAACCACAAAACTCCATATTCTTTTTCTCTTTTTCTATTTAAAAACAAACAGCTAAAAACAAAACACAACCACAAAAAAACAGACAATTTGTAGATATAATGATGAGGTGGATGGGGGGAGTTGGAGTAGAGAGAATGGAAGAGTATATTTGATCAAAGCACATTATATGCATATATGAAATTCTTAATAAAAATATTTTAAAATAACAATAATAATATAATGTATTGGTGATAGATATGTTAATTAGCTTATTAAACTATCTCATTTGCACCCCAAATATATATAAAAATTCTTATCATTTAATAGAGGTACCCTTTGGTGAATAAACTGAAAATCCTTAGAGTATATACTTAAAAGTTTTATGTTATATAAACTATAGATCTGTACATCCTTACTTCCAAAACAAATAAAATACTGTGTTGTGGAATATTTGTTTACACTATGAAGATATGTCTTTGCCAAGGCACCTTCTGATTGGTTTAATAAAGAGCTGAATGGCCAATAGCTAGGCAGGAAGAGGTTAGGTTAGATTTCTTCAGATAGAGAGTACTCTGGGAGGAAGAAAGGCAGCGTTACCAGCAAGACACAGGGAGAGCAGGGTGTGCAGTATAAAGATAAGGTAATGAGTCACACATCAAAACGTAGATTTAAAAATGGGTTAATTAAGTTATAAGAGCTAGTTGAAAACAAGCCTAAGCTAAGGTCAAGCTTTCGTAATTAATAAGAAGTCTCCATGGCATTATTTGGGATCTGGCTGCTGAGACAGAGGAAGACATATTACAATCATGTCTAACACATGACATGGGGTGTTATTAGTAAGTATTGGCTACTGTTTGCTTTCTGGAGATATATGTTGAATGGAGCTGTCAATCTTGAGTGGCAATGGACAACTTAGGCCTACTTAGAAAGATGATTTTTAGAGCCTTATTAACCTCCAGGCTGCTCACCACACAGGCAGTATCCACTCTAAATACCTAGCACTGTGAACCCTGTAGCTGGTTCCTCACATAACAATGAAAAATAGCCCCATGTAACTAAATCTTATTTCACTCTGGTTTTATCTCAAGGTCCATGCAGACTTGTTATCATACTTAGTCCCCAAAGCTGAGTGTATCTAGTGCCTGGATTGTTCATGAAAATACACTGAATTAGCTACCTATTAACATCTTATAAATGTTATCTCAGTTTGTAGCAATAACTCTGGGTAATTTCTGACTCTTCCTTCAGATGGAGATGTGGAAAGTTGTTTGACAATGAGGACATCGTTTCTTTCCATAGAATCCAGTGGTTGAGAGACACTTTACAAATCTTGGGTCCATATGGCAGTTTTTTCCTCACTGGGTTGCATGTCAGTTTCCAGTGATCATTGGCTTCTATAACTGATCATTGATATGTGAAGAAAATCTAGCCACTAGGAAATGTCATTTATGAATGCACTTTGCTAAGCACAAGACCCCATAGAGTAACATATCCATTAGGTTGTCTACTTTGAGAATGTCTGTCTATTTTATCAAGTGGCAACTCCCCATCTGCTATTTTGAAAAGCACAATGTCTCTTTTACCAGAGTAAATGCTGGATAAAAGCATGTGAAATGAGAGAATAATGGGCTAATAGCTTACTTTATGCTTGCATTATCTTTATTTCCTTATTTCTGTGGTGCAGATTTTTTTTATTATGTAACATTTTCTAGCCTCAAATTAGCAATCCTTCCTGCCTATTCCCCCTAAGCACTGGAATTGTAGGAATAGATCATCACTCCTAGTTTTTAAATATATCATAATCTTCCTGACAAAGTTCTAGTGGCTTTTTGATTTTTAAAGGACACAGGTAGGTAGTTTTATGGTTTATAATATTGATCAGTCTGGGGCTAATTATGTGATAACATCAGTTTCTAGAATGGTAGGGGATTATGGGTAAGTGAAGTTCTCCTACAGGGGATCCCTGCAAGCCCCTTGGTGATCCCATAGAAGAGTCAAAGCACATCTAATAGAAGAATCAAAGTGCATCTTGCTGTCTCTTAGCTAAAAGGATGTCTAGCTTTGGTTTGTGAATCATCCAGCCCCAGGAATGCTCATAGTTATTTTATTCTAATAATCCTTTTTTAAAAAAGCTAGATTGCCTGGTAAATACTGAGTAGATACATGTATTTCCAAGGGAATCTGCTTTAATGCTTTGGGATAAGTGAGTTCTCAATGGAATGTACTGTAAACATCACTATGACTAACCTTCACTTTCTCATTTATTCACTTCTGGATCCACAACACTTTTGAGCAGAGAGCATCCTCTTGGTGTTGAGGGAGACTCTTATCTAGTGACTTCCACACAGCACCAGAAATCTACTTCTAGGACTGAACCACTTAAAGAATATAACTAGTAGAGCTAAAATAGAATTTATGAGATATTAAGACTAGGATGAATAAATCACAGCAATTGTTTGCAAGGGTGACTCTTCTTAGAGAGTGCAGAAACACGTTGGCTTCTGAAATGCACTATTTAACACTTCTGGTTTCTCTGGGTTCTTGAAGTGGGAGGCACTGACGTTTGTCCCTTATTTTCTATAGTAGACTTTCACTGAAAATGTTAGAATTCTTAGTTATGTCTGTTGGGTACCTAGGATTCTCAAAAGAGTATGAAAAAATTAAGGTGGATTTTTTTTTTTTGTTATTTTACAAATTTGAATCACTCTAGGAATTTTTAAGATAAAGCCATGATTAAAGCCTTGTAGGTTTTGGATTATTCCTGAAGAATACCAGTTCTTGAGATTAAAGTATGACAAAGGGGAGCAAGTGAAAGGTACCAGATAGTCTTATTTTGGCAGGGCAATGATAACATCCTTGGTTTTCTTTTTTTTTCTTTCAATTGAAAAATATTTAGCTGTTCTTGAAAACAGGAAGAGATTATTACATTACAAATCAATATTTGAAAAATTTGTTCTCCAAAAGATGCAAATGTGTATTGTAGCCAGCCTGGAAGAAGTGAATATATTCTGAAGAGACACTCATGTTTCTCAAACTGACTATCAGACTGTTGGAATGGGCCCAAAGAAATTGGAATTTCCCCAGAAATTTTCTACTTGGAGAAGGAAAGGGCACCAGCCAGAGGGGGAACTTGTCTCCTGGGAAAGAGATTTCACACAGTTTGGACAACTTATCTGACCACCTTATAGGATGAGACTGGAGTCCAGACACTTACAGGTCATTTGTAGGTAGAACCACACCTTGACCATAACAACTTAGATGTGCATATATTTGACCTTCTGTTTAAACTTGAATCTTACTTCAAGACCCTAAAGATGGACTGTGGTTGTGAGGAGCATGAGTCTCTTTGTCTTTCTTCCCAATGTGGCAACACTGAATAAATAGCCTTTTCCTACTCTTTACTATAAAGTTTACTGCTATTTGGCAGAACTGGTCTTCTGAGGGTACATACTGTGACTCCAAGTTTGGTAACAATATGCAATGAAGTGATAACTATAGAGTGGTTGAGATGCAGCCTAATTACCTGTGTACCCTCGCCTACTTTCTCTGTTCTACCATTTCATTATTTGGGTCTATCCTTATATGTCACTAAAACAGCTGTTCTCAGGCTGGGGTGTATGGCTTGGGAGTAGATTGCTTACCTAGGACATGTGAAACCCTGGGTTCAATTCCTAGCACCCTAGAAACAGAACAAAATCATTCTACACCATTAGGAAAGGTTTTTTTTTTTTTTTTTTTTTTTTTTTTTTAATATGAACAACTGAGAGGAAAATACAAAAGAGTAGACTTGACTCTCATTTAAAATAATACCTTTGGAAGGTTGTAGTGACAGATTTTAGAAAGAAGCAATATAAGAATTCTAGGCATAATAAATTAGAAGACAGACAAATGGAGTTGGGGTATAAAACTAGTTCTGGCCTGTGGTCCCAAGAAGAGAATTAAATTACCCTAGCACAGGAACTTTCAGCCAAGGCAGTAGCTTGGTGGCTGCATAGCACACCAATTTTGATAAGAAAAAAAATTCACAAAGGACCATGAGAAAACACAGTGGTGGAAGAACAGATTCAAATGAGTCAGTGCAGGAGACCTCTCCGCCCCCACCCCACCCACAAGGCTCCCATCTCCGAATGCCATTGTTTTTCCTCCCTGAGGAAAAAGATTGTATCAATGGCAACTAATTTGTCACTTTTAATAATAGAAGAGAGAATGATTCATGCGTGTTGTCATTCCTGGTGTTAGGCAAGTCCTCGGTCACAGAGGAGGATAGCCTTCAACCCTGTTATTCATTTGTGTTGCATGTCTTAAACATAGTTGATAGCTTGCTGCATAGATATTGGGGCTTTGTGTCTCTGCAAAGGGGACTGTGTATTGTGAGCATGGAGGTGCAAAGGATGACTTTAGGGGCAGATGCAGTATTTTGTTGTTTGTTTCACTGAGCAGCAGAAGGCAGTCATTCTCATTTCATCCAGGAGCAAGGTGAATGCTAGGGGGATGGTGACACTTTGCATGTGGTTACCTATACAATCCCAAACAGGGTGTTGCCATTCATAGAAGAACCAAGGCCCAGATCACTCTTTGATAGTGGTTCTCAACCTGTGGGCTGCGACCCATGGGGGGTTGAATGACCCTTTCTCAGGGATCACTAATGATCATCTGCATACCAGGTATTTTATATTATGGTTTATAACAGTAGCAGAATTTCAGTCATGAAGTAGCAATGAAGATAATTTTATGGCTAGGGGCCACCACAACATGAGAAATTGTACTAAAGGGTTGCAGCATTATGATTATTGAGAATCACTGCTCTGTGAAATCCAGCACACATAGGATCTCTGCATATCCAAATTCTTGAATTTTGATCACCATCTTCAATTACTCATTATCATATATGAACTAGAGATTGTCTCCCAGGGCTCTATTTTTACATTTTATTTTTCATGTTTATGGAGATTGGGAGGATGGCAAATATGATATAAATATATCACATACATTTATAAAGTTACCAAGAAGAAATACAAAAGATAATTAAAGAAGTGATGAAAGAAAAGACAAGGAATTATAGCATAGTTTCTATATTTCCTATCTAAATCATTTAGAGTCTATCTTTTTTTAATTCATAATCTGTCTTCAACTTTTTTCTGATTATTGATTTTGATTTTGTTTGTTCTACATGTCAGCAGTTTCATACTTAATTTTTTAAGCTATACTTTTTATAAGTTTGTATAGTACCCTAGAACCTTCGTTTGAATAAACTGTGCAATTCTCAGTGGGCCTGAATGTAGCCATGGCTC
Source organism: Peromyscus leucopus (assembly GCF_004664715.2). Lineage (NCBI taxonomy): Eukaryota > Metazoa > Chordata > Mammalia > Rodentia > Cricetidae > Peromyscus > Peromyscus leucopus. The sequence continues at coordinate 31,039,988 of NC_051086.1, read as the reverse complement.
TGACTATGAAGAATTGAAGATTGGGCATCCAAGAATTATTTGTATTTAATATTTGCAGCTGATAAAATAATGAGATTATCCTCACTTATAAGAGTATGTCTAAGGATGTTTTTTAAAAAAAAATCAGGAACTGCATTAATATTTTCAGGATATTAGCATGTCTTAAGTAGAGGTTAGTGGAATTTCAATTCCCCCTCTAGGATTTCAAAAGTGGCCCCTGGGTTTAGTCATTCACAATTAGTGATGCACTCCCCTGCATCACCTTTTCCAGAGATTAGAAGTACCTGAGAGCCTCTCCATTAGTCAGTTCCAGTCATCATGCAGCTGCCAACTGTATTCTACTATTGCATCTCCTGTCTCAGTTTTAGCATCCTCTGTCTTGACATCCCTTCATGCCTCTCTTCCGCTGATGCACAGGGAAGGCGTCCATTGCTACCAATGTGATGCCTCTTAGAACTCTGAGAGTTTCATGTCAAGTAGAGGTTGGAACAGAGCTGTTTGGCTGAAAAAGAAAAAGTCCTCTGCACTTCAGTCAGTGTCAGTTTTTGTCATCTGGGTTCCATCCATCCCCGTGTGCTCTGTATTTCATAGGGTCTCTCATGATAGTGGCTCTTTCTGCTCCCATCTACAGCCCTCTCTCCAGGTACAGAGCAATTTTGGGAGCTTGAAAGCTGTTATCATCGTCTACCCTCTCTCTGGGCTACAAATTGTGTTCATAACCTCAATCTTTCCACATACCTTTCCTCTCCATGATTTAGACTTGGGTGGCTAGTCTGGCTAATGTCGTCACTGAGTCTCAGCTTGGAAGGAACCACTGCACCCCTTGCTTCTAGGGCTTCTATATTAATATGTCAGTTGAAGGATCTGGAGTTTAGCATATCAGACAGAAGAGAAAATGCCATATCTGGATGAAACCTCAAAAGTGTTCAAGACCGTTGTCTCTACTGAGGGTATAAAGGTAGATTCTTAAAGCATAAGCAAGCGCTATAAACGAGCTGGTACTGATGGTGTGTGTTGCAGTGTAGCAAGGGCCACACATAAGCTGGTACTGATGGTGTGTGCTGCAGTGCCCCACTGGTTCTGGTTCATCTGAAGAACCTTGCCTGTGCTGACAGGAGAGATTACACACCAATGTGAAAACGGATTTTGTTTTTTTAAATTTTTTCTTTGTGCAGTTTGTGCTTTCTATCAGGGCATGAAAACCTTGGGTTCTCTCCAGATGGCAGCCAGGACTCTTCTCTGCCAGCAGTGCCAGGCGCAGCAGCACAGCCTGCTCAGTGCGCAGTAACCACACAGTAAGTCATTTTGTTCCAAATCACATGGTTTGTGTGGCTGCATTTTAAGCACAACTTGGAAGACAGATTGTTGTGTTGAATGTATCTTCCACTCATTAAACAGGCTTCATTTTGTTCACAATCATTTTCTCTGGAAAGCAGTGTGACGGCCAATTCATCTTGGTCTTGGCTAGCTCTACTTTTCTTCCTACTTTCTTCCATCTCCTCCTTGCATCTCTTTTTTTTTTTTTGTTTTCCAAGCAGCATCCTTCTTTTGTCACTCTGGATCCTTTCCCCTCAGTTTTTTTCCCCATTATTCTTGCTTCCTTGTGTTTCTGCTACTTTCCTGCCATTATAGTTTCATTTCTCTTGCTCTCTGTTATCTCTTGGCAATTGAGTATTTGAAAGATGCATTACCAACAATCTTCCTTATAGGGACCCTTCCCTATCCAGATCTGTAATACTAATCTTGTGATCCCACCCCCCCCCTGCCCCCAGTCCAAGATTATACTTTCTACTGAAGTGACACAGGAGGTATCTTTCAGAATTTCTCTCTTTTTAATATGATTCCTGACAATCTTTTCAACAGGTCACTCAACTTTGAGTTATTCAATTCACAGAAGCTTAAGAAAGAGGGCTGGGTTTTGAACAGAGGCTAGGATGATCAAGAGAATGAAATGGTATAGCTAACCAGACTCTTGTAAAATCAGTGATGAGAGGCATTAGGAACATTTATCCAGGTTAAAAGCCAACTTATAGATGACCTTGTCTGTCTTAAGGGAAGTCTTATGAAATAGGGATCCTGCCAGCTTTATCAGCTCTGACGAGTAGACTATAGTACAGAAGATCATTAAGAACATGGAGAAAGTCAAAGTTAGATCACCCTCAGACAAACTTTGTGCTGCTAAGCATTGATTGACATCAGAATGGAATGTCTCATGACCTGTTGATTTTCCCAGCAGCAGATGGACGACAGAAGCAGCATTCAAGGAGAATAACCAATGTGTTCCTTCCGGTCTAGGATCCAGTCATTCCAAAGTAATGCTTCCTTCATAAACCCTTTTTAAAAAAATAATTCAGTTGAACGCCGATCTCTTCCATCTGTGACCATTAACTGTTGCATATTTTTTCTGTACACTCTCATGTTGAGCATATCCGATTGAAATTTTCTATGTATATTATCGCCTCTCGTTGCTTATTTTACACTTCTGCTTTCTGTTCGTTAATTACTAGCACCTTGAGAGTTAAGGAATTATCATTCTCTTCTTCAAACTATGCTAGGAAAACCCTTTACACATTGCATTGAATTGTGTTTGAAGCAGAATTCATTTTTAAAAATAGACCTAAGATCATAATATTGTGGAAGTGTGGCTGATTTTGGCAGGCATGCCTTGATTTAAGTACAGGATTTCTGTACAATCTGTGCTCACTGTATAAACTTCAGAAGCAGAAATATTAAGACCATGGAAACAGTTTCCCTTATGCTAACCTCAGAGATATAAGCCTATCAGTAATCTCAAGAGAGGATTGAAACCGTTTATTGAGCATAAAACTCATTAATGCTTATAGCTTGGAAGTTGGCTTTAGGGGAGCACTTGCCCACTGTCCTTGTTTAACTAACAGTGAGATCCTAGAGATACAGGCACTTGTTCTAGATCTCATTGTTTAGTGTATGGACAAAACTGAACTTGGATCTTCTCATTCCTATAGTGGTACTGTACTATTTACTACCACTTTGGTTTCTGTGGGGTGCTTCCCAGGCTCACTACCAAACATTGCAGTAGTGTGTATCTGTAACAAGTGGGATATAAATTGTCACCACCTTAGGAGTTGGTGGCTTTTGAGGACCTAGTGTAACTGCAATGCTCTAATCAGACCCCTGCACCCATTTAACACCTAGTTAATTTTCATATCTACCATGTGCAGTTATTTATGTGGTAGGTGAGAACTCTGTATTTTATTTTAGTTTAATTTTGAATGGTTGAGGATGATCTTGAACTTCTGATCATCTTGCCTCTACCTCTGGGTAGCTAGGATTACAGGTGTGAACCACCACAATAGGGTTCTGCATATTAGGAATTAAACCAGGACTTTGTGCATGCTAGACAAACATTCTACTAACTGAGCTACATCCCCAGCCTCCTGGATACCAGGATTTTAGAGGACTTTAAGGTGTTCCTATTTGTCCTCACCTCAACTAATTATATATTATAAATTGTATGTATCTAAGCATTATATTCAACAGATGACAAATAGCCCATGCAGATTCTCCATAATAATTAATAAAAAATGAATGTTTTTTATCTTAATGACCAATATATATTCTGTGTATTGCTTTTATATGTAATCAATACTTTTTCTAATATCTCTAGGCATTCTACTTAAAATATATTGAATATGCATATATATATAGTAATATAATTTCCTATAGGTGTACTTTGATAGATTCTAGTGTATGATCATTAATTTTACTGGAGATGGGCATTCTTAGAGACTTGCTGTAAGCTAGTCCACAGAACGGGGACATGGCAAGAAATTCCTTGTCTTCAGTGTTCCACCCAGCATTAAACATGATTAATAGTTCACTTGGCTTGCCAGTTTTCAAATCATGTAATTCATGGCAATTTAAATTTCTATCTATCTATCTATCTATCTATCTATCTATCTATCATCTATTTTCATGTGCATGTGTGTGTACACACACACATCAGGACACATGGAGTTCCAAGGACATATTATGGGAACTGAGTTCTTCCCTTCTACAACATGGCTATAACTCAGTTCTTCAGGTTTCCTTTACCCTTTACCCTTGAGCTACCTTGCCAGGTTCTCTTGGTAAATTTTTAATGTGAAAGAATTAACCTTATGTCATATTATGAAACTTGAGTCTTTATTATGATATTTTTAAATTTTCATAATTCAAGGTTGTATATAATTAAATACCATGTCTGCCCAGGAGGGTGTCCTACAAAGATGTTAGGGCCTTTGCACCGATGGTGTAAACACTCACCAGAAGTGGTAGACACAGTCCCTGCTCTTAAATAGCTGTCAGTAAGCTGGGGGAAATATCACAGAGATATACATCAAATCCATGAGAAGACATGCTTCTCTGCCTTTCACTTACTATCAGTACACTAAGGAGATATTGAGACATAGTCTCCCAGTCACCTTACCCACCTCAGGAAATCTTCACTCCACACTATAGGGCTTGTGCTGTGTGTGTGTATATTCTGCATGCACATTCTCCAAAACCAGTTTGCATGTCCTAGTGATGATGAATTCACTACCGAGAACCCATGACATCCCTGACTCAATATATATCACTAAAACTAAAGACAGATTAACTATATAAATACTTAATAATAAAACTAAAGACAGATTGGCTATGAAACAACCAAACAGTAAACATGGGGCATGTAGGAAAAAAAAGTAACAAGTCCAAAAAGATAAAAATCTCCCTTATACACACACACACACACACACACACACACACACACACACACACAATCAGTGACTACATAATGCAAAGTTAAATCTGCAAAATCACAATAATCCATATTTAATTAAATGTCTACAAATCAAAGTTTTCTCAGTTTATTGCCCCATTCTATATTGTTAAGATAAGGATAACATTTGATAATGATATGGATTAGATTTCTCACTTGTTAATAATCACATTAGCCATGTTGATTATATGAGAAACCAATCACATTTTAAATGAGTTACTTATTACCAAAATAGTTCAGTTGCTAAATTGTGTAAAATGTTTCAAAAGGTTTATAGTGCATATTTTATATGTGTGGTATTGTGTTGGTGGCACTTCTGAATGTAGACATGGGAACAACTTTTTTTTTTTTTTTTAAAGATTTATTTATTTATTATGTATACAGTGTTCTGTTTGCATGTGTCCCTGCAGGTCAGAAGAGGGCACCAGATCTCATTACAGATGGTTGTGAGCCACCATATGGGTGCTGGGAATTGAACTCAGGACCTCTGGAAGAACAGTCAGTGTTCTTAACCTTTGAGCCATCTCTCCAGCCCGGGAACAACTTTTTTTTCATGTTTTAATTTTATGAAGATTTATTTGCACCAATTTCATACACCTCAGATCTCTTATATGGTTCATATCTTAGTTAGGTTTTTATTGTTCTGAAGAGACAGCATGATCACAGCAACTCTTTTTTTTTAAGAAATTTTTTTATTCATTCCACATACCAACCACAGATCTCCCCCTCATCTCTCCTCTTGCTTCCCCACTTCAGCCTTCTTCTTCAGCCCACCCCACATCCCTTCTTCAAAAAAAGTATGGCCTCCCATGGGGAGTCAGCAAAGCCTGGCACATTCAGCTGAGGAAGGTCCAAGCCCCTCCCCCTGCATCAAGGCTGTGAAAAGTGTCCTATAACAGGTAATGGGCTCAAAAAAGCCAGTTCATACACCAGGGATAGATCCTATTGCCATTGTCAGGGGTCCCTCAAACAGACCAAGTTACACAAGTGTCTTGCCCATGCAGAAGGCTCAGGCTAGTCCCTTGAAGGTTCCACAGCTGTTGGTCCAAAGTTCATGAGTTCCCACTGGCTTAGTTCGGTTGTATCTGTTAAGTTTCCCCATCATGGTCTTGATGCCCCTTGCTCAACAAATTCCTCTTCCTTCTCTTTGATTGGACTTCCGGAGCTCGGCCTGGTGCTTGGCCATGGCTCTCTGCATCTGCTTCCATCAGTTACTGGATGAAGGCACTAGGATGACAGTTAGAGCATTGACTAATCTAATCACTGGGGTAGGCCAGCTCTGGTACCCCCTCTACCACTGCTAGTAGTCTAAGTTGGGGCCATCCCTGTTGATTCCTGGGAACTTCCCTCACACCAGGTTTCTCCCTATCCCAATGATGTCTCCCTCAATCAAGATATCTCTTTCATTGCTCTCCCACTCCGATTCTCCCATGCTCTCTTCCCCCATTCCCTACCCTCCACTGTACCCCCTGACCCCCAGTTTACTCAGGAGAGCTCATCTATTTCCTCTTACCAGGGTGATCAATTTATCCCTCTTAGGGTCCTCATTGTTACATAGCTTCTCTGGAGATACGGGTTGTAGTCTTGTTATCCTTTGCTTTACACCTAGTATTCACTTATGAATGAGTACATACCATGTTTGTCTTTCTGAGTCTGGGTTACCTAATTCAGGATGATGTTTTCTAGTTCCATCCTTTTGCCTGCAAATTTCATGATGTCATTGTTTTTTACTGCTGAGTAGTACTCCATTGTGTATATATACCACATTTTCTTTATCCATTTTTTTTTTGGTTGAGGCGAATCTAGGTTGTTTCCAGGTTCTTGCTACTATGAATTATGCGTTTATGAACATAGTTGAGCAAGTGTCCTCATGATATGATTGAGCATTCCTTGGGTATATGCCCAAGAGTGCTATCACTGGGTATTGAGGTAGATTGATTCCCAACTTTTTGAGAAACCTCCATATTGATTTCCAAAGTGGCTGAACCAGTCTGTACTCCCACCAACAGTGGAGGAGTGTTCCTCTTGCTCCACATCCTCTCCAACATAAGCTGTCATCAGTGTTTTTGATCTTAGCCATTCTGACAGGTGTAAGTTGGTATCTCAGAGTCATTTTGATTTGCATTTCTATGATGACTAAGGATGTTGAGCAATTCCTTAAATGTCTTTTGGCCATTTGAGATTCTTCTGTTGAAAATTCTGTTTAGCTCAGTAGCCCATTTTTTTAATTGGGTCGTTCAGTATTTTGATGTCTATTTTTTTGAGTTCTTCATATATTTTGGAGATCAGCCCTCTGTCAGTTGTGGGGTTGATGAAGAACATTTCTGTAGCCAGAAGTTCTCTCTGGTCCCTCCAAGCCCCCACAGTTCCATGGTCTGCTTATAAAATAATCACCCAGAGACTTAATATTATTTATAACTGCTTGGCCATTTGCTCAGGCTTATTACTGACTAGCTCTTACAATTAAACTAACCCATAATTCTTATCTATATTTAGCAATGTGGCTTGGTATCTTTCCCCAGTTTTGTCTTGTCATATTGCTTCCTTTGTGTCTGGCTGGTAACTCTTGACTCAGCCCTTTCTCTTCCCAAAATTCTCCTTGTCTGCTTACCCCACCTATTCTTCCTGCCTGGCTACTTGCCAATCAGTGTTTATTTATCAACCAATCAGAGCAACACATATTCATGGCATACAGAACGACATCCCACAGCATTTTTTCTCATTCTGCAGGCTTTCATTTTGTCTTATTTACTGTGTCCTTTGTCTTACAGAAGTTTCTCAGTTTCAGGAAGTCCCATTTTTTAATTGTTGCTCTCAGTGTCTGTGCTTACAGGTGTTAAATTTCAGAAGTAGTTTCCTGTATCAATGTATTCAAGGCTACTTCCTACTTTCTCTTCTATGAGGTTCTGTGTAACTGGATTTATGTTGTGGTCTTTGATCTATTTGGACTTGAGTTTTGTGCATGGCAATAGATAAGGATCTACTTGCAATCTTCTACTTGTTGACATCCACATATGACAGCACCATTTGTTAAAGATGTTTTCTTTTTTCCATTGTACAGTCTTGGTTTCTTTGTCAAAAAATCAGGTGTCCATAGGTGTGCAGATTAATGTCAGGCTCTTCAATTTGATTCCATTGGTCCACATGTTGGTTTTTATGCCAATACCAAGCTGTTTTTATTAATACAGCTCTATAGTAGAGCTTGAGGTCAGGGATGCTGATGTCTCCAGAGGTTGCTTTATTGTACAGGATTGTTTTGTCTATCCTGGGTTTTTTGTTTTTCCAAGTGAAGTTGAGTATTATTCTTTCCAGGTCTGTGAAGAATTGTGTTGGGATTATGATGGGGATTGCACTGAATATGTAGATTACTTCTGGTAAGATTGCCATTTTTATTATGTTGAGTCTACCTATGCATGAGCATAGGAGATCTTTCCGTTTTTTGATATCTTCATTGCTTCTGAATCATTACTTGACTCTCCATTTGTTGCAAGATGCTATAAATGGTAAGTGGGAGAGACAGAGAAAAACATTGAGAAACTGAGATAGAGACAGAGAAGAAAGATAAGAGGTAGTCAATTCCTTTTGCAGCTTATTGATAGGCTACTTTATATATGTGATGGAGAAAAAGTAGCTGGCAGACAAAACTAATTATCTTCAGTTAGAGACATCTTTAAAAATAAAACAAGCCCCTTAAGACCATATTTTCATTGTTCAAATTGTGTTGTCAGTAAGGATATATAAAGCTGGCCCATTGGTAAGCAAAGCAATTACTGTCTTATTATATTAGAACAGGGTCTTTTTACTCCCCATGAGCCTTATTGTGGATATTTTCATTAAAAGGTTAGGGAAGGATAAAAATATTTAATGATCACTAACAAAAAATTTTAAAAGACAATTAAGAATTTCAATGTAATACAATTTCACTCAAAAATAACTGTGACTTATTCTGCTTATATTTTCATTGATAAATCCAATATGTCTTTTAAAGCTTCTAAAAATTGCAATTATGTTGAGATAGTTGGGGTTGGGGTTTCCATAAGTAATCTCAGTACCTTGGTACCTTGGCCTGTGTTAATTGTGTTTGTTTTGCTTATAGGACTGCTGGGGGCAGAGCCCCAAATTAAAGTCAACTTGAACATGGACATAAAGGATATACTTGTTCTTGTTTTTTTCATCTTACCCTGTTTCTTTCCAGTGGCTTCTAAGAAGAATCTAATATTATGGCTAAGGCACAAAATATGTTTTGAGGAATGACTGGAAAGATTTTCAGTTTTCATAATCTTTTTCAAATTTATTTTTGGAAAAAAAATCTCACAAAGTGAACTTGAGATGGATTAGAGACTAACAGCTAGCCATTGGATGCTCCAACTTTCACATCCTTTATAGTGTTGTTACTTCCTTAGTTTCTTGGAGGTGTACACTTAAGTGTGAAGGCAAAGGGGTACTATGTGCTTTCTAGACTTCAGAAAAGGTCAGGTGGATGTGCAGCTACTAGCTTGAAGTTACCCAGATGGCTTGCCTTCTGGCTTCCTTCTCTTTGACTTGGCTTCAACTGTAACAATCTCATGACATCTCCAGGTTCTGTAACAAGAAGTACCAGTACACTGAGAATCTTCAAGTCTGATAAAATAAAGTAAGATACACACAAAGGGCTGTTTGCATTTGGCCTGTGGGCTCTAACTTTCTCATCTGGCCTCTGCACATGCAATATTTCTTGTTTCCAGATGGTTTTTGGCTTTTCTAACTGAAAATTTTCATTTTCGCTCCATAGAAACCATGTTACCAGTTCCCTACATGCAAATAGTTCAGGGCACGTGAGGGCTTGCTGTAGCTGCCTCTGTGTTAAAGGAGGTTGAGAACAGTATATACCAACCTTAGAAGGTCATGGAATTACATGGCATATTGTTGCATAAACACATCTGATGTGGATGAGACCTGATCTATAGTAGCCAAGTGATTAAATGCTATCTGTTCTTTCCAGACATTACTGTTACTTAAAGTAGGATTGTGGAACAATTTTGACAACTGAGGTTTAAAGAATGAGTTTATGAGGAAATGGTCTGTTCTGCAGCTGATGTCCAAGTAGACTTTTCTTCAGAGTGAACAGAATACTCCCAGAGAACTTGCCCTTAGGAAACAAAGAGGCCAAGCATCCAGACAGCATGTCAGGACTCAGCCCAGCCTGCCTTTTCCGCAGACCTCCATCTGTAGGACATGTAACTGACATACAAAACCCCTTGGATGTAATATGCAAAATTTGAAATCTTTCATTTGCAGAGAAGGAAGGCTTTAATAATAAAACCTTCCAGGTCATTCTAATCTGATCAATGGTAGGAAGTTTTAGAGACCTATTTGGCTTCTATCATCAGGTCTGGAAGGATTCCCTTGAAACAAGGAGTAACAAGGTTTCGTTTACCTTGTCTGGAACAACATATGTTGCTGCTATAATTTTTGGCTACATTTCTCTTGATCTCTAACTCACATTAGACCTCATTTGTCATGCCTCAGGAAGTCTAATGGGTGGCCAAATAATACACACAGTCAAATCTTTTTTTAATGCAATTATCTTTTGTATTTCATTCGTCTCCGAAAGGGGGGGGATTATCATATTAGCTCATGTAGTTAAGTTATTGTGAGTGTTCTTTAAGAGAGAATGGAGATAGGAATTGTGGTTTCCACTCCTATGAAGCAATAAATAAAAGAATATGGCTTGTACTATATATATATATATATATATATATATATATATATAATATATATATATATATATATGTATATATATATATGGGGTAACAATGCCCCCCACAAAATACATAGACTGTCTAACAAAACCCCAAGCATAGAAATACCTCTATTTGAGTTGTTGGCCAGAGGATTCTAAGAGATTTGCAAAACAATAAAGGCCATTGCCATTGCCCTGGTGCCTTCAGATTTCCAGCAAAAAGTGAATTCCTATGGTTGAAGTCTTCACAAACTTCATCACAAAGGATTTGGAGGAAGCAATTTGGAAAGGAACTGGAAGCTTCCTTACTGAGGACTAGCTTCATAGAAGTTTCAGAAGGAGCCATGCAAGCTCCTATGGGAGAAAAACAACCAATAGTCCTATCCAGCTGTAACACCAAGAGACCACAAGGACCAACATGGAAAGATAACTTGAAAGGTGCAGTGGTGGCCCTTATATCCCAAGGATAACTGACAGTTACCTAATTGCACTTAAGATCTGCTCAATCCGAGGGAATTCATGTCTTGCATTATAAATTTGTGAGAACCTGCTACTGCCTGTTGCCTAAGCCAGTGTAATCTCTCACTTCGTTCTGAATAACTATCGTTAAACCCATAGATACAGGTTGCTCTTACCCCTCATTAAAGCTTGTTTTTGCAGCGGGCAAAAAACATTATAGAAATCTAAAACTGGTCAAAATTCAGAGATAAGCTGACCTTGGGGTGCCCCATTTACAACACAATTCCCATACTTAAGGCACAGGGAACAGCTCAGAAGCTGGAAATAGGGTGGAAAGAAGCAGAGGACCAGGATATCTGCTGGGAGATCTTCTCTTCTTAAAAACAAACAAATAATAAAAGACACAAAGGAGACTAGGGATATGGAAAGATGGGGGGAGAGTAGGGCTTGAGAACTAAGTTAAAACTTAAAAAAACATACTTTTAATGGATAAAATGATACTTGATAACCAAGAAATAGTGAGAATGCATGCTCCTATGACATTTGCCCTGCCCTCCCCACTTTAGTGCATTCTTACAGTTTACCCCCAATTGAAGCAGAATTTTAGGACAGACAGACCATTTCATTAATCTAGTTAGTGCCTACAGATACCTGCTGGATTTCAGCTCCTAACTCCAAATTTCTAGACTTCCACTGAGTACAATCCCAAGTAGCAAACACTTACCCCTAATACCCACACTGTGTCTTTTTTCTTCTTCTCTGTATGTCAGTGTGGTGAATAAACATGTGGTGCACCTCCTTATCTCTGGCTTCTGGGAAGCATGCATTTTCAGAGGTAACAAAGAATGAGGCAGAAAATGGTTGCTGCAAAGGAGTTTCAGGCTCACGGGCACATATTGTTTCCATAGAGAAGTTTCCTAGTCTCTGCTATAAAGTTTATTTTTAGATGACTCTAATAAAACACTAGCCAGTTTGAATTCATTTTCCAGTTTGCAGAAAGCACTGGATTGACAGGCATGGAGAGAACTAAAAATAGCATCGGATAAAATGGAACAGGATTTTAGAGCTAGAAATGGATGTGACCATCACCTAGTCTGGGGCTGATGTGTTTCTTGTAGATACAGATGGGCAAGTTCTAAGAGGTTAGGCAGCCCCTCCAAGGTCATACCAATATTATGTGATTGACATAGGACAGGACATGTTTTTTTCCTCAATTATGAGTGGGTTTTTTATTTTTATTTATTTATTTTCCTAACAGAAGAAATTATTACACAACAGGCAGGACCAATGTCGGGGAACTTGCATTTCAGAAAGGGACTTATCTCAGCTGAAACCTACTTAGCGATTCCAGTTGTGTCTTCTACCTACTTCTCCCTCCTTAATTATTATCATTAATTAGTATTTATTGATTCCTCTCTCTTGCATAAACTACTTCACTGCACAAACTGGTATTATAAGTCCTCTTGGAAATTCCAAACTAGAAGGGACAAAATGAGAAAATGTGGCTATAATTTAAAACCTTGTTTTCCAGAACTTTGCCAGCATCCCTCTTATCTCCTAAAATACATCATTTATCATGGCATCAATTCAATGCAAGTGACAAGGCCCTTGGGGGGCCAGAGGCTGCCTTCCCCTCCCTGCTCTATTTTCCTCTTTATCATAACCTCCCTTGCTTTTATCTTTTGATTCATTTGTTCCTTTGAAAGATTTGTTGACTTTCTTATTGATTCATTCAGCGGATATTTGACAAGTGACTATGCATTGGAAGGCTTAGGCTGAATGTTAGGAAATAGAGACACAAAAAACAAAGAATAACAGTCTCCCAGGACTTCCACCTGGCTTATGGGTGAAAAGACATGTGGTGGTAGTAAAAATGGTGTTTCCAGTCTTCTTCCCAGCATGGCAGAAATAGAAAGTGATAATTCTTTTGACACTTGTGACAATTTGGAAACCTGAATGAGGTTATTCTTAGATACAGTCAATGATGGGATGTTCAATCTGCCTCACACAACACTCAAAGCTGTCAGTGAAATGATCAACATTTAGCCTTGGCTTGTTGACTGGACCAGAATGCAATAATCTTTGGGATAGAAGACTTAAGTGAAAAATAGTAATAACAATGCAGAAAACAAAATTTATCTGAAGTTTCTGAAGATGAACCTATGAGGCCAACGATATGTGGAGAAGATATGGAGAATGATTCTCAGGTCTCTCGCTTGAGTAATGGGGAGAATGATGATTATTCACTGAGGTGGGACTTTGGTTTACTCATGTTTGGATGCTAAGAACTGAACTCAAGACCTTGAGCATGCCAGACTAGCACTTTGCCACTAAGTCATATCCTAGTCTGGCATCTTAACATAGTGAATATTTGTGCAAAAGATAAATATGAGAGAGTTTTAGGAAAAGGGATATGTTTCATTGTGATGTTAACTGTGGGTTCCTATGGGAAAGAGTTAAATGAAGAATTAAATGTGAATTTACAACAGAGTTGTCAAAGAGACATGCCTATGGGAAAATGAGGAAAGAAGGATTGTCACACACACACACACACACACACACACACACACACACACACACACATTCTCTCACTCACACACGTACACACATATACCTGAGATGAAATTTCAATGAAGATATTGGCTAGTCCAAATGGAAATTTGAATGTGCTCCAGACTATTAAATTTGATGGAGGGGTTATATGGTCTTTATATTCTTTGATCAACTGCTTGGTTTGCTTGGTTCCTTTGGACTTCTGTGAGGGGCCATACATATCCTTGGATAGTGTAGTTGTCAGTGGGAAGAAATTTCCAGAGTAGGGCTCAGCTGTCAGAATTGATATTCCAAGATTATAGAGGGAAAATGGGATGGTCAGGCTAGCCCCTAAAATGGGATATTGGTGGTCATTGGAGGATCTGCAACTGTGTAATCAGTGAAGATAGATAGAAAGCATTTTACCTGGAGTCTAGGTAGAGAGACACAGTTCTTATTCTTTAGTTGCCATGTGGGTGCTGGGAATTGAACCCAGGTCCTCTGGCAGAGCAGGCGGTGCTCTTAACCAATGAGCCATCACTCCAGCCCCCAGTTCTTATTCTTTAATGTGTAGGAGATAATTGAAGTCACAGATATAATAACTATGAAAAAAGAATAGAGATTACAACCTTACTGTGAACAACAGGACTCATGAACAAAGTAAAGAAGAAGAGCCAAGACAAAGAAAGTTCTAAAAGATGGGAAACTCAAAGAATATGGTCATAGAAACATAAAAAGGTGAGTGTGTCAACAGCTGTTTATTGATGCAAGAAGACTCTCAGAATGTCTGCTGCAGAAGCTGTTAATCTAAGGGAGAGCACTTACACTTTCTGTGGAACACTGAACATGTTAGCAGCTTAAAACTAGAAAGAAGTTTCCACGTAGGCAAAGAACAGTGCTTTTGAGAGTTACATAATAAACATGGAGTATGTCAGCAGATGGAGTTAGCCTTCAGCTCTCTGTAACCATGTAGAGGGCTAGAGTTGCCTTCCCATGTAAGACCTCCCTCTGAAACTATTAGAAGATACCAAAGTTTTAATAATGCCATCCTCAGTGATTTGCCAATCATCCCATACTTTGAATAATTTAGTTCACATTAATCAGCAAGATTTACGGACCTAGTCTAATCCAACAGGAGAGACATGCACTCTGGAATGGGACATGGACTTGCACTTCAGGTGCAGAGTTCAGTTCTTGTTATATTATGAATGTTCATAGGGAAATTAATTACTTTTTTGATGCAGTTCTTCCTCCTCAAATCAAGGCCACCGTTTCTATTCTTTGAAAATTGTGGCTGTAGGAACTTGACAGAATGTCAACCTTTACAACCTTGTAGTTCTTCATGTAAAAGGTTTAAGGATCATTCGAGAGCATCATGGGGTTCCAACATTCTGACTTCATAGGTGAACTCGTTTCTATGACTTAGAAAAAGTATTGACATACAGACTTGTCTCTTGGAACCATTCGGTGAGATTTAGAGAACTTACATGTGCTGAAGTTCACAGATTGGTGGGTAATGATCAACTTTCACCTCCTTGTCTGCTCTACACCCTCTATCTTGAGCTGCTATTATTGGCTGAGCAAAATCTGGAATGTGTTGGGGATACTCACGGAAACAGGATAAGCTTGGAAGCACCCACAATTTCAAAGCACTACTTTTGTGTGTAAATTAAGAATGGCTTACAAAAGCACAGAACACAAAGTTCAAGCAAAAACAAAACTTCAAAGAATTTTTGATTGTAAAGAATGTACACTTGGTGAGGACTTCCTAACGGCTTCAGAGCTGGCTTTTTGTGTGAATATTTTTCAGCATTACCACTCAGATTATATTCCCAGGTGCCAGAGACGTTTATTTCCTCCCTCTTGCTAGTGCAAACATCTTGGTTCAAGTACTTGGAAATACATTTCACCGAACTGCAGCATCTTTCGCCACTAAAGAAAAAGTATGCTGTAGAGGGAGAGGTCATGTGAGGTTGAGTGTTTTAAGGGTAAGAACAATAACTTGCCAGAAACTCCAACCAATCAATGCCCACCGAAAAATGTGGACGCCAAACAATGTGTCAGTGCTCCAGTGGGTAATGAGCAAATGTGTACAGTGGAGAATAGATTGATTTCTTGATGTGTCTTATTAGCATAGCCAGATAGCATGAAATGCAGCTATTTTGTGAGACAGGGCTGGACACAGGTAGAGGATGATGTTATTAGCAGTGTACTTCCTTGCTAGGGTGAACTGTGGAATTTTTCACTACACAAAGGTGAGCAAGATAATTCCAATGCTAGCACAAAAATTAAGAACCTTGTGAGTATTTTGTTTCATTAAGATGTATGTTTTGTGTATATCTGTCTACTTTATGTGTGATGAGGGACTATATGTAGAAGCTATTCCTCAGGCAACACTCACCTTATTTTTGTTTGAGATCGAATCTCTTACTGGAACTTGGGATCAGCTGGTTTGACAGTGCCGGTTGTACACTGAGTCTTAGGGATCTGCCTCTATCAGCTTCCCAATGCAGAAATTTCAAATTCATGTCACCATGCTCAGCTTTTTTACTTGGGTCCTGGTAATTGAACTCAGGTCCTCATGTTTTTACAGCGAGCACTTTACTGACTCAACTATCATGCAAGCCCCTTTAATTGTATATTTTTAAGATACACAACATATGAATAAAACATACCACAAATTACATATATTGTGGATAGATGTCCACTCAAGTTTACT
The DNA here is from genome assembly GCF_004664715.2 of Peromyscus leucopus. Classification (NCBI taxonomy): domain Eukaryota; kingdom Metazoa; phylum Chordata; class Mammalia; order Rodentia; family Cricetidae; genus Peromyscus; species Peromyscus leucopus. The sequence goes on along the minus strand of NC_051086.1, from coordinate 31,023,776 downwards.
TGGGAGATAGGGTTATAATGGGAAAGCTTTAGAGAAACAGATTGTGAATGGCTTGTCTGTGCATTGACAATAACTTGCCCAACCCCATCCTAATCTTCTGTCTGGTACTAATGATTGTGATCAAAAGTTTGTCAGACTGGACCATTGAGATGGATTTCTTAGTTCAGCAAGTGGAGTTAAAACTGCAAAGCTGCACATCCATAATTATTTATTTCATGTCCTTTATGTAACGGGCTTCTTGTGAATGGACATCCCCCTCGCAAAGCCCTTGCAAAAACCATCACAGGATCGATATGTTAATGTGACAGCAGCTTCCAACTGAGTGATGCCAGTACATTTTCAATTAGAACCACAGAGAAACAAGGAAAGGAATCAAGGGAATTAGACAAATAGATCTGGCAAGTGCAAGCAATATTTCTTTAACCAAGAACATTTAGTGTTTTTGTATTGCCTCTTATTTGAGCATTCTGTTCTTTATTCTTCTCCTAGGGAATTATTTACCTATTTTAAATAGTTAGCTAGTAATTACAAGCTTTGCTGATTACCTCAGATTTTATAGAATGATTATGTGTCATCTGATAATCATGAACATGGCTAGATCAAAAGGGTCCATCTAGAATCTGCACAGTGTGATCATAGAACCTGAATCTTAGAGAATGAAGGATTTTCCTTATTTTTAAAAATTTAACATAGTGTCCAAAGCCTTTGAATAGGGTATTATCTAAAGTTCATCCTACAAGGGATGGACAGTATGGTGTGGAAAACTAAGTACTGAGGGATGGGGTAGAAGCATAAATATATCAACTCATCCACACTTTACCCTGTCCTTCCTTCTCATTGGTATTTTGTCCTTCTTGATAGAGAAGGAAAATAGTGTAGTATAAAAGATATGGACCAACTTCATTTTTTTCTGGACCATATGTAGTCATAGTAAATCTGGAAAGAAATTCTAGTCACTACTGTGCAAAAGAGGGTAAAACCAGAATGACACTGAGTAAGGAGAGGAGCCTACAGGAAGGGGCTAGGTTTAACAAAATGGATTCTTATCAAGACACCTTACCAGTCAGCCTTTTGTTACTGTAAGTAATCTTAGAGACCAGCAGCTTAAAAACAGAAAAGGTTAATTTATTTTGTTCATAATATCAGAGGTTTATATTCAGGGTCAGTTAACCCTGTTGCTTTAAGCCTGGAGTGAGGTAGAATATCATAGCAAGGATTGGTTGGTGGGCCAGATGGAAGCTAGTAAGTATATATAGAAAGAAAGAGACCAGTGATTCCATAATCCCCTTCAGGAGCATGCCACAATGACCCAGAACCTCCCACAAAGCCTTTCACACAAACATAGGTCTCTTCGGGCCACGTAGGATACACAATGCAGCAAAAAAGGAAGTGGCTTCTTACTCATGTCTTGTCATGACTATTTTCTCATTTCCATATTTAGTTTCCACCTCAGATACTGACTGTTCAGCCAGGGAGAGGTTCATGGATGATGGGCGGCAGAGATGTGGTCTTTGACTTAAAAAATCTTAGCCATGAGCTGGGCAGATGAAATATAATGCAGGCAGGAAGTCAGTGAAGGTGAGGGGGACTATAGAAAGGACAGTGAGTAGACTATGGTTAAAAGAGAATATTTCTAGTAGTCTAGTCATTCTCTTTGTGGGTCAGTAGCCCAGTCTTGGTTTTCTGGTCCTGATTCTGAGACTCTCTTTGAGTAAAAAGAAGGAATTGAGTTTAATTTCATTTCAGTTCTCAACTTTCCCAATTCTAAAAAAATCAAATATATATATTATATATATAAGAGGGGCTGGAGCAATGATTCAGTGGTTAAGAGCTTTTGGTGCTCTTCCAGAGGATCTGAGTTCAGTTTCCAGCTCCCATGTGGGGCAGCTCACAACCACATGGAACTCTGTCTTCAGCCACCAGCACTCACGTGCACATAGCCCCATACAAACACACACAAGTAAAAATAAAAGTAATAGACCTTAAAAAAAGGAAGGAAGGAAGGAAGGAAGGAAGGAAGGAAGGAAGGAAGGAAGGAAGAAGACAACACTTTTAACACCAATATAGGTGAGTGTTTATGAGGGCAAGCTCAATTCATAGGAGAAGCTTTGTAAAATTCACATTTGCTTCACAAGTTCTGCCTCTGTGCAATTCAATTACTCTCTATAATGAGGACTTTGAAGACTGTGCAGCTTACCAACAGATTATAGTTAGTGTGGATTTAATAAACTGTAGCTATGATTGTGTGAAGTCATAATTGAAGCATTAGAAATCCTTATTAAAATTAAGACATCAAGAAACTATAAATTATCAAACATATTTGTGTAGTATTCTGAAGTTTTCCATTTACATTGGTGTTTGAATGCCTTTCCTTAATAAATTAATGATGAGAATAGTAATGGTAAAATATGTGCACATCAATAATATTTCTTGGAAAATAACAAAAATCCCATATGTAGGAGCTGTGGTTGGAGCTGGGTTAGTAGACTGCTTATCTGACAAGCACAAAGTCTTGGTATCCCCAGCTTCTCAAAAATCAGGCATGGTGATGAATACCTACAATAATTCTAGAGTTGGGAGGTAGAGGCCCAAGGATCCAAGTTTAGAGCTAGAAAGATGGTTCAGCTTTAAGAATGCATACTGTTATTTCAGAGAACTTGTATTGAATCATGTGTACCTATGTTGGGCTGCTAACAATTACCTGTGACTCTATTTCTCTTCTGGCCTCTGGGGATGCACGCGTGCGTGCACCCGTGCACACACACACACACACACACACACACACACACACACACACACACACACACACACACACACACAAAATTAAAAGTAAAAGATATGTCATTAATAAAAGAAGTTCAAAGCCATCCTTAGTCACATAATGAGGTTGATGCCAAAGAAATGAAAGATAGAATCTACACTTTCAGATGCTGACTTACATATTCTCTTTTTTTGCATTTATTTATTTTTATTTTTTTAATTAAGAAAAAAAATTATTCATTTTACATACCAAAGATCCCCCTCTTCCCTCCTCCTGCCCCTCCAGTCTCCCCCTCCCAACCCACCCGTAATTCCCTCCTACAAGAAAGTAAGGCCTCTCATGGAGAGGTACACTTATTAGAAGCAGGTCCAAGGCTCCCCCCACTCCCTGCCTCAAGGCTGTATGAGGTGTCCCATCATAGAAGTGGGCTCCAAAAGGCCTGCTCATGTACCAGGGATGGATTCTTATCCTGCTGCCAGGGGGCCCCTTAAGCAGATCATGCTACACAAATGTCTTCATATGCAGAGGGCCTAGTCCAGTCCCATGCAGGCTTCACTTACATTTTCTAAGGCTGATGCAAGTTCTTAATGGATTTTAGTCCATGACTTTTCATCAAGATAATAAATGCAACTATATCCTTGTCCAGCGATGCTAATTCCATCCATTTGCCTGAGCAAAGTACCTCAACTGGGTATCTTCAAACAAAAGAGATGTGCATTGTGATGATTCTGGAATCTGGAACATGGAAATCTACATTGTGGCAGGGCTACACTCTTCCTGAAGGCTCCAGGGAAGGAAGCATAGCCTAACTTCTTCCAGGTTATTGTCACTCCCTGGCTGCCAGTGGCTTGTGGCCACAGAGCTCCGATCTTTCTTTCTGTTTTTAATCTCTCTATTTCTGGAGTTTTGTGGCATTTTGTCCATGTGCACTGAATTCCCTATTTTCATAAGGATATCTTGGCCACCCTAACCCAGCCTGATGTTTTCTTAACTGCAGGTAGTCTCTGACTTAAGATGGTTAACTTAATGATTTATTTTTATTTTTATTTTTTTACTTTATGAACAGCTGTATGTATTCTGGAGAACTGCACTTAGAATTTTCAATTTAGATCTTGTTCCAGAACACTAATATGTAGAATGACATTCTCTTGAGAGGCTGGGCAGCAGCTTCCAATCAGAAGCCAATGTTCCTGTCCCTCCATTATCTCTATCCAATAGTAACTAATTTAATTAGGTCTTTCAAACAGTCTTCTTTCCAGAGTATTTTGAGCTGTGCCTGTCATACAACCACTGGTTACCACCTTCAGTACAATGTGTAGTAAATTACAGGAGATACTCCATTCTCCATCATGAAATGGGTCTTGTTTTGATTCTTCCTGGTTATGTATTAAGGAAGGCTAGGCTAAGCTATGGGATTCATAGGTTATAAGAACTGAATGCATTTAGCTAGTAACATTTTACATTGAAGATGAGTTAATAAGGATGTCATTTTGGCATCACTTGTCAATTGGGAAGCATCTATGATAATATCAGCAGAGACATTATTTCCCTGAAGTTTGTATTCTGGGGGTATATTCCTCAACCTCCTTCATCCCATCTGAATCATTTTTTATGCTGTGTGTGTGCACATGCATGCTCACATGCCACAGGTTGATACTGAGTGTCTTCTCTTGCTTTTGAGACCAGGTATCTCACAGAACATGGAGTTCACTGATTTGACTAGATTGTCTGGCTAAAATGCTCTGGGCTTCCTCCTTTCTCTGCCTCGAAAATGCTGGGCCCTATGGTATGTCGTGCGAGGCTTGGATTTCTGCATGCGTGTTGGGGATCTGGACATGGGTCCTCATGCTTGATATTAAGCACTTAGCCTCCTGCTTATTCAGTGTCATAGTCCCAACACTTTATATCATTTCTCCTTTATTTTGGTAATCCAGGGTTGCTTAGGCATGCATGCAAGAAATTGGTTACAAATGAACAAATATATAATTCAAATGTAGCAATGGTTGAGCTAGCACATGCACTTTAGCAACTGACTAGTAATGCATTTAATCAGGTTGTTCAGTGTTTGGGGTCATATATCTTCTTTAACTGCATTAGTGGGACAAATAGATGAATAGAGTCAAAGCAAAGGATACATATACCATTTTCTAAAATATAAAGATAGCCTGTGGCTCGGTGAGTCTTTTTTTTTAACAATTGCATCTAAGGAGCAAAGTCAGTTAAACAGAAAATAATCTATGTGGAAAGATGTTCCTTGTAAAATTATTTTCAATAGCAAAACCTTGAAAACAAAGGAAAGACTGCTCAGTGGGACATACTTAATGAATTAGAGTATGTGTATTTTGCACTTGTTAAAAATCTTTGCTTATGAAAGTTTTGGGTTTTGCCCAGTGTGGTGTGCATGCTTCTAATATCATCTTTCAAGAGGTGGAGGCAGAAACGAGGGAGTTCAAGACAAGTGTGAGCTTTATAATGAGTTCCAGGCCAGCCTGGGCTCTACATAATGAGACATTTCAAAAGCTTCTAAAATACATGATAATTACATAGACACGTTTCAAATTTAAAAATTTGAAACCAATTCTTTAAAAACCAATTCTTTTGTTGTTGTTGTTGTTGTTGTTTTGTTTTTTCGAGACAGGGTTTCTCTGTGTAGCTTTGTGCCTTTCCTGGAACTCACTCAGTAGCCCAGGTTGGCCTTGAACTCACAGAGATCCGCCTGCCTGTGCCTCCTGAGTGCTGGGTTTAAAGGCGTGTGCTACCACCGCCTAGCTAAAAACCAATTCTTTAAAGCAGTGGCTCTTAGTAGTTGATAATTTTTTCCCAAGGTACATTTAAAAATGTTTGGAGACACCTTCAGGTCTCACACCAGAGATAGAGCAGGGTACACACTGGACTACAGTAGATGTCAAGGATGCCTACTCTTCTCCTACAGTGCATAAACCAGTTCCCTGCAACAAAGCATTATTCTGCTCAGCATGTGAATATTTCTGTGGCTGGGAACCTTCAAATAAAGACAAGCTTTGTCTTTATATTTCTGTCCCTTGTTTTTAGAATTAAAGTGATAGTATCCATTTCATAGGATCAAGGTAGGTCTGGCATGAGTTGATTTAAGGAAAAGACTCGGAATTGTGAATGGAGAATAGTCAATCATCCAGAAAGGGCTAGTTCTCTTCACTCTTATCCACATCACTGTTCAAAGGAAGAAGGAATCCCAGAATACGATGATAATGCTGTCACCATCATTGCCTCCAAACCATGGATCTCTGAGAACATGTCTGCAGTTGATCAGTTATATCCCAGAGAATCACATTGCTACAAGAAGGGTTAGAAAGGATCTCTTTTCTGAGATGGGGTTTCATCTGGGGGCTTCTAAAGGGAGCAGGGAAATACAAATTCAGTCTTGATGGGATGCTAGAAGTAAATGAGAACCATTCTTTAATGAGTATCTAAATATAATTTAAACATACTATTGTGAGAGCAGACAAGGCTGAGGATAACGTTGTGAGTGATAAAGAGGGGACAGAGTGAATGTTGGCTGGGAGAGTTGCTGTCCTGGGAGAGCCACAGTAGCCCTGTCATCATTTGTACTCAGGCAAACCTCTCTAGTGGCCTTGTCTCACTATATAATGGTCTCCTGTTCTTTCCTGCAGTGGGTGTTTAAACTAGGGATTATATCCCTCAGAATGCCGACATGGCAGCTGTGAGCAGTCGGCCTACTTCCCGGTACCACAGGCTTCTCCTCTCTTTGTGTCAAAAATTTCAGCTTTCTTAATACTTTTGACATTTTATAATTTTTCTATTTTGAACTTTTGTTTCTTTAATAAGGAAGAAAAATAAATACTAATAAAAAATACTGGGTGGCCTGTGCATATAAAAAGACTCAGGAGTGTACTGTAGAGAATGAAATCTTGTCTCCATTAAAACATGGGCAGGCAATTGTGAATACCTTGGACTCTTCTTAAATTAACATCTTATGACCTTTGCCATTGATGAGCTTAGGGATAGATAGTTGGAATGGTCCTGTTTTTTGACACCACGTACCGTAAGTGGCTTTGTGTATTCGACATACAAGTTGTAAGTAAAGGTCTTAATGGAGTTGGCTTTTAATGAATTGCTAATGCAGAAACTGAGTTGCTTTTCAAAAGTTAGGCTTGGATGGCATTATGTATTAAGCAATTGAATCTTAATATGTGGGCGAATAAAAGTGGTTTCTCTTTAGTCTTTTAAAGGAAAGAACAAACACAGTACTTGTAAGAGAAAATGTGAATGTCTTTAAAGTTTCACTCAATAACAAGGAAAGAAAAAAAACTTAAAACTGAATTTTTTTCTCTCTTTCAAATTTTGTAGTAACATTAAAGAGGAAATAAATTAAATTAGGCATATTTTAAGCAATGACCAAAAGCAAGCATCTTCAAGGACATTCTTTTGATATTGTAAATCTTTCAGAGATTGAATCAGGGGTTCTTTTGAACTGTGAATATACTTTTAATTACTTTCTAATCTTTCATTTTTAAGATTAAAAATAATATTGGCTCATTATAATGACTTCAAGTAGCACAAAGGGCATAAAGGAAACAGCACAGGGTCTTTTTCTATTTTTGTTCTGTAAAATAATGACCTGCTAGACTCATTTGTTAGCAGATTTCAATGTCCCTCCCTGTTTCCGTGGGCAGGAATACTTTTACTCCCATGCTTAAAATGCTAGCCTTTCGTTTGGCATCACAAGATGCTTCAGGGAAGTTGGTGCTGAGGTGGTTCTCTCTTTAGAATGTCTCTGTCTGCTCCCAGTGTGAACACAGGCTCTATTATTTGAATAAAATGACTCCTCCCATGCAACAGTAGGGACTCCATACTCATCTCAGTAAACACATCTTAAGAACTTAGTGATTCCAAAAACAGGATGTTCTTAATCTCTTTCCTCTATCCATCCGCTCCAGACACTTGGTAATTATACCTTAAGCTTCCCTTCTGAATTCCCACTTTCTTTTGCTATCGCCATTGCTTCATTTCGTTCACATGTCACCTTAATCTGAACTATTGGTATATTTTCTCTCACTGATTTTTCCTATTTAGTCTCTTCTCATGCCCCCCACTGCCACCCCGCCTGCCATCTGTCTAAAAGCAGATCTGGATCCTTCCTCAATATGCAACCTGTGACTCCCATTGCCTTCAGGGTATAGTTCTTTATTTTGCAGAACAGACTTCTAAACTCTCCCCTGTTCTTCCCAAACTATTGCTACTTGTACTACCCTCCCAACTGCTTTACATCTTTCCTTCAAAATCATTCATTCAAAAATCCTGTGTGTGTACTTACTGTGCCTGGTTGTGTACCATTTCCACCGTAGCTTCCAAACTCACTGTGCACTCAGGATTACTTGCTTTGCTCCCTTTACACAATGGTTTGTTCATCTTTCTTAGGCGGGAAAAACTGTTTTTGAAAGCCCATGGTAAATTTCTCTCTTAGTCATGTTTCAGGCATCCTAACTGTTGAATGATTTGCTTTTATTTGTTTGTTTGTTCTGTTTCTTGATGATAGTGTTTTGCTTATATCCCAATATACATTCTCAGTTTTGAAGTGATATTATGTAATGGATACATTTCTCTTCTCTGTGACCTTTATGATTCTTGACTGCTGCTGCCAAGTTAGAAAATATTGTGTGTGTGTGTGTGTGTGTGTGTGTGTGTGTGTGTGTGCCTGTGTGCGCATGTGTGTGCATGCCTGGGCATATGGAGGCAAGGGGTTAATGTCAGGTAGCTTTCTAGATAACTTTCCACCTTATCTATGGACATGGGGTCTCTAACTTCAACCCAGAATTCACCAGTTCAGCTGGTCTAGCTAGCCATCATGCTTTGAGGATTCCCAGTCTCCCCCTTTAGATCTCTGGGTATACAGGCAGAACAACATGCTCACCAGGAATTGTGATTGCTCCCATATTGTGATTGCTCCCATCTGAATCACTGTCTTCACTCTTGCCCCTAAGCATTTAACCCCTGAGCTACCTCCACAGTCCCAGAAAACACCCCCAGAGTAAGAAACCTTCCTTCCTGATCCATCTTTGCATTTGCATATACCATGTGGTAAGCCAATAATGATTTACTGCTTTGAGTCACTGAGGTGCTGTTACAGAATATACAAGAGATCAGGAGGGTCTGATATATGAATGATTCCAAGAGTTTCAATAACCAAAGCTAGAAGCGTTTCCATAATCCATTGAGAACTCTGTGGAAGTCAATTGCATTTTCCCATGGCCAGTAGACAGCAAGGGAAGAAAGGGATGTTAGGAAGAAAGCACACAGCATGTTCCTTGATCTCAGAATTGTGGGTCATGTAAATGGTCTTCTGAGTGCTCTATTCCCTTGTGGCATCTTTTGAGTTTCATCCTCAAAGAATGGAGAAAGTCTAGGTGTTATAGCCATTTAGTAGCTTGAGAATAGGGTTTGGCTTTAGCTTATGAATTTTTCATTATGAACAAATTTGTGTTTGTATTTACAGTGGTCTGAAATCAACACTTAAATATCATCATTATTTAGGAAACTGAAATAGGTGGTTCTTTTCCATTCATATATTTTTGCAGTTGCCAGATTTTTATAGTACCTACACCTATTAAGAAACATGGAATACCTCTGAGTTAATGCATTCTTGCCCTCATTAACTGGAATGACTTTAATGTAAAAGTTCATTGAGTGACAATGATGTGAGTCCTATTGACCCTGGTACTTTTACCATGTGTTATATGTTAAGCTTCATGAAATCTTGTTTTGAAGCTAACAAATTAAAATACTTCATTCACACTCCTCCATCTCCCTCCCTCACCTTCTGGTCTTCTAAGATATTTAGCATAGTTTAACATGTATGAATGTTTACATATGAATTCTTCCTGAGCTGGGGCACTAGGTTCCTATACTGAATCATCCTAAGCTACCAGAAACAAATCACAGGAAAGCTAAAATTACTAAAACAGTTAAGAAAAGAAAATGACTTCATAGCATCCTAAGTGGTTTTTGAAAAGCAAAAGTACTTTTTTGTGTTATTTTCAATGAATAGAACTTGCTATTTTATGCTTCAATATCTCAAGTTCCATGAGGGCATATAAGAAAATAGAACTAGAAAATATTCAAATACTTACTTTGTTTAAAATCATTTCAATATCTTAATGGGTTATTTTTTTCATTTTTATTGTCGCAAGATAAACACCTGAATGTGAGTAAATTTCAACCTAAATAAACTCAGTTACATGTACACCCGAAATATTAGCAACCCTTTGAAGTTGCTGTCATCTGCTGTCACTTACTCCCACCAATTTTATATTAGTACAGGATTATTGAGAATTTTCGTGTGTGTGTGTGTGTGTGTGTGTGTGTGTGTGTGTGTGTGTGTGCGCGCGCGCGCGCACACGGCGTGTCTGTGTGGTATTTCTTTTCCCTTTCAATTGTTTGGGAAGTAAAAGAAATTAAACAGGATGATCCAGTTGTATGGATCACGAATTTCTGGTATCCTACTAATAATCCATTTTCTTAATTAAGAGCAAGTACTGTTAGCATTTTAACACTGAATACATTCCAGGTTAAATAAGTATGGAAGTGTGTTTGCTATCCTTGGTTTTCATTTTACCAAGAGCATCCAGATTCAAGAACAGGAGCCTGAGTTCAGATTTTTTTTTTCAGGCACCTCCTGTCTGTTTGTCCTTAGATCAATCCCCTTTGTCCTCTTGAGCTTCTTTATCAAAATACTGAAAATTGAGGCATTAAATCACTTCCTCTGAAAATTGACCCAATAGTTCTACAAACCTACCATGTGTTCCCATGACACTATACTACTGTGCATAGCATTCTTTATTATTTCACTGAGTAATTATTTTTTTTACTGCAGGTTTACCCCAAAAGAGTAAATAAATTTGCTGGAGTTGTACAGATGGGGTAGCAATTCTTACTCTATGGATATTATCTGGGTCTCTATCGTCAAATAGTTACCTTCCACAGACTCTCCTAGGAAAATTTCACATTACTGAGAATAATCTTAAGCTATACATTTAGTTTAGTATAGCTGTACATTCTACATAGGACAGAATTTTATGTGCCACTTTGATTTGTTTTAAATGAGGATGAGTTGATTCACTCCCTTTCAAAATAGCTGATTCTGAGAGCTATTGTTTTTGTGGAAAATCACAAAGGCAGAGCTATTAAATGAATACTGAATATTGTGTGTTTATTAGATCTAAATCACCAGTGGGGCAACCACATTTCTCTTATTCTCAAATTTATTTCTATTGCATAATTTAAGTGGCAGGGATATTTTTTTATTTCTTTATATAATTAATCAGGAAATAAAATAGTTATCCAGGTAGATCTGCAGTGGTGTTTTTTTAATGTATGAACTACCACGCTGACTAGAAGCAAGAAGATGGAGACCTAGGTGAACATCTAGGCAGCATGGAGACAGATATTGATGTTCTAGTCTCACTTTTACCCTGTCTTTACCTCACTGCACAGTGTCAGGGCTTAGAACTACCCTTCAGTTCCTCTCTCCTGCTTCACCTACACTCCCCTTTGCTAATAAGGACTATCACAAGTTTGGGGAAGAGCTCTACCATAGTGACAGGGCTATAAATGGGAGCTCACCTCTACATCAACATGCCACCTGGTCTCACTTCACAACATGGTGTAATTTCTACTCTGTTTCTCGCTTCTCCAGAGCCAGAGATGTCTGCTTGCTAATCAAATATATCTGACTCGCTCCTGCCCCAGCAATGATAACACTTGACATTTTTCTGTCTCAAATGCTCTGTCTCAGGTGTTTTCATGGCTTTCTGCTGCATTATCAGCTATCAAAGCAGCTCCCATTCCCACTCTATCCCCGTCCTCTTTCAGCTTCTTGCTCTGTACTTATCATTAGGAACTACAGTGCATATTTATTTTTCCTTGCTCTACCTAAAATACAATGTTAAGTATTTATTAGATGGCTCTATTTTACTCTACCCTCAACCAAAAAGAAAAAAAGTGCCAGAATCAGCTATTTTGAATAGCTTGCTATGCACTTCAAGCTTGTCTTAAAGTGGCGATCCCCCGCCTCAGCTCCCTTAGTGTTTTTTTTTCCCCTTCCTGTCCCTTTTCTTTTCCACTAGCATTTACTTCACACACATGGACAGTCTTTTGCCATCATTCCTCCAGCTTCTACCGTGGACTACGGTATTGCAGAACGGTTACATCAGTAGTTACTAGATGCCTGAGTGATTGAATGAGTAAATCCCACTCTCCCTCTCTAGTGCACAGTGGTCAAGTGCATAGCTTTAGCTCAAGAGACCTTAACTCTTCTGTGAGTGCTTCCTTGCAAGGGAAGTTTAAGGGCTCTTAGGAAACTGCTAAGAATTTCCATACCAAAGAACCACATACCTTGAAGATTGTGTGTTAGAATTAAAATGACAGGATACCCACAAAGCACTTTCTGTGGAGCCTGTGGTTTACTTAAGCTTTAGTGATTAAGACTGTTTCATCAGTCATCCTCATGGTAAGAAGATAATATCAATTAAAGCTCATTGCTTGAAAGCCGCAGGAGCTGGCCCCAGCTGTGCACGAGGTTCTGTCGCAGAACTGAAGAACTAGGAGCCAAGTTCCATACACATGGGGAACAAAAAAAAAAAAAAATTGTAATCTCAGCACAAGAAACAGTGCAAAACTGTTGTCAGGGATTCCATCTCCTGTGTTCTATCCTTTTCTGGAACATGTAGAGGCTTCAATTCCCGGAAGAATGAGTGTGATTGAGTAAGCTTCATTAGGAATATATGGGCATGTTGATTGACAGCTCCATCAATACAGCATCAGAAGAAACTGGGTGGGTCTGCAAAACAAATCTCAGGTTCATGCTAGATAATGTTGCTGAATGTAGAGCTTTGTTAAGTCCACAACTGCCTTACTGCAGAGTATTTGACATGTGTAGTTTTGGAAAACAATCCAGAATTCCTTTTCCTTTGTAAGCAACAAGCAAGGAAAATGGACTAGCTTATTTGATATTGAGCTCACATCCCCAGAGTCCTGTCAGTGAGAAGCCTCTTTAACGATCTTTTTTCTACAGCACTGGGCTATGCAGGATAAGAGTTCTCTCGAGTTAATACTGAAGTACATTTAATACTCAGATAGTGGACAAACTGAAGAACTCACAGAAAACTTGGAAAGTTGTGTTTCTAACTTTAGGGGATGACATGGCAGCTTCTTTCTGTTTTCAGTTATTTCTGTTTGTTTGGAGGACAAAAGGTCATGGTAACCGGAGTGCTTTATGGTTAGTAAATTTTGATCAGTGTAGTGGAAATGGGTCATAAGTTTTTCAGTATCTGAGCTGTAGTCTAATGTTTTGAAACTTCTAATTCTGTGACTCAGAGTGACACAGTATCTCCCATCGTGGGAGCTGAAGTTGTTGGTGACCTGCTTCATCCACACCCTCACAATAGGGTGAGTATCCACCATACAGTCTTCTGTTCTACTCAGCCTACCTCAGACTAATACTGTGAGGTAATGGCCTATTGGAGTTGATTCTGAAGGACTATCCAGGGGAAGGAGCTGCAGAAAGGAGAGCTTTCTGGGCCATAACTATCTTTACCCAATGTTCACAGGGCAATCACTTGATGGTTAGGCACAAAGACAACCAGAGTAACAGAAAAAAAGAGTGCATCTGAAAAGCTTGGCCAAGCTTATAAGCTAAGAAGTGTTGGAGCTATGGTTTGACTCCAGGTACTTTACCCCAGCTGACTTTCTCTAAGATGATCACTTGGAAAAGAGAAACTGGAGAGGCCAGAACACTCAGTTGATCTAGACTAAAGGAGGCAAGCTCTAGATACCTGATGATCTCGAAAAGGATGGGTGAGAAGAGCAAAAGCAAACATCAAGGAGGGTTAAACATCTTAGGATGGATCAATCTCCTGAGAAGTCCAGAGCTCTGGCAAGGAGCTATCCATTTGGCTACCATGCTGGGACATGCAGATGGGAAGTAGGAGATGGGAGTTCAGCATTGACTCTGATGAGAAGGACATAGGCTTTGCTCTTATGGAGCTAGCAATTTGTGGAAAAAGCATATTACCTTGACAGTTAACAAATGCATGTTTGATAATAGTATAGTATGAACCCCACATTGGATTTGTTGTTGTTATTGTTGTTGTTTGTTTTGGACTGCATTCCAGGGTTTGAAACTTATGCTGGAGGTAGATTTCCCAGGCCAGGGATCCCTAAGTGGAATGAATTTCACTGCTGAACAAATAGAAAGTGGAGAGAGTAGCAGAAATTGAAGTTGATGGTTTATTTATTTATTTATTTATTTTTTGTGTGTGGTTTTTCAAGACAGGGTTTTTCTGTGAAGTTTTGGTGCCTGTTCTGGATCTCACTCTGTAGACCAGGCTGGCCTTGAACTCACCAAGATCCACTTGGCTCTGCCTCCCGAGTACTGGGATTAAAGGTGTGTGCCACTACCGCCTAGCAGTTGATGTGTTTTATGAGTTGTCTGGGCCCAATATCTTCTTAGCTTCAGGTAAGGATTTGAACCCAACTTTGAACCCCAGACTTCAGGTCAAGTGCTCTTTGCTCCACAGTGATTGGAACTACCTTGAACCACACACACACACACACACACACACACACACACACACACACACACACACACACTGCTGCATGTGCTGATATTGCAAGTCAAGTGTTCTTTGCTTCACAGTGATAGGGACTACAGTGAGTCAGACACACACACACACACACACACACACACACACACTCACATATGCTGATACTTCAGCACTGCATTCTTTGTTGCCTTGTTGGCCCCTGCAATGCTTTCCACAGTGGAAGCAGTGATTGCTAATGACGTTCTCTGTGTCTGTGATACTTAGATCACTTTATCAATCAAATGTGGCATTTATGCCAGCCTTGCCACCTGTCTCTTTCCATCAGTGTCAGCAAATGTTTCACTGTAGGCAACAGGTGCCAGCTGTCAGCCTGAAATAAACTGGAGTCTGCCCCAGGATAAGTGTGCTTGGAGAATCACTTCTGATTGGATTTCTCATCTGACAGCCCCTTCTGAATTTGAGACTCAAAACCAAAAGATAAACAAATTATACATAAGTAAACAAACATGTGGCTGCTTATAAAGCATCAGGCTGGCTGTTACTAGAACTACATTAATCACTCTGGTCTTCTTTTCCATTCGCCAGGGTACCATTTTGGTCTGTTGAAATGCAGATGGTTTTGCAAGACATTTGCTTAATTGAGCCACTTACCAAAGCACTGATGTTATGACAGTGGCTTTTGTTTTGACTTGAGAGTTTGAGAAAGGAAAGAATAAGGAAACTCAATTAACAGTATCTGGTTCCCAACAACCCCATGAACTGAATTAGGAACTTTCAAATTCAGGGACTTCAGAATTTAATACTGTCATTATACTTATGAAATAGATGTAATTACCCACCAAACCCATATATATTCCAGGTGATGTGTGTCCTGCCTATAACTCTAGTATTTCAAAGGCAGAATTAGAGGGTCTTGGAGCAAGGTGGTTAGCTAAACTTATAAAGGCTAGCTATGTGTTCATTTGGAAGACCATATGTCAGTGAATGGTGTGGAAAGCAATGGAAACTTCCCAGTGTCAACCTTGAGCCTCCACTTGTATTTATACTGACACACATGTGTGTCCCCTCACAATGTGGGAACATGGATATACATGCATTTACCACATGCACATACAAGAATAATTCTAAAAACTAGACCCATATATATCTTAAACAGTGCAAAGTAGATGAAATTCAGACAGAAATTAGAGAGGAATTAATACTTAGAAGGAGGTTATGGCAACAGCTACTTTTGCTATTTGCTTTAACTATTTAATATTTCTTTTTACAGATATGTGGGTTGAAACCCCAAATCTATTTAGCACAAGGAGCTGGAAAGCAGAATCCAAGTTGTTTAAGAGGCTAGAAGGTGAAAGCAACTTTTTGAAAATTTACCATAAGGAAGAGCCACCATTTTTTAAAAATATAAATCCTTAAATTTCTGACAGATCCCTGAAGTACACAAATTTGAACATTAAAAGGAATATAGAGGATTTCAATGGCTCTCCACTGCAATGGAGGTATAATTTAGAGTTTGAATAAAGGCAGTTAAATGTTTGTTAAAATAAACATTTGTTTAGAGGAAGTTAACAGAATCCACATATACATTATATTTTGCAATGCCCAAGACACATAAGAATATTACTAGATACACACATATGAACACACACACACACACACACACACACACACACACACACACACAGAGGACCAAATGAAGATATGCAAGACAGTTACTACCAGAAGCCCCAAATGTTAGAATTAGTGGACAAAGGGTTTAAGGCAGACAAATTCCTGTGCCACATGACATTTTGATCAATGGTTGGTTACATGTACAGAAGTGATTCTGTACAGCTTGGGTAGATCTGCAGTAGGCTTTGCCATCTAAGTCTGTGTAAGTAGGACCTGGAATGTTTATATAATGAGGGAATCCTACCCAGTGAAGAATTTTTTTCACTGTCTCTGTTGTTAAGTAATGCTTGCCTGTGTTAGACTCACATTCACAGGGAGATTAAAATGTATACATAGTGGATAAGCACAGTCCACGTTTTCCAAGCTCATTTTATATTACTTCCAGATTGATCTTAATACATTTTTCTGAACATAACGGTGAAATGCAGATGACAGAGAAGTACCTTGTTTAAATTCTTCAGATAGCTACAGTAGAACTGAGAAAGAAGTCCAGGTAATTTTATTCCCTCGGTAGAATTTTCTATAGGAATTAAGAAGTGAGACACTGCTGTTGTTCTACCTTGCACTAATCACTTTCTAGCCCTCTAACCTTTGTAGGTTAATTCATCTGTGCCCCTTTAAACCATTGCTGTACGAATTGTAAGAAATATCCAGTCAATGCTTGACATGTGGCAAGCACTCTGCAACATGGTTATCCTCATCATGGTCGCATGGTCGTCGTCGTCGTCATCATCATCATCATCATCATCATCATTGTCGTCGTCATTGTCGTCCCACCACCTATTTCTATGTAGAATCCTGATTTGCTGTTCTAATCCTATTATTATGTCAAGGGTGAATTGTAGCTGGAGAGCTTTTCTCTCCGGGTCCCACCAAGTCCCTCCAGTCCTGGAGCCCATTTATAAAATAAACACACAGACACATTATTTAAACTGCTTGGCCTTTAGCTCAGGCCTATCATTGTCTAGCTCTTACTCTTATATTTAGCCCATTTCTATTAATCTATACTTTGCCACATGGCTCGTGGCTTACTGGTACCTTACATCTTGCTTGTCCTGGCGGCGGCTCCAGGCAGTCTCCCTCTCTGCCTTCCTGTTCCCTCAATTCTCCTCTCTGTTAGTCCCGCCTATACTTCCTGTCTGGCTACCAGTCAATCAGTGTTTATTTATACAGAGTGATATCCATAGCAGTGAATAGAGATTCCTACTCTAAAAGTCCGTTTTATCTTGCATTTATGCAACAAGAAGTTAAAGTATGTCATAGAGTCACTTTTCTGTCAAAGTTCCATACCAATGTGATATTTACTCAAGCTTAAGAGTTTATATACTCCTGAACTCTATTCACAGACATGTATGGCTAGGATTTCTTTTAATGATGCTTCTAAGCAGCCAATTTTACTACTGAGTAGTCATTTGATGTGTGAGAGAACTTTCTTTACTATATGCTAAAATACTCCCCTTAAACCTTCTGTCTAGCTAGTCTCACTGTGTCCTGCAGAGGGCAGCCTGTTCCATTCTGCTAAATCACAGTCTGCAAAAGCCCTGGCTATGTTAGTGTACTCTTGGCCTTCTGTCATCAATTTCTCTACTGTTCTCAGTGGCTATATATGGAATCTATTGGCACATCTATGGCCATCCCATTTGTTCAACAAATCTATTTGGAGAACTTGGTGTTTACTACCAGGATAAAGATACAGACATTTGAACTTCACATTCAGTAAACTCATATGTAGTGCCAGAGGCAGATAATATCACAAAAGATAGAAAGCAATCAATCATGGTAAACTTTTGGATTTTAATAGACTTTGCCTTCACTTTCATTTAGTTACTTCTATTCTCATCTAAGACATGAACCATGTGGAATGAGTGCAAATCTCTCCATATTGATAATGGGCCAAGTTAACAAACATGTGCTAAAGGTTTTTGTTGTTGTTGTTATTTATCATACCAGTATTCATTTTCTCCAACCTCAAGTACAAGTAACAAGCTATATCAAAAAATGGGTCAAAATTGCATAGAGGTAAATTACAGCTTGTTCTGAAGAAGAATTAATGTCACTTAGAACTGTTTGCAAATGAGCTTTTTCAGAACTAATAAGGACCTTGTTACTGGCAACATTGTAATAGAATTTGGAAAACAATGTTAATGCCACCAAATGGAATAACTGGCATGGTAGCCAATCAGTGCATATTTGTAGAAAGGATAGAGGCAGGGATGGAGAAAAGGACAGACAAGAGGAGAACTTATAAATTCACTCACAACTCATGAATAGTCTGTGCCTAGCTCTGTGTTGGTGAAACTGAGCCTCTAATCTGTGAGATTTATAATGTAATGAAAAAGGCACTTAAATAAACATTTAACTACTGTGGTTAAAGGTACAAAAAGCATACAGTCCAAGACTCCTATTAGATGCCTGAAACTAAGAATAAGTTTGTGCCACACCTGTGTGTGGGATGCATTTTATTATGCAAATATACATGTGATAAAACATGACTTATAAATTATACACATTAAGAAGTTAAGCGCTGGGCCTGGAGAGAAGGTTGAGCAGTTACAAGCACTTACTGCTCTTGTAAAAAGCCTCAGGTTTGCTCCTAACAACCACAGGGCGCCTCACTGAGCAACACAAACCATATCATAAACTCAAGGTCAGACTAGGAAACTTCATAAAGACTTACCTCAAAATAAAAAGAAAAATACTGGGTATGTAGTTCAGTGGTAGAAATGCCTGGTATTCATGAAGCCCTATGTTCATTCCCCAGTACCACTAAAAGTCCAACAATCAAAATATATTCCTATTGAAATATATTAGCCATATAATTATTATGGCTAATATATATTTATATTATTATATAATATATATATATATATATATTAGCCATAGAAAATACTGTTATCAAGATTATAAGGATATGATGTCTTTTTCTTTCAAACTACCTTATTGGATGTTCACATTTTTACTAAAGAAAGGACTTTACACTTCAGGTTCTGTGTATTATATTCTCTGTTATATCCAAGTTGCTACTCTTGCACTTCAGAGCTGTTACTGAGTGAAGCAAGGTTTTCTTGAGCATCTGTGCTGGGATGCAACACCTGCTGGGTTATAGCTACCATGGCTGGTAATATATACAGTGTAAATACTCTGAACCAAGGCATGAACTTTGGTTCCACTTGATGCTGAACTATGCAATGTGCAGTTTTAGCATGCCATTCAAAATGACATACAATTGATAATGTATGAGTTATTTAGTTTTGGATTTTTTCCTTCTTAACAGATGTGTAGCTCAATTATTCATGGGTACCTAGACTATAGACAGGAAGATAGTGGCCATCAATGGGGTGTGGAAGTTCTAAAAAGAAAAAGAGGTCAAATTAGTCTGGAGTGCCATGGGTTACTTCTCATTTCCATTGGGATGTGAGGCTGCTGTGGGAGCTGGCTGTGAGGATGCAAGCAAAAGGGAATGGTGTGGCTAGAGAGCACTTTTAGGCACCTTCAAAGAGGCAGGAAAGCATGTTATTGAAACCCTGAGAAAGATCTGGGTGGCTGGATGAGCAAAAGCTAGAGAATGATCAGAGCCAGCTCACTCAGAGCACGGAGGGCTCACTGGCTCTCATCCTGGGAATACTGGGGCACTTTATAGGGCTTATAAGGTGAACGCAATCAGGGCTATAGAGAGTCAGCTTCATTTTTTGTAGAGTGGGTGGGTGGCTGTTGTGTGAGTTGTGTGTGTGTGTGGGGGATATGAACAAACATTGTTCACTCCAGATAGGACACCCTGAGGGCAAGCCAAAGAAACAATTTCACCCAAAGTCTGACTTAGTGAAACCATGAATTTATTTATGTGACTGGCAGATGGGAGTATATGGTGTTACTTGCAGAAGCACGGGTGAATCAAAAGCAGCCGCATCATAGAAAAGCCCATTGTAGTAAAAGGGAGAACTCACAAAAGCTATATCCCCATGAACGGCCTGTAGATACCTTCACTGAAGACAGCCTCCCTTATTTTCACAATTGTTTAGGG
Organism: Peromyscus leucopus; assembly: GCF_004664715.2. Lineage (NCBI taxonomy): Eukaryota > Metazoa > Chordata > Mammalia > Rodentia > Cricetidae > Peromyscus > Peromyscus leucopus. Next base: position 31,003,723 of record NC_051086.1, on the reverse strand, counting down.
CATATAGCCCCTTTTTGGATAGGCTGGTAGGCCTTGCAAGTTTTAGGAATTTTCTGAGCCTTGTTAGTTTTGTTTTACTTCCTGGCCTATGAGCCTTTTCCTGCTCCCACTCCTCCCACCCCCACCACTTCTTGGGAATGTTTCAATTCTTCAACTCAGAGGAGACAACTATATAGCTGTGGCTGGTGGTATTTCCTGGAATAGAAAACAGCGGCTACAGGTTTATAAATGACTCTACATTCCTACCTAGGGCATGTTTATTTTCAGGTTCTTTGAGTCAGAGACCATACATTGTGGCAGATGCCATGTCCATTTTATTTCATTTAATTCTCATAAATAGCTTGCATGTTATAATACTTTCTTAATCTGGTAATAGAGGGAATAGGAATACTAAAAATGAGACTGTAAGGTGGTGACATTATACAGCTGAATTCCAGGTCTTTGCTAGTCCTAGTGTACTTTCTTGCTGAGTATTTAAAGTTTGTGAAGTGAATGATAATATGATGGCCTTTTGCTAATGGTAGAGCACATTAATTCAAATAGAGTTTGAATCTCCTTGATGCCTGCTTTCTCAGTCTTTGTAAAAATGGAATGAGAGATTGACACTTGAAGTTTCATCATGTGATTTTTCATGCCAAAACAAGTCAGTGCTGGTTGTTTGGCATTACTGTTTATACAACCACAATAAAATCATTTTGTGAAATTCATAAGCCAATAAACAGACTAGTTATAGCAGAGCTCCAGAATGTATGGCTGATCAAACCAGTTGGTGCAGTAAGTGAGAACTGCCCATCATTTCCTCTCTTGGCTATTGCTCTAGGACACTAAATGTAGCTGTCTCCTAGGGTAGTGGCACTCTGTGATGACAAGGTTGTGGGGACCCTGAAAATAGTGCATATTTGAGAGCCTACCCTATTTTTGAGATGAAGTCAGAGACAATGGCAAGAATGGGAGAACTGAAAATAGAAGTAAGTCTATAACATCTTTTGCTAGTTTGTGATTCTTCCCATCTGTTATCAGACTTCTGTGCTAGAAATGTGGTCTGCTGGCTAGTTTTATGTAAACTTGGCAAAAGCTAAAGTCATCTGGGAAGAGGGAACCTCAACTGAGAAAATGCTGCCCATCATATTGGCATGTGAGAAAATTTTTGGGGCATTTTTTTTTTTGCTTAATGATTGACATGATTGTGGGTAGTGGCACACTTGGGAAGGTGACATGATTGTGGGTAGTGCCGTACTTGGGAAGGTGACCTTTAGGTACATAAAAAGCAAACAGAGCAAGCTGTGAAGTCAAACAAGTAAGCAGCACTCCATACGACCTCTGCTTCAGTTCCTGCTCTGACTGTAACCTGTGAAGGGAAAGAAGTGCTCCCCGCCCCACGCTGTTTTTGGTCAGTGTTTTATAACAGCAGTAGAAATGCAAACTAATATAGATAGGGGAAGTATGTGGAAAGTAGATGGTGACAAGTATCTGTAATAGGGTGGTTACTATAGTGCTAATGCTTTGATTTTTTTTTTTTTTTTTTGTATTTTGTATTTCCTTTGTATTTCCTCACTTAACTGTTACAATGATCCAGCAATGTTGGCATCATTAGCTTGCTTACCAAATAAAGAACCTGAGCCTAAAGTTCTTAGTTCAGCATTAGCATAAATACTAAATTTTATAGAGGGATAGCATATTAAGAATTTAAAGATACTTGGAGTTTATATTATTTTTTTTACAGTTGCCCAAGAAAAGATGAACTTCCTGGGTTCGATAAGGGATGACTGGCTGGGGAGATGGTGCAGTGGGTAAGAGTACTTGCAGAACTGGCATTCAGACCTGTGTTCAAATCTCCAGAACCAATGTAAAACATTGGACATACCTGGAACCTAGCACAGGGTGGGGAGGGCAGAGACAAGATGGTCACTGGGACTTTCTGGCCACCATCATAGCCCCAGGTTTGGTGAGAAATTCTGTCTTAATAAGATAGAGAGTGACATAACAGGGTACATAATGTCACACTACTCTGGTGTCTGTACATTTGTAAGGATGCAGTATGCATCTGTCAAAACACACACAGAAATTGGATTACAGAGGAAAGCTTAATGATTTCCCTCAAAGTTTTATGATTTTGAAAATAGTGTGATCTTTAGACCCAAACCAGATGGATAATAAGTCTTAATTCTCTATTACTTTAAGAGAGTAAACAACACACATGGCATTTTCACAGTTCAAATTTTTACTTTGTAGAATGAACAACCAAATACCCACCTTAGTCAGAGAGTAAACTATCTTGAAGGAGTACCTTGAAAAAGATTGAAATTAAATTAAAAGAACAAACACAAAGCATTGGGTCTGGCAAAGAGCTCAGAGAATCACAAACAATATTGATATTGACTCTCCACCCACTTCACCAGCAGGCACACAGTACTGAGCAAAGAGAGCTCATTAGTCACTGTGGTTCAGAGTGGGCAGAAGAGAGACTAGGAGAGTGAATCCTGACAGCTTATGAGCTCTATGAACTTGGATAAGATATAAGAGCTCTCATTTTTCTCCTCTTTGAAACTTAGAAAATGTGACATTCTTCACAAGCCAGTTACAAAGAATTCAATGATAATATGTTTTAAATCCTTCCTGGAGTGCACAGTAGGTTTTCAACACATGCATTTTGCTCAGTGAGTGATTAACTAAATCAGAGGCAAGACTTGGAGAAAAACTACCATTTTCTATTGCCCACATTTATACCCACTAATGTAGATACAGATTTCTTATTCAACAAATTGCTCTGCTTTTTTATTTGCATATTTCCAGCAGGAAAAAAAACCCTCTAATTAGTTTCTCTGTAAAATGGACCAGGGAAATCCAACTGTCTTGGTGCCCTCTCAGCAGCGAGCTACAAACCTTCCGTAAGTCATCTCATTAGTGCCCTGTGATATTTATGAAGGCTGGGATGTGCTGATGATCTTAAATGGGGTTGGGAACTTTAGTGTGTTCTGGAGAGAGGAATGGTGTACAGAATGAGAGGACCTTAAGACACCTTAAATGAAATCTTTACTGAGCCTTTTTTTTTTTTTTTTTTTTGCTTATCAGTTACCCAGTGGGGTGTCTGACAAATACAGTGTGGGGTCTTATTCCCATCATCCATATCATGGGGTACCATCTGGTCTCCGAAAAAGGCACAGTCTGTAAGATTTAGCTGAACTAATTAGCCAGTGAATAAATTATTATAACTAACAATTGCATTTCAAACCAGAAGGGAAGTGACCATGGGTTTTAAAACTTTTATCAGCTCAGTGAGAATCTATAAGAGAATTTGTTTCCAAATAAATGTATTATAGATATCCGCCCCCCAAATAAGCCAAATAAGTCTCTTATTTATCTTCTTCTTCTATTTTTTATTCCTCTGCATCCTCTTTTTCCTCTTCTACTTCTTTCTCCCCCCTCTCTCCCTATTTCTCATTTTCTAAACATTCATTGATATATTACAGTGAACTGGAAAACACTAATCTACCTTTGCATCTTAAGCTTAATTCATGGCACAGCCAAGGTCAGTTTAAATAGGTGTCCCTTTTCTCATATATCCTTGCAACCACTTCTTTTGTCAGCATTTCAAGACACAACTCTAAATTCTCTGCTTGGGAAACATTGATGATTTTTCATATTAAACCACATAGTCTGGAGTTAATAGAGAAGGCTCAGTGGATAAGAGTACTGGCTGCTCTTCTGGTGGACCTGGGTCCATTCCTTGCACCCACATGGAGTCTTACTACTATCTGCAACTCCAAGTTAGGGGGATCTGACACCCTCTTCTGGCCTCTGTGGGCACTGCATGTATGTGGTACAGTCATATGCAGGCAAAACTCCCACACACATAAAATAAAAATTAAATAACTAAATAAATTTCAAAACAGATAGCTTGGTATCAAAGGGCCTTCATAATCAATTTTCTGAAAGATGGCTAACATTGATTGGGCACTTCATATCAACACTTTGCTCAATGTTTCTACATGGAGTAAGTGATTTATTTGTTGAAACAAAATTCTAAATGGAACATTATAATGGTCTTTGTGACACACCATCTGAGATTAAGTGGTTTTGCTCAGTGTTCTGTACCTCAAATGTGGTAGAAGATTGAACCTAGAAATTTTGTATTCATTGTATTTCAGAATTCAGCCAATTAATGGCCCATGAACAAGATCGTTGTTATTTGTATGTGTGTGTGTGTGCACACATGTGTACACGCATACATTTGTGCTGAATGACTAAAATAAAGTCCAAATGAGAACACTACTTTATGGTGTGTAGAAACTGTGCAGAATTGCAATCCCAATGGCCAACAACAGTGTAGGGCTTTTGAAGCACAGCCATGCTCATTTGTTTACATACTGATTATGGCTGACTCCATACTCTGATAGCAGATCTGAGTAGTTGGGACAAAAATTATTAGGCCCACAAAAATGAAAGTATTTATTCTGTCCCCAGAGAGAAATGGTTGATGAACCCTGAATTATCTTAATGCATGTTTCTCACTGTGCCTCAGGGTCTTTCTAGCCTGGACTCTTAGCCACTGATCTTCATATTTTTTGTCTTAACGTTCAGGAGCCTTGGGCAGTGTTCACTGGACTTCTTCTATTGAGTGCCTTGCATCCTTTCAATACCTATGCCTAATGGTATTTACATTTTGAAAGTTTGGCTGTAAGTTACAGGAAACCCAACTCATATTGGAAATTTCAAATCAAGAATATACTAACTTAGACAAGAAAGCCCTGCAAGTTTTTGAAAGGTAAAGATTCATTTATGAGAAAGCACAGTGGCTACACTGTCTTAGGCCATATTGTTCATGTCCTCAGCCTAATATCTTTGGCCAAGAGACAGAATTATACCAATTGGCCCAGACATGAGGCAAACTTATACTTGCTTCATCTCTGTGGATTTCATGTTATGTTTGAGTCACTTAGCTCTAAACCCTACAGTCAAAAGTTTGATGAGTGTTTCTCTAGTTGAACAAGTCAGAAATGTGGGTTATGTTAAATAACAATAAGGGCTAATATGTAAACAAGCCTCAAAAATGTCCATCATCTGCCTTGTGGAAAGAATTCTGGACTCCTGCATCCTTGAGCCTACTGCTAGCACAATTTATCTCCCTTTCTTTTCCCACCTGATGACTGGATCCTAGCAAGATGTATATATTTGCTCTCAACAACCACTGCTACTTGGCATGCTTCAGATTGTCAGTCTGTTAAAAGTATTGATTCCTATGCTGGAGGCAGGAAGCCCTTACACTTAAAAATGCTACTTTAAAGAATCTTTGTGTGAACCTCATTATTTCAACTTCAGTGGGACTGCTTCAAGCTTTTCTCAATTTAGAGTGATGTTGGCTGTGTGTTTCTTGTACACAGCTTTTGTTATTTTAATATGGTACCAGTAGCCCTACATTATCTAGGACTTTTGTCATGAAGACACATTGGATTTTATCAATGGCTTTTCCTTCATTTATTAAGAAAACCCTTTTTCACATCTTTGAATGATGGCAAACTGGTGTAGCCACTATGGTAATAAGTGTAGTGGGTAGCCATTCCAACCTTGATCTGGAGGTTCTAACCCCCCACTGAGGCTTCGGTAACTGTCATGCCTACAAGGCGGGGCCAAGAGAGGACCCTGAAGACCCGAGATCCAGATGCAGCATCTCTCTTAGTTCCTGGACCCTGGAGGTAGACCAAGCAGAGTTCTCCAGAGAACACTGAAGGACTGCGCTGTGTCTTTCCCAGACCCTGCAACCTACCTATCCCTTCATTTGTAAGTTATGCCACTAAATAATCCTCCCTTTTAACTTAAAAAAAAAAAAGAATCTTTGTGTGGTTTTAAACACATATTTTGTTGACCTTTTCAGGAGTGTTGTTAATATTGTATGACTGCTTCTGGGGTCCTTGAATGTGCTGTTCATCTCTCTCTCTGGTGGTGAAAGAAAATGGCCCCCACAGGCTGTGACTTTGTTGGAGGCATGGACTTGTTGGAGGAAGTGTGTCACTATAGGATTGGGCTTTGAGATCTCCTATGCTCAAGCTACACCGAGTTTAGGACACAGACTCTTCCTGTTGCCTGTAGATCAAAGTGTAGAACTCTTAGCTCCTTCTCGAGCACTATGTTGGCCTGCATGCCACTCATTGTGACAATAATGGACTAAGCCTCTGAAACTGTAAGCCAGCCCCAAATAGGATTATAAGATTTGCTGTGGTCATGGTGTCTCTTCACAGTAATAGAAAGCCCAACTAAGACACTCTCCAAACATAGTCAGTCTCTCAAACTTGGCAAGATGTAGAGGGCTGCTATGGGTTTGAGGGTGGTAGAAGGGAAGGGCTGACATAGGATTGAAGATGTCGGGAGAGGAGGCCTGACCCAGGGTTTAGGGTGGTGGGAGGATCAGGTACAGAGAAGAAATAAGGTTTTCCTTTTGTACTCCACCTGCAACAAAAGTGGGGTCTCATATTTTAGAATGAGGGATTATTTCATACAGATGCTTCCAGGCTGTATCACAATTTGTATCTTACACTGAAGTGGCAAGATTAAAATATCTGCCACTAAAAGATGTTTATGAGCTCTTCATAGGTATTCTTCCTGAGAGTCCAATGTAAAAATACCACAACCAATAGTAGAATAGATGGTAGTATGTTTACAAAGTGGAATATCAGTGAAAAGAAACAGTGTAGAGAGATAAACTCAGTAATATGGATAAACGTCACCCTTACAGTACTGCCCTAAAACATTCAGAGAATAAGATGTACCCTATGCTTGCAAGTATATCAAGCACCAATCTACCCCAAGATGTTCAGTCAAGTCATTGATTATACTAAAAGCAAGTGAGAGAGTTAATGACTGTTGGTAGTTTTAAGGGACTTTTTGCCTAACTGTTGACTAAACAGGTATGTTTATGTGATAATTCCCCAAGTTGTATGTTTATGCTACATGGCCTTTCTTTTAGATATTCATGTTAAAATACACTTTTAAAATTAGAGAGAAATAGACAAATGGGAGGTGGGCCATGTTCAATTGCACTGATGCACTCGAATACTTTTCCATATCTCTAGGGTAGAACAGTACTCACAACTGAATACCAAATGTAGAATGATATTGTAGAATGTGCCCCTTCATCTGGCAGGGATAGGCATCTGTAAATGGTTTGAATGGCAATTATCCTCCACAGGCTTGTGTTTGAATACTTGGTCCCTAGCTCACAATATAATTTGGGGAGTTTGTGAAAACTTTGAGAGGTAGGATCTAGCTAGAGGAAGTAGAACATTTTCAGGTGGGCCTTGATATTTATTGATGGATCCTACTTTCTGTTTTCTCTACTTACTGATCTGCCCAGATGTAAACAAGCAATCTCACGTCCCTCTAGTCATGGTCTACTGTGAAAAGCATATATTCCCCAATATGAACAGCCGTATTTTCAAACCACAAGCTAAAACAAATTGTTCCTTTGGTAAGTTGCTTCTTGTTGAATGTTTGTTCATGGCACCAAGAAAAGCAACGAGCATGCTTCCTGTGGTAGGAATAGAATAAAGCCTTAACTTAATCCAGAATGAAGCCTTAACTGAGCTAATCACTATGGGTCAAGTGTTGGCAAATGTCCCGGAACAGAAGCTCTGCTTTCTGCTGGCCACAAATCAGAATAGTTGTCACTTTGAACTTCACATGAGATTCTCAAACTCACCACCACTGTTACAGCTACAGTTTCTAATGGTTCTTCCATGGGACTAAAGGGTTTATCTGGCTTCCTAACATGAATTATTTCTTGTCTGAATAGTAAAGAATGGATTGACAGTTGTTTATTTTGTACCTAACTGTCCTCTTTGGGCTAAGTGTCTTCAACTTTTGGGAGCTTTAGCTTTATAAAATGTGTGATGCAGTTTTATCTTCCAGGGTGAAAGACACAAATAATTGGGTAGCAGGGCTTCTATCACATTCCAACACAGGGGAATGATGATAATTTTGTTGTTAAGGTCACTTCTGTTTCTTTCTTGTGACTAGCCCTGGAATGTGTGAGTTGTACTCTGCAGAGTGGATGTTTCCTTACTCTTGATCACTTTTTGGATTGTGTTTGAATCTGCTCATTAATTCCCCATGCTAATTGGCCTTTAGGTGTGGTGTCCCTGTGTCTGCTTCTGTACAGGTCAGTTTCTCCCAGCTTTTCATCCTTTTCCTGGCCACACTTTATAAATGTCTTCATTTATCAATGTCCGCCCAGGCCTGGCCCAGCCAAAGGATTTACTCTCTTTCAAAACTGTCATCAAATGATGTTGGAAAGTGAAACAGAGAAGGCTGTTCATTTTCTGGTATTTGGTATTTTGCTTCTGTTTGCATCCTGATGCTGTAATGAAATATTGGGTTGCATTTCCATGGGGCTGATAAGCCCCCTCTGCCCCTATAGATAGCTCTGTCTCTGTGTTACCACTTTCCAAGAACCCCGTTATTACACAGAGCGCTATGCGTTTCCTTTCAAAGCTAGTCATTTGCATTTTTCGCCTTTGAAAAGGCAAATTTGCTTTGAAAAGTGTAATGAAATGTGCCCAAATGAAAAATGGGCCCGGAGGATGGCTAGTGCCAGCATGGGGCTTTAATTAAATGATTAGATGGCAATTTGATATGGCCAGCTTTTGAACTGAATGGTGTTATCATTTTGCTTTGGGAGGGGAAACAGCGGCTCGACCTTTAGAAATCCTGGAAGATGATATGAACTCTGCTGCCAGCCATCATAGAACTATGTACAGAAAGGCTTTTTTTTTTTCCCTTTTTTCTTTTTCTTTTTCCTAATTCCTTGTTCATTTCTTTCTGACACCCATCTCCCAATTACTATGGCCCCCTAAACATCTCCCAGAAGAAGCCCTGTCTTTTAATATCTGTTGATCATCAACCCCTTCTGCCTATAATTTCCATTTTAGTATGTGCCTAGGAGTTTTTGTTTTCCCAAAGCACAGTTCACTGAGAACCACCTTCCCATTGTTTAAGCCCTTTGAAATTACACTGAACTAGGAACAGCTTGGTCTCTGGACTGGCCAGAGAGCTATACAACCCAGCTTGCTTGTCTCATGTTTTCGTAAGTGAAGTTAAATTAGAGTACAGCCAAGCTTGATCAGCTGAGCATCCATGTCTGCCTTGCTCCATAATGCCAAGTTCAACACTTACAATAGAAACCATTGCCCACAATGCACTGAATGTTTCCTAACTGGCCCTTTACAGAACAGGTTTGACTAGAAAATCACTTCATGAAATCACTCAGCAAAGGCTAGTTGGTGACTGTAGACCCCTCGAGGCCAGGCTTTGTTCATTACTCACTTGTTATCATAGGACTGAGACACAAAGCCTCTTAGAAAATATCAGTTATATATTGTAGCCATGAGAATTCAGAGATATGACTAAACTTTAAGTCCTTAAGCTCCTTGTGCAAATTAGATTCTAGGTGATTGCTTCCTCAGACCTGGGCAGCCACATTGTCATGTATTTTCCCTAACAGAATCATTGTCTTCTTTTTGTCTGAATTTCTTATTCGTTTTTCATATGCACATTAACATATCAAATTGTTCTAAAAGTTTCACCTAAATATCTCTACTTGTTGTTTTTAACTAACAGCTACTGAGAAGGAAATATGTTCCAGCCATTGTGCTTAGATTTTCATAGCCGTCCTCTCCTTAAAATCTTGGCAATCCTCCTGCCTCGGCCTCTTGAGTACTCAGATCCCAGGCATGCATCACCATGCCAAGCTCAGATATTCTTCTTTATTCTCATTTTACAGACAATAAATAAAGAGGCGATTAAGCTAATGCATAGGTAACTTTCATAAACCTTATCAAATAGAAACCTAGCTAGTCTCTGACTTCTACTTATTAGTTAGTTCTTCTCAATCATGTGGATTTAAGGTCCCCTAAGCTACTTTTCCATTTGTAAAAGAAAACAACGCATTGTTTCATATGTTTTGAAGGTGTCTTTGTTTCATTTGTGGTCATAGACAGACTTTTTTTCTTTTTCATCTCACAAGTCTGTCTATTGCATCTTGAAATTTGACTCCTAAAGAAAAAGCAACTTTGCTTCTTAAACCATAAATGCATGACCAACTGATCTAACTTCAGGAGAATGTTCATCTTACAAACCCAAATCGATATATGTGCACTTAGTCACAAATGGACACATTGGAAATATGTGGTACCTAAATTGACGAGACAAGAATAAGTAAAGATGAAGAACAATGGCACTGTAAGATGCAGCAGATGTATGCCACAGCAATGTGCATCCCTTTGATTTGTGACCTAGGCATAGGGTTCAAGCAATTCTTGGTGCTTCATGTGTGAAGCAAGAATTAGAAATCATCACCATGGGTAAATTGGACATAGAGCTATTTGTTTTTCCCCAAAACTAAATGACTACAATGCAAGCCTTCCACAACACAAATTTTGGGTCTGACTTTGCACTCTGTATGAGGCAGAGCCAGTAGAGGAAGGAAGTTACTAGGTTATAAACACTTACAGAAAGAGATTTATTACAAGGAAGTGCTAATAAGGAGAATTTATTTATTATAAGCTCATGAAACTATAAAACTGGCAATTATAGAAAAATTTCAATTCCTGTAGTTGGTGAGCTACAGAGCTACGAGTGCTAATATGGCATTCCAGTCCAAGGCTAGTGGACCAGGGTCTTAGAGGTGCCATGGGATAAGTTTCAGGCTCACATTCAGCAAGCTTGAGACACAAGAAGAGCTAGTGCTTCAACCTGAGTCTTAATGCTGGACACAATAATGCTCCAGTTACAGCAGACCCCGGAAGGAGGGCCTCCTACTCAGGTGTGTGCTCTGTTCAGGTCTGCTAGTAATTGAAGGGAAGACTATATGGTCTGCTTTATCCCTTGCATAGAATCAAGTGGTCATCTTGTGCAGACACTCCCACACAGACACACACAGCATAGTGTTTGTTAACCCATTTCTGGTCAATCCCACTTCAACCTGACACTCCTATATGCCCCTTTCAACTATACCTAGTCTCTAGATATAGAAATTATAAGGCTATCATTCTGCTTAGCATAGCAAAACTTCCAATATGCAGCCCAAACCATGATTTTATATATATATATATATATATTAGAAAAGGATATAGAGTTCTTGAGTCATGGCTTGTTGTCTCCTAACATGAATACTATGATGCAAAGTTAACAATACTTAAACACTACAATATAAAATGAATACATTGTGCTCTGGATGACAAGGAAAGAATGCAAGCATTTAGATACAAACATACTCACGAAAATGAGGAGTCTATGTTTCTAATAATTAAAGTCTGGCTTGTGTAACTTCTGTTTGCATGGCTATAATGGATCCATTTTCACCCACCACCTTCTACTACCCATTATGGAATCCCTTTACCTTCAGAGAGTAAATCTGCCAGGTCTGTATCTTGCACAGTAACACCACCTCTAATTCTGAAGGGTCTGAGCTATTCGTATTCATTCCTCTATTGGGCCACTTTAGTTTTCTATTGACCATGATCTCAGAACCTAGTAAGAGATCTCCTACATTCTAGATATAAGTCTTCCTTGTCTGCTTTGTGGAGTGTGAGTCCATCTTCTTCTTTGTAGTCTAGACCCGTCACCACAGGCAGCACTGTAACTTTTTTGCTGTCAGCCAGCAACTTTATGTTCTAATTCAGTGAGGTCACTGCAAGTCTCGGAGCGGAAGCATCCCTCTTGACCAGCATAGCATAATACTACAGCAACAGTGATCAAAACTTTGTTACCCAGGGGCTGCTGGACAGATGGATGTGCAGCAAACAGTGCTTGCTTCACAATCATGACTTTTTCATTCTGATCCTGGCACTGGCCTCTGTACACGCAGGCATGTGAGCTAACACACATGTGAGTATATATTTGAATAGACAAATAGATAATAAATATTTGAAATTAAAATGCAATTTGTTGTGAGTTGCTAGTGACAATTCTGAATGATGCTCCTCTCATTCCCACTTTTGGTTCCAGAATCTGTGATCCTGGCTATGCAAGAAGTGACAGCATCTACTGGATGCTCATGAAAATGGTTCTCTAGAAAAGCTTTCCAAGGCACTATCAGACAGCTAACTCTGTAACCAAGCCCACAACTGAAGAAAGTGTTCAGGCTCAGGAATACAACACCATGTGTTTTCTCACATATGTGGATCTTATTGTCTCCTTTTTATACCTATGTTTTATGAATGAATGAGTACATGTAGATGGCAGGAAACTCAAAAGACTATTTCATTCTTACATTAGACCAGCTACTTTAATATAGTGAGGGGCATAGTAATAGGGTAGTTCTATGAGCATAGGCCCATTGCCATATTTCTTTTCCTATGACCTGGATTCCTTGTTTAGAATCAATACTGTATAGAATATCATGACGATGAGCAAAGTAGGCTATTAGTACATGGGTAGTAGTTTTGGTAAAAACACTATTTGCAAGAAAGGCAAATCTATATTCAGAGTAAATAGCTATTCTAGGAAGAAATATGTCCTTTGGTGAAGGAAGCAGTCCTTTGTACTCAACCCACTTACAACAAAGCTGGTCTATCTTATTGAGGAATGGTGCCATCCTGGAGACTCAGTGTTGGTGCCTGTTGTTGACTGATTGAACCTACAACAGTGGCCACACTAAGGTCAGCCTTACTAAATGAAGGTTCATGTTGTTCAGGCTTGGCATACACTCCATCGCTGTCATCAGGTGAAGAGACAGAGGTCGTGTATGTGTCCACAGTGTAGGGCATTTTATCGAGCTGTTTATTAAGTCCTTTTACCTGAAGTCATGCTTTGGTGAACATTCATACAAGATATAAATATCTTCATTTCCCCCCATTTTGAGGGACTTATCTATACACCACTTCTCTAGAACTTTTTGATACCAATTTAGGATTATGTTCTATACAAGTCCCTTACTATGAAGTGAAACTATTGATCAAATCTTATGAATTGATTTATAATTGTATGCCTGGCCATACATCCTTTCAAACAAAATCAGCCAGTATGGGCATTTTTCAAAATTTTGCTAACTGGGAAGATTTACATTTCCCATTATCCCCCAGTGATGTCACAGAAAAAAAAAGAGTTGAAGTGTTGCATCTGTCCATGTTTTTGTTGCATGTGCACATTAAACAGATGTATCTATAAGCCAGTCCTAAGTTATCTCTTCCTATGTAAATATCTGAAGGGAATTCAACATTTACTTTACACATAAATCTCTTGTATTTTCATGTTCTGCTGAGGTCCAACCTTATAAACACTGCCTATATTAAACAGGAACATGTGATAATCCATGTTTTGCATGGCCCATTTAATGTCTTAGAGGATAGGTAACAAATACTTGATGGTCACTTTATCATATAGGGTAACTGGATAACCTATGGTTAAGCATTCAGTTTCTATAAAGGCCCCAAATAGGACCCAGTATTTTTCTCTCAAAATGGGAATAGATATCTGCAAAGGGCTCTTCTAATCCTAAGGGCTTGCTATGATTCACTGTGAAGGCAAGCCAGAAGTTCAAAACAGTGTCTGTTTACTCTACTTATCATTCAAGTATCATTGGATCTGATGGAGTACATGGCCTGAGAGGTTGAGAGGTTAGTCAGCAACTTGGAACTTTTGCATAGCTTTCTGTTGTATCACTCAAAAATAGCAGCTTTGGGGGTCATTTGGTAGATGAGTTAGTGGAACATGCTCAAATCAGGGACATATCCCATCCAAATGTCAAAGAAGATCAGTAGACATTACCCCACCAGCTGCATTAACTTATTTGTCACCATAGAAGGAAAATGTTGGCATGTTCACATTGTTGATCACTGAAGATTTTTTTTTTGGTGGGGAGAGGAGTGCTGGGATTGAACATAGGCCTTGTACATATTAGGCAAGTATTCTATGACTGGCTACATCCCAGCCTAATATTCCTTTGAACTAAGTTTTGGCATAGGACTGGTGAGTTAATATGCCCATGAGATAGGCAAGTACAAGTGCAGTATAGTCTGAACCAGCTGAAAACAAGCAATCAAACAAACAAACAAAACCTAGTTCCAATTTTCTTTCTTGATAGTCATGACGACACAGACTTTTGCAAGAGAAATGCCTATGTACCAGTTACCAGGGGCTATATTAATTTGTTCAAGCAATGAAACATATCTGCTGTAACAGCTTTAATTGGAATTACCACCTGGTAAACTTATGATAACCTACTGTCTTTCTCCAAGACCCATCTGCCTTTCCCACATTTAGCTATGCAAGTAGGTGAGCTGAACTGAATGTGCCAGAAATGGTCACCCCTGAGCAGTTCAAGTCCCAGTAGTGGCACTGACCTTTGTAGTTCCTCCAGGAATGAGATACTGTTTTACTTGTTTTGATTTACCCTTTCTTAGATAAAGTCAACACTAGTGGCTCGCCTTTGGCCTTTTCCACCATAATTCTCACTCCACAGGTCAGGGAACAACGTGGGGAGTCTCTCAGGGCCTGAGTATATATGTTCAAACTTGGTTCATATGAGTATGAGGTTAAGATGCCCCTAGATCTGCATTCCTTAAGACCTATGAAATTAACGTGTAGCAGTTGATTATTCTAAAGCCCTGGGGCCAAGAACCCTATGGTGTAAAGTCCAGTCGGAAAGCTCCTAAGTGTCTGACCCAAGAGCCAGCATTTTAGCCCAGGTCCAAAGGTCAGAAAAGACTGATGCCTGAGCCCAGGCAGTCAGGAAGAGTTCCCCCTTACTCAGCATCTTTGCATCTTTCTGCAGTTGATTGGATGAAGCTCACTGAATCAGGGAGAGCAATTGGCCATATCTAGTGTACTGGTTCATAGTAGTATCATATAGACTCACTCTCACAGCATCTGCTCAAATGTTTCGACACTCTATAGCCCAGTCCCTTGGACTTAATTCTCTGCTTTTGATCACTTAATTTATTGAATGTAAAATTGACAACAATGGCTGGACTAAAAGAAGTGGCCAATAAATACTATGATGATTTCTCCAAAGACGTTTGAAGCTATCCTTTAAGAGGGTCGCCTTACCGCTAATCAGATTCACCATTCTGGGTAATATTTCAGATGTAGGCATTTGACAAGAGCCCTTAAGCTCCAACAATGCCTATGTAAACACTATGTGATGTGCTATACTGAAGATAGTTACACTTAACTGCTGGGCTACTTTGGGGAAAAATCATTGCATATTATTAGAACTCTTGAATGTGATGGAAGTTATGGAATTTGCTACCACTATTAATTTATAGCCTAGTGTCTCTGCTCTATGTCAAAGGGAGCAGATGATAGGGGACTGCACATACATATGATCATGGTACTACCTATTTTAAATTTGCTCTCACACTGACCTACAGGGTCTTTTATATTAATCAAAATACTTATAATATTAGAACAAGCATAAATCAACTCATAAGGATATTTGTTCCATAATGTAATACTTTTATTATTGTTGTTATTTGGTGGTAATGTTGGCCTTGGTGACTGAATGCAGGGACTCATGTTAGGCAATTCTTAGATCAACTAATCTACATCTTCAGTCTTGATAGTTACCTCTTTAATATATGTGTGTGTGTGTGTGTGTGTGTGTGTGTGTGTGTGTGTGTGTGTATGAACCTGCTTGTCTGTATGCATCCACACCACACTTTTCCAGTTTTCATATAGATCATCTGGAGTTACAGATAGTTGTGAGCCACCTGATGTGGGTGTTGGCAATTGAACAAGGTTCCATTGGGAGAGCATTAAGTGCTTTTAACTGCAGAGCCATCTCCCTAGTCCCAATAATTAATCTCTTTAATGATCTACCTTTTAATTCTCTCTGATAAAAAAAATAGCTGGGCCATAATGAAAGAAAATTATGACATAGTGCTTGTCCTGTAATAACAATCATGTAAATCTGACATTTTTTAAGTATGTGGGATTAAATATATATAGTGTAAATTGACAGTATGAATAAATAAAAGACAAAGGAGTAGACATAGTACCATATGAAATAGTAAAAGGAAGCAGATATGGAAACAATGTTTCTACTCTAAAATCTTGGGTTGCTCTATTCAGTATCCTACTGAAATTGCCTCCTTGTTATTCTGTACTCTTCTCCCACTTGCAAGGGCCCCCAGGTCCCTTTGGTTAACTGGAGTAGACATGCCCAAAAGCTGAAATATTTGTGTTCATGATTTATCCCCTTCTTACTATTTCTTGTAAAACAAACACAGATTTTTTTCTAAGCTTGCAAGAGATGATTTTATTGACTTGGCAGCTGACTTGTTTAAAGCTAGATTATTTTTGAAGTTAGGAACATTTGTGACCAATGGAATACTGAGTTTTAAAATAAAAGACACAATTTAATCAACTCTGAGGGGAAGGAATCAAAACTGCTGGTACATAGAGGCTCCATTCTGGAGGAAGACAAATGCTGGTGCCCTGAGCTCACTTAGACAATGCTGCAGGCATGGGTGTTGGTTGCCAGCAGCTTTGGAATGCTCTATTAGTTCTCCCAAGGCAACCATAACAAATTGTTGGTTCCTTTAAGCAGCAAAAACTTGTTTTCCATAAATTTAGAAGGAAGAAATTGAAAGTCAAGACAGTAACAGGGCCAGGCTCCCTCCTAAGGCTCCAGACAACAGTCTCTTCATGGCTTGTATAACTTTTGGTGGCTCTGGTTATTCATTTTTGACATCACAGAGCATTCTGTTCTTTCATGTATGCTTCTTCTTGTAAAGATTCATATTGTTGAGTTTGGGAGTCACCTTAAAAATTCAGGATGGACCCCATCTTGAGATTCTTCACTTATATTTACCTGTAAAGACTTTTAATATAAACAGGGTCAAAGGCATAGTAACTGATGTTGGGATTTGTCTTCTTTTATTAAGATTTTTTTAATTAATTTTACATACCAACCACAGATCCTCTCTCTTCCATCCTCCCGCCCCCACCCAGCCTTCCCTCCCAACCCTCTGCATAAGTGAGACAGTTATGTATCTTGGTTCTGATTAAGGGGCCCCCAGACAGTCAGATCAGGATCTATCCCTGGTGTATGAGCTGGCATTTTGGAGCCCATGGTAGGCTACCTTGCACAGCCTTGATGCAGGGGGATTTGGTTTTTTATCTTCTTTGAAGTTGTAATTTTACCTACTTGAAAAAGTCATTGAATGTGTGTGTGTGTGTGTGTGTGTGTGTGTGTGTGTGTGTGTGTGCGCGCGCGCATGTACTATAGTATGCACATGGAGGTCAGGGGATATCCTTGAATGTTGGTTCTTACCTTCCACTTTGACACAAAGTGTCCTTTGGTTTGGAGCTCCAGTTCCATGCTATTTCACCCTTGGGTTTCTGGGAATTCCTCCTGTCTCAGTCTTTCCCATCTCTCCATAGTAGAAAGAGTACTGGAGTTCTATAAGCATGCTACCAAGTCCAGTTCTGTGTGGGTTGTGGGATCTAAGCTCAGGTCTTCATGCTTGTACAGAAAGTGCTCCCCACTGGACCATCTCTCCAGCCCTCTCAGCTGCATTCCTTTCCTGCCCGATTCATCCAGAAAGGAGTGGCTCTGCTACTAGCCCTGCACAGTGGGGACCAAACAGCCCAAGCCATTCTTGTAATATAATGTGAGTGGGCTTGATGGAGTGATTTTCAGAATGTGTTTAAAATTTTTTATATCAGCTTTTTCTCTGTTGCTGAGTGTGCACCAGACGGAGCAAGAGCAGCACATACATCTCCCTGTCGTCGTAATTGAAATCGCTTCTGTTAAATTAGCATTTTATCAAGATACTCAGTGATTTTTCTATTTTGACTGAACTTCTATTTCTCCTCACTGCCTTCAGATACTATCTAAAACATGATTTGTGAAGCGTGTACTGATGTTTTTTTTTTTTTTTCCCCCTATCAGATATCAAGCCTGAAGAAGTTTGATTTTTGGACGAATAGCATTTTTCCCTTCCTTGATTCACAGATTTCTTATTCTTCAATGTATGTTTTAGGGTAAAATTACCAGAAGTCCATAATATGAAAAACCATGACTTTCTTCTTCCAGCTCAGGCTTCTTATACTATCTGACATGTGGTGCTAGTAAGTTTAGTATCTTTCTTGAATGATTAATATGCTGTGAACATCTTCATTATTAATAGATCTTATGAGGGATTTGTATATGTGTTTGTGTGTGTGTGTGTGTGTGTGTGTCTGTGAAGATGCACATGCAAGCATATTGGGACAACCTCAGTGTCATTCCTCAGGCATCATATTTTTTTTTAATCCGAGACAAGGTCTCTTACTGACCATGAGCTCACAAAGTAGGCTGTGGTGGCAGGGCAGTGAATCTGGAGAATTCTCTTATCTCCTCCTCCTCCTCCTCCTTGAAGATTGCATTAAAAACACGTACCATTAGGACCATTTGTTTAATTTTAATGTTTTTTGTGTTTCTGTTGCTGTTTAACATTACGGTTGTGGCTTGAGCTCTGGTCCTCAATGCTTGTAAGGCAAACACATCATCAGCTGTGCTATCTCATATCTCATATCTCTCAAGCAAGGTATTTTGAATCAAAGTATGAATGCTGTAGTACTTTTCACTCTCTACCCTCTTCTTTCTTAACTTGAGGAGTCACAGTACTGCTGAAAAACACAGTAAAACAAAAGTGCTTCAGGTGTATTTATTCTGTTTTATGTGTATGAGTCTTATCTGCATGTATGTATGTGCACCACATGTATGCCAATTGCCTGCATAGGACAGAAGATATAGTAGCCCCTGGAACTGTAGTTATAGATGGTAGATGCACACTGTATATACACCAACCAGGCAGTGATATATCTGAGTCCTCTACAAGAACACTGAAGTGCTCTTAACTGCTGAGCAATCTCTTAGACCCAGAATACCATTTTGATTATTTAATGTTTGGTTTTGTTCTCAAGTTATAATAAAAAGAAATAGAGATGAGTCAGTATAGTTCTATTGTTCAAGGAAATCTGAGACCATTGGGTTTCTTAGAGTACCATGACTTGGATGTATATCCAGAATCTTGATGAGTATCATTCTCATTACAGGCCTTGATGGAGGTACTCAACTTCACTAACCCTCTTGATTCTTATACATTCGTTTGATGAGCATCTGCTAGACATCAGGAGCTCCTCAAACAGATATCAATGAGCAGTACATGCAGGAGTCTTCATGAGATCATATGAATTTCAGCCTAGTGTAAAGGGGACAGACTATAGACACACTGTTAATGAAAAGCCTTGTGTTTCAGATAAGTGCTGTGTGTGTGTGGGGGGGAAATAAACCAAGGAAGTGGCTAGAAAGCACTGGAGTGGGGAAGTGATGCTGCTTTGAATGAGGTGGTCAAGGGGGACTCACTGGGAACTAGTATTTGATGTGAAGAGAGCCTGCATGGTCATCAGGAGGATAGTTCAGGTGGAAGACAGAAGGTGGGAAACCCCTATAGGGCATTCTGTGATGTGCTGCTCAGATCCCCTCTGTCCCGAGTCCTTCATTCTTTCAGGGGCTGGTGGTGTGTGTAGCTGACAGTACTTCTGTCAGGGAATGTCTCTCAGGGAAAAAGAGCCTCTACCTCCAATGTCATGGTCTGTCCACAGTATCATCAAGTGAATCAAGTGGGTAACTGGTTTGCATGGGATGCAAGCATGGGGATCCCTTCCTTCTAAGTATGTCTATAGTTAGGCCAGGGCCTGTGTCTGAAATGTCTTTTCCAGGTTTGTATCCAGGTGTTATCCAAACACCTTCTCTTTCTAGACACTCAGAGAAAAAGTCATTTCCTTGTCTATTCCAGCAGTAAGAAGCCATCCTCATTCGTTGGTTATTCCCTTCTTTCATTTTCAAAAACAGCCACATTGGGCCAAGTGTTTCTTCTCATGTTGTTTCCCAGGCCTGACCCTCTGCCTCCATCCTGTATGTATAAGGACCTCTGTGATCCCATTGGTCCACCCATGCAATCAAGCTGACCTCCTTAAAGTGTAAAGCTAACTGAATAGTATTCTCATTTCCACCGGTAGTCTTAGTTCCCCTTTATGATATGATATAGTGTATTTACATGTTTAGATCAATATTCTGCTGGAGCATAGATAGAGTATGAATGTCTCATTTATAGTACTGTTGATGGCAGTGTGGGTACAGATGCAGCGGTACAGGTAGGTATAATACTGGGAAGGTTTAGGAGGGTTCTTTCAAAAATTCACTTTTCTCAGTAGAGTGAGGACTAAGTTTAACAGCTAAGTGACACCAAGGATACAAAAGAGAAGAGCACCTGTGAACAGCATGGAGAAGAATGGGAGATAAATCCACCATAACAAATGATGGTGTTTCTAGACAGTACTCTGGGATCTCATGAGTCCTACCTGCTTCAAGGTTGTTTCCAAGGTTTCAGTGGATGATGAGAAAAAAAGGGTAGTTTGGGGTCTTTTTGTTGCTTTGTTTTTGGTTTTTATTCCAAAGCACTATTCTAACACAACTTACCTTCCCATTGTTGCTTAACTGGTCATCATTCCTGTCCTGTGCCCTTGATGAACATGTAATAAATACTCCTCACCACAGAGCAAGGAGAGCAGTTTCCTGTTGTTGCCTCCATTTGACAGATGGAGAAGTTGAGGTGTAAAGAGGTAAAACACCCATGTTCTCCAGGTGGACCTTGGCAGAGCTGGGATATAAAACCAGGCAGTCTGTGCTTGAGACATCAGGTTTCACCACTGCTACAGTTTGGATCATAACTGTCCTACAGAGGACCATGGGATACAAGCTTAACCCCAGGCCAACACTTCTTGGCAGTGAAGGAGCCTTTAGAGGGTGGTTGCTCCTGTGTTCTCCAATCATTGGATTTGTGACTTTAAAGGGTGTAAATGATCCTGGCTCTTTTTTCTTCCTCTCTCTGCTCCATGGCCATGCAGTGAACTTGTTCCCTCCATCATGTGCTCTTGCCCCAATGTGAACCTGAAAAATAAAATGTCAGCCAATCATAGAATACAACTACAAAACCTGTGAATCTGAAGAACCTTTTATCTTTACCTTAGGTGCTTGTTACTGTGATAGAGAGCTAAAAGGCGCAGCCACCTCCATTCTGCCATCCAATTCACTTAGTACATTCATAACCATATTTTGTGTATTTTTAGTGGACAAGACCACTATCTTTTACTCAGAGGAATAAAAAATCAGCCACTGTATCTAAAGTGTCCAGGAAATAGATATTACTATAGTAGCAATATAAAAGGTGGTTGAAAACATAAAGGTTCAATTCAGAACACTATGTTCTGGTGCAGCCATTCAGTAGATGGGCTGGAGTATTTCAGAAGTTAAGCCTCAACTTGCTTGTCTGTGAGCTGGGAACACATGCCAACTGTGCAGGGAACTGAAATAATAGCTGAAGGACTGTCCTTGCCTGTCACTTAGAAGGGACATATTTAGGTGGCTAGTGATCTAGTTCAACTGATAAAGGCCTTTGCTGCCAAGACTGCCAATATGAGTTCTATCCTGGAACACTATGGTGGATGAAGATAACTCCTGCAAGTTATCCTCTGCCTTTCACAATCAGGCTGTGGCACATATAGGCATGCGTGCACATACCACACACACACAGAGCAATAAATACATAAGTAATAGATGAGAATGTGTGGCGTACAAGTAGTAGAATAGAAGTAGAGTAGGAGATTTCCCAACTTAATTCAAAGCAAAAATTTCCTTGTAATCCTATCCCAAGCCATCGTATCTTGTGTCCCTAAGACCTGTAGATTGCTTTTTTTTTTTTTTTTTAAACAAAGGCCCTCCCTCCCCTTACATTTTTATATACCACCCCTTTCCTGTCAGGACTTCTTTCCCTGTAAATCAGACTCAGGCAGAGTTAAATGCATTGTAAATTGTGGAAGTCTTATGGCAACATTCAGCTACAGGGAGGTAATTTGTAGGAACCCAGCCTCATTTCTCAGTGTAAGGTGACATCGTTTGGGACATTCATCAGCTTTCTACAGTCACCTGCAGTCTCTAGTCCCATTCCTTCTATCGCCATTTATTTCATTTGTATTGATGAGGAAAGTCCCGTGCCAGAGCTCAAACCAGTATTGTCTCTTTTCACCCATCTCAGGCTCCATCTCCACTGTGCCCTCAGGCCCAGAGGGACTTCTTATCACATCCTATTTCACACAGCTTGAATGGAAAGAGTCTGGGGACTTCAGGGTCTGGGAAAAGTTACCTTGTATCACCTTACTTTTGGCCTTGGAGAGACTTTCATTGAGTTGCCTCTAGAATAAATTTGAGTTTCTAGAATTCCATTAAATGATGAAATCCTTTTATATATTCAATTAATGTTTTAGGAGACATTTTTAAAAATAACATTTGAAAGTCTTAATGGTAGTCTTATAAATATTTCCAGCATTATGTTCCATGCTAACTATACACTGTGGAGCAGGCAGCACAGGGTTCCTGCATATTCACTTTCTGAACTCTCAAGGCACCTCCAGGAAAGGTGGGTTTCCTATCCTACTGGTTTTCCATGTGAAAAAGTGGAATCAGAGCCAAATGAATTGATGTCTATGTTATCAGCTGGTAAGTTTTAGAAAATTGTCTTCTGGGCTTTTGGCCTTAGAAACCCAACCCTTATTCTCACCTTAGCTCTAGAGAGAGATGGAGGAAGAAAGAGAAAGAGAGAGACAGAGACAGAGAGACAGAAACAGAGACAGATAGATAGACAGGGACAGAGAGACAGAGACAAGCAGAGGGAGACTTACTTTAGCATAAAAAAAACAAAAGCAACTAATCGCAGGTTTAAAAATAGTAATATTGAGTTTATTGGACTTTCCCTGGCATACTGTAGATTTGGCTTTCTCTTCACTCCCTCTCCTTATTCTTTTCCCATTCTTCCCTTTTTCCCTTCCTTCTTCACAGTATTCTTCCCTTTTTCTGTTTCTCAATTCTTTCCACACTCCCTCTTTCCACTCCACATCCTGCATGCACGCGCACGCGCGCGCGCACACACACACACACATACACACACACACACACACACACAAATATACACATATCTCTTCCTAAGGCCCTTCCTTACTCTGGGTAACTGACAGTGATACATCTGCTCTCTCCAGGGGGAGGCCAACCCCTCCACTTGATGGCCTGGTCTGTGAGAGCACTGGCAGGGGCTGATCCACATGTACTATATCTGTGTAATTCCCTTGAATCCTCAGTTAGAAGTTATCAGAAGTCCTGTAACATCCAGCACTGCTCCCAGGCAAGGTCTACTTCTTGACTTTTATCCAGCATGAGGCAAGAGAGTTCAGGGCTCTGCCTCCTTCCTGGGGTTCAGAGCTATGATCTACTCTGAGCAAATCTTTTGACAGAAATACTATAAGTCAATGCATGTCCTTTACCTCACCTGAAACAACAGCTTTCAAGATAGGTCATTGAAAATCCCTACTTAAGAAAAGAAGAAAGAAAGGAAGGAAGGAAGGAAGACAGGAAGGAAAGAAGAAAAAAAAGAAAGAAAGAAAGAAAGAAAGAAAGACAGGAAGGAAGGAAGGAAGGAAGGAAGGAAGGAAGGAAGGAAGGAAGGAAGGAAGGAAGGAAGGAAGGAAGGAAGAGACCTAAATTCCAAAAGTCCCCATAAGGATGGATGTGTTTCACCTTATCACCTTGTATCTTTTAAGCATGTTCATTATGTTGTTGCACAGATTTATAGCTTCTGTAAGAATGGGATGTGGGCATTCTTCTGACATCTGCATCTTAAGGGAGCCCACAGGAGGTCTGTATTCTCTTCTATGACAGAATACCTGAGCTAACTTCCAGAGGAGGAGAAAATATTTTGGGGGGAGGGGGCTTTCTGAGGCTCAGTCTGTGGTTGCCTGACTATTGCTTTCTGGCCTGTGGCAAGGCAGAGTGTCATGATAGGAAGTGTGTGGTGGAGAAAAGCGGCTCACCTCAGACTATCAGGGAAGCAAAGAGAGGCTGGTGTCTCATCACCTTCAAGGGCACACCCCCAGACTTGACCTCCTCCTGTTAGGCCCTAGCTCAGAAAGTTTTCCTACTTCCCAATAGCATCCTTGGCTGTTGAGTCAGCTTTCAATATAAAAATCCTCTATGGATATATAAGAAGCTAACCATAGCACATGATGATTCGATATCCACCCCACAGCTGGATTCTATTGCATTGTTGTGTGATAATCTGAAGTTGTGTGTGTATACTTGGACAACTTTGTATACATTTATACTATGTTCTGGTCACATTTGTCCCTCTCTTTTATCCTCATCCCACCAATGGCTTCTACCCCCTTCCCAGAAGTTCTATCCTACTTTCATGTCTATAGGATTTGATTTTGGTTTTGCTTTATGATCTAGGTTTAACCAGGGCTACTTGTGTGGGCAAAGTTGTGAAGCTAGCTATACATTGGAGGGCAAGTAACTCACCAGTGACCGCATCTAAAGACAAGCACCTTCTCTTCTCCCAACCACCCTCCATTGCCATTGTTCCCCTGGGTGGAACAGAGTTCCCACAAGCCCCAACCATCTGTGATTAAGTTTATACACTTACTCTTGCTCAGGTTTTTATAGGCAATTGCAGCTGTTTCAAGTTTGTGAATGCTACCACCATATAATGCCTACTTGATAGCACTTCACATCCCTCATCCCTGTGATCCAGATCTTAGAATCCTTCCTTGTCCTGTTTAACAATGTTCTTTGACCTTTGAGCATGTGATAGTAACATGTTCTAGGAATGGTTTGGAAGAAAAGATAACTGTGATTTTTCAGTAGTGAATGCTTTCAGAATCACATTTCTGTTGGGCTATATTAGTTTCATTGATGGAAATTTCTCATGTCCTATCAATAATGCATTGGGAATATCAAACACCACCTGAATCTTCTTTTAACTAGCTTTAGACTCCTCCCAGGATGTCTCTATTATTAGATTTAATATTTGGGGAATATTTATAGGGCTTAAGGGAAACAATGAATATACTTATTTTTGCTTCATAATCCATCATAGATTTGGATTTTATTATCCTGTATATTTTATTTTAATTTGGGAGCAATTAAACTTCAATTTGTCATTAAATATAATCTTCTTTGGTTGACAAGTATTTGCATTTCTTATTTTAATTCAACTTCAGCTTTAAGTTGCACATTTTAGGTAGGAAATTATTTTAAAATTTTCCTTATAGATGGAGAATGCATCACTATAAAAATCCAGGTAACCAGTTGTACCATTGGCATTTAATTGGCAGGCAATTTTAATAATGGAGCCAACAAAGAGCTCAACTTTGTGGCTATTACTAAGAACTATGGAAGATTTAAAATCCAATAAACCATGCTATAGGTTGTTTAGATTCCATTCCCTAGAAATGCACACTCTTCACACAGCAAAATATTTGGGAAGTACAACATTTACAAAACAAAGTGCAAACACTTTGCTAGAGTCTACTGATAAGTCACTCACTTTTCAAATACTTATTTTAATTCAAATTTGTTAAAGTAATAAAGACTACCATTAAAAAGAGTGATGCTTTTTTTTGTTTGTTTGATTGATTGATTTGTGAAGCAAGATCTCTTGTAGCCAAGGTAGACTTGAACTTGCTACTTAGCTGAGGATGGACTTGAACTTCTGATTCTCCTGCCTTCATCGCTTGAGTACATGTGCCACTAAGTGCAATTTATGTGCTACTGGGGATTGAATCCAAGCCCTGTACATGCTAAACTAGCATTCTAAAAGCTTCATCCTTACCCTACATAATAGCTTTGTTTTAAATATAAGAAAACAGAAGGGTGTTTTGTATGTTAGAACCTTTTTGCATAGACAGGTAGGTAAGTAGGTTGGTAGGAAGTGGATGAATAAATAGATAATAAATGATGATGATAGATAGATAGATAGAAAGAGAGATAGATGATAGATAATTAAGTATACATTAAGAAAAATTTGAGCCGGGTGGTGGCGGCGCACGCCTTTCATCCCAGCACTTGGGAGGCAGAGCCAGGTGGATCTCTGTGAGTTCGAGGCCAGCCTGGGCTACCAAGTGAGTTCCAGGAGAGGCACAAAGCTACACAGAGAAACCCTGTCTCGAAAAACCAAAAAATAAAATAAAAAAAAGAAAAAAAAAAGAAAAATTTGTACAAGACATTATAAAAACAAGCAAATATTTATGGTTTGAGGACTTTCTAATAATAAGAATGATCAGTTAAGTAATTGACATGTGCTAAATATATGTTAAGTATCTTATTTTACTTAATCACTTCAGCATTAAATGTACTAAGAACCATTATAATTCTATGCTATAAATGAGGAAAACAAGGCTTGGTAAGATTATTTGATCTATGGATGTTTACTCAGCAATCAAGATAGGGTCAGAATTTGAATCTACTCTTCTCTTACGAATTATTTATCTCGATAAGCATTGAATTTCACACATTATAAATGTGTGGTGCTAATAGATCCTGAATAAAGAATTCTATCAGGAGTCTGGGAGAACCTCTAAAGTGTTTCCCATCTGAAATGGTTCTCAGCCATTCTTTGTGGCATTCTCATCTTCATTAGTAGCCCCAATAACATAGGACATTGGATGGAAATGGCCCTGTCTGATCACCCTAAACTACTGCTAACACAGATTACTTCAAAGTCAAAGTCTACACAGTGTCCTCCAGAAGACCCTGTGCAGTGAGTGGCTGTTCTGTGCTGCCCCGCCTCTTGAGAGCCCCGCAATCTTTCACATCTTAGGAAGCATTCACTAGTCATTAAGGGAGGTGCAGGAAATAAAAGTTGAACAGAATGGTGGGCTCTGCTTCTGTTAAGTGGGATGAGACTTCAGATCTTGGATATTACAGAGAAGTGAGGGGCTATGGCATGGGTCACTACCTTACGGCATTGGTAGTACAGGTGCTGGAAATTCTGCTAAGTGTACCAGGAGCCAGAGAAAGAGCAGAAAATGAAGCTTCTATTTTACAGGAATGTTTCAAGAAACATTCTGATAAAGCCAAGGGTCTCATATATTAAAATTGAGGTGTGGGATTAAAATGACACTGGACTATTTAATTTTTCTGCAGGGTGAGAGCTAAGACTCGAGTTTCATTCTTCCATGTGTAAATATATAGTTTTCCCTCTATCCTTTATTGATGAGGCAGTCTTTTCTTCAGTGTGTATTTTTGTCAAAAAATCTTTGTCAAAACCCAGGTGGCTTGTAGCTGAATGGGTTTTTATGTGTTTCCTCTATTTTAGTCCATGTGCTCCTTTCTGCCAGTATCTTGCTGGTTTTGTTATTATGTCTCTATACTCTAGTATAAACTCAGGCATGGCAATACCTCTGGCATTGTTCTTTCTTCCCAGGGTTATCTTGGCTAGCTGGAATCATTTGGGCTTCCGTGTGAGTTGTATGATTGTTCTTTTCTATTTGTGTGAAGAATGGCATTGGGATTTTGGTGATGATTGCATTGAATCAAAAGATTGCTTTGGGTAGGATGGCCTACTTTTTCACAGCATTAATTCTTCTGATCCATGAGCATGGATTCTTTTCCTGTCTGGTCTGACTCAATTTGTTCCTTCAGTGCTTTCAAGTTCTCATGGCAGTCATCTTTCACTTCCTTAGGTTGGTTTCAAGGTGATATTTTGTTTTTGTTTTTCTCTCAAAACTGTTGTTATTGAGATTGTTTTTCTAATTTTTTTTCCTCAGTCCATTTGTCATTTGTATATGGGAAAGCTGCTGATTTTTGTATGTTAAATTTTTATTTTCCTATTTGAACATGGCTGTACAACAAGCAGAAGGAATGGAATAGCTTGAAGATGTAGAGGATTGTTGCATCGAGTTGTCTTCTGGACATGTCCTGACCGTTCTACTCAGAAAATCACTGCAGCTATGAGTATATAAGCAAGCCCTGTACGCAATTGGTCAGCTCAACATTTCATCATGAATGGGGAGGGATTTAGGAGGTCCCACCCCAAACTGAGGTGTTTCAGCAGTTAGGAGTTGTCAGAAAGGCTGCCATTTTCTTGAGTGGTATAGCCACCAGGGTCACCCAATTAGATCAGTAGACCCCAATAAATAAAATAGATATTGAAAGGCAGGAGGTTTGTGGAGAGGAAAACTGAGTTAATCAGGACTAAGAGGAGATAGTAGGGATGGATATGCTCAAAAGAACTTATATACATGTGTAAAACTGTCAAAGAATGAATTTAAACAGGACAAAAAAGGATAGGAAATTATTCTAGATATTCTAGTGTTAATAATTGGAATATTTTGTTGTTGTTGTTTTGTTTTGTTTTGTTTTATTCTCAAATTAAGTAAAACGACCTTCCATTGATTATGTAGGGTGAGCAGAGGACACTAAGGATAAGTTTAGGAATTGCTTTGCCAATGTGACAGGTACCCATGTCAACAGCCAAGATGACAGAAAATCCATGTCCTTGGGTGTTAGCCCTGATTATTGGAAACAGTTCAAGTTTGTCCTGAGCCAAGTTTCTAAGATAAATCTGGATAATAAAAGTGAGAAGAAAAAAGACAGGACTTCTTGTGTGCCTCCAAAGGCTTGTGGAGGAGCACAACTTTTAAATGGTTTCTGCAGATGAGCACCAATAGCACTGCTGGAATCATGACCAGTTTTCAATCAGGTGTCTGCTTCCCTAGAGCTGGAGTTATAGGAGGTGTGCCATCTGATGTGGATACTGAGAATAAAATCTAGTCCTCTTTAAGCCAGCAAGCACTCTCCAACTGCTGAGCCACCTCTCCAATGCCAACCTCAGAGAAATTAAAATCTTCTTTCTGGAGAGCAAAAGAAGCTGTCCACTAAGTGAAGAAGCATCACACAAAATTCAGGATGTCTTTGCTAGCTACAAATCTGGTAGAGGATTAGCAACCAGAATATACAGACAACTGAGAAAACTGAAGATCAAGAAAACAAACAACTCAGCTTCCTATCTTTTAGTCAATAACTTTTGAAAAATTGTCATCGTGACTTATTGTCCATTGTTGGTTATCTCCCAAAAGCCCTTACCTAGACGAAACGTAGGATCCAAGTAAGTCAGAAAGCCATTAAATCCCTGTGATATGCATATCCCATTGAATCTTATGTTAAGTTTGGCAGTTCCCTCTCTGCTCCATGGTTTGATCTAGAGCACTGGTAGTGTTGAAGACATCCTTGAGCAATCTCCAAGTAATCTTCTAGTCATACTTTATGTGTTGGCTTATTTAATCCTCACAGAAAACTCATGGGGGCAAAATGCAGTGTTATTATTATCTCTTTATTGTAACGATTATAAAATGAAGCCTTGGGGATCATGGTTTTCACAAAGCTCCTCCACAAATAAATGTGATCCCTTACTCAGAAAAGGACAGCCCAGTCTTCCTTTATCTCTCATTCCTACTGTAACAATGTATTCAGTAGCCACTTTATTTGAAAACATAAAAGTTTCCCATTTTGGTTGGTCGCAAATAATTCTTACATTAAACAATGGTGAAAGCACTTCTGAAATCAGGAAGCTAAACAGCTGTTGAAGCTGAACCTCCTAAGTCAATATTCATGTGTCATGGCAGATGCTCCATCTGGCCCTTATTTCCCATGTCTGCAAACTTCATAGTGCCTGCCCTGATTCCCTCAGAAGCAGTTTGTGAAGATGCTGGAGGATGTGAATGCTACAGTCACAGAAAACTGCTAGCATGCATTTTGGTTTTCTATGAACACATGAACAAAGTGAGGCTTCCCCTTTAAGGTAGTTGGATAGGAAAGGAAGGCAGGATGAAGGCAGGATGAAACCTTTTTCTGAAGCATATATCTTAGACTGTATTTTATGCTTAGTGACAAATATAGACTTTCTAATGCAGTCTAATATGTTATTTTGTTATAGCCATATTCTAATTTTGCTCTACTGTACTCTATAACACTAATTTACTTATATACATTAATGCTTTCTCAATGTTCCCTATTGCATAGATGAGGACACTGAATCTTTAAGCAGGGGCCTGGGGATTCAGCACAGGTTATGGGTAACAGAACCAAGACTGGGTGCTAGGGCTCTTAGTATAAACTCTAGGCAAATTCCCTACATCATGTTTCTAAGTTCCCTACACTCCTCTGCTTGTGATCACCTGCTAAGGTATTTGTCCTACTCTGCTAGAAAAAGGCCATTCAGCTCTGCCTGTGGCCTGCCATAGTCCAGCTACTGTAAAAGGGAATGCCAGATTTATCAGTACTCTTGGGCTCCAGGAGCCTCAACCCTGGGACAATGTAACAGAATCAAGTTACTTGCCAGGCCAATAGTTTCTGGGGTTGTTTGTGACTATCTCACTTTAAGAAGGTGAAAATTATGAAGGTGGTATTCAGAGAATAAAAAGTCTCATTTACCCACCTTTCAGAATTGAGGCTGTTTATTTTGCCTATATCTTTCCTGGACAAGATGAGAAGTTGGGGCTGTGGTGGTCATAAACATCTCCCTAACTACAACACACCTACATGTTGAACTTGCTTCTGAGTTCCTCACTTTGTCTTAAGAAGACATTGGTGATCCATCAATCCCACCTCTAAAAGCTACTTCCTTGGATGCATCAACATGTTTTATCAGCTTCAGAGGTACCCTGTGATTATTTTGGTCTTTTATGCCCATCACAGTTCACATCTTCACCTGTGTCTCTGGTAGTTAATGCTGTATGTATAATTAGTCATTAAAATTGGCAAGTTCCTGTTTAGGCCTCACTTTTATACTCTTCTAATTCTCAGTTAATTTAATAAAATGCGCAGAAAAACTAGAGGTGAGAAACTTTGCCTGCCTGATTTCATCTTTGAAATAAGCTTTGCTTCTTTGCAACACACAAAAGTTGCTTTTACTGTTTTAAGCATTTCTGGGGATCGAAGCAGGACCTTGTACATGCCATCAAACACTCCACATTGAGCTCTAGTCTCAGTCAATTGCCATTAAATCTTTGCAAATCTACTAAGCCCCTTACAACAACACGAACTTACTTTAAAAGACATTCCTCTGTAAATACCATGATGTAAAATAGAAGTTTTTGGAGGTGTCAAATCCTACATGCACATTCCAAATCTAACAGAACT
Organism: Peromyscus leucopus; assembly: GCF_004664715.2. Lineage (NCBI taxonomy): Eukaryota > Metazoa > Chordata > Mammalia > Rodentia > Cricetidae > Peromyscus > Peromyscus leucopus. Next base: position 30,972,714 of record NC_051086.1, on the reverse strand, counting down.
ACCTCACTTTTAACACATGCCCAACCAGTAGATGTGAAGCCAAAAACTGCAGTGCCCTGAATGCCAGCATCAATCTAGTCTCTTAGAGCTTAATGGGAAATGAGGCTTAGCCTATGTCTGAAGGTTAAGGTTCTTTGACTTCCTTCAGAAGTTTCAAGATTGGGTAAAATAGCTGTTTGCATTACCACGTCCTCTGTAATGAGGACTGAATATCTTTCTTCACTAACAAATTGTTGAAAGAAACTAGTAATATCCTGTGTAAGACAGCAGTCTATAAATGCCTGACAAAATTCACCTGGTTTTCCTGACAGCATTTTGGCAAGATTTTTCTTGAGATGCTTGAATATATATATATTTGAGTTCTTTAGTCCATTCACTTTATTCTTTTATGGCGATTCCATCTAAACAGTTTCTTTTCTGCTCTCTTACTTAGCTCCTCTCGGTCCCTCCTGCTCTGTTTCTTTTCTTTTCTTTTTTTAAATTTTTTATTTTATTTTATTTTACAATACCATTCAGTTCTACATATCAGCCACAGGTTCCCCTAGTCTCCCCCCTTTCACTCCCTCCCCTTACCCCCAGCCCACCCCCCATTCCCACCTCCTCCAGGGCAAATCCTCCCCCGAGGACTGCGATCAACCTGGTAGACTCAGTCCAGGCAGGTCCAGTCTCTTCCTCCCAGACTGAGCCAAGTGTCCCTGCATAAGTTCCAGGTTTCAAACAGCCAACTCATGCAATGAGCACAAGGACTTGGTCCCACTGCCTAGTTGCCTCCCAAACTGATCAAGTCAATCAACTGTCTCACCTATTCAGAGGGCCTGATCCAGCTGGGGGCCCCTCAGCCTTTGGTTCATAGTTCATGTGTTTCCATTCATTTGGCTATTTTTTTTTCAATAATTGAGTGAAAACAGATTCAATGCAATCCCCATCAAAATCCCAACACAATTCTTCACAAACTTGGAAAGAAAAATACTCAACTTTATATGGAAAAACAAAAGACCCAGGATAGCTAAAAGAATCCTATACGATAAAGCAACCTTTGGAGGCATCACCATCCCTGACCTCAAACTCTACTATAGAGCTATAGTAATAAAAACAGCTTGGTACTGGTATAAAAACTGACATACGGACCAATGGAATCGAATTGAAGACCCTGACATTAATCCATGCACATATGAACACCTGGTTTTTGACAAAGGAACCAAAACTATACAATGGAACAAAGAAAGTATCTACAACAAATGGTGCTGGCATAACTGGATGTCAATATGTAAAAGATTACAAATAGATCCATATCTGTCACCATGCACAAAACTCAAGTACAAGTGAATCAAAGACCTGAACATAAATCCAGTTACACTAAACTTAATAGAAAAGAAAGTAGGAAGCACTCTTGAACGCATTGGCACCGGAGACCATTTCCCAAATAAAACACCAACAGCACAGACCCTGAGCACAACAATTAATAAATGGAACCTCTCGAAATTGAGAAGCTTCTGCAGGGCAAAAGACACAGTCAATAAGACAAAAAAAAAAAAAAAAAAAAAAAAAAGCCAACAGAATGGGAAAAGATTTTCACCAACCCCACATCTGACAGAGGATTGATCTCCACAGTATATAAAGAACTCAAGAAACTAGACATCAAAATACTGAACAGTCCAATTAAAAAATGGGCTAAAGAGCTAAACAGAGAATTCACAAAACAAGAATCACAAATGGCTGAAAGATATTTAAAGAAATGCTCAACATCCTTAATCATCAGAGAAATGCAAATCAAAACAACTCTGAGATACCACCTTACACCTGTCAGAATGGCTATGATCAAAAACACCAATGACAGTCAATGTTGGAAAGGATGTGGAGCAAAGGGAACACTCCTCCACTGTTGGTGGGAATGTAAACTTGTACAACCACTGTGGAAATCAGTATGGCGATTTCTCAGAAAATTAGGAATCGAACTACCTCAAGACCCAGCCATCCCACTTTTGGGCATATACCCAAGGAATGCTGATTCATACCATAAAGATACATGCTCAGCTATGTTCATAGCAGCACTATTTGTAATAACCAGAACCTGGAAACAACCTAGATGCCTGTCAATGGAAGAATGGATGAAAAAATGTGGTACATATACACAATGGAGTACTACTCAGCAGAGAAAAACAATGAAAGCATGAAATTTGCAGGCAAATGGATGGAACTAGAAAAAATCATCCTGAGTGAGATAACCCAAACCCAGAAAGACAGTCATGGTATGTACTCACTCATAAGTGAATTCTAGACATAAAATAAAGAACAATCAGACCACAACCCATAGAACCATGGAGACTATATATATAGTATGGAGGTCCCTAGGATGACTGTGGCTTATAATAAATTTCGGTTTTACTCAATTATTGAAAAAAATAGCTTGAGTATATTTTGAGAAAACAAGATATACTCAAACCTAGGATCGGTCAGCCAGTGTTTGGATTGCTAGCCCCAGACTCCTACCAGCTACGTGATTTTGGATGTTTGATGAAGATGACAGAAATGATGCTTAAATTTGACCCTTGTGAAAATCCACTGAATAATGCTAATGCTGGGTACTCACTGATGTTACTATAAACACTATTAATATCACTACTAATTACTCTTACTGCTAGTTTGCATCAGATAAAAGTCACCAATATTAACATTACACAGTTCCATTTCACAGATCCAATTCTGAGTGGCTGTTGCTACCTAAAACCACATTTTATTTTCAGTTTGTGTAGAAAGGATGATTTAGATGTTAATATGAGCACATATATGGTGTGGATGGGTGCACCTCTTTCAGTGCCTTATATATTGTAGATTGTGATAAATGGCAGCCAGTTTTGTTCTGGGGCTTTCTCTTCTCACAATCTCTCATTACCACACCTTCAATGTTAGGAGCCTTGATTTTCCCACTCCCCTAAGCATCTAGTGTATGTCAGCATAATGGGGAACCAGGCTGAGTTAATACCAGCTTGTGGTGAGTGCCTCTGCCCATGGGAGTCCACTTATCCTCTGAGTCCCCAGCTTAGGAAGAGTGGAGCTCTCCCACTCAGACGTTTCCTGTGTTATAAGCATGTTGTGAAACCAGCTGCCATGAAATTGAATTACAGGTGTCATATTCTTCCAGCCTTAAATTGCTCCATTATCACATGGGCCTTTCTGTTTGTTTGGAACAAATAACTGCAATTTACTAGGATGCTAAGAGATGAGAGTATAAGCAGTCAGGGGTTGTTTAGGGTTTCCATAACGATGGGAAATTACTCCTATCCATTTCAAGTACGGTTTCTCTCCCAAGCCACCACATTTAAATGTGAAGCAACGAAATGCCTCACTTTTTAATACTCCTCGCTCAGCACAATGGTCTTTAAAGGCACTCCAGGTTTCTGCAATGTTCTTCACCACACAGCCAATCAGTTTTATTTATTATACCATGGGATACATTCAGTAATGACTTCTGAGGCAGTCAGGAGTGACGGGACCATTTGCTTTCACTACCTTGATCTTCTCAACCCATTTCCTCTTAATTTGGTGGACATGGTGCAGAGCTTCTAGAAGAAGGAGCCTGGAGACACTTAGGGGGATGTTCCCAGACAGCTCTCATCTCTCTCATACCTGAGCGTCATTGGCATTTGATCCCTATGCTACCACATACGCCATCGATGTGTTTCGGCTTCCCACAGAGCACCGTTTCCCTTTCATGAAGAAATGGCTATCAACATAAAGGTTCCCTTTCTTTCTCTCCTAAGGGCTGTTCACAAACTGATGGGTTGTTCCCATATTGCAGCATGGAGGTAAGGCAGTAGTCACTCAATGGGTTTCAAAATGCTTGCCGCTCCTCCAGAGCCAAGCTAAGGCAGTGAAGGAAGTTTATGGGAACGGGCATTTTCTGTTCATAACAACCAGTGGTTGAGTTTTCAATGTGAAAACTATCTGTCAATAGTAATGGACACATTGTTCTTGGAACTAAATTGGAGTTAGGTGGGAACTGAATTAAGTTACACAAGGCACATGGACACCTTTGGATAGTACTTTTGGCATAGTTATATTTTTTATTATGCAAAGCTATTCAAAGATATCCTTTATGTAAAACCCATATGATTATATAAAGTAAGGACCACATGGGTTGGGAAAGCCAATAATGCTAGCAATTTGTTCCTAGAAGACTGAGCCAGGAGGACCCCACATTCAAGTCCAGTCTTTGCTGCAAAGTGAGACCCTGTCTCTGGAAAAGGAAGGGAGAGGAAAAGAAATTTGCCCTGAAATTACTATAGTCTAACTCATTTTCTGCCAATGAGTTGTGGGTACTTGTCTTCCCAGTGTGTTTTGAATGGACAAGCAGACATTAACTGGTGCATGGAGCAAAATGCAGCTCTTATTTACAATTGTTTTCATGGAAACATTTTCCTTATTTCACTGTATGTATGAGTATATATGTGGTACATGTGTGTTGCAGGGAGTGGTGGCGGAGGGTAGAGTATGCACATACATGGAGACCAGAGAAGAATGATAGGGCTGTTGAGTATCCTGATTTATTTGTCTTATTCCTTTGAGACAGGGTCTCCTTGAGCTAGGTGACCAATGAGCAATCTTTAGGGATCCTTCTGTCTCTGACCACTAGAATACTAGAGTTACAGGTACACACACATCCATGCCTGGCATTTTGCATGGTGCTGGAGATTCAAAGTCAGGTCTCCATGGTTGTGTAGCCAGTGCTTTTTCCCACTGAGCCATCTTCCAGGCCTATTTTATCTTCTTACAGCTCCCTCCACACATATATTATGTTCTTCAAATTTATCTAATGTATGTAGACCTAGGCTATTTTTTCTAAGGACTGACAGTGGTTTTGTGATATATCATGGATATCCTGTAATTTTCTTCCCATATTGATGATCATTTGATACATATTACCTTGATTTTATGAAAGACGCATGTAAGTGAATGTTCATGTTCACCTTTCTTTATTCAGGGTTGTTAGGTCTGGAGGGTACAAATCTAATTTTTTAGTAACAATGCACTATTTGAATTGCGAAATTGTCATCCTATTGATGAACTAGAGATGAGCCTACATTACTAACTGATATAAATTTGCCAGAGCTTGTAAGGTCTGTCCCCATAGAGTTCTGTTGGGTAAAGGTGTTCCATTAAAATATAATTGTAATTTATAAGTTCTTTCCCCATAGGAACTTCTGCAAAACTGAACATGCATGCTTGAGGATGTGAGAGAGGGTCTGTTGAGATGGCTGAGCAGGTAAAGGCACTTGCTGCCAACTTGATAGCCTGAGTTCAATCCCCAGAATTCACATAGTAGAAGGATAGAACTGGCTCCAAGGAATTTTCCTCTGTCCTATACACAGGCCACACTATAACATGTGCCCCCATGTTCATCTGTTCATCATCCTCCACCTACCACTAAATAAATAAATATTAAGTCAGCCAGAGCGATGCAGGGAAACCCTATTTTATAAACAAAAGTGTTTGAAGGGAGTGTTGGTTTTAATTTTTATTGTCGTTGTTGTTGTTTTGTTTTTTTTTTAGCATATTAGGCATGGGTCGTGCCATATGGGGACAGCACATAGGGTGTCAGGGAATAAGACCTGGCTTGGCTCTCAAAGCATCTGATACCCCATCCCAAACATCTCAGTCTTTAAGAATTTTTAAGCAAATGAAACTCTAGCCTGCTGCTTAAGATGTAATGAGAAGGCTGGTGAGAATGAACCATCCAGTGGATGATAAGTGCTGTATACAGCCCGTGTCCCCAGTAGGTCATCAGCATTACACTCTTGAAAATCCTACCTCTGTAGATAACCATCACTGTGAATGAACATTCAACATCCTTAAGATCTGTGTAAGATCATTACATCTCATCATATCTGGTATTTGCTCCACAGGGAAGAAAACAATTGGGTGGCCTCTAAGATTCTTTGTGTATTTTATTCATTTTGATAAATTAATTAGAAAAAAAACCTCAAGTTTGTTCATTGTTTTGTAATTCTGTCACTAAACCTGGCATGGTGACACATGCCTTTAATCTCAGTACTCAGGAGTCAGATGCTGATCTTTTTGAGTTCATGGCCAGCCTGGTCTTCATAGTGAATTCCAGGACAGCCAGAATGACATGGAGATACTCTGTATTAAAACAGACAGACACATACCTCTCTTCTTCTCACCCACCCTACCTCCGCTCCCTTGGTTAGCTTGATGATACCATCAGCGTTATGCTCTTTCCAGTCACAGTGAACAAACAACCAGAGTGATAATCCCTTCTTTTTCTCTTGTGGTATGTGATATATATGTGTGTGTTTATGTATGTGTGTGTGATATACATATATCATATATATGATAAATATATATTTGAAATTAAAATAATCATATATTTTCTCCTTCACTCCAACCCTTTCCATGCACCACCACCCTTGCTCTCTCTCATGTTCATGGCCTCTATTTCTTTAATTTTTGTTATATATAGATATAAATATGTTTCTGTTCTTTAGTATATAGGTACAATCTAATCAGTTCATATAATACATCTTATGCATTTAAGAGATAGTCTCCTATAGCCCAAGGTACCTCCAACACACTCTACAGCAGTTGAATGACCCTGAACTCCTAATATGTTGCTTCCACCTCTCATATGTTGAGATTACAGGCCTGAAATTGTAGGCATGCACCACCATGCCAGCCAAGGAATGACAATTGACATGGAGATGTGCATAGTAAGATACGCATCTGGTTCCAGGTACTTAAGAAGCAGAGGCAGAAGGCTCTGTTGAGCCCAGGAGTTTGAGAACAGCTGGAGTAATGTAGTGAGGCCTTATGTTGAAAATACAGAAATTCTAAACTTAGAGGAAGCTGGACAAGAGATATCTTCTTCACCTAGGGCCACAGACTGAGCCCTAAAAAGGCCTGCATATCCTCTGTCTGTTTACCCATCCTCTGTCAGGACAATCATGCTTTGCAGCTCACTGTCTTGTTGGTTTTGCTTGTGCTATAACCATCATCATCTGTGACAACAGCTACATCTCATTTATTAGCATGTTAATATGCTAAACATTTTACATACATTAATTTGTTCATTCATTAGCTGATAAATATTTATGAAATGTGAATTACATGCCAAGTACAATTTCAAGTACTGAAATTACAGCAATAAACACAATGAAGTTTCTGGCGTCATGAAGAGCCTAAACAAGAAGTCGATAAATAATTGATGTCATATTTTATTCTTGATGCAAATCAGTGTGGAGAAAAATTAAGTGGCTAGAGTATCATGAGGCAGTAGTTGTTTAGGCTGTCAGGTATGCCCTCCTGAGGACTGTCATTTAAGTAGTAGTTGCAACAATGTCTCATAGGCTTTATCTGTGTCTGTGCACCATATGCCTATCTGTGCATACACTGCTCTGAGGTAGGCATCATTGTCTCTACATGTTAGTAAACTAATACTTAGGTTTATAGTGATGTTTTAACAGTAACAAGGAATAGAAAATCCATGGAATACTGACTAGTCCAAACAAGAGCTGATTACTCTAATTTGACAAGAACCTTGGAAAGAGAGATAGTAATGGTTCTAGTTAGGCCATTTGATGATGTGTTGGCCAGCCTTTCTCATTTTCTCAGCCTTTTCTTTGTGACTTCATGGAGGCCCCCACAGATCTGGGCAATGCAAATGCATTCCCTTCAAGAGCAAGCTCAAAGATTGGCCTGCTCTTCGGACTGTTCTACTGGGAAAGAGAGACTCAACAGTCTGACATGGAGACATCAGTGTCCTTTGATCCCTCCTTGAGGAAATGATGTTTAGTTGTTTATAATTCTCTGCAGAAGAAAGTATGGGGAGAGAAGTGTGAAAATGAGCATTGAGTTCATGTTGGCTGAGCAGGGAGCCATACTGAACATAACATTTCTGACTCACCAGATCTATCTGGTAGCAGTCCTGTGCTTATTTTATCTCTCTTTATCTGATTCATTAAGAATTGGGAGGGGAAACTGAGGTCAGGATGTAAAATAAATAAGAAATATTAGCTATTAAAAAAACAACAAAATTGTCTTCCATCTTTGACTTTCCCAGGTTATAGAAGAAATAATTAGTGTTCATGACAACTCCTACTAAAATACTGGCACAGAACATGCAACGGGGTCCAGCAAAGTTTTGGATGATGCATAGCTGATATTGGTTATAACACACTGCTCTCTGATGTCTAATTTCCAGCTCCTGGGATTCGGTCCAACTTCTCCTAATTAGTCTATGATATCATGAGGTCATCTGATGATTAAACATGGTTTGTAGCAAATGCAGTGATCTTGACTCTGTCTGTAGATACAATTTAAGATATGAGGTTCTGGGTAAAGTGCTGGAGTCAATCACTCATCTTTGGTTGATATACTGGCACACTGTTTCTGAGTCTTCTGAAGTCACAGAAAACTTTGCACCTTCTGAAGATCTTTTAGTTCACCATGGTTTCCCCCATACTGACTCATTTACTTCACACAGCTGTCCTGGCAAGTAGGATAGAAATCACTGGGGCCATTTTTCTTATGGACAAGTTTTATCTATAGATACAGTGATGCCTAGGAAAGTCTAAATGATTTAAAATGTGAAAACAAGCAATTTCCCCTAACCATAAATTTCTCAGCCTAATTATTTGAACACACACAAACACATATAAAAACACATATATGTTCACACACACACACACACACACACACACACACACACACACACGTACACATAATACAAACATGCAGGCATTGACTTATACACACATTCACAAACAAATGTATGTGCACATACATGTGGCCATGTGCATAGGCACACAGACACTTACACTGCTAATATGATTCAGATTCAATTACTTCCATTGAAATAATCTACCTACATTTCCTCTGTAGAAACTGAATTGCCATCATTCAGACATTGAATGATTCCTCCTCGCACAGGGATTCATTCACTTACTCAAGCACAGGCCACAAGCCTTCAAAAGCAAAATGGTGAGATGATCAATTCTTTTGAAAATAGCTTCAGCCTATTTCCCCTTCAAATTTTTTTTTTGTGTGTGTGTGCATGTGTGTGTGTATGCGTGCACATGAGCATGCATTATGTGTGTGTGTGCACATGAGTGAATATACCCAAGGAGACTAGGAGAGAACATTGGAATCTCTGCAGCTAGAATTCTAGGCAGTATGAGCCACCTGATATGGCTGCTGGGAACTGAACCTAAGTCCTCTGCATGAACAGTATGTGCTCTTAACTACTGAACCATCTGTCCAGTCCCTGGCTTTATCTAGTTGTAGAAAAAATAATGCATGTTCATCATCAAAGATTGAAATGATACAGAAGTGTTCACATGACACTGACATTTTTCTTCAGTCATAATTCTAAAAGATGGCCACCACTGGAAGGTTAACTTTTATGTTCTCAGGTACTTTTCAATACTGAAATTTGCAATAATTTTGTAAAAATAGCCAGAATTGTCATTACTAATTGATCTGATAGTGCTTTATAATTATTGTTGCCTAATATTTTATGAATGTTTCCATACTAGCATATCTGCATTGACTCAATTATATACACGTGCACAAAGGTACACACACAGTATTTTGAGACCACACAATATTTTCTTTGAGAATTAATTATGACTTGTAGTCAATTTCTTAATAATGGCCATTTGTTTTCCCTAAAATGCTTGATATGTTGAGTGTTCCTGAACAAGCAAAACTATCTTTAAACAGATGTTCATTATTTCCACAGGCAAAGCATGCAAAATTTGTGCTGATTAGTCTGAAGGTGGTCACATTTAAATGTTTGTAAGTACTATATTAACAGTCTTTAAGAGAGCCTGTGGTTTAAGAGAGCCTGCACCCTCTCAGGCACTCTGTTTCTAGTTTTCTATTCTTGCTAAGCTGAAAGGCAAACCAGCTACACACCATTTTAATTTATTTATCTTGACTTACTAGTGACTGGAATACTCCTCTCACTTGATAATTGGCCATAATATCTTTGATCAGTTGTATATTTCAATTCTCTTCTTGAAAATGTGTTTGTTTGGGGGCTGGATAGATGGCTCAGCAATTAACAGACCTGTTAATGTTGACGAGTATCTAGTTTTGGTGTCCAGCACCCCCATGGCAGAGGCCAGAAAAGGGTGTCATATCTTTTGGATCTGGAGTTATAGGTGGTTGTGAGCTACCATGTGGGTACTGGGACTGAACTCTGTGGGACTCTGCTCTGCAAGAGTAGCAAGTGCTCCTAACAACTGAGCCATCTCTCTAGCCCTGCATTTAAGATCTCTGCCTATTTTTCAGTTAGGTTGTTTTGACTATGATGACACTTTTCCATATTACAGATAGCAGCTTATTGTTTCATTGTTTTGCTCTGACTTTGTTCTTTATCTTAATTATAATTAAAATTTTTTTCCTACAGATTTAAAAAAATATATTGCAATATGTGGCTGTCATTTTCCTTTTTATTTTTTTGGCATAACTGCAATAGATAGTCAACTCTAAAACAACCTGGTTCTATGATATTTCTGAGTGGAGCCTGGGCAATGTGGGAGCTGGATGAATTTGAATAATTATCATCCTGTGATGATATTTACCCACAGCCATTTGCAGTGTATTCCAAATCAGGATTTAATAACCGGTAGCATATTTGCACAGACTTTCTCATTTTCTAACCACTTAAAATTAGTTCTCAAAGATGAATGACTCATTTTTTAATATAGTCCCTTTGAGTTTGGCTCTGCACTGGGAATGCATTTTAAGGTGAATCAGGGACTCAGCCCATGCAGTGGAGGTGTGAACCACCTAGTAAGTTTTGCACTTGTATATATGGTGCAAATATTCCCTCTAGTGCAAGAATCTTTCCAATCACAACGAGTTTTCTGAATGGAAGGGGATGGGAATAGAAGTGATCAGATTGGTGTGTAAAACACAAGCCTTTCTATTTGACTTTCCAGGTGAATTAGCAAGTGAGGCAAGGAGCTTATAAATGAGGCATGCGGTGAGTAAAACCTGCACCTGACATGTTCACTTCTTCGCCCATCATGACCATGTGCTTTGAAATCCTGGCCTTGAATTCTGACTTCTGCACTTCATAATTCCATGGGAATGATTATTTACCCTCTCAGAGTGTCAGGTTTTTTTTCCCCAACTGAGAGTGATGCTTCCTGCTACCATTCCTTAAAAGTCACTTATTTTTGCCATTTCTGATATGCATTACACTGTTGATTGTAAAATCCCGGGAGATCTATTACATTTTCAGTACTCTGTGGCCTCAGGTACAGGCACTATTTAAAAATCATAGCAGATGAAGGCGAAGGAAGTGAATAAAAAAAAAAAAACGGTAAAGCTGCCATTAATTTGGCATTTTACAAGAAAGTTCTCTCTGGCAGTCACTTCACGCTGTCTGATAAAGTAGCCCAACTTTTCATTTTTATTTTACTTTTTACATCTCAATCTTTCGTGACTTAAAACTGATGACATCCGAATATTTTTCAAGCAGTTACTACATATTTATGAAGAACAGTTAATCTGTGGGAAAGGAGAGAGAGGAGGAACATCATAAAATTTTAGAGTTGGGTGACTTTTGGCTCAAACACAGTAGAGGAAACGAGACTTAGGCAAGTTCCGTTACTTGCTCAGCATCAAATATTAGGTGTAATGATTTTTTTTAAAAAAGTAACTACTATAAAAATAATAACACAGCATGATGTCTTGGGAACAATCTTCTAAATATGAAGAAGGGAGCACATTGTAGTTCCTTCACACACTCTTTCTTCAGAATATCATGGGTGTTTTAGCATGCCCCACACTGTGACAAAGAACTTGAGGCAACCGTAGTAGGAAATGCTCATTTGGGCCATAGTCTCTCAATTTTAATACAGTGGTCACTTTGCTTTGTTGTTATATCATGACTGGAGAGAAAAGCTGCTCATAATACAGCAGGCAGGAAACAATGAGTAAGTGAGGTTGTGGCCAAGGATGAGAGGATGAGATGTACCCTTCAAGTAAACACGCCTAATGATGATCTTTTCATAATGAGGCTCTATCTCCTACAGGTTCTTCCACCTCCATAGAGTCCACACAGTGAAGTAACCCACTGATGAAATCAGAGTCTCATGACCAAATGACATCCCCAAAATTCTACCTCCAAACATTGCTTCATTGGGTACCAGTCTTCAATACGTAAATCTTTGGCAGACATTTCTAACCCACACCATAAAAATTGGCTATCTAGATGGACAGGAAGGGTATCCCTCTAGGCAAGAAGATACCCTGCAGTATTCAGGTCACAGAGAGATACAAGACCCATAGGGAACACAACACCAGTGTGTGTACAGGCAGCTTGGCAGTCTGGGAGTTGCCTGCTGGACACAGATTGGAGATACTCAGCTGTTAGGGCCTTTAGTGTGGTCTGCAGCCACCAGCGCTTAAACAGAGCACATTCATATTGGCACTTGCCTGGTTCCCACAGGTATAGAGGTAGACAGTGCAACTGTAATGGAACACCCCCATGGAGGATGGAAGGACTCTGGAACTTGTCGTATAACTCCTTGGTGTGAGCTTTTGCTGTCTGTCTAATTGCTCTATCTTGTCTTACTTTCCATTTTCCTTGTAACATCCCCATCTCTTCTTATCCTCTTAGTGTTAGACATGTGCTTGAGAACAGAGTGGGAAATCTTTAACTTAATCTATTCTTCTGTGATCAAGCCAGGACAGTTATTGAAAGTGTGTTGGAAAAGGGAAGGATGTGACATAACCTCCTTGTTCCCAATAGGAGGAACCTTCAACAGTGCATAGCACAAGCCCCATAGCGAGTAATTATTCTACTGAGAATATCAATAGTGCTAGATCTGAGAATCCCTGGACTAACCTAAGACATTGATAGATTGAAGAGAGTTTGTGTTTTTAATGCATATTGAGTTTTTTTCAAATGCTTTTACAATATACAAATGATTGTATGATTTTTTTTTCATTAATCACTTCAGGAAATGGATCCTAATGATGGACTGTCAAATGTTAAAATTATTCTTTCATTCCTAGGATAAATTCTACTTATTCGCAGCATGATATCATTTATATGAAAATTTTAAGCATGCAAACCAAAATTACATATTATTTTAAATATTTAGAAGTATAATGGAAGTGTTAAGAAGCAAGCCGTAGGAAAGGCATGTGCACACTAATTTCAGAAGAATGGTTACCTCCAAGAATGAAAGAGCTTGAATGGCATGAGGAGGTCTCTTTAACAGAGTCTTACCTCATTTTATTTCCTTAAAAATAATGTAGAGTCACAAATGTAAACATTTGTTTAATCTAGGAGAGGGTAAATGGTTATAGATTACATTATTTGCCATAATTTTGGAGAATTGAAATGTCTGTTTCAGAAAGAGAAACAGAAAATACAAATAAGGATAAAAATTAAATAAGTGGCTAAATGTTAAATGTGAATTAATTGCCAGGTCTGAGTTTAAAAGTTAACTGTGAATCTCCTCAGAGCCCAAGATATTGACACTCAGGTACTGAATTGAAAGTTCTTTTCCTATTAAGTACTATTTCCAAACATCCCAAACATCTCTGAATCAAGTGCTTTTGATTCAGGGCCCAGGGGATGGGCAAGGAGTGATACTACAAATGCACCTCTCATGAGTAGACCGAAGGTGACGTGATGAGGGATGAGATGTACATGCTGTCACCAGAGCTTTTCAGGGGGAGGGGAGACTTTCACACCTTTTCCTCTCGAATTTGCACAAGACAGACCTGTGATAGCGCCGAACACACAGTTTCAAAGACCATGGTCTTCAACCACAGGACCGCTTTCAGATTAAGATCAGAGCAACACAAGCTCAGAGCATGCATGGCCCCCACACAGCAGCTGGCAGGTATTCACTCATCTACCAGTAACGACACGGCCAGGATGGCTTTGTATTCTTCATTCTGTACGTGACGATACTGAGGCACAGGGAGAGTACATGCCTTTTGGAACATGTCTGCTTCATGTCATTTGTTCTTCCTCTTCCCCAGCTGAGCATTCATGAACTGATGTGATCTTGTCACTTTTTCCACATTTTGTCCCCAATCCCCCTAAATTCTTGATCTGTACCCCTGCCCTCTACTACTCCTGCCCATTTTTCTTGGATTCTGGGATGGAGATTAGCATGCAGGACTTTGATTTAAGCTTTAAATTAGTGTTTGTCAGCCGGAGAGGAGAGAAGTTTCAAACTGGGGAAGTAGTCTATAGCAAAGTTTGTGGGGCATTTTCTTAATGAATGATTCATGTAGGAGGACTCAATCCACTGCGGGTAGTGCCATCTCTGACCAAGGGTCCCAAGGTGTAAAAGAAAGCAAACTGAGCAAGGCAGGAGGAACAAGACAATAATCAGTGTTCGTCCATAGCCTCTGCTCCAGTTCCTGCCTCAGGTTCCTACCCTGACTTCTCTTCCTTGTGGACTGTAAACTGTAAGCTGAAAATAAACCCTTTCCTCCCCAAGTTACTTGCAGTAGTAACCTAACTAGGCTAGGATCCACCACCCCCTCCTGGCCTCCAAGGGTATCACACACACATGCATGCATAATTTAAAAATTAAAAAAAAAAAGTTCTTTTGTAGAAGACCAGCACATGCTTATTTGTATATAGAGTTTGAATTATGACTGTAGTTGTTAAGACTGTTGCTTCCAAAACTTTATTGTAAATACAAGTCATATGGTGCTTGCTAAAATATGGTTTATAGAACATCTCCACAAGTTCTGAGGTCTGTAGGTTGAAGTCAGGCCTCAAGAATCATTATACACCATGGCTGGAACTGGAGGCAGTAGAGAAAACAGAAGGACTGAATGTTTGCAAATTCCTGGTTTACTACACCCTTTTTGTATAAATGAAAGCACAGGTCATGGTGAAAATCTCAATGGCTGTGGTAACTGTGGCAAGCTGTGCCCAATGGGATACCTTTAAACAGGAAAGGCAACACAGTGGGGTTCTGCAGGAAATGTGTTAACTAATCTGAAGGATCTGGGGGCTGTGGCTTTTAGCTCATGCCTAACACAGATTAATGTTGATTTAATTTCCTATGTTCAGATGAGCCCAACAGACATAAATACCAGCCCTGGCCTTCCGTGCTAGCTCTTTCTTAATTAAAGTCTAGAACAATAGACATGGTGAGTCCTCAACCCTATAAATATAGGCATTTTATGCTGTTGTTCCAAAATTAATTTTTAGAAACACAACTGCTTCTTCGGGGAAAATGTAGTTAAGTTAAAAAAAAAAATAAAAAGAAGTTAGGAGGAAAATTACAGGGCTGCAAAGCTGTCCATGTATTTACAGCAAAAATGTCCCTGCTTAAAGATCTGGTTAAAGCACGGGTCTCGCTGATGCCCAGTTAGATCATAAAGCTGGCCCCGTCCCTATATCATCACCATGTAGCAGTGCCTCCATGGGGACCTGTGTTTTCTTACTCATGCAGTGCTGAAAATGCTGCCACATTATTTTTGAAGGCAACAAACTTGTGCTTTCGAGCTCTCGAAGGATTTTAACTCTCCTGCCTGAACAGATTGACACAACAACAGATGGTCCACATTGGATCCCCGCAACTACCTTGGATATTAAGGATTAAACTCCTTGGAATAACAACTAGTACATTAGGTTTTGTTGATTAATGTTTGAAAGACTCTGTGTGGCTCTGGGCTCTGTAGCAGATCTCTAAGCTTCTTCAGGGAACATGATGCTTGGCATACAGTGGTGCTCATTTGGTGCCTAAGGGATAAGATGAAATCATTGGAAGCATCCACATGGGTACTTCCCCAGTTCTTGGTTGGCAGGCATCCACTTCTCCTGGGCATAGACTTTGAGACAGAAATTAGCACACGGGACTTTGATTAAGAGGGGCTGTTTGAAATCAGTGCTTGTAGGGAGGACAGAAAATAGTTTTGAACTGGGGAAGTGGTAGGACTGCGATATAGTTGTACAGACCACCAGGTATCTATCAATTCCCAGAGCACCAATAGGTTTGACTCCCCACCCCCACCCCAGCACACAGCAGGTGTGAGTGTGTAGTCATTTAGCTGTAGCTAGAGCTGTGCTGGGACCACTTATTGAAAACTTTGGTATACTCTGCCAAGTCAGGCTGTTTGTATCTGAGGTGAGAAAACTGGACTATTTTACTTCTGCTTTTATTAATCATTGGATGTAGACAGGCTTGCATGCTTGCATGGGCAATTTTACAGTAGGATCAACAGATGAGGACTTTGTTATTTTTCTCTGGAAGGAGGTATGCATAACACCTATGTTCTGTCCTGGTTGTAGGCAGCTTCCTGGTTCTGCTGCAGATTTCAGTGTTTGATGGAATGTTTACATAGCCCTAAAATGCTTATGCTGAAATGCTGATCCTTAAGAGATGCTGCTGGGAGGTGGGTGCCTTTTGTGTCATTAGGTGATGCTGTTAGAACACTTATGAATAGGCTCAGTGCCTCCTCCACAGAGCAGCACAAGAGCCAACCCAATTAGAACAGATGTAGGTGAGTCAGCCCCAAGTTGTGAGCATGGGAGAGTGGCCCCCATTTCTCATCTGTCTTGTGGCATATTGGGTGGGGTAAATATGCCCTCCCCCCAATCCTGTTAGCAGAGGTTTGGGTGAGCCACCCCGAAATATTAAGCATGGGACAGCTGTCCCCATTTCCCATCTGGCAGACCAACCCTGCAGCTGCCCAGGCCCAGACTCAGGGTAATTACTTGGCCTGTCCCAATATGGACCCCATCTGTGATCTGCTGGAGCACATGAAGGGACCTGACCTACAGACCCAAAACTGCAGGATATCCACAACATAGGGTACCAGCAGGATGTCCAGAATCCCAGTATCCATTGTGTAGTGGAGACCAGGGGCCTTGAACCAGAACAATGAATGCTTGCAAGTAGAGATGTATGGACCAAGGGGTATATTGCATGACTTGTTGGGTTGTATTGCAGCTTCCATGATGAGAGTTTTAATTCCTTCCCCCACCTTTTAATTTTTTTTTCTCATTTTATTTTCTTCATTTTTTTTCTCTTGAATTTTGTTTTATTCGAGGAGGAAGTACAAGGGTGGAGGGCAGATGTGAAGGACAGGCAATGAATGGGATCAAGTAACATTATGTGAAAGATACATAGAATAAATATATTTTATTAATAAAAAAGAATCGGCTTGGTGCCTTTTATAAGATCATAGCCCTCTCTTCTATAGGAAAACACATAAGAACTAGCCAACTACAAGCCATTGCGCCTTCATTAGGAGGCGTTCATGCTCTGTTCTTGGCCACACTGTTTCCCTTTTTTATTAATGTAATATTTTTATTGATTCTTTGGGAATTTTGTACCATGCACCCTGATTACACTCACTTCCCAATCCTTCCATTTCCCCCCCAAGCCCCATAACCATCCCCCCAAAATAAAAATAGTAATAAGAATATAGAAAAATAAAGAAAAAAACCCAAGTATAATTTCTGTTATCTATATACTCACTAGAGCATGCTGAAACTGTCAGTGGCTTGCCCCTTAAGTAGGGCTGAGTCCTTCCCGTCCTGCATCCTGCAAGAAGCCATCAATTGTAGAGAGTTAGACTTCAGCATCCTTATCACAGTTTTACCTTTATTATAAAAGTCATATGAAATATTAATGTTTGGTGGATGGATGAGAACATGTTTCTCGCTAAGAAAATTACAAAAAGAAGACAGCATTTTTCAGAAGATATTGGTCCCATATGCGAGGTGTGCTGGGGAATTGAGGGTTTCTAAGCTGAAATGAATTGACAGTTGCATGGGCCCAGGAGTAAAGATGGGACCATCTGAGAAGCAGGTAATCCAGCTCACAAAATCCAGAGGAGTGTGGCAAGCCAACTCCATCTTGTGTTTGCATCTTTTGTCTATTTTCTTAGGATTCTTTGTGGCTCAGAGCAGAGGTGGAATGCAAAAGGAGGTGCTATGCCTGATCCAGGAGATGGACTAAAGGAGTCCCCTGTGGGAAACTCTAGCCCACTGGGGAAATTCTAGAAAAGATGACTTGCATATTAGTAAGGGGGCTAGGAAGGGCAATTCAGAGTCCATGGGACGCAGCGAAACTAGAGCTTAGCAAGGTCTTATCATCCGGGGACCTGGAACAAATACAAGGACACAGGACTGTGTCTAGATAAGCTGCTAGTGTACCCGAGTTCAGACACCCTTTCTCATGATAATTAGACTGGACTTTTCCCAGTCTATTACATCACATAGTTAAGGAAGGAAGGTACTCATGGGCTGGATTTATTTACCATGGTAGTTCTATTTCTTCTTACATAGATGACTTTTACAATTACTATTTATTGCACACTTTTTTCTTAATGTTCAGAGGAAAGTTTTGGTGGCCCCCCACATTCACATGGCCATCCTTTACTATCCAGCCTACTGGTCATCAGTATTCTCTGTGATCTGCCCCATTTCCCTCCCATGCCTTCTTTCATCAGATTGGTAAGTTATCCCAGTCCCTTCCTTCCCCTGCTCTTTCTGTACACTGGAAATAATCTTGCACTTTATCTGACTGTTTCCTGCCCTTCCAGGTCCCTCCCAAGCTTGTCTTTACTTTTGGAATTCCCTTGTGACTTACATTTGTGATATATCATGTAGTCTCTGCCACCATCTATCATTTGTCTCCCATATACATAGATCATGTATTCTTTGACACTATTTTTCATCTCTATGTGCTACTCCATAGATGACAAGGACAATGTTTCACTTCATTTGCAGCCTCCTCAGTACCTGGAATGAGGCTATCTTTGGCTTTGTGTTTTAAATATTATATTTCTATGTCCCTACAGTCTGACTGCTGAGCTTTCTCAGTTTTCCTGGCTTCAACTTTGTACCTCATAGGTGCTCATTCTTCATTAATGTTTGAATTAATGAATGAATGAATGAATGAAATTAAAGTAGAATGCAAATGGTTGATTGCATTGGTAAGTTAATAATAAACTAGAAAGTGGACTGGGAATATGACTAAGTTGGTAGTGTACTTCACCACACAAGGGTTAAGACCTGAGTTTGAATCCCTAGAGCCAACATAAAAGGTGAGCAAAGTAGTGGGCATCTGTAATGCCAGCATCCCTACAGTGAAACAGGATGTATACATAGACAGGAGAGTCTAGGACTATTCACAGGCTAGCTAGCCTGGTGTATACAGCAGGAGACAAAAAAGACTTTGTCTTAAACAAAATGGGAGGTAAGAACTGGTGCCTGAGGCTATCTGACCTCCTCCACATGCTCACTGCAGCATGTGCATTCATACTGACACCCCCCAACACACACACACATGAAAAAATATCTCATAAGTTCCCATTTGCTGCTAGAATAGTGTGTTAAATTTTTCTGTTAATGTACTCAACATAAGTCCGTTTAGACACGGAGAACAGTCTTCCCAATGCCAATAGACTTGTTTATATTGTTGGGCCAGTTGGGTTTAGTATTCCCAGTGACCAGACCTGCACACTGGCCCCTGCTGCCCTTTCTGTAACCATCTCTCTTTATCTCTCTCCAGGTTACACTTTCGTTCCCAGTGTGTCTGCTTTGTCATTTCATGTGTAATTAATGTTGCCCATGATAAGAATTTCTTTGACAGGCTTTCTAGTCAGTGGGTTTTCTAGTCAGTGGAGAGAGTTAATTACCACATGCCTGCACTCTGGGCTTCCCTGTGAGGCCTCAGCTATGACACTGTGGAGGAATGGCTGGATTGGAGCAGCTTTCTGGGGTTGAAGCATTTTTGAAATTGTAATA
This sequence comes from Peromyscus leucopus, assembly GCF_004664715.2. Classification (NCBI taxonomy): domain Eukaryota; kingdom Metazoa; phylum Chordata; class Mammalia; order Rodentia; family Cricetidae; genus Peromyscus; species Peromyscus leucopus. The sequence continues at coordinate 30,952,940 of NC_051086.1, read as the reverse complement.
GTTTCTATCTCCAGTGTGTTTCAAATGCAGCAATTGAAGCTGTGCTCTGAAGTTGAGGGAATGTAGCTGAGGCTTGCTATTTCATTTCTTCCTTGGTCAGAAAAGTCCCCAGTGTAGACAAATAGTTCATCTAGGAACCGTTCTTAGACAGACTTCAGTCCATTTTGCTCTCTATTTTTATTAGTAAGAGAAATAAAATTGGATGATGAACAATTCTGAGATGCTACTAAACCTGTTAAAACACTTAATTTTTCTGTTTCAGTAACTCAGGCTCTCAGGGTGAAATATACACCAGGAAGAGCAGTAGTGTGACAATGCACTTGTTTCTGGGTATGCATGGGAAGCTTACCCCAGGATTTCTCACAGATGCCCAAGTTCTCAGATGCTCCAATCCCTTCTATACAATAGCATATCGTATCTGTATATAATTGGCGTACATCTTCCCATGTAACCCTGGGTTACCTCTAGATGACCCAGAATGTCTAGGTCAACATTGATTATATGAAAATGGTTGTTTTGCTGTAAAGTCTAGGAAACAATAGGGAAAAAACAAACTGGTATACAAGTTTAGTACAGACATAGTTTCTAAAAATATATGTACATAGGTTTGAGAGACTATTGGCACAATCTACTGATGTGCTGCTTAGGGGTACTATGCTAAGTTTTATGTTATATTCAAAACTATTTAAGTTTTTCTGTTGTTGTAATTTTTTAAAATTACCAGAAGTAACTTACAGAAGGAAGAGGTTTTCTTTTTAGGTTTACGGCTCTGTAGAGATGAGAGTCCATTATGGTGGAAGATATGGAAGTAAGCAACAGGTATGGTGGTCCGGAGAGAGCTCAGAGCTCACACATTCAAATGCAAGAACAAAGCTGAGTCAACAGGAAGTGGGACAAGACTATAAACTCCCAAAGTCTTCCTCCATGATGTACTTCCTCCTCCAAGGCTACACCTACTAAACCTCCCCAAATACCACTGCCAACTGGGGACAAAGTGTTAAAATATCTAAGGGGGGGGCAGGGGGGCAGCATTTCTCTTTCAAACTACCATATTCAAATAATTCAAATACATCACAGTGGTAAGTGTATTCTCCAACTAGTTCTATGTACCATGAGTGGTATGAAGTACAGCTGTGTGTTAGATTATCTTCCTCTTCCCATTGTATTCATTGTGTCAGCAAGTAACTAAGTTTCCCACTAGTTTCAAGATTTGGAGCTAGAAACACAGGTCTCTTAGGCTCCAAAGCTTGGGCACAACTAATTTGGAATCCATTCTGTAGTGTGAGTCTCTCCAGTGGGCCTTCTTCTTGGCTTGCATTGAAATATCACAGAGTCCTCAGAAAAGCAGAATTTTCTTGGCTTTTCAAGAAAACATCCTGCTAAAAATATGAAATTTAAAAATTTTCTTTAAATGTTAAATTTGGATGCAATTTGGGGGAGATTTTAATTCAGCTAGTTTCCAAAGTATTGCATTAGTGCCTCCTAGAACCATGATTCACATCTTATTCAGGTTGGAGCAAGTTCATATGGAAACCTGGGTTTCATACTGTGTCATCCAGCATAGCTTGTAGCCACACTGCTGGTGTCCTCTTCATCCATCCATAGCAGGTAGCTGCTGTTCTTATTGCAAGTGCACCCACAAATAAAAATTCCATGACTTTCATCACTAACCTGTTCTGGTCCATTGTCGGGACTAATTTCTATCCTCAGAGAGATCAACAGTCTCCCCTTATATGAAAACATCATTGGCTTCATAATAGCGGATATTTGCATTTGTGGAATTTTTTCCTTCTTTGCCAAGTTACATTCATAGTTATCATTTGATCTTCCTAGTCAAGTAAGGCAAGTGTTTATTTTATTATTTATTTAGCAAATGTTTATTGGTCTTTGTATTTGCATTAACTTATAGTTTTCATGAGCTGGAATTGTAGGTCAGTAAAATGCTTGCCTAACATGCAAGTAAACCTGGGTTTGATCCCCAGTATTTCATAAAGTGGCTATGGTGATACATACTTGTAATCATAACACTCAGGAGGGGGAGGCAGCAGGATCAAAAGTTCAAAGTCTTCCTCAACTACATAGTCAGTTGGAGGTCAGTCTGGGGTACTTGAGACCCTGTTTCAAACACACACACACACACACACACACACACACACACACACACACACACACACACACACACTAGTGCTACAATAACAAACAAAAGCATAAAGACAAAATACTATTTCCCTTTTGTTCATGAATAATTTTTTTAAACATAGGATGCCAAATTTGGGCTTAAAAACATCTGTGAGTGATCTGGCATTTGAAGGGCTAGCTCTAGTCTCAGTTCCTTTAGCCATAGTTGGGAATAAGGCAAATGGTCCACAGGAACAGCTTGGCTATAAATTGCATCTCCACGACAGTTTGCATGGTTATTAATCAACAAATAATGTCTCTCCTTTGGGAACATGATGCATGTTTCATTTTCTTTATAGAAGCTCATTAGAACAACACACAGAACCTCATGAACTGACCGTTGCCATGCTTCTTAGCACTGCAGTTTCTCACACTCCTGTGCTCCCTGTGGTGCCAGATATTGCCTTTCTCTGTCACAATGCTCTACACTCTCCTGTCTCTCTTAACAGTACTCAGCTCTCAGTTTGATTGTTGGCATATCTTCATTTTCATTGATATACCCCTTAACTAGAACCTCTGTTGAAGGCTCACTTAGTGCCTAGTGCTTCCTCTCAGCATTCCACTGCATATATATGTATATGTATATATATACATACATACATTCATATATATATATATAATATTTGTGTCTCCAGCTGGGCTGGACACACAGGAGCAGATGCACTTTTGCTCTTTAAGATAAGCTTAGTTCTTGTACATGTTACCGCAATATGTCTAACTTACGTCAGGGAGATGCTTCAACTGTGCGTATTATGAGGATGGGTTAGAATAAGCCTCCCCCATGTTGGAACTTTGGTGTTTTGAATGAATAAACAAATCCTGCATAAAATTTCTACTAGTCAAGTAACAAACTATAATACATTTTGTTGTTTAAAACAACATCCATTTATTATCTCCTTGTTTTTTTTTTTTTTTTTTTGGCGGAGGGAGGGTCACTGACATTTTTTTCTTCTTTTAGTTATTCATTCATTCATTCCTTCATTTATGTATTTACTTTTATGGAGCTGGGGATCTAATCTAGGGCTACGTGCTTGCTAAGCAAGAGATCTAGTCCTGAGCTACACCCTATGCCTAGTAGACTTGGCCAGAGTCTGTTTTTAGCTTCTTGAACTCAAATGCTTAGCTCACAGCCCTAGGTTCTCTTACTCAGACACGTTGCATTTGCCTTTTGCCTGAGCTTTTTCTTTTCTTTCTTACTTTTTTTTTGCCTTTGTCTTTTTTCAATCCTTCCTGTCATCTCTGACATATCCTAGGGCTTGTGATGTCACTATAGCATGGATTTTAAGTCTCTAATACCTGTCCGTTTGTACATCCTTAGCTTGCCAAGGAGGGGGTAAAATGGCCTCTGCATGGAGCCCCTCTCCCACTTCAGCAGGTGTCATGGAATTTGGTAGATGGGTTCCTTTGAAAGGGAGCTAATGAAACTGGGGACTGTGTGGCCTCGACCCATTTACAATAATGGTCCTCTCACTCCATTACTTTGGAGTGGCAGCAGTTTGCATTAGCGCGCCAGTCCCCTGAGGAGCCAGCATACTGATTGAATGGGGCCCTCAGAATGGACCGAGGAGTGAAGTGTGTCTCCTAGAGTGCAGCTGCCAGCTTCAATGGATGCCTACCTGTGCCTTGGGCTTGCATCCCACATGCCTGGTAGCGCCTGTGCTCTGTTGCAGGAATGCCGAATCTTGTGAATTTGCACAAGGCCGGCAGGTTTCTCCACTAGGGAATCTTTACTCTGGACTACGAAGTGTCCCTGCCGCTGTCAGCCATTTGGTGTTCTTCCCATCCTCCTAGTGCAGACACTGACAGAGGACCAAACATCCAAGGATGTATTTTAGGGAAATATATATATATATGGTTCTTTCATCTGTCCTATTGTTTTTGTTAATACTATTTATACACTACTTACTTAAACCACTCCCTTTATCAGTGCCTGTATCTTACAATCAAAAATGAAAATTGATAATTGTATCTAGGTCAGATTCCTGCCATATTTATCTATCTTGAGAAAAGCATACTTACTCACTTAAAATATACACTCTCAGACCAGAAAGGTATATATTTTGTAGATCCTTGTCTTAAATACTCTCTGCAGATGCTATATTAAAAACATCAAATTGTGTTTTGTTTTTTAGTTGTTGTTGTTTTGAGTAAAGTCTCACTGTTGAGCACAGGCTAGCCTTGAACTCACTATTCCCCTGTTTCAGGCTTCTAAGGACTACAATAACATGCATATACCACGAAACATTTACTACACTGTTTTCAACAAGACCACACTTCCACAGCCTTTGTGATAATAGATCCCCATGTGTAAAACTGAGGCTCAGGTGAGCACATGGAAGGGGAGGACATTGGAAATGTGAGTTGAAGAATGCAAGAAAGTAAATAAAAAATCCATTGATGCCCAAGATGACCATCTGCTGTAAAATATTATTTTTAAATGTGTTACTTTTTTATGCTGTGGAACAGTTGTTTGATGATGCAAAGATGTGTTGCATTTGTTTAACTCTGTGAAGCTGTGTTACTGTGCCTGTTTAAAACACATGATGGTCTAATAAAGAGCTGAATAGCCAATAGCAAGGCAGAAGGGAGGATAGACAGGGCTGGCAGACAGCGAGAATAAATAGAAGGAGAAATGTGGAAGAGAAAGAAGGAAGCAAGAGAACAAGGAGAGAAGGAGTGAGAAAAGAAGGGACCAGTGACCCAACCAGCCACAGAGTAAGAGTGAAAATAAGATTACAGGAGTAAGAAAAAGAAAAAGCCCAGCGGCAACAGGTAGATGGGATAATTTAAGTTAAGAAGAGCTTGCTAGAAACAAGGCAAGCTAAGGCGGGGCTTTTATAAGTAATAATAAGATTATGTGTGTGAGTTATTTGGGAACTGGCTGGCATACCCTCCAAAAAGAGTAAAAACCAATGAACTACAACCCTCATCATATCAAGCCCTGCAGGATTAAAGCATGGTGCTAGTGCCTGGGAAGGAATAGCTAAGCAAAAACAGAAGGGATGTCAGTTGTGAAGAGCAGGGAAAGCGGTGGTCAGAGATGAAACATGGATCCTAAGTCCAGAGACTGATAGAGGAATCAGCTTCAGGCTACCAAATATCATGAAATATCTCTATAAAATAGATGAATCACTCAGTGCCTGGAATCATGGAAATGTCTCCATGCCATTTCCCTTTGAGATATTATTCCTTGGTCATTTCTTCAGGGCTTGGACAATGATCACTGATAACTTCAAAATTGACCTTTAATAAGTATACTCTAGGGATTTGGAAGGACCTCAGTGATAGGCTGTGTGCCTAGCATGTACAAGGTCCTAGGTTTGATCCTCAGTATCCTTTATTCATGTACTCATGAGCACACATGCTCTGTCTCTCTCTCTCTGTCTCTCTCTGTCTCTCTCTGTCTCTCTCTGTCTCTCTCTGTCTCTGCCTCTCTCTCTCTCTCTCTCTCTCTCTCTCTCTCACACACACACACACACACACACACACACACACACACACACACACGAGATGCTCACAATGCAGTTTTGCACTAAATCTAAGTACTAGTCAATAGTGTTTAATAAGTATTCCTCTGTGTGACACCCTGTAGTAGGTGCAGTGATGTGCACTTTGTGTCTATGTATCTGTGTTGTACTGGCTAGTTATGTCAACTTAACATGTACAAGAGTCATTTGGGAAAAGGACACCTCAATTGAAAAAATGTCCCCACAGACTGGCCTGTAGACAACAAGCCTGTGGTTCACCTTCTTACTTAGTGATTGATGTGGGAGAGCCTAGCTCACTGTGGACAACACCATCCCTGGATGCTATAAGGAAAGAGGCTGAGCAAGCAAGCCCTGAGAGCAAAGCCAGGGAGCAGTGCTTCTTCATGGCTTCTGCATCAGCTCCTGTCTCCAGGGTTCTGCCCTGTTTCAGCTTCTGCTGTCACTTGTCACGTTGATGATGGACTGTGATGTGAAAGTTTAAGCAAAATCAACCCTTTCCTCCCCATATTGATTTGGGTCATGGTATTTTTTTTTTTTTTTACAACAATAGAAACCCTAACTAAGACGTGTGTGTAAATATGAGCTATGTTCCTGAGTGAAAACTTTTAGATGGAAGGCTAGAACCCTGTTTCTCACTAGGATATATAAATAACCATGCTAAGGCATGGTTATTAAGAACACTGTGCAGCTAATCCCTAATTCCTTATAGAACTGTAGGAGAAAAATCAGTCTCAGTGACACTGAGGGCGATTAGATGAGTCGTTGAGAAGACTTGACACAAATAGCTAACCTCAAATAATTTGAACTTTCATTTGCTAATATACTTCATGAATGTTCCTATCTCAGGTAATGGTGTTTAGCAGACCTTTAACCTAGCAGTCAGAACAATTCAGAGTCAATTTGAAGTCTTCAATTTTCTCAAACTTCCAAGCTCCATAAGTATTTCCATTTTGCCTTTTTGTCTCTAAATACCTCTAACATCCACCCTCCTCCCTGTGTCCTGATGTCACAGTCTCATTTCCTCTGCCTGGTTTATAGGAGTAACCTCATAATGGCTCTTCTTATAGTTCTGACCAACCACAGTCCATCTCTCATTCTGCTCATAATTACCCTCTTAAATCAGAGAGCCGGTTACACCGCTTCCTAGTTCACCATCTTCCAGAAGCTTCTTTGTAATTTGTGGGATGAAGCCCTAAACGTGGTTCAGGATGATTTGGCCCAATCTAATGTTTGAATTTCACTGTCTTGCCATCCTCACAGCTGGAGATGCACGCTTCACCTGCTGCCTCTGATATATCTCCCTCTCAGTCTCTGCTCCGAAGGCTCCGTTCTTCCTTTTATTTTTGGCAAACAGACACCCACTCATCCTTCCAGACACCTTTCTCTGGTTCACATCTGCATCCTCCCACCCCATGCTCTGCTCTTCCCTCCTCAACATTCAAATGCGAATTTGATTCTTAGTGTGCTGATAAAAATACTGGTGACAACTTCTATTAGCTGCCCAGGTGCCTGGCTCTGTGGGCACAATGATTACAGGGATTGTATGGGCTCTCATATCTGTCCATACACATCATCAGATAGAGGCCAATCATTATCCCATTACAAGCCCAGGAGGTAGGTAAGCAACTCCTATTAAGTTCTATGGCTACCAAAGAGTAGAGCACAAGTTCAAGCTGAGATCTTTTAAATTCAGGAGACCTGATTTATTGTTGCTGTCTGGAGCTTTCCAGTGTTTGATAATCTGAAAAATTACTGGTGAATTCCAACTTCTTCCTTCTTTTATATTAACTATTTTTTTTTTCATTTATTTTACATACTGACCAGTTTCTCCTCCCTCCTCTTCTCCCATTACTCCCCTTTCCTCTCTTCTGTGCCCACCAATCCATTCCTCCCCTGTCTCCATTCAGAAAGGGGCAGGCTTCTCATGGGCATCAACAAAGCATGACACACCAAGTTGAGGCAGGACTAAGCTTCTCTCCTGCATCAAGACTGGGTTAAGCATGGGGAATAGGTTCCCAAAGCCGGTTCAAGTGCCAGGGAAAGGTCCCAATCCCATTGCTGGGGACCCGACAAACAGACCAAGATACACAACTGTCACACACTTCCAGAAGGCCTAGGTCAGTCCCATGCAGGCTCCCTAGCTCCAACTTCTTCCTTTCTACCAGCATTTAAAGCAGTGCTTCTCCATTGACATAGGTTGTTTAATTTTGTATTTGTTTTCTAATATAATTATTATATAATTATGGCATACAATATGATGTTCTGATTGTATGCATTGTAGAATGGCTAAATTTACCTAATAGACATATGCATTACCTTAGTAACTTACATACTTGAAAACATTTGCAGAAACAAGGCTGTACTAGTCTACCTTAAAAAAAAATGAAAGTCTTGTCACCTGTAACCACAGCAAAAAACTGTTGATACTAAATTAAATGAAATGAGCCAGTAACATAAAGACATAGTCCATGAGATCTTATTTTAATATAGTCCTTACAAGTCAAATTTATAGATGCAAAGAGGACTCCAGCCATCACATGTATTTTTACAGGGTGAAAGAGAATTTTCTTATTTAAGAATGGTGCCAACCATTTATTTCCTCTTCAGTGAGAAAAACAAAGAAATAAACAAGTTTTCATCCAGATGGCTTCAGCTGAAGCTGACCTTCCTCCACCCACATCTTCTTGAGCAGTACTATGCCTTGGGTTTCTTGCTGGGGAGACCTGAAAAGAGAATCTCTTTCTTGGGTCTCAGTTGATAGACTGTCTTAGAAAAGATCAGGAGAGGCTAGACTCAGGTGAGGGACTAAGAGTACCAGTCTCAGCCAATGTGCCGTCTCAGTTGATTATGCTGGTTAGTGTTTGCTAAATTGACACACTTACACATATCTATGAACAGGAGCTTTCAACTGAGGAACTGCTTCTCTCAGGTTACAGGTATCTATGTGGGACATTTTCTTGATTGATGATAAATATGTGAGGGCCCAACCAATTGTGGGCAATGCCACCCCTGGGTTTGTGGCTATATATGGAAGCTATCTGAGCAAACCATGGGGAACAAGCCAGGAAGCAGCATTCCTTGGCAGTCTCTGTTTCAGTTCCTGCCTTGACCTCCCGTCCTGGCTTTCTTCAATGAACTGTGATCAGTAAGTGTAAGCCAAATAAACCCTTTCCTACCCAAGTTGCTTTTTGTCCAGGTGTTTCTAACAACACTAGACAGAAAACTAGAACTGGCCAAGATGATGATGTGGTTCCGTTGCCACTGTATTTTACATCCACATAGTGTTGTCTGACAGCAACAACTGATAATCAGTATAATCAGAAATTGAATGACACCCAGAGGAGGTAATTGAGCCCTAACTGGACTGTTAAACACACGAGTTACTTAAACTGTCTAGACTTCAGTTTCCTCCTTTGCAAAATGTCAACATTAATAATGAAATCCAAGATTTATGTGAGAGTTACATGAAAAAAAGACACATCTGTCCTGAACACTGGAAGTAATCCTGAGATGTTGCTGCAGCCACATTTGTGCTCCTTCAAGGCATGCCTGTCTCTTTCCAGTTGATAGTGGGAATGGAGCACTGAAAGGTGGATACAGTAGACTGACATCTTCCTCCCCGCTATTGATGCCAAATTACCAAGTGGGTGTACACCAACCAACCCTCTGCCAAGATGTCTGTTCCCTTCTTTCTGTGTGCCTTGCAGCTTTTACTCTTTTTATTGATTCATTCACCCTAAATAAAACTCCATCTAGAGCAATGGTTCTCAACCTTCCTAATGCCGAGACCCTTTAATACAACTCCTCATGTTGTGGTGATCCCCAACCATAAAATTATTTTAGTTGCTACTTCATAACTGTAATTTTGCTACTGTTATGAGTTATAGTGTAAATATCTGATATTCAGGACATCTGTTATGTGATCCCTGTGAAAGGGTTGTTTGACCCCAAAGGGATCATGACCCATATGTTGAGAGTCATTGATCTAGCTCCTTGCCAGATCCATCTAAGTTAGTGGTTCCTCCTTTAATTCAGTGTTGGCAAAGTTTTCCTATAATTACATACAAATGACTGGAGAGGGAGTTTCATCAGTACTGTGCTTGCTCTGTCAGCACAAGGACTGAATTTAATCCCCAGAAACCATGTACATAAAAGCTGTGTGTGACCATGCACACTTGTAACCCTGGTGCCCGGGAGGCAGGGAAACAGATTCAAGGGCTCAGTAGCCAGCCTGCCTAGACCAGGCTACCTGGCCAATTCCAGACCAGTGAGAAACATGTCTCTATAAATAATGAATACAAAAGGAAGGGAGGGAGGGAGGAAGGGAGGAAGGAAGGAAGGAAGGAAGGAAGGAAGGAAGGAAGGAAGGAAGGAAGGAAGGAAGGAAGGGTAGACAGAGGCTGGGGAGCAACAGTTGAGGTCATTTTATGGTCTCTGCATGTAGGAACACACACATACACACAGAAAGAATTATAAAACATTTTAGGCTGTATGTTCTCTGTCATATAGCATTAGAACAGCCATAAACATTATGTATCACTGACATACACTGAAATTTTAATTTCATGTACTTTAACATGAAAGCTAGAAACAGTAATACATTCCTGAAGTTCTGGCTATTTGAGAGTCCAAGGCAAGAGGGTTGTCTTAGTCCAGGTGTTCAAGGCCAGCCTGGGCAACATAGCAAGACTCTGTCTTGCAACAATACAAATAACAAAAACTATCTCATATACTGTATAAATTAGGCAATAAGCTTTATTGCCCTCTGGGCCTTTTTTTGTCAACCTCATTTAATGAAGCTGTGGTCTTTCTCATCATACATGGTTAAACTTGTCATTTATCTCATGACTTCTAGAATCTGCCCTCCAATCAACGACTATGCACTTGATGTTGCCAAGTGGAATTTTAATGTGCAAATTACTAACTCTTATTATGAGGATAATAGCACAGGATTTGGAGCCAGTGGAATGATTTTTTTTCATTCTGAATTAGATAATGAGGCTCTGAATAAATACATGTCAGTATAACTAGAATGTTCTCTGTTTCTGAAGAAGCAAGCAATGCATCACCTTTAGCAGTCATGAGCAAGACTGTGAACAGGCAAATCTGTCTTTATTTTATCACCATTGGGCTGTACACATACAGGACTAAAATGCCCTTGCATGTTTCCCAACATGGAGACAGTGATTTGACTTATAGAATTCCATCAGGAGTGCATGCATGCCAAACCAATAGTTTGAAAATAAAAAGGGAGAAGCACATTTGTACCTGCCTGTTGTTCGATTTCTCCATTCTTCCAAACTAATTATTCAGGCCCACTACCACTTCTGGGCAGCAGCCTTGAAGCCTTGAAGCCCATTATGTCATTTTGAAAATGAGAGACAACAGCTGTCAGAAGCAGTATTTGATGGCTCTGAGCTGTTTCCATGTAGTGAGAAAAGCATGCTGCAAGATGCGCAATTGAGAGAATTTGCTGTTTTTTAAAGTATGGGCTCTGAGCAGCTCTGAGACTGTGATTCTCCCTTAAGCTATTTTATACTAAAAAAAAACACTGTTTTTTTTTTTTTCGTGAAGATGTAGTGGGGTACTTACTGTCAATAATGAATGCTTTTGAAAGAAGACAGCTATAGAATTTCCAAAGATGGTGCATATAAAAATATCAAGGCTTTTATACAGGTGTGAAGATATTAATCTTTGCTTATTTCTCTTTAATAAGTGCTAGATAAGAGAAGCACATGCATCACCTCATATGATGTTATATAGGTTTGCCATTTGTCACGACCAGTGTGGGAGTACATGGAGTAAAGTTAAAAACAAGACAACATTATCCAGCACTCAGGCAGGTAGAGTGATGAGGCAGTGGCGTTGCCGTAGCTCTGAGACCAGTCTGGGTTACATAGCATGCTCCAGATGTTATGTGAGACTTTTCCTGGAGAGATGTAAGAAAACATCCACTCAACACCCAAGACAGGACACCAATGAAAGACTAAAAGAAATTACTCTACTACCAAGGTCCAATTAGATGAATCAATGATTTTATCAGTGCTACTTTTACAGAAGCATGAGTGAAGTGTTACATACAGGAGCATAGATGACCCAAAGGCAGATACATCACCAGAAACTCCACCCTAGCCTGGTTGATGACTACAAAAAAGCTATATTCCTCAAGATCTGTGCGTGACTCCACAGGTTAGGGAATACTCTCTCCCCAGAATCACTCTTTGTATAACCTTGGGAAAGGAGGACCTTATAAGCCTTGATTGTTTCAGGAACACCCTGAGACATTTTGGTTATTTACATAAGAAATTCCTGAATCTTATGAAGCCTTGATCCAGGATGGAAATGTTATCATCCCAGGACAGCCATAATTACATAGGAAGACCCTGTCTCAAAACAGACAATATAGCAATAAATACATTCATTATCATTTAATGTACTCACTGGCTTCTGTCATTTCTTAGTCATATATGATATTGGACTTTCTTATCCTTGGTCCCAAGGTCATTCTTTATTTCCAGTGTGGTGGTTTAAATGAGGATGTCCCCTGTATGTTCAGATGTTTGAACACTTGGTCTCCACTTGGTGGCACTTTTGGGTAGGTTTAGGAAATATGTCCTTGCTGGAGGAAGTATGTCACTGGGAGAAGGCCATAAGGTTTCAAAGCTTCATGCCATCCCCAGTGTGCTCTCTGTTTCCTGCTTGTGGTTCAAGATGTGAGTTTCTTGGCTTCCTGCTCTTGGCTTCTCATGCCTCCTTTCCACCATCCTGGACTCACCCTCTGGAACCATAAGGCCAGATAAACCCTTCTATAAGTTGCCTTAGTCTTGGTGTTTTCTCACAGTGACAGAAAAGTAACTAATACACACAGTCTCTGGATTTAATAGACCTGACTCATTCACTAATTCCTGGTGTTAATTTAATGCTGACTGTGTCTGCACTCCATTTATCCATGTACCATGTTATGTAAACCTTATAGCAACCTTTTGTTGTGTCATTAATTAAATACTGGTGAATAGTTTGATGAAGTCAACAACAGAGACATGTTTCAACCCTGTCTCTGGTGGTCATCTTTTATACTCAGGACCACAATTACACGAAAACCTATCTGATTTCTCTTTTTTGAGTCATTGTTTTTTTAAACCCAAGTCTATCTCAGAATTACCTAGAATATTGTAAAACCAATACTTTGGGTTTACTTTCAGTAATGCAAGTAGTTCAGTAGCGCAAAGACTTACATTTCTAAAAAGTTCCAAGATTAAAGATGCTGCTGATGGTTCCAGGACCATGTTATATCTTTATATAAGGGTATTATTATTGTGGTATCTGTTCAAGTGCTTTGAATATATATATATATATAATATATATATATATATATATAATATATATATAAAACCTAGACATAAATAGTAATATCTGAGCAATAGGATGCCATTTCTTGGGTATACACACACACACACACACACACACACACACACACACACACACACACACACACACACACACACACACACACACACTAATGAATGGAACACCACTTCTGAGTTCCCTTTGAGAGGCTTTCCCTGCTTTCTACAGCATGTTTGCCCCAGGGGGGTATGGAGTACCTTTCTATGATTGGCAAGTTAATATTGTAACAACTCACCTGTTTTTTTTTTTTTTTTTTTAAATGACATCATGAAGCACATGGCCCCAAGTATGTATTTAGGTACACAGCTCTCACTAAATGGTGGTCACAGCCAGCCCACAGCTGGTGTCTGCCAAACCAAATTGTCTTTTCACAGGTGTTACCCCATTTCAGGAGAAAGTAGTAAGCATGATAAAGATGTTTGAAAAAGATTATACGATTTGCTGAGAGTGAAAGGAAGCAAGGGCTAGGCCGGAACTCTCTTGAATAAAGATTATTTTTCACAGGTGATTTTTGAAGATAAGAAGTCTTTTGAACTCTCTGTTCATTTGTAACTATCATCTACCTTCATTCAAAAACTTTTTTTTCACTTCCAGTTATAGAATGCTGTAAACACCTCAGATAGTTTTAAAAGATGGTTATATGCTTCATTGCTAGTCTTTGTCTTTATTCTTGCTGCATGCATTGAATGTGTTATCAGCTATGGTGAACAAATATTTAGATTTCATGCATTCTCCATGATCATGTTAAAAAAAGAAAAAAAAAAAACAACAGTAGCAATGCTTCCTTGCTGGCTATGAGCAGCTGATGCTAACTGATCGGCTCTGGTCTATTACAGAGGAAGAGAGCTCTTAGTGAAGCTGCTTAGTTGGTTCTTCCCTTTGTTCTGATGTCCTAGGCTTGAAGACTGGAGGCCTCATGCTGAACATTGTTAAGGAAAACTTTCCTGGTCTGGGGAAATGGCTCAGTTGAAAAAAGGGCTTTCTTTATAGCTACGAGGACTTGAGTTTAATCCCCAGAATCTAAAAAATGCTGGTCATGGTTCTATGCACTAGTAATCCCAGAGCAGGAAAAACAGCAATGCAAGACTCTCTGTGGTTTGTGAACCAGGTTACCCTAATTGGTGAGCTTCAAATGGATAAGCTACTCTGTCTTAAAGGAGCTATGTGGCTTTCCTGAGATGAATCCAGAGATTGTCCTCTGGCCTCCACACCCATGCCCTGCATGCTTGCATGCACTTGCATGTACATGAACATGTATATACATGTACTCATGCATTTAACAAAAGGGAAGAAAAGTTTTCCAAAGAAGGCAGAATTTGAACAGACTTATGTAAACCAAGCAAAAGCCATTCTACAACAAGAGCGAAGACTTTTGTGTTAGTTATCCATCCACTCAATTGTCATGTCTGCTGCAGCTCCTGAAGAGATGTTAGCCCTTGTCTCAGGTTCCAGGTGAGTGATGTATGCTTTCGCGTCTGACACTTAGAGACCAGAGTTTGTTGAAGAAGAAGAAGAACACACAAAGAATCCCACAATGACTTTATTCCCATCAGGAGTAGAGGTGGAGGGAAGAAAGTACAGACGTCCTTATGGCAATATGGCACAGGGAAAGAATGGCCATATCTTTGGAGTCCAAAATGGGTCAGGTCAAGCTGAGTTTCCAAAAAAGGGGAACAATTGGATCATAGAGAAGGAAAGTGTTTCTGGGATGGATACATAATCCCGGGGCTTGAATGAGCTCAACGAATCAGAGTTAAAAAAACAAACAACAACAACAAAAACCAGGCACTAATTGCCAGGGCATTAAGTGTGTTATCGGCCAAGAGAAATAAATATTTTTGTCACTGTCCACAGCTGTGTAAAAGTGCTTCCTCACTGTCTTCAGGCAGACAGTGCCAACTGTGTAAGTACCATGGCCCTTGAGCTACACGTGCCACTGCTACCCCTTTCCTTGAAGGTGTATTTAACTCTGATTTTTTTGGTACTGAGTACTGTAACCCAAAAGTATTGGGTTAAACACTCTTGGAAAAAAAGACAACAAATAAATGGGCCTTATTGTACAGTTGCAACGCTTTCTAACTAAAACCTTGGTAACCTTTGGCTTTTATTTCGTCAAGCCCACAAGGACATTTTGCAGGCATATAAAATTGTTCCCTCAAAAGGGGATTGTATTCCAAACTCTCCAGAGATAGAAGGTTTTTTTTTTTCTTTTCTTTTCTTGATAAGGTTCAAGGATAAGAATCCAGCTTTCTTTCCTAATTATTTTTCTGCCTTTCCTCATTTCTCTCTATCTATCAGCCTAGAAATTGGAGCGTCACTTTTCTGCCTCCCTTGTGGCTGAATCTTCAAAGTTCTTCGAGTTTCTCTTTAAACCAGTATATGCCTTTGAATTTTAATGTTCGCCATCCTCCCACAAAATACATAATTTTCTCTGTCTAGTCAGGATACGACTTTCCAATTAAGACCAGAATTTTCTCATCATGAAAAGAAAACGGGATCAGATAGAAATAGACCCTTAAAACCGGCATGCCTTCTTTCTTGGTCTCCTATGCTTCCTTTGGAGAACCCATCTTTCTGGCTTAGTAGAAGTAATGCAAGTGACCATTACAATTACTTTTGCTGAGGAAGGTCAAGATATGTGTTTTGTGCTATGTCTGCCTTGGGTAGTATAGCTTTAGGAACTGTGCCTAGTCCCTGTTTAGTACCCTCTCATCTTAATGAGGGGAAACTTTGTGTGAACATTGAAAAATTTACATCACTAATCTCTGAGAGTGCTTCCTGCAGGTTGGGGACAAATAACCTAAATGCATTTTTTTTATACAACTCATAAGCACTAATTGGCAAACATGTCATGCCAAAAGAAACATGCATTTTCAGGAATCCCCTCTTCTGTGAGGTCAAAAGAATCAGAGCTGATTGGAATTACCATTGCTTACAAGCCAAAGCTCTGTATCAGTTACTTATTGATGCAGAACAAGCAGCTCCAAAAGTTAGTGTGATTAAACACCTGCTAACTGTGCTTTGGGTCCTGGAGGTCAAGAAGATCAGAACAACGATGGATTATCTTTTCTGTACCATGTCTGGGGTCTCAGCTGAAAAGACTAGAATCTGAAATACACTCTATGGTTGGGGTAGGTATCTGTGTACTTACTAATCATGCTTGCTATGTCCTATGGGAATTGTTTTGTGTCCTTGTTGATACTCTAAAAATTACATCTCTCTCGGGGTTAGCTAACTCACCAAACATCAGCATTCATTCATATGAAAAGGAAGCTACCCTTGTACCTCACCCACCTTCATTTTCCAACTCTATTCCTGAGGCTACTGGCTTCTAGTCCAAATCACTCTTGGCCAGGTATCAAGTACCAAGATATAGCTTCCAAGGATCAGACCACATTGAGTTATTCAAACTACCCCATTCTTGCTCGTTCCAGCTGTTGTCCCACCCTATGGCTTTCCTATGGTCCCCTGTGTAGTGTTGTGTGCCTCCTGCCTCCAGGAATCTTGTATGCAAACTGTTTCTGTGGGTTTCATACTGGATCAAAATGAATCCTGAATACATTCTGAATGTAAACTGAGGGTGTGTTGTGTCTCCATTCACATATCTATATGTCAATGTTGCCTATTGGCTCAATATTTTGACCATGGATTCTCTACATGGTTTCCCGTTAGGAGACAGTTTGGACTTCCCATGGCATAATGGTTGAATTCTCCAGAGAGAGAGAGAGAGAGTATTCTTGAATATAAGACAGACATGCACACAATTTTAATGATCTGGTTATGGGCTAAACATATTTCAAACTCTACTTATGGAAACAGCCACAGAGGCCCACCTATGTTCAAAAGGAAAAAAAAAAAAAAAAAAAGAACACCACCAGGTTGGGAAAGTACCAAAGTCGAGTGGAAAATATAGCATAGGAGGATAGGTATTGTAGATATTATGTTTGGAAAAGTCCACTTATTCCAAGGTTTCCATTGTGTGTCTCTTGGGAATGAATAGAGATCATTCCAGGGGAAGGGAACTGAAAAGACCACCACATGCTGGAGCAGTATCAGATCTAATGTTTTCTGGTTAAGAACTGAGCTCAGGGAGATCCGCTTCTGGCTGTGTGACAATGAGAACACATAAACTTCCCTCAGCCTATTTCTCCTTTAGAAGCAGATCTACAGTATTCTGCCTCCTTGGGATCTTGTGAAGATTAAACAGGGCAATCCATGTGAAGCACTTAGCTTGACACCTGTGAGAGGGAGGCATGCTCCATCATGCTGAGAAGGTCAGGGCCGGCTCTGCCTTCACTACTTGGAGGCTTAACCTTTGAAAGGTGATTAGACCGGACTCTAACTACTAATGACAAGAGGCAAAGACACAGTAGATAAAGCTGTGATAACTTAAAGTCAAATGAAAGTTCTTCTGAAAAGTTCTGGCCACAGTGTTTGGAATCAAGTTCCAGCCTTACTACTTATTGTATCTTGCCTAGTCTTATTGCAACTTGATATACCATGTTTGGCTGATATGCCTGGGAGGCCTGCCCTTTTCTGAAGGGAATTGGAGGAGGAGTGGATGGGAAAGGGGAGGGAGGAGAACTGGGAGGAGAAGAGGGAGGGGAAACTGTCCTTGGGATATAATATATGAGAGAATAAATTAATATTTTAAAAAACAACTTGTATCTCAGCAAACTTACTATGTGTGATATTCCCATGGTCCCATTCTAATCCAGAAAGATGGAGGCATCGATAGCATTTGGATGGGAAAACCTGGATTTGGACTCAACTCTCTGAGCCCTAGAGATCAGCATTTATCCTCTGTGTCACAACTTCTGGCCTAAAAAAAAAAAAAAAGCCACACTGGCTCTTGGTCCCTGGATGCATTTATAGATATACACTTGACCAGAGCTGGACTGTGTCATCTTGTCCATCTGTTAACAAAAAGCAAACAGAAAAGGGAGAATTTTCTCTCCTAAAGGAGGGACCTTTAAATGTTCCCTCTTCTCTGCTGGAGGAAACAAACAACCCAGGCCTCCCTGAAGGTCTACAATGGAATATGGCTGATGATATCTTACCTGGATTTCTTTGTGTGATATTCTGTCCACCAACCAGTGATCAAAGAGTTTCAAACTGGCTCTCAATCAGCAATGTTTCTCTCCCGTGTGTATTTGTATTCTAGGTTGGTTGGTTTAATTTTAATTGTTTTTAATTAGAAAATCAAAGCTCAATGGTAAAAGGTAAAATCAACTCCCCCTTCTCTCTATATACATACATACATACACAACATGTAGGGTCCATCTTATCTGAAGTGTGTGTAGAACCAAGAGCATTTTAGATTTCATTTTTCAGTTTTTGGACTTTGAGATATATTCATATACTTAATGATATCTATTAAGGATAGAGACAAAGTCTAAATATAAAATTTATTTCCATTTTATATATACTTTGCACACATAGACTGGTGTTAATATAATATTCCTAATATGCCTATATTTTGACTGTGACTTATCACATGAGGAATTTTCCAGTTGGGACTTCAAAAAGTCTCTGATTTTTTTAGTATTTTAAATCTCATATTTTCAGATTTGGGATGTTTTATTAAAATTATATTCTTTTATTATTTGTGTTGGTGTGCCACAATGTGACTGTGGAAGTCAGAGGGCAGCTGTGCAAGTCAATTCTCTCCTTCCACCATGCTGGTCCCAGATATTGTTCTCAGGTTATCAGGCTTAGTAGCAAGTGCCCCTACCCACTGAGCTTTCTTTCCAGACACTGGAAAGCAGTTAAGTACATTTTGTCAAAGTTACACTGATGCTGTGTGATGCTGAATGTGGAATAGCAAGTTATCTATGTGTTCATGTAGTTACAGTTGTAGCTTGCTTTACCTTCTTACTGACTGTGTGAGGGCATTGGCAAAGTGTTCCTACTAAAGATAATGATGACTGATCATTATTTTATACTGACTCTGTGCTTAATACTGTGTCAAGCACATCTTAGGCAGTGGTTGGTTCTCATGAGTCAAAATGGTGGTAAATCCATGTCACATATAAGTGTGAAACACACCTAGGGTCCTTGTTCATCTCAATTTTGCTATTATTAATTTAGTGAAAAGTCCAGGAGACTAATCTGCCAAACTCTTGAGAATTGAGAATATTCTGCATCCCGGTCTTAAGCTTGGATGACTTGTATAAATCACTGTGGTACCTGAACATTTCACTTATAAGGTGGCTTGGGGTCAGAGGACTTAGAATGATGACCTGGAAGTGCATCTTTCAGCATGGAGCATCGTCTTAAGCATGGGGTGCAGTTAACCAACAGCCATGATGGGTGGTGGTGTGCAATGGGTTTCACTCCCCTCTTTCTAAGGGAGCTCCAGTCCATTGCCTGACAATTTATTCTCCTTGTCTTGCAGGCAAGTGTCTTGCACTTCCTAAGATGGAATGTGACTTGAACTTGTCTTCAATCTATAAATACACTATGTTCAAAAGAAGTAAGTCATTTGTTTGCATCTCAGAATAGATTTTCCATAGGAAGTATATTTAAAATTTGAGCTATCAAGGGTGTATCTGTGTCCCCCCATCCTCACATGGGATCTGGTGACACCACAGGGAAGAGTTTTTAAAAGCTATCAGCCTAGCTAAGTGCAATGGCACAAACCGATAATTCCAATACACTGGAGGTTGAAGCAGGAAGATGGGTTTTTCAAAGCCAACCTGAGCTGCAGATTGAAACCTAATCTCAAAACAAAGAAATAAAAACAGAAACCTGTCGTATCATTCCTATTTCTTTAAGGTTGTGGAGGAGAAGGGCTTTTATAGGCCAATCGTTCCTCAGCATCTACCTCAGATGTGAACTTCATATTGTTCCTTCACAGTGTGGATTATGTCAGACAACAAATATTTAAGATATGCTATTGGAAAGAAATATGTAAGTATTTATGTCAAAGGCTGTCTCTGTGTAGGACACAATTGCCTATGTATTACAATAACAGGTGTTGCCTTGGGCATTGGAGATGCTACAATATTGTAATAAACTTGAGGATCTGCATGGCATAGTAATTCTACAAAGCAAGGAAGACTGCAGTTTCAATCAAAACTTGAGGTTCATGGGAAAAAATAACAGGAATTAGCCAAATGCAGAATTCTCAAGTTGGCCATTCAGTTCTGCTGTAACACACCTGGCAATGTTCCCTACAGAGTATGATTTCAAAAGTGATGGCAAATTTACCTTTTATGTTTATGAGAAGAGCTAACTAGTTAAAAGCTAACTTAATTTTTAGTTCAGATTAAAGCTTATTTAAAATTTTACATGGGTATTTCCTGAGAAAATGGGTGACTAGTGTCAATATTTCTCTCATGCTGGGTCTTATTGTCAGCTTACATTATAATCAGAAAAACATGTGAAGTGTCTTTACATATGACATTGTCATGTCATGTGGTCTAGTTATGTGGTTTTCCAGGGGTGGCACATCTTTTTCTGTGTGTAGGTCTACTGGTCAGCTTCAAATCGCAGCCTTAAAAAATTCATCTTTCAGAGTTCCACCCTGGAAAACACCTGTGAAGTATAAACCAAAGTATATAAAATATCTTTCTACTCTAGATGGACTAGTAAGCCCTGAAATTTTATAGGAAGCTTACTTAACATACTGTTAACAGTGTTTATGACTATTTATGAGCCAACAGTATCCCTTAAAGACAAGTTAAGCAGAAGATGGCTATAAAATGGGAAAAGTGCTGGAAGTTGTTGTTAGTGTACATGTGATACTGTTATTTTAAGGATGTGTCCAAGCAGTGATCTTGTCTTATTTATAGCTGTGAGATCCCACTTCAAAAACTACTTATTAGCTCTAGAGAAGATAGGAAAATTCATACACACAAATTCCTACACATATTTCTCAGCTTTTTTGATACTTTCATGTTCATGTGTCAACATCCCAGTCAACATTTCCTGTGTCCAGTGTCCCCACTACAACCACTTCCCATGCCCCTGACACTAGGTTACCCTTTGGGTCAAGTAATGCACAAAGATACCACATGGGGACCTTGAGAAGATGATACTAGGCAAGAGGCCTGTAGCACATGTTGAGATACAGGCTTGAGTTTATGTTAGCAAGCTATCTTGTGAATACAAAGAGAATACTTTAGAAGAGCCAAGTTTTAGATGGTTCACTCCCATGGATCCATAGGAAAGGTGGGGTCAGAGGAAGATGGAGCAGAGGCCCTCTTAAACATGAAGCATCCCCTTTTCTCTTCTAAAGAGGATTTTGCCTATGACTGTAGTTTTAGATAACTTAAAAAAAAAGTCAGAAAGGTGCCTCTCACAAATAAAGCTGAGATGGTTCATGTCAATTGTCAGCTTGATTGGATTATGAAACAATTAGGCTGTGAATGAGGCACACCATTGGGTTTGTGTACAAAGACTTTCCAAGAGAGAACTGAGTGGAAAAGACACGCCAAATATTGGTGACACCACTTTGCAAGCTCAAGTCCCAGACTCAATAGATGGAATAAAGGAGACAGCAACTACACATTAGTGTTAGCCTTCCCCTCACTGCTGATCCACTCAGATGCAGGCAAGTAGACTCAAGCTTCTTCCACAGCCATAGCTTCTCTCCCACACTCACCCTTTCCCCACCATGATAGCTCCTATCCCTTCCAACTGTGAGCAAAAACAAACCCCTCTTCCTTATGTTGCTTCTCATTATGTATTTGGTCATAACAACAAGAAGGTGAACCAACAGAGGAGACACGTATGGGGCCCTGCCACATGATACTAAAATCAAGTGGTCCTGTTATGTCAGCATACAGTACACATAGCCTACAGTGTACCCTCGCTGGTTTCTTCCCTGGGTCCACATCCTGCCTGTCACTTTCTTCTTCCATTCCTTTCTCTTTCTACATCTCTCTGCCCACCTTTTTTTTTTCTTCTGAAGGCCAGATGTATCTTGAAGAGCCCTAAGATTTGGCTCTGATTTTGATTCTAAAACTTGAGGTCAAAATCTTCTTGAAAACATAATGAAACAGGTTGCTCTCTCACATATTTGGCTCTTCTTTCCCAAGACATCTAGGATAGGCCTGAGAGTTTGACTTTCTGGTGGTATCCAGGAGTTTTGGCTGCTGCTGCTTCAGGGACTTTATTTTGAGGCCTACTGCAAGAATTTAGTGACTCCCGATTCCCTGGTAAGCTTTTGGAGCTTGTTGTTTCAAATAGACCCATGGTAGCTCTTCTCTCAGCTATCATTTAGATGCCATGCATAAAGAGTGAGATAGCAAAAGGCTTTCTCCAGCAAAACATGGTGTCCCCAGACTAAACTGGAGTCTCATGTCACGTCCTCTCATCCTCATGTGTCAGGGCTCTGGTGAATTCTTACATTTGGCAGCTAGGGAGGCTGTTATGTTCTCCCACATTCTGCATTTAGATCTGAAACAGCCACTTCCACAAATCATTTTAAAGTTAAAACATAACCATCAAAACAAAATGCAGTTGAGTGGGTGGGAAAGTTTCTGTCACTATGTTTTAGCTTAAAAATGGAGACTAATTTGTTTCATGTAGAACTGGCTGAATTTCAAAATTGTGTCAGTGACTCATTAGAATTTTATTTTATTTGTAGTTAGAAAAAAATGTAGTTTATGTTCCAATGATCCATTCCACATGACATCATCATGTTTTTTTCTCATGTTGTAAAGAACAGCTCTGGGGCTGAATGGCGTTTCTACTATATCTTCTATATTTTGAACTGTTAAATTTTTTCCATTTAGATAATTATCTTGTTAATTAGCGATCCAATTTTCAAATAGTTATCTTCTGTAAGAGTATAACTGGGAATCCAATTTGCTTGAGTTGAGTACTATTTTTTCTTTTCCATAAATGCATCATTTGGGCCAGTCATTACATTTTAAAGTCAAATATGCTAAGATGAGGCATGCATGATCAAGATTACAGGAACTAGCAGGAGAGTCTCAGTTATTTGAATTAGAACAATAACTAAATCTAGGATGACAGGACTCAGGTGAGCCCCCAACTTCATGGCTGACACAGGAAGTCCACTAGGGATTAGTGTCCTGCAGAAGGACATCCACATAGCCTGCTGGCTCCCCTAAACCATGCACTTCTGAAGGAGCTGGAGTCACAAGAAAAGACTGGCTTACCTCACATTGGGACCTACAATCAAAGCAGATAGATCCTGCTTTGGGATCTAAGCCTCAAATGATATGAACTGTGAAATGAAATGAAACAACTGTAACATGGTTGTTGGGTTGCATTTTGCTCCCTCCTCCTCCAAATCCATGTGTTGAGTTTCCAGTCTTCATTGGCTAGGACCACGGCTGCACTGGATGATGGGGTCTCCATGGAGGTGTTAGTTAACATGGGGTGTTTAAGGTAAGCACTGATCTGACTAATGTGTGGTGTCTCTGGAAGAAATAGTGATAAGGATGCAGACACACAGAGGGAAGAGCAGCTAATCCTCAGGAGAAAC
This sequence comes from Peromyscus leucopus, assembly GCF_004664715.2. Taxonomy (NCBI): domain Eukaryota; kingdom Metazoa; phylum Chordata; class Mammalia; order Rodentia; family Cricetidae; genus Peromyscus; species Peromyscus leucopus. The sequence goes on along the minus strand of NC_051086.1, from coordinate 30,929,405 downwards.
CAGCCCTCCCCACACCTTCCTATTATCCTTCAAATCTCCTGAATCATATGATAGACTGCCTTTGTTTGAGACACCCAACTTCAAGATATTTTGCTGTGGAAACTCTAGGAAAATAAATCCCATGATGATTTGAGGGGTTGAGCTGTGAGGCTGGAAGTTCCACTGGACCTCTGTTTACCTTGTCCCTTCTCCTTCAGGCCCTGCCTCACCCCCTTGTGTGCTCATGTCTGCCTAATTTCTCTCTGCCTGAGATAAGCCTACCCTGAATTTGTCATTTCGCTATGCTTATCCCTGTCCATGCTGTCTTGTACTTTCTGGGTACACACTATTGGACCGTATTGAATTACCAAGTGCTACTTATCAAACTACTTTCTTGTTCTCCAAAAAGAAAAATTCTGAATCAGCAGGTCAGCAGTGGTGTCTACTATTTCTTTTTTTTAAGCAGATTCTTCGGATGTATCCAGGGCTGGCCTCAAACTCAAGATTCTGCTGCTTTTACCTTCAGGGTGCTAAGATTGTAGGTGTGTGTTATCACTCCTTACCCAGAGTTCTGCCTTTTAAAATACCTCCTTGAGCAAATCTGTTAGAGGAGATCAAAGGAAACAACCTTTGATAAAAATAATAATAATAAGGGCTAACCAGGTGGTTCAGTGGTTAAGGGCACTTGCTGATCTTCCAGAGAACTCAGGTGTGGTTTCCAGCACCTACATTGAGAACCATGTAGATTACGTGATCTGCTGCCTTCTTCTGGCCTCCTACAGCACTGCATGCATATGATGCACAGGCATTCATATAAGTAAGACACTCTTGAAATAAAATGAATCTTTAAAATATCAAATTAAAACACAATAAAATATCTCCTAGAGAAGTGACCAACAGGAATGCATTCTGTATGCTTTCTGGATATTTCCCAGTAGAGTACTGATCAGACACTTCCATACCTTTCTGTTCAGTTTCTATTCTCTGCTTATCTGCTCACATCTTCTCTGTGTTTAAAAGTCTTTCTTATTACATGGACTTATTTATTTAATATTTATTTATTCTGTGTGCAGATGTGGGTGTGAAAGCTTCAGTGTATGTTTAGAGATCAGAAGACAACTTGTTGATTCTCTTCTGTCTTGTCCTAAAGATCAAACTCATCTCTTCAGGCTTGGTAGGAAGTGCCCTTGCCCACTAAGCCATCTCACTGGTCTACTTACTGTATTTGAAATTTCATATTCTGTTCCATAATGGGAATCTCTGTCAAAGCACGTCTACCAAATATTCTCATCATGGTGGGTTATTCTCCATAAGAAATTACCTTTCTGACTCCCCAATTTCTTACTATGCAGGTTTCCTCTGCTCCAAATGTCTTTCTACTTGACCAAATTCTACTTATCCCATCATTTAGCTTTCAAATGTCATTTCCTTTGTGAAGTTTATTTCTAACAATCAAGTTTTATATTTACTCCTTCTAATGGTTCTGTATTATTTTCCTTCACAGAAGGTATTTTTATTTTTAGTTCATTGGAATACTGTTTGTTTTTTTCCTGAGAAATGATCTACCTTTGTAGCTCCAGCTGTCCTTGAACTAGCAATCCTCCTGCCTCAGCCTCCTGAGTGTTGGGGTTCTAATTATGTGCCACCAGAGCCAGTGAGTGACACTAGTTATCATTAATTGTTTGCTCTCTGTCTTCCTCAACATATGCTCTAAGCTAAACAACAGTCTCCTCCAAATTAGTTCCACATTGTAATTCCTAGCACCCAAAAGTTGTCTCAACATGTGGTCTAAGCCAAGGATGTATTTGTTCGATGAACAAAGAAAAGGATTTATGTTCACTCAACCTAGAAGTGTGAACAAGGATTCAGTCCAGAGTTCTTGAGAGAAAGTCACTTGGATAAAGTATAATGCTTCCTTTTACCCATGCTTCTCATCTTTCAACAGCCTTAATATTAATTATCATTGTATTTATTTTGGAATGACCTTTCCCAGCTCCTTGGGATTGGCTGACCTGAAATGGGGCTGATAGAAGGCATTGTGAGTAGTCCTTTAGCCCATGGAAATGAAAACTAAATGTTTTCTCCTCTGGTAGTTGACCCATCTGGGCACATTACCAAGATGTTTAACAAGATAAATGACTTCTTGACTTCAGTCAACCCACATTATAAGTTAGGAGATCGACGGAGATGAGGTCTAAGCAGGTTTGGAACTGAAATCACTCCTATTTAATTTTAGTTTAAAATATAAGGATAAGTTGGTGGATTTGTTGTTTTCTGTTCATGGGGAAATTATTTTTAAAATAGTGATCCTCGAGGATCCCAGAGATTTTCCAATAAAGTATTGCTATAAGACAAACAAACCTTCTCCAGATAACCTCATATACTCCTTCCTTGATTTGCATATTATAGATGTTTTGATATTTCTCAAGTGGAAGATCAGAGCATTAGGGATCCATTAGAAACTGTATTAGGAGCAAAGATAGACACATAGATTCTGTTCTAATTTGGAAACAAGTTGCTTTATACTATAGCTCCTGCTATTAGGATCTCTGAGAAGTCCGTCCATATTTTACATGCTTAAATGGATTAAGAAAAAGGGGGAACATAAGTGATTCTCTAGAATTAGTGTCTTCAAGGAATAAATACATGGAAAACATCTTAATTAGTTTTGTGAGTTTTTACTTCAGGGTAATATGCTATTTGATATTCATAGCTAAAAGAAAAGCACATTAAAATATACAAATATGTATACTTCCTAAGCATAATATTTGTATTTTGGGGTTAACTAGTCCTTAAAATGTGGCCAACTTTTGTAACTTGTTCTTTTCTGTAGCAGATGCCACCATCAGCACCACTAGTATTACATTTATCCTGCTGCTGTTCCCTGTTCTAACAGGAGTGTTGACCCCTGCACTTGAGAAACCACGTGTTCCTTGTATCTTCTGAAGCACTTCTCACATATGGCTTCACTGAATACTTGGGGAAGCCAATGAGCTAAGTCTAGTGATTGTCCCTATCACAGACTGGCAAATCTGCAGGAAGAGGCCAGGGACTGGCCACAGGACACCCAGCCTTTTAGAGGCAACCCATGGTCATGTTGAGGCAGCATCGCTCTAAAATCCAGGAAGCTTTATACCCTTCTGCATCTTAAATAGGAAACCAAGGACAATATTTTGACACAGAAATCAAAGTGATCTTCCTGTTACATTTCCTTTTAAAAGGATTGGAACCATTTATCTCTAATGGGAAAGTTCTGTCTATGAGGTAAATGGATGTAACTCAGAGCATATACATGTGCATCATGGCTCTGGCCAGGTTGAAATTATCACCATTCCCCAGACTGTACCTAATCCTATCTGTAGTTCTAGGAGCACGTAAGGTTGAGAGGGTGGATGTGACTCAGATCTAAATATAGTGGAAAGAATCAAAAGAATTACCAGGCTGAGGAAACGGCTCAGTAGGTTAAGTGCTAACCTTGTAAGTATGGGGACCAGAGTTAAATCTTTAGATCACTCTCCACCAATGCAAAAAAGCTAGACATGGTGTCATTTGTTTATAAGTCTAGCCCTGGGGAAGTGGAGGAGGCAGGAGGGCCTTTGAAACTTGCTGGACAGTGAGTCTAGGCTATTTGGTTAGATCCAGACCAGAGATAAACTGTCTCAGAAACAAAAGCAGGTGGACGGTTGTAGGGGTCTTCTTCCAGCCTCTACATGCAAATACATGTGCATGTGCATCTGCTCAAGCCAATGTGTGCCCAAGTGAACATGCACACACTTATAAAATGACCTTTTCTCTGCATTTTTAGGGGGGAACCTGGCAATTAGAGAATTACAACTTCTTCGATATTTGGTATTTCATCACCTGGCAAAGCACCAGGCAGTAGGAAAAAGCTCCAAGTCCAGAGCAGGCAAGAGAGACTAGGGCCACTAGGGGCATAAATCTTTTTAAAATCTTCAAGATGAATTCTCAGAGTGAGAAATTCTCAGGGGAATAAGGGGAAATGATGGCAGACTAACTTCCCTGGAAGCAACTCACATGGTAGACATCTGGCTCAGCAGAAAAGGATCCCCTCCTCTCACTTGACTGAGACACTGAGCTCAGCCACTTCCTCTCCATACTGATCATAATGGACTTCTGATTGATCCAGCTCCCCAGCCTGCATTTGGAAAGCTTTAGCCAAGTCTGTCTCACTGAGTGCATTCTAACAAAATTAAGATCTCAAGGAAGAAAATCAGGTGGTATGGGAATGAAAATTATGGATCTTTCAAGACTCAGATTTAGGAGACTTCAGTCATTCCAGAGAAATTAGAACAGCCAGAGATTGTTCTAAACATGGCTAGAATCTCCAGTTCACTGAGTCTTTCCACCTCGCAGCTGCATGTGCATCATTAAGTAGCGTGCAGAGAAAGAGTGTCGCAATCATTCTTGAAACACATGGACTTTGTGGCCAGATCAGCCTCTGCTTGTGTTCCCATCTACTCTGGGCAAATTGCATAGCTACTATCACCATGCTGCAGCCATCTTCATCACCTGAGTAAGGATGGTCTGAACTTCAGATGGCTGTTGTGAAGACCACATTAGAGAACGAGGGCTGTCTCAGCACTGTCTTGTAGGAAGTAACCCATCAGTGTGAGTGGCTGTGGCTTTTATCTTTAGCTGGTGGTGGTGATGCTGGGAGGAAAGAGCCCTGGTGATCATGGAGGAGACCAAAATCTATTTGGTGACTGATAGCATGTCACCTCATCTTCTAAAGAAGGTCACTGACAATGCTTGTATATATTACGGTATTTTCTTTCTTGGCATTATTTTTTTAATGCAATACCACAGTCAAAAATGACATATCCTTTCAATTTTTGTTTTTGTTATTAGTGTTATTTGTTATTAGTATTATTTTGTCTTTACTTTCTTCTTCAAGCAGGATGCATAGTTACAGCATTTTCCCCAAGCACAAATGCCTCGTCTGGTGAATTTAAACTTTTCTTCCTCACAGGAAATGAAACTGAACCACTCTTACCAAGTCATCACATGTATCTAATTGCTTGCTGTAGCTGAGAGCCAGGAAAATTTGGTTCTGTTCACTTTATACCGGACAGGAGAAATCTCTCTCTTTGACAGGCACTACTTGTGATATAATATACAGATAGATACTCAGATGTTTATCCTTCAATTAGTTCTGCATTGACTGGCTTGGAAGTGGGGGGATAAGTAACTGGTTATGTTTTACTCTCAGCTTTAAAATGGAAATCTACCTACTGTCCTGAGGGCTCATTGAATGTTACCTCAACTGCAGGAACCCAAACTTGTTTGGTCCAGTCATCAGAAACTTGTGTGTTCACGGGGAACTTTTACATATTCTCCAAAGAATTTGAGATGCCATACTTGCTTTTGTTGTTGTTGTTGTTTTGTTTTTTACCTCTCTGTGCTTGGGATTAAACCTAGGGTATTACACATATTGGACAAATGCTCTAACTGTAAACTACATCCCATCCCTGGTCCCTTGCAATTCACATTCACAGAGGCAGACACTTCACAGGTGCATGTTTATTGGTGACATTATTTATGTATTACTTTATTGAAGAAATGATGCTTTGTCAGTCAGTAGCTTCTTTTACAGGAGTCCTTCTTTAAGTACCGCTTGCTCAAATACCCCTTGCACTTCTTGCTTTCTTCCACACCATGCTCTAGCCTCCCATCCAGTCCTTCTGCTAAAGGGTTGGTCACAGCAGGCAGGAAACATACATACTCCACTTTGAGTATACAGTACCCACTTCCAATCTTGGCAGATGTTCTTGCCACATAGGGTGATGCCTATGCTGACCATATACTCTCAAATCTGAGTTCAAATGTTTAGCAGGGAAGGATCTGTCTCAGTGGTTGGAAGGCAGGACAAATTTAATCTTTACACCCTCAAGGCAGACGAGGGAACATATTTCATTCCATCTTTCTGGGGTTTCCAAGAAAAACAAAGCAGCTAAGTTTTCATATTACAGTCTGCATTTCCTTCCAGATTCTGCAACAAGGTCCTGTTGTTTGTTTGTTTTTTCTGTGAAATGTGCTGCATCTTGCTAAGCCTCCAGTCTGGCTTAGTAGCAGAACAGAATTGTGAAAGTGTGGCTCATGCTAAAATGCACGGAGCTCAGTCATTCTCAGCACCAGGAATAGCCCTGGTAGTGTTCAGCCAGTCAAGAAGCTTCATATATGAATAGTGGGCAGATAGGCAGGACAGGAATTAACCTATAGGATGGGCAGCTACCTAATAAATCGTGAGGGCTAGAGGCTGTGCATATCTGTATGCTGTGAAATGTTGCTCTGATCGATTAATAAATAAATTACTGATTGGGCAGTAGCCAGGCAGAAAGTATAGTGTAGGTGGGATAAGGAGAGAGGAGAATTCTGGGAAGTGGAAGGCTGAGTCAGGAGATGCTTCAGCAGCCTCCTCCCTGAGAAGTAAGATTTAAAATACTGGTAAGCCACAAGCCATGTGGCAACTTATAGATAAATAGAAATGGGTTAATTTAAGATATAAGGACTAGACAGCAAGAAGCCTGAGCCATTAGGCCAAACAATTTAAATAATATAAGTGTCTGTGTGTTTATTTGGGTCTGAGTGGCTGTGGGCCGGGCAGGACTGGAGATAACTCCAGCTACAGTTAGACATAACAGAGTTGTCCAAAGTCATCTGAAAGGGAGCTGAGGAGGTGGCTCAGTAGTACGAGTATGGGCTGCACAAGCAGGAGGTCTTGAATGTGACTTCCCAGGAGCCACATGAAAGCCAAGCATGATTATGTACACCTGTAATGTCCTTGCTATGGAAAACAGTTACAGGACAACCACTGGGGCTTGCTCATTGCCTGTTTCGCTCCAGCTTCAGTGAGAATCCAAGTCAAAAATAAGGCAGAATGATAAAACAGGACACACAACATCGTCCCCTGACATCTCCATGAGCATACATGAGCATATACCACACAGACGGAAAGACAGACAGAGAAACAGACACACACACACACACACACACACACACACACACACACACACACACAAGTATACATGGATGCTGAAAATAAGGCAAATGAACTAAGGACAATAAAGAGTAAATGTCACCATGACCCTCTGTGAATTATTTACATATTTACGGAAATATACTTCTGTGTGATTTATATGTGTGTATGTGTGTCCACACACACTCGCACACAGCACATACACGTGCCCTGTTAATTGACAGTGCAGGCTTTGTGAAGTCACATATTAACTTTGTTCAGAACCAAGAGTTTTTCTTACTCAAGACAGTGGTTTTCATGCCAGTAGGACACAAGCCAGTCTTGTGTGTCTAATACATGTTAATCCAAGATTCTTTTATTTTTCTTCTAATATGATGCTAAATATTCAGGCCTCCAATATTCTGTGAGCCAGCCTTACCCATGGCATAGTGTCATAAAGCTGTTCTGACATGTAACCACTAAATTATGTGGCTTAAAACAATGCAAATGTATCTTCTCCACCATGGTTCTCTTAATCCTCAACATATTGGATGCTTATCTTTCTCAAACAGTCTAGTCTCTTCTTAGTTTCTGGTTGTTTCCAGAAACTTCTTAGTGTCCCTTGACTGAAATCAGCAGTTTTATACTCTCTGCTTTCACAGTTTTTTTTTCTTTCTCCTTCCTGAAAACAATCTAGATGCCCCTCAACCAAGGAATGGATAAAGAAAATATGTTACATTTACACAAGGAATATTATTCAGCAATAAAAATCAATGGCATCATGAAATTTGCATGCAAATGGATAGAGCTAGAAAAAAATCATCCTGAGTGAGGTAACCCAGAATCAGAAAGACAAACATGGTATGTACTCACTGATTAGTGGATATTAGCTGTAGAGTAAAGGATAACCAGGCTACAATCCATAGCCCCAGAAAAGCTAGGTAACAAGGATGGCCCAAGGAGAGATGCATGGATTTCCGTGAGATGGAGAAATAGAAGAGATCTCCTGGGAGAGCTGGGGGTGGGGCAGGGGAGCATAGAATAGGAACATGAGGGATCAGGTTGGGCATTGGGTGGGTTGGAGGTGGGATGGACAGGGAGAATAATAAAAGACATATCTTTATGGGGGGGGATTGGGGGGTTAGGGAGAAATCTGGTGCCAGGGAAACTCCCAGGAATCCACAAGGATGATCCCAGCTAAGACTTCTACCAATAGCTGAATTGGCCTTCTTCTGTAATCAGATTGGTGACTACTCCAATTGTTATCAGAGAGCCTTCATCCAGTTACTGATGGAAGGAGATGCAGAGATCCACAACCAAGCACTGGACTAAGTTGTAGGAGTCCTATTGAAGAGAGACATGAAGGAGTCAAGGACATGACAGGGGAACCCACAGGCACAGCTGACCTGAGTTCATTAGAGCTCACTGACTCTGGATCGACAGCTAGGGAGTCTGCATTTATCCAGCCTAGGCCTCTGCATGTGTGTGACAGTTGTATAACATGGTCTGTTTGTGGGGCTCTAGCAGTGGGATCAGGACCTGTTCCTGGTGCCTGAGCTGGCTTTTGGGAACCCAACCACCAAACTGGGTTGTCTTGCCCAACCTTAATGCAGAAGGAAAAGCTTGGTTCTGTCCCAACCTGATGTGTCATGTGCTTTGTTGACTCCCCTGGGAGGCCTGCCCCTTTCTGAATGGACACAGAGGACTAGATGCGGGAGGGTAGAAGAAGGTGGGGGGAGGGGGTGGGAAGAGAGGAGGGAAAGGAAACTGTGGTGGTATGTAAAATATATGAAATTAAAAAAAAAACAAAAACAAAACTTACTGTTGTCCCAGAAACCACAAGCAATGCATTATCTTTCATATAAACTTTAGAAAATTGCTAGCTATTTCATGGCAGACTTGGACTGCTGTCTTCAACTGGTCCAGTCTGTGTGAGTTATGGCTCACTATGACACCACTGAACATCTGTATCCTATCCTACCTATAGACTGGCATATTCTATGGTGTTCATCTACTTCCTTTAAAATGCCAGCATCTCTCAATAAGATGGTTTGTTTTCAGAAAGCCAAGAATCAGTGTGGACAAAATATCCTTTTTCCTTTTTAGAGTTAAACAGATGTTGGTAAATGCTCCTCCTTAATGGTCTTGTTTTGCTTAAGTTCAAATATTTTACTGTGTGATCCACTTACAAGCTTGATGAGTCAGTTAATTAGATCCATGTATATTATTATAGACTACAGGCAATTTAATTAAAATGTGCTAATGTGTAAAATCACATGTGAGTCATTGGTTCCTTTATTTTTCCCAAGTTTAGGTAGAGTGAATGGATGGTATGTACCATAGCTGGACACGGGAGATTCTACACAAAGTAGCAACTGTCTTCTCTGTTTATAAAGCGGTATCAGTGCCTGTAGTGGGACATCTTACACAGCCTTTCTGCAAGGGGAGGGGCTTGGACCTGCCTCAACTGAATGTACCAGGCTCTGCTGACTTCCCATGGGAAGCCTTGCTTTGGAGGAAGTGGGAATGGGGGAAGAGGGGAGGGGAAGCCTAGAGGGGCGGGAGGGATGAGGAGAGGGGGATCTGTAATTGGTATGAATGAATAGAAAATTTCTTAATAATAAAAAATAAAACAGTGTCTTAATCTTCAGGTTCAGATTTTATAGTTGGAAATTCAATGTGGTAATCATTGTGTGGCTTTTGACAAATTAGATACTGACAAAATTATAATTTGGTGTGAGAATATATCCACTAGCTGTTAAGGTGTCAAAACAAGTTAGACACTACTTACATCCTTTATGTTAGTGTTAAAATCCAATTAATGTATTAATTAACTTAATAAATATATTTTTACTGAATGCATAATCAAATGTGGGATAGAAATAACATTTCAGGCATTTTAAGACAGTGGATTGCAGAACACAGTGATTATAGAACCTAGACAACTGTAATCCAAGTCTGTGATAACAGGTTCATTTATTAAATTATTACTATTACCACATGCTAATTTGACAAGCATCGTGCTAAGTGCTCTGTACACATCACCTCATTTGATCTTTGGCACAAACTTGGAGTGGAGGTTTGAATATCTGTTTTATAGATTAGAAAGCTTAGCCTGGAGAGCTAGCTCAGTGGTTAAGAACACTTAGTGCTCTTGCCCAGGACTCAGCCATCTGTAACTCGAGTTCTAGAGAATTCAGTGCCCTCTTCTGTCTTCTGCAGGTATGCACGTGCTGATGTGTGAATCCACAAAAGTCTATTTAATAATTTATTAAGGGGTGCAATGGAAATACAGACTCACTAGTACAGGACATGGAAGACGCCACTGCTGATCCTGTTGATCCAGCTACTGCTGTCGTCTCATTCTGCTCAAGGGCAAGGGGGACCAATGGCAAGGCTTGCTTCTCCTGGGACCACCAGAGAGAGTGCCCAAAAATTGACTCTTAAGTGGTCATATAGGCAGCCAAGACCATGCCCTAGGGCTTTCTACTCCAATGGCATTGGCTGAATGGAACAAATTCCCACAACAATATGCTGTACATACACACATACAGGCAAAACACTCATGCACATAAAATAAATCTCAAAAAGGAAGGGAGTTGAAGTTCAATCAAGTTCAAATGCTTGTCCAAGTAATAAGTGAGTTGCCACAAAATGATCACAAATAGAGACAAGAGTTGAATACAGTGCTTCCTGATGTCTACATTCATGTTCTTCAAGGCTCATCATTACTGTTCTTCTCAGAAAATGCTGTTACTTATATACATTATTCTTGCTGGTGTCATGTCTGTAGCTCATGCACATAATGTCATGGGATTCTGTTTCATTTTTTCTTTTCTGTCAGTCATAGTTACTTTGAATATCTGAGTGAAAGGCATTAAAACTTTAGAAAATTAAAAATCATACATCTGTATTCATATTTACCATAGTAATTCTTAAAAATATATAACGGGGCTAGAGAGATGGCTTTGAGGTTAATATGTACTCTTCTTGCAGAGGATCTGAGTTTGGTCCTCAGCACCCACATCAGATGGCTCACTACTGCCTGTAACTCTAACTCCAGGGAATCCAATACCCTCTTTTGGCCTCCAGGAATTACTTTACATAACTCTACCCACATGTACATACACCAACATAGACATATGCACTTACACATGATTAAAAATAAACCCTTAAAATCATGTGAAGAGATTTAAGGGGAAAAGATGTTTAAAAAATGATAAATTTGGACATCTATTCTAGACCTTGAACTAGACACTTTTTGTATTAAATCCTTATTAAGTAATAACTCTACAATATTAAATGGTGTAAGTTTGTAATCTCCAAATTTACCTGCAATTCTCTGATCCAGATATGTTTCTGAATGCAATTATTTTTTTTCTAATTTTTTTAAAGGCAATACAATATACTCAAGCTTTCAGGGTCTTAGGCAAACCACCATGTTACCTTGCCAATGCAGCATGTGAAACATGTAAGTCGTCACACTAATGCCTCTTCACTGTATCAAGCAGGCTCAGATTACACTGTGCCTTGTAAGTTCATGTTGGGTCAGGCTTGCTACCAAGTAAACTCTGAAAACCTTTTGTTCTGAGAGATTTTAGTTTCAGTGCTATGGGATGAGTTTGTGTTACTCCCTCACTGGAAACCAGGATTCCATGCTTACATAGTTTGTGTGACTTATCATCAGGTCATATGGCTCATAAATATTGGAGTGAGAATCTGACCTTCAGTGCTGTCCAATGGAAAGAAAAAGTCATTTGATTTCTGTTAGTCTCTGTTTTCAAGTGTACTTCAGGACTCAGAAGACAGAATAATTAATTTATTCCAATGCTTGCCCTCTTGGACCTGAAACAGGCAGTGGAAGATCACCCCTACTCTAGTAGGAGCTGGATATTAATACTGTAGGAGCTCTTGTTCTCTTACTTCCCATTCTCTTCAGAACTTACATGCCTGGAGATGAAGCTGGTTGTACCTCAGTTGATGATGCTTCAATCCTGGTGGAGTACACAGGATCATAGGCATCCAAACACGTTCAATATGGACTTGGCCTCCTATCACTGAAGAGAGTGCTTATCTTTCCTAATTGAAACTCTTAGGTATTTCAACTGAATTCTCTCCCCTTTCTCTTCCTGAAATGGTATCTGGATGTAAAAGCTGAGGTTTGGAGCCTCTGATATTGTTTCTGGAAATTTAGGAGGTTTCCTGGTCCCCTGCAATATTAATGACTAAACAAGTCAGAAGGTGTGACTAAGGACTGATAGGGTAACATTTTCTCAAGATTCCAGGTAAGATTGCTATCACCTGCTGATCCATCATCACTGCAGCCCTGCATGTGCTTTTAAAAACCTGTACTTGAAAAGATTGTATGCATGGATTTCAATTTGGAAAGTAGTGACTTGCTGGAGGTTAGGACAAGTATGGGTCCTCCACCCCTGTACATCCAGGGCAAAAGTTATTACCTGTAGCCATGGTTTCCCGTCACCTACCTGGTTCCTGGTGTGTGAGGGTCTGAGGAGGAGTCCTGGTGTGTAGCATGAATCTTAAAAGTTCTTATTAATGAAATCAAATGTAAGCCAGGTATTGGGGTGAACTGGAAGATCAGAGAACCAGAATTAGCCACAGCTAACCTCACCTGGCCAACTTCTCAGCTGGTCTTGTTTCCTCAAACTGGAAGCCTCTGTGTCCTCATATCCAAATGGCTCTCAGCTGAACTGTGCTGCTCAAAACCTAAAAGCTTAACCAGCCAAATGCTGCTAGTTTCTGATCTTCACGCCTTATATACCTTTCTGCATTCTACCACCACTCTCTGGGATTAAAGGCATGAATCACCATGCTTAGCTGTATCCTTGAACACATGGATTTCTGCCTCTGAAATGCTAGGATTAAAGGTGTGAGTCCCACCATTTTCTAGCTTTTGTATCTAGTGGCTGTTCTGTCTCTGACCCCAGATAAGTTTATTAGGGTGCACAATATTTTGGGAAACACAATACCACCACACTGGTGTCTCCAGTTTCATAAGTCACTGAATGTTTATTGTTTCTTACATTGAGAGTTTAAGGAAGAAAGGAGGTTTCACTATCCATTGTGTGTTATACATTGTGTAACACTTTCACTTGCACGCTTGTCTCTATTTTGCATTTATTCCTACTACAAACCTTATTTAGATTGTCTTAGTAGACAGCCAATTTTTGACAGATAGATAAGAAAGTAGCAAAATGGAATTATGAAAAAAAATCTTTCAACCCTACAAAAATGATACTTCCTTTTGCATATTGTCTTTGAATCCTATCCTGCATGCCTATATATCCCTGAGAATTGATATCACTGTTGCACATGGTATTTTATTTTATACACACACACACACACACACACACACACACACACACACACACACGTGTGTGTGTGTGTGTGTGTGTGTGTGTGTGTGTGTGTGTGTGTGTGTACTGGATACATGAGGTGCCCACAAAGGCCACCTGGAACTGGAGTGACAGACATTTGTAAGCCACCTGATGTGGGAGCTGGGAATCAAAACCAGGTCTTCTGCTAAAGCAACAAGTGCTCTTCAGCAGAGAATGATCTCCCAGCTCCACACATGCCTCTTTAAGAGCTATATTTGAATATCAGTCATAATTTTTCTAAGATTTTATTCTAATTGATATTTTAGTGTGGTTAATTTAAAAGACCTAAAATCGTACAGAGAAGTAATTGAGTCATAATCCTGCCATCCAGTAAATTGAAAATGGCATTTCTGTTATTGTCCTAATGTATCCTTCAGGCCAAATGTGTGTCTATGTCTATCTGTAGAGTTATAGTTCATTAAGATGATTTTGTTGTGTGTGTGTGTGTGTGTGTGTGTGTGTGTGTGTATGTGTGTGTGTGTGTGTGAGAGAGAGAGAGAGAGAGAGAGACAGACAGACAGACAGAGACAGAGACAGAGAGACAGATACAGAGAGAAATAATCAGATACATAGTTTAGTTGGCAGTATATTGTGAACATTTTCATATCACTCCACAGACGGTAAAGCTTTATTTTAATGGCTTTATGACATTCCCTCTGCCTTACCATGTGTTCCCATTACTATTTAGCCAAACATTTTGGTGTTTTTCAAATTGTAAGTTTAGTTTCTTTTACTCTTCATGTTTGATGAACATTTAACTAAAAAAATCAAAATGAGAGAAAATTCTCAAGTACCTAATTTTATTATTCTTCTGACCTCCACTAGGCACTATGTGCTTCTGGTACATAGACATAAATGTGAGCCAAATTAGTACACATTAAATAAATGCATAATTTTAAATCAGATTAAAATTATCTCTAGCTGCAAAACCAATTTGAAGATAGCCTTTATTACAAAAGAATCTTTCTTTAAAATAATTCACCAAATTTCTTATAATTATTGGGAAACATCTGCATTACATTAAGAATATTGTTAATTTTTATTTACGATTTCTGTGTATCCTTGTGATTTATTACATTAGCAACATCATGAATGGCATTTGTTATATTGTTGAAAGCAGAATAATGACACATAAGCATAATCTTCCTTCTTGACACTTAGATGAATTCTAAAATCTTAAGAGTTATGGTGGAAAATTCTTCTGTCATTCATGATGTTGATGTCCTGAGAGTCCTTCATGATTATAGACACCAGTATCCACAGCTAATGTCTGCTCAAATGAAACATAAGCTTCATTCCATACCATCCCACAGCATATTGTCTTCCAATTAGCATTCATGTAATTGTTGTTTAGAGACCCAGTCTTACTAGAGAGCCCTGGCAGTCCTAGAACTCACAGAGATCTATCTACCTGCCTCTGACTCCTGTGTGCTGGGGATAAAGGCACGCACCACTGTATCTGGCTAACAAACCTTCCTGATACACTTCTATCTCAGAACCACTGGGAAGTGTGTCATTTCTCATTTATGGCACACTTCCTCTTCTGCCGTCAGCCTCCTACTTCAGCATTCCAACAGACATCCACTTTCTTTCTGTCTTTCATCACAGCATCAGTGGCAATTTCTCAGGGAGTAACAAGTAAATAAGAAACTTAAATCATCAGAGAATGCTACATATATTTTCAAGTCAAGTTCCATTGACTTTTAGCCACGTCATTTCATTTATCTGTAATTCCAAAAGCTTCATTGTCTTTTTTTTTATGGGAAAACCATCTGTCAGACAGGGAAACACATACTGTCCACAGAGAGACATTAAATTTATCACTATAAAGGCAAATTACTTCATGTTAACCATCATCTGTTTCCATAGCTCTTTCTCATTTGATACATTTAATGAAAATCACTACTGGCTTCTAGTACAATAAACCAATCTTTAAAACAAAATAGAGGCTTTCTAATACATTCACATTTCATATGGAAAGGGTAGGGGAAACAACTTGAGACTCCTTTCCAAATATTTTTTGAAAACACGTTTTCATACAATATATTCTGATCACATTTCCCCCCCCCCTTTACTCCTTCCTGATGGTCCCCATTCCTCACCTGCCCAACTTCACACTCTTCCTTTCTTTCTCTCTTTAGGAAACAGGAAAACAAAAAAGAACCAGAACTTTAAAAAAGAAAGAAATACACACACACACACACACACACACACACACACCACCACCACACCACCACCAACAACAACAACAACAACAATAATAATAATAATAATAATAATAATAATAATAATAATAATAAATAAAAACACAAAGTCAGAAACCATAGTATACAAGCAAAAGACCAGTAAGACCAAAAAAAAAAAATACCCAAAGAAAGCAACATGAGACAAAAAGGCCACAAACATACAATTGGGTTGATTTGTGTTGCCATCCATTGCTGGGCATGAGACCTACCCCTAAGTATGTTTATTTTGTGATTTCAAAAACTATGCAGTTAAAGTTACAGCTAGGAAGCTTGAAGTCTACACAGGTTATGTTATGGACTGGGTCCCAGACCTACAATGTTGACAGAAATCACAGGTTTATTTGAGTTTTCCCTTTATATTTCAGTATAATCTTGTAAATTTATTGTCTCCCACTCCTCACCCCAATCCCTAAGCTGAAGAAAGCCTTTCCTTTGAAATAAGTTACTTGGAAACTGTATTATTGGTCTAATTTTCTTTCACTTACTAGGCAAAAAATAACATTTCTTTGGAAAACAGTATCTGCCTGGAGTTTAATTACTGGATGAAGATCAGTCATTTGGGAATGGGTGGAACATCCATCTCCCACTCTGCTCATGTGACTGAGTTTGCTGCTGGGCTCCTGGCAGCCCCACACTGCTGTCTGCTCCCTGCACCTCCATGACACATTCCTCTACTTCACCACCCCTAAGCATGTGCTGGCAATGATTCTGTCCTTTCCTCTGACCTCCCTCAACTCAGTAGGCTCTACTAAATGTGAGATTTAGCTTTTAAAGTCTCGCATGCTGCCCCCAGTTCGTGCCTCACATTTGCAATCCTGCTGCTTCAACACCTTCTCACACTGTCTGCTTCTGGCAGCTGCAAACTTAGACCTTCCTGCATCTACCACTGGCTCCTCACCTCCAAGCTTTTGCTTCTTCCGCCTAAAATTTCATCTTAAAGTTTTCCATCATCAGTTGTCCAAATCCACCGTGAAACTTACCGTGACATGTGCTTGGTTTTATATATGTTCAAAAATGTAAGAGGGTACATATTACATGCCACCTTTTCCACCTGTTTTTATTTGTAAGCTATCTGAAAGATGTAACAAACTGAAACATATCCTTCTTTTTCACATTTGTGTATAAGTATCTGCATTGAGTGGTTGTGAGGAAGATATAAAAGCCATTATTGTCTCTTTCTCTCTAATTAAACATAAAAATTCAAAGGCCTTAGAGAAAGTTGAGTGGGAGAATAGGACCATTCTGTCTCTCTGTTCTCAGCATGCTCTCTGTTTTTAACAAGACATTCTGTTACATTTTGTGGACACATCTTGTCTTCTGATGAATTGAGTTTCTCTTGGTGCATTTTTAACTGATGATAATTGTTTGTTTTAAAATCTTTTGCAAACAGTATTATCTATGATGGTAGACACTCTCAAATGGACATGCTGGAGAACTTTTGCAAAAGCCGTCATCAGTAGGTCACTTCTTAGCAATGAGCTTCTTGTGTCTTGGAGTTCCAGGTATTTGGGGTAATGACTTTTTTACTACCTCTCCTTACCACAATCTACCTCTTCAAGGCAGACTTATTTATGATTACTGTTACCATCATTCATTTGTATTTGTGGGACTTTATGCTAAAGGATTGACAAAGAGTTTTCATTTAATCTTGGGTGTCCTTCTATGGAGCACATGTTGTAATTTTGTTGGCCCAGATAAAGAAGTGGCAGCTTAAAGGAGTCAAGTAACTGCAAAAGAAGGATGCAATGTTTGAACTCAGTTTGATAGATTGCCACTAAATTCTTTTCCAACCCTGATCTCTCCTTTTCCTTCCTGCACATAACTGGCCCGCTGGAAATATTTGCTGAACATTCATGCTTGGGACAAGACATGGGGAAACCTGCTGAGAAAGCAAAGTGAACATTGTGCATGTAAAGAAAAGTTTTTTTTTTTTTTTCTCCTTTATCTACAAACTGTCTTTGCAGTTCTGTTGGTTATTTTCCTCAAGGGCATTTGACTTCCGGGAGAAACTACCTGGCATAAAGGGGATAGTTTGTCAATCACTAAAACTCATGCTTCCATAAATGTCCTTCAGAATAGTGTAGGTGCAATTTTTTTTTTTTTTTTTTTTTTTTTAGGAAATTCTAACTCAATTTGTTTGATAGAAGCATGATAGAAGCAGAGAGTGAGAAGATATGGGGTGTTTTCTTGATGAAAACAAAACGTTCTTCTAAATAATTTTTAATTTAGTAGAACTTCTCAAATATTTACAGAGCCTGGATTCAGTGCTTGTGCTGACTAACGGCTGGGGAAGGACCAGTCGAGAGGAGAAACATGTTAAAAAATTAATGCTTAAATAAACACATAGATGCCCAAGATGCACGAGAATGCTCTGCAGATTCATGTGGAGAGTCTGGCAAGGCCTTTTAGGCTGTGGGAGAGCAGCAGTGTGATGTGCAGGGACATAACTCAGCCAAGAGCTGGGCAGGAGTGTGATGGCAGGGAGAGTCGCAGAGGTGGGAAGAAGAGAGAGCGGCAAGAGCAGTAGGGACCAGGTGTGGGTTCTGCTATGGGTGAGATTCTCGCTCTCACGACTGACAGGAAGGGGTTCTTCATGCTCAAGACTGCTGTTGCACTCTGTTGGTAATGACTTTTTAATATGATAGCTTTATGGAGATGTAAGTCACATTCCATACATTACAAGTGTACAGTTCATTGCTTTGTGTTCTATCCAGAATTGTACAGCTTTCATCTCAGTCACTTGCAGAATATTTCCATCACCCACAAAGGAAAGGTAGTCTCTGTATCCTGCCAATCACCATTGTCCCTATTCATTCCAATCAGGCCTTTATACTATGAATGTTCCCGTCTCCATGGACCTTTCTATTTTGGGAATGACCATATGACATATGGTCATAAAAATGAAATCAGACAGTAAGCCACCATTGTACCTGGCTTCTTTCACTTAGTATGATATTGTCTAGGTCAATCCATGTGATAGCATGTGTCAGTACTATATTCTATTTTATAGATAAATAATTATTAACATTTATAACTGAGTAATGTAGAATGTCTTGAATGCTTTTTGTGCAGAATTTCAGTAGCTTCTAAAAAGTAGTTCATGGACTTTTTCTTATTATTAAGAAATTTTTTATTCATTTTACATCCCATCACAGATCCCCCTTTTCCCTTCTCCTGCCCCTCTAGCCTCGCCTCCTCCAACTCACCTCCCATTCCCTTTCACAAGAAGGTAAGGCCTCCCATGGGGAGTCAGCAGAGCCTGGTACATTCAGTTGAGGCAGGTCCAAGCCCCTCACCCTGCCTCAAGGTTATGAGAGGTGTTCCACTATAGGTAGTGGGCTCAAACAAGCCAACTCATGCACCAGGGATGGATCCTGATTCTACTGCTAGGGGGCCCCTTAAGCAGATCAAGTTACACAACTCTCTCGCTTATGTAGACAGCCTAGTCCAGTCCTATGGAGGCTCCAGAGCATGCCCTGAACTGGCTTACCCCAGTAATCAGATTGGTGAATATCATGGACTTTTTAAAGTCTCTAAGCTCATATGTGCCAAAGTAAAAACATGAAACTTTAATTTGGTTGCTAATTATTATTGTTTCGACATTTATATAACATGAAGTAGAATTATTTTAAATGTTCAAATCAGATAACACACTTTTTGTTCTTTAACAAATAATAATTCAACATTTATTTTAGTGTTTTGTTTGTTTTTGTTTTTGTTTTTCAAGACAGGGTTTCTCTGTGTAGCTTTGTGCCTTTCCTGGAACTCACTCTGTAGCCCAGGCTGGCCTCAATCTCACGGAGATCCGCCTGCCTCTGCTTCCCGAGTGGTGGGATTAAAGGCATGTGCCACCACTTCCTGGTTTTATTTTAGTGTTTAATATTTGAAACATTATCAGAGGATACAAACAGAACATATTTATAATTTCAATTATAAAGTAAAGAAATTGAAGATTTATTATACTTCCCCAATAATTGATAGACATTTGTTTTATTGATGGTACATTTCTATAAAAACAAACATGTAAGACAGACTTACCTTCCTTCCACTAAATATTTTTAATTGTTTAAAGAATAATATTCAAGAGCTAGAGAGATGACTTAGTGGTGAGGAGCATGTACTGCTCTTAGAGAGGTCTGAAGTTCAGTTCCCAGCATCCATGTCAGGCCATTCACCCCTATCTGTAACTCCAGCTTCTGAGGGATCCGATGCCCTCTTCTGGATTCCATGGGCACTTACACTCACCTGCACATTACCACACTAAGAAACACACATAGTACATGTAACCAAAAATAAAATAAATCTTCAAAAATGCTAATAGTATTTAAGGACTCTCGCCTTTTCTTTTGTATTTTCTCTTTGTTTCTATTGACTTTTTTTTGGTATTTTTAGTGAGTTGGGGGTGCAGGGAGAATGCCGGCAGTAAGAGTAGGCTCTGAGAGTAACTGCTTTTTCTTTCCTTGCGATAGGAACACCTCGTATGGAAAATAATCTCTGGCTGTCAGATGACTATGAATTTCACAGGCTGAAGTTGCATGACAACAGTACTTTTCTACCCCGGTTGTCACTTCTCTTTCCATTGCTAAAGAGATCATCTTTTCCAACCTAAGTGCATCCCAGTAGGAAGAGCACAAACAGAAATACAAAGAGGCAGCACACACAGAATTTGAATTATCACTTGGAGATTCACACTGTCAATCATCAGGGGATTGCTTGAGTTCTCCAAACTCTCTTTTCTTCACCTCTAAAGTAGGAATGATGACATCCCTGTCTTGGGAGGATTAAACTAGTGAATGTTCGTAAACATTCCATAATATGCCTTATCCCTACTACGAACTCAGTAAATAGCAATTATTAAAGAGGAAAAAATTTGAACATGCATAGTATAAATGGCTCTTTTGATACTTTATGTTTTACTTTCTGAGTTAAAATTGAATCTTCATATGGCTCAGAACTATGCTTAATGTTCTCATACAACTCTACCTAATAATTGCAGCTAACTAGAATGAGAATATTTGCCCCAAGAACCCAGGATCTTGTCTGCATTGTTAAAGACTGTAGCACAAATTGTTAGAAGGTCTTATTAATAAAAACAAACCCAGAGCCAGGTAATGGGATGAATGCTGAAAGATCAGAGAGACAGAACATGCCACAGCTAACCTCACCTTGCTAATTCCTCCGCTGATCTTGTTTCCTTAGACTCAAAGCCTCTGAATCCTCATCCAAATTGATCTCAGCTGAACTGCTGCTAAAAGCCTAAAAGCTTAACCAGGCTAGTTTCTGGTCCTCACACCTTATATACCTTTCGACCTCCTGCCAACCCTTCCTGAGATTAAAGGCATGAGTCACCATGCCTTGCTGTTTCCGGTGTGGCTTTGAACTCAGAGAATCCGGATGGATCTCTGCCTTTGGAATGCTAGGATTAAATGTGTGTGTGCCACCATTTTCTGGCCTCTGCATTTAGTGGCTGTTCCGTTCTTTGACCCCAGATAAGTTTATTAGGGTGCACAATATTTTGGGGAACACAATATCACCACAAAAGACCATGAAGCTGAGATTTACCAAGTATCTCATTACTTATTTCCTAAATCATGAGTTGTGTATGTGCTGTATACAAGGCTCTATAGTTAGTATTGTCAGGATGTGGGAAATAACATAGAACCAATAGGACCTGTGACATTACTCAACATGGACCATAACTTTCTTGGCTTAGGACATCATTGATGATCTAACAATGGGGAATTTTCAGGAGACTCTATTGTATTTGGTCTTTAGTTTTGATCTGAGCTTTTACTCAATAACCTACCAGCATGGACAATCATGGAGAAAGGTGGTTGAGTGTGCATCATAACATATAGCAGCCTAAGGATGCCTTCAGTAAGTGCCACTACATTCATCATTAGAGGAAAAATAAATACCTATTCTACGTGATTGAGGACATTAGAAGGTGATGGAGAAGCAGTGGAGGCTGCTTTTCAGATTGCTAGTCTAATTATTTCTTTTCTTGTCCATTGATTCTTCTATCATATTGGTTCTCTGAATTATCTCCCTGTCTCCTACAGGTTGAACAATATTTCCTTGTTGCTGTGACTGAGAATTTAAATTCCCACCACTTAGGTTCCTGTAAAATCTGTTTTAGGTAGCATAGTAATTCCCAAAGTGTTTCCATGTGTTTTCTGTGTGATATTATTGTTATAAGAATAAAGTGATGTGGAGTCAAATGAATCTAGGAAAGCACTAATAGATTCATCTCCTTAGTTTACAAAGTATAAGCTTCATTTCTTGCTTACGCACAGGCCCTTGGCAGCAGGAGAGAGAGCTTCCACCTGGACTTAGGAAACCATACTGCTTCTAGTAGGTGGCTGTGGAAACAGCATGGTGGTCAGTTCCTCATCTTCCACCCACAGGAAATGTGAGAGTTACATGTTCCAAAATGGGCATGCCTCCATTTGAAAGTGTCACATACTATATCCATTTTTATTACTTCAGAAGGCCCTGTCTAATAACTAGAGTAGGAGAACCTTCTGTTTCTTCTCAGGACAACTCAGACATCCTAACTCATTGAGGGCTCATGCATTATACCTTTATAATGGCATCACTCTCTTGACACATTAGGTATCATGACACACCTTGTCTGCAAGAGGGACCATGCTTTGTAATGTCTAATAAACTCACTTTCTTATAGAACTCTTCCTTCACTGAACATCTGGTAGCCCTACTGTACCCTGGTTCACATTTTGATAAGCACAAGATAGATCATTCCATATTGCCTTGCTCACTGCTTCCCAAAGCCTCAATTCTCCTATTGCCTCTTTAGTTGGTTTGCTTTTGCAAACTTTTGTTTTAAAAATCAAAGTAAGTCTGGTCTACCAAGTGAGTTCCAGGAAAGGCACAAAGCTACACAGAGAAACCCTGTCTTGAAAAACCACAAAAAAAAAAAAAAAAAAAAAAAAAAAAAAAATCAAAGTAAGTATACTGTTTACCACTACAATTTTTTAGACTAATGCCAGTATCTGGAAGGTGAATGAATGAATGAATGAATGAATGAATGAATGAAAGGCTCATTCCTTAAGATAAAACAAATATGCTGTGGGAATAGAGCAGATGTGACTGCCTGTTGCCCTGGAAAGACTCACAGTCTGGTGGTAGTTCGGTCTCAGCTATTTTAACAGTCCTCATGCTCTTTGTTTTGACTGAAAAGTTTACTGAAAAGCAGACTGTCACTGAATTTCCAGGAAGTGCAAAGTCCTTGGCTAGGCTCTGAGCTCATCACTGAGCTTGGTGAACTGCAACGAAGAGGTAGTGATAGCTTGACAATAAATATAGCCAACAAATATTTATTGACGAGCTGCTCTGTGGCCCAAATTAATATATTGAGAAGAAGAAACTGGATGCAGTGATAATTATTATAGATTTTAGAGAGCATTGAGAACAAATATGTATTAAGTGCTTATAGATAAGAGGATATGAAAACGGTCTGAAAAATTGTTCAAAGGGAAAGGAGTGTGTGAGACCTCAAAGCGAGGAGTCTCACGGACAGTAGAAATGTGAGTCTCCTGAGCATGAGAGGCTGCAGGTGAGCTCCCTCCACAGGGAACAAAGCCAGAATTGAAACTGATGTGTATGCACTTGGGAAAAAGAAATGCTGGGGACTGGAACTCCCTTTGTATTCGACACTGGCCTGAAAACCACAGGCTGTCTGCCTGTGATGCCTAAGTGATGCAATTATGTGTGCCCAGATACTTAGTGCATTTTCAGTTTTATTAATCTATATTCATACACTAAATAGTCTTAGGAGCCCAAATTATTCAAGGATTTTATCCTTAGAACAACCTATGTGAAGTTTGTCAAGTTTTAACTTCTTGATGGCATCAAGGAAGAACTATCTCAGAAGAGATGATTGCAAGAGTCTGCACGTAGTGGAGCATGGCTTGCTGGAGAGAACCTGCCTGATGGCTCAGGAGGTGGCCAACGTTGTGTTGTTTTTAAAACCAGATGATATTTTAGAGATGGATGGCTCTTTACTCTTTGCCACGATTCGGCGATGCCACTGTCGCCCCAAACAGCAAAAGACAACAAATAAATGCAATGCTGCGGCTGTGTTTCAGTAAAGCCTTATTCACAAAATCAAATGCCAGGCAGAGCTCAGCCAGAGAAAAGTGTTTGCTTAATCCACAATCCGTAGTGATTTCTTTTACCTGCTGTGAAGCAGTGGGAATTTAATTCTTCTTCTTTTCTCAATGGGAGCCATCTCTTTGGATTTTAAGCCATTTCATGAAAAGTAGTGCAGTTTTAGAAACACCAGAAAAGCCCTTTGGAAAGTCTCCCTAAAATAATCCTTTCTCATACCAAATTATGTTTTAAACTCCATTTTTGGTGCCTTGTCTATTTTAGGTATTTAAATCCAAGTTGGATATCAAGTGTCTAGAAACAGAAGCACTTGAAGATATTTCAGTTTTACAAGTGTAAGATGAGAAAAAGCTTTAGAGATGAGTTCTCTAAGGCTGGAATGGTTCCCTGAGGACCTGCCCACCTGGGTTGATACAATGCACTGTGGCCAACAGACATGTCTCCTGTCTCACAATTCTTAAGGGGTCCAACACTGATTCCAGTTTTCTTAGACTGTGGTATTTGAGCATCAGATACAATGTCCATTATTCCAGTTTCTTTTTTTTTGGTGGAGGTTCCACATTTAAAAATGCTACATTGTTTCTATAATCTCACTCAAAATATGCAGAGTATAGGTTTAAACATGAAAGGAAAGAAGAATCAGAGAAAGAAAGGAATGAAGAAATGATGGCTGAGAATCCTGTTATGCCTTCTGTTTACTAAATTAGCCAATATTCAAAATTCAGATAAAAAGCAACACTTAAATCATTTACTAATATTAAACTATTTCTTTTTTTTTGTTGTTTTGTTTTGTTTTGTTTTTCGAGACAGGGTTTCTCTATGTAGCTTTGCGCCTTTCCTGGAGCTCACTTGGTAGCCCAGGCTGGCCTCGAACTCACAGAGATCTGCCTGGCTCTGCCTCCCGAGTGCTGGGATTAAAGGCGTGCACCACCAACGCCCGGCTTAAACTATTTCTTTAGCAGTGAACAAATTTAGCTGACTGTCTTAGTTTGTTCCCGCTGCTATGACAAACTGTTATAAAGTAGGTGGCTTACAAATGACACAAATTAAGTTCTTAAAGCTTTAGAGACAGAGACATCTAAGGTCAAGAGGCCAACTATTTTTGTGTTTGGAGAGAGCTTGATCTCTGCTTCCAAGATGGCAGCTTGTATGCTGTGTCCTTCTGTGACAGGAAGCAGAGAAAGCAAGTAAGGGGTATACTCCATGAGATGCTGCTTTGTAGAAGGTAGAGACTGCTTGACAGACCATCTCCCAAATGTCCCACCTATCAGTACTCATATAGACCAGGAGCTCAACAACTTACATGATTTGGAGGACATGTGACAGATAATAATGTTCATAAGGTAACACATTTTCATTTCAATGTTGCTTGTACCTTATGTGGTTTGTAGTTTTGGTAGTTATTGCTAACCATGATGGAAGTATTAAAACAGGGTGGAATGTGCACTCAGCCAGAAGTGTTCCTTGAAAATTGTTCCATTATATTTATTTGAATCAACTGACTTTCTTGTGGCTACCTTTGTAAAGTTAAATAAAATGAGTACAAAATGATTTAGCAGATGGTACATATGTTTTTGACTGAATGAGAGCTGAATGAAAACCCAGTCCCTGTGTGGTTTTAGGTGTGTGTGTGTCTGGCCTCTTCCAGCTCAACTGTTTTCCTGAGGAAAATGATAGTGAGTGTAATCTTTAGTTCAATGTTTGTTATGGTGATTAAATTTGAGAAGTAATTTTTTTTTTCCTTAACAAGAACTGAAAACTCAGTCCCTTGTGGAGGAATCATCCAATAAATATTTGCCATGATCATAACAATAGTAAGATTATTACATTTGAAGCTTCTGTATATAATGAAGGGACTGCCATGAACATGCATGCACTATGTATTATAAAATACAAGAAAGTTATGGAGAATTTTTCTTGGAAAATGACTTAATATTTCACTTAAATCATGATAAAGGATTTAATAAGGTTCCTTTATCAGGAAGAGAAAAATTTAGGATGCTATCCTAAACCTACTGTTGCTTGTCAAAGAAATATTGTCAGTGTTGTTACTACCAAGAAGTACATACCAGTTGTCACAAGCTCACAACTCACAACCTGTATATAGTTTGTAGTGTACTTACTGTAAGTGTGTGTGTAAAAAATCTGAGGGTGACTGTGAAAAATGATCATGGGATTCCTATTTAGCTTTTAGATATTCTTCATCATTTTAAAATATTTAAGAAGTAGCTATCAAAATGCATCTTCTTATTCTTCAAATATGCATTGAAAGTGGATATGAACAGGTTCTGATTTAGTATCATCTCATATATTTAATGTCAATTAAGACTAGAATGTGTTCAGTTGACTATAAAGCATGTCTAATGAACAAATAACATAAAGAAGGATGGGGACTAGAAAGCAGACAACTCAAACAAGCACTTAAGCTTGTTTAGGAATCTGTGGTGAGATAGATTTATGACTTTTTTTAGTGATCAGGAATTTATAGTAAATGAAGTTGAAAGACAATTGATACACACAGGGGCCACAGGTACACACACACACAACTGGCTTCTCATCAAAACATCCATCCATCAATTCTTTAAGGATATGTCTATTGAGACTGTACTACCTGGCAAGTAGGGCTACCATTTCACCAAGACAGACATGCTTGTTATCTTCTTTCTTTACTGGACCCTCTAGCACAAGGAAGATGATTGGTGTTTGGACAGTGAAGTCTGTGGTTTTACAGGCACATTTGGCGGCCAACTCAATTGTCTTCTTTCAGAAACAGAATTTAGAAGCCAGCCAGGGAGTAATAAACTAACAGGAAAAAACAAAGAGGACGAAGCAATGATCATTGAACTAACATGAACAAGCGATGGATCTTTGCCCATTTCTGCCCAATGTCCACTTTCTACTCCAGATTTTTTTCTCCAGGGCTTTGGCTCTGTGAGCAGAGATTTTAAAATACCTTTTCATTTTCCACAATCATTTTCTCAGAGTGTTTCTTTACTTTACAATTATGCTCAATTTTATCTGTAGTAACATATCGGGTTTATTCACCTAGAAATGCCTCCTCCTTAGAATGCAGTCTTCTGTAAGCACCCCAGTCCACATCAGAGTCAATAGGCCTGACCTCTCACCTCCACACAGGGGAAGGGGTATGACTAGTGCTGACACAACATACTACTTTCTGGAAATGGTGCTTGGTCACATTCTTCCTTAAGTCTTTGGAACACTACTGATTTGGTAATAATACATTCACAGAGTCCTTTCCAGAATTAGGGCCTATGAAAGGATGAATTGGTTGGGGCATTAATAGGGAATGAAAACCATGAATGAGTCATAATAGTTGCCTTCAAGAAGTTTATCATTGCATATGTGTGTGTGCACATGTGTGTGCGCGTGACTGTATGCAAGCATGTGTATCACGTTGTAATGGGGATGTTGTTTTATAACTAATTTTAAATTTTATAATGTTATTATTTTATTCTAAGTGTATGAATGCTTTGCCTGTCTGTATATCTGTGCGCAGTGTGCCTGGTGCTTATCGGGGCCAGAAGAAGGATGGGATCCCCTCAGACTGGAGTTACAGATGGTTGTGAACCTCCATGTGGGTACTGGGAGTTGAGTCTGGATCCTCTAGAAGAGAAGCCAGTGCTCGTAACTGCTGAGCCATCTCTCCCGTCTAAAGATTCATTTTTATTTTTAATTGTGTGTGTGTGTGTGTGTGGTGTGTGTGTGTGTGTGTGGTGGTAGTGTGTATGTGTGTGTGTGTGGGGGGTGCTATTGTGTATGTGTGTCCAGTACCCTCATAGTCCAGAAGAGGGTGTTGAATTTCCTGGAGGTATAATTACAGGCAGTAGTGAGCCACTTGGCATAGATGTTGGCAACTGAATTGGGGTCCTCTGTAAGAGCAGTAAAGAATCTGAACCTCTAAACCATCTCTCCAGATCCTTTTGAAACTTCTGAACAATCTTTTATCTGTAAGTACATTTCTCACCATCTTGCTTCAGATCCAAAGAAATGGGGCCAACCAGCCACAGAGAAACCTCTGCAGCTGTAAGCAAAGTGGTTTCCTCTTTTAAAATTGCCTTTGGCAGGTATGTTAAAAGTGACTAACACAAGAAAGCCAAAGCCTTGGGAAGTAGGGTAAGCTTGCCCATGTTCATAGCTTAGAAACTGAAACTGTTTCCTGCATATCATCCATTCAGCAGATATGAGCAAGTACTTCCCATTCAGAATTGCCAGGTTTGGTTCTGTGTACAAGAAACAAGACCACACTGCAGATATTGGAGTTGACACATGATGGTGTGTGTGTGGGGGGTACCCCCAAGAGCGATTGTCAAGAGACCCTGGTTTGTTGTCTCAAATCGCAGATGCCAGTCAAATCAAAGTGCTCAATGATCCCTTCCTCACTTAGTTCCAACCTGGGAAAACGATGTCTTGTTAATCAAAAGGAGCTGGTGCCTTCTGCAGAGATGCCCTACAGGGGCATTTCTTATTCACTGTTTAGAAGTACTTAGATATGCCCTGCCAATTTTTACAATCCCTGTCTCCTAGCCCATTCCTCACACTTGAAGAAACACTGTTTGTCTCCCAAAAAAGGCTCCAGTCATCCTGACAGAAATGCTTGCTTTTTTTTTTTTTTTTTCTTTTTCTGGTAAATGGGGATGACAGAGGATTTGCAGGTGTTTGAGCAGGAATGAGTTGCACTCAGGATGCAAGCCCCAGGGATTGGCTCCCCAAGCTTTGCTTTCTTGTTTTCTCATGAATATTCTTCCAGCAGGCATGCGAACAAACATGTTTGCTCTGTTTGGTGCAGTTAGTGCCTGGTCCAGATTGGGGTTGGGAAGGATAAAGTATCAGAAGACATTTCAAGTCCTGCGTGGCACTGGGTCATGGGAGTAAACAGAATGGGCTGCAGAGCCTGACCTGGACACATACAGATTTAAGGACAGTATTTCAGTTTTCTAAAGCTCAGTGTCTTCATCCATGAAGGAGGACTCATCTCACACATGCAGTTATGTAATCCCTAGTCTGATTTTTTCCAATGACCGCCCCCTCCATTGTCTGGGATTGTAGGTTTATTTCCACAATGTGAAATTTGCAGTGCCATACATCAGGAAAGTCCCGTGGACATCAGATGGTCCTTCCGCTCTTGGCTGTGCGTTAAATGTTAAGTATCTCCTTGCTAGAGTGCATGCTTTAGGCAGACAGGGACAGTGAGGGTCTCGCTCTACACATAGTAGTAATGCGTAGTAACTTCTTGGTTAAGTACTTAATGAAAATGCCACCAGGTCTAATGAAAATTAAATTAGGTTAAATGTCTAGTCCACAGGATGGCATGTTTTAAATGCTTAGTAAATGTGAGCAAATTTTGTTATGTTCTTTCTTGAGTATCCTCTAACCTCCTATACTTTACTGTCAGGCTTTAAACTATAAGCCTGACTTTAACATGTTTCCATTGTAAGCTGTACATGGTAATTATGATCCATAATGGATGTGATTAGATGATCATGCTGTCCTGTGGGGGTTGGAGATTGAGGTACTTCAAAGGAAGTTCATCTTAAATTGTTACTGAAATTTTTCCTTGGTGGGACCTCCTGTTTGTTTCTCTGCTTTGAAATGCTAATGGAAATTTTCCTTTTGTCCCATTCATCTCTTAATTTGGAACTGGATTTTGCCAGGCATGTAACTTTGACTGTAACTAACACGTTCCCTGAATGAGAAGAGTTTGTGAGCCTGAAAAGTGGAACAGGGTAGCAACTTCACAGCTCTGCAGCAGCTGAGGCTGAGCAGAAATTTAATCTGTCTCTCAGACATCCAAGAGAGTGGGTCCTGAAATGACAAATTTCTTATCTTTCACTGGACATGGGTTTCTGTGAAGACAAATAAGCCCATCTTCATTCTTGAAATGCTGTCATTGAAGGAGCCCAAGGTAATTGTCTTGCAACATAGAGTCTTGGTGGGTAAAATGTAAAGGCAATGTCTAGAATACTGACATTGTATTTTTGGAAATGAACAGCTATTTGAAACCTAAGAAACAGTTTAAAAAGAATAAGGAGGGACCTGGAAGAACCCTTCAGCAGTTAAGAGCACTTGCTGCTCTCTCTCTCTCTCTTTTTTTTTTTTTTTGTTTTGTTTTGTTTTGGGGGTGGGGTTCGAGATAGGGTTTCTCTGTGTAGCTTTGTGCCTTTCCTAGATCTTGCTCTGTAGACCAGGCTGGCCTCGAACTCACAAAGATCTGCCTGGCTCTGCCTCCTGAGTGCTGGGATTAAAAGCATGTGCCACCACCACCCAGCTTGCCCTTGCTGCTCTTGCAGAAGACACAATTTCAGTTCCTAGACTCACCTCAGGCAGCTCACAATCACTGTAATTCCACATCCAGGGCATCTGATGCCCTCTTCTGGCCTCCATAGGCACCTGCATCCATTTTACACACACACACACACACACACACACACACACACACACACACACACCCTTAATTAAAAAATAAATATTTAAAAAGAATAGGGAAGTTACAATTTGAAAAATGTGGGCAAGTTCTGTCCTACATAATATGCCACTTAATTATCTTAACATTTTATAGTTATTTAGTTTTTTTTTTTTTTTTTTTTTTTTTTTTTTTTTTTTTTTTTTTTTTTTTTTTTTAGGTGGGGCCTCATGTTGCCTAGACTGGTCCTGAATTTACTATGTAGAAGTGGTTCTCAACCTTTCTAATGCTGCCACTTTAATACATTTCCTCATGGTGTGGAGACCTCCCCCCAAAACCATTAATTATTTTGTTGCTACTTCATAACTGTGATTTTGCTACTGTTATGAATTGTAATATAAATATCTGACATGCAGGATATCTGATACAAGGCCCCTGTGAAAGGGTCATTGGACCCTCAAAAGAGTCGTAAACTATAGGTTGAGAAGCATGGCTGTATAGCACAAAATGGCCTTCAACTTTCATCCTCCTGTCTCCGCAACCAAGTAATGGGCTAAAAGACATGAGCCAATGAACACAACCACCATTTTGTTTCCTTGAGACAAGGTTTGACTGTGTAGCCCAGGCTGGTCTAGAACTTGTGATTTTCCTTCCTCAGCTTCCCAAGTACCAAATTACCAGTGTGGGCCACCACACTCTGCTCCTTATTTCCCCCTTTATTTGGGGGAGGGGGACTTGTCATTATCTTCCACAAAATAGGATAGACTAAGACCTAAGAAGCCAAATTAACTTCTCCAGTTTACAGAGCTCCCAGTCATAGGATTGAGATGTGGGCCAGATGGGTTTCACTCTGGAGAGCACGTTTTTCATCTGTTAATAAATGATGTGCCAAGTGCCTTTTCCCTGCCAAAGTCTTTGCCTGAGAGTAGTTATCAGGGTGGAGTGAGACAGCCACAGAACTCATGCTCATGACAACTGTCATTTATTAGAGAGCAAGACTATATGTTGAGATCCCAAGGTTTAGTTCTGAAAATGTATTGAGCAATGTGGTCCGTCACACATGCAGTGCTCTGTGCTTGCTTGGGTGCTTTATTGTTACCAAGTCACAGCACAGATGCATGCCTTTATATTAGTCTATGCTGCAAAGGAAATGCACATGAAATTGCAGCAGGTCATGGAGATGTGACTAGGCTGCAGGTAAGTAACACTTTACTAAAAAAGGAGACAGAAGTGAGAGTAGGGAGCCATCCAAGCAGAAGACGTTGCTTGTGCAATGACCCTGAAGCAGGAGCCAGCACGGTATGTAAACTAGTGAAAGAAAGCTTGCTTCATAGTGCATGTGCAGCCAGTTCCCCTCAGCATTCATATTTACTGTGACCTAAGGCGTTTGGTTAGGTCTTTGCCTTTCCCTTATAGCCGAGGTGATTTAAGATCTCAGAGTTCTACTCAGTTCTCAGACCCGGATTCTTTAATTTGTTGCAAGGAAGATTTTCCGTCCAACTTTCCTAAAGTGAAAATTCCCTGTACAAATGTGATCAGAGACTTTCTTTGTGTTGGAAAGGAAGCTTCTAGTGTCTTCCATCTTCACTGCTTCCATCCATAGATAAGGTTCACTGATGGTAGGTACAATTTAGGTTCAGAAAGACAGCCCTGCCTTCCAGAAACATGATAATTGTGAATGAGTCATTATCTTTTAAAGGAACAAACAGCAAGGTTAGAAAACACGCAGATTCAGGTCTCCAGGTCTGGTACACATGAGTTTCCTGCCACTGTATATGTAGGAGACAAGGGAGGAAGAGGTTCCCTGGGTCATTGAGGACAAAACATAATGCTAGTAAAAGAAATGTCTTCTAAACAAGGTAATGCTCCCCGTGTTATTGTAGACTCAGACATATGTAGTGGCTTTGGGTCCAGGGAGAAACAGGGAAATGAAGCAATGAATAGAAGTGAAAATTGAGGTAAGTCAAAGGTTAATCGGCATCTCTACAACAATCCAGAGAGACAGGATTTTTTGTAGCTCTCATTCCAGAAGCTTCTTTGAGTTAGTTGGCAGGTTATTTTATCCCCAGGAGAATGGGGAGTCAAGGGAGAGACAGGGAAATGGATTCACTTAGGATGTTTCATGCAGTGGAGAGACTGAGGTCACATAGTTGGTGAGAAGGGAAGCACAGGAATGGCAACTACTCACTGTAATCTTGGGAAAGCACCAGGCACATGGGAGATAGACATCCTGCAAACTGCCTACCAGTGCGCATGTCACTGTCACTGTCCTGGAAGAAGAAAACCTAAAGGGACTGTTTCGATGAACCAAGACTAAAGCAATGGCAGTTAACCTCAAAGGCTCTCCTAAACTGGATTCAGGACTGGGGAATGAATGTTAGCCGTGTGACAAAAAACTCTAAATAAAATCTGCATGTAAGGGGGCTGGAGAGATGGCTCAGAGGTTAAGAGCACCGACTATTCTTCCAGAGGTCCTGAGTTCAATTCCCAGCACCCACATGGTGGCTCACAACCATCTATAGTGAGATCTGGCACCCTCTTCTGTGTACATAATAAATAAATTTTAAAAAAAATCTGCATGTAAATAGTCTTGTACCCATGTCACTTTCTCTGTTTTTTGTAAATGTGTTTTGTTTACATAAGATGTTGGAATTAGAGTGAGGTTTTAGGATGAGGTGCATGAGTACATGTATTTGTTTTCTATATGTATCTAACATCACCTCAAAACTTATAAAAGCAAAATAAAACATGGGCCACACACAATTAAGTTGTCCCCCACTCTGTCTTCACAGCTACAGTGGCCTTCTATCTACAGCCTCCCTCTGCTGTTTACTTTGTAAGGCTCAGGGAATCTAGAAACAAGAATATTTCTCATTGTTCCGAGACCCTGCAGAAGCCTTGAGAGATCTTCACAAACTCTGTCCGCCATTCAATGCACGGAGACTACCCTGCTCATTCTTCTGTCTAGTACGGTTTTCACAAGTGTACACAGTGGTGCTTATTAGATAAGAAGTCCAGCCCTTAGCATGACCTAAAGAACAGCATCGTTCAGCTTCTGCCCACCTCTTCTCCACCACCTATCCTTTTCTTCCTGTCTCTCACCTTCCCTTCTCTTATTCTTCCCCCATTTCCCTTCACTTCCTTCCCTGTCTTCCCTGTTTCTGTCATGCAGTCTTCTGCTTTGGGCCCCTTTCCTCACCAAAAGGACAGAACTCCATGTATGCTCACATTTCACTTCTACCTTCAAGCCTCGGGTTGTCTTTAGGGATGGTCCTTCCTCCCCATTAAGAAATTAAACCATTAGTATTTGCTGTCACAATACCCAGTACCTCTCTACTGAAACATCAGTGTACTTCTATATGTGAGTTGGATGCCTCACCCAACACACTACTAATACATACAGTTATAATGTACATATTGATCATCAGTTTAAGAGAACATCTGAGATACCCTTTGTTATTTTCAGTGTTGATGTCCTCCCACCCATGTCCCTAAACATCCAAAGCCAGAAGCATCGGCAGCCCAGACACATGAATGAGGTAGGTGATCGTTTCTTGGGCAAGCTTTCTTTTTGTAAGATGATATGAGCTGTGTGTCATTGCTCGTAAACATACTGCTAGATTCCTCAGGTTTAAGTGAATTCAGACATAAGGGAGACATTTGATATATCTGTTAAATAAATAGACCATATGTTGACAGCTAGACCATGGAAAAATTTGCCAAGAAATCAACAGGGTTAGTTAAGGAAAGGCAACAGTTAGAAACCTTGTTGAACTAGACTGGCATATTTCATGCATCCACATTTCAGCATTTACATCTTGCAAGATCTCCATTGCTCCTTTCACTAGAGAGAGTATATCCTCCTTTGTCTGTTTTGAATCAAGATAGAGAAAGTAATAGAAGCTGTGTCAGGCAATGCATTTGCAAAAAGGCTTCCGTTGGCTCCTGTCACCATTTCTATACAAAAGGGGGAAAATCCTCCAAAGTGTTCTAAAAATGAGAGGTTGAAGTGTCATCCCTTCAAATTCTACTAAATGGTTCACCATGAAGATAAGTGTCAGGGCTTGTCAGGCCATTTGAGAAAGCAAGGTGCCCCAGAAGGGGTTATATGTGGAAGATGGTAATGCAATGTGGAGTTCCTAGACAGAGAGTCAGGACAGGGCTGTCACTTTGCTTCTGAGATGGACTCCTATCTGCCAGTGGTAGGACTGCACTGTGTGATGTAGCATCAAGCTCATTGTGTACTATCACTTACAGTTTCTTTGTGTAAGCACTAATCACACCATTTCCTAGGAAATCATTGTACTGAATGAAGTTTCTAGAGCTCTGCTATGCTGTCCCCAAAGGAGGAGGATGTAGCTCAAGCCCCTTGCCATGTGAGAGCCCCTTGGGAGGATGTCTGCTTGTTTTCTGTTAATTGTTTTGCATTCTTGTTCCTAAGGAGTATCCCCTCAAATTGTGTGAACTACAAGCTCCACAAAATCTGGGTCTTCCCCTAATTGTACTGATTCAATAGAGGAAAAATTAAAAAAAAAAAGTACTGGCTTTGAGCATACAATGTGCTAGATGACTGGAGCTTTATGTCTTGGAGTAGAGAGTCTGTGCCAGGAAAGCACTGCATACCAATAGAAACTCATTTGATACTTGTTGAATTAAAATCACAGACTGTGAAAGCTGCCACCTTACACACGGCTGCATTTGCCATCAGGTGGGGCTCAGAGTTCTTCTGCCCCTCCCACGAGGCAAGGCAGATGCTTGCCTTCATTTCCATTTAGATGACATTTTTTAATCTCTTATAGTGGGGCATCTACGATTAAGTCTTACATCAAATTATTTTAGGGCTTTTAACATCCTCTACTGAATCTAATGCCATGCTGATGGAGCTGGTTCCAGTGATGTGTAAGCCTCTAATTTAGGAATGTACTTGCTAGAGGCCCATTCAGATTTTTATAGTAGCCTATTAATAAAACAACATCAAATTTAGAATCTCAATGTAAGGAAAGTAAAGCTTTGGGGGATTTTTTTCATTGTCCTGATGCATAGATAGTAGTGTTCTGTGTCTTTTTGAATTATTGTATTCAGACACTTTGTTCTGTTCTCTTCCCCAGCATTGACTCACTGCTGGAGTTTGTGAGATTACCATCAGATGTGGATGAAGGGAGAGGCGGATCTGTCTGGATACTATTAGAAATTATATGCCACTTTTCAGAATATAGCTAAAAGAGATTGTCTCAAAGAAAGACTTTTATTATGAGAGATGGTTTCATGGCCAAGGGCACTGGGGTATCATCAGCCTTGAACTGGGAGATCCTTAGATTTGGAAAAAAAACCTCACACCACAGGCAGCATGATAGGGCCTGGGAAAAGGGGATCCTGGGGATATATATATATATATATATATATATATATATATATATATATAATATATAATATTAGAGAGAGAGAGAGAGAGAGAGAGAGAGAGAGAGAGAGAGAGAGAACCTTCCCTTCAGATTCCCTAGAGAGGAAACCCCTTAGAAGAGACAAATGCCCTCTGTAGCATAGCTGAAGTCCTAAGGAAAGAGCCTTCAA
This sequence comes from Peromyscus leucopus, assembly GCF_004664715.2. Lineage (NCBI taxonomy): Eukaryota > Metazoa > Chordata > Mammalia > Rodentia > Cricetidae > Peromyscus > Peromyscus leucopus. The sequence goes on along the minus strand of NC_051086.1, from coordinate 30,893,684 downwards.
ATCTTCAGAACAGAAACAGTCCTTTATTCATAATGCTTTCAACAGGTGGCATGGAGTTTCTGCTTTACTCTGCGTGCCAGGACAGCAGGCAGGTACTAGGTGGAACCTAAGTTCAAAGTTGCTTTGGTTCTGGGGGTAATTGGCAGGGAGGCAAGGGCTTGCTTTTCACACATAGGCATGAGTCATAGCTTGTGCCTATTTGTTCTTTGTCCTAAGGGACAGGTTGGGAAGGAAGACTAGAAGAATGGGGGGGGTAGCTGAAGGGTCATGATGAACAAGATAGGCTGTGAATCAGTTGAAAGGTCAACCTTGGCTTAGACTAGTGGCACCTCAAAAATTCTGGCTTGTTTTATTCTCAGAGTGTCACTGGGATCCCCAAAAGGATCTCTGTCCAAAGAATCCAGAAGAGACATGCAGTGCATAGTGTAAAAGAACATATCTTAGAGAGTGAAGTGGGGCAGCCTCAACCTATATGAATACCCATGGACACGAGTCACTGCGACAACCCATATTTTAAGGCTGGCTGTATGCTACTTCTTAAAGCTTCTGCAACAGACAGCATCCTTCAGGTATTATTCCTGCTCACATGATTGACAGGTCCATTTGGATTAACTCTGAAGCTAGGGGGAAAAGTATATCTTTGTTCTTTACCAGAAATTATCCAACTAGATAGGAATCTTATGATTTGTGGGCCAGTTCAGAATGCCATATCTCTACCCAGGTTCCAAACCTCATTCTTTTACAGGAAATCAAAGTTCTGCCATTTGAGTCACTGGTTTTGCAAGCTGTTGACCATGAAGGAAATGTCAACCCTCCATGACCTTCAATCTTGCTAATATCTGAGTTGCTATCTACCGATAGAAGATATCAGAATGTCCATTTTTAACTTCATTTTTCAGTTAACATACAAAAGAAACTGTTTCACTGCAATATTCTCAGACACACTTTGAAGTAGTGAGTTAAGGGTATTAAAGTATTACACTCCCTATCCAATAAGCATTGCATATTTAAAAATATATATTTATTCATGTGTCTGTTTGTGTGTCCCAGTGTATACTTCTGTACTACGTATGTGCAGAGCCTGTGGAGACCAGAAGAGGGCATTGGATCCCCCGGAGCTAGAGTTATAGGCAGTTGTGAATCACCATGTAGGTGAACCAAACCTAGCTCTTCTGGAAGATCAGCCAGTGTTCTTAACCACTGAGCCACCCCTCCAGCTCCTCAGCATGGGATTTTCATGGAAAGAACTCTTATGGAACTTTTTGTAGCTGACAAAACTGAGGATCAGAGAATGTACTCAGTTGCCCAAGGAAATCCAGTAATGAAGGGCAGATGCAGGTAATTAACATGAATGCATATCTGCAGCACGTTCTTCCTTGTGGTGAGTTTTTGATGCTCAGTAGGTCAAAAGTTAAAGCACTCTTAATGTCTTTTGAGAAGAACAGGAGTCAAGACATGAACCTTCCTGCGTTTCTAATTGCATCCTCAGACCATGGCACCAAGCCATCTTGTTGCTAAGATCCATTGCCTTAAGAAAATGGAATTGGATGGCACCTGCCTGCTGCTCAGTGGCACATACCAAAGCCCAACTGTTTCACCTTGATTTTTCTCCCCCTCAACCAGATGGAAAATTGGGCAATTCCTCAATTAAATGTCAGCAACCCTCATGCATCCCCAGCAGTGAATGCTTCATTTCTCAGGGGGTTGGCACACTCTCACCTCTCTGCTCTCTTCTTTTCCCTGGCTCAGCATTGAAAAAGTGGAGGCACAGACATAACTTTTAGCCTGGCTGCTTCTTGCTTTTAAGACACTTGCTCAGCAGTGAGAGAGGTTTTGTGGCTTGGAAAGAGCTCATTTCTTTTCACCTGGTGCAAGACTGCGGAACCTTCCAAGTCTCATTCATAAGTTCCAGCCAGCTGGAGCAGCCTAGATTTCTCCTTTGTATTGTCAATTGACAAACCAGCCCCTGGCCTTTTCAGAGCCCATTAGAAAATAGCTCAAACCCCCAGGCTCTTTAGAAAAGGATCAGTACTATTTTTAGAGACCCAAAATCGGACTCTGTTTGAACAAATGTTAACATTTCTCTGGCACTTTTGTATCATAGTTGGTCAACAAATATTTACCACTGTTCTCCAGGATGACAAGACTCTAGAGGGGACCACAGATGTGCGGAAGAATACCCCACAGGCATTGTCAATGAACTAGAGGGGAGTCATACTTGTTTAAAGAACTGAGGCCTGAGGCATGAAAGATTTTAAGAAATGGAAGAAGAAATGGAAGAATATTGTGTTTTCACAAAAAGGGGATATTTGTTGTAAAGTCACATGGGGCCTTTTGGTGAAATTAGAATTAGACCAGGGTCTTTAAGAAAAAGCAAACTGTAGATTTTTCTCCCTGAATTAGCTAATGGTTGCTGAGGGACTATTTTCTTCAGTGGTCCAACCATGCTCCAGTTAGTAATTCTACACTTATACAGGTAACCTTCATTGTACATTTTGGGCCACACCGACATATACACTGACACACAAACAGACAGACACACAGAGAGACAGGCACACACACACACACACACACACACACACACACACACACAGGCACAGACACACAAACACACAAAGACGTGAAAGCAGGAGAGAACTTGTTGGAGGATAAGAAGAGAATAAGTGGGAATGGGAGGAAGAAAGAAGGTCATGGAGGATGAAGATGATCCAAAGACATGTATGGAATTGTCAGAGAAAAAGTGAAAACCATGCTTTAAAAATGGAGATAATTGATTGAAAAAGAATAGAAATTTTGGGTAAGGATTTTAGGAACAAAAATAACTCAGTGCCACGCATGGGAACAAAGCAAAAGTAGCTGCTCAAACAAGTTATTTTTGCAAAACGTGTTTGCCAAGACCCAAGGAGGGCTAGCAAGCGAGCTTGCCCAAGATGGCTTCCTGTGTAGGTGGTGGTAACTGTATTTCCTCCCGTCCGTGGGAGCTGGCTTTCATGATCTGGCATGGGGCATGGTGGGCTAATTGGAATATCAGGTCTTTGGTTAGACCTCACTAAATGTCAGATCTCTGTCAAGTATTAGGGTACAGTCACCAAGGATGAATTAGAAAAGTACATCCGGAGGTTATAGAAATTCTGGAGATTTTGAAACATTCAGGATTATAATTTGATATGACTTAGTATTCTCTAAAAAAAAATGTAAGTGTAACACAAACTACCCCAATATTCACATTCTAGATTAACACATTACCATGAACTCTCTTTTTGGTTATATTAAACCCTTCTCTTTGTTTTTCAGGACTTTTGTGCATATGCCACTAAACACTGTTCTAATTTCAAAACACGTTTTTCAATATATTTTTTAAGGTTTATTTTATTTTTAAGTATGTGTCCATGTCTATGTGTAGGTATGTACACATGCATGCATATATATGTGGAAGCCAGAAGAGGGAATCATACCCCCTGGAACTGGAGTTGCAGTTTATTATAAACTGCCTGGTATGGGTTCTAGGAACCAAGCTTGGGTCTTCTGCAAGAACACTGTATACTCTTAACCACTGAGCCATGACTTCAGCCTTTATCATATTCTTATCTATCTTAATTATTCCATTTCTTCTAGATTTTCTAATTTACAAAGAATATTTTTGTCAGGCCATTAATTCTTGAATCATTCTAATTTATAGTACATATAAGTTTTGTAGTATGTTAAAGATATAGAAAGGGGGACACTGAACTCTTCTTAGAATAGACTCAAAATGATGAAATAGGCTTTATTTTTCTTGCCTTAATATTGTTTAAAATGGAAACTGACTGAAGTTCCCCACTTTCTGCATAGACTTGTTTTAACAAATATGCTTCAAAATGAACAAATTTTAAGACTCCCTTAACTGTTCCCCTGTTTTATACAAGGAAAAATAATAATAATTTTAAAAAAGATTTCTATTAATAAAGGATGTTTGCCTTCAGGTGACATATGAGGAAAACCTTTTTCCAATTCTTTGCTTATAGCTGTACCAGTTTGCCAAAACCATCTATCTGTTTTCTTCCCATAGAAAGATTAAGCTAGGATGGACTTCTGTTCTTATACTTCTTTCTTTCTTTCTTGTTTAGGGGAGTGAAAACACATGGCTTGTTATCTCTCATAAACAATAGCCTCCAGCATTTCAGGAAACTATCTGTCCTTGGGCAGGGGGCTTGCAGATCAGAGGCATTTTCATTTCATGGATCTCTTAGACATAGTACTTAAAACTTAAAACTTTGACTCTCATACCACTTCATATCCCCCACATACCTGCTACCACACCTCTGCTTTGTAACCACCATCTCCTAACTTACTACTTTCATGTAGGATGTGGTCCTCTTGTCCTCAACAGCCCCCTCCTTATCACCCTTTTCCTACTTTCTTGCTGTTTTATACTAGTTGTTTTGGGTTTTGCAAGCATATATAGTCATTACATACATATGTGCTTAAAATAAAGACATTTCTGTTAGATTGTATGAAGATATAACAGTGGCCTGACATTCAGGCATGACTGTGATTAACATCTGTATATGTCACTTCTAAGTGTAAACATCTAAACTTCTTAGTTTCTTCTAAGATGTCTTTATTTAAGCCCCTGGTTTGTTACTGGGTCTCCTCTCCCAGTTAATGATGGGGGTTAATCAATGAAGAATAAGAACATAACTAGAAATTACATTGACAGAGAATCTCTTCTTGAAGACAAGTTGACAGAGAATCCCTGGTATGTATCTGTGGACTGTCACTGTATTCGCCCAGTTACAGTGACCTGCATTTTCTTCTCTTTGGCATACCTCAGAAACGATATTTCAGGAGACAATTTTTAGACTATCTATTTAATGGAAACATATTCTTCTAAAAAACCTAATTCATCTGAAAACTTAGATCTGAGGTAACACAATGCCTTGTAAGCGCAGGAAGTCAGTAAATACTGGGTAAGACTTAAATTGGACATGAATCTCTTTCCATACTCAGTCATACATTGTAGTTCAACAGCTGTGGGGGTGAGGGGGGGTTCTGAGACTTTAATTCACTAGGTAGGTAGTAAAATCAGCCGTAAGGAAACTATGCTATCTCATGCTTAGTGGAATAAAACCAGAATAAATAGGTAGAATAACATTGACTTCTGGGAACTTAGTGTGCCCTAAGGCATACAAAATTTACTTGAATTTTATTCTCTCTTAAAGCTGGGGGAAAAAATGTCAAAATTACCTCCTATATCCCTTTCATTTTACAAGGAGGACATTATGGCTTAGTCTCAAGATTCAAAGTCAGTGATTATCTCCCTGAAGGCTTCACTCCATCGGTAACAGTTGGGCTCTTTTGGAAGGTAGCTTTGACTCCTTCCATTATGGTATCCATCAAATGCGACAACTGGTACTCAGTGTAAGAGACTGTGAAAGCAATTTTATAAAGCTGGAGTGTAAATTAGGCTATTACTAAATAAGTTTGGGCAGGTCTGTGCAAATGGTATGTCTACACAGGGTCATTAAAGCATTCAAAATTGTGATCCAGGGAAAATAGCTTGGATGCCCCGCAATAAGTGATTAAATCAGCTGTCCTCTAGCCATCAAAAATAAAACTATAGGATATTTAATGATATAGAACAATGTCTATAGTGTAATATACAAAAGGTTATATTACATTACAATACAATCTCATGAATATATGCATTGCCTACCACCCCATAGAAAAGCCACTTTTTCTAACTCTTTCCAAAGATAACTTTCCGCGTGGTTAAAGTGCCTGATACACAGGGGTGAATACTAGAGATACCCACAACCCACGTAAATGCCGGGTATGCGTTTTAATTCCAGTGTTCTGAAGGGGATGGGGGACTCATAGATCAAGCTGCCTAGCTATTATACTGGTTGTGTCTGCCTGCTCTGGGTTCAACTGAGAGACCCTGACTCAGAAAATAAGGTAATATACAGTCTAGGAAGACTTGGACAAACATGTGCACCCTCACACATGCAAATTGTACCCGTATACATGCAAGTATGCCCATTCACATGCAAGTGCACATATAGGAGAAAAAGAAAGAGAGAGGAGAGAAAGAGACAGAGAGAGAGGAGAGAGAAAGAGACAGAGAGAAAGACAGAGAGACATAGAGAGAGAACTATGGTATTATGCAAACAACAGATTATCCAGCAGTAGTATCAAATACTTGAAAATAACTTAAAATTCTAATCCTTTGGGCCATGGGAGCTCCTTAGAAATCTGGCAAGAGGCACTAATGAAGGACTCTGTTTGTTTCATTGAGATGCAGATGTTTTGCAGAAGAGGAATAAAAAATTCGTTTTAGATAGATGGGCTTAAGTAAAATCATAGTTTGAATTTTATAATCAGTTTGAAATGAAAATGACTTTATCAATAAATAAAGTTCTAGATCTGATCCACGAAAAGAATGAAAGTACAGAGACTACCATTGAGTCTTACAAATATTACTAATGCAAGCATGAAAAAGAAAATGAGGAAAGTCGGTATGGTGCAAGGCCAGAAAACGAATACATATCAGTGGCTTCTGAGAATACATCATGAATGATCAGGAATTAGCTTATCAAGGTTTCTGCTAGATAGGGATAGGAAAGTGTTAGCATATTAATTGGAATAGCCACAATATTGCAAAACATCAGATATTTTTAAATTTGTGTGTTCATAAGAATGGTAAGGGGCCAGAGAGGTAGCCCAGGGGCTGAGAGAACTTCTTGTTCTTCCAGGGAGTCTAAATTTAGTTTCCAGCATCCATGTCAGGTGACTTGCAATCATTTATATCAGCTACAAGGGATATGACACACTCTTTGCATTGAGTATCTATAATAATGCTCTATGCACTCACAAAGACACACAAACACTCACACGAAAAGAGGATGGTTTGAAAAAAAAATCAATGGTTACATAAGGCATGGCTAAAACTAAGGGTTTTTTTTTTTTTTGGAAAAGTAATAAATAAAAATAGAAAAGAAAGTGAATAAATAAAAGAATAAAATAAAATATCCATCTTGCCTTCTTTGTAGATACATAACTCAGAGGAATCAAGTAGTTGATATGGCAAAGATACACTTGCTGGAAATACCCAAGCAATCAAAGAGGAAGGTAATGGAACAATCTGCAGTGTGAAATGAAATCATCCATCCACAAGGATTCTTCACGTTGCCAACATCAAAAATGAGTTACTCGGCTTGTATGTGCTTCTTCACAGTAGAGCACACCACAACTTCCAATTTATTCACAGTCCCTAAAATTGAAAGGGACTCTCCTAAAACTGCAGCTATGTTAAATACAATGACAGAGGAGCATGGAAAGTAATCCCTTATTAATACTATGTACACTGTGGGATGCTCTCAGAACACATACAATCTCGTTTCATCTAAAAGTATTTAAGAAAGAAGCTGAGGCAAGAGGCATTTGGAAATTGCACTTTGGAAGTAAATTTAAACAAGTCAGCTATTACTCATAATTAATATGGGCAGGAATCACCTGGGATCTTGTTCAACGGCTAGCCTACTTTAGTTGTTCTTGGGAGAGGGAGAATGGTACTTTGCTGTTCTGATCAGCTACCAGGTGAAGCTGATTCAGCTAGCTGTTTATCAAGCACATTTTGAGGATCTAGGCTTTGAGGCATGCTCTGTAGTTGCATTGCATTGAAACCTCAGTGATTTAAACATGTCTCCTAAATATTTATGAAGTGATGGAGAAGTAGATAGATATGAAATACAGATACTTTGTGATATCAACTCTTAACTACTACGTTTGGAGATGGAATAATGGTATTGGGATATCAATGGCTAGCTCATTTTAATAAGGATAATGGGATCGATAACCACTATTGAAATAAGATGCTGTCTGGGATAGCTTCAAACACCCTAGAGGAAGGAGGAAACTAGAGGACTGTGGATGAGAAACGATTGCCATGAATTAATTGTGCTGAGTGATGGACTCATTAGAGTTCCTTACCCTAGGCTGACTAAGGAATATTTGAAAAGTTTCATGAGCAAAGTTGTTTTTAAATGATTGGCTATACATAGACCAAAAAGATTAGATGAATGTGCACTTTGCCTATTCTATATTCTAAAAATCCAAAATGCTTCAAACAAAACTTTCTGAGTGTCTACATTTTACCACAAGTGGAAAATTCCACCTGATGGGTTAATAACAAAACGCAGGTGTGCAAAACTAAAAAAATAAAAGGGGGCTTCCAATCCACTTCAATTTTGCAAGGAAAATTTTTTTATGAACAAAATAGCCAAAAAATACTGCATAAAATTACCCCCCACATGTATATACACATATATATGTTTACATGCACACATACACACACACATATATATATACACATATATAGTAAAAAAACATATATGTAGGTTTTAACCTCCAGATATCATGTTATATTTGTATAACTATTACACAATCTGAAACAATTTACCAACCAAAACAGTTCAGATAAGAGATAATCAATGTGTAGTACTAAACATAACAGGAATATAATAAGGCTTTGTTGTTTTTTTCTACAGTTTTCAGTTAACAAATTTCTCTCTCTCTCTCTCTCTCTCTGTCTCTGTCTCTGTCTCTCTCTCTCTCTCTCTCTCTGTGTGTGTGTGTGTGTGTGTGTGTGTGTGTGTGTGTGTACATGTGTGCGTGTGCGTGCGCGTGCATGCACTTGTTTTAAATGCAGACTGATCGGTTGTTTTTTGTTTCTGAGTGCAGCTCCATTGATTTAGCTGTTCCAACTGGCAAATGACAAGGCCTGCAGCAAAACCAAGCCCTGGCTAGGAAGACAGTTAAAGTATTTTTTCTAGTAGAGAGTTGGTGCAGAAAAGAAGATGAGTTGATTGAGCATCCATTTCTAAGTTAGTGTTAAGAGGAGGTATCCCTGTCCTTTCTTAGGACAAAGCCTCCTAATGAGTAAGGATTTGAGAACTTGAAGACAAAGTCTGGGGGAAAATGAAATAAATTTTTGAAGGTTCTCTTTTGCAAAAGTACATTAAACATCAACAAATTCCAACAAATAGGGTAACTGTTTTGGAGTAGTACCTGGATTTGGCTTCCTTCATAACCTGCATTGGCAGAGGTCCTGGTGACACATGCCAGGAATGGGATGTAAGATCTTTCAGCCACACTGTCTCTGGGGATGATAATGACGTACCTGATCTGAGGACTTGTCCAAGTGATTTGCTTTCTCTAAACTTGAATTTCTGCATTTGTAAAACAGAGAGGCCACGAGGCCTTTCCTCAAGCCTGGCAGTCAAGTGCCTGGAATGACACATGGTAGTTCTCCAGATTATGCTATGCAATAAACACACACCTTTTCTGTGAAATTACTGCCAGGAGAAAGTAGAATAGCTGTGTTTACCATGGAAACCAATCTACGAACATTTCCCATTTCACTGATATTTTATCTTCCTGTTTCTCTTCCTTTCTCCTCTTTAGCTGTCAATAGCCTTAAGTGATTCTTATGCACGTGGTTGTCACAAAACTGTTCAGGTCAAATATTCTTGCTGTATGCTCATAAATTAGAATCCTATATAGAACAGAAACTCTTCCCAGCGAACAATTATCCTGAAAATATTAGCAGAGTTGTTGTTTTTTCTTTTTAAGTGGTTTTAAAAGTTTAAGTTTTGAAACAAATCATCCAATTATCTACTTAATTAAATTTCTGGACAAGGAAAAAGGCAGGAAAAAAAGCAGTAGATTTTTCTTTTTATGTTGCTGAGGATTAAACTCAGGGCCTCCAGCATGCTAGCTAAGTGCTCTACCACTGGGTCACATCCCCTGACTTGAAAGCAGTGGCAAACTAGATTGGAAACAGTAGGATACCGGATATCGAGCACCTTTCAAAGTTTGGAGCAGAAAAACAAAATGATCTGAATTGAGTTTCAGTAAAATCCATCTTGACTTTTTGAATGACAGAGCTTTAGGGACAGAGGTTTAGAACAGCTGAGAAGCTAGGAAGGTATGCCTATCTTCTAGGCCAGAGAGACCAAAGACCTGAACATAGATGGTAGAAGAGATAGCTAACTGATTGTGTCTAATTTCCTTTCCCAACTTTCTTATTTTCGTTTGGGTTTTATAATACAGGGTTGGAAGCCAAGCCTTGTGTATAGTAGGAAAATGCTCAGAGCTACATTTCCATCTTACTTAGTGCCTTTTAAACAGAGTTCTATACAAAGGAAATATAGGGACTAAACACCATACTTCTACATTAAGTGGGTGAGTTCTTGCAAAGAAATTCATGTAGCTTCCAAATGTAAATTCCTGTAGAGTTGCTGTGCTTGTTGGGTCTGTGAATAGAAGGAGGAAGTAAAGATGAACAGCTTGTTTAGAGATAGGGAGCATGAGATGACTTGTGGTACAGCCATGTCTAATCCTAATGGTGTTGTTTGGATCTTTTTCTTTGTATTAATCATCATCATCGTCATCATTATCACCATCATCACTGTTAGAGGTCAGAGACAACCCACAGGACTTCATTCTTTTCTCCAAAATGGAGATTCTAGGGACTGAATATAGGTAATTGGGCTTTGTGGAAAGTGTCTTTATGGGCTGAGCTATTTCACCAGTCCCAGAATCCTGTGGTATGAATTATATGTGGTAAATACAACATCGGAGAAAAAATTCATACATATAACTATTAAAAATAAACTGACCTTAAAGTAGTATGATGGTTAAATTTTCTTATGAAAGTCATAAAAAATCATGTCAAAAGAAAGAAAGAAAGAAAGAAAGAAAGAAAGAAAGAAAGAAAGGAAGAAGGAAAGAAAGAAGGAAAGAAAAAAGAAAGAAAGAAAGAAAGAAAGAAAGAAAGAAAGAAAGAAAGAAAGAAAGAAAGAAAGAAAGAAAGAAAGAAAGAAAGCAATGAGGGGAATTAATGCAGATTCCTGTTAACCCTGCATATTCCTCAGTCTATCATCCCCTGTACTTGAGACTGCGGTCAGATGGCTCCCTGTGTCTTAGCTTTACAGGTGGTTTCCCAGAAGAGTTGGTTTAAAATCTTTCCATTTCAAGACCTCATCCTACCCTGAGTCAAAGTAGTAGTGTCAAGAAGTTGCTACAGAAAAAAAAATCACACTATTTTTGTTCTTGTTAAAAATTTCTGAGTTAATCTATATTTTTCTAAACTATTCAGTGTGCCTATGTCTACAATTCTCCAAGGCTGAGATAACACAGGCCTTGGATTTTAGCTCAGACTCCTTCAGGATTTTGAAATCAAAACAAAAACAAGACACACAACAAGGGGAAAGAGAGGCAGGGGCTGATTCAGTTTCTGTTAGACCTTGTGTGGAATACCTATTGGCTTGCGTCTTAATTTCTTGTAAGATTCCCTTGTTTTCTTTTAGGTCTGACCCTAGAAGGTGGGATGTAAATCTTTTCTTACAATAACAAAGCTGGAGGGATGACTTTTTCACATCTGACTTCTAACAGTGGTGTGGAACTTATTTTCAGCATTGGTGGTTAAAAAAAAAAAAAAAAAAAAAAAAAAAAAAAAAAAAAAAAAAAAAAAAAAAAAAGGAGAAAAAACATGCTGTTTGTAAGGGAAGTCTTTACAGAGTCTGATGATAAACAAGCAATTTTCTGTTTACTACACCTCAGGGTCTTGACAAAGGTGTATTTCACCACCATAGCCTAACTGCCTAACTGCTCATGTGGCCTTAGAAAACCTAAGTGGTAAGTCGAGTGTCTAGTTAAATACTAGAATTGTACCCAGGAAGCAGATTAGATGTATCTTTGGTTTCTGCCTTAAAGGATGCAAGTATCAAAAATCTAAAAATGAACTTGCTGAACAAATGTTAATGAATTAGAACTTTTCATAGAAATGATGAAATTTTCTGGATGTAGTTTTAAAATACACAACTGAAGTCCAAATTTCAGCTCTGCCAGGTAACAACAGAAGCAAAGTGCATTATAACTTGCTAATTAGGAAGGAACAGGAAAAGAGGAGGTAAAGAAATGTCTTTTTAATGACAAGGAAAAATAAGGAGCATATGTAAGAAATGCATGATGGGTTATTTGGACCCTTCCTGAGACCATTTGACAGTTTAAAGGACATATGTTGGGGTGATCTGCCAGCTTCTGTTAAAATAAGTATTTAGCTAATTTTTTTTCATAGAAACTTGCATGTGAAATGTCTTTGATGATGATCTATTTATTAGTTTCTAATTTCATGTACTGGGGCTGAAGAGATGGCTCAGTGGGTAGGAGCAATTGCTATATCAGCACGAGGACCCAAGTTCAAAGCCCTAGCACCTGAGTTAAGAAGCTGAGTGTAGCTGTTGTGCATGCCTAAAACAGCATGTGGGGAGTGGGCACCGCAGGACTGCTGGGGTTTGCTGGCCACCGTACTATCCCCAGGTTTAGTGAGAGGACCTCTGTAAAAGAATAAATTGGAGGGGGGACTGAACATCCTCCTTTGGCCTTGTACTACATGTGCACATATGTGTGTGCCAGCAGATGTAGATGTACCTAGACCACAGCTGCACATATCTGTACACATGTACATAGACACAAAAAAGTAAAGAAAGGGAAAAAGAAGGTTATAGGCAGGGTTATACGCAGTTACAACAGGCTGGCAGGATTGCCCTCCTTCTCATCTGCCCTGACTTGTTCCCATGCTACCTCACCGGTATCGATTTTCTCACAAAGGATCTGGCTTAGTCACTGTTCTACTGCTGTGAAGAGACATCATGACCAAGGCAACTCCTAAGAAAGAAAGCTTTGCTTTCCATTGTGATCATGGTGGGGAACATGGCTGCAGGCATGGTAGGCTTGGTTGCTGGAGAAGTAGTTGAGAGCTACTTCCTGATTCACAGGCCAAGAGAGAAAAAGAGGGAAACACTGGATAGACTTTTGAAACCCTCAAATCCCACCTGCAGTGACATACTTCTTTCAATTAAGCCACACTTCCTAATCCTTCTAATCCTATCAAAGAATTCCCCTCCCTGGTGACTAAGGATTCAAATGTTGAGCCTATGGGGACCATACTTATTTTAACCACTAAAGGGTGACTGAACAGAATGCTTAAGAGATCCGAGTCTTATTTCATAGTACCAGTAAGAGATTCAAGAGAATGAGGTAGAATGTTCTTTGTTATTGATGAGCCTACCATGTACATGTACAGATAAGACACCTTACAGCATTTGTTTTCAACATTCCTAATGCTGTGACCCTTTGATACAATTTCTCATATTATGGTGACCCCAACCATGAAATTACTTTTGTTGCTACTTCATAACTGTAATTTTGCCACTGTTATGAATTGTAATGAAATATCTGATATGCAAGATATCTGGTATATGACACTTGTGAAAAGGTTGTCTGACCCCTAAAGGGGTTGCAACCCACAGATTGAGAACCACTGCCTTACAGAAATACACAGCAAAATGTCCATTTCTCCTATACCTTTAGTTAAGGCTGTTTACTTCACCTCATTCCTTCTCCAAAAGCCTGATTTGTTGACAGCTTCTTAGGAGCTCAGCATGACTTGAAGAGTCTAATAAAGTCTTACAGAGGGCAGAAATTCCCACAGACTAGAGGCAGGGAACAGAGATGCTTTAAGGAACATCTCATGGAAGAATGAGTGTATAGTTAAGACTTAAGGGGTTGAGTGGGATTCAATTAGTAGATGAACAGAAGGAGCCTGGGTTTGGAATGAGAAAGAGGATGGATGAAGGAACATTGTTTTCTGGTGGCCTTCAGGTATGTGGTTTATATATACACCTGTTTCCTTGTGCATTGTCTGCTATAGTTTAAATATGAACTGTCCCCCACAAGTTTATGCGTTAGATGCTTATCTTCAACTGATGGTGCTGTTTTAGGAGACAGTATACAGTTTAGGAACTCTAACCTAGTAGGAGGCAGTAGGTCCCAAGAGAAATGCCTTTGAAGGTTATACCTTGCCCCTATTCCCTTCCTTTTTCTGCCCTCTATGTGCCCAATAATGAGCAACTTCCTTGTCCATTTTCTCCTATGACCATCATGAGTTCAACAACACCACAGGCAATAATGGTGCTATGGATGTCCTTTAAATACACTCAGAATAGGATATGTGAACTCATGTGACTTATCTCTATTTTAACTTTAGCTGCCGGAGCTGAGAAGATATTAATTTTCTACTTGGTGAACCCTTCCTTGGCCTTCAAGCTATCCAAGATATCACCTACTCTGAGTTAATTTAGTTACATCAGAGTATATTTTTTTACTTTTCTCTTGATGATTATAAGTTTGAAGAAAAGGGGGCATGGGAAAGGTTAACAGCAGCTACTCACAATAGAGACAAGTACAAATTTCTGATGCAGTATGTAGTGGGATGACTGTAGATAAAATTATAATGTGTATTATGTAAAGCTGAAAGAGAGACCATTGAATGTTTTCATAGATACAATAGATGTTTAGGAATAAATGTCAGTATAAAACAATACTAGTTTGAGCAGAAGTGATTTATTAAAGAAAGAATTTATTTTGACTTATGGTTCCAGAGGGAGAGTCCCTAATGGCAAGGAAGACACAGCATACGGCCATTGGAGCAGGGAGATCACTGATCACATTTTATCCCACAGAAGCAAGAGTACAAACTGGAAATGGAGTGAAGTTGTAAATTCTCAAACTCCACCCACAGCAGCATGCTTCCTCCAGCAATGAACAGTGCTACCAACTGCAGACCAAATGTTCAAGTACATAAGCCTGTGTGGACATTCTTCATTTAAACTCCTATAGTGAGTTATCATATAAAGCCAAGTAATAAAAAAATGTAAGAGAAACAATGGCAACAACAGACACACAAAGACAACAACAATAACAGCCAAACCTTTTTATCACCCTTAGGCCCATGCCGAACTCTAGAGAGTGAATGAAAAGAAGCAGCTATGGATACATCTCTTTGGAATTCTTTGCTCTCCAATATAGTTCATGTTTTCTTTGTTTTATACTGGGGTGAAGCACATACTAGGCAAGTGCTCTACAACTGAGGTATATCTCTACTTCTGCTTATTGGTTTTCATTAATAATTTCATAGAAAATATGATCACCCATGATACCACTAAAATAATTTACAAAAATTCCAGGCACTATGTACATTACTTCCTCAATGGTGACGTTCTGCAAAGGCATAACTTACAAGTAGAATCCTGATTTTTTAAATATAACACATAAATCATTAGGCTTTCTGTGCTTTTTATTGTATGCATGAATTAGATACTATACAATTTTTATCACCTGCATGGGTTCAATACAGGCATTTCTAATTTCTTAAAATAAATTTCTTCAGGAGGAATTTTTTGAAACAAGATTTATTTTTATTTTATGTATATGAATGTTTTGATTGCATGCATATATACCATATATGTGCCCAATGCCTGTGAAGGCCAGAAAAGGGCATAAGGTCCTCTGGAACTGGAGTTACCGACAGTTATGAGCCACCATGTGAATATTGGAAACCAAGCCTGGCTTCTCTGGCAGATCTAAATTGCTCTTAACCACTAAGCCATTTTTCTAGCCCCTCAAGAGAACCTTTTATTTTGACATCAGCTCTTTCCTCTGGGCCCTCTGGTTCCCTATAACTAAACCCTGGTCCTGAAGATTCATCAAATCTGTACATGCATGCATACCTTTTCCTTTGTAACTAATGATTAGTATTCTATGGTGTGTATTGCTATCATTTGTTTATCCAATTCTCTTTTGACTCCCATATACCCAAGATCAAATTTTTAGCTATGAACAAAACTACAATCAGTATTCCTGTACTTGTTTGGTGTGAACATAGTTTTTATTTCTCTAGGAAAATCTATGAAGTACATAAATGGGGCAAGTGCCAAGGAATGCAATGGTTGGGTCATATGGTGGTTGAATGTCTACTTTAAAATAGTAAAACAAGCTTACAAAAGATGCTTTATACACTGTCATTTAATAGTCCTGCTGGCAGTGCCTGAGCATGTAGGATCCTTGTTATTCTAGCTGGCACTTGATGTCACCACTTTTGTTTTTGAACCATCCTATTAGGTGAGGAGTGATGTTTCATTGTGGCCTTAATTGGCATTTCCCTAATGGCCAATGACACTGAACACCTTCCGTGATTATCTGTCATCCTCTTGAGTGACATGACTGTTCATAGCTTTCCATCATCTCTGATTGCATTGTCTCATTCTTGCTGTTGAGCCAAGAACCTTCTACATGTGTTCAAGATGTTAGTCTTGTTGGATAGACACGAGCTGACCAGTATTTCATCTCAGTCTGTAGCTGATTTATGTCCTCCTTACATGAAATTTTACAGAGTTCAAGTTTTTAATTTTGTGGAGACAAAACTTACAAGATATTGATTGTATGACACAGACATTGTGCTGTGCTCAAGAGGCCTTGTCCTAAGCCATTAAGCCAGTCTCTCTTCTCTCTTCTCTCTCTCCCTCCCTCTCTCCTTCTCTCCCTGCCTCCCTTTCTGTTACCCTCCCTCCTTCTTTATTTTTGCCCCTCCCCATTCTCTATTCCTTCTTCTTCCTCCTTCTCTTTTCCCTCTTTGTCTCTCCCTCTCCCTCTTCCTCTCTCCCTCTTTCCTCTCTCTTTCTTCCCTTTCTCCCTCTTCTCTTCTTCTTACCTTCCCTTTTTCTTTTTTTGACTTCCCCCACCATCTATTTCCTCCTCTCTTTTTCCTCTTCTCCTCCATAAAAAGCTTTACAGGTTTTTCCTTTCAGTCCTTGACCCAGTTTGAGATAATAAGTGAGATGAGTGGTTAAGGACAAGGTTCCTTTTATTTGCCTCCTAAGTGTCAGCATCCAGAGTCTTCTGAACTTCCCTTCCTCCTCCAGTAGAGAATGTTTCAATTTAGAGGAAAGAAATACCCAATAGCTACTTTGTTATAAAGAAGAAGAATTCTGAAGTAATGTTCAATAAGATCTGGTGAGAGTGGGCTACTGAAATGACCCAGGAAGGAAAGGTGCCTGCTGCCAAGATTGACCCTGGAATTCAATCCTCTGGGCCTATATGGTAGAAGGAGAAAAATGGTATCTACAAATTGTCTTCAGACTTCCACACAGACTCTGTGAAATTATGAGAACAAACATATTTTATTCGTAATTCTAGAATAAAATGTTCAGGGTTTTATTTTTATATTAAGTATGATGTTACACGCAGTATTTTATTTATTTATTATTTTAAATCAAATTAACTTCTGAATTCTGGATTCTGAATTCAGTTCCTAGCACCTATATCTGGTGGCATACAACTGTTTGTAATTCCAGTTCCAGGGAATCTGATACCCTATTCTGCCTCCCTCAGGCACTGAACTCACAAGTACTGGTTCCCACCCCTGCACACAAATACATATAATAATTTTTTAAAAAGTTTGTGAAAAATTAAGTTAAGGTGATTTCTATCTATTATTTTGAACTTACAGCAACTGTTCATTGTGAATGCGTATTGTATTTTGTCAAATGCTTTTTTATGACAATATGCATCTTCTTTACTTTCTTGATATGGATTTCATTAATCAATTGTTTTTAATGTTGAGCCTTCCTGTAATATCTGGAATATGTCTCATTTGGTCATGCTATTTAATACTTTTTACAGGTTGTTGGAGTTGATTTGCTAAAATTATGAGGACTTTTTTTTTTGTTTTGTTTTTCGAGACAGGGTTTCTCTGTATAGCTTTGTACCTTTCCTGGATCTCGCTCTTTAGACCAGGCTGGCCTTGAACTCACAAAGATCCACCTGGCTCTGCCTCCTGAGTGCTGGGATTAAAGGTGTGCACCACCCCTGACTAATTGGGCTGGGGAGATGGCTCAACTGTTAAAGGTTAGGCTCACAAACAAAAATATTATGAGGATTTTTGAATCTAAGTTCATGAGAAATAGAAGTTTTTAGTTTTTTTTTTTATTTTGCCATGTTTTTATCTTTTTGTTTTTAATCTGGGTATTATTAGGCTTATAAATCTAAGAACTATCTTGTCATTTGTTTTGTGGGTGACATTATGTAACATTGATGTTCATTAAACATATGTTAAAGTCTTCCAGTATCGTTGGGCCTAAGGGCTTCTTTTTTCAGGTTCTTTTTGAATGTATATTTGATCTGTTTAATATTTTAGACTATTCAGAAGGTCTGTTTCACTTTAAATGTTGATAGTTCCTGGTCTGGTCTACTGTACTGAACTGTCACTGAGTGCTATCAGACAGGACTCTCTTGCAGTTCTGTAGGTTAAAATGTGATGTGTGTCTCCTTGGCTAAGATCAGGGTGCTGGCAAGTCAGCATTCCTTCCTGGAAGGTATGATATTGTTTCCTTACATTTTCAGTTTCTGGAGAATGCTGGTTTATGTGGTTCATTGACTACTTCGTCTACCCGAAATTGCCAGTACTCTGAAGCCTTCCCACACAGCTTTCTTGCCGTCTCTGATCACTGTTCTTACCCTTGACCATCAATACAGCATCTCTTTTGGCTTATAAGGTAGCATGATTTTCTAAAATTAGGATGCCAGCATTCTGAGAATTGGCAATGTTTTGATGACTATATTTGCTGTAAGGTGGTATGTAGTTTTCAAGGAATTGGTCCATTTCTTCTGAGATATCAAATTGATGAGCATAAAGTTGTTGGTAGGACTACTTTATTGTCATAGAATATGTAATGATCTCCCTTATTTGTGCCTGATTATGATGGTTTACCTCATTCCCTCTTACTAGAGGTTTATCAGTTTTACCAATTTGGTTTTGAAGATACGGTTTTTGGTTTTGTTGATTTTTCTTGATACCTTTCCAATTTCAGTTCTCATTAGTTTCTGCCTTTTTAATTTCCTTCCTCCCATTTGCTGTCACCTTATTTTGCTAGAAAACCATGTTGTTTACATGATTTTTTTTTTCACATTTCTAGTGCTGGGTCTTTTTTAGTATTACCTTGGCTCCATCTCATATTCTGATATACTGTGTTCACTTTCATTAATCTTTGTGTGCCTTTAAATTTTCCCCTAAAGCTTTGACCTCTGGCTTGTTTAGAAGAGTGCATTTAATTTTCATGCATTTACAAATTGCTCTTTCTGTTTGAAGATTGTTTGTGGTCAGGAAAGTATTGAGCACATGGTTGGTTATTTGAAATTGATTGAAGTTATTTTTTTTTTTTTATTGCCCACTATGCTTCCCATTTTTCCAAAAAAGGAAAATGTATTGAAAAAGTGAGTGAACTCTGATGTGGAGTGGAGTAGTCTACACATGCCCATTACATTCTGTTGGTCATGTTCTTTCTATAGTCTGGGGTGTTGATTTATTTGTAAAGTGAACCTTTTCATTATTTAGAAGGATGGGGTGGGTGCTAGAATGACACCCTCACTTCTGCATTCAGACAATCACTTTATTTATGTATTTGTGACTTTCCTGTTTGCCATATACATAATTAGGATCATTATGTCTTTGAGGGAGGAGGGAATTAATATATCCCTCTTGGCCTCTACTATCCGTAATGTCTGCCTGTGATATTAATGTAGCCACCTGTTCTGTTTATTAATGTTTTCCTGGACCATCTTTACCATGCAGTAACTTTTGACCCATCTATGGATCGAATCTAAGATGATTAGCTATAAGCATCAAACAGTTGCCTTGTGTGTGTATTTAGCTCACTCCTCTAAGTCTCTAAGTCCTGCTTTGAAATGGGCACATCTAGAACATTCAAAGTAACTATCCACATATAACAATCCTGTGTTACTATCTTCATGAAGAAGAAAGTTGGAAATTCCATATTGCTTTCAAAATTGTAGTAAGATAGTGTGATAGATGCACAGGATAGGAGGGAGCAAAGAAGGAAACTGAATTGGGAAATGAAACTTCATGTTCACTGATGAATTGATTCTCACTAAAATTATTAAATAAATTCAATGGGGAAAAGCACAGTCATTTCAGCAAGTTGTACTGGGGTAAACAGACACTCACATGTGAAAGAACTCAAAACAGAGTGTATGTCTAAAAACAATGAAGAAAGCCATACAACTTTTCAGAAATAACATAGACAAAAACCTTCACACTCATGGAGTAGGCAGTCGATACTTCTCTATCCCACCAAAAACAGGGCAAAGATAGGCCTCCTTTTTGTTATATGTGACAACAATTATTAACAAAAGAAACCAAACCCATACGATAATTAAATGTAAGTTACTATGAGAAAAATGTAGGCTGCTGATAGACTAGTATTACAAATTTAAAATGGGGCAGCTGCTATGCAAGATAATCTGGCAGTTCCATAAATGGTTAAACATACAGTAATCATAAGATCCAGCAACTACACTCCTAGATAAATATCAGGAGAGAGACTATCCATTCAATATTTTGTGTCCAATAACGTGGGCATAAGTATCCACAGCAACATTGTTCATTGAAGCTCAAAGGAGGAAACATCTCAAACATTCCTCACTGATGAATGAATAACTGAAATATAGTATGTCTACGAAATGGAATGCTATTTGGTCAGAAAGAGAAATAAAATATTAACATATTCTACATCCAGAATAAACCTTAGAAACATATGTCAGTGGTTCAAGAGGCCAGTTGTGTATTGTTTAACTTAGAAGGCATGGTCAAAATAGATCTTCAGACAGTTATAGAGTGTGGGAAGTTGGGAACTCATTGTGAAGTTGTGTAAGTTTTCTCCTTGAGATAATGAAATATTTCTAAATTGATTGTACCAATGAATCCACAACCTTGATTATGTTAATGATCATTTTCACTATACACTTTTTAAAAAGGCAAAGTTAGTGATATAGTAATTATAACTTAAAAATCTTGGAAAAATATTTTCTAAAATTTAATTAATACTCAAGTCTTTTCATTATTTGTTTTAAGTTTGCTTCCTATATTTCACTCTTATTATCTTATAATTTTTATCTTGATAATTTTGGTGTGTTATTGAATATCCTTTGAAGTGATTATTCTGAGTACTACAGTAGTTAAAATTGTAGACATACAATAAGCAAAGTGATTGTTCTGAGTACTATAGTAGTTAAAATTGTAGACATACAAGAAGTTGCTGCTATCGACATGTCATCACTTCAAATGAAGTATAAAACCTTCAATTTTAGAACATTCATTTCCCACACTAAAGAGCATTGTTTTAGATAGCACATGTTTAATGTTGGTCTTAGTCATCATAGAGAGGATGATCTGTGGGATACCTGTTGTGCATTGTATATTTCTCCTTTCCTCAGTCTTCCTTCATGCCTGATACATCCTTTTATCCAATATTTATTCTTTAATGTTTTCCTTTCTGTGGACAACTCCCTTTGAGAGATGCTTCAGTGTGACTTTGGTGTTTTCTTTTTGTTTTTTGTTTTTTAATCTTAATTTATTACTTATTTGTATTTTTCATATTTTTATTTTATAATTAATTTAATTTTACATATCAGCCATGGATTCCCCTGTCCTCCATCCTCCCACCACCCTCCCTTCCCCCTGCCAACCCACTCCCCCATTCCCACATCCTCCAAGGCAAGGTCTCCCCTGGGGATTCAGCTCAGCCTGGTAGATACAGTTGAGGCAGGTCCAGTCCCCTCCTCCCTACACCAAGGCTGAGCAAAATGTCTCAGCATAGGCCTTAAGTTCCAAAAAGCCAGCTCATACACTAAGGACAAGTCCCAGTCCCACTGCCTGGGGGCCTCCTAAATAGTTTCAAGCTAATCAACTGTCTCACTTATCCAGAGGGCCTGATCCAGTTCCATGGGAGCTCCTCAGCTATTGGTTGACAGTACATGTGTTTCTACTAGTTTGGCTATTTGTCCCTGTGATTTTTCCAATAATGGTCTCAATATCTCTTGTTCATATAATCCCTCCTCTCTCTTGCCACTTGGGCTCCTGGAGCTCCAACTGGGGCTTGGCTGTGGATCTCTGCATCTGCTTCCATCAGTCACTGGATGAGGGTTCTATTATGACAGTTAGGGTGTTCAGCAATCTGATCACCAGAGTTGGTCAGCTCGGGCTTTCTCTCGACCATTGCCAGTAGTCTATTGTGGAGATATCTTTGTGGATTTCTGGAGACCTCTCTAGCACTCTGCTTCTTCCTATTCCCATGGGGTCTTCATTTATCATGGTATCTCTTTCTTTGTTCTTGCATTCTGTTCCTGATCCAGCTAGGACCTCCCGCTCCCCTAAGCTCTCTTTCCCCTGACCCTTGCCCTCCATTATCTCCCCACTCCCAGTTTGCTCATGTAGATCTCATCCATTTCTCTGTCACTGGGTGATCCCTGTGTTCTTTCCTAGGGTCCTCTTTACTAGGTATCCTCCCTGGAGTTGTGAGTTGCAGTCTGGTTATCTTTTGCTTTACATCTAGTATCCACTTATGAGTGAGTACATACCATGTTTGTCTTTCTGAGTCGGGTTACCTCACTCAGGATGATTTTTCTAGTTCCATCCATTTGCCTGCAAACCTCATGATGTCATTGTTTTTCTGTTGAGTAGTACTCCATCGTGTATATGTACAACATTTTATTCATCCACTCTTCAGTTGAAGGGTATCTAGGTTGTTTCCAGGTTCTGGATATTACAGATAATGCTGCTATGAACATAGCCGAGCATGTGTCCTTGTGGTATGATTGAGCATTCCTTGGATATATGCCCAAGAATGGAATAGCTGGGTCTTGAGGGAGATTGATTCCCAATTTTCTAAGAAAGCACAATATTGATTTCCAAAGTGGATGTACAGGTTTGCATTCCCACCAACAGTGTAAGAATGTTCCCCTTGCTCTACATCCTCTCCAACATAAGCTGTCTTTAGTGTTCTTGATCCTAGCCATTCTGACGGGTATACGATGGTATTTCAGAGTTGTTTGTTAAGAACAAATTATTTTTACCCTCTACCCCATATATAGCAAGACTTAATGGTAGATATATGTTGCTGGAGGGCTTCTCTCCAGGCTCCACCAAGCCCCGCAGTCCCACAATCCACGTATAAAATAATCATTCAGACACTTATATTACTTATAAACTGTATGGCCATGTCAGGCTTCTTGCTAACTGTTCTTATATCTTAAATTAACCCATTTTTATAAATCTATACCTTGCGACATGGCTGGTGACTTACCGGTGTCTTTACATGCTGCTTGTCCTGGCGGTGGCTGCAGTGTCTCTCTCCCCTTCTTCCTGATTCCCCAATTCTCCTCTCTCCTTGTCCCACCTATACTTCCTGTCCGGTCACTGGCCATCAGTGTTTTATTTATATAGATCGATATCCACAGCAGATATATATCTGAGACAGAGTTTCACAGTATAGCCTTAGTAGGCCTTGAATTTACAGCGATCCACCAGCCCCCACCTTCAAGTGTGGAGAGGAAAGGCAAGTCCCACCACCATGGCTAATTCTTTTCTTTTATTGCTTGAAAAAAGGTGCCAGTTTCATTGGGACTTCATAATTTCAAGTGAAAAATCTAATATTTTGGCTATGATTTCCCAAAGTGTAATGTGTTATTTCTCTCTGCTTATAAGATTATTTTTATTTTCATTTTCACACATTTAATTAAATTTTGTTGTTGTCCCTGGGTACATATTATTTAGAGTTCACTGATTTTCACAAGTGTGTAACTTTGTGTCTTGAACCAAATGCAAGAGTTTTCAACTAATACTTTCTCAGTTCCTCTCTCTTCTTTCCTTTTAGGGATCCAGTGATAGTTGTAATTGTTTTTGAGTCATTTATCTGCATTTTAAAAAGCCTTTCTATATTATTAACACTGAATAAATTCTGCTACTCACTATGTAATGTCACATATTCTATTCCTTGTCATCTCTATTCAACTACCGAGTCCACTGACAAAGTTGTCATTTTTTTTCTTTCTATAGCTGCATTTTCATTTCTACAATTTCCACTTGGCTGTTTTTCTGGTTGCACAACAAGTTGATACCCTTGGTAGTTCTGGTTGGGTTATAAGGTTTTCTATTCAATTCTAGGAAGGGATACCTATCCTAGAGATACCATCTTAGATGTCCACACTAGTTTGGGGTTGTTGGGACATATCAAGTATGACTCTCTTCTTTATATAGTAGGAAACAAGACATCTGGCCACTATCCATTATTTCTGGCTGGAACCCTATCCCAGCTAGCCCTGCCTTATCATCTTTGCTTGTCTCCTGCACAATTTCTAGGACTAATATTTGTTCTAAACATGGGTAGAGAATAGATAAATGGATGGAAGCCATCTTGTCCTAAATGGAAGTGTGTACTGTGGCTTTGGGATACTCATCTGTTTACTTGTCAGATTCTCTCATCTAAATGTATTTTTTATATCTCATAAGCAAATATTTGTTTACTATTAAAATACATTGTTCGATCAAATTATTTGCTGACACCTAATGTAATCTAGACTCAGTGGAAATGTGAAGGAGCATTTATTTAAAGGAACATGTTATGATGTTATGATTTGTGATTTATGATGTTAGTATTAAGTTTATACTCTGACTCTTGTGTAAGAATTGCTAAACAGTCTTATTAATAGAACTCCTGAAGCCAGATATACTGAGAGATCAGAGGAATAGGAAAAGCTATAGCCAATCTCACCTTACCAACTTTTCAGCCTCCAGAGTGAGCTACTTCCTGTATATTCATGCCATTATATCTTTCTGTGCTCTGCCATTTTACTTCCCCTCTCCATCCAGCTCTATAACTTCCTGTCTGTCTGTACAGAACTCCAGACCTCTATGGTTAACTAGTGCTGGGATTAAGGCTTGTGCCACCATGCCTGTCTCTGTTCCCAGTGTGGCCTTGAACTCACAGAGATCTGAATCATTCTCTGCCTCCCGAATGCTAGGATTAAAGGCGTGTGCTACCACTGCCTAACTTCTATGTTTAATATAATATAGTGGCTGGATTTATCCTCTGATCCCCAGATAAGTTTATCAGAGTGCACAAATAAAATATCACCACACTTTTGCATATCTGGTTATAGGTAAATAAGACCTTCTTACCCTCTGATTTTATCAGGTGAACCACCTTCCTCATGAGTCTATCTTCATTCTGTGTTGCATTAGCCTAAAATTCTTGAAGCAATACTAGTATTCTTTATCTCAATATCCTTATCCATTGTCTATAAAAAATATAAGAGATAGATAACTTGAACAACAGAAAGTCTGGAAACATAAAGGTCAAGATGTTGGTCATGTGGGTTTCATGCTAAGGCTCTTTCTCTTGCCTTGTGCGGAGCCCCCACCTTGCTGAGTACTCACATGATCTCTTTTCTCTTTGAGTCCAGAGAAAAAGGGAAGGTTTCCACTGTGCTCTGGTTTCACTGTGGATGGGCAGTATTCCCAACATAATGGTTCTACCCACATAACTTCATCTGAGCCTTTGACTCCATTGGCTTCATCCCTAGTTACTAGGTAGACAGTAATTCAATACATGCATTTTGAAGAGACATAGCTCAGTACATTGAAATTTTTCCAAGAGAAGTAAGCCAATTTCTCCTTATTTTTTCTAAGATTTTTATAACATTTATGCTACCATTATGGAGTTGCCCAACCTCTGTCTTTTGGGGCTTATTTGTACGGATCCTGTGGAACTGTCTAGGAGACCAAATTTAGAAGTTTACATTTTTTCAATGCTGTTGGGATCCATCCTATGTACTTCATGTGTATACTAAGTGAGTTAAAATAATATTAACCCAGTTACCTGAAGTTGTAACCAATCATCACTTACTTAGCCTGCAATTGAGAAGCTAATGAGGATTATAGAGTTTTGAAAAAACATTCCATAGAAAATTATTTAAAAATATAAAGAAAACACTGTATGGCTACTTAAATGAATATTTTGTGCTAGATTTACCTGTATATAAGTATATAAGTCACATTTCCCAAAGGACTGTTAGAAAATGGTTCCCATGATATTTGTGTCTACTATTGCATAAAGACTCAAAGATATCTCCTAATAGTTCCCATATCCTGGTATCACATTGTGTGTAACATCTTCCCCTCAGTATGGGCTGGTACTAAACATCAGCACATGTCTAGGTTCATGAGATGTCACTATAGTGGTTAAAATATAGAAGACCATAATGTCTGGCCTTGCTAGCAGACTTCCCCCTGCTAGATGATGAAGTATCCTGCCATATGCAGAGGCACATACAGATTAAGGAAACTAACACCCTGTGAGAAACTAGATCCTGCCCAAATCCACCTGAACTTGAAAGTGGATCCTATCCTAATTTAGCCCCATATGTGCCCCCCTACTCTGCTTGATACCTCAAAACTATACCTTGCAAGAGATGCTATAGCAGAGGACTCAACTAAGCTTTGCCCACATTCCTAACTGACTGATGAGAAATTAAATGTATAGTTTACAGTCACTCAGTTGTGTACTATTTACTTATTTGATAGTAGATAACAAGACCATCCACCTATGTTTATCTTAGTGTATGCAATCAGAGCTTTAACTGTACATTTACCTAGAGGTAGATATTTCAATATGAGAATCACCCTTTTTCTACAAATAATTACTATATACACATATGTGTAAAATAAGTTATGTGTATGTTTTGACTTGGGCCTTATTTTATCAGTCCAATACTGAAGTAGAGCATTTTTTTAATGAGACATTGCCCTATAACTACAAGTAATAGTAAACAAATGAGAAGCAAACATTGAAACCAAGTGTTTTTGCAGAGTGTTTACAGCAATGTGCTAAGTAATTGAAGAACTTAGCATACTGATCAATTCTCAGCCAAAGAAAACATTCATTGTGTCTTAATGTCTTCAGGAAGCCAACAAAGAATAAGATTAGCTGAAAGCAGAAAGAATATGAGAACTAATGTGGTTTTTATGCTTTATCAGAGTACTGTCTCCTAGCAATATCAAAACTGTAATCATTAGCAAGGAGATGGAAGATATCATCAGTGTATAAGCAGGTACCTTCAGAACACTGCATGTATGTGAATGTGAATGTTTTTACAGCTTAGTTTATCTACTCAGCTTCTTTCCTTTTTCCTGCTGCAAGAGTGTTTTTCTTTAATGATGTTTCTCAATTTCTAGTTAAAAAAAATCAGGAAATTGTGAATCATATTTCAAGACAAAGTAATGGAGCAACCTGATGGAGTAGAGGAGTCCCCTTTTGTTAAGGCAATTGTCAGATTAAAAAAAAAAAGCAACTTGATTTTTTTGTTTAATTCAAAGGTCAATGACCATTAGCAGATAAGGTGAGAGCTATTATACTCTACTTTGATTTTAGAAGCCTCTATAGCAGCAGTTGTCAACCTGTGCCTTGTGACCCCTATTGGGGTCAAATGACCTTTTCACAGGGGTCGCATAAGACCATTGAAAAAATACAAATATTTATATTATGATTAATAATAGTAGCAAAAGTACAGTTATGAAGTATCAATGAAAATAATTTTGTGGTTGTGGGTCATCACAGCATGAGGAGCTGTTCTAAAGGTTCACAGCACTGGAAAGGTTGAGAACCATTGCTCTATAAGCACTGATTGTCTCTCATCCCTGAAATGCTTGTGTAATCACCTAAAGCTATGGTATGATGAGTTTTATAAATAAGAGTTGGTTTGTTTTGGCAGGGGTAATTAAGACATGTTTGTGAAGCCCCCTCTGATGACATTGATGCTCTCCTAAAAAGAGAGATTCATTCTCTCCACTCTCTAAGGCTGTTCTGTCTCCAATATTTTGGAAGAGCCCTTCCTGAAACCAGCCATGCTGTCTTCCTGTTCATTATCTTCTAGCCTCCAGCACTAGAAGAAAAGCTTCTGCTACAAAAGCAAGATAGTCTGTGGTGTTCAGTTGCAGCATCTTGAAGACATCAGTACGTTAGCACATGATAAATCTGTGTTCACAAGAGTGAAGCAGAGATGACAATTTTGCCTGCTGAGCATTTAGTGTCACATTTTCCTATGATTCCACCATGTGTCAGCTTCAGCTATCAAGAATGGCCACACAAGATGAAAGTTCAGACTTTTGACCACTAGTATTCTGGGAGTTCACTGGGGGAAAATGTAGGAGCCACAGGAGAAAGTTGTGAGTATGGTGGAAGGAAATAATGTATTTTTTTGTTTGTTTGTTTTTGGTTTTTTTTTGTTTGTTTTGTTTTGTTTTTTGAGACAGGGTTTCTCTGTGTAGCTTTGCACCTTTCCTGGAAACTCGCTTTGGAGACCAGGCTGGCCTCGAACTCACAGAGATCCGCCTGGCTCTGCCTCCCGAGTGCTGGGATTAAAGGCATGCACCACCACCACCCGGTCTGGAAATAATATATTCTTAACAGGCAACAGCTAAGTATTAAAATGTATCTTTGTCTCAACATGAAAAATTCCTTCAGTTATGCACAAATGTGTGTGCCTTTTGTATTTGATGAGATCTGGTGCATTCAAAATGGTGTGGCTGTAGTCTGTGGAAGGCTGCCAATTGGACCATTTCTTGTTCACCACCATTCACTTGTCCTTCATCACTTTGGTGTCTTTACTATCAGGAATTGAATTTTCTAAACTATAACTCAAACTGCAGAGAAGTCTTGTAGTACAGATACTTTTTGAAAAGTGAAGGAGGGGGAATGCAATAAAAGAGATACCATGATAGTGAGAGACATCATGGGGATAGAGAGAAACCCAGTGCTAGGGAAGTTACCAGGAATCCCCAAGGATGACCCCAGCCTGGGCTACTAGCAATAATGGAGAGGGTGCCTGAACTGAACTGGCTTGCCCCAGAGATCAGACCAGTGAATACCCTAACTGTCATCACAGAACTTTTCTCCAATGACTGATGGAAGCAGATGCAGAGATCCACAGCCAATCACTAGACAGAGAAGTCCAGTCAAAGAGAGAGAAGAGGGATTCTATAAGCAATTGCATCAGGATCATGATGGGGAAGCATGCAGCGATGACCAAATCAAACTAGAGGGAACTCATGAAAGTTGGATCAATGGCTGTGGAGCCTACATGGGACTGGACTAAGCCCTTTACATGGCGAGACAGTTGTGTAGCTTGATCTGCTTGGGGGGGGCGCTGGTGGTAGGGCTATGTGGAGCCCACTACCTATGATGGGACAGACACCTGATGCAGCCTTGAGGGCTTGAAAGGGCTTGGACTTGCCTCTACTGAATATGCCTCCCCATGGGAGGCCTTGCCTTCTTGTGGGTGGAAGTGGGGGGTGGGTTGGTAGGAGGGAAGAGGGGAATGTTTGATTGGTGTGTAAAAAAGAATGAAAAAATTTTCTTAATAAAAAAATGAAAAATGAAAAAAGAAAAGTGAGAAAATCTAATGGATTAAAAAAAAAGAGAGAGACCTGCAAGAGAGTTGCAACTCACAGCTCCAGGGAGGCTACCTAGTAAAGAGGACCCTAGGAAAGACACAGGGATCACCCAGCAACGGATAAATGGATGAGATCTACATGAGCAAACTGGATGTGAGGGGAGTAGTAGAGGGCAAGGGTCGGGGGAAGAGAGCTTAGGGGAGCGGGAGGTCCTAGCTGGATCAGGAACAGAGTGGGAGAACAAGGAAAGAGATACCACTATAAATGAAGACGCCATGGGAATAGGAAAAATCAGAGTGCTAGAGAGGTCCCAGGAATCTACAAAGATGACTCCACTATAGACAACTGGCAATGGTCGAGAGGGTGCCTGAGCTGACCTACTCTCATGATCGGATGGCTGAACACCCTAACTGCCATGATAGAACCCTCATCCAGTGACTGATGGAAACAGATGCAGAGATCCACAGCCAAGCCCCAGGTAGAGCTCTAGGAGTCCAATCAATGAGAGAGAGGAGGGATTATATGAGCAAGAGCTATTGAGACCATGATTGGAAAAAGTACAGAGACAACTAGCCAAACTAGTGGAAACACATGAACTCTGAACCAATAGCTGAGGAACCCTCTGGAACTGGACTAGGCCCTCTGGATAAGTGAGACAGTTGTTTCACTTGAACTGTTTAGGGGTCCCCCAGGCAGTGGGACCTGTCCTTAGTGCATGAGCTGGCTTTTTGGAACCTAGAGCCTATGCTGAGACACTTTGCTCAGTCTTGGTGCAGGGAGGAGGAGCTTGGAGCTGCCTCAACTGAATGTACCAGGCTCTTCTGACTCCCCAGGGGAGACCTTGACTTGGAGGAGGGTGAATGGGGGGTGGGTTGGTGGGGAAGGGAAGGCTGGGGGTTCGGAGGAGGGAGGACAGGGGAATCCATGGTTGATATGAAAACGAATAGAAAATCTCTTAATAAAAAAAAAGAAAAAAGAGTTGTTATAAGGATTTGAAATAATAGATGCAAAGCATTTATCATGCTTTTTGGCAATGGGTATTGTTAAGTGCAACCAACGCTCTAGATGAATACTAACTCACAAGGCATGGTATCTAAAGGCCTTAACTGAAGAGTAAAGAGGTAGGTAGGAAGAGCACTAAAGAAAAGCAATGGATACACCCACACACAAATGTTAGGTCCTCTCTACTCTTCTCCAAGCTTGGCTAAAATGTGGAGATAAAGTGTCTTGGAAGCAAACAGGCTAGCTCATCCTCTTATTAACATTTTATATATGGTCTGGCTGACAGGAGAAATGTTACACCTCTTGGTTCCTTTCCATTTTGACATTATATAGTTCTGAAGCTTCCAACCAAAGAACCTGGATTACTAAAACATATTTTTATGTTTCAAGATATCAACAAGAGAGAAGTATAATATTGTCAAGCACAGATGATCACATGAGGAACAGAATTTTAACTGATGGAGTTTGTTCTGCCAACCAGTATTAATCATTAAGAAAATCCAGGGGGCTGGAGAGATGGCTCAATGGTTAAGAGTACTGAATGCTCTTTGAGAGGACCCGGGTTCAATTTCCAGCACCCACATGGCAGCTCACAACTGTCTGTAACTCCAGTTCTGTGGCAAGACACCAATGAACATAAAAAAATTGAGGGAAGAAAACGAAAAAGAAAATCTAGGCCAAGCTCCAGAAGTCTAGTAGTAGAGAGGGAAGAGGGATTCTATGAGCTAGGGGGCATTAAGATCATGATGAGGAAATCTACAGAGACAACTGAACCAAGCTAGTGGGAACTCAAGAACTTTAGACTAACAGCTGTGGAGCCTCCATGGGACCAGACTAGGCCCTCTGCATAAGTGAGACAATTGAGTAGGTTGGTCTGTTTAAGGGGCCCCTGTCAGTGGTATCAGGACCTATACCTAGTACATGAGCTGGCTCTTTGGAGCCCAGTGCCTATAGTGGGACACCTTGCACAGCCTTGATGCAGTGGGGAGGGTCTTGGACCTGCCTCAACTGAATGTACCAGGCTTTGATGACTCCCCATGGGAGGCTTTACCTTTTCAGAGTAGGGGAGATGGGGTGGATTGGGGGGACATGCATGAGGGGAATGGAACGAGGGATGAGAGGGGAATCTGTGGTTGGTATGTAAAATGAATAAAAATTCTGAATAAAGAAAAAATTAATAAAAAAATGAAAAAGAAAAAAAGAAAAGCTAGCCGGGCGGTGGTGGCGCACGCCTTTAATCCCAGCACTCGGGAGGCAGAGGCAGGCGGATCTCTGTGAGTTCGAGGCCGGCCGGGTCTACAAAGCAAGTTCCAGGAAAGGTACAAAGCTACACAGAGAAACCCTGTCTCAAAAAAAAAAAAAAAAAAAAAAAAAAGGAAAAACTAGAAAACATAATGCATTAAAAAAAGAGACCTAAAGACAGTTCCAGAGTTAAACCATAATTCCCAGACCTTTGAAGTTACAGCATCTTCGTATGTATTTGTTTCCCTGTATCTCGCTGTGTCTTTGAAGCTCTGGGTGAGTGGTCATCTGTGACACCGGTAGTAACAGGCAATGACATTTTCAGCCTGGTGGAATTTCTGTGTCTTCATTATACTTTGAGCCTATCATTTGTCAACTGTCCAATGGCCCTAGTGTCTAGTCAACAAATATTTGTGAAGTAATTACCATTAAAGGAATTTTACTGTCCCTTCATGGTTGTCAGATGGCACAGGGAAAATTAGAGTCTTCTCCTGAGGTCCTTAGTTTTGTTAAGAAAGTATTTAAGAATTCACTCAAAAGGGAAATTTTATTAGAGTTCAGAAGGAAAACAAAACAAAACAACACCTAGGGCAGGCAGGATGTCCATCTCAGTGGCTGCTCAGAGAGGAATGAAGACGAAGAGAAAAACAGCTGTGCACTTTTAAGCTGGCACGGGTCAGATACAGGGTGGGCAAGCAGTGGCATGGAAGGGAGAGTATCTTTAGAGTATGAATAAAAACATACTAAATATTGGGGAAACACAAAGTATTTAAAAAAAAAGCATGTTTATACAATGGATAGAAAGAAGAAAAGGGAAAGTTATGTTTTTCTGTGTTATTCCGAAAAGCAGACACAGTTACAAAGCTATACAGCTGTTGTCCGGTAAGGTATTGTGTTAGGCATGGTGATTCTGGATAGACAAGTATGATATCTCATTAAAAGAAAAATCATTCTGCTTATTTCTTTAGTGTGGCATAAAGTGAGCCCGATTTCCTCAGAGGTGGTTCTTTGACCAGGTGCTTGAACTGGCCCAACTTCAATGTTAGCTGCGCACCTGTGCTGGCTAGTTTTCTGTCAACCTGACCCAAGCCAAAGTAGAGAAAAGAAGAGCAAAAACCTCCTATTTTTTGATGATCAGGCTGCAGGCAAGCCTGTAGAGCATTTTCTTAATTAGTCATTGCTGTGGGAGGGCCCAGGCCATTGTGAGTGGATGAGAAAGCCATGGGGAGCAAGCCAGTAAGCAGCACAGGGCGGCCTCTGCACCAACCATCAGCTTCTGCTTCCAGATTCCTGCCCTGTTTGAGTTCTGAGGAACAGTGATGTGGAAGTGTAAGCCAAATAAACCGTTTGCTCCACAAGGTGCTTTGGTCATGGTGTTTCATTACAACAGTAGTAACCCTAACTGGGATACCACTCAAGCAAGAGAGTTTAATCTCTTGATGAAAATTAATTTTTATACTTTGACAGTGCTACAGAATCAGTAAAGTTTCTGATTTTCATTTCTGTGACTGGAATTTATTTTATTTTACTTTGTTTTCTCGAGACAGGGTTTCTCTGTATAGCTTAGGAGCCTGTCCAGGAACTCACTCTGTAGACCAGCCTGACCTCGAACTCACAGAGATCCTCCTGCCTCTGCCTCCCAAGTTTAAGCTGGGATTAAAGTCATGCATGTACCACCATTGCCTGGCCTATGACTGGAATTTTAATGAACCTCATTGGTTACATGTGCAGATGGTTGTCTTATCTGTATGAATCAGAAGAAACCTAGGCTGTTGTTATTACATCAGAACATTCAACACAACTTTCATGTTCAACTCATTTCTGTTCAATAAACCATTATAATTCTATCCAGTGACCAGTTTGTTCTCTAGATGCAAACAAAGACTTCTCTGTTGTCCTTTCACATGAGGGAGAGGGTTATATGTTAGAAATAATATGCTTTAGTTGACTGCCTGACCCCAGCCAGTGTTTCTGATTCTACATATTGAGGTCATTATTATTATCCACTTAATCTTAATCTTTCTCCAGTGAAGAACTTACGGATATTGTAAGATGCTCATTGGTTCCATATCCTGCTAATAGATATGGAACCAGACTTCTGCCATTTCCAAGAAATCCTTCAGGAGTGCCGTGAAGACTAACGTGGATGTTGATGTCTGTTTGATCAGCACACAGACATTCGCTGTAGATTTTCTGCAATGCTGATGCTTCATTTACTAAAAAGATAAAACATCTGTGTCTCCCATAAAGCAAATTTAGTTTATATAGAATTTTATACAAACTTTTAAATAACATTTCCTCCAGGAAATCAACATGAGCCTACAATGGGAAATATTTCCTTGCTTTTCTATTTCATTTCCCTTGTAAAAGCATCATACTGCTTTTAAAAGCTGCTTTTCTCAACAATGCTTCAATATATCCAAGTAAAATATGTCGTAACAATTCACACCAAAGTCTCAGCTGCTGCCTTTACTATTATTAGTTATGAGTTTTCTGCAATTCCTAATCTATACAGAAGACTCATTGATAGGCTTGTCTAGATTTGGTTAAAAAAAAAAATGGTGCTACACAGAGAAACCCTGTCTCGAAAAAACCAAAAAAAAAAAAAAAAAAAAAATGGTACCTACTTCTACCTGAATTTCAAGGTCTAATCACTGTTTCAGATTCTGATACTAATGATGTCAGAATATTGATTCAGTTTTTATAAAAAGTCATATCTAAGCCCCTTTAAAGCCCTGTATGGATTAATGAAAAGAAATACTTGGTCCACAGGATGTCATGTTCATTCTGAATGCTGAATTACACCATCATTCCATGGTGCCCCACGCATTATACTGATATTTTCCCTGTGAGATCTTGTCATATGGAAATCCTTTTGGTTTTTAAAGGCTGAATGCAGTGATCCATGTCTCTAATTATTCTCAGTTTAACACACTGAAATGAAAAAAGCCAAACAATTCCATTAAATAATGCTAACATATAGAAAAACAGACATCTATTTTCAGTGTACACTGCCACAGCCATGTAGCTCAGTGTCACTTAGGTGTTAAATACAAGAGGGTGAAAGTGTAACATAAGCCTAACTTGTTAGTTTCAGCCCCCTACCCCAGTGATTGATACACAAATTATTCTGAGGTAATCTGAAGAGATAATTTATTGTGGTACTAGTCTTAGAACTACTAAAAGAAATTTCCAAAATTATGTTCACATTTGTTAACATTTCTGGAGATCAGCTAAGGTGGAATATTATCTTATTTCCCAGTAGACTTGTAAACATTTGGATTATAATTTAAATTTCAGAAAATGCACAAATCTGCTTTTCATTACATATTAATATGGTCCTAAGTGCTCCATAACCATTAGCAATTTAGCTGTATTATTTAAAGTATGCATACATAAATGTACATGCTTAATATTTTGACTTTTTCTCTGTGTAAAAATAAACCTGCTTGAAATATTAATGAGTACAGTGACCCAAGATCTTTGGAAGGCATTCTACTTTCAGAACATTTTGTTGAGTATTAATTAAAGACTTATTACTAATTGGCTCTGTGAAGGATCTATGTATTTTTTTCCTTTGGACCATATAATGACTAAAATCACTTACACTGCAAAAAAACAAACAAACAAAAAAAAACTTTGTAACCTTTAAGATTGCATGAAAATATAGCTAGACTGTTGTTTCCATATTAAGTTGTCGTAAATCCCATGGGGATTGTTCACATACCAGAGACTAATTCCTATTGCATTATCTTTCATTTAGTTAATGTTTGAAAATTTTCATATTCCTTTCTTACTCCCTTTACATTTGACCTTCAGAATAAGACCAAGAGTATAGTCACATAGGCATTATAATCTTTAATATCTGAGCTCATTTGTTCAGTAATAAGGTAAGAGATAGCTGGCTAGCATTAAATCATTTCAGAGAAGAGCTTCATGTATTAGCTGAAGTTCTCTTCTGGTAGTCTGGATGCATGCCTGGGATACATGCTCATAATGGGGGTACTTGTACATGGATGTACACTCAGAGTACATGCTCATCATTATTTCTATTTTTGGCCATCTTCTCTGGTTATATTTTATGACAATATCTAAATTGGGCTAGGAATAGAACTTTCATTAAACAATTTGATATTGGTATTTTAGCAAGTCTTCTTAAAGAATGAACATGAGTGACCTGTCTATTGTAAGGAGCACATATTAAAACAGTATGTTAGAGGTGGGAAGCTCTTCCTTCTCATAACATGCCCCACATGTAATTGTTTTAAAACTTGCTGTGAGGGAAAGTCTCTGAAAAGAAGCTACATGTGAAGAAGCCACATTCTGAGATGGGAGGTTGGGATGCCAAGTCGAGGGCCAAATTATCTCGGGTCATTTTAAAACTCTTTAATAGTAATCCATTGCCTATGTGTTTAACCTAATGTCCATGCAATTAATAGACTAATCCTTTGGAATGTGTGAACAGGACTTGAGTGTCCACCAACTCCAAAGCTAAGAAAGTCTGTCGTAAGATGGTCTCCAAGGCCTCTAATAGATGTATCACTCTTTTCCTTTATTATATGACTTTGTTTATTTTCTGAAACAGTCTTCCTATGTAGCCTTTTCTAGCTGAAACTTACTTTATAGACACAGCTTGCTTCAAACTCACAGAGATACTTCTGTCTCTGCCTCCTGAATGCTGGGGTTAAAGGCACCCACTATCACACCACATCCCTTTGCTACTTTTCTGTAACTCATCTGTCTGGTATACCCACCAAGTTAAGTGAGAAGTGTCTTTTTTGTCTGACTTTCATTTTTTTCTGTCATTATGAAAGCTTCTGAAGCTACCATGTTGGAGCATGGAATGTGGAATACGCTACATTTATGTTCCCATGTAATAGTCACTCATTATTTTTGATGACTCATATTTGACCCCAGGATAATTTCTTATTCCATTGAGGCAAAAGTAGTGTCTCTTGTGTTGACACTACTTTGTGAAGATTTTACACCTCTCTGAACACTGATTTTATCACCTTTGGGAAGGAGATGAGGATACTTTGTATTTTGTTCATGTCTTGAATTAAATGAGATATCACATTTAGAGTATGACACAGAAAAAAAACCCCAAAAACATGAGGTTAAGTGTTAGTTGTGACTTTTCTTTCTTTTCCTCTTTAAAATGTGTTTTGATTCAAGCAGAAAGGAAGAAAATTTGTGGACAGTTAAATAAATAAGGCATGTTAAGACATGTGATCCAGTTAAGAAGAAGCCACCTCTGAGATGGTGTGCCCTCCCCATGTAAATCAGTGAGCCACTTGTTTGTAATTTTTTGGCAGACTTATGCAGCCAATTAGTTTGGTAATATATATTCAACTTTAATGGGCAAGTAAATAATTAATGTTATTGCCTTTGTAGATTTAGTTTTTCAGATATAAATTAGCATAATTAAACGAGTAATGTTTCAGTGTGCATTCTAGCAGCCAAGTTTAAATCAAGCAATTAAACTGTAGGTTTTCTGCACCAAATGAGCTTAGTTCACAATGACACAGATGAGAGAGAGATGTAAAATTGTTTTTTTTTTTCTCATGGTCAGGTTGATTGCAAAAACATGAAGGAAAAAATTTATTTCCTCTTTGTGTGTGTGTGTGTGTGTGTGTGTGTGTGTGTGTGTGTGCGCGCACGCGCGCACATATGTAGTCAGTCAGTAAATTATCCCAAGCACCACTTACATGTTTTAAATCATTCTTCTGGTCCTTCAGTCTTCAACTACCGACTTAAACATGGTCCTGTTTGTCTTCCTTCTGAGGAATGAACCCCCCTTGCAAAAGAGGGGATACTATTTGTAACTGTGTACCTCTATCCAAAACTGCAGATTATTTGCTTATGTGTAGAGACCGGAGTTGAGGCCATTTATGTGGAACATTTAGCCATACTGGATGTCTCAAATTTGCTAGACCAGCTACGTGAAGACTGGCCTCGTTTTGTTACAGTGTAAGTGGAGAGAAGAGGCTGAGTGTGGTCTGCTGGATTATACTATTCACTGGGATGTAAAAGGGCATAAAACGGGAGCTTGTGTTCTTCCTCAGATAGGAAAGGAGTGAGCAGGTGTATTTTTTCTTTCCTTTGAAATCAGCTCCCCAGGATACTGTCAAACAGATCTTAAACTAGAACAATCTATTTTGCGAATACATTGTTCCTACCTGAATGGGCAGAAAATGGGGCTGTCTATGTGGGGATAATTGAATGATAGACATTTTTTAATCTTCAAGCAATACTGATATGTAATTAAACATGCAGCGACTAATGATCTATATTTAACTGCTCACCACTCTGAGGCTCACTAATAAAAGTAGGATTTTTGGAGCATATTAGAATTTGTGTGTGTGTGTGTGTGTGTGTGTGTGTGTGTGTGTGTGTGTGAATTATCTGAATCTCTTTGGGAGATGGCTTCCCTTTCTTGCCTGCTGAACTGTCCAGAACATTAATCCCTCTTTTATTCATGTTAAGTATATAAAAATGCAAGATTGGCATATATCTTTAATTTTCTGACTCACTAGTGATTTGGCATTTTAGTATATCTAATATCTTAAGGAAGCAAGACTTATCTTCTTTACTCTGGAGAGAACTGTGAGTAATTCTTCGGAAACATGTGTTCTATTGCTCACACACTCTGATGATGGAATATAGTTCTTCCTTTGGTCTCAGCTCTCCATGTTAAGAAAAACTTGTCAACAGGCCAGGGTCTAATTAAATGTTTGCTCAAATGTGATAAATCTTCTCTTTACTTTTCTTTTGGCCCAGCTTTATTTTTCTACTGTCCACATTAGTATCCATGACTTCTGATATTTTTATCAGTATTTAAAATCAAATAAAACTTTTGATTGTGACTAGCTTCTAATTGTCCCAATCTTAAGACATGGGAGGTAGCTCCCTGACTAGCCTATCATTGACTTTTGGATGATTCTAATAGTCAGGGTTCTAAATGTGGTTTTGGTCAAAACCATGGACATAACAGCAAACTTACTATAAATTATAAAGGACACATGCATTCCCCTAGCAGCTCACCCATGGTTTGGTTTAGAAATAATTATGTATATAATAAGGCTTATAAAGAAGGAGCTCCCTTTAGTAACCTGTATACACAATCTTATCATCCTATTTTAAATGAGGTCCTATTAGTGATCCACATTTGGTCCTGTTTACTTAAATTTATGTCATTTCCACTTTCTTTATATTTAAGTCAAATGTCATCTGTGACTCTGCCAGCCCTTCCATGTCCTTCAAGTCACCTGGATGTCCCAGGTATTTGTGTCCCTGCCATTCTCATTCTTGCCCCTGTTTCTGAATATGCCTTTTATAAAGGTGAGAATAATATTTTATTTCCTCCTATTTTGTAGATGTATTTCTGCCACCTCTGTTGTGTGGCTTTTTCCTGTGGTTTTAACAAGATCATCCACTCACCATCTTGGGGTAGAAATGACCTTGTCCTGGTAGCCATTGCAGTGAAATAATCAGTGCCCTGCAGTTCTAGCTGGGTCTATAGTAGTAGTCACAGGACCTCGTGTCCTTACCAAGTAGAAAGAGGTTGGAGGTTGGGAGGACAGTCCCAGAAGCTTCATCTATGGTTCAAGACCATTTTCTCTCCTGCCTCCTGGCCCTCCCAGCTGCAAGTGATTTTGGAAAGTTCTGGACTATAAATATTAAATTGGGACCCCATGATACAGCTTCCATGCCTAATGTGGTCACCATCCATGATGGGTAAAATTTTTTTGTACAGCTGGTGAGGAGCCAACAAGTTCTGTAAGCAACTCCTCACCCATGCTCTTATAAAATCAGCTCAATAAAATCACTGGACTTGGACTTAGGTGAAATCATTAATTTGATGTGTTGTTTGTACCCTATTTTTGTTAAATATGTAATTGTTCACAACTTCTCCCAAAAGTTGTACAACTACTTTTCAGCTTAATCATAGGCTTTTATTGATTGACATAATATTTTCAGTAAATACCATGAAAACATGCCCTTTAATAAATAAGAACAATTGAACTAAATAGGTTTGCTAACAATCATGATTGTCTCTTGGTGTGTGTTCAACTGATGGGATAGAAATGGATGAATACAGCAGAACAGTAGCTTCAACTGTTTATCATGACATGGATATTAGTCCAGATATTTTATAGAAAGGATGGAAAGTGTTGTGTAGTATAATGAGTTGATGTATCACAGGTTGTTTAGGAGAGTTTCTATTGCAATTAAAAAACAAATCCTTTCAGATTGTTAGTGTTAGAAGTGATTATGACAGAACAAGTGTAAATCAGAACATCTTCTAAAGCGTTACTGGTGTTTAATTTTAATAATGCTAATTTCATATGTTTAGCTAAATGACTGTTTGTAGTCCATGGCTTGGCCTAGTGACATTTAAATACTTTAGAAAGCAACTATGTACAGGATTTAATCATAATTATTTCTCTACTATTAGTTATTGGGACCTCTTGCCTCTTAATAGCTATGCAATTTAGATAATCTATTTGACTTATAACCATGAATTTCTGTAAAATATTGATGTCATAACCAAGCTTAAATTTTATAATATGATATCTGGTATAGATCATGGCCATTAAATAAATACAGTATATTTCATATAATAATGAAATCTACTGGCTATTTATTTTTCCATTACTATGTGGAATACATATCATTTTGATTTTTTTTTCTTTCTTGAGCTTGAATTGTGGCAAATGTTCTACCATGGAGCTACATTCACAGCCATAACATGTATTTATAACATGTATTTGATTTTATTTGAAACAATCATATAGGATGCCTTATTTAATTTTATTTTAGGATGTTCTGAGCACTGATACCATCTAAGACAGAGTTAAGGTCCACATGTGAAACGTCTACCAAATCTTAGTGCCTTTCCTAAGCAAATGTCTTACTCTTGTTTCATAACTTTGTGGAGATATAGATCTAGAAAGATAGATACAAACTCAAGAAGGTTGGGCAAGTTTACTATATAGCTACATAGTGCATTAAGGCTGCACAGAGGTCCAGTCAATAGACAGCAGTGTGATCCTCCAGGTTCCTGTTACAATTTATAATGCTTAAAGAGCCTGTCAGATAATGGGTTATCATAAATGGTACCTTTGTGTTTTTTATTTCCTTTCATCAAAAGTGACAGAAACTAATCTTGAGTTTAGGCAGAGGTATGCTGGCAAGATGAAATCTGCAACAAGAAAATCCATTTTATAGCATTCCCAGATGATCATGGGTAATTGGGTCCAGTGTGATTGCTTTCAAGTGGCCAGTGGTTTAGCAGCTAGCTCACAGAAGTCCTCAAAATTGGACAAATGCTTCTTGGTGGTTGGAGCCAACAGCATCATGGATTCTTTGATCTCATGTATCTGAACTGCCCTGTAGGAACTTGCCTTTGTATGAACTAAGACTCCTCAGGTGCACATCCTTTCTTCTTTTATTTTACTCCTTGTTTTTGTGACTTCATCTTCTTTGATTCGGCTTCAGGGCACATTTCTATTTTGTTTGGTGCAGTGGGAAAGAACAGGGAAATGGGGAAGTGGGGAGACAAGCCACTCCATCCAGTACCTTTGTTTTTTTTTCACTATGAAAATTATCTTAAGATGTTGAAATGTCTGAGTATAGCCTGAGCAGTTTGTAGTACCTCATTCCAATATATATTGTTTCATTAGAATGTGCCATCCTCAAAATGCATAACTCAGCCTTCCATGCAGGGCTACTTTAAGCTCTTTAAACAGACAGCATTCCCCTGCCCTTGCTTTCTATATATAGTGTCTTCTACCTGGAGACCTCCTGCTCTTTTCACCTTCTTGTCTTTTATCCAGCCAACACTCCATGGACCTTGGTCCCATGGAGGCTGCTTCACTGTCATGCCAGGTGTGTGTTATCCTTTAATCTATGATTCTACAGGGTCCTTTCTTTCCCAAATCATTTGTTATCCAGTATGTGACTTACCACCACAGTGGCGAGTGTTTCAAAGGAAGTCATGTACGTTTGCCAACTTAGACTTAATGGACTTCTAAAGCTACTTGAATTAGGGACCAGAAGATCTTCCTTCCACTAAGCAAACCATGAGATCTATAGGAGTTAGTTTTCTGCATTCATAGAAGAACAATATTTTATTTCAACTCCTGAATTATCAGGAAGTAAGTTTCACTTCCATTCTAGAGGAATACTGAATGTATCCCTTCTCTGCCTGGCTTTCTTTTAAGACAAGCTATGCTGCACAGTGCCAGGCTCTGAGTGTGGACTCTGGAGTCATCCACCTTGCCTTGTTTTCAATCTCAGTCCTGCTAGAGTGGATATGATACTAGATTTCCTTGTGTGTGAAATAGAGATTATAATAAAATTTGGATTATTTGTTATAGAGACAAGTAACTTGATATATATTCATAAAGTTTAGGTTGAATTAATATTTCTGATTTCTGCTATTTCTTTTCACTGACCTCTATATGACTTTGGTATATTTCTTCTCCAGAAATTAGGATGCCCATCATTCTCATTTAACTTATTTGTACTGAGTTCTCAAAGAATCCCCAAATAAATTTTCTAAAATGAAGAAGATACTTTTTACTTGCTTGTAATGCCTAGCTCTCCTTCTCCTTAGAGCTTACCTCCTGGAATTCTCTCTGCAGCCATTGTGGGACTGTACAGCACTGGATCGGTTATTAGCATCAGCAAAATGAATTTCAGGAAGCAAGAACCAATTTTTTGTTCTCATATTTCCTCTTAGAAATTAGCTTTTTCATGTACATAGGCACTTTTTTTTCCAAGTAAGTACTCTCTCCCCCATAGCCAAGATAACTTTTCAAATTAATATAATGATTTGTTCCATTCTAAGGGATAATTATCTATAATGTTTTATTTTTAGAGTAATATCCAGTAATTTTCAGAAGCTGGAGCTTGTCATAAAATCATTGAAAGATAAGTAATGTTCTTCTGACTACTCCAGGAGACTGGCTCAGTGGATTTCAACTCTGCTTAAGGAGGGGATTTAGCATCCAAGTTGCCAGCTTATATAAGTTACAGTGGTTGTGGGTGTAGGTAGATAGGGATGACTAAAAAAAAAAAACTACATTTGGATGAAAAAAGTTAGAAAATAGTGCTACAAATTGAATATATTATATATATATATATATATATATATGTGTTGTGTGTGTTGTGTGTGTATATATATATATATATATATATATATATATATATATATGAAGAAAAATGGAAAATTGAAACTCTAGAATATTCTTGGTCTGGTGTGTACAACCTGCTTCATGACTGAGGAAAAAAAAAAAAAACAGAAGGATTAAATCGTTCGGGAATCACTGTGTCTTGGTTACCTTTATATTGTGGTGATAAAACACCACGAACCAGGCAACTAGAAAAGAAGCAGTTTATTGGGGGCTTACAGTTTCAAAGGGTAAATCCATGACTATCATGACGGGGAACATGGCAACAGCCAGTCAGGCATTGTGCTGGAGCATTAGCTGGAAGCTTACACTTTGATCCATAAGCATGAGGTAGATGGAGAGAGAGCTTACTAGAAATGTGTGGGCTTTTGAAATCTCAAAGCCCATTACCAGTGACATACCTCATCCAATAATGCCCTACCTCCCAATCCTTTCTAAACAATTCCACTAATTGTAGACCAAGTATTCAAATATATGAGCCCGTGGGACCAT
Organism: Peromyscus leucopus; assembly: GCF_004664715.2. Classification (NCBI taxonomy): domain Eukaryota; kingdom Metazoa; phylum Chordata; class Mammalia; order Rodentia; family Cricetidae; genus Peromyscus; species Peromyscus leucopus. The sequence continues at coordinate 30,850,562 of NC_051086.1, read as the reverse complement.
TCCCATTCAAACCACCACACTCCCCAATCTGATTTTGTATTTCTTCGTAGAGAGCATAGCTTTAAGTTCGAATGAACTCTAAATATTAAATCCATTCAGATACTGGGGGTTCTCAATGACAGAAATGGAAATGAGACCAGTGGAGTCATCAGGGACCAGGTCTCAGAGGATTGTCTAAGCCATGTGAATAATTTGGTATTATATTCTAAAGGCAGTGGGAGGCTTTCACAGTTTTGGACATAAATGTGGAGGCAGTTTATTTTTATAGGCTATTACCAGATGTAAGGTAGGCAGTATGTTGGGATCACCATTGGGAGGGCATCACAATAACCTAGGTGAGTGGGGAACTGCTTTTGGTATCCAAGACTGGGCTTTGGGAGAGCAGCAGTTCTGAAGGGTCATCTTCTTTTAAGAGTCAGTGATTCATCCATCTAAAAGGACTTGAGTAGGCAGCCATATTTCTGAGATATCATGGGAGATGCTTCCCTGACTCTTCTAGGAGACATAATCCCACAGCAACTTTGCTGGTTCCCTGGTTATTAAAATATTTCTGCCCCATCTTCCCTGATGTTCTCTGAGCTTTAGGTACAGGAGTGATGGTGTAGACATTTCCTTTGGGACTGGGCACACCACAATCACTTGTTCTCTGTATTTTGACTGGTTGTGGTTTTCTGTAATAATTTCCTTCTCTTGCAATCTTCCTTCTCTTTGATGAGAGATGAGAGCTGTACTTATGTACAGGGAGAAGGAGATTTTTAGAATCTAGTTACATATTATGCTGATTTAGTAGGATGGCAGTGGGAGGTCCTTTGAGATCTGTGACCTCACTAGCCCTAGATAATTACAGAATTGTTGGTTATCATCAAGATATGAATCTGCCCAAGCAAAACCTGAAGCAGGGCATTGCCAATAGACATAATAACACAGAAATGGGAATCTTGTAGGGCTCCACTTGTAGACAAAGAATGATAGGCAACTAAATGATGAATGCTGAGAGTGGGAGAAATTATCTTCCCCAGACATAAAACCCCCAACTGGTTATCCGATACCAGTGGTCAGTCCTGAACTTATATAGATACAAGTAACACTAGATAGACTGGGTTGAATTTATATATTTAGCCATATATGTATATATGCATGTATATATGTATAAAACAACTATACGTAAACATATATAAATTTATAAACTACATATAAACACATATAAATTTATATATGTTATAAACTGTAACTATTTATCATATATAAATTATATATATGTTATAAACTAAAGAAAGAAAGGCCATAATTTCAAGAGGGAGCAAGGAGGAGGTTGTCCTGGAAGAACTGAAGAGAAGAAATGAAAAAAAAAAAACAATTAAAAACTAAAAATCTTTAAAAAGGACATGAAAAAGCAACTAACATTTATCATCACCTAATGTGTGTTATGTATGTGTGGGGGGTGTGTATGTATGTTTGGAAGGTGTTGGGCTGGTCAGTTAAAGTTGGCTGCAGGTGGTGGATTTGGTAAGTTTTCCTGTGAATGTGAATGAGTTGAGGGACTTGATCATTTGTCCTTTTTGTAAACTTTTTTTCTCTGACAATTCCAGTTGGAACTTTCAGATGAGGAGAAGTAAAATTAAGATAGGAAAATGTTGGGAACTTTTTCTGGTTCATTTTATAGAACACACGATCCAGATTAGAAAATAAGCATTTTATTGACTTACAGTTTCAAAGAAATCATGACTATTCATGACGGGATAATGGCAACAGCCAGTCACATTGTCTGGAGCTTAGCTGGAATACATTTACCATAAGCATGAGTAGATGAGAGAGCTTATAGAAATTCTTTTAAATATTCAAAGCAACCAGTGACATACCTCATACAATAATTGCCCTACCTCCCATCCTCAAACAATCACATTGTAGAAAGTACAAATAAGAGGACCTATTCATTAAAACCACATCCCAATCTGATTTTGTATTTCTTCGTAGAGAGCATAGTTTAAGTTCGAATGAACTCTAAATATTAAATCCATTCAGATACTGGGTTCTCAATACAGAAATGAAATGAGACCATGGAGTCATCAGGACCAGTCTCAGAGGATTGTCTAAGCCATGTGAATAATTTGGTATTATATTCTAAGGCAGTGGAGGCTTTCACAGTTTTGGACATAAATGTGGAGGCAGTTTATTTTTATAGGCTATTACCAGATGTAAGGTAGGCAGTATGTTGGATCACCATTGGGAGGGCATCACAATAACCTAGGTGAGTGGGAACTGCTTTTGGTATCCAAGACTGGGCTTTGGGAGAGCAGCAGTTCTGAAGGGTCATCTTCTTTTTAAGAGTCAGTGATTCATCCATCTAAAAGGACTTGAGTAGGCAGCCATATTTCTGAGATATCATGGGAGATGCTTCCCTGACTCTTCTAGGAGACATAATCCCACAGCAACTTTGCTGTTCCCTGGTTATTAAAATATTTCTGCCCCATCTTCCCTGATGTTCTCTGAGCTTTAGGTACAGGAGTGATGGTGTAGACATTTCCTTTGGGACTGGGCACACCACAATCACTTGTTCTCTGTATTTTGACTGGTTGTGGTTTTCTGTAATAATTTCCTTCTCTTGCAATCTTCCTTCTCTTTGATGAGAGATGAGAGCTGTACTTATGTACAGGGAGAAGGAGATTTTTAGAATCTAGTTACATATTATGCTGATTTAGTAGGATGGCAGTGGGAGGTCCTTTGAGATCTGTGACCTCACTAGCCCTAGATAATTACAGAATTGTTGGTTATCATCAAGATATGAATCTGCCCAAGCAAAACCTGAAGCAGGGCATTGCCAATAGACATAATAACACAGAAATGGGAATCTTGTAGGGCTCCACTTGTAGACAAAGAATGATAGGCAACTAAATGATGAATGCTGAGAGTGGGAGAAATTATCTTCCCCAGACATAAAACCCCCAACTGGTTATCCGATACCAGTGGTCAGTCCTGAACTTATATAGATACAAGTAACACTAGATAGACTGGGTTGAATTTATATATTTAGCCATATATGTATATATGCATGTATATATGTATAAAACAACTATACGTAAACATATATAAATTTATAAACTACATATAAACACATATAAATTTATATATGTTATAAACTGTAACTATTTATCATATATAAATTATATATATGTTATAAACTAAAGAAAGAAAGGCCATAATTTCAAGAGGGAGCAAGGAGGAGGTTGTCCTGGAAGAACTGAAGAGAAGAAATGAAAAAAAAAAAACAATTAAAAACTAAAAATCTTTAAAAAGGACATGAAAAAGCAACTAACATTTATCATCACCCTAATGTGTGTTATGTATGTGTGGGGGGTGTGTATGTATGTTTGGAAGGTGTTGGGCTGGTCAGTTAAAGTTGGCTGCAGGTGGTGGATTTGGTAAGTTTTCCTGTGGAATGTGAATGAGTTGAGGGACTTGATCATTTGTTTTCCTTTTTGTAAACTGTTTTTTCCTCTGACAATTTTTTCCAGCTTGGAACTTTCAGTGAGTGAGATGTAAAATTAAGATAGACGTTTTTGGAATTTTATCAAATGGTTCATGTGAGTTCATGAGCATCACTTGGTTCCAGATGGCTAAGAACAATTATCAAGCATTTCTTATGACTCTCGTGTTTTCAGAACACTTTATGATAAGTGACTAATTTAGCTTCACATTGCCTGGGAAGAAGAGTGAATGGAAAAGAATAGCCAGCACATTTATGTAATTCACAGGACTTGAGGATCCTTAATAAATATTAAAATGTCACTTAGTTGGCATTAAGATGAGGAAGCATGAGATTTTTAGATGACTTCTGACCAGCAAAACTGTGGTGGTAACACCATAGAGATAAAATTTGCCATCCTCCATACTGAGGTACAGAAAACTTCTACTATGGTTTTGTTGGAGAACTGAGAATTGGGGATCTAGGGTTAGCATGTATGTTACCTGGATTTGGACAACTATATCGGGAGACTATTATGCCTTTTCTGTAGTTTAGGTACCTGAAGCTAGTGGAATGGGTGTGCCATCTGTTTTCTCAGCTACTGAAGTTCTCAGAACAAGAGCTTGGATGTTCAAGTGACTCCCAGTCCATCATTGTTCCCCATGTTGATGTGATGTGTCGCTTTCATTCCCTGGCTAGGCCTTATGTGACTGGTTATATATGTCTGTGTTGTTTTATAAACTTTCTGTAATCTACCTCTTGATAGGGCTAAATATGTTTCTAAATCTAATTTAATCTTTTTGGTTTCTAATGTGATTTCAATGAAGGCTTATTTCCAGTGCAGTGGTTTTTGCAATTATAGTGGAGGCTCAGCTTATGTGCATCTAATTTATGCAAATTCAACTGTACGTGCATAGCAAATAAAGACAGAACTATTTAAATGGTGCAGAGGATTCTGTCCTCCATTCCACACCATGAGCACATGCCCCAGAGTAAAAGCAAAGATTCCATCTTGCTTGCCTCTTTCTCCCCTTCTTCCCTCCTTCCTTTATACTTTTGTAGGGCAAGGAATTTCTCTGAGTGAAAATTTATTATTTACAAATACCTACTTTTCATGCATCAGTCTTTACTTCACGTGTTCAACTAAACTATAAAACTAGAGGGGAGATGTATTACCTTGGGTTAATACATTCCTTTAACAAACATTTAATGATAACAGATTATGTCCAAATACTATTTTGAGTATATGGACTACAATGAGCATAGAAAAAGTCTTGATGTTGAAGACTTTATAGCATGGAGACTTTTGACAAAGGAGATATCAGTTTCAGCATACTATGTCCAAAAATAGTTTCTAGCCCAGTGCTTCTCAACCTTTCTAATGCTGCTCATGTTGCAGTGACCCCCAACCATAAGAATATTTTCATTGCTACTTAATAATCATAATTCTGTTACTGTTAGGAATCATAATGTACATATCTGTGTTTCTGATGATCTTTAAAATTTTATTATTATTTAAAAATTCTTTCAATACATCATGACAGCTGTTTCCCACCCCCTGTTCCTCCCATATTCTCCATTTTCCTTCTCCCTAAAATCCACTTCTCCTCCATTTACAAAAGAGCAGACCTCCTAGGAATATCTACCAAACATGGTATAACAAGATACAAGAAGACTAGGTACAAACCCTCATATCAAGGCTAGGAGAGGCAACGCAGTAGGAGGGAAGTGATCCGAAGAGCAGATAAAAGAGTTTCTACAAAAACACCAATATAACAACCATATATCATATATTCAGAAGACCTAGCACAGATCCGTGCAGGCCCATAATTGTGGTTTCACTATCTATGAGCCCCTAGGAGTCATGCTTAGTTGATTCTGTGGGCCATGTTCTTCTGGTGTGCTCAATTCTCTGGTGCCTCCCTTTCCCACAGGATTCCTGGATCTCCAAGGGGTGGGACCCTACAATGATCTCCAGTTAGGGCACTCTCTCCTCTTAATGTTTGGCTGTGGATCTCTGCAAGTGCTTCCATCAGCTGCCTGCTGTAGCTTCTTTAATGACAATTGGGATAGGCACTGATTTATGAAAACTAATGCTATTGTTAGGAATCATTGTATTGATTATTTTTTTTTCTATCACAGGTCTCTTGGCTATCCTGCCTCTGATTCCTGGTCTTACAGACAGTGTCAGGCATGGTTTGCTCTTGTGATGTGGACCTCAAAATTAGACCCATCATTGGTTGGCCACTCCTATATGTTCTGAGCCTCTATTACCCTAGTACATCTTGAAGGCAGGATAAATTATAGCCCAAAGGTTTGTAACTGGGTTGGTGTCCCAGTCTCACCTCTGGAAGCCTTGGCTGGTTCAGAGGATGGTTGGTTCAAGCTCTGAATCTTCTGTAACTAGGAGTCCTCTCTAGGGTCACCCTCATAGAAACCTGAGAGTTTCTACTGGACTAGGTTTCCACATCACCCCCCAAATGCCTTCCAATTCCAATATCTCCCAGTACTCTCTCCCATCATCCTCTCCTACCTCCACACCTGATCCCGCTTGTCCCCTCCCCATCCACCTACAAAATCTATTCTATTTCCCTTTCCCAGGAAGATCCATGCATCTATCTTGGAGACCTCCTTGTTACTTGATCTTTCTGGATCTGTGAATTGTGGCATGATTATCATTGACCTTAACAGCCAATATCCACTTATGAGTGAGTACATAACATGTTTGTCTTTCTGGGTCTGGGTAACCTCACTCAGAATAATTTTTCCTACTTCCATCCATTTGCCTGAAAATTTCATGATGTTATTTTTTAACAGCTGAGTAATACTTCATTGTGTAAATGTACCACATTTTCTTTATCCATTCTTTGGTTGAGGGACATCTAGGTTTGTTTCCAGTTTCTGGCTATTATGATTAAAGCTGCAGTGAACATGGCTGAGCAAGTGTCCTTGTGGTAGGATGGAGTGTTCTTTGGGTATATGCCCAAGAATAATGTAGCTGAGTCTTAAGGAAGATCAATTCCATGTTTTCTAAGGAATGGCCATATTGATTTCTATAGTGGCTGTACTAGTTTACACTCCCACCAGCAATGGATGAGTGTTCCCTTGCTCTACATCTTCATTGTCATGACCTATTACTTTTGTTATTGAGCTTGTTGACTCCTGTGAAAGAGTCATTCAACCCCCAAAGGGGTCGCACATCACGGATTGAGAACCACTGTTCTAGGGTGATATTGTGTGTGTGGTTGTCATTTAAATGCTAACTTTTAAAGTTAAACATTGTATATAGCTGTGATTAGCATGGCATATATGAAAATATTCTAAGGAAATACTGTGTCTCTCAATGTGACTTTGAAGTATTAAAACAATGGACTCCAAAGAAATGGGAGTTTCCCCAGACTCTCACACTGAGAGAAAAAAGAAGCCCCATCCAGAGGGGGAGCTTGTCTTCTAGAAAGAGATTTCACATAGTTCTAACAATTTGTCAGACTACCTTATAGGCCGAGACTGACACTCAGATAATGATGGATCCGTGGTGGGAAGGATCACACTTTGACTAGGTCTGCTTAGATATACATATTCCTAGCCCTCTTTCTGAACTTTAACCTTACTTGAGGACTCCAAAGATAGGTATAGAGAATAGTCACTTGATTTCTTTGTCCCATTTCCCAATGTGGATACATTGAATAAATCTCCTTTTCTGCTTTCCCCGCTATTAAGTTGGCTTTTTTGCGTGGCTTACTGAGAATGGGGAGTCAAGCCTCAATTGGGCCACAGGATGTGATCCTCACGTTTGATAGCACTGCCACTTTGGGAGACTAAAATGTCTGCCAAAAGGAAACATACTCTTAACCATATGATGGCACTCATATTCCTTGGAATTACCTAAGTAAATAGAAAATTTGTGTTCACACACCTACCTACTTATGGATATTTATGATAGCTGCTTTCATAATTGCCCCAAACTTAAAGCAACCAACATGTTCTTCATGAGGCAAATAGATAAATAAGCTGTCCAACATCTATATTATAGAGTACCATTCAATGTGAAAAGAAAATGAGCTATCAGGCTACTTATTAAGGAAATTCAAATGCATTTTACTAAAAAAAGTAAAATAGGCCAATCTGCAACAACTGTACACTATAAAATTACTGAGACATAATGTAACTGCCCTGGCAGAGATGAAGACATTCTAAAGAGACACTTTGTCTCTCATTTGGCTATCAAACTACTAGAAAGATGGACTCTAAGAATCTGGAATTCCCCAAGGAATCTCATACTAGTTGGCATATCAAGAACTGGAAGCTAAACTTGACTTGTTGACACTCAAGCAGTGACCATAAATCAAGTATCAAAACTTTGTGAAGAAGTAAAAGGAATACTATAGGCACAGTAAAGGTGATTGGTAGTTATGAGAGATCTGGAGAGAGCAATGGGTAGATGAATGCAGTAGGTCATTTTTATGGCCAATAAACTATTGGGTATGACAATGTGATTGTGGATACATATTACTATATATACTCCAGAGCTCTAGTGTGTAACTATGAGGGACAAAATCTACTGTAAACTATGAGCTCTAGATGACCATGTGACTTTTAATGATTCAGTGACTGAAACATAGTTGTCTTTCTGGTTTGTGTATTGTTGGTGGGACATGCTGGATTTTTAGGGGAGCAAGCAGAGCACAGTGTTTTATGGAAACTCTTTGTATGTGAAGGTCAACTTTACTGTGGACTTAAAGATGTGTGTATGTATACCCCTATGCATTAGCCTGTTTTCCATGATTAGCAATCCCTCTCCCCAAGTCTCAACCCCTCTTTCATCTGTGTTTATTGTATAAATTTTTTGATATAAGGGAATAATACAGTCTTGACAGGATCATGGAAATATTTGATAAGATATAGTTGGTTGTTTTTTGACTCTTTTTAGGGGACCACCACCCAGCTCCCAAATAAATCACACCTAGAGGCTTATTCTTAGTTATAAATGCCTGGCCTTAGCTTGGCTTGTTTCTAGTCAGCTTTTCTTAAATTATCCCATCTATCTTTTGCCTCTGGCCTTTACCTTTCTCTTACTTCTGTAATTGTTATTGCTGTGGGATGTTCTGTATGTCCTGTGGGAGACCATTCTAAGGTTCCTCATGGCTTTACCCAGCAGGTCCGCAAAGAGGATGATTAGGACCACGGGCCTGAGTGCAGGTGTCTGAGATGGTCTGCAATTGGCTGTGCTGGGGGATGGTCTGTATGTCAAGTTGCTTTGATTGGTCAATAAATAAAACCTGATTGGCTGTGGCTAGGCAGGAAGTATAGGCAGGACTAACAGAGAGGAGAAATAAAAGAACAGGAAGGCAGAAGGAGTCACTGCCAGCCGCCACTCTGACAAGCAGCATGAAAAGATGCCGGTAAGCCACGAGCCGCGTGGCAGGGTATAGATTTGTGGAAATGGATTAATTTAAGATATAAAAACATTTAGCAAGAAGCCTGCCACATCCATACAGTTTGTAAGCATATAAGTCTCTGTGTTTACTTGGTTGGGTCTGAGCGGCTGTGGGACTGGCAGGTGAGAGAGATTTGTCCTGACTGTGGGCCAGGCAGGAAAACTCTAGCTACATCTTACTTTAACTCTTACTCTGTGGAGGGCTGTGTAACTGGATGGCTGGCACCTAGAATCCTCCTCTCCTTGTTCTCTTGCTTTCTTCCCTGCTCCCAGATTTCTCCTATTTATCCTCTCTGCCTGCCAGCCCTGCCTATCCATTCTCCTGTCTTGGAATTGGCCATTCAGCTCTTTATTAGATCATCAGATGTTTAAGAGAGGCACAGTAACACAGCTTCACAGAGTTAAAGAAATGCAACATAAAAGCACGCAATACATCTTTGCATCATTAAACAAATGTTCCACAGCATAAACAAATGTAACACACCTTAAAATAATATTCTACGATGGTAAGATGCAATGTTGTATGTAGAGCATAGTTGTGGAGGATGGCACCTGAGCCAACTGATCCCCACCTTCTCTGTAACTTTAGATAAGCCGTTTCCTTTCCATCTGTGAAATAATAGGATTCAACTGGCTGATCCCTGTGGCTTCCTTCCATTTTTTTCTTAAAATATTTTTAGCTGGATGATTAAGAATTTTTCCTAATCATTGAACTGTATTAGGATACAATCCCTTCACTGTAATGAATTACAAGTTATTTTTTTGTTCTTTGAGTAATAAAAATGTTTTAAAATGTATAGTCTGTCCAGTATTCTTGCGGGCTTCCCTATGGGGTCCATTCTGAGACTCCCTGATAGAACTCTTTGTAAATGGTTGCTGAAAGATTTCTTACACTTCTGACTAAAATGATATGTGGGAATTCAGGGTCTCCTCTTGGGTTCCTTAGTCTCATTAATACAATAATTGAAGAATGGACTCAAATAGAAGCTCAAGGGCAATTTTATTAGTGTTTAAAAGAAAAACCCCTCGGTAGGCAAGCTGTAAATCTCACTAGCTGCAAGATGAAGAGGATGGGGGAGAAAAAGAAAAAAAAGTCACACCATTTTAGACTGAATGCACATGAGACCATGGCTGACCGGCAGCAACATGGTGGGGAAGGGAGACTGGAGAAATGTAAGGAAACACAAAAAGTTGTTGAGACCTTAAGTGTTAAGGAAAACATGGTTAGAAAAGAGATAGAAAGAAGACCTTGGTGCTAAAGACTTACAAAGCTCAAGGTTGTGGTCCAGTAAGCTATTGCACTAAGGGTGGGGATCCTGGGAAGGAAAAACACAGTATTTTATCAAAGGACTCATTTCTTCCACCCATTCCCTTATTAGGGCTCACTCATGGTGGGCCCATCTTCCTAGGGATGGTCCTCTGGCTAAGGCATTGACTTAGCCCAACTGAAATGTTAGGCCTCCATCAAGGCCTGATATTTATTCTCTTGATAATAAAAAGCTTTACTTAATTGCCTTTTATTGCTACTGTAACAAAATTAAAGTTTCTTTACAATGTGTGGCACTTTGCTCCTTGGCATTATGTTGGAGAGAATATTCAATGGAATTTATCAGATACAGATGAGGACAGACATTTTTATTTTTAACTTACTGTTCCATAAAATATTACTTTTTTTCTCATGCTCCTTTAATTTCTGATTAATTTAAAATTTTTGTGCAAATGCATATGCTTGTGTGGGTGTATACACGTGTGAGTGCATGAACATATATTTATGGCTGTGCGTGTGTGTATAATACATGTAAAGATTAGCGGCCAGGAACAGATATTTTTCTTCATGGATCTCTTCTTTACGTTTTTGAGACATGGTCTCTCCCTGTACTTAGAATGCACTGATTTATCTAGGATGGTTGACTACCTATCTTTGTTCCACTACCAGCACTGGGGTTACTGACGCATGCCTTTGCACTCAGTGTTTTACCTGAGTGATGGTGATTTGAACTCAGGTCCTCATGCTTGAGCAGGAGGCCCTTGACTGACAGAACCGTTTTCACAGCCTAGTAAGATTTTTAAATACTATGCCATGTTGTCTTGTTCTTATTCATTTAGTAAGATTTTTAAATACTATGCCATGTTATCTTGTTCTTATTCATCCCCCTTTTCACCTACTTCTCCCCATTATTCTTCTCCCTTATCATCTCTTCCATCTCCTCAAACAGGCCTCTCTTCTGTTTTCATGTCCCATGACTCCATTATCCTTTATTTTTCTCAAAATACTGTGCTTAAAAATTAGAACCCACCTATGGCACATTCTTGTAATCCCAGCACACCAGAGACAGAGACAGGTTTGTGATAAGTTCAGTGACAACCTGGTGTATATAATGGATTCCAGGATACTCACACTTGTAAAGAAGAAACCTGTTTAAAAAATTTTAAAAGAAGAAGAAAGAAAGAAAAAAAAAAAAAGAAAATGATACCAGGAACAAATGTCTGCTTGCCACCCTGCTTTTTTTGCCAATCCTGTGATTTTGCAATATTTATCTCAATTGTTTAAATAGTAAAATATCACCAGTATTTATAGCCTCATATGTATCAATTTTTAAATAATATTTTGCCTATCTCTGCTTGTAAATATGTTAAACAGTTATTAGGAAAAGAACAAATTGCATATTTTAAATGATTGAAATTACCATGTCATTCCAGCCAGAGAGGGCTGCTAGCACTGTTTTGTAAGCTTCCTGCATCCTGCAGGTTGTAGAGTCACATCTATGTAGCAAATGCTGCTCTCCATTATCATATGCAATTTAAAGCCTATGTTAGAGGAAGTGTGGTACGGGATGCAAAAGTCAGTCATTTATGAGCAGTCTGTGTGCATCAGCTGCCCCTCCAGGGGCCAAATTACCACTCATAGCATCTCTTCCTACTTAAGTATTTTATTGTTTATCCTTAAATCATGAAATCCTTTTTGTAAATATTGCAATGGCATTTTTATCATAAAATATTAGTAATTATCTAAAAGCAAGAATCTGATCACTTTAAATTATGGACTACTTTTTTCTTGTGTGTTATTTGTAAATCAAGATCCAGGTAGGGTTTGTCCACTAAAACTGACTTTGGAGTGGGGGGCTTGGTAGCTGTCTAGGTGGGTGAAAGTGTGTGCTAGATTTCTCTGGAGTTGTGGGTTGTAGCCTGATTATCCTTTACTTTATATCTAGTATCCACTTTTGAGTGGGTACTACCATGTTTGTCCTTCTCAGACTGGGTTACCTCATTCAGGATGATTTTTTTTCTCGTTCCATCCATTTGCCTGCAAATTTTATGATGTCATTGTTTTTCTCTGCTGAGTAGTACTCCATTGTGTATATGTGCCACATTTTCTTTATCCATTCTTCAGTTGACGAGCATCTAGGATGTTTCCAGGTTCTGGCTATTACAAATAATGCTGCTATGAATGGGAAGGGGAAATAGATGATATCTCCATGAGCAAATTGGGGATAAGGGGTGGGCAATGGAGGGTAGGGGATAGGGGATGAGAACATAAGGGAATGGGATGGTCGAGCTGGAACAGGGAGGGAGGGGGAAAGCAATGAAAGAGATACCATGATAGATAGAGATATCATGTGGATAAAGAGAAACCCGGTACTAGGGAAGTTGTCAGGAATCCCCAAGGATGACCCCAGCCTGGACTACTAGCAATAGTAAAGAGGCTTGCCCCAGAGATCAGACCAGTGAATACCCTAACTGTCATCACAGAGCTTTTCTCCAATGACTGATGGAAGCAGATCCAGAGCTCTAGGAGTCCAGTCAAAGAGAGAGAAGGGGAATTCTATAAGCAAGTGCATCAGGATCATGATGGGGAAACATACCGGGATGACCAAACCAATCTAGTGAGAACTCATGAAAGTTGGATCAATGGCTGTGGAACCTATGTGGGACTGAACTAGGCTCTCTGCCTGTGAGACAGTTGTGTAGCTTGATCTGCATGGGGGAGGGGGGCCTTGGTAGTAGGATCAGAATCCATCTCTGGTGCATGAGCAGGCTTTGTGGAGCCCACTACCTATGATGGGACAGACAACTCATGCAGCCTTGAGACGGGGGAACGGCTTGGACTTACCTCTGCTGAATGTGCCTCCCCATGGAGGCCTTCCCTTCTTGTGGGTAAGAATGGGGTTGGGGTGGGAGGAGGAGGCTGGGGGGGTCGGGAGAAGGGAAGAGGGAGACCTTTGGTGTGTAAAATGAATGAAAAATTTCTTAATTAAAAAGGGGGAAAATTCTGAAAAAACAAAAACAAAAAAGAAAACAACAACAATAAAAAAGAAAGTGTGTGCTGGGTAAGCAAGCATGACAACCTGAGTTCAATTCTCAGAACCCATGTCAGAGCTGGATATGGTAGCACTCTGGGATCTGATGGGAAGTGGGAAGAAGAAACAGATGAAATTTGGAAGCTTATAGGCCATCTAGCATGGCATATGCAGCAGAAAAAAAAAAAAAAAAAAAAAACAGAGAAAGCTTGTCTCAAATAGGGTGGAAGGTGAGGATGGCCCCAGATTGCCTTCTGAAATGTCACATATGTACCTGCATTTACACACAAGAATTTCCGTACATGTACCACTACCCTCTCCACCACACACACACTCACTAATTGACTTTAAGGTCCAGTGAATCTTTTATATCACAGGTTTCCTCTCACTGTTCATTATTTTCTATGTAATTTACAATAGTCAGTAAGCTTGTTTTTGCTACAGACAGTCCTTCAGTCTGATACAAGTTATTTCCTACATAGTGTATTTCTTGTGACCAGAACTCCTAGTGAACTGGCATTTATTGCAGGCAGCTTGATTGGATTTAGGCTGCTTGCCTTCCCCTAGATAGTGGTATGGAAGCCGGTCTTTGCAGGCAATGAAACCTTTGTTGGCTCTTGTGCTGGCCTCACAGAACTAGGGTCCTGGAAATTTATGGCCACCAAAGTCACCCTAAGCCAGTAGCTTTGGGGTTCTTATGACTTCAAAGAATGAAATTCACAGACAATAAAACAAGAGTTTTAGAAACAGGTATTTTATTACATGGAATTTATGAGAAAGAAAGAAAAGGCAGAACCCCTGTAAAACAGAAAGTGTCCTTGGGAATGGGATACCACTGAGACCCAATGCCTGGGAGCTAATTAAGCTCTAGTGGATGGGGGAAGGGGAAGACCTATTCTTCCTTCCAATGGGTAGGTCTAGTTCTCATTCCAGATTTCTAGGTGCCTCCGAGTTTCCACTGTGTTCTCAAAATGGCTTCCCAGAAAGGAGTACTCCCTTTGGGGAAAAGAGATAGGGGGGATCCAGACCCCCACTCTGGCATCTCCAGCCTCTTGATCAAAGACATTTTTGGTTTAAACACTTGTGGAGTCCCTGGCCTCCAGCAAGGTCATTTTCCAAAGAGAGATGGGTCACTTTTCTTTGGAATCTTTACACCCTAATATGCCTGGCTGGTTTTATCAATGGCTTCATGAGTGCAGTGTCACTTAAATCAAAAGAACTCTGTCATTTATCTTTGTTTAGTGATGTTAGTGTACATTGATAATTATTACTGAGATCTATTTTATTAGCGGTTACAAAGTATTGGAACTCAAATTTTTATTTGCATGTTTCCTCCGATGAGCATTGCTGAACTTATAGTCTATCTTAATTTCTTTTTCTGGAAGCTTCCTGTCCACATTCCCCTGCTTATGTTTCTAAATACCTATGAGAGATTTTCTTTTCCATCTTTAGAAAAGACATGTATGTGAGGAATTAACACTTTGTGTTATGAAATGAAAAGATTAGGCTTCAAGAAAACACTGTAAGTGATGTAGGGGGTGTACATAACAAATTGAGGAAACATGTTTATAACTTTTATCAACAATGAGTTCTGAGCTCAGTAGGAAAGCTTATATCACAGATACTGAAGCCCAGATCTGCACGAGACCTGAATTCTGATTCTCTCTCTACTCTGCCATACAAGTTATTTTACCACTGAGTCCAGATCTCTCTTTACTACCTTGATATTTTAGACAAGTTGTGTGAGAAAATACAAGCCCAACAACTTGTAACCTCAGAGACTTGTTGACAACAAGTAACTTCAGTGCTTTCTGCAATAGCTTGGTATCAAACAGTAATTCCACCCTTCTTTTCAAATTCTATGTTGACTGTATCTATCAGTGTGGCAGCTCATTTCCTGCAGGGCTGCCTTCCTGTTTGCTACCACTCAGCAAGTAAATGGAGTAGCTTTGTTCAAACATCAGTCAGTGAAGTCTTTCTGCATCAGTCACTAGCTTATGTCTGTGCACAAATATGAATTATCATAATTGGTGGTAGTGCATGCTTATGTCTATCATGCAAATAAATACCAACCAGAATACGTGCTCCAAGTGCTTAAGATATTTGATAGTTCAATAACAAACACACACCACATATAGTAGGAGGATTTTGGGTTTTGGGTTTGGTGTGTGTGTGTGTGTGTGTGTGTGTGTGTGTGTGTGTGTGTATGTGTGTGTGCATGTGTGCATGTCTGTCTCTGTCTGTTTCTCTGGGTGATTTAGGTGTTGGGGATGGAACCCAGGGTCTTGCAAATGTTCTCCTAGTAGTCTACTACTGAGCCATTCCCTAGCCTTACAATCTATCATCCTGAAACTTCTGTTTAAGAATTAAGGTGTTATTTACCCATTTAATAGGTAAGAAAATTCAGACCCAGACAGGGCTACCACACTCACTGAAAGCCTTGTAGAAAGATTCTCTTTAGGTTTAATAAACTTCTGTATAACTCATTAGGGTTTGTATATCCTAGTGCATCCCCCATTTTCTATACTGGTAGTGTCCTGTTCTCTTCCTTTGGTTGTAAATAAACTAGCTTCACATTGTAAGAGTTCTATGAGTGCAATAGTCAATTCTGACTATCATTTAACAATGTTAGCTTTCTTCACTTTTTGCTGGATGTGGTTTTCTTTTTGTTTGTCTCTTGTTTGAAAAAGAATCTTACTATGCATTTGACTCAAATGTATCTTTGAATTTTATGGTACCAAGGCAAAATCATAGCCCTATCTGTTTGTTTCTTAAAATGAGGATTCTCTTGTTAAAAGGAGTAACACTATGGCTCTGACTTACTTGTCACATTGTAAGAGTTCTATGAGTGCAACAGTCAATTCTGACTATCATTTAACAATGTTAGCTTTCTTCACTCCTTGCTGGATGTGGTTTTCTTTTTGTTTGTCTCTTGTTTGAAAAAGAATCTTACTATGTATTTGACTCAAATGTATCTTTGAATTTTATGGTACCAAGGCAAAATCATAGCCCTATCTGATTGCTTCTTAGAATGAGGATTCTCTTGTTAAAAGGAGTAACACTATGGCTCTGACTTACTTGTGTCATCAAGAACAGAAGACCAGAGGACAATACTTGAGGAAGGAGGTGATGCTTAACTATTATTGTTGAAGTAAATGACTCTGATTAGTGTCTCTATTGCATTGAGTATATAGAGACATGTGGAAAGCCAATGGTCAGCTCCTGGTCACTTAATTATTGTCTTCTTAAGCAAGTCATCTGACCATTTTTCTCTGCTGGCAAGTAAAGAGAGGATGATGAAGCCAGCCATCCTCTGGATCTAAGGCACCATAGAAACACCAGTGTCTGGATTTTAAGCCAGGTGGGGCAACATGCCACCTCTACAAATTTTGCTAATATCTACCTGGTGTGTTGGTGCTCAGGCACATATCAATTTTTAGAGTTTTTGAAGGATTTTGTGAGAAAATATTGAAATTCAACAGTATTGGTTCTTTCAAAATAGTATGAATCTTCATTCATCCTCTGTTTATTACTTAGAATGGGAACACTGACTACTTCTATGTTGATAATCAGTTAGAATAAAGGTAAATTGTGTTTCTAGATAACTATCATAGCTTATGTGAGAAAGGCGTTGGGTGTATATACCAACATAGGCAAGAGGTGACACAATTCTTTGCCATTAAGTTTTAAGAGCTGATCTTCCGGGCTATTGCAATTATTGCCCATGGACTATCAGTGTCTGACCCATTTTATAAAATATATGGCATAATCATATCTCATTATCAAAGAAGACTGTATAGATCAGTCCTAGGCTCAGTTGCCAGGGAATTTCCTGGAATATCTTTATAACATTCAGCACCTTTTCTTCCAGAATCTTTTTTATTTCACCACCCAATTTAAAAGGTTAACCAGGTAAGAAATAAGGTCCTACTCTATTTGCAAGAGATCAGGCACCCAAGAGTAGTTTGTGCTTGTAACTCTTAAAGTCCATCAGCTATGTCCTTTTGGTGTGTCCTATCAGTTGCTATCCAATGAGAAAGCAAGGTCTTTCATATTGTACATAGCCTAAACGGGCCAGCCCAGCTATAGCTGAGTAATTATATTCCTGAAGTGTTTTATGTCTGGTAAACCCATCATTGTTTCAGAAATCTCATCTGGTACAAGACACAGTCAGTTTACACACAGACGTAATCAGACTACCCCTAGTGATGTTGTGCAGGGTTTGGTGTCATTAATACTTGGGGTGTTCCCAATTCTGAGTGATGTCTAGAACTTTGGAAAATACATACCCTGTCCTGCCTTGATGCCTTTTCTGCCATCCTTGAGATTAAGCAGGTCATTTGTCTTTCTGAGCACTGATTCTTTTCGTTGGAGTTGTGACGTTTTGGAACATGAGACCTAGAGTTAATGAAAAATGAAGTGTTGGAGGCAGCCTACTGATTCTCAGAGTGTTTGATGAATAATGACTCAGTGTCATTTCAGAATTTGAATTCTGACACTGTTGTGGCTTATTTATTTGACTGCAATAGAAACCATTCAAGTTTCCAAACCCAAGTCTCCTTTTGTGTCGATGGTAGCAATATTGTCAAGGATATACACATACTGTGAAGCATGACTAGCAACATGGAAGTGAGTATGAGAGAGACAACCCTGTATGCTTCTAGGGCATTCCTGAGGCCACGCTTCTTGGGAAGTGAATCTTTAGAACAGTAGTCCCAGTAGAATTGTTTTCAACTTAAAATTCTGAATTGCAACTTGTATTTTGCCCTTCCCTCTAATACATGTCCATTCCACGGTCTTGATCATTACCTTATTCCTCTCTGTCCTGCTTTTCCTGGCCTGATGCCTCTGGACACCTGCCTCTTTGGGAAGTGTGTCTGGGTGCCTTAGGATCTGTGGCTTTGTGCTTGTGTGTGTTTTCTCTTCACAAGGCATAATTTTAAAAGGCAATCCAGCCTTTTAAGAGGTATAGTTTCCATTGTCTCAGAGCAGCCACTAATTGGTACCTCTTGAGGAGGGACATGTTCTCTGAAGTATGCATGGCTGCCCAAAAGGCAAGATGTCTCTTTCCTCTATGATTAGTATTCCATCCTGGAAAATACGGGCAATTGAGAAGTTTGTTGTTGTTTTTCTTGACATTAATGACTTTGTCACTATTCCCAGTGTGTGCTTCTCAGTCCACTTTATTATGAGAGAAGATTAACCCCCTTGAGTTTCTATGGATTTCAGAGATGCTGATTTCTGAAACTTTTACTGTACTGTGGGGTATCTTATATGCTTTTGTAATTGGTGAATGCTTTTTGCTTCTTAACAAAAACTCAGAAAAGTTTGTGTTGGGTGAGGTCTTGTGAACAAACTAATGAAATCAACAAGTTCCTAAGAAAATCACCAATTAACCTGATCTGGTTGCATAGACCTCTAATCCTATAATCCCAACTCCTTGAAGACCAAGGCACGAGGAGCACAAGTTCAAGGGATTTGTGGGCTACAGAGTGAATTTAAAGCTAACCTGGGCAACTTAGTAAGAATCTGTCTTCAGTTAAGAAGAGAGGAGGTGGGGGGAGATTAGGGAGAGGATGGATGGGAAAGAAAAAAAAGGAATGAAGTGGACAAATGGGAAAGGAAATATAGAATTGCTTCTATCAAGCAGGATTTGAATTTAAGTCCACACATGCTTCATCACGACATAGGAGAATCAACAGTCTCGGGGGAAGTTTGTCACATTTTAGTACATCTGGGCAGAAGTTGGACTATTCTAAAGCATGAAGAATAGCATTAGGAGTGAAGGCTTCACGAAGTCATGAGGAAAGCTTCATTGGGCCCTGCTGTATTCTCAGCCTTTAATAAAATGTACAGCAAGCAAAATGTGTCACAGTGAACACAGGTTGAGAGAATTCACCTCAGACCATGTCCTTACCTGATCTGGGATAGATTGACATTTATTTTTCCTCTGAAACATCTTAACTATTTCTTAGTTCAGGTGTTACTAAGATAAAAAGAAGGTGATATATTTTTTATGTTGTTTTTACCCTTAGATAGACTATCCCTAACAGAAGTTGGGGACAAGAATCAAGGATGTATTTGGATAGACTTGAGACTGAGGTTCCCAAAGAAGTATGCACATTTTTTCAATAACTCCTTATGTATTATTATTCTGAAATACAGCATTGTTTGCCTTTCTGAAGTTGTGTCCCTTGGCTTTGGGATGCAGGAATAATTGAAACTGTGACAAGTTGATTATCAGCTTCCTACAAAACCATGACCAAGATCACACCTAAATTACTGGGTATCAGCAAAAGGGCATGAAATAAAGAAGCAGAATTGACTTCTTTTACGTAGTTCTGCTGACTGCCCCTAACATGAGGGCAGTCAGGGTAACATCATACATCTGGGGGTAGTGTGGACAAAGTTGCCCAGAATCGTGGTGAGCCACAGAAGTAGTCCCACTCCACAGAAGATGGAAAGCACCCAGACAATGGAGGGAAATGAAAAGAAAGTACATGAAATCATGAGATGTCATGTGGAGTAATGTAATTACGAAGGGTAAAAGCAACAAAACCCCTTGAGGACTTTCTTCATCACAATGGAGAATGATTTACCTCTGTGGTCACTTCTTTATCGTAAACATCCTAAAGTATTCATTTTACAGAAGAAAATACATCTTAGAAAAGTCTGTATGTCATGACACTTACAGAAGCTAAAGAATTTCATGGTAGCAGATGAAGTTATTAGTAGTATGGTCATCCAAAAGTCTATCAGAGGTGTCCTGACCTTTTAAGCCTGGGACATGATGTCATTTGCTAGTATGTCAGGCTGCATTCATAGCCAGGATTTTTGTTTGTTTGTTTTTTGAAGCATCTCACCCTATTTCTTAGCCAATCATAGACTTTTGAAAACAAAATTTCCTCATGTTCTCATTGTCACATAATTTTCAGGATTACTGGAGATGGCATGCTTTAAGTTCAGATCAGGCACAGTCACTGACTGAATGGCCTTGAGAAAGAATGTTAATTCACTCACTCAAAGATTGGGTGCCCACTGAACTAGGTAGACTGTAGAATACACGTTTGAAATACTACACGGAAACAGTGGTCCTTACACATATAGAACCTATGTTTTATTGTGTAAAACCAAGTAGTAGATGAGTAAATATTTCATATCACAGAAGGACTTCCCTGGGTTTAAAAAGAAAGAGGAATAAGAGATGTGGTAAGAGTTTACGATTTTATAGAAGGGGTTTAGAAGAGACACACCAGAGAGGAAACAACAGAGCAAAGCTGCAAATTCTTGATAAAAAAAAAGAGTGCATCAAGTTAAAAAGCAATGTCACTGTTAAGTTCAAAAAGCTCAAAAGCATCCAGAGGCATGCTGGAGGACTGCATGCCTGCCTGAAGAAATTATGAGGAGGAGAATAGGCTGACAGGACAGCATTCACTGCTACATCATTCCTGATCCATTTTGACCATTTAAATACTTGGAATGGCAATGTATGGATCTGGGAATGGAAGTGTTGTTCTTTCACTTGGATTTTGATGGGAGTGGTATCCTTGGTCCAATGCACCTTGATGCTATGAACCAGGATGGTAGCAAAGAAGATAGTAAGACAAAGTCAGCAGCTGCATCTTTTCTGAAGAAGGGGCCACTGGAATATTGGGTATATCTAGGAGAGAGAGAGAGAGACAGAGACAGACACAGATACATAGAAGCACAGAGACAGACAGAGACAGAGAGAAATTAAGAGAGTTTGAGCTGAGGGGAAGAAAGGAGAAAAGGAATTGTCATTGACAAAGAAGAAATAAATGAGGGAACACATAAGCTCTACTTATATCAGGAGAGAAATGATAGTGGCTATAGACACATGACCTATGTTTGCTCCAGTTAATAGGGTGTGTCTACTAGAATTTTAGGTAGAGTTATTAAATAATTGGCCAACAAGGAAATTTGGATTTGAGGCGACTATCTAGGACTGGAGACAACTCTCAGTCTGAGAATGTGACAACTCAAGTCACGGAACTAGAAGAGGGACCCAGTGAGAGAGTACATAGAAAAGAGGCTCTGGACTGGGTAGCAAACAAAGAAGCTGAAATGACATACTGGAGGTACTGATGATGGAATGGCCAGTGGTAACAGGTAGCTTTAGTGTCTTAGATACAAATGAGGAGAGTATATAGAGATGAAGTAATGAGTTTTTATCCTTTGGTGTCACTTTGTCATAGATCAGGGATAAGTACATACCCTTTACCAAAGAGGTATTCATTCATTCATTCATTCACTCACTCATTCATATCAAAACAACATAATGAATGAATCATCATAGGAAAATCACTTCTATTCAATCCCTGTTTTATCTCTAAAATAAATGAACAAATGGATATTGTTGTGTACTAGGAAAGTCTTTTCAAGTGTAATACTACAATTGCTTGTTGTTGGTAGTGGTGGTGATGTCAGTGGTCACTGTGGTGCTGGTCCTGGTGCTGGTTGTGGTGGCACTGGTGGGAGTGGTCATGATGGTAGTAATGCTCATGGTTCTGGTCTGGTAGAGGTGGCAGTGGTTATGGTGTTGGTGCTCATGATGTGGTATGTATGCGTGTTTGTTTGGGGGATGATTTTTTAATCACTCAATGCTGAATTCTTAATTGTCATTTAAGTGACTTATGTGTAGTTCCCAGAACAAATGATCGTGGATTTGGTATCACTCTGCTGATTTCTGTTTTGAGTATATAAATCTTTCTCTTGTGATTTTATAGACTTAGAAGAACCCTCCATCCTCAGGAACTCGAGGACAGCTGCCCTGGAACCCGTGTGGAAGTTAAGGAGACTGTTGCTGTGCTGGGGATCTGAGAACATTATTTTAATCCCAATGTTGCCCTGACATTTGTATCTAAGATTCAAGAAGATTAAGACTAAAAAGGTATGGATATGCAGTTATAACTTCTTAGTTTTTAAGGCAAATATGGTACATTTACAAGCAGATTATTGTTATTGCCTTATCCACAACTGCCTTTGCTTTTCTGTGTGTCTTTTGCATTTCAAGAAATATCTTTTCTTTCACTATAAGTTTATGGAATATGTTGGGATAGACATGGTACAATAGGGGAAGCTGGATGAAAGCTGCACTATGCTAACAGGAATCAGATGGGCAGAGGGCAGTATGACAAAGTAGACAGAGAACTGGGCAGGTGCCCAACAGAAAGAAAGGAGAAATTGTTGTAGATGCCTGTGCCATAAAAGACTCAGGTAAGAAGATGATTAAAAAGATTGTTCTGTGTCATACATGGTTTCATTCCCATTTTCTGTGTGGGAAGCTGTTGATAAAATTTTCTACCTTCTGCTTTCTTAAGGGTAGCATTGTATTTCTTTTAGATATATACCCATGCTGGGGCAGACATTTGAGTCAAAGAAATCTCATGGTTTTTAAAATGATAAATATCTTGCTTACAGTACTTAAAGAGTAATCAGTGAAAGGTGAATGTGTATATGCTTTTTTGCAAACATATTTACTATATAAATAATTTGTTGGATGCATCTAATTACTCTCAGTTTATATATATATATATATATGTGTGTGTGTGTGTGTGTGTGTGTGTGTGTACATGTTTATGTTTATGTTTATGTTTGTATATATGGTGGGTGTTAAGGAAGAACAGACAGAGAAAGAAGGACTGGAATGATCATTTATAAGTATTTATGGTAAATCAGATGTTCTGTTCTGACATTTGCAAAAATGTATGTATATCTCATAACAACCATGTGGAATAGGGACTCAGGAAGCCATAGAGCAGATAAGTAGAATGTTTCTTGCAGTTGAGGGGTTCAGGTGCCAGACTCCGTTCTGGCCTTATTAAAATTCCACTTTATATATTCATTTGTATAGAAGAGTGGAGTCACATTTGTACCTGGAAAAATGGTTTCAGAGGAGCACACAGCATATCCAGAGGACGTTGTAAGGTGTCTTAGAAAAGTCTATTGGTATCTTATTCACTATTCTTTGAGACTCAAGAAAAAAAAAGAAGGTGGGGATACAAAACAAATAAAAAACAGCAGCACTGTGTAATGATGTAGAGGGTTATGGGAGACAGGAGAACAGGGCAGGCTAGTTGAGGGCTTTGGTCCCTTCTTGTAGCACCATAAAACTCCCTTAGACCATGTACTCAAGAGAGATGGAGGTGTTGACCTGGTAAGGATCGAATTTGGTATAGCCACAGGCCTGCTGTCTCCTGTGTTTCTCCCCACTGGGATAAGTGTGGTGCTTGCTTTCAGCTTGTAAGTGAGTTGTCTTTTGAAAATGAAGCACTTTCACTTTCTACCTGCTGTTTCCAAATGCTGGCAAAGCCATGCTAGGGCTCTGATAGCCACAGGACTCATATACCTCTAAAAACAAAAATACCTCTGAAAGATCAGGAACTGTGTGAGCGAAGAAATCATTCCCTCTTTTTCAGCAGAATCTTCTTTGTTCATATTTATAATTTTTTTTAAATCAAAGGATATCTTTCAAACAGTTCAACATTAGCAACTCCTTTCCTATTAACATGATTGCAAAGGCCAAGTTAATAATTTAATGACTGGAATGGAGGCACACACACATATGTATTGTACCATTTTGGAGTCCTCACATGAGCAGTTCATGCTATGTAATAGATGTGTACTGTGGTTGTGGGCATTTTTGCTCATATTTCCTTGATTTATCATAAAGGGAAGCTAACATACTCTGCTTGGCTTGTTCCAGTGTCCTGGAGGAGACTGTACATGGGGTTGAGATTGGAAGGGGGAGCTCCTTATTTTGAGTGTTGATCTTTAATTCAGAAAGTCTGTGTTCTAGATGCCAGCCACTTCAAACAGAAATTCAGCAAAGTTTTAGAGACCTTGACTATAAAAAATGTTCTCAGTTTAGACAGCAATGGACTGGTAAATTGGAAATCAGCTCTCTTTGTTCACAAGGATATGAGGGGAATTTATGCTGTATGGTGAATGTTTATCAAGGGGATCTATTCAGTTAAACATACACACATGTATATACACACGTGTATACACACACACAACTACACACACACACACACACACACACACACACACACACACACACACACGAAAAACAAAAACAAAAACAAAATGTCCTTTCCAGGGTGTTAGAATAGAGTGAGATGTTGTCGGCATGATCCATCTACCATGGTGCCCTCTGGACCTCATAATCAGGAACACTAGAAGAGTTCTCAAGTGTCTTTTCACAGGAAGACAGACAGTAGAAATGAGTAGCTCTAGGAGCAGAATAATGAAAGCCAAATCATAGTTCTAATCCAGTCTGTGCTTGAACATTAGAAAAGCTATTTAATTCTCCTGAGCCAGTACTGTTGAAAGTGTGTACCATAAGCTTAGAGCATCCGTGTCATCTCAGCTTGGAAGACATTTAAATTCTGAGGCTAGTCTGGGCTGCACATTGAGACACTGTTAGCCACACCCCTCCCCCAAAGTGTGAAACTGAAACTGCCCTCTGAGATAGATGTGACCATTCCTGGATTACACATACACAAAGTGACTATTAGAGAAATCATCTAACATGTCCCAGTGCACAGTGCTTTTTTCACACACTGAGCTCGAGAGTCATTTCATGTGGCTCTATTCTGGCTTAACTGTCTTTATTCCAGCTTAGATGTGCAGAAGCAGTCCTCTGGAAGATGCTTCCAGAATGGCCTGTTAGGGATAGTGCTCATTAAATGAATGAATTATATATTCTATTAGTAACTTGGGGAAAATAAAAGGTTAATGGTAAATGTCACTCTGGTTTCAAGGCTCATTGATTAAGAAAAGTGGCTTTTAGAACAATCTTTTTTGATTCTGGACCATTATACAAACTGTTTCCAGGAACTGTGGCAGAGTCAGGGCCACCATATGGATAGCCTTGGAGTGAAGTTGCTCTCCCTTCATCCCAAGCAACCCCATCTTCCTACATGTAAACAGTAATGCTCCTGTGTAAAAGAATACCATGACTCCTTGTTATAAGCATGGGGTGCTGCTGAGTCCCTATTTGCAGGCATGCAATTCACTCCATATCAATTGATAGCAGAACATTATTTTCTGAACATGGTATCCATTTCACTGTAAGAATTAGAACCTCTGAATGAAGTGGACACTTTAGCCAAAGGGGAGAAAAAGGCATTTAATTAATATGTAGGAAATGTTGTTGAAAAAAATGTCATTAAATGTGCATGTTATACTCTATCTGTCCAAAGGGACTGAAGGGAGCCTGGAACTGTTTAGCATGGTTAGCATATACCAGCAAGGTTAATTGTCTTGGGGTGTTGAAGAGCTCAATTCCTTTGTGAACCTCTACAGTTTGCCTCACTATCATAACTATTTTTCCTGCGACTTCGGCATCCTTCTTTATTTTAGCTGGGCTTTCAAAGTTTTGATTCCCAGGGTGTAATTTAAAAGCCAGAAAAATTGCAAATGTGTGCAAGCTAACAGAGCGTGATATTGACAAATTAATTAGTCTATTCCCAACCTGCTCCCTTGGTAGAAAGGCTCTGTGTACCTCCAATAGTATCAAAAGCAAAATGAAAAGCTGCCTTTGGGGATAGGTTTTATTACTGTTTCTGCCAGTTATCGTTTGGAGTGGGGATGTGGCTGACTCAGAAGAGTGGTGTGTGTGTGTGTGTGTGTGTGTGTGTGTGTGTGTGTGTGTGTGTGTGTGTTGTGCTCACTTTTTATGATGGCTCACATTGGTAAAAATCTTATGCTAGTTTTTCATATGTCTCTGCATTCATGCACATCACTTGTCTGTTTCCCCCAGCATGTGGAAATGGTGGCGCCAACATTTTCTGTTCCCCACAGCAATGCATCAAAACTGTGGCTATCTTACCAAAGTTTTGTGACTGCCTTTCACTCATGATTTCTTTGGTTTGCACTGAGTTGTTCCTGAAGTTCATCATGCATGGAAGTCTCATATTATTTGCTAATAAATGTATCAAGTATGGAGTATGAATAACACAGAAGAGACAGGCTGGATAACTCACAATGTTGATTTCTATAGCCCTTTGCTTAGCTCTGTGTCTGGGTGATATGTACCAAATACCTACTAGGGACCAGTAGCTGGGCTGTGGTTTATCATAGTATATCTATATGATACCTGCCCTTTCTGTTCGGTCCCATAGCTTTATCATCTATAAAGTAAATTCTTAAATCAGACAAAACTGAGGACATCCTGAAGGCTTGTCAAACCCAAGGCCTGCTAGCCAAATATAACTAAGGATAGCTATGACTGTGGCCCAGCACAATAATAACTTAAAACATTATAATATTATCCTATTTGTATGTGTATGATTTTTTTGTAACTTGATTGTATAACTTTTGTGTGTATACTTTGTAAATGACATTGTGTTGCAATGTCAAAAAAATTGGACATGCCTATTAGACCTCAGCAAATATTACAGTTTTAAGTGATTTGGCAGTTAATGATGATTCGGGAACATAATCTGAGCATATATAATAGCAATATAAGGGCCAATTCAAACATGTCATATTGAAATTCTAAACAGATGATGCTAAAGAACTTTTTATGTGGGATCTGAGAGAAAGTCAGCAGTTAAGAGTACTTACTCCTGCTCTGGAGGACCCGAGTTCAGTTCCTAGGACCCATGTCACACAGCTTACAACTACTTGTTAACTCCAGCTCCACAGTATCTGATGTCCTCTTCTTTCCTCCATGCATACATCATTCATGTGCACACATGCACACACACATATAATTAATAACAAAA
This sequence comes from Peromyscus leucopus, assembly GCF_004664715.2. Lineage (NCBI taxonomy): Eukaryota > Metazoa > Chordata > Mammalia > Rodentia > Cricetidae > Peromyscus > Peromyscus leucopus. The sequence goes on along the minus strand of NC_051086.1, from coordinate 30,823,610 downwards.
ATGAAATCTTAAAGAGCATCTACATGAACTCTACAGAAGACTTCACATGGAGTTTTAGCAATTATTCTCTACAGTGAGTTCTTTATAATGCAATCATAATGTCTGCAGGAGGTCATCATTTCATTTTTACATCTTTCTAAGTCTAGAAATAGCCTAGGATTATTTTCTTTCCATTCTCAACCATGCCTCTTACAAGGCTCTCCTTATTTTACCATTGAAGAAACTAAAGCAAGGGCTTTTCCAAAATGCTCTGCTGCAGTATGAGGTTCTCTGACCTGATCTCTGAATTGGTTCTTTAACAGGCACCTAGCAGGGTAAACTCTGTCCCTAGGTGTGTTCAGTTGCCCCTGGGGCCTGTGGAGTACCTGCTTTAGGGCTCTCTGATTTTGTATCTCCATAGTAAAGCACCATTTTTGCCTTTACTTTTTTTGTTTCTTTCTTTTCTTTTCTTTTTTTAACTCTGCCATTTTTGGAAGAGTCTCCTTTTGACAGTTACTGGAGGGGAGATTTGTGGCTTTCCCCTTGAGCGTGTCTCTCGCTGCCTGTCTGTTTACTCCTGCTGAATTTAACTCAAGGCCTTTGAAACTTAAGAAAATGTGTGCCGTTGCTGCATTCAGAATCTTGTACAGATTTAGATCTTATTTACAAGTTAAATCAATCTCTCTCTCTCTCTCTCTCTCTCTCTCTCTCTCTCTCTCTCTCTCTCTCTCTCCTTGAAACAGCCATTTTATGTTCCAGTTGCGATTCTACAAAGAGTTGTTTTATTACTGAGGGAATACAGGTGGAAGATTTCAACTCTGCAAATTTGCATCTTATTAATGATGCTATGTGACACTTATTTTTTTCTGGGAAGAGGTGAACAAACATACTCATTTCAGAGAGAGAACTGATGGCAGACCAGAGTAATGATACCACCAAAGTCCAACAAGGATGAACCAGAGTTACTGCAGTTACTTAAAGGAGTATGTGTGACTAGTTACTTATAAGAATATGGAAGACTCAGAGTTTGATCACTGAAAGTTCACCTAGCATGAGTGATGGCTCACTAAAGTTGGAGCCCTTGAGGCTGCTACACAAATTACAGACAGCTGGACAAGTTAGTCTCCTTTCTTTAGCAAATCATACTACCTGTATAACTTTGTAGAGTTGGGGTCTTGTGAATCTACGAAATCTCAGAGACTTCCTGATGATAATTCTTTTGTACCCTGAAGACCTCTCTGATGACACAGCAAACCTAGTCAGACTGAATTGGAAAAGCCTGGGTTTAATGGGTAAAGCATGCCCAGATGATTCTCAGCCCCTCAGAGAGGAGACTGTGCCAAGAGACCAGAAGAACCATGTGTCTGTTTTCTGGGATGCAGCTTATATACCCTGTGGGAGTGGTCTTGAGTCTCTCTGGGGGAGGAGCTGTGTTTGGTGGGCTTTGAAGGGGTGGGCTAGAGAAAGAGATAGGGGAGGGGAGTTGAGGGTGATCTTCTACCAGACTCCTTTCAAACACCTGACACCTGTGAGTTGTTTATTTCTGACCTTCTAGAACTTCCTGTGTTTTAATGTGCCTGTCTTTAAAATCTTGACTCTCCACATGCCTCCTTCCAGGATGGAATATGTTAAAACTTGGAAGAAATCACTCCACAATGCATGCTCTCAGGAAGACTTTCTTTGACCTGTGAACTTGCTTTTTCTTCCTCTTTGTTTTGACCTTAACCCTGCCTCCTACACCAATTCTTTTTCATGAGTTTTTTCTCTAGTATTCATTCCAGCCTTTCCCTACACTTAGCCGTATTGAAACATGGCTCTAGCCATCTCACAGACTCTGAGGATCAAAGTAAAATAGACGTGGAAATGATTTAACAATACCATTTCTCTCTTCACCTACAAAACTGTTTAATGGCATTAATGTGCAAAACATGATTTTCTCCTTCCAGATAATTTCTCATGTTGTCTTTCTACTAATTCCCTCTACATCCATCTTGCCTCCAAGATTTTAGTCACCTGTAGAGACTCTTTCCATTTCCCAAAAATATCTGGTCCTTTAATATTGCTTCTTCTTTACACCTTTTGGTTCCTTTGCATGTAACATCAACCTCAACTACAGCAACAGATTGCAAATCCTCAACCTTGTGGATCCAGGTCACTAGAGGCCTCCAGGACCCCATGGAGTCTTAAGTCACTTATCTTACCTTCAAACCTGACTTATAACTCTTCTCTTGAAGAGGATTCATTATAACCATGCTGACAAGTCAGCTTCTTGCCACAAATGAAAGCCAACCGGTGTTCTAACTCCATCATACCTCTGAAGTAAAAGCCAGAGAGCCATAATAGTCACATATGGGGTCTGGAGGAAAAACAGACCTGATGTGAAAGGTTACATTCGATGCACCATATCTCAGTGTTGTCACATGTGATTGATGATAACATCAAGGGAAATAATTTCAGTATCTGTATCTGTCATATACTCATAGAATCACATTCTAGAATTACAGTGATCCATTTATTAATTTAGTAACTCTTAATTCTTTTATAGTTTTCATAGTGTGAGCATCTCACTATATGTGATACTATTTGACTAGTTAAAGATATATACATTCTTATACCAGATGGAAAGCACATAAACTATTTCTCTTGTTTTTTTTTTAATTCATTTATCTATTATGTATTATGTATACAGTGTTCTGCCTACATGCCAGAAGAGGGCACGAGATCTCATTACAGAGGTTGTAAGCCACCATGTGGTTCCTGGAAATTGAACTCAGGACCTCTGAAAGAGCAGCCAGTGCTCTTAACTGCTGAGCCATCTCTCCAGTCCCCACATAAACTATTTCTTAAAGATGTATTGTTATTATTTTAAATTATGTATAGATATGTATGTCTGCATATAGGTATGTGGTGCCTGCGGAGTCCAGGGGCATCAGATCCTCTGCAGGTGGAGTTAAAGATAGTTGTGATCTATATCAGTGCTGGGAACTGATGCTGGGCCCTCTGGAAGAATGGCCAAGCATCTTAATGGCTGAGACATCTCTCCAGACTCATAAACTATTTTATATGGTAAGAACACTTTTATAATACATTTCAAAGAATAGGACTGAGTTTTAGTGATTTTTCCAAGATTTATTTTGATGATATTTAACTTTTGTTTCAAATGGGCATTATTGTACAGTGTAAGTTTTAGTATCTGAGACAACCCTTATAAAGTGGCAGAGGATTTTACTAGCTGGGATAAAATGGTTATCTTTCATTTCTGCTTTTAGTCTCCTTTCCTGAGGTATTATTTACATAGAAAAAGAAACAACAAACTGTAAGTGTACAATTTGAATTTGACCAAGTGACTATGCTAGTAACCAGTGCACAAAAGTCTAGACACATTGTCATCACCATGGAGTCTGTTTAATCCTATCTCTTCTATCTGAGCAAAAATTCTGCATCTTTTAATGCTCATCTAAAAGCTCCATCAGGATGTATTCTGTTGTCCCAACAGTTTTTGAAACTCTTTGGCCTTGTTCTATATATTATTAATATATCATTTTTAAATTTCTTATCACTGGTTTTGAGTGAATAAAGCTTATATTTGATTTTTTTTCTTTCTGATGGACATGGAACTGTCTTAAGTTTGTGAACATTAAGAACCAAGCTACTATAAACATTTGTGAGTAAGTCTTTGTGGAGACATAAGTTTTCATTGAGAAAAGATTGTTAATAACTGGAACTACTAAGTCATAGAGAAATGACACATTAATTTTATAAGATATATTAAAATGAGCTAGGTATGAAACATATCTATAGTCATCACATTCTAGAGACTTAATCTGAGGAAGGAGAACCACGAGTTTCAAATGGATCGAGCCAACAGAATGAGATGCTGTATCTAAGAAAAAGACAGACAAACAAACAAAAACAAAAAACTCCCTCTCCATATAGTTCTCTACTGTGATCCATTATTAAAAGCAACATGGAAAAATCACTGTTTTTGTTTGTTTGTTTGGTTGGTTTTTTACCTTCCAAAGCTTACTAGTTTGTTGATTTTGCTAAGTCTAGTGGGCATAAAATATTACCTATACCTGCTTTAATTAGCATTCCCTCATTGGCTAACAACGTCTGACATCTTGAATTGCACTTACTGATCATTTGTATATCTTTCTTAAAAAAAAAAAAAAACTTGCCGGGCGTTGGTGGCGCACGCCTTTAATCCCAGCACTCGGGAGGCAGAGCCAGGCGGATCTCTGTGAGTTCGAGGCCAGCCTGGGCTACCAAGTGAGCTCCAGGAAAGGCGCAAAGCTACACAGAGAAACCCTGTCTTGAAAAACCAAAAAAAAAAAAAAAAAAAAAAAACTTCAGGCAAAATGCCTGAGTTTCTATTGGGTTACTTGCCTTTCTTATTTGTTTGTGTGACCTTTACAAATATTTTGTAAGGGGTAAATGATGTAATTGTATTACAAACTCAAAGAATGAAAATAGTAATTAAATATTCTGGATTAAATTCTGTGTCAATGTTATGTGTTACAGATATGTGTATCAAATTTGCTCCTTGATTTTATTTTCTTGGGGTCATCTGAAGAGCATGTGCTGAAGGGATTCAATTAACATTTTTGTCTTCATTTAACAATTTATGCTTTTCTGTGTGTTGTACCTTAGAAATTTTCGCTTGTGTTAAAGTCATAAGAGATATTCTTCTAAATTCTCTTTAAGAAAGGTGTTACTCTTTTACATTTAGGACACTGGCCTGGCCTTAATCTGGTTTAATTTGGGGGCCTTAGGGTTTCAGGGTCAATATGTGTGTCTGTTCATAGATCTGCCAGAAGTTTGATGGGAAGCTTATAGAGTCAACAGAAATGAAACCCTCTGGTGGCCTTGTTCTTCTCATCTCCAGATCTCCAATCTCAGATACTGACCCTCTGTCACCTACGAAAGGCTTGTCCCACTGGAGTTTGACTCTTCTAATGTTTTTAAAATTGTAATTCTGCAGTCTTCTAAAATGTTATTCTGATTATTTCTTACCAGTTTTTAAAAAAAGAGTTTGTGACCTTTCTGTCTTTTCATTGGAAATCTCACTCCTCCATGATTGAGGAAGAAAAAAAAAAAAAAAAAAAAAAAACGACAGGTAACCCATGTGCAGAAATCCTGCATCAGAGTTGCTACATTTCGAAAGATAGTTAAGGTAGTTTGAGAAATGTCCCTCATATGCTCATGTGTTTAAATGCCTGGTCCCTGATTGGTGATATTATTTAGGGAAGTTGAGGAACCTTCAGGAGATAGAGCCTCCCTGTAGGAAGTATGTCGGGGGTGAGGCAGAGGGTGAACAGACTTTGAGAGATTATAGTCTTACCCCACTTCCAGTTCACCTTTTGCTTGGTGTAACAGTTGGACATAATCGCTCAGCTTGCTAATCAGCCTCTCCCTGCCATGCCTCCCCCATCATTAGTCATTATGGACTTTCCTTCTGGATCCACAAACCACAAAAAGTAACTTCCCTCTATAAGTTACTTTTGGTCATTTTTTTTTTATCCCAGGGAGACAAATGTTACTAATATAATAATAGTATTACCTCACAATTCTATTTGTGATATTTCTCAGTACAGCTGAGTATAGAATGCATGTTTTGGATGATAATTATTTCCATAGTACTGAGCCCTCCTGAATAGAGTTGATCTACTTATAAGAAGATTCAGAATTGGAAAGCACCACCCTCTTATTCTGTTCTTCTGGCATCAGAGGACATGTCAGAGGATGCAGCAATGAGGGAACCTTTGGGAAGCAGAGATAACAGACTTCAGCAAATACCAAATCTGCTGGCACCATGATCTACACAATTATAAATTACCCATGGATACTATTTTCTAATTAGCAGGACAAACAGGCTAAGATAATGATCATAGAGAAAGACAAACACTGCAAACAAATATTACATGACTATTACAAAGTCAGATACTGTGGGGCTGAAGGGATGGATCAGCAATTAAGAGCATTGCTGCTCTTTCAGGGGACCTGGGTTTGATTCCCGGGACCTGGGTTTGATTCCCAGCACCTACATTGCATGGTGGCTCATAATAATCTGTAACTCCAATGCCAGAGTAATCAGATACCCTCTTCTGGTCTCCACAGATACCAGGTATGTAAGTAGTATATAGATATACACACAAGCAAAGCACTAATACACATAAAATAAAATAAAAAATCAATAAGTAGCTACTATGATGGATTGAAGAGTATATTAAAAAACCTGCTTATTATAGTTCTTGATGATAGTAAAAAGATAATTTATCCCAAAACATTAAAACACAACACTATAGGATGATGTATTAGAGAATAATAAGCTCTATTGTATATTAAAGGTTGTTTTTCTACTGGAAGGCTTAAAAATTAAGTATAATTTCTTGGAATACAGGAAAAAATAGAAAAATATTTAGTAATAATAAACAAGCCAAGTTAGCAGATATGCACCTCAGCCTCTCCTCTCACTCTGAGAACCTCTAATAGTCCCAGATAGACTGGGGAGAGAGGTTATCAAAGGAACTTTAGATTAATATTCAAGCTGAGTGTAGACAATAGATTTAATTTATACATCCAGAGACACATCATATAAGTGAGAAACAGATGTTCCTGTTGTACCCTGTTTAATTTCAAAACTCCAAAGAACAGGCATTAGAAGTCTGTCTCGGGTGGGGAGAAGATGCTTCACACACACAGAAATGATCTTGGAACTGGTATCAAACTTTCCATCAGCAACACAGCAGGAAGGACAGGAAAGCAGTGTCTCAAAATTACTGAGGGAAAAATTCTTGGGTTCCGGAAGTTGTTTTTAAGTCATATTCCAAGTAAGACAACATGAAGTCATATTGATGTATCAAGAGATTTAGCCCTCCAAAGTTCTTTCTGAACACACTCCCATATATTAAGAAGATAATTCAACAAATAGTTCTTAAAGGAACTGCAAAATCCCTCAGCTCAAGAAGAATCTCTACCAGACGTTTGAGAAGATAGTTTGGAAATGTTATATAACTTGGGCAGTCATCACAGCATGTGTCCCAAGTCAGGCCCAGTCATCTATTCTAAGAAACCAGTTAAACGGAGGAGAAAGCACAAACATTGGAAAGAGGGACAACGAGAGCTAATAAATGTCCCATTTCCATCTTTCAAGTCCTGCTGTGAGACTGAATTTTAAATAGGAGGCCAAAGTTTTGCGCATCTAAGCAGTGCTAATCAAGGTGTGGTCCTGTCCACCATAAATCCATCATCGTCTGGACTTCAGTCTCACCCTGTAAAGGTAGTCTGACCAGTTCCTAAGACTGTGGAAAATCTCTTTCTAGAAAACTAGTTCCCCTTCTGGCTAGTGCCTTTTCCTTCTTGCAGCATGAGATTCTTGGGGGGAAATTTCCATTTCTTTAGAGTCCATCGTTTTGTTAGTCATATTGAGAGACTCATATGCCTCTTTAGAACACCTTCATTTCTGCCAGGCCAATTATAATTAGGCAGGAGGTCCAAGTGGTTAAAATGAGTTCCCAAACTCCAAGACTCCAGCAAAAAACTGGAATAGGTTACTGTCTGTTTTGGTAGTGGGCTGGTACACCTGTGTATTATCTCTAGTCTATAGACAATTATAAAATGTGTCTGAAGAGCAAAATCTGTATAAGGAAATATCCAAATAAAAAGCCAGACAAAATGTATTCTGGTTTTGAGGGGGAAAATGTGTATTTGTCTGGAAAACAATTCATTTGACTCCCGTGAGTCATGACATTATGACATTGTGGCCAAAAATAACTAACTGACATCCTAGTATACTACCTGGCTCTCCAATGAAGGATTTATATCATAATAAACTCTGCTTCCTACCTTCAGAAATGACCTATAAAGCTAACACAGGGGAGGGAACCAAATGTCATCAACCTTGACAGTGAAGGCAAGGGTACAATTAGCACAGGACTCTAGATGTGGAGAAAGGGGGAGATAAAGGGAAGTCTGAAACTTGGATAGCTTTAAGAAAGGGAGATGTGATCAATTTTCCTTCAGGTTAATGACAGGTTAAGACCAAGAATTCACACACACACACACACACACACACACACACACACACACACACACACCTTCTTAAGGAAGGAACTACCTGCAATCACAGAAGAGCTAAATAAAGTTTGGAGATAAACCAGATTATGCAAGTAAGCTAAGACCTTCCATTTAATTGTCATGAGTGATCCATACTCTTTAAAAACATAAATTACGAGAGTTCATCCTCCAACAGAGAAGAGTTACTGAGATAATTACTAGAAAGTGATAGCTACAGAATCAGCTAAACATGCTAAATGATTGAGGAAGCCCAGGCAGGAAGGCAGACTGATCTGTTTGTAACTTACTATTTGGTTTTTTTTTTGTGTGTGTGTGAATAAATATATTCTCTTAGGGAAGATATGAAAAAGAAGACCTCTACCCTGATTTCTTGCTGAACTCATTGTTAAAATTTGGCTTTGTGAAGTTTAATATGCAAAGTACAATCAAGAATCTCATACAAATACATGCCAAGGTTTTAATGTAACTCATTTAATGAGAACAATAGGAAGGTGCAAAGTTGGAGAGTAGAATGTTTAAAGGGACAGCTATCTACAAAGGATTTTTAAATAAATCTGAATCAGAGAGAAAACCAGTTAGTCCTCCAGAGTCATAAAACTACAACTTTGGAAATACATATTCTGCAGGTTCTGCCTTCAGGTTCATGAGTAACTTCTCCAAATCTGAGCTCCGCTGAATTAGTAAATACAGGGTGAAAGACTGGCCTGCAATTCCATGAGTTTGTTGAGCAATGTCCAGGCCTAATGTAGGAAGGGTAGATTTTTTTTTCATAGTACGCATTTTATTATTATTATTATTATTATTATTATTATTATTATTTTACAACACCATTCAGTTCAACATAATAGCCACAGATTCCCCTGTTCTCCCCCTCTCGCCCACCTCTCCCCCAGCCCACCCCCCATTCCCACCTCCTCCAGATCAAGGTCTCCCCCGAGGACCGGGGTTGACCTGGTAGACTCAGTCCAGGCAGGTCCATTCCCCCTCCCAGACCGAGCCAAGTGTCCCTGCATAAGTCCCAGGATTCAAACAGCCAACTCATGCAACGAGCCCAGGACCTGGCACCAATGCACAGCTGCCTCCCAAACAGATTAAGCCAAATGACTATCTCACCCGTTCAGGGGGCCTGATCCAGTTGAGGGCCCCTCAGCCTTTGGTTCATAGATCCTGTGCTTCCATTCATTTGGTTATTTGTCCCGGTGCTTTATCCAACCTTGGCTTCAACAATTCTCGCTCATATAAACCCTCTTCTTTCTCACTAATTAGACTCCCAGTGCTCCACCAGGGGCCCAGCCGTGGAAGGGTGGATTTTATTCTCTTGATTACCAGTTTGGGACACACTTTGCCTCTAAAAGGATACAAATGTCTCATGAAGATTTTCTTGATGCTTGATGTTCTCAACAACTGGTTTTCTTTCACCTACACTTCCATGCCAATCATCAATAACAGCAATAAACACATTAAACAAATATTGTTCATAGTCCCTCTCTTGCTTCTGAGCACCACTAGAAAGCAAGTTGTCTGTGCATAAGACTGCAACATACTAAATCCTTACAATGTTTGTTGAATTAATAGTTTAACTTTCAGATGTTATTGGCTGCCTTTATGATGCAATGACAAAATTAGAGATGAGAAAGAGAGAGGAGAAAGATCAGCAAATGAATAGCTGCAAGGGAAAATCTGAAATCTCTTACAAAAATCTGTTGATGTGGCAATTTGCAAGTTGTCTGATAAATAGCTAGGAGAAACTCTACCTTCTTTGCATGCAGCTACAGTCAGAGGGTAAGGAAACAGAATTCATACCAAAGAACTACTGGGTTGAATGACTCACTGACATTGCTGCTTAGATCTTTCATGAGCCTTTTATCTTAATGCTAAATCTACTTTTGAATAAAATAAAAGAGATGGTTTCCAGGAGAAAACGTCCTTCTACTTCTTCCAAATGTGTAGCTAGGAAAACAGAAAATAGTGACCCTTATATTGATTAAAATCCATGATCCTCTGTCTTTCTTTTCTGTTACTAGAAATGCCCTACTTTGCAGACCCTATGCAAAATACTTAGAAACCAAGACACACTGAGGCTCACCTAGCTTTCAAGAGATGATGGAGGTTCTGTCTATGGTAATGAGTATTAAAATATCTGCTCAAGCTAAGTATGGTGTACATACTTGGGAGGCAGAGGCCAGCTTGGTCTACATAGTGAGTTCCAGGCCAACCTGGGCTACATAGTAGGTAGGACCACTTTTCAACAATAAAAAGTCTGTCCAATTAAAAGAAGTTGAATGTCAACTACCTGGCATCTGTACTTTTTTTTTTTTTTTTTTTTTAAAGAATTTCCCGTGTATGTAGAAGTTCCCATCCAACTTAGCCAACACAAAGTTCTTCATCCAAAGCTGCTTATAATGGAAGTGTGGATAGAGTTCATTTATAGTCTTTCATAGTAGACTCAGATAAACCATCTGAGTCACTCTGGCTTATCACCAGCACTTGGTAAAACATTCATTCTATCCATACATAATGTAGTAGATCTTCATAAATATTCATTCACTGACATTGAATCGACACTTCTGTTTTAAGGAGTTGCAGACTTACAAAGATATAGCATTTCATGGTGTAAAGCCAGGGCTTCTCTGTGGTAACCCTTGGACTAGTATTTTCTTTAAGACATAAAACCCAGACTTTTGAGGGGGAGACAGTGCAATGCAGTGAACTTGCTGGTCTTATAATGAACTTCTTTTGCTTTCTAAAAAGTAGGACATTAATTATTCATTGGTTTTCTGAAAGACTCATTTTCATTTGAATTTTTTGTTTATTTGTGGTGTGTGTGTGTGTGTGTGTGTTAAAAAAGGAATGGGCTGAAAAGTCATATTTATAGTCCAATTTCATTTAAGCCTAGAGGAGTGGTTCTCAACCTGTGGATTGTGACCCCTTTGGCAAACCTCTGTCTCCAAAAATATTTAGATTATGATTCATGACCATAATAGTAGCAAAATTACAGTTATGAAGCAGCAACAAAAATCATCTTATGGTTGGGGGTTACCACAACATGACAAATTGTATTAAAAAGTAGCAGCATTTGGTGAGGTTGAGAACAGTGGCTACAGGTTGACAGATTCTGTACTTCAAGAGTTTTAGCAAAACTTGGAGAAAAAGAAAATAGCATCAGTAGAAGGACTATTGTGGCTCACACTCACCTTTTTCTAGAATAGGATTTCTGCTTTCTCCTTTGCAAGATATTTTTGAGATTCAACAAAACCAAAATTCTGTATACTTCTTTCTGTCTTAAGTACATTTTCTTTTGGTCTGTTAAAAAGATTCTAGCCCTGCTTACAGCCGTCTTCCTTCAGTCTCTAAGATAGGCCTCCAGTCTTCCGTGTTCATTCTGTTTGGACATTAAGATCCATGAACAGAACAAGTGAAGGAGAATGGGAAAATCTGCAGTGCATGGGCCAAGACCAAAGGAAATGCTTGTCTTGACTTCATTGTTATAAACTGAAGTACTGATTTGTCAATGGCAACTGTATAGGGGAGAAATCAAAAGAAAAAAATGCTACCCAAAATGGAACTAAGGTTATTAATTTATTCCCTTTGTAATGCAGAGTAATTGTGAGTATAAACAGAAAGTTGAAACTTGAATTTATTTAAAATTACCTTTTAACATGTGCTTGAATTAAACTTCTTTATGATATTGACCTTCAGTAGGTCTTTATCAGTGGAAAATGTGGATGATGAAGGAAGGGCTAAAGTCCTGAAATTTTCAAGTGTTGTTCACTGAGGACATTTTGAACTAAAAGGAAAAGCTAAAGAGAAAACAAATGAAATGCCCATGACAGATTCCTTCACAGAGGTCATAGTCCTCTACATTAACCCTTTAAGTCTGGTCAGTAGCCACTGTCCATGTGGGATATTGGACACTTGGAATATATGTGCCCAGCCCAAATTAAGATGAAACATACATTTACAGTTAACTTAAGGTTTTTAAAATGTCAGAAATAATCTAAAGCATTGCCACTAATTTTGACTTTTATTGACATATAATTCTGTACTATATAATTCACTTATATTTTTTTAAAATATTGTTTATGTATTGAGATGGTGATGTTTTGATATCTTATATTAACATACTTTGAAATTTTACCTTTTGGTTTTATATTTTAATGTGATTTCTAGAATATTAATAATATGTGGTAGTACTACATTATATTTCTATTGGGTAGAACTCATTTGGAGAACAGCTTATGATTACGTGACTTATTAAAAAGCATGTCTCTTCAGTCTATAGCTATCTTTGGCCAAGTTGGAGAGCCACTGGGTCAGCTTCTCCTCCTCCTTCCTTCACCAAAACTACATCACAAGGCACCTTCTCCCTTTCTGAATGAACTCCTTAGCGAGTGATCTTGGTGGGTTTTTAATTATAGAAATGAGAAGGAAATGCAATAATGCCTATTTTCCAATGACATTAAATGTAATTTGGCACAAAACTCAATGCAAACTGTATTCATGCCACTTCACTTCTCCAAGGTACCTTGCTCAAGGGTTTTGTTCAAATATTTCAAACTAGAGCCTCTTATCCCTGCTTGGAAAGTCTTTTCTATTCTCCTTATGAAATAGAATGGCTCAAACCTATCACAAAGTCATATATAAATAACGACTTCAGGACACTGTTGTTGTAAAGTGACCAAAATATTAATTTCTGACAAAAGAGAACATTCTATTCCTTTGGTTGAGGGTGTGTGAGAATCCAGGTTGTGATGGTTTTTTTAATGTGGACCTTGGTTTTATACTGCTCTTTAAAAACTGCATTTACATTCTCTTCTACTATCTCTATGGGGGAAAGTAATTAGAAATCGAGTCGTCAAGAAAATAAGTAAACATTACAGGCATTCTTTAACGATTGGAACTCTCCTGAAACTCCTCTCTTAAAGAATTGAATGTTTTATTTCCTTATGCTTCCTGCAATTTCTGTCCTGTGTTGACTGAAGGCAGACTGGTAGATGACCTTGAACTTGCCTTGTCTTATTTGAAATTTTCATCAAAAATACACCAAAACATGCAAAGCATTTGATTATTCTTTCATTAATGTCCTGTCCTTGGGTAACTTTATAGCCATTTATTCTGAAACAGTGGCTATTAGATCTGGGAGACTCCAAGGAAGTGGTCCTCCAAATCAGCTGTGCACAGAAATCAAAAGGATTTTTTCCATAGCTGTCTCTCCAGACCAGATTTATTAAATCAGCTTATGCAATATGGTCAAAATAGTCCAACAACAGCTATCTCCTACCTAAATAACCAAGAACAATGCCTGACAGATGTGTGTACTGCTGTTTTTCATATATGCATGGAAATTGATTAATCAAGAATAAATTAATTTCATTGTGATTATATATACATAATGTATGCATTTTAGTCAAACAATGATAATATTAATAATCCACCCTGTGTTTTGATTATATGACAAACACTATGCCTTCTGTTAGATGTATCTTTAGAACTCAAGGAAGCAAAGGCTGTTCACTGTTTTCATGTGAGAAATAATAAGGCTGAAGTTCAATTACTTTATCATTTTTATATAGCTGAAGCTAGCTGAGTTTTTTTGTTTGTTTGTTTGTTTTTTCGAGACAGGGTTTCTCTGTGTAGCTTTGCGCCTTTCCTGGATCTCACTTGGTAGCCCAGGCTGGCCTCGAACTCACAGAGATCCGCCTGGCTCTGCCTCCCGAGTGCTGGGATTAAAGGCGTGCGCCACCAACGCCCGGCTGCTAGCTGAGTTTTAAACTTCATGCCTAATTATCCAAACTTGCTGCCTCCCAAAAGTTAACTGGTAATATATTCTCAACAAATCATCCTTTCTTATTCAGATATATTTTAATTTTAAAAATAAGGTCTAAAATCACTGGTTTGAAATATGCTACCCAATCCAATGTTTTCAGAATGTGCACTGGACAAAGCATTAGGTGTTTCATTTTTATTTTCAATTTGACTGGCTCTAGTGTTTGGAAACAATCAAATCCTACTTTTAGCCTCATAGTCAGATGAGTCACAACTAAGCTATAGAACAGACATTCATTCCCTTTTTTGTTTGTTTGGTGTGTGTGTGTGTGTGTGTGTGTGTGTGTGTGTGTGTGTGTGTGTGTGTGACAGTGTCTCATTTAGCATGTAGTTCAGGATGGCTCCAAGCTTGGACTCCTCCTACTTTAACATTATTCGAAATGGCAATATAGATACATGCCACCACACCTGGTGAAAATAATCATTCTTCATAGAACCCTTGGTTTTCACAGTTAGCAGTAGTACCTGGATCTAATGTAGAAATGTTTACTTTCACCTTTGGAGACAAATACACAAAGTAAAAATCATCACTCATTCCATACAGGAGGGTTTATTTCCAAGGATTCTGAATACTTGAAAAGTTTTGCCTAAAGCATGTCCAAAGATTTACTACATATAAGAATATGTAAGCTCACATGAGCAAAAGTTTCAGGATTTCACTCTAAGACAAGATGAATGAGAAATACCAAACTTACTCAAAAGCAGGTTTAATACAAGATATTTAACCCCAACCGCTGATATCTCTGTTTTATCTAGAGGAATAACTGATGTCATCATAGTAATGGTGACTAAAACAGTGGGTACAATTTATTAGCTGTTAAGTAGATGGTATCACTAGACTGTTTTTACATACATACATACATACATACATACATACACATGTGCATGAGCATGTAATTTCATATATAAAATAGTATGGGTAAGCATTATGAAATGTGTCATTTTTGCCATTTTTTTCCCAGATGAGAGATTATAAAGCTTGGTCTAGGAAATGTAGTTGGGAATAATCAGATGAGTGACTCCTAAGCTATCCCCACCTTTCCTTTTTGTCTAATAAATGGCCGTCCATTTAAAGTGACTATCATCCCAGGAGCTTATCACCTTCACCTTATGTCATTCTGGTGTATTTACACATCCTCATGCATTCCACAAAAATTGGAACGTAGATTTGAGTCAAGGGAAACACACACTTTTCTACTTAATATCCCATTAGATTGATAGTTTAAATTGCTATCTGTAGTGGACAAAGCAATAGTCCTTCGGTTTGCTTGCCTTCGTCATTGGAGACATCTGTTCCCTGTAGCGTTACTTCACTGAGATATTCAAATCCTTGATAATTCATGCTACAACCCAGTCAATTTTGGAAATGGAAATGTTTTTATTAAAGATGTATTAAAATTAACTATAATTAGTCCAGCAGTTAAAAATTTTAATGGCTTTCTTTGGCTGTTTAACTTGTCACATTTGATAAGACATACAGATTAATCACATTTTTTAGTATCTGAGTTTTGTCATTTCGAAATATTGTGACACTGCAATTTTTACTTCTTGATTTATACATGAATTTTGAAATAAGGTGGTACGAAAATTTTAGCTTATAACTTTATGTTCAGGGCTTAAAGTAATTGCAGTCACTGATACAAATATTTCTAAATAAAGTTTTCCTGCCTTGCCCACAGTCAGGACAAATCTTTGTCACCTGCCAGTCCCACAGCCACTCAGACCCAACCAAGTAAACACAGAGACTTATATTGCTTACAAACTGTATGGCCATGGGAGGCTTCTTGCTAACTGTTCTTATAGCTTAAATTAATCCATTTCCATAAATCTATACCCTGTCATGTGGCTCGTGGCTTACCGGCATCTTTACATGCTGCTTGTCATGGTGGCAGCTGGCAGTGACTCCTTCTGCCTTCCTGTTCTTTCTTTTCTCCTCTCTGTTAGTCCCGCCTATACTTCCTGTCTAGCCACTGGCCAATCAGTGTTTTATTTATTGACCAATCAGAGTAATTTGACATACAGACTATCCCATAGCAAATATTCCTCAATAAGTACATGATATCAAAGTTGGTAGTTCAAATGAGTGGAAGATTGTGTGTTTGTTATGTTGTACCCTGCTTCATGTTTATCCAACAACCTCCCAAGAATGCACATCTACTGCCACTGTCTCAGCAGGTGATCATTCAATTGAGTCGGGATTTCTTGAATAATACAGGTAGGCATCTCTTTGTAGAGATTTGGTTTTTCCCAGAATTTATCAGACTTCTCAAGTTTGGCTTGTGGTCTCCACACTGGGAGTAAAAACTGTGAGATGAGGGCTAAATATTTAGATACTGAATCTCATTAATTGAATCATGCTGTAGTCCATCACTGCCTTATCTGTATAACAGTGTAAAACATTTCTCTTTCTGATTTCTGAAATTCCTTTTTCTCTCTGAACTTCTGTGACTCCATGCCAGTCCTGGATATTCTTTGGCTTCCCACTCTGGAGAACAACTTAGTTTTTATGGAGTCTCATTGGACAGAGAAAGGGACTTCACTTAGTTTTCTTTCCATTTTATTCATCAAGAAATAGATGGAGCCAGGTGGTAGTAGTGCAAGCCTTTAATCCCAGCACTCAGGAGGAAGAGCCAGGCAGATCTCTGTGAGTTCGAGGCCAGCCTGGTCTACAGAACAAGATCCAGGACAGGCATCAAAACTACACAGAGAAAGTCTGTCTTGAAAAACCAAAAAAAAAGAAAGAAAGGAAGAAAGGAAGGAAGGGAGGGAGGGAGGGAGGGAGGGAGGAAGGAAGGAAGGAAGGAAGGAAGGAAGGAAGGAAGGAAGGAAGAGAGAGAGAGAGAGAGAGAGAGAGAGAGAGAGAGAAAGAAAGAAAGAAAGAAAGAAAGAAAGAAAGAAAGAAAGAAAGAAAGAAAGAAAGAAAGAAAGAGAAAAGAAAAAAAAGAAATAGGTGGCATGGTCATAGTGAGGTTGTGACCACTTAGAAAAATAGTGAATAGTGCTATGTCATGGGGCTGGAAAGAGCTGTGAGCTATAGCTACATAGTCCTGAAGGAGTGGGGAGAGAAGAGAGAGCCATAAAGAAAAGAGATGCGGCTCTACTCCAGATCAGGTACCACACTGAGTCAAACCAACTAGAAATGATGAATCCATGCAGATGGCCTACCAGGACACCCAAAACATAAAGGAAGGAATCAATTTGGAGAGCAATGGAAGATATTCATTCCTACTTGCTAGTATTTGTTTACTAGACACTCATAGAACAAGAAAGCATTTCCCAAATCATTACTCAAGACATTCTGAGGACCTCACACATCAGCATGTTGGACAGGACTCCCCAGAGACCTAAGCCTGACTGGAGATCTCAATCTGCAGTCATCCATGAAATTCACTGAATCCATAGACAGTAGCAACATGCTTTTTCCACTTTCACTGTTTTTCAGAGTGGAAGACTTCTCACCATGACTCTGAGAGGCGGCTATTATTGAGAAAGTTATTATTGAGTTGTTATTGCTATTGGTGAGAAAGAGGGGTCTTTCGAGTTTCCATTCTATTTTCTCAGCTTTCATTAGCTCATGTGACTAACTCTGTATGCCTCTCTTCTACCATCACAGGAATGGTGACATCTGTTCAGACAGTTTTCCAGTGGGTTGTGTTGCTTACAATTATTTATTTATTGCAGGCATGCACACTCACATGCCACCAACATGTGTGGATGTCAGAGGACAGCTTGAGGGAGTCATTTTTTTTCTTCTACCATGTATATCCAAATTCACATCATTATGCTTGGTGACAAGCCCTTTTACCCTCTGACCTAGCTCTCTGGCCTCCAGTGTCCCTTGCAATAGCAAATACAAAGATTCAAGAGTCTTTTAAAAATGCTACATTCTGCTGGCGCATGCCTTTAATCCCAGCACTCGGGAGGCAGAGCCAGGCGGATCTCTGTGAGTTCGAGGCCAGCCTGGGATACCAAGTGAGTCCCAGGAAAGGCGCAAAGCTACACAGAGAAACCCTGTCTCAAAACAACAACAACAACAACAAAATGCTACATTCTATCTGTATGAAAATGTGTGGTTGTTATTCATCAAAATACAGTCATAAGTAAAAATTATGAACCTGTCTAAAAGAACAAGTATGTGTGTGTGTGTGGGGGGGGGTCAGTGAATTTCCGGACTCCAAATAACTACTGAAAAGTTGGAATTATTTGAAGTATACTTAGATGATGATTTTTTTTTAATTATCAGTTTTGAGATTAAACTGAGGCAAATGAAAAAATGTATGCAAAAAATTTAAACTACTACATATATTATATTTGCTTCCCTTAATTACCCATATCTTTAAAGCTATCATCTCCTTGGCTTCAGGAGAGCTTATCATGTAGTTTCCTAAATTGTAAAATTCAATGCTTTGAATATTTAAATACCAGATAGGATATATTTAGTAAAATTTACTATGTCTGCTAACTACAGATAGAATAAACATAATATGTAAAATTCAGAAAACACAGGATATATATTGTAGAAAATCTATAATGATTTCATTACTCCAGGGGGAGTCACTATACATTTATAAGTACAAAAAGACTTTTTTTTGCTTGTAAAATTAGAATGTATTGTTCTAATGTTTTCATTTAAATACTGTAAACATTTTCCATTTGGTTATTTTCCCATTATTTCAATGACTGAATAGTAAATTAAAGTACTTTAACAAATCTTGTATTGCTAAATATGTAGCTCTTTAGAAAGTGTCTTTGATTATCAAGAAAATGTGACAATTTTCATAAGTGTTCATGGAAATTTGAGAGAATAGGAAATTGTATTTTTTTCTGAAGAAATCAGTTCCTCAGCAAATCAATTCAAGTATATAATATCATTGGTATGATTCACTACCTCAGAGATATTTAAAGCACATCAGACATATTTTTATATCTTTAAATCAGATTTCTACAAGTGCTTCTTATTAAGATACAGTAATTACACAATAAATAAGATTATCTCAGAGAGATAAATGCATTGTCAACTGGAGCTAAATTTTTAGACGATGCTAATATGGATCTAAGGGGAAGATAAATCTATTTCTTAACAGGGATATATGGGCACACAAATAAAGATCTGTTCCAGAGTCAGTCTTGTATATACTAATTTGAAATTCTTAAATAATTAATCTCTCTGATTTTCCCATTAAAAGGAGTCCATTTCTTATACTTTACTCTCTCAATTCATTTATTAAAGTAATAAAGTGAAAATGCCACAGAATCACATTCATGTGAAGTGTTCTTTATAACCTCAAAGATGTTTCTTTAATAAGTATCTAAATCAACAACAATAACAAATTAAATCCAATTATTTTTGTGTTCAGTTCCTAACAGAACTTTGCTCTGTGTAGTTTATTTAGTTTTATTTCCTAAGATGAAACTTTTTTTTAAGACTATTGGAGGCATTGCCTGTATGTTCTTACTTATAGAATTTATCCTTATGCATCAACCATGTCCTTGGCCCTTGATCAGCATTATGCTCTATTTGATTATTATTTCTTCATCTCTCCTTTGTAAGTGTCCAGGGTCACATGACATTAGCTTATCATATGAAGCCGTCTCCCCTGGCATTTCCCAGTGCTTTCCTTCCAGCCCATCTTGCCTATTCCTGCTGTTTCCCTCAATTCCATCCCTGGGTCAGAGAACAAATAGCCAAGCAGTAAATATTTTAGGGCTTATAAGTCACAAACTGCCACTTTCCCCTTGTATGTGAGAGTAACTGTAAGCTTTACATAAACAAATGGCTATAGCTGTGTCCCAGTAAAACTTTATTTGGAAAAAAACAACAGCAGATTGAATTACCTAATAGCCCTTTCTCAAAATTTGGCATGATATGCTTCATTATTATGTGTCTTCATTTATGAGTATACCTTTTTATCTAGGTGTCTGCTTAAAAATGTTTGAAACTGAAGGGGAATCAGATTCACAACTATATCTATTTTGTCCCAAAGGTTTGCCTTGTCACAGAGAAGGGGGAAAACTTGAAAATGGATGCAACATAATCAGCATCCAGCTCTGCGTCACTGAAGGTTGTTCTCTTGTTCAGTGATGGATTTCTCCAATTGCACTCAATGAAACACCCTGATAATACCAATGGTATTCACATTTATTTAGTGTTTACTGTTTTCTATGCATTATATTAATCATTCAGAGCAGTTCCCAGAACTGTGTCCTGTTGTCTCTATTCTACAGATGAAGAGTCTAAATGTTTCAGGAAATTGCTCAAGGGGACACTGGTAGTCAATTGCAGAAATAAGACAAAGATTGATACTCATTCTCTCCCCTGTTAACTTCTCATTAGCTATAGATGCTTCTCCAGTTCTACTATAAAATAAGGAGTGTACAAAACAGTTGCTGTTACCTATGAGCGTGATACACACCTGTATATTTTCTTCCTCTATCTTCTAGTGGTACTCATTTTGGTCAATTTTTGTTGTTGTAACAAAATATCCAAGTCTGGGAACTTTATAGAAAATAGAGGTGTATTTTGGCATCAGGATCTCATCAGGGCCTCATTATGCATTCATAACATGGACAATGTGGATATTGTGAGACAGAGTGAGAGTGCATGAAACCTAAGAAGAGTGGCACTCCTACATCCCAATGACATCCTTCCAGAAGCTTCCACCACATGCGCCTTTGTAAGACAAACCTTGTCTAAGCCACCTCAATTTGGAACCATAATTGTATTCAGTTCTGTGTGGAAGGACTCTAGCCAGCAGGAACATGGCAAACATGGCTCTGGCCTTGCCTTTCTCCCCCATTCCCTCTGTCTTGCTAAAAATCTTTGGATTATATTTCTAAAGCTAGCCTCCAAGGTGTATTCCTTTCTTTGGCTGCTTCCTCCTCCTGAGACTGACTGCCAAGGTTCAGTATCAATGTATTGAAGTTCGGCAATCAAAAGCCCCCTCTGGCTCACCTTATTAACATGCCCAATTAAAATTAAACACCTCATCCGAACACTGGGTTTCCCCTTTTAATCTTGTAAACCACCATTTTCCTGTGTGCCACCTCTGTCTCCTCTCTGTCCAGAGCAGTCCTTTGTCCCTCTAGAACAAATACCCTTCCCCTGGTCCCTTATCTCCTTCTCTGTTGTCCTCTATCTCTTGTCTTGTCTCTTATTCCTTGCCCTTTGTCTCTCTGGGGCAAATAAATCTCCTCTGTGCTGAGAACTTGGTCTTGCGCGGTGTCCTGAGCTGATGC
This sequence comes from Peromyscus leucopus, assembly GCF_004664715.2. NCBI lineage: Eukaryota > Metazoa > Chordata > Mammalia > Rodentia > Cricetidae > Peromyscus > Peromyscus leucopus. The sequence goes on along the minus strand of NC_051086.1, from coordinate 30,802,493 downwards.
CATTTCTTTCACTATGGGCAAATGATTATCATGCTGTATAAAATTCTTAGTTTTTCTGACTATACTATCCATTTTATTCCTAAATTGCACAGGAGATTATGAAAATGTCATTTACTTTTTTTCTATGGACTAAATTCCAGTGTCTGCTTCACTGTCTAATCCTGATTACTAATGTCAGCCAAATGCTGCCACTTATTAATTTTAGTTCATTCATTATTACACCCCTGCTGGAATAAATTTAAGTATCAATGTGACTTAGCATAGATTCTCTAGGAAACAATGTGCTACAAAACATACACAATAGTAGTGAGTGTTTGCCTTGAGGATGGTGGGAGTACCCAGGGGTAAGAGAATCTGGCCAAGGAAGCATAGCAGAGCAGACAAGAGAACTGACCATAGTGTTGTAAGTGAATGATGGCTCCCTCTCTAGGTGAACACCCTGCTTCTACTTCTGGACTTCTCAAACAGCTGATGGAGACAACTGTGAAAAAAGCTACTTCTCCAGGATACACACCCAAGGAACTACACCTGGGCCTGGAAAGAAAGAGACAGCCGCCCTGGGAGCTGGGAGCACTGGATTTGTGAACCAGAGAGCCTTATGAGTGGTGTGGTGGTGACGATTATTGTGTGACATTTTTCTTGGGGAAACAACATACAAGTCTACTTGCCCCAGATAGGGAGCCCATGACAGACCCAAGTATGGGTACCACCAACTTGGTGGGCCAATGGATTTTATTGGGGTTACTTACAGGAGTATGTGTGAGGGGTTACTTACAGGGACAGAAATGACTCAAAGACAACTGCATCACTGAAGCCCACCCCAGCATGGGCAATAGCTCATAAAAGCCGAGAACCTGGAGCATACTGCACAGGTTGGGAGGGTCCTTTTCAGGTGACTCGGTTGTTCTAAACCTCTTTGAGGCAGCACAGCTAGTTTCTACTTCTTCTATGCAGCTGATCTGTTTCCTTTCTTTCTTTCTCTCTCTCTCTCTCTCTCTCTTTCTTCTTTGCAGCTTGTTTCCTCCAAGAGTGACTCTCAACATCTTGGCTTGTTTACTCTTGCAGGGAGGGTCCAAGTGAATCTGCTCAGTTTTAGGAACTTTTTGAAGCTAATTTTGAGTTGTTGATCTTCCTGCTTAAGGAGCTTCCTTGAAGGGTAAAGTGTTTCAATCTTTGAGGAAAGTCTTACATAGCAGCATGTTACAGGGCAGTTGTGTGTGTAAATTATGGATAATACCATGATGGTGGTGGTTCCATCTTGCCACTGAGGAAGTGGCTAATGGCCAAGGAGGTACTCAGAGCTGAGGTCATCTGAGGAGGAGCATGAACTATTTCCAGAAAGCAGAAGGAACTCCAGAATATTTCCATATTGCACCAGTCACCGCCCCTTGTTAGCTCTGACTTTCTCCTTGTTCTCAGTACAATCATCCTCTCAAGTCCTCTTAGAGCCTGAAGAGACATTGGGCATTCTCCACTGTAGGCTCTCCATTCACTTTGCCCTTGAGGAGTACTCAAGCTTATTCTCTGAACAGATTCCTACTCCCAGCTGAAAAAAATGGGGTAGATTTACTGCCCCCCCACCCTGCTGTTCTGCACCTGTAGGATATGATTTATTCTCACATCTAAACACTAGCTTAGGGAGTACTGAAAACACTCTGCCTCCCTGATTCTATGCAGGCTATGAACAGTAGTAATTCCCCTCTAAAATCCTTATAACTGATCAAATTCTGTGCTCTCCACAAGCGCTAAGCCTGAGGGAGACACAGAGGTAGCAGTTTATCATTGTATCAGCATCTAATTGTCCTGCTTTTAAGCTAAATTCCTCCAGCTGAGAAGTTCCCTTTCCCAAGTTTGCCTGGTAGGGATTGGGATGGGAACACAATCAAGTTTCTCTACATCTCTCCTGTCTTAAAGTAGTAGATGGTAGAGACTTCTCAAATTTGAAGCCGAATATTGTATCCTCTCCCTCCCTCTATTCCCTTCTTTCCATCTCCCTTTCCTGGACTTGCTACCTTTCCTTTGGTTCCTATGGCTAGAACTTATTCCCTCTGCATAAGGCTGTGGTTTGTCATTAGTCAGCAAGCACTCAGAGAGTATGAATTTATTTCTGGCTTTGAATCCACCAGTGCTATTATAGAAAGAAACAATATGCAGGGAATAATGTCAGGGAAGGAAAATTGACACAGGCTGGTACAGTGGCTGAAACACAGCTTCCTTCCCTCCTCCCTCTTTCTTTCCCTGGCTCCCACGCCCCACCTTGGGGATTAATGGTACACTTTCTTCTCTCTGGTAGATTCTGGGTTCTGCTTTCTGGAAGAGAGATTCTGAGTGTTAAGTCACCAACCCTGGGACAAATGGCTGAGTTGCCTATTTAACATATCAAAGTGAACCTGGCCACCAGGTTCTCCAGCATCCCTCAGCCCCTACCTGCTACAGGGTTTTCCTGGCTTGTATACACCATCCTTTACCCTGAATTCTTCAGCCCATGGGGCTGGGATGTTCTTCTCTATATAATCCAGCCATTTTGGTTACCTGACCTTTTGTGTATCATGTATCCTCTCTTCCCTCTCCCTTACCCTTCCTATCTCCCTACATGGCCCAGCTGAGTCTAGTCATGTCCACCCTGGACTCTCCCAGATATCCTTGTCCCTGCCTCTGACTACACTCTCCCACATATCTATAATAAACTTCCTCCTCCAACCATATCTAGGAGCAATCTTGTCCTTTCTTTTTTTTAAAAAAAATAATCTGTCTGTCTGTCTGTGTATTTTCATTCACTAAGGAAGTTGGGAACTGTAATAGTTAAGATGCAAAGAGTAAAGCCCTTAAGAATAGAGTGTTGAGGAAGCAGGTCAGGGCTATGGCTCTGTAGAATCGCCCCTCAAGGATCTATTAGCTTGGTAGTGACCTAGACCTAATCTCTTCTCAAGGCACTAGTAGAAAGCACACATGATTTCCTGTTTGAGACAGGTCCAGCGTCCATTGTTCTTACAGTATTTTCTCCACCCGGTGTACAAAACCTGTTTGATTTGAGATGCAATGCTGTGCTAATGTAATGTCCCCCACTTTCTGGCTTGAGAAAGTACTTTCCCTTGGTTCTTTGAGATGGAATTTACTCCTTCTGCATAATACCATGTATTCAGACATCGCTCAATGAGTTCTCTAAATGCATGAGTTATTTCTGGGTTCTGAATTTATGTGTGCTGCTATAGAAAAAATAGTACCCGTATTCTACACATGTGAACTTTGTGTGTCTTGAAGAATAGAAGGGAAGGAGTGCTGATCTAGTTTGGTACAATGGCTCAAACAGCTGCATACTCTCTTTTGGAGCTTAGAATTTAAATACTGTCACATAGTCACTAGCAAATATAAATATGTACACTTGGGACTAAGAATGGGAGCCCAGGGTCATTTGAGGACTCAAAGCTCAATTTTCCTCTTGGATTAAATATTGCCACTCATTTTGGCTGCACTGAAAATTCTATCAGTCTTTGGATTGGTTTCTTAGTCTCCTTCCCTTACATTTTTAATCCACAGACTGTGACTGTCTGCCCCCCCCCACTTCCTTTCTATCTACCTTTTCAGCCTTGCTCCTCACAACCACCTTTGCAACTCCTTTAGGAAAAGGCCACCTTGTGTTAGCACCATTGTTTTTCACTAAGGGAGCCTGGCTGTTCCTCCCTGCTCCTCCTGCCTATGTAGGAAATACTCAAAGAACACAGATATGGAAATGTCTCCCATTTATATTCATTTGGTATTTGGGGCTGGTATAGAATATGAATGGGATCTTTTTTTTTTAACCCAAGTCAATATTGAATTCAAATGTCAGTCATTTGTAAAGGGTACATTTTAACGCATTCCATTTTCTGGTCTTTTCAATGTCAAATCAAATACACAGGCTTCTGGGAGAATGTACCATGAATAAGACACTATGCATCTCTTTCTTGGAACACAAAGACAAATAACATGGCTACTGGGTTTGAAACTATTGAAATGACAAGCCATGAACACTGTGTGTAGGGATTTATAAGTAACGGAGAAAGATCTTAATGATTGTTGGAGAAGTCACTTGCATCAGTTGCCTAATTGGGAAAATTAACTTCCTGTTGGTTTCTGTTTCATGGAGTTGTGCCAATTTATGAAATATTCTCTCTCTCTCTCTCTCTCTCTCTCTCTCTCTCTCTCTCTCTCTCTGTGTGTGTGTGTGTGTGTGTGTATGCTCCAGTACATGTGTGCACGTGTGTGAAGAGACTAGAGGACAACCTCAGGTGTCACTTCTCAAGAGAGCCACTCACCTTGTTATTGATTTAGAAATTACTTTTATTTTATATGACTGTAGGCTTGCTGAATCATCTCGCCAATCCTCCTCCCTTTTATTTCAGAGAAGTAGAACTTACCAGGTAGGCTCAGCTAGTTCAGTAAGCCTCAGGGATCTGCTTGTCTCCACCTCCTTAGTGCTGGGATTATAAATGCACACCATCATACCCAGGTCTTGTGCATGGATCCTAGGAATCATATTTGGGTGCTCCTGCATTTATGGCATGCATTTTATAGACTGAACTTTCTCCCTGACCTGAAAACAATTGCATTTTAACAAAATAGAAGTTTATTTGATAAGAGTCTAATACACACACACACACACACACACACACACACATATATATTCTTTCATGCAAGGCACCATCTCATCCTGTGCTTGGAGTGGTGATATATACTTACAATTCCAGCACTTGGCACATGGGACAGCAGCTCCTTAAACTTCAGGCCAGTCTAGAACACACAGTGTTCTCAGTGAGCCCTTACCTCAAAAAGGAAAAGAAGGAAAGAGGCCTTACCAGTCAGCAAATGCTCAAATGAGACAAGCTGATCTAGGATGAAACATCAGTCTGTTTCCCCTTAGTGCTTTTGGTCCCAAGAATATCCTGCAAAAATTTAGTGCCAGTTGTTTTCCAAAGAAGGAAAACTCTTAGTGGTGTGCAGTCATGGATGTTTTCAAAGTTCTTAGGCTATAACTAAAGCATTGTAAAGAGTTGAGGGCAGCACATAAATGTGACAAGACAGGTTTTGGTTCCTCCCTGACTTATCTTCACTTGAAAATGTCTCTCTAGTGTAAGCCCTTGGAGGTTTCATAATCTGTTAGATTCTGGCTTCTCTTTCTCCACCTGTTTCCACTGTTTCCCTTTTTAGGATCATTGGCTCTGTAAATTCATTGGCCTTCTATACTAGTATATGTACCTCTTTTGTATTATTAAGGCATCAGTGAAGTACAATGCCTTGATGTGCCTTTTTAAACCTCATCACTGGGCTGGAGAGATGGCTTAGTGGGTAAAGACTCTTGTTGCCAAGCCTGACAGCCTGGGTTGCATCCCCTGCACCTACATGGCGGAAGGAGAGAACCATATCCTATGTTATCCCATCCTCTACCTCCACACATGCACCATGGTGTACACACACACACACACACACACACACACACACACACACCAACACACAAATAAATAAGTGAATACAAAGCTTTGGATTGGTAGTTATACTTTTGGAGATACAGAAGGAAAACTACTTAGGGCAGGTTTCAGTGCCTACAACAAGGGAGGTTGATGAAGCTCAATTAACCTCCAGACACCTTTGAGCATGGCTCTGTCATTTCAGTCTTTCTGAGTGAACAAAAGCTTATGACACATGTGTCTTTTAATTTATGGAATAAAGCCTATGTCAAGTTTGGGGGAAGGAGTTTTAGACAGTGTTGGACTTTCTCTGCACTTACATGCATTATTCAAGCCCTTTCCACTGAAAAATGAACTCAGTCTCGCCTGCAAAAGAGCGGTTCTTCAATGCCATTGTGCACTTCTCCCTCACTTATAAACCCACATAGGGAAGACAATTACACCCTAGTGAGCCAGCAATTTTAAAGCTTTCTCAAGTAAGCTACGCTCTCTGATTCTCCGTTCTGACTTTTATATTGCACTGTTTTTCCACTTTCTGACTCCTTCTCTTTAATGCCGAGGCCTAGCCCCTTCTCCAGCTGAGCACCCACAACACTTGGTTCTAGGAAAGCAAGCTCCTGCTTCCTGGCTTTATTTATCCAAACACTTCTTGACTTTCTCCTCGGTCTCTTTTTGGAAGAGCTTTCCATGGCTTCTCTTTGTCATCTGATGATACCTCTGTGCCCTACTGGTGCTGGCCCTGGCATTAACCAGCATTCGCATCCATGACCTTTCAATCTTTCTTCAAAGCCCTTGTGATTTGCAGCTCTGACTTTATCTATGTGGTGACTTGTTCAGGGTTTTCATCCTGTCCTGTGCTCAAAGCTCCACAAGACAAAGTGAATTTGAATTTCCAGCAGTTGTATCAGAGTTTTGTACATGGTGTATCTCAACTCTGTGGCACAAATGGGTAAAGAGTCCAACTTCCCCTCACATCCAGGGACATTATATGGTGCTATGTTTATCCTAGAGCATGAACTTGACAATATCCAAGATCCATGACTTTAGCCGGTTTAAGCTGTCTTTGCCTCAAACACATGTAAAGCACACGCAGTTGGACCATTTTGTGGTAGGAATGTGATAATCTGTTTAAAACACTTAACAGAGTACCTAACACATAGAAACTAGTAGGTAAATGATAGCTAAAATAGTAACATGACTTTCCATTGACTAACATAGTATGCAGGAAAACAGTATCCAATTTGTGGCCTATTTCCTTTTTGAACAAGTAAGAATGTTTACTAACTCCTAAGTGAATGTAGAATTTAATTGTCTTGGTCTGCAATATCAATCCTTACATTTAATATTGATGAATAAAAATTTAAATTTTTATCTGCCCAACAGGGCAATTAGAGATAACTAAAGTAATGCCATGTCCCCTAAAAGGTTCACAAGAAGATATGTTTTATGATTTAAAGTTAAGGAGAGTTTGTCCCCTGTGTGCTATTAGGAAGAAACAATGCTGTTTGCTTTCACATCCTTTCCCATAATCCTTGAGGTAAACCTCACTCACCCCATTCAACAGATAAGAAAAGCAGGCTGGGCCTGATTAAGTGAGCTGCCAATTCAGTTGAACAGAGATTTATTGAGCATCTGCTCTATGCCAGGTGCTCAGAGAGATAGAGAAGGGCCTGGGCTCTCAAGAAAGCAGGGTCAGTAAGAAGGGCTGCAGTCACCCCCACTAGAGTGACCTGGGGTCTTTCCCTCCCCACTTGTAAGCCTTAGGGTGAGCAGTGTATTTGCTGAGGAAGGGAGATGAGGGCATTGGGCCCTGAAATGGGAATCAAAAAGGCTGACAAGAACATCTGATCTCCCAACCTAATAGAGAACTCCAAGAGCATGACAAGGGTGCCTGCAACCCAGAGGCCTGCCCACTCTCTCACTGTCACGGCAGGAAAACTAATTGCCCCCAGGATCCTCGATTATCTGTGACCCAGCTGCTGCTGTGAACACTTGACAAATGAACAGGCAGCCCTCTCTAAAGGGGGTTTGTTTACAGAAAAAGACACAAGCATTGCAGAGTTGCCCCTGGCCTACTTCCCATACTCCAGGAGCCCCTTGTGGCCCCTGCTGCTCTTTGTTCCTGACTAGTGGCTAAGATGTCTCCTTCCAGTTCCTTCCGAGCATAACATGGATTTTCTAAATTGCATAAAAGTAGAATGGCATTCATTGTTTAAACTTGTGCAAATCACATTATATGATTTGGGTGTGTTGTTCACAAGTTCTTATTTAGAAAAATCACTGGATTTATATATTAATTGCATTTTAAGTGAGAACTTTGGGTGTAGTTGGGTTAGGTGAGGTTATGCTGTTGAGGTACCCATGCTAACTCTAGCAGTAGTGACAGTTACTTTTAATTGTCAGCTTGACAAAATATAGAATTACCTGAAAAGAGAGTTTTAATGAAGAATTATCTAGATCAGATCGAACTGTGGGCATGTCTGTAGAAGATTGTCTTGATTATATTAACTGAGGCAGAAAGATCCACCTACTGTGTGTGGCTCTATTCCCTAGTTAGGGGATCCTGAACAATTGTAGAGAACATGAGTAGAACACAGGCATACATGCATTCATTCTTCATGCTTTTTTTTTTTTTTCTTCTTCAAGTTCCTACTTTGACTTCCAATGCAATGATGGTCTGTAACCTGGGATATAACATGCATGTTTTCTGTCATGTTGCTTTGTATTTTATCACAACATAAAAGGAAATGAGCATTGTGGTTGCACAGGGAGAAGGCAGAAAATTGCTTGTAGTGAGTTCAGATACCCAGCTCCAATTTAAACTGTAATCCCAGAACTGGGGAGGTAGAAGCAGGCGGATCCTTACAGCTCACTGGGTGGCCAGTCTAGCTGAATCAATGAGTCAAAATCAGTGTCCAAAAGTATAAGATAGAGAGCAATAGAGGAAGACACCTGACATTCACTTACTGATTCTACATGCACACATAATATGCATACATACTTCTATAAACTTATATACACACATGAACATATGCACAAATATATCACAAATATGACAGGAAGAAAAGAAGGAGGAGATGATCTAACATACGTTTTTCTATATGATGTCCTTTGTGGATTTGAGTTCAGGTAGAATAGAGAGCTGTGGAGAGCTTTGGACAATGGTATGCTATAATTTGACCCCCAAATATTTAACAATTTCCAAAGGTGGACACAAATGCTATTACTGGAATTTTGGGTCCCCTCTCTTTAGTTTTTAGTCTCTTTAATGAAAGAACTTTAAAATGGGCAGTGAGAAGCTTGCGCCAGTAGTTTTTTTTTTTTTTTATTTTTTTTTTTTTTTTATGTGACAGAGCTAAGTCCATCTGGGAAGAAGGACCTCTAATTGAGGAAGAGCCTCCATCAGATTGTCTTGTGGGGGCATTTTCATGAATAATGATTGATATGAGAGGATTATGTCAATATGGGCAGTACCACCCTGAACAGGTGGTCCTGGATTGTTTTAGAAAGCAAACCACGATGAGTAAGCCAGTAAGCAGCATTCCTTGATGGTTCTGTATCTGTTCTTACCTCTATTCATGCCTTGGCTTCTTCCCTCAGTGATGGACAGTGATCAGGACATGGAAGCCAAATAAATCCTTCCTTTCCAAGTTGCTTTTAGGTATGGTTTTTATTACAACAGTAGAGAGCAAAGTAGGGCAAAGCCCAAGTAACAGTTTTATTAACTTGAGCAAAAACTACCAGAGCAGGCAAGCTGTTAAGTCTCAGCAATAGCTGGGAAGAGAGAGATGAAGGAGAGAAAGAGAGAAAGTCATTCTTTTTAGCTTTGGACCCAAGAAAGCAATGGAGGCTGGCAAGTAGCTATATGGTGGACACTCAATTGCACGGCAGAAGGAGGGGTGAGGAGCTTCAGAGAGCACAGGACAAAACCATCAGGGAATGCATGCCCAGTCTTTGGCTAGTATCTGAAGGAAAAAGATAGAAGGAATGAGTGTGTGGCCACAGAAAATGTTCACTAAGTGTTATCATGTGGACTCAGGAACCAGTGGTGAGTGGGGTGGAAATGTTTTCCCAGGGTGGCACTGCTTTGAGAGAGTCACAACTAGTATCAGGTCTCACCCATCTTCCTTCTTTTATCTTCACTTAATCAGGTGACCATGTAGGAGTGGCTCGTCATCTCTTTTCCTCCTCTGTTGTGGCAGTAAAGTATCAGGGGAAACAAATTGGAAGGTAGGTACAGATGTAGCCATCAAATCAGGAAAGACAGTCATTAAGACAGGGAAAACCCTTCCTCCTCATTCTCTTTCCCTAGCTGAGCTTCAGGCTATAATTACATACCATCACACACACACACACACACACACACACACACACACACACACACACATCCTCATGTGGCTTTGTGTAAGAAAAGGAATGACTTTTCTATGGCTCTCCAGCTGTCCCTTCTCTTTGTAAGGGCTGCAATCATTCATTGGAAGGAGATAGGCATTTATACATTGATGCTAGATACTACTCCTTCCAAGCCCTACTGGGTCACTGTCCTAGTTAGTGTTTTGTCAATTTAACACGTTAGAGTTCTCTAGGAAAAGGAACCTCAACCAAGAAAATGACTCCATCAGATTGTCCTGTAGGGAAGTCTATAGGACATTATCTTGCTTAATGATTGATTTTGGAAGGTCCAGACTACTGTGAGCATTGCCACTTCAGGGCATGGGTTCCTAGATGGTATAAGAAATCAGACTGAGCAAGCCATGAGGAGCAAGCCAGTAAGCAGCATTCCTTCATGGGCTCTGCTTCAGTTTCTGTCTCTAGGTTCCTGCCTTGAGTTTCTGCCCTGACTTCCCTCACTGGTGGATTGTTACTTGGAAGTGTAAGGTGAAATATACCCTTTCCTCCCGAAACTGCTGTGGTCTTGGTGTTTTATAGTGGTGATAAAAACCTAACCAAGACAATGCATTACCAGATGGGGAATAACCTTCTACTTCCTAAGTGAGTGGCCTATCTAGGGTCCCTTGGCAGGATTAGGCTTTCTTCTTAATTTAAAGGCCTTTTCGTTGTTGCCTAGGGACTAGAAAGAGAATTGTGGGCTGTCCCAAATGGAAGATAAGATTCCAAAGAAAGTTAATCAGAAGTACCCATTTTCTGCCTTTTAAAACTTGATATTTTAAAACTTAAAACGAAGCACAGGAAACAGTGTTTGTGAGTTGTTAGATGTGCCTTGAGGACCAGTGGCATTTCTCTGTCTGTCATTGGTCAGTTGGTTAATGAGACCTTGGCACATTTTGGAATGGATGGAATATATCTCTCCATGCCTTAAGGATCTGCTTTAATAGAAGGTGTCTTTCCTCAAAACTTTTCTGTTTACCTGTGAGCACATCAGTTGCTGACAGTAAGTCTCAGTGATTATGGGGAAGAAGAAGATGAAGGAAAGGAAGTGATTAGCTATATTTTTAATTGGGGTAAGCTATATTCTTAGAGTAAGAGAAGGCAGGATTTAAAACCTGAGTTATAATAAATGCAATGTGATATTTTTGGTTGAATCGTAGAACATATGAAGGGGCATGAATAGTCAAACTAGGGAATTCAGTACAATTTTTAATTTAAAAAGTATTCTACATATGCTAATTTCTTAGTCCTGTTTAATGTACCATGGTCATATAAGCTGTTAACATTAAGGAAAAGGGGATGACAGGTACCAAATTGCATGTTATATCCTTTTTTCCCCAATGCTTCTTTTCATCTGAAATTATTTCAATATTAAGTTAATTTTTTTTTAAATAGCTATAATTGCCAGGCATGGTAGTCAAGTCTTAAATCCCAGCACTGGGAGGCAGAAGTAGGTAGATCTCTGAGTTAGACTAGGTCAGCCTGATATACATAGTAAGTTCCAGGCCAGCCAAAGCTATGTAGTGAGACCCTATGTCTCTCTCTCTCTTTCTCTCTCTCTCTCCATATATATATTATATATATATATTATATATATATATATGTGTGTGTGTGTGTGTGTGTGTGTGTGTGTGTGTGTGTGTGTATTATTTATATGCATGGTGCATGGAGCTCATTTATGGCTCTTGTGCCTTTGAACCTCTGCCCTTAGGATAATGTCCAGAGTACACAGTTCAGTGGTAAACTATTTCTAGGGGGATAGTGACAACTGCTAGAAGTGTTTAAGCCCCTGGACCAGCCATTGGTAGTCCTGTGAGGCAGTTAAAAAGTCAACTGTACAGATGAAGGAACTGTGGCTTATAGGTGAGAAGTCACTCCATTGTATTACTATTAGCTACATTACTATCCTGGAATGGTGACATCAAGATTGCAGCTCCTGCTTCTTGATGCCCACTATCTCTGCTCAGCAGAGAGTCAGTAAGTATACATTTTAATTACGGCGATGCCATTTATTAACTGTGATTTCGGCTGATCCTGAACATCTCTAGTTCTTCATTTCTTCATGTATAAAATAAGCAGCTAGATCTCATGACCCTTAAGCCTGCTTCCAATCCTGAAATCCTCTAACCTGATGAACTGTATATAACGTACCTCTTAATTGAAATGTTACTATTAAGTTTTTTGTACAGTAGAATTCTTTTAAGATTTATGGAAAATAACCTTTGATCTATGTGGCTTATGTGACATTTAAATTCTCATCCACATTCGTCATGTTCTCTGAATAATCCTGTGAGCACCACATTTCTGGTTAAACATTTACTAATCACAGAAAATGTACGCACTGTAAGGCAAATTTTATACTAAATTATTTTAGAATTTTAAAGAATAATTTTGCTGTATATTTAGTTGCTATCTTTGTTAGGTATTCATTCTATTGCTGTGATAAAGCACCATAACCAAAAGCAACTCGGGTACAAAAGGATTTATTTTAGCTTAAAACTTCCAGGTCACACAGGTCATCATCAAAGAAAGTCAGAGCAGCAACTCAAAGCAGGAGCTGACTCAGAGGCATGGAAGAATGATGCTTACTGGCTTGTTCTCCATGACTTGCTCAGCCTGCTTTTTTATAGCACCCAGGACCACTATTCCTAGGGTGGAACAGATGGCGGGGCTCACCCACATCAATCAACAATTAAGAAAATGAACCACAGGCTTTCCCACAGGCCAATTTATGAATGACATTTTCTCAATGGAGGTTCCATATTTCAAAATGCCTCTAGCTTGTGTCAGATTGGCTTAAAACTAGCAAGCAGAGTTCCATTTTAAAAGTTTGCTGCAATATTATCACCATCTACATGAGGGGAGAGGGATAAACTGTCTAGGCAGTATGTGTACAGGAAAAGTCTGCAAGAATAGAATGTCTGTGACTGCCACAAATTTTGTATGAGTTAACCAGAAAAAAAGACCTTCTAATCCATATATTAACATGAACTTTTTCTTATTTACCAGCATTCAGGCATCCTTCCAATGGTCTATTCACATCTTAGACATCTATGCAAATTTATTTGCATGAGCAAATAAGTAGTAAGTAGAATAATAGAGTAATCATAAACATTGAGGTTGCTGAATCCTGGACGAAATTTAGCCAATGTGGATTTCTTGTTTTTAACCTATTTTATCATAGGAAGAAAAATGGAAAAAAATCATACACATTGCCAGAAATATATGGTCATATACAATATTAAATTACTTATAAGTGGGTTTCCTGAGTGTGTCTGTCAAATCTGGATGATGTGTGTGATGCTTCAATGCATTGCTGCAAGCACATACAAACATATCAAAATTAAGGTCACCAATGGTCAATAGAAAGGAATAAAATTAGCAAAAAATAATTGTCACTGTGCCAAATGCTATTACATGCACTAAAAAGAAAAAAAATAAACTCAGTAATGTACATAAACATTTGTGTTTGATTTAATACACAGATTAAAATACTTATTATTTTGTGTGTGTGTTAATCACATGGGCTAGAATGATTAGATTCCTTGGAACTACAGTCATAGGCAGTTGTGAACTGTCTGGTGTGGATGCTGGGCACCAAACACAGATCCTTGGAAAGAACAGCAAGTACTCTTAACCACTGAACCATCTCGTCATTCTCTTAATCCACAGATTTTAATTGGTGACTTCATTACTTTCATGTATAGAATCAGTATTGAGTCTTCCGATTTCCTTCTCTTTTCACTAACTTTTATACAGAAAACCCATTTTGAAACCCTAAAACTCCTCATACCATATTAAATGTCTAAATTTACTTCCATTGCTATAGAACAATGAAGCAATAACTTCTTTTATAGTTAACTTGGCCTTTAATCCTCATTCCTTTGATAGTAAATTATAAAAAGCACTTTGCAGGTTTTTTTCAATGATGACCAATCATATGGAAAATTAAGTTCTTTGTATTGCACCTGCAATTACTAGTTGCTTGACTTTTCAAAGTCAGGAAACTCTGTGGAGCCCCAGTTTTCTTATGCATGCTATAAGTCTAATTATTCTGGCTGAACTGACATCAGGGGATTAATAAATTTGGAAGTTCATTGTAAAGTATATAGAACTATATTCTGACAGTTACAATAATTCAATCTTTTGGTGTTTATTGAGTGTTTATTATATTATATGCATATATATTGCATATAATAAACACTCAATATATATATTATATACACACACACACACACACACACATATATATGGTTGGCATTGTACATAGGACACACAACCCATGAGAAATCAAGTAAGAGATTTGCAAGTCTTGACAGTAATGATAAACTAATATAACTAGGTAATGGAGTTGGTGGAGGAGAGACCTAGTTAAATGGGTGGTTTTTAGGGAGCCTTCTGGGAAAATGACCCTGAGATAAAAGCCAGCAGGAAGGGAGTCTGGATAGAGGGCCTTCAATTTACTTAAGAAATCAAGGAAATTCTTTGGGCTGCAGCCCTGGAAACTGGAAGAAAGAGAACCACAGAGTACAACAGAGATCTAGACAAGAGGCTGGGTCAGGCTGGGCCATTCACACCATCTATTTCAGAGGCCTGTATAAGCTTCGTGTGTTCAAACACTTGGTTATTCCCTACTTCTGAAGAACGGAGTGCAGAGTCAGTGACAGTAGTTGTGAAAAGAACATGCTCTTGGTATGCTTGGGGGATGTTTTCTATGAACCTTTCTCTCACAATAGTTGCAAAGGTGGATCAGCTCAATGGATGAAATAATGTTCAAAGAATTGGCTTTGTCCCAGATGTCTTTCTCACACACACATGTTTAGTTTGGGAATTAAACCTGAGAATGTCTTTGCTTTTCCCTTTGATCTTTACCTACCTATGTTTAGGTACTTTAAACCCTTCTGTGGTCTACAATTTCCATTAAAGCCAAAGTTGCTTTGTTAAGGACATAAGATACTTCATGGATTTTTTTATTACGTATATTTATTTAGTGATGGGGGTGCCACAGCATGTATGGGTGTGTAAGTCAGAGGACAACCTACAAATGTCAGTTTGCTCCTTCCAAAATGGGGGTCATGGTGATCAAACTCAGGTCATCAATCTTGGCAGCAAGGACCTTTACCTGTCGAGCTATCTCACAGGCTTAGGGAACATTTGTTTTATTCTTTCATCTTCATGGTTACCATGATAGATCTACAGAGGATTCATGAGAGATTGATGTATGACTCTCTAAATCACATACTGTGACCTCCTTATCCTGCCCTATAACTTTAGACACTCTCTTCCCTTTACTTAGCAAGCTTTGTCAATGTCACTGTCCATTCACCAGAAAGAGTTCAACTCGTGTGTGCTCCTAAACCACCACAGAACTAAACCTGTAGTAATCAGAAGACTCCTGTTACTAGGTCAGCCAAAGTCATAAACTTCTAAAGACTAAGTGTGGTATACTACTTAGCATTGTGGCCATATTTCTTATGGCCACAAAACCAGGTGTCAGAATCTTTTGGAGAAAAGATGGTTTTTTGTTCACGGAGTCATTAAAACACCTTTGACTCGGGGAAAGTGAAACATTCCTCTTTGACTGCTCACTATCTCACAACCCATTCTTCTTTTATTCATTTTGCTCTGAAATAGAAATGTGACTCCCATCTGGTAGCACTAGAGTGATTGACTGCATGTAATATACATAAAATGATGAGCACAGTGTCTGATGGAAACATAGAGGCCTTAAACTAAATTAGGTGTAACTAGTTACTGACTATGCTAATAATATAATGATGAAGAGGAATAACAAAGAGTTGAGGATATAGTGTCTACACTTGAAACTTTAAATATACCCGGGAAAGCAAATATATGTACAAACAGGTAACCAAGGCTCTACTATTGCTGAATTAACAAATACTTGGTGCTTTGAAATTTTGATAGTAAGGTGTGTGGTTCAGATCTGGCATAGTTTCAAAGGTCCATGGTGAATAGGCTGGTTGTCTGCCAGTCTTTGGTTCTATCCAGAAGTGGTAAAACATTGAATAGATGGAGCCTAGTAGGTGAAAGGTTGGTACTTAGGGGCATTTTACTTCAAAGGGACCTGTTAGGACCTCAGCACCATCTGTGTCTCTTTTCCATGAAGTGAGTAGCTTTGCTCTTCTGAGCTCTACCACTATATTGTACTGTGGGGTGAGGGTTAGAGTTAGGGTTACTATGCCATTATAGGACCAAAAGAGTAGCATTAGCCACCCAGAGAGTAAATGATCCAAAACTTCATGCCAAAATAATTGTCTTCTTTTAAGTTCAATTTCAAATATTTGTTACGGTAAAAGGAAGTTGAACAACAGTGTATTATAGCAATTCTTAGAATCAATATACTTAAACTCTCAGGGATGAGAGAAAACACAACACTGCTAACACGCTGGGGAGAGTATCTGACCTGTGTGCATTAGGCTCTGTGTTCATCATTGCATGCAGATGACTTCCTGTGATATTCATAATAGCCGCAAAGTGGAAATTTGCATATCCTTTTCCTTTAGATAAAAACTTAAAAGCTCCAAGAAGCCCCATGATTTAAACAATATGAAATATTCAGGCCAGCTTTTGAACCCAGGCAGTCTGACTTTAAGTTTAAGCATACTTTGTATCCTTGACGTTCTGTTGTTTTCAGGAAATGGTCCTGAGAGGAAAGATGCTTTGGCACAGACCACAAGGAAACTTAAGATAAAGTAATGACAACTTAGTGAATGAGTGGGTGGGGATTGGGTAGCAGGGTGGACAGAGCAGAGGATGATCCCACAGTGGTGTCGATAGAGATTAATATAGACAGAACAAAACTGTTTCATGAGACAATAAGATAACCTGGTTATCAAATATTGTCACTCATGCGCTTCCTGAATTCCCCATCATTTTACCCTTTCCACTTGTTAGTATATATACATTCATTCTGTAAACCAAATGGGATAGCTGTAAGAGTGATATTCTCTCAAAATTTTGAGATCCCACAAACCACAATTATAATTTTTAACTGCCTATTTTATCAGTTCTCAGTTAATATGTCCTTGGTTTTGCTGGTGACCTGACATGCACTTTGACCTACCAGTGTTTTTCCTAGTTGCCTTTGTCCACAAGAGTTCTGTGATAATTTCATGTTTTAGACATACACCAATAAATGTGATTCAGAGTACAGAATCTTCAAATTTCCAGAACAATGTTATTTTTAGAAGGTGGCATGAGGCAGGAATATGGTCCTATGGGGAAGGAGGTGGTCAAAATGGAAAGTAGAAGTCTCAACAATAATGGTTTTGAATGGCCTTAACAGACCTATATGTAAGTGGTGATAAAGCAGTATAGAGGTATCAGATGTTTCATTTTTTGTCATCTGAAGCTCCAGAAAGATGTTGAGGAGAGGTAAATGTGTTAGAACAGAATAGCCCTAAGTGGGAGAGAACGAAGACAGATGAGAAACAATATATGGATATCAACTCTTAAGCAGGGTCTATTAGGCATGGTGACACACACCTATAATCCCAGTATTTGGGATGCAGAAGCAGGTGTATCTCTGTGAGTTTGTTACTAGCGTGGTCTACATGGGAAGGTCCAGGATAGTCAAGGCTGTATAGCATGACCCTATCTTAAAAATAATAATAAATTAGGTTAAAAGAGACGGCTCAGTGGTTAAGGGCAATTGCTGTTCTTGGAGATGACCAAAGTTTAGTTTCCAACATTCATGTCAGGCAACCTACAACCACTTGAATGCCAGCTCTAGAGCCTCTGATGCCCTCTTCTGAACTTCATGGCACCTGCACACACATGGGTGTACACATACATTTATCACACAAGTAGGCATATAAATAAAAAATAATAAATTTAATAATAGGTGTCTATTAAGAGGGTTTGGGCAATAATGATTGAAAAGATCAAAAGATGACCTGGGGAGGAAAAATAGGAAACCTATCTTATCACAGATAGGGAGATATGTAGTTCTGGAAAAAGATACAACTCTATAAAGTCAACCAAAAAGAGAATATGAAATTTTAAAAATGTCAAGTTTCTTGTTAATATAGAACCAACTTTCTGGGATAAATATAGTAAAGGGACTATGAAAATAACCAGATATACTTCAGGTAAGTTGTGTTTATTTTAACTACTAGATATTAGTTAGTTCACATAATCTTGGATTTTCCCACCATATAGTTTCAACTGGGAATAAATCTCTGAAGAAGGGCAGTGATATCAATGAGTTCTGAATATAGGGAAATAGAAAAAATAACTATATAATTTTAATAATATTTAATAAAAATTTTGATAAAATAATATAATTTGATAATAATAACCATTGAGATTATTGCAAAGAGGAAAATATTTATAAATTCACATGGCCCTTATTTTATGAGGATCTTCCAATCATGGAAATATTTATTGCATCTTAATATACACCAAATTCCTGCTTACTATGGGCTTTTGCCATCTGCAAAGCTTTGTCTGTTCTGCACTCAGAGCTAGACTTCATGAGTCTCAGCCTTCATTTGTCCCCCAGAAAAGAACAACATCCAATGGTGTAATTGTTAACCTAGTAAAATGTGTTTTCAAAAGGACTGTGGTCAGTGAGAAATAATATGCTATAAATATTTTTTAACTTATCTTTTGAGAAATAGAGTCAGCAACTACTTGTGCAGAAGAGAAAAAATGGAAATATACTCCAAATAGACTCACTTGAAAGTCAGAGGCATAGGAAGAAATACTACTGTTCAGACATCATGTGAGGGTCAATTAATATAATTTGGTTGATACCAATCAATAATGGAGAAAGTTAATGAGATTATATTTTAGTGATAAAAATTACTGTGCCTTCAGTTAATTAGAAGAGAAGAGATTTGTGCTCATCCCAAGTGTATAGATTCTTACCTATATCAGCATTCGGATGGCTCTTTCCATCAATCATTGTCTTATGATTGGAATAAGCAAAAGAACTTCTGTGACCCGCCCCTGGAAGACATGTCACATTATTCACATAGGTTATCAGTGATATCCAGTGAGTTGTAATTGTTATTTTGTATTGTTTCAGTTTAATGTGATGAGATGCAGATCTCAGAGAAAGTATTATTTTGGAGGGGAAGATTCAGTTAAAATTTTTCAATTAAATTTGTTTATTGGGAGAAGGGCATAAATGCAACAGTGCACACATGCAACAGTACACATGTGGAAGTCAGAGCATAACTTGCTGGAGTTGTTTCTCTTCTTCCATCCTGTGACTCCTGGGGCTTAAACCGAGGTTATCAGGTTAAGAGCCAACAGCTTTACTTGCTGAGTCACCTTACCAGCCTACAACACATTTATTTAAAGTAAATAATATAGTAGATTTGTCAGAAGTACACACACATTACAACCGCTACCTCCACTGGTCAAGACAGTTACCTTTTCCATCAATCTCCAAAGAATATTTTATTAACCCTTTGCAAGTTTCTCCCATTTCTCCTACTCTCACCCTAATCCTAGGAACCCAGTGATCTGCTTTTGTCTCTTAGGAGTACCTTGGCAGATAGTATTTTAAATATTCAATATCTGTTCACTCTAATGCATGGAATAATATGAGGTAGAAAAAGCTACTGCTTACCAGTTGGAGGGAAGGATGCCAGGGCCTTAGTGGGAACCACATCCCCTTTGTCTAAATAGTAACTAACAAAAATGCTACTTCAAAAATGCCTCCCAGCCGGGCGGTGGTGGCGCACGCCTTTAATCCCAGCACTCGGGAGGCAGAGACAGGCGGATCTCTGTGAGTTCGAGGCCAGCCTGGGCTACCAAGTGAGTTCCAGGAAAGGCGCAAAGCTACACAGAGAAACCCTGTCTCGAAAAACCAAAAAAAAAAAAAAAAAAAAAAAAAAAAAAAAAAATGCCTCCCAGTATCAGTGTAGACAAAATTTATATAAGGAACTGGCTTGGTCTGTCAATTGTAACGATTAAGTGATCACTGGTTCCTTATAAGCTTTGCTCTTTGAATGTACTTCCAAGCTAGTAATAGATAGATGTGAATGTTGTCACAGAAAATGTCTTTTACAAGTTAAAGTATTATGGCTCTTTACACTTGGGCATCTCAGGTTAATTCTCTTTTAATTGCTATATATTGTACAAATATTCTCAATGAATAGATAAATGTAATTTTATCTCTAGGTATAATTGACAAATATTGCCTTTGTTTTCCTCTTCTACAAAAAGATGGGAATAGCTGATACATGCCAAATACTTGTCAGGCACATGCATGCTCAGCAAGTAACCACAGTTGGTGATAAAGCAGAAGTCAGAGCTCACAATTAGTTGCATTGATTAATGACTGCCGATATATGTAGTGAGTTTCTAGAGGTGGTAAAATTTGACAGTAATTTCCATCAAGAGCCCAATAATCACTGTTTTTATAAATGGCTATTCTAATCAAGGCCAAAGCTGGGTCTGGCTAATGAGTGACAATCTTTCAAATTCTAAATAATGAAAAGTAATTTTGATATGCATATGACTATATTGTTTCTTGCTGTCATTATTTCTTAATGGTGATATTTTAACATTGTCTTAGTTTTCTATCTATACCTGTGATATAATGTTATGACCAAAGCACCTTGTGAAAGAAAGGCTTGCAGCTAACAGGCCATCACTAAGGGATGGGACTCAAAATAGGAACCGAGAAGCATGAACTGAGAGGAACGCTGCTTACTGGCTTGCTCCTGATGGCTTGCTCTGTTTGGTCTCTTGTACAGCCCAGGACCACATACCCAGGGGTGGTATTGCTCACAGTGGGCTGGGCTCTACCACATTACTCATTAATTAAGAAACTGTCCCCACAGATTTGAGTATAGGCCAGTCTGGTGAAGAAAATTCAGATGAACTTCCTTTTCCAGCATGCTCTGCCTTGTGTCAAGTTGACAAAAACAACAATAACACAAACCTAACCAGCTCAAATACCTATATAAATATATACAATATAAGTATTTTATAGTTTATTAACCTATCCACTAACATGATTTATATATATATTATATATATATATATATATATATTTATATATATATTATAATTTGAATAGGGATACTTAAACATGGATTTTTAAACAAAAATTATTTCACACGACTTATAATGTTTTGATTTTGCTTAAATTCTAACATGGATATCATATATAATAACAATAAACTATGTGTGAAATTTTATTTTTCATGGGCTTGCAAAAGTGCTACAATATGGTTGTTATTTATATAAGTATCCATGAATTCCTGTATTTGGATCACTGTACATGTTTTTTTCTATTTATAACAATATTTCCATCCATTTTATTGTATACACACAGTTAAAAGCCTTTTGGCTTGGGTAATTTAAAAATATTGCTTCTTAAAATATATCTTAGTGTTAAAGAATACACATTTAATATGGATTTTGATGCCTACATGCCTTCCATCAAAGCTGTGTTATTTATTGTCTTTGTTTTAACAGATGTACATTAAGTTAGGAGTCTTCCAAACTTTGCATCTGAAAATGCAGTTGGTTAAGCTTGAAAACATGAAAAACAGCCAAGTTCCTCCTCCTTGAAAAAAAACTGTAAAGGAAATATCTGAAGATTTGACTTGGAACTGGAGTGAAAAGTTGTGTTTTCTGTAGTTTCTGTTCCATATAACTTTCAAGGTCACTTCAGCTCTAAAAATAGGCTCTAGCTTGCATCTAGTGATTAAAGCCGTAATAAACTAACATAGGATAGCCTAATTATAGATATAGTCAAAACTCATCAAAAAGCCTGCTGAAATGTTATTTAATGATGATCTATTGAAAGCTTTAATCATCAGATAGAGAATTAATTAAGAATATCTCAATATTTTGAATTTAAGCTTTGTTCTATTGATCCTAGCAGTGCAGTAAGACAACAAGATGAAACAAAAATCATACAGCCTAAAAAAAAATAAGGAAGTTCACTATTGATAATCAGGATTACATAGATGAAAGAGCTAGAGTCAAATTCATAAACTGTAAATAATAGGTGACTTTTAGTAAGGTCAACAAAACTCCATCAATATACATTTCACCTATAGACATTTAGAAAGAGAACTCTAGAAATACATTTTCATGGGGACAGTGGGACAGCTCCTGTAGGTAAAGGAACTTGCCAAGAATCCTGATAACCTGAGTTTAATCTTCAAGACTCACATAGTAGGAGAGAACCAACTTTCAAAAGTTGTCCTTTGACCTCTATACACATGCTCTGGCATACATACACACACACACACACACACACACACACACACACACACACGCACGCACGCATGCACGCGCGCGCGCACACGCGCGCGCACACACACACACACACACACTAAAAAACTAGAAAACATCACTGTATTCAATTAAGGAACACCTACTAATTAAATTGTATGCCATGTACATTAACTGGAAAATTTGATATGAAAACAAATTTTGAAGATGAGTCATAGACCTGACAAATAAAAATAAATTTGCATGTAAGATGAAAGGGGGCTTAATTTTGATAGAGGATCTTTGTTAAAATAAAGAGGAGACCATTCCATTGGAGAGACAGGTCCTACTGTAATATGGAGCTCCCTGACCATAGAAGCTGCATCATCCTAAGGTTAGGATTTTCTTCTACCCAGAAAAGTAAATGAAGTTATAGAGAACCAGGTTTGGGAAAGGAAGCAGGTCAAGTGGGGGAGATGTAGTGCTGAGATCACTGTGGAAAGAGTGCATTTTATGATTCCCTCATATTGCCTTACCCAAAATTTATAAAATTTCCTGAATCTAGAATGTTCTTTTAATGTGGCAGGAATTAATTAAATTCAAGTTAAAAACAAAGAGTGTTTCTCAACCCCTTTATCACCTCCTTCCCATTTCGACTTTCTTTGCCTGTTTATGTGCCAAAGCCAAAAATACAGGTGAAATAGTAATAGCCACCGACTCACTGAAAATCCAGTTAAATCAATCATAACTTTTAAAGTATGCTTTCTATTGCAGTAGTAGAATGTACAAGGCCATAGTGTTTATAAAGACTAGTAAGTCATTTTGTATCATAGTGGAGGTTGGGATGTCCAAGAGCATAGTATCATCGAGTACTGGACTTTTCATATGGTGCTTGTTCTCCTTACAGCAGAAGAATAAGTGGGCATGTCCAGAAGACAGAGAAGGCAAGAGAGGTACTTTACCTTGCAATAACTCATTCTGTAGTCACTGACCCAATCTCTCAAAGGCAATAATTCATTCACTGAAGAGCCACTAATCCATTCATAAGAGCTACCCAGATGTAACCTGAACACCTCCCATTAAGCTAGGTCAAGGACTGTACCATGGAGAAGTTTATTCCCCCAACATGAACTCTGTGGCATATAAAGTACACAATTCTGATCATTTCATGAATACCTCAGTGCTGCTTGCCATCATCCTAAGGCTAAGATTGGTGTTGCATAGTGTTTGTTTGGAAGGACCAATTATTAAAACAATACACTCACAATTGTACCTGAGATAACAGTGTTCAATATTCCTACGTCCTTCACATCTCAGACACTGAATGGCTATTCTGTATTCATGCTCTTTTTATCTTCATCTTTATTTAAAATAAGTCTTTGAATTATTTTAGTTCAAAAGTAATTGAAGGCTGAGTTCAAAATGTTCCTGCAGTGTTGATGGTCAGAGAATAAAAGGACTTTCTCTTGCTTCTTCCCTTAATTTTCTAAATCTTTCTTCTTCAGCCATGTATTCTAATTTGTGTATTCTAATTTTTTAACATCTGTGCATCAATAGATAATCATTTTTTTGTCCTTGATAAAAAATGAAGGCCTGTGGTTGTCTGATATGTACAAATTAACTTGGGGTTTCAGGATAATCTGGCTTCTAAACTTCCCCCAAGGAAAGCTCACAGGGAGCAGTGTGATTGGGATTCATTTTTAACAAATATCACAAAAGCCCTGTCTGGCAGAACCTCAAAAGAAATGTCACTTCTATTGTGAGTCTTTTAAGAGCACAGTGGACTGTTGTAGTTTACAAACCAAAATACTCTAGTAATGTCTTCTATGTGCTTTCTCTACTGTGTTGATAAATGCTGTTTTAGAATCCACATGGGACCTGGGATACTTTTCATCTGTTCCAGACATCTGTGATTGGAAGGGTGAGCGCTCTGGTATGATCCTCTTCTGAATTCGTCTAATCAGTCACCCTCATGATGACTAGTACTTTAGAGGACTGTGCTGGCAAAAAGATTCCTGTCTCTAAATCTGTGTTAAATCCTCTATTTCACTTGCAAGTACCTTTCACTCACCTCCCTGGATGAGGAGTTGGTCATCATCACAAGCAATATTCTGGCCCAAGCAAAGACAATAAACATCCCTGGGATTGACCATGAGAATTCCATGGTGTGAGGGTCACAGAGGGTGGGAGTTGGGTAGCAAATGGAGTAGCTGATCTGCGCTTGGGACTCCTGTTGCTTTGTATTCTGCCACCTTTCAATAGAGCATGGGCTCCTTCTTTATGCCTAAGTTCAAGGCTAGTTCTTCTTCATGGCTTCTCAAAATGCTTTAGAGAACATGAGCTCATTCTGTGTTACTATAAGGATATAATTTCTGACTGTCCTCAGCTCTTTCTAGGTTGCTACTACTTTTTGCAGGCCGATCATTGTATTGATCCTGAATGATCAGGGCATGTGAGACCCTCTCTGCCCATGTATTCTCAACAAGAACAATAACAAAGGCAATAATTGACTTTTTAGAATTCTAGACTTGGACATTTCATTCCATTGCATTTACTATAGTAAATACCACAATAAGTCAAGTTAAAGAGGGTGATTTTTAGACAGGATGAGGCTAAAGAAAGCAGAAACAGAACAACAACAACAACAAAAAAGAATCTGCCAACTGAAAGTTATCTTTCTTGTAAAGTAGGGGCAGAGAGAAAGAATAATTATTTTTAAGGATAATCATTTTTAAAGGGAACTAATCAAGTAATATCAGCCTCTCCCTCCTCCATCTCCTCCTCCTCTTCCTCCTCCTCTTCTTTTGTAATGGTAAAAGTGAGATAAACTTAATTATCATGGCTACAGAAACTGGCCTGTTGGAGAAATTTGGCTGGATTTCTTCCCAGTGCTTCTCTGTTGTCTTCAGTTTGGTGAGCAGAACTCCAGTGTGTTTCGGTAATTAGTCTGGTATGTGGGGACACCAGAGCAAAGACCTATTCCAGTTCAGTGGCTTCTTATAATTCTTCTGTAACAATATATACCCAAGAAATATTGTCTGGGTTTGTATTGTTCTGCTGGCTTCTCGTCTGAATGACAGGGGTGCTGTCCACTTTCCTATCTTCAACTTGCCATGAACTAGTGTGTGCAGTTACTAACATCCCCTTTTCATGGATGCCCTTTACTTCTCCTCTCAACTGGGAGTTATCATCCCATTTGATGGGAGAAATGTGGCTAAATTAGACAGTCTGACCTTTACTTATCCAAGTTTTTCCAAATCAATGCTCTTTGCTTATGAGTAATTTTGATTCTTTCCTAGGAGAATGCTCTGTACTTTGAAAACTCAAAGGCTATGAATTGATTTCTGTTTTCTTTTCATAGTATTTTCTTCCTCTCTATAAGTAGTAGGCTTTAAGGGCATAGCTAGTGCTTCATTGGCAGATAGGAGTTATGGGCAGAATTTCAAAATATGTAATCACCTCTCATTCATTGTACACACACACACACACACACACACACACACACACACACACACACACAAAAGTCTAATAGAGAACAAACAGGATTAAAGAAAATTGAAACAAGAAGCCAAAAAGACCAGGCTCTTCAAAACTACTTGATAAATTGAGGACAAGAGACAAATTAATAATGTAAAAGGGGAAATGGGGCTTGAAAATGACCCAAATTCATGATATATGTGCAAGAAACCATCAAAAAATAAAATACATAAATTAAAACAAAACAGGAGGTTTTTTTCAGGTTACTTTGGGCAGGTTCAGGAGATTAAAGGAAAGGGAACTTTATTATCATGATGACTAAAATAAGTTATTTGCAAATTTGGGCTGTTGCCACTCCTTCCTTATTGAGATAGCTTGAATAAGAATGGCCCCCAAAAGGACCCCACATTTAAATGCTTGGCGCCCAGCTGTTAGAACTGTTTGGAATGCATTAGGAGGTATGGCATTGTTGGAGAAGGTATGTCACTGTGGCAAGCTTTGAGGTTTCAAAAGCCCAGGCCATTCCCAGTGTGCGCTACATCATGCTTGCCTGAGATGGGAGCTCTCAGCTGTTCTTACAGCCATGTCTTTGTCCCATTATTATGGACTCTAATTATTGGAAACCCTAAGCCCAGTTAACTGCTTTGGTCATGGTGTTTTATCATAGCAATAGGAAAGTAACTAAGACACTGATTTGTCAGGTCTCATAACAGCTTGTTTTTATAACTATGCCCAAGCTCAGCCATCACAACGGAGCAGGGTAGATGCTTCCTCCAGTGGATAACACTAGTAGACTGTACTTCACAGAGCATGAACATGCATTTAATTCAAAGGGTTTTGGTAAAGAATGGCTAGAAGAGGCCTTCCCAGTAGAAGATAGTACAAGAGAGGACAATTGAGAGAATCTAAGATTTACATTAAACTTCTTGTTTTCTAGACTGTTAGACATAGTCTGTGTATCCATGGTCTGTGAGATGAGACTATGTGGATGTGAGTCTCAAGTCTGCCTGACTAGTGGTGTGACCTCAGAGGAATATCTTAACCTCTCTGTGTCAGCTTCCTCATAGGTGAATGACAAAGGGAGAGTGCCACTCATACAGTGTTGTGCGAGGATTCTGAGTATCATAAATGGCAAAACGCTCACGGCAGTGAAGGGGTTAATTGTTACTGTAAATTTTTTAAGAAGAGGGGCAAGTGAAGCTATTGAAAAATTGGGAAGGGCCTTGAAATGAGATGAGGAAGGAGCTTTCCAGAGATAGCTTAATGAAAAATTCATCTCAGCAGTACTGCTTAATGTATAGCCTGGATTCTTCCCCAGCATTGTGTATAAGAATGACAGAGTACCTCAGAGCTGTGTGGTTCCCAGGCCACAGTCTCTCCCAGTGACTGTAATTCAAGAGATATAGCCAATACCTCTGTTACTTTGTTTGTTTTTAACATGGATGGTTCTAAAAGCTCTGTTTAGGGGAGATATGTGAAGTGTCTAGAGTGGAGGACTTGAAGGTACTCTCATATGCTTATGGTCATACTAGTGAAGGGTTAGCCACAACAGTGATTGCATCCTAAAATTTATTACATTAGATACCTTATTGGTCTCACCTTGGTTCAGAATTTTCATTCTTGTAGAAGATATTCCATCTTTTTTTTTTAAAAAAAAAAAAAAGGATATCATGTAGTTCAGGTTGACCTCATACTTCCTTTGAGGGTGAAAATTAAAAAGATCTTGTACTTTTGATCTTTCAGTGCTCACCTCCTGAGTGCAGGGATTATAGGCACACAGTATGCTGGGACTGTGAATTTAACCCAGAGTTTCATATGTGCTAGGGAAGTCCTCTGCCAAATTTGCTACGTATTTAGCCCCAAAGAAACTAATTCATCCTTCATTTGACATATTTTCTTGCATATGCTATATGCCAGGCATTACTCAGTGTACTTGCATATTGATTTTGTCTTTGCCCATGTGGAGCTCACATTCTAACCAGAGGTATGTAACATAAATAAACATAATTAAGAAAATTGTACACTATTAAAATGTGACTTATGCTATGTTAAAATAAAAGTAGAACAGAATGAAGGTCACACTCTATGCTTGGAGATGCTCTGCTCTAAAGGGGAATGTCGGCTAGTTAGAAGAGAATCAGTCTCCTCAAGAGCACTGGCATGCAGCATTCTATATTACAAAAGGATGCTGGACCGCTTCCTTCTTTGACAAGTTCAGAGTTAAGGAGTCCTTGGTGGAAGCCTTTGGTTCATGTAGGGAGGATGGAATTCTTTCTATCTACATATTTGAATCTTGTATTATAGAACAATCCAAAACTCTGAGCTTTTATGGTACTTTTCATGTAGGTGCTAAAGGTGTGTGCCTCATATCAATGCAGTTGTTTTATTTTGTTGTTGTCTGTTTTGTTTGTTTGCTTGTTTTGAAGACTTGTCATTGGCAATGAAAAAGCAGGGTGTGATACTAGAAAATTTACAGAAAGTGCTACATCTTGAGATCTAGTCAGTATTTGGTATGCATTGATGTCATGGACTTTTAGAGCCATCTAACAAAACAGGAATGAAGTAAGAATTAGGAAATAATGAGTGCAAAGGTGTGTTAATAAATAAAAGCCACTCTTTTATAGAAAAAAAATGACAAAGGGTAAAATCCTCTATTACTGAAGAAACATGAGAGTGTAGCCAAGGACTTATCATCAGAACTCACTCCTGGCAATTAGGTATTGGAGGATAAAGAGATGAAGGGCATGGAAAGAGAAAGATAAATCAGGACAATAAACGATGCCACCCAAAAAGAATCACTGGGCTCTCTCCATTTGTTTCATGCTGTTGCTAGTGGACAAACAGAAGCCAGTCTCAGAGAGTCCAGGCTTCTTAAGGCTGCTTAGCATAATGATTGTTGTGGAAACATTAAGTGAGTTAAGGCTACCACCCACTGATTCTGACTGGGAACACCAGAGCAAGGCAGGGCATGTAACTCTCACTCACTCAGTGGATACTCCTTGGCCAACAACTGTATTGTATTGACAAACATAGACTCAGAGCTGTGAGCTGCATAAGCCAGCCTTTAGTTGATTTCCCTTCTAGTCTTTATCAGAATTGTACCTTTGAACTTTTGATTGATTTTTTGTTACCTGGAATGGAAGGGAGAATTTTTGTAGCATCCTGTGGCTTTCTGGTTTACTTATCCTATCAAGATTGCCCTGTGGATTAGAGACCTTTGTTTCTATGGTGTACATCTGTTTCATTAATTATAACAGCCTAGGAGTCTGTACTCAGGTTTACCTGCAGAAAATGCCATTGCTGAAGAAATCATCTAAAAGAGTATTTAGCACACAGTAGGTCTTCTAAAACTATTTGTTAAGTAAATCAAGAGCTGCTGAAAAAAATCAGTCTGGAAAGACATCTAACAAACCACTAAAAATTAACTTGTTTAAAAAAAACACGAAGAAAATAGGCTAATGGTGGTTTGAGTGAAGAATAAAAGAATGTCCTAAGCTTTACCCTATGAAATTGATTGATATCTACTTAGAATAAATAAAAAAGTCCTGCAAGAACATAATGTCATTGATAATGCCTATTATGTATGCAGCATGATTCGAGATGGTTGGCATAAGCATCAATTGGGGAAATACAAATGACAAAAAAATACCTGTTATTTGTGGAGTATGTGTTTGAACAGAACAGAAACTAAAATGTATTATCGAGCACATGGGATATTATATGAGAAGTTTATATGTCCCATGTGAGCATGGGGAGAGCAGGGTAGATGTTATGCTTCATGCTTGCAGGTACCCTGCATGAAAGGAAGGAGGACTTGGCCTAGCTGTAGAGACTTTTCCACTCATGAACCAATTCAAATCCATTGTGGGGAACTACCTTCCATTCCTTTCCTTTAATATTTCAAATCTGATAGAATAAGTATTGGAGAAATGTTTTTCTCTAAATAATATCATCTAAACTATGTATAATTTTTATACTTTTCCTGTTAATAACATGAAGAAATTGAAGTTCATTGCTTTTCACGATTGTCTGAGTTAGATGGACATATCAAAGGGGGATCATTTTTTTATGTAATTGACAGTGTTCTTGACTTTGTATGTGATATATAAGATAATAACAATGTATAGCCTGTTACCTTCTCTAATAACTAGAGTTATGTTATAGAGGGAACTCAGCAAAAGTGAGCAAGACACTAAATTCTGACACTTCTGTTCTGGGATTCTGAAGTTCCTTGAGTAGAGGGTTCTAGATTTTCATAGTCAACACTGGCAACTGAACAGAAAAGACAGATTGAAAAATAAGAAGTTCAGAGAAGGTGCATTCATTAGTAAGAGGGTCAATGTACTACTCATTCATAATGAGATTTCACCCCCATCATTCCCAGAATGAACCTGTACAAGTTGTGTTGAGTCTAAACTCCAAGGTTCCTGGGATATGAATGGAAAATATGCCTACCAATTCATTTTACCTACCTAGGCCTCTCCTGTCCTCATTGCCCAGGGCTATCTCTGTCTCTGCCCTGCCCTATCACCTATTGAGAGGAACACAGAGAGACTTACAATTGCCTTATTTAGTTCCACCTGCCTCCCATTTCCAACACTGGAGAGAAGAGAAAGAGCAGCAAGGAAACAGAAGACTTACGAGGAACACACTTCTAATATGAGTATAATGTTTGAGGAAGCTGTCATATACTCTATGAAGTAGAGAGACTTCAGAATCTAAAAAGAAAGGACCATTATCTTTTAATAGGATTGCTGCTTTGTAGGCTAGGAAAAATTAGAGGAGATAGTTAAGGTCTACATTTGATCATGTTGGGACAGTTTCACTTAAAGGGGGCAATCTTATAACCTGTATAGCAGTTCTCAACCTTCCTAACGCTGCCACCCTTTGATACAGTTCTTCATGTTGTAGTGACCTCCACACCACAAAATTATTTTGTTGCAAAAAAAAAAAAAAAAAAAAATGCTGGGCAGTGTTGGCGCATGCCTTTAATCCCAGCACTCAGGAGGCAGAGGCAGGTGGATCTCTGTGAGTTTAAGGCCAGCCTGGTCTACAGAATAAGATCCAGGACAGGTGCAAAGCTACACAGAGAAAACCTGTCTCGAAAAAAATCAAAAAAAAATATTTGTTGCTACTTCATAACTATAATTTTGCCATTATTATGAACTGTAATGTAAATCTGATATGCAGGATATCTGATATATGACCCCACAAATGGGGTTATGGGCTATAGGTTGAGAACCACTCTGCTAAGAGATACAGTTGAACACTTGGAAGTTGTCTTAGTTTTATCAGTGAAACTAACACTGTGAAGTAACTAGAAAATTCTGGTGAAGAGCACATTCATGGAGGGCACTCTATTGGTTCTTTTATTGTAAGAGTTGGCAAACTTTTCTGAAGGGCCTGGTAGCACACACTTCAGACACTGGCTTCTGTTGCTACTAAGCCTCTTTTATGAAGTTATTATTGAGACCATATGATAAACTATTGAGTCTTCCAATGTTCCAAAATGGTATGAACTCTGGGTTTCTACCTTCATGCAGCTTCCACATATCATGAAACACTATTGATTTTTTTTAAACCAGATTACAGTATGCACATCATTCTCTTCCCTCGGACTGTAGTTGCTGATCTCCCTGTAACATCATCTGGTCAGCACAATTGACTGGTTTTTGTCTTATAAGCAAAGCCTGCTTTTTCAAGGACAATCATTGAAGAGACCCACAGGATTTTGTGCTTCTAGTGTCTCTTCCTAAGCACTTTCTCAAGTCACCATGAGACCACTGGTGTCTTAGTTATGTGGCTTGTTGCAGTGTTAAAATAGCCTGACAACAACAACTCATAGTTCTAGGGTACAGCCCATCATAGCAGAGGAATTGAGGCAGCAGGAGCCTGAAGCAGCTGGTCATATTGAACCTCTAATCAGGAAGCAGAGAGCTGTGAGTCGTGATGCACACTCTGCTCACTGTCTCCATTCTATACAATACACAATCTTTGCCCAAGGCATGCATAGTCATGCCCACCTTTGAGATGAATCTTCTCATATCAATGAACCTAATCAAAATAATCCCTCACAGGTATGCCCAGAGGATATATAATCCCTCACAGATTTTCCTGGAGACTTTTCTCCTAGGGAATTGGATTCTGAATGTTGTCAAGTTTGAAGATGAACACTGTTACAACCACTCTCAACTCTCATCTTAATAATGAAGGCATTCAACATACAGCTTCCTACATTTGTTTTCTGACATAGTTGAATCTGGATTTGAACAAATCGCTAGACGTTTTACCAATTTTTTGCTTCATTATTTTGTGAAAATGGATGTTTATGGCCCACAAGATTATTCATACATCCTTAGTTGACTGGCCTCTCCCTCTTTGCCTCTGTGCATATGAGAATGCATTCCTGTAACCTACTCACATGTCTAACTTCCTTTCAGACCAGGATTGATAAAATGACTCAGGAAAAATGCCTCATACCTTCCTTATCTACAGTATTAGGCCGAGTTTCCAAGTCTGGTCACAGAATTCTCTGTTTACCCAAAGTTGATACTATAGTGTCCACTCTCCTTAAGGAGGACCCATCAACACACCTATAGAGAAGGGACATCATTCTTTCAGCTCAATCTGTAACATCTTTAATTGAGTGCTTTGCTGGTCTCATGTTGTATGTGAATTGATCTTTACAGTCATAAATGCATTTTGAACTCTTGGAAAGGAGTTCAGTGATTGGTTTGATGGCTGCAGGGTGGTAGAGTAGCAACCCTAGTGTTGTTGGCATCTGGTATAGGCCTGCAGCTACAGGAAACTCCTTGCAACAAAACGCAGGGCAGGCCTGGAGGGCTGGCTCAGTGGATAAAGGGCTTTCTGTGAAACCATCAAATCCCCAGAACCCATATAAGATCAAAACAAACATTGTAATTGGCTCTTGGGAAGCAGATACAAGGGACCCACTGGGCAACCTGGCTAGCTAGACTAGCTGGAATTGGTGAGCTCCAGGTTCAGTGGAAGGCCCTTTCTCGATATATCAGATGAACAGCAATGACAGACAATACCTGACATCAGTTTTGGGTCTCCAAAGACACACATGTACATATAGCCCTGCATATATACCTGTGTTTACACATAACATAACCACATAGACATGCAATTTTTAAAAAGAAATAATACAGGGCAAAGTGGCTGAAGAGGTTGACATTCATTCATGGGTGGAGATCCCACATGAAATGGAACTTTACCTGAGTATAAAACTTTTTTATCTTCAGCACTGGAGGGTTTTTTTTTTTTTTTAATTCACTTGTGTTATTTGCATGTGGATATATGTGAATGTGCACACATGGCTCGAGTGTAAGGGTCAGAACTTAAAGGTATCACTTCTGTCCATCCACCTTATGTGCCTTAGGGCTCAAACGAGTCTGCAAGCTAGATGGCAGGTGCCTCTACCCAGAGAGCCATCTTGCTGGCCCAACATTTCACTATTTAAAGTAAATTAACTTAATGTTCTCTGTAAAAAGGCATTTAATGTTCTCTGTAAGATGGTGCATTTTGTATGTGAAATCTTGCCGTTTTTATTGTTGTTTGGAAATTAGCAGCCTTGTCATAACTTAATTTACACTTTGAGAGGAAAAATGGTGAAATGTTCCGTATCATATTTTAATAATTGAGGATGTTATAAATACAAACTCCAGAAGAAGTAACACAAGGAAACCACAAATAATTAGGACTTCACTTGATCACTGTAAGGCCTCCAAGTGATTAATATTATAATAGAGCTTAAACGGGTCTGCAATAGAACAACATAAACTGATTAATGACATGATATTGTATTGTAATCATGTAAGACACTTAAGAAATTAAGCTCCTTTAAATCCCTGTTACGGCCTTTGCTGCAGATCTTTGGCAAAGTGGTTTAAACCATTTACGCTGCACACACACAAAAACACACAAAGGGAAAAACACTGATCTCGTAAGATTGCTATAAGGAGAAAGTCTCCTTAGCATATATGATAGAGTGAGAACAGGTAGCAAGTGCTCAATAAATAGTCACTGTTTGTGAGACTGATGATGAGGGAAGAATTGGATACATTAGTCAAATTAAGAAGAACACCGGAAGACATTATAGAAGTCAATTATAGCAATACCTATACTTTTTAGATGCCGATGTGCTTTAGGGATTTTTTTCCCTCTAACTAATGTTTTTCTAGTTTTAATTGTAAATGTTGTTGCCAACTTTTTAACCAGCTAATTAATATTTGGTTTTGATCTGACAACCTTATTTAAACCCCATGCTAGCCTCTTTCACACAACTATTACTACATTCAGAAAGAGAAAACTATCCATTAGTCTTACAGTACATGTCCATATGTTTCTCATTAATCCTTGTTTAGCCAGGGAAGCAAAAGTTGGTGTTTTCTACCTGGTGCCATTAGGGGATTTAGTGTAAATGAGATTCTTTATTCTGAAAAGCCCTGCAAATATACCAGAAGCTTTTACATTTGAATATTAGATGATATCATTTAACATGCTGTTAAT
The DNA here is from genome assembly GCF_004664715.2 of Peromyscus leucopus. Taxonomy (NCBI): domain Eukaryota; kingdom Metazoa; phylum Chordata; class Mammalia; order Rodentia; family Cricetidae; genus Peromyscus; species Peromyscus leucopus. The sequence goes on along the minus strand of NC_051086.1, from coordinate 30,768,444 downwards.
CAGAGTTAGCTCTTCTCTGTAATGGGAGAAATACTGTTATTTTTTTAGAGTTGGAAAATGCTAAAACACTGTGAATATTAAGTCATTTATATATGCTTTTTTTCTCACCATCTATGGATAACCTTATTGAACATGTTAATGTACATGCTATTTTTTTTACTTGTCTATTTATACATATACATTATTTTATGGATAAGTTGACATTCAGCTTGAGTCACTCATCTTTTCTTGTTTTATGATTCTGTGGCTAAATTCAGGGAGCCATCTCCTCATTTGTGATTGGTTCCTGGCTATTTCCTTCCCACTAAGGAATAAGACAACTGGAAAATGTTGCACTGAGAAAAAGTCTTTGGTCTTTTCTCATTCTCCTTCACCCTGCCCCTTAGCATGGGCTCTAGGGCAGCTGTTCATTTCTATATTTGTTGGGGTCAGCTTCTGACATCTTCTCACATTCACACAGTGAAACTCATGGCACCTTCCTCTCCTTCAAGGGTAGATTTCTGCTTGATGGGGCCTTTCCTAGCCTTTAAAAGCACCAGCTCTCTGTAAGATAGGTTTTGCCTCAGACATCTAAATCCTTACCATCTGGGGACATTTTTGAAACTTCTCAGTTCTGGAAAGTTCAGTTTTAGCCATCTGTTCTCAACCCTAGGGACTGTAACCATTCCATTCTCTGCTTTTGTGATTTCTCATAGTTCTCGTTGGCCTCTTCAATTCTGTGCTTCCTGACCCATATCTCTACATAGCTCCTCTCTATTCACATAATGAAGGTAATCCAACTGCTTTGCCCATGTAGAAAGATTGCTTTGGATTTTAACATTCTACTGTTATTCTATGCATAGTTGCTGCTTTTAAAACCCAAATTATGGGTCAGAAAATACATTCAAGCTTTACATCATATCAACTCAAAACAGACATTTACAACTACAGCATCATTGAATCTTTCAGCTAACTGGTCTACCCAGTCAGCACCATAATCTTTGAACATGATTTATTCTGCAGCTGAATAATCTAAGTAGTGGATTCCATTTTATGAAATGAAGGATAAAGAAAAAAGGACAAAACTGTTGACAGTGTGGATGAGAATTTCTGGAAAGGAGCTGATTCCAGAGGCAGGCTGACTTATTTGAGCTTTAGTGAAGTGAAGATATTGGAATTCTGTAGGAGGTCTAGAATTTTCTTCGACCATCTTTATGACCCTTAATTGCCAAATGTTATCCTCTTCTGTATGTAACTTAACATCTTTGGGGGTATTAGGTAAATCCTTTGTATTGTACAAAAAGACTAGTAGTTTCTACAAGCCATTTTACCTGATGACTAAGGATGCTATCAGATAGAATATGAGGCCTGTAGCTGAGATTTCCCTGCTTTCCTGTAACCTACCTACCTGATGAATTAACCAATGTACTCTATGAAGGTCTTGATTGATTTATTATGTTCTTTGCTATATTACTATAAATATTACTGTAAATCTTCATTGAACTGTTACTACATTTTGAACATGGCACTTGTGGAAACTCCAAATCTCTCCACATTCCCAGGCCATGGTGACTTATACTTGTTCCTTTGATGTAAGAGCTATTTCTTTCATCAAGAATGCTAAAGCTACAACTTATTGGTTATGACTTTAAGGTAACTTAGAAAATATTTTGATGGTCAAGTAATTTGTGGTGGTGTATCTTTTACCACTTGGGGTTTATCCAGTCATCACTTATGTCATAGGAAAAAAAACAAACAAAAATAAATGATGAGCACTATATCTGCTGACTGCATTATTAAAGATTATGTCATAAAGCTGGAATAATTAGGGATGTGATGTATGTTTTCATTATGTGGGAATGAAACCTCCTTCAGTACTTTAAACTGTAGATAAAATACTTAACTCTCCACATACTGGAATTTATCAAAAGATATTTCCCCAAATTTTTATTAAAATGGCACATAGACTATGCAGTGCTTTGTATTCTGTCTTTGTGCTAAAACTAATTATGAACATCTTTATATGCCATTAATCATTCTTCCCAGAAATGCTTCTTAATAGCCATTATTTACTGAAACAATTCAGACTGTCAGATTCTTATAATGTCTTTAACCATTCAATTTAAAAGCAAAGCCTTTTAAACTTTGTAAATAATTTTTGCATATGTACTTGGTGATTCCCTTTGGGAATATGCCCAAAAGTGTAATGGAAAAACACATGTCTACAGACTTTTAAAGCCATTTATTAAGTATCCTTCAGAAATAGGATGCCATTGACATTTCCATTAGTAATAAGAGAAGATAGACTTTTTCCAGGCTTAGATGTAGAAGAACTAAAGAACATAAAGAAATTCATAAAACATACAGCACTTCAAATATTTTTCACCTAACTCTAAGGAGTTGGGTAATTTTTAGAGCTAATCTGATGAAGGATTAGATAGATGTCTCAGTGATTAAGAACACCAGCTGCTCTTCCAGAGAACTCATATTTGCTTCCCAGAACCCACATCAGACAGCTCACAACTACCTATAACTTCAGTTCCAGAGGATCAGATATCCTCTTCTGTCTTCCGTTAGAAGGTGCAATTAGATACACAACGTGTGTTTGTGTGTGTGTGTGTGTGTGTGTGTGTGTGTGTGTGTGTGTGCTAATGCATGCGCATGCACATGCACACACATGCAGGCACAATTCTAAATAAATAAATGTTTTAAAAAGTAATCTAATTACTAGTTGTTCTATATTAAATCACCATTAATAATTTCAAATTAATAATTTTCTGTTTTGTGTCCCCTTCTCTGGATCCTTATGTCCAGAGTTTCCAACAAGCACTCATTATTCTTTCACTCATTTTTAGGACACAGTGTATGTGTGGAATAAGCAAGAGGGACATAAAAGATTCTCTTTATCAGTAAGGACAGGTGCACAGGACAGATAAGTAGTCAGTTTCTTGGACACAGTCAAGTAAAAACTTGACCTTGTGGGAATTATATAGATGATGACTTTTTTGTTGGTTTTATTTCTTTGTTGTTCTTTGTATTCACATAGGAAATGAAAGTAATGTTTTTTCTCTTTCATTCACAAATAATAATTTATTGAATAAGTGGACTCTCGGACTTTGTGGCAATGTGATGTTTATTAAATCAATTCATTTCCCCAGAAATCTTGTAAAATAGTTATGATTAGGTCTCCTACCGTGTAGAGAAGGAAGAAGGTTTGGTGTAGGTAATGATGTGAGTGGCTAGGATTTCTGCTGCCCCTGGTTTCAGCTCTTAATCCTTCTCCCTTTTTGCTGTCAGCTATCAGAAAGGTTCCTCTGGCCCATATTACTCTCTGTGAAAGAACCAAACATCTCCTCTTGGCTTTTGCTGGAGATTCAACAGAACAAATAATTCTTGCTAAGATTTTAATGGACAGCAATAGGAGATCTATGAAATCATCCTTTTAAATTAAGTATGACAGTCATCTTCTATGCTTCAAACAGAGTAAGAGTTGAGATTCAGGGACTGAGGAAATAATAGCTTAGCGGGCAACATTTCATGAGAACTTGAGTTCAATCTCTCACATGAAAAACGCCAAGCATGATGGCTTTTAATCCCAATGCAGGTGAGGCAGAGATAACATCCTGAGCTTGATGGCTCACTGGCCATCAAGCCTAAGTTACTTGGTGAGTTACAGGCCAATAAGAGACTCTTCCTTAAAACAAAAACAACAACAACAACAACAAAAAGCAAAGAGAAAGGTGAATGGCACCTGAGGAAAGATGCCCATACACATGTACATATGCATCACCAAACATGTTTACATACACACACATATGTGCATGCACACACACAGGAAGGCTTAAGACACATATAATAGTGGCAGTGTACTGAGAATCAGGACTTCGCAGGAGACAGTATTTTAATAATTATCTACATGTCATGTAGGAAAGGTGGTATATATTCACTAACTCCTAAATACAGACACACACACACACACACACACACACACACACACACACACACACACACTCCTTTCACCCTTTTGGAAACAGCATGAATGTGGATTTTCTGTTACTTTTGGCTTTCAGAAGACTTCTCAATAAACAGTGTTAGGGGGCCTTGCCATCTCCATGACTGGAGAAACCTGAATGAATCGAACTTGTTTTCCATCACATAGTCCAGTCACACTGATGAAGTTCAGGTTGAAATCCTTGACTTTGCTTTGGCTCATAATCAGCCATTTGACAGTTTTTGTCTCAGGAACAGAAACAACACCTGCCTCACAGCTTCTGGAAGAAACACATTTAAATGAGGCATTCAAAGCCCTTCCCCTGGTTCCCCGAACTAACTTGGTTCTCCAGAACTGAAAAGCATGGGACAAGTTGTTGCCCTGCTCTCCTCCAACTCCACCATCAATAACAGTAGCAGAAGGAGGAGAGTGAGGGGAAAGAGGCAGACATAGTCGTTCTGAGACTACACCAGACAGCTGTCTTCTGACTAGCTTACCTTAGACATTTTACCTTTTAGTTCCTTGGTGCCTTCTTTCTTAAAATGGTGGCAATAAAATTGAGCCTTTGCAGATCACCCACCAAAACTACCATAAACTTCTCTCAATTTTACTTCATTGTTTCAGTTTCAGAGAAAATGACCAGTTCCTCAACAACATTGCTTCTCCCCCATCTCCACTGAAGACCTACATTTAAATGGGTTTCAGCAGTCTAGAGAAATAGCTTAGCGATTAAGATTACTTGTTCTTGCAGAGGACCTGAGTTTGAGTCTCAGCACCCACAAGGTAGCTCGTAACTGTCTGCAACTCCAGTGCTAAGATCCTCATCTGGTCTCCATAAAGACTGCACAATGTACTGCCTCCTGTCAACATTGTATACTTCTATTTGATGATTTCTGTGTCAAACATTATATGGAAATGTTTCCAAGTATTTTCTGTATTAACTGTGAATGAATAGAACAAAATAAATTGCCTGTGATGGAAAAAAAAAAAAAAGACTGCACAAGTGGAACACAGACATAGGTGCAGGCAAAACACTCAAACATATTAAATAAAAATAAATAAAAGGAAACAGATAAATGGAATTGTATTGCAATCTCAAGAAAAAATAAATGAAATAAACAAATAAATAGATCCTGAGGCTTCTTAGATATCAGATATTTGAGCTTTGGGTTAAAGAATAAAATGACTATGCATTTTTCTCTTAGCTTTGACATTTTAGAAATCTGCTAATTACTTTATTAATATACTACTATGTAAAAAAATCAAAGAAAATGCAAATAAATGAAGACATTCTGTTTTTGTATTGTTAATTAACACTAACAGTGTTAAAACTGATCAAATGGACAGACTCAATCAATTTCTATCAAAACTTAAATAGCATTTATTTTAGAAAAATAGAATATATCCTAAAATTGCATAAAATTTAAAAGGACCCGAAATAGCAAGAACAGACTGAAAACAGAAAAGTAAAACTGGAAGACCCACACTTCTTCATCTCAAGATGGACTGTGATGTGGTAGCAATGCAGACACCGGGTCCCTGACTTAAGGTTGCTGTAAAACACAATGGAGCAGCACAGCACCTCTATATAAACCCTTGTTAATGTGGCCACATGATCTTCCACAAAGGTGCTGAGACAACATAATGAGGAAAGGATGGCTTGTTCTTAGAAATCCTGGGTCTGCACATGGAAAACACTTAAGTGGAACACTTGCCACACATTGTATGAAAAGCTTCATTCAAAATAAGCTATAAACCTAAATAGGAGAATCCAATGATAAAACTTATAAAATATAGCATAGCAGAAAAATGTCAAGATAATGGATTTGACAACAATTTCTTACACATGATACCAAAGCCAAGGTAAGAAGAGCAAATTGGATAAATTAGACTTCACACAACTTGAAAGCTTTTGTACATCAAAGGCAACAATCATCATAAGAACAAGACAACCAATAAATGGGGAGAAAATATTTGTAAGTCATATACATGATAAAGGATTAGAATCTCAGATGTATAAGGAACTTCAATAAAATTGTCACAAGGCAGATAGTTTTAAAATATGAAAAAGTCTTCCATTAACAGTTCTCCAACGAAGACATATAGATGGACAAAAAGCAAAATGAAATTATGTTCACATCACTAATTAAATAGATGCACAATCAAAGCCACAAAGACATGCCATCTCACACCAATTATGATAAGTACCTTAAAACAACAGAAACAACATGCATTGATGAGGATGTATGGAAATTAGAAGGCTTGAGGATTGTAGAGGAGAATCTAAAAACAGTATTGTATTTCCCCCAAAGCAAATAATTGAAATAACACATTATTAGTTATTTTTCTGTTGCTATAAAAAATATCACGACCAAAAACAACTTATAGTCAAAAGTATTTGTTTTGACTTAAGGGCTCATTGTTTATAATCATGGGGAAGGCAACCAGAGCTAAAAACTGATAGATCACATCTTACCCACACACACAATAGAAGCAGAATGCAAGAACTTGTGGGTCCAGCAAGGCTATAGACTCTCAAAGCCCATTTCTACTAATGTACTTTCTCCAGCAAGGCTCCATATTCTAAAAGTTCCATAACCTTTAAAACACCCCAGCAACTGGAAACCAAGTATTCAAATACATGAACCTGTGGTGGATTTTTTTTTTGTTGAAGCCACTACACCACATGGTCCAGAAATCTTGTTCCTTGCTTTATGGTCAAAAGAATTTATATTGGCATGAAGAACCTGAAATCCTGGGCCAATGTCAATCAAGGTGCCATTATTCTTTCCAGTCTTTTTCCAGAGTTGTGACTAGAAATTTGTACATGAAGTCAAAGCTGAACTAAAAAGCCTGATTCCTACATTAAAAATGAAGATCACCAGTAAAGATACAGGAGTTCTGCTTGCAAAACTAACTGCGTAGGTGTGGACAGAAAAGCAGAAAGCATTTCCCAGTCTGGAGAAGAAGGCCAGGATCCACCTTACTCATAATTTGTAACCTCTGTACATGACATGCATCTTTGTAAAAGAACATACTTTTGCAAAATTACCTTTAAAAAGAATTCAAAGGAGAAATATTGGGACCCTTGCAGTCATGGGATCTAAGCATTTTTTATAAGCTTTGCTCATAGAGGCTGATAGGCTGAAAACACCTAAATGCCCATTGACAGGCGAATGATGAACCAAATGTACTATGTAAATATAACAGAATATTAAGCATCCTTAGAAAAGTATACAGGAACATAGATGGAACTCAAGGGAATTATATTACACAAAACCATTGCTGTACAATTCCACTTGTGAAATGGTAGGAGTCATAGGAAAAGAAAGTAAAATTGCTAAGGGCTGAGAGAGAGAGAGAGAGAGAGAGAGAGAGAGAGAGAGAGAGAGAGAGAGAGAGAGAGAGAGAGAGAGAAGGGAAGAATTCATGATTTATTAATATGGAGTTTCAGTTTGGCAAAAAGAAGTTTCTGAAAATTTGTGGCATAGAAATGCAGGTATGTGTCATACTACTTAACAGTGTGCTTCAAATGGAAAATTTAAAACAATTAAAGGACCAGAAACCACCATCTTCATGTAAGCCGTAGCCCAGACTACTATCCAGGCTCAGCAACATATGCTCCAACTCCTCCACATTGCCACAGGACAGTGAACAAGGCTCTAATCAACACACAGTGCCAATGTGCCTCATACTGACCTCACACAAAACAGGAGGAGATTTTGGTTGAAAGCCCACAGTTTAACAGGACAACCACAGAACACAGGTAAGGTTGCCAGCATCCTATCCTGTGGCTCTTGCCAAGAGTCCAGTCTTGGAGGCAGTACTCTGTTTTCTAAAAGGGAAAATGAGTTATTAAAATCAATTGGATGTTTCATGCTACAAGAGAGAAGAGGACAAACACATAATTCCCAAGGTTGTTTTATTTTATTTTATTTTTTTAAATCTACTAAGTGCTCCATCACTTTCAATTTTCTCAGCCTGAGCCAGGGATGTTTGGGAGTTATTATGAGATTTGAAAGAATGCTGAGTTTTTGATCTTGTCAGGGCTGAAAGTGCTTTATAAAGTGTCAGAGTTGGTGTGTGGGAATCTAGGGCACTGCTCCAGCCTGCACCTTGCAAGGCAGCTAATGAGGCCACAGGAGAGCAGCCGCGCGAGCGTCGCCCCGAGTGGTCCTGCCTTTGCAAACAGCTCCGTAGGTCTGCTCAGCTGAAGAAGAATTTCACTTTCTTCTTGTTCCATGATTGCAAATGAGTGTCCAGACTTGAATTAAGTGTTCCTCACTGCAGGGTTTTCTGAAATTCTGTTTGCTCCTCTGTGTGAGCCTAAGGATCACACAGATGTTTCCTACATGGCCTTTGCCACCAAAATGATCTGACTGAGTGTGGACTCCTATGTGGCTCTCTCATCCTAGCTTGTTATTCTGCCCAGAACTTGGTTTCAGTATCATTTCTAATCCTAAGAATTAAAACACTTGCTCTGGCAACAAATGGAAGCTACACTAAGGTTTGGCGCTGTGATTCTGTTCCTTGGATGGTGTCCAGTTAAATGGGTGTGAGCTTTCCTACAGCCTAGGGATTAACCAAATGAGGTCTAAGATAAACCAGGGTAGTCATAGCAGCTTGTTTATAGTTCTGAGATTGCTTGATTCGAAAAGATCAAAGAAACTGAGGCCACAGAAAAACATTCAAGAAGGGCCCTGTAAAGTCTCTTCCAACATTTTGTTTAGGGAAAAAAGTTATCAGCCCAAATAAGGTTACAGCAACAAGCTTTGAAGGCACATGAGGATCCTGTGGCTGCTTGGAGAAGATGGTCAGGACTGAGGCTCAGGGAGCCATACTCAGAGTTTTCATGGATAATGAAGGGGAATTCTAGTCATTTTTTTTTTATTTATTAAAAATCTTGGAGGTTAAAACTGATGGGAATTAATGTTGTGCTCTCCTCAATTTTTTTGTTTCCATTTTTCGTAAGAGCGATTCTTAAAAGCAAATCTCATTTATTAAAATAGTATATGCTATAGGAAAGGAAGTTTAAGAAACACAGGATTCAACAAGGTCATAGGTCTCCAAGCATTAGAGTTCTTATGTTGTGTCTTGTGTTTCTGAACCTGACTTACTAGGCTATAGTCAGTCACTTGGAATTTAGCCGTTGAACAGCTGTTCTTGGTCTTTCATCTCCAGAAAAAATACACCCTCATTCAAGAGTAGGGAAGTTAACCTCTTTCTTACAGGGTGGACCACACAGAACTTTTCTTTGCTGTGAACATAAGAATAGCATTCAGAGATGATGGACTATGATACTTGCTTTACTACTCATGTGAGTCACAAGTGACTCATTTAGAACCATGTATGATAACTTACCACTACAACATATATGTGCTAAATAAACATTTGTATATACCTCATTGGAAGAGGTTATTATTTATCCAAGGTAGTAGCTTGCATGAAATGCCACATATGCTAGAACAAATCCTGTATTAATATGTCAAATAAAGTCAAAGAAGAGATACAAGAAACACTGAGTGGATAAGTCTAATGCAGGGGAGAGTTTACATTGAGGATTCCAAGAAGACAGAGTTAAAAATATTGAACAGAGCTAGATTCCTTATTACTTTAATATGACTGCTTATCCTGGTGATTACTTCATGCTTTTTGATTAAAGCATTTTTCACATGTATATATGTATATATACATATATATAGTTTTATATATATATATATATAGCTATATAATAATCCATTTTGTATATGTAGTACTGTTTTCTTCCAGTTTTCAATGGCTAGATATTTCGATTTTAAAATTACTTTTTTATCATAATTAATTTCACCATGAATATTTTGTTTAATTCATGTGTAAATATACATTTTAGGTAAATGTTGGGCTGCTGGGTCATAGGAAGCATACACAGGGAGTTTTGTTTAGAGTTGGAAAAATCTTAAAGGATTAGATATTCCAAGGGACAGTGTATGTAGATTGAGCAGCATTGTATATAGTAAGGTAACTATGGACAGGGTGATGATTAAGGAACCAGAAAAAGTTAATTAATAAAAAAAACAAGGTAGTTAAATAAATTTGTGCAATGTTTGAAACTGAAAAATTTTGTCAAGTCAAATACAAGATGTCATGGCACTCAACCAAAATGGCTGTGTATGGTAGTTCTGACAATGAGAAGTTCTGAAGGATTTTTCTTCGGGTCTCACTTTTTCTTTGCAGATTAATATGGCAGACAACATATACACACATTTCCAAAGGGAAGAAACATTTTTCTAACAGGGACATGCATCACATTATTCAAAGGTGACTCCCTAGACTCTTAATAAAAGACTTTTTTTTTCTGTGCACTTGGCCATGTGATTTCAGGATCCAATATTAGATGATTGAATGACAAGACCTAACTGAAATGTTTATGATATCAAAAAGATCTTAATCAAATGTACTTTTATAGGTTGGAGCTTGCCAGCTATGCTTCATTTGATAGACATTTGAAAACATGATATAAATAAGAGAAATACATGCGTGCAGCCACTCTTTGGAAATTTTGATCCTACCCCCACCCCTTTTTTTGACAAGCAAGAAACTAAATGACTGACTTCTATGCTAGAGAGATCCCTGTACATTCTCTTGATGTCTTCAAGGTGCTTGTGACTCAGTCAAGATAATTGCTTTCAAAGTCAACACATTGTAACAGAACACACATTCAATAAAACTGTAAGGCCCTGTGTCCTGGCACCACCCTTTATAAAGTGACTCAGTTAATATTTTTAGGCTTTGTTTTTCCCACTGCTAGAATGTAAGTTGGCCTAGTTTATCCTTTTTGTCCTTTTCTGTGTGAACATAGATGCCTGACCCTAGTTACACTGTCACTGCTGTCTGTATTTGCCTTATAATGTTTCTGGGTCTGTATTAAAATGAGGTCATGTTTGAGTTTTGCAAATTTTTATCTTAATACAGTTACATTGATACATAACGTAGACGTTTAAAATTTCCAAAACAAACAAGCTACCTTTCACTTACAATTACAATTAGAGGCCAGAGCCAGAAAGAAACAACCTTAATTATTGATCCATCTACACTTGTGCTTATCTCTATAGCAACTAGGACACCTCAATGGGCTCATTTTCTCTGATGAGGACAATGGAAAGGTAATGTGAGAGGGGGAAGTGGTTACTGTTTTTATATGTCCTTTTATTCATGAAAGAATCATTTGTGAAGTCTTTATATAAAATCATGCTTTTACACATAAAAGATAAGACTCAGAACAGACTACTGCCCATAAGTACACATCTTAACCTTATCTACTTATAAATAGATAAAATAGAAACAGATGAGCAGAGTTACAAACATGACTTCTTACAAGTACAAATTGACTCTAAGTTAATACTAAACATTGACAGAATGAGGTCAGCCAGTCTGTCTTCTGCAGCCCCATATCCCATTTTCCTCTCTTCTAGACTTCAGCTATGAAATGACTAAGTAGAAGCAAAAGCAATAAACTCCAAGTTTCCGGTTAGATTTTACAGACTAGTTGTTCTATACTGAGAAAATACTGAAAGTCTACGTGTTGGGTTATAGTTGAGGCTCAAGTAATGTTCTTCGAACCTTATCCTCTGAGGTGACTGACAAAGGCCATCATTCTGACTGCAGTTCCTAGCACTGAGATGCACTCAGGTCTCAGGACCTTTGACAGCTACAAGACACTGTTCAAACAGATTGGGACTAATGGGTACTATTGAAAATGTTGACTAAAGAAGACAGGCATGGTGGTGCACACCTTTAATCCCAGCATATGGGAGGCAGATACAGAAGAATCTTTGAGTTCAAAGCTTTCCTGGCCTATTCTAGGACAACCAAGGCCACATGCAGAAACTCTGTCTTGAACCCCCCCCCAAAAAAAAAATGGTGGGGTGGTTTGGGGGGAGGAGGGGATTGAGTAATCTTCAAGGATAAAGGCAATTTTGGTTGATTTGTCTACATTCAGCAACCACATATGTGCCTTAAAATATTCAGCAATGTCTATATATGTGCTACATGATACTCACTTTGCTCATAATTACTTCTCCACTGAATAACTTTGCACCTAAATTATTTTGCTGCTACTTTCACTTCTATAAAGATAAACTACTATGCAGGCACAAGCAGGGTGGCAAATAGTATTTGCAACACTCATATGCCAGTAGAAAATCCAACTTCAGTAACCACACATGTGGCAATACTTTTGCAAGAACTTATTAAATCAGATGAGCAATTACAGTGACTGGGAGTGGCACAGAAATGGGAAAAATATATTATATTAAAGATGGTAGAAGAGTTTTATGTAATCCATCTCATCCCTTCTCTACTCCCATGTTGGACAGTTGTATGTTGACATGCTCCCTACGAACTTTTGTCTCAGACTCCAATACCAGGCATACCTCAATAAAACCCCAAAGTAGGGAGAGTGCATGGACTCTAGCTGCAAGTCTGATCATGAACCATGCCAAATAACCTACTTGGAATTTCTGGTTGTGTTGACTGGCAAAATATTTCCTCAGACTAAGCCAATCAACAAAGAGTTGAATAAGCCTCTACTTTTACAAACACATGGATGTTAAGAAAGGACAACAAGAAATATGAAAACCATTAAATAATATAACAATATCTACAAAGTTAATTCCATTAAATGAATATATAGATAAATTATATGTCAAATAGAATAATTGATCTAAAAATGTTGAGTCAGCTTTAAGAAAATTCAATGAAATGATCCAAACTAGAAATTTAATAGAAATTAAAATACAGGCCGGGCGGTGGTGGCGCACGCCTTTAATCCCAGCACTCGGGAGGCAGAGCCAGGAGGATCTCTGTGAGTTCGAGGCCAGCCTGGGCTACCAAGTGAGCTCCAGGAAAGGCACAAAGCTACATAGAGAAACCCTGTCTCGGAAAAACCAAAAAAAAAAAGAAAGAAAGAAAAGAAAAGAAATTAAAATACATAGAATTGCAAATGATTGGAGCAAAAAAAATACAACAAATGAAATGGTGGCAATTGCTGCAGACTGGGTGGAACACAGGAAAACTTTCAACTACACCTAAGAGTTCTAGATATGGATGCATTTACCATGGGCACACTTAAACATGCACTGTACATAGCAGATCTGAAGGGGTATGTGTCAGAATTAAGGGTCAGAACCTTCAGCATCTCTTTTATGGCAATGGACAGATGATCCAGGAGAAAACCCAACAAGGAAGCATTGGCCTTAAGCTACACCTTCAGCCATGTCAACCTGACAGAGAGATCACAACAAAAGAAAAACACAGGCACATTTCCAGTTCACACAAAACATCTTTAAAAATACATTATATACTAGCCAACAACTAAGGTCTTAAGAATATAAGACATGGAGGGTGGTGGTGGTACACACCTTTAATCCCAGCACTTGAGAGGCAGAGGCCGGCAGATCTCTGTGAATTCAAGCACAGCTTAGTCTACAGAGTGAGTTCCATGATAGCCAGGGCTACACAGAGAAAGCCTGTTTCAAAAAGCCAAAAAAAAAAAAAAAAGAATATTAGAATATAACACTCTAAAGCCATGTGTGTATCTTTACAGCTACTATAACATAATGTTAGAAACCAGCACCAGGTAGGACTTTGGGAAATTCACAAAAGCATGGAAATTAAAAATAAACAAAACCCCAAAGAGCATTATCTGAACCAACCAATGGCTCCCACAAGAAACTGGACACTCAAAATATTGGAAAATAAACATGAAATATGAAATATGAAATAAATGTAAAAACATGCCAAGAAGTCTAAGGTCCTTATCCTAAAAAGTACTTTACTTTTAAGCATCTGTCTATAAAACCATGTGCTATATGTGTGCATTCATGTGTGTGTGTGTGTGTGTGTGTGTGTGTGTGTGTGTATCTGCCTGTGTCTATCTTTCTGTTTGTCTGTCTGTCTATCTATCTGTGGCTGGGTATGTGCCATGTGCCACAGTACTTGTGGAGATCAGACAATAGTTTAAGTTATAAATTTTCACCTTCCACCTTATTTGAGACAGATTGTCTCTTTAAAAAAAAAATTGGAAATCATTATTCACCCATGTGTGTATGCATGTGCTATAGAGCTCAGACAATTTTGAAAAATTAATTCTCTCTTTCCATCTTTAAGTGAGCTCCAGGTTAGAACTCAGGATGCCCTGTCACATGACAAGTGCCATTACTCTCTGAGCCATCTTGCCAGTGAGGCAGTCTTTTGTTCCCCACTGTGTCTACCAGACTAGCTGTCACACAGGGATTCTCGTGTATTCTCCATCTCCCATATCACTGTAGGCATGGTGGGATTACAGACATGCATTATTCCTCCAAGTAATGTGGGTTCTGGGGATCCACACTTCAGTCCTCATACCTAGACAGGTCTTTTGTCCACTAAGTGATCTCCCTAACCCTCTTTTCTTTATAATCACCTTGCTTTGGGTTTTGTGTTATGGTAATGGAAGTCAAATTTCTGCATTCTACAAATTAATTTACAGATTCAGTGTAATCCCTAACACTAAAAACATGGAAAAGGCTATGATTTATATGGAACCATAAAAATACAATGGCTAACCAAGCAGTGATGAGCAAAAAGAACAACACTGAAGCATGGCATTTTCTGATTTCAAAATATTACACAAAGCTGTCTAATCAAAGAGAATGTGGTTAATCTCAGAGGCAGACATATAGGCCCAGGCAATGTAATAAATGACCTCTGAAATCTCTGCATTTGTGGTTGATTTGTTGATGGAGCCTGTTTCTAAAAGCACTGATAAGACTTACTTTATTCCCAATTCTTTTTCACTCTATCACCTATGAGTCTCTAACATCCAGCATAGCACCTCAGTCATGAAACATGAACTTTCTTCAGAACATAACGAAGACATGATTCTGATACAGTTCTGTGATTTGTATTCTGGTAGTGCAATCTTAACTCTGTAGAAATACGTTCCAGAGATAAAGCAATAATATTTTGATGAATTACAAGAAAAAATACCTAAATGAATTTGTGCACTTTGAAGCATTAGGAGTACAAGAAAGTGAATACATGGATAGTAATTTTCCATATGGGCAGAGAGATATTAATATGGTGAAGAATTGTGTATTGTTGTGCCATCAGTGTCTTAAGTGTGGCACACTTCTTTAAGTGTCTTGGTGCCAGCTTCACTTTAAATTTGTTTTTTCATTCTACACATAAATTTGGAAACAAATTTGGTTTTTATGATTATCTGAAAAGCTAATCTGTCTAAAAACTGTAACAATATCATACTTTTGTAGATGGTCATGGGAGAAATGAATTTTCAAAGCCCTCCCCGCCAAAAAAATTTCTCATTCATTTTCTAAACATTCCTTTGATAGTATTTAATGTTCACGAATCAAAGCAAGGTGTCATTGCAACCAATTTTTAAACCTTCCCCTCGCTTTTAATTTAATTTCAGTATTTTGGTATAAAAATTGTTTTATAGTTTTCTGAGATTGTGAAATAGAGGTGCCTGAAGTCAGGATCTTTTGGACTCCACTGTAGCTTTTAGATCTGTAAAATATCTTTAAATGACACAGGGAATAACTAAATTAACAATAAGGAAGTTAATCTTCTGGCTTGTATGTTTCCATATGCAGAGTATCAGTTACTGTTAAGAACGTAAGAGAGAGGATGAGCTCGAGCAGCTGGTAGAGGCACTTGCTGCACAAGCTTGATCCTGGATCCCTGGAGTCAGGTGATCAAAGAAGAGAACAGACTCCTGCATGATGACCTCTGCCCTCCACAGCTGTGCTGTGGCATGCACAACCCCCCCCCCCCGTTCACTAATAATAGAAAATTAAAATGAAAAATGTCAAAATGTTTTTAAAATGAATAGGTGACTGCTGGGTGTGGTGGACCATACTTTTAATCCCAGCACTTGGGGGACCAATCTGATATACATAGTGAATCCCAGATAAGTAAGGACACAATGCGAGACACTATCTCAAATATATGTATTATTCATATATTCATATGTGTGTGCATGTGTGTAAATAAGTGAATGTGTATTTCTGTTTGAAAATTTTAAAACATTTTTTTCTACCTCTACTTTTATTTATTGTCAGAAAAACGACCAAACTCTTATCATGATTTGTTTAATGAAGGAAATGACCCTTTAATAGAAATGTAATATCCATAATGCTGGCTTGCTTACTCAAATGATCATTTATTGTCATTTCCTCAGCATGAGAGGCATTGCACAAATCATTTCAGGAGAAAGAAAGTAGACGATGGATATCTTCCCTCGACAGTTGTCAAGAAAGAAAATGGCCATTGTTTGCTAGCTCTTGTCTCTTTCATATGCCAGTAGCTTTAATAGAACTTCAATTCATTATATCTGGAGTATGGGAAGGAATGTAAGCTGCCCATCAGCGTATTGTTCACGAGCACTGCCTGAACATCTTAGTGAGGCTAAATTGAAGTTTGTGGGAATAAAATGTATAAAAAGCCTCATAACTTGGATCTTATTCTTGTTCTCCTCCCTGTTCATGACTTGTTCAAGTACCCAAATGGATTTCTTTGCACTCCTTAAAGCTCCTGTCCTCCAGGGATGATGTGAAGATGAGACTCTTGTGCTCTGTGGGTAGACTTGTGTATCTGTCCTCCCACTAACAGTCAGGGGGTTGGCATTTTTGTGCAGTTTTCACATTGATCCTCATGTTCCTGACAGAAGGGAGATATTTCTTATTTATATCTTTAATTCTTTCTTATGTCTGCCAACATCCCTCAGATTCTAGAGCTATGCCTTATGCACAGTGACCCCACTCCTGTAGTCACTGACTCACAAACTCACTGACCTCTCATTACCCTGGTAACAGGAAAGTCACACCATCTCAAAACAGGCAAGACATTCACAAGTAAGAAATGTGACTCAATCATATTAGTGCTCCTGAGAATTTCCTCATCCTATTTTGTACCTTTTCTAGTTGACATTTTCAAAGTTATAAGTGAAGAAATGTCAATTCTCACTTTGCACCTGCTCTCTCCCTCCCTCCCCCCTCTCCCTCTCTCTCTCTCCTCTCCCTCTCTCTATCTCTCTATCTCTCTCTCTCTTGCGTGTGCGTGTGCGTGTGCGTGTGCGTGCGTGTGTGTGTGTGTGTGTGTGTGTGTGTGTGCAATGTTTTGAAACGTCAAGGAGCCAGGTATGCTAGGCAAGTATTTTATCAGCTGCACATCCCCTACCCCTACCTTATGAAACTAACTATATTTTAGCTCAGTTCCTCCTTCTTTGAAGTGATACTTATTCACTTAGCTTTTTTTTAAATTTTTAACATATTAATTAAAAGATTATGAAGATTAGTATCCAGTACTAAGGAGAATCTTGTCCAGTATACAGGAAAATATGAGGTGGAGGATATTTGTCATAAAATAATGGATCCAAATAATGTCTTCTGTATATGACATCGAAGTTACACAACAAACAATAACCATATGGACAGTTAAAAAAGATCTGTATAATAACACCACCAGTTGACATCCCAGTGTGGATGGGGTAAGTCTCACAAACCAAATGAGGAGCTATAGAAAATTAGAGCTGCTAAGATAGGGAGAATCAGTCTTCTCCAGGAATGAGCACCAGATGGGTTATCTAGTCCTCTAAACACACATACATATGAGCAAAAACAAATGGACTCAGCAAGATGTCAATCTGTATATCTATTTATACATAACAATAATAAAGCAGATGTCATGATTTGAGGGAATGTAGGGGACAGACACTTGGGAAGAGTTGGGGGAGGAAGGGAGGGAGGAAATTATGTAAGTAGAGTACTCATGTATAGAATTCTAAAAGAAAATTAACAAATGTAAAACAAACAAAATTCAAGAAAAAATATAGTGAATGGCAACAGAGCTGTGGATGCAGCTGAGTGTTTGACTAGTGTGCATGATGGTTTACTCTCTAGCACTGAGAAGAAAAATGATATGGCCACGTAGCCTTTTTATTCCCGTAAGAGCATTTTAAGGATTGATTTAAGAAAAAGTTGTAAAAAAAATTTATTTTTAAATGTTGATTCAATTTTGTGAATTAGAAAATTAACCATATTCACCATATACACATATAAACACATATATACACAAGCTGCATATATAATTTATGGTATCATACTGTATTCCAAATGTTATTATTTTATTTTTTTTTTTCATTAGGAAAAAATACTTTCACTTGCTCCAGGATCAGCAAATCTGTCCAAACAAGTCTCTGTGATTTGAATAGATGAAGCTTCATGGAAGTGACTATAACTTTGTAATATGTTATCAGGGCCATATATAATACAGAAGTCAAAGCCTCTCCTATTACCATCCCATAGTAGCTTGGCTGTAAATGTTTCTGCTCTCCGCATCTGAATTGACTCAATGGCACTTCACGTCATCTGTAACGTTAGGGAGAGGTGGAGATGATTGGAATCTGTCCCAATTCTTCTTGTCACACAAACTTTTTTTAAAATTTAATTTAATTTTATTTTACAATACAATTCAGTACTACATATCAGCCATGGATTCCCTTGTTCTCCCGCCTCCTGTCCCCCTCCCCTTCCCCCCAGCCTACCCCCATTCCCACCTCCTCCCACACAATCTCCCACGAGGACTGAGATCAACCTGGTAGACTCAGTCCAGGCAGGACCAGTCCCCTCCTTCCAGGCCGAGCCAAGCGTCCCTGCATAAGCCCCAGGTTCCAAACAGTTAACTCATGCAATGAGCACAGAACCTGGTCCCACTGCCTAGATGCTTCCCAAACAGATCAAGCCAATCAACTGTCTCACCCATTCAGAGGGCCTGATCCAGTTGGGGGCCCCTCAGCTGTTGGTTCATAGTTCATGTGTTTCCATTTGTTTGGCTATTTGTCCCTGTGCTTTATCCAACCTTGGTCTCAACAATTCTCACTCATATAAACTCTCCTCTTTCTCACTAATTGGACTTCTGGAGCTCCACCTGGGGCCTAGACGTGGATCTCTGCATTCAGTCCCCTCAGTCATTGGATGGGGTTTCTAGCACGACAATTAGGGTGTTTGGCCATCCCATCACCAGAGTGGGTCAGTTCGGGCTGTCTCTCGAACATTGCCAGCAAGTCTATTGTGGGGGTATCTTTGTGGATTTCTGTGGGCCTCTCGAGCACTTTGCTTCTTCCTATTCTCATACCATGCAAACTTTTAGTCTCATGTAAGAAAAGCATTTTACATCAAAATACACCAGGGTATAGTTCAGAAAAATATCATAAAAACTCATGAGTAGTTTCCATTGGCAACAATCCTGCCAGTTTAGAATTGATCTTTGCATTTACATTTTCAAAGGAAGGATTACATTGTTTAAGGTCTTTGGCTAGTTCTGCCTCTTTAAGATTTTGTTATATTCCGAAAGCAGAATATAGAAAAAAATAAGTATTCATTTGTAGGCTGGGGAGTGGAAGCAAGAAAACCTGTTTGGTCCCAGAACTCACTTAAAAAAAGAAATGAGTAGCAGTCCAGTCATCCTTGTTCCACATCTAGTATCCTCCTATGAGTGAGTACATATCATATTTGTCTTTCTGAGTTACCTCACTCAGGATGATTTTTTCCAGATCCATCCATTTGCCTGCAAACCTCATAATGTCATTGTTTTTCTCTGCTGAGTAGCATTCCATTGTGTATATGTGCCACAATTTATTTATCCATTATTCAGTTGAAGGGCATCTAGGTTGTTTCCAGGTTTTGGCTATTACAAACAATGCTGATATGAACATAGCTGAGCAAGTGCTCTTGTGGTATGATTAATCATTTCTTGGGTGTATGCCCAAGAGTGGTATAGCTGGATCTTGGGGGAGATTGATTCCCAATTTTCTAAGAAAGTACCACATCACCAGTGAGGCTACCTGGAAAACGGGACCCCAAGAAAGACACTAGGATCACTCAATGATGGAGAAATGGCTGAGATCTACATAAACAACCTGGACATGAGTGGGAGCAATGAAGGGTGAGGGTCGAGGGAAAGAGAGCAGGAGATCCCAGCTGAATCAAGAACAGAGAGGGAGAACAAGGAATAGGAGACCATGGTAAATGAAGACCACATGAGAAAAGGAAGAAACAAAGTGCTAAAGAGGCCCACAGAAATCCACAAAGATACCCCCACAAAAGACTGCTGGCAATGGCCGAGAGACAGCCAGGACTGACCTACTCTGGTGATGGGATGGCCAAACACCCTAATAGTTGTGCCAGAAACCCCATCCAAGGACTGAGGAATCTGGATGCAGACATCCACCACTAGGCCCCCGATGGAGCACCAGGAGTCTAATGAGCAAAAAAAGGAGGGTTTATATGAGAGAGAACTGTTGAAACCAAGGTTGGATAAAGCACAGGGACAAATAGCCAAACGAATGGAAACTCATGAACTATGAACCAAAGGCTGAGGGCCCCCAACTGGATCAGGCCCTCTGAATAGGTGAGACAGTTGATTGGCTTGATCTGTTTGGGAGGCATCTAGGCAGTGGACCAGGTCCTGGGCTCATTGCATGAGTTAGCTGTTTGAAACCTGGGACCTATGCAGGGACGCTTGGCTCAGTCTGGGAGGAGGGGACTAGACCTGCCTGGACTGAGTCTATCAGGTCGATCTCAGTCCTCAGGGGAGGCCTTGCTCTGGAGGAGGTGGGAATGGGGGGTGGGCTGGGGGAAGGGATGGGGCAGGAAGGGGGAGAACAAGGGAATCTGTGGCTGTTATGTAGAAGTGAATAGTATTGTAAAATAAAATAAAATAATAAAAAAATTAAAAAGAAATGAGGAGAGAAAGCTGTACTCTCTAGGGTTCAGTAGCCAGTCAGCCTATCCTACTTGGTGAATTCCAGGCCAGTGAGAGACCCTATCACAACAGAGAATAATCCACCCAGGAGTTAACCACATGTTGCTCATTTCAATGAAAACCTACTACTCATTTTGTAAGCGCTCAGGAATTCACACATATTGGGATGTCCTAGAAAGTCAAGATTGTGAAAGTTTTTGCTTCCATTGTTTTTATTTTGTTGTTGTTGTTTGCTTGCTTATTTGCTGGAGGGGATGCTGCAAAGCCCTATCTTTATGAGTGTATATTTCTGGAGTTTTATTGCCACTGAAAGGCTGCTCCTTGGATTTTTGGTTTACACTTCAGAGTACTGGCTGCGTACCCAATGTATATTCCATTATTTTATTGTATTTCATTTTTCTTTATTAAGAAATTTTCTACTCACTCCTCATACTATCCACAGACCCCCCTCCTCCCTCCTCCTACCCCCAGCCCTCTTTTCCAAGCCACCCCACGTCCCCACATCCCCCAAATCGAGGTCTCCCATGGGAAGTCAGTAATATTCCATTTTGAAGTAAGTGTGTGTGTGTGTGTGTGTGTGTGTGTTTAAATCTTAAAATTACTTGATGTTAGGAAGAATTTACTTACGTACCCAACAGAGTGTGTTAAATAGAATATGTTTCCCCCCTCACTTTATAAATCAAATACCTCACATTTGTCATGAAATATCTATTACAAAGACCCAGAAAATAGAATTGAATCTTAAAAGACAGCATTCAAAACTGATGGTGTGAATAGTGCATTGGGCATCCCACTTGCACTGGATGTGACGATATAGGAGAAATCTGAAATGAACCCTACTAGGAAAGATTAAAGGACCAGGGCTGATCTTGGCCAGTTCAGCTACTGGGAAGTTATTTTATGACTGGTAAGACATGAGCTCTACCCATCAAAGCAGGAAAGTGATTGCTCTATTCTTCAGATACATCTGGATAGGTATTTCATTGACTCCATCTTTTCCTACAATATTCCTCCCACTTGTATCGTGCAATTTCACAAGCTTACCCCTCCCCCATATGTACTTTCATTTCTTCCCTTAACTAAGTTCAATATATGGTTTGGATAGCAGCAAGGATTTCTTACCTCAGGCCCCCTCATACTGAAAATACAAGATTCATTTATATTCTATCAGTCTAAGTGGCATGACTAGGATCAATGGGTAGAAGTGGGAATGCTTTAATTTTCTTCCCATTAAAAGAAGAGAGGGGAATCTACAAGAATGAATTCCCTGCTATTGCAAATGCTTGTTCTGTGACATTTTGAGAAGACTCAAGAAAGGCTTTATATTGTGCTATAATGGTGTGGAGGTAACAATCACTCCTGGTGCTGTTTGATTCTGTGCTGCTGGAACAGAATCCCACAAACTAGGTAATTGATACTGAATAGAAATGTATTGACCTCTGGTTCTGAGCACTGGGAAATAAAAGGGACCTTATTCCCAAATCCAACAAAATAGGTGGTTAGAAAACAAAATAGAAAGCAAGAGGGAATTGGACTCATCCCTTTGTTAGAATCCCTCTCTCGGGAATGCACATCAGCTCATTCCTGAGGGCAGTGCCCATTTGACCCACATACCTCCCATGTGGCCCCGCCTCTCTCCATTGCCCTATTGGCCGTAATTTTGCAGCAATGAGCTATAGCTATGGGGGCTCCTGTGCAACCCCAGCTGGTTCTAGACTGTCATTTAGTCCTTCTGGATGCTCTTTTACATCCTAATAGTATAACTTAACAGATAGTTTAAGTTCATGTTCTCTGGGTTGTTTGGTTAGGGGCCATAGGGACCTCATTGTTCCTCCATTTCTCTTGCTTATGGAAGAACATATGTAGGTTTCTTAGGTTCATACACCTTGTAATTCCTCTAAACCATTCTTATCCACTCATACATCACAAAGGACAGTTAAACTTGATCTTCTTCTAAGAACAGGATCCCCCCCCCTTTGATTTCAGTACTGTGGCTTTACACCTTCCTTGGGGTCAGGCAAATGCATGACCTGGTAATTAACTACAAGGACCTCTTTCAAATGCCTGCTATCTAACAGTGACATTCAGTTTCTCTTCCCAGAATATAGAGACATTATGAGACATGCTTGTCTGTATACTGTGCCCCAGATTAGCACATAGGCTAGAGTTTAGATACTTGAATCTATCCTTAGACTGCTTGAGAGATGGACACTGACTCCATTCTTAGAGTATGTGAGAGATGGTTGCTGTCCCCACCCTTAGACTTTTTAAAAGATGGATGTTGACTCGATCCTTAGAAAATGTGAGTGAAGGATACTGACTCCATCTTTAGACTATGTGAGAGATGGATACTGAGTCCATCCTTAGACTGTGTGAGAGATGGATGCTGATCCCACCATTAGACTCCTTGAGAAATAGATACTGACTCTATCATTAGATTCCTTGAGAGGTGAATACTGAGTCCACACTTAGACTATGTGAAAGATTTTTACCGACTCCGTTTATTGGATGGCTATATGAAACTGGACAAAACTGAGTTTCTCTTTTTTAGTTTTCATTTTTGGAATTTAAGTAAAGCCTCAGTTATAATGCTTAAGGATGAAGTAATACACAGATACCACTTGTTAGAATGCTTGACCTACAGTAGATATGAACAAAAACTTAAGATGTGGGGATGGTGGAAGTAATAAGAGCAGTGGCAGGAGGAGCCAGGAGCTAAGTCTGCCTTAGCAGAATTTGAAAAGCTCTGAAGTCACACTAGGCCCATGTGTTGATATTCTGAAACTAAAAATAGACTCCCCTTTCTCCCTTACTGCTCACAGGTCTGGAGTCAACTTTCATCTCCACTTTATAGTGTATAGCAATTATAAATTTCTTTAGTATAAAACTGCAGTCATACCAACCTCATGGTTTTGTCAGGAATACCAAGTGAGATGAACATAGGGAAAGCAGAAAGCAGTTGGTGCTTAAAGTAGTTTCCAGTCATTCCACTTTACCTCAAAAAGCCCAAGACTGAGTAACTCACATCTGGTGAGGGCATTCTTGTTTCACTGTGCCATAGCAGAGGGCAAGAGGCAACAAATGTATCAAAACAAGGTATGGAGGAAAGGTAGGAAAATAGAGGATGGAGGGAAGGAAAGGAGCCTGAACTCATCCTTTGATTGGGAATTCATCCTTGTTAAGCTCAGCCCACTTTTATGAAAACAGTATTAATTCATGACCTTGCACAGGTCTACATTTCAATACTATTGCATCATGGTTAAGTTTCTATTGTGAATGTAAGAGGATGTATCCATCCAAACCTCAGAATTTACCTTGAAATTCTACTGTGCTTCTCCAAGCAATTCCATCCATCAATTCCAGTCCCTAAATATTGTTTAGATTAAGTAGAAGAAAATAATAAAAGAAATATGATTGATAGGAAAGAAAATCTCACATTTGGAAGAATATAGAGTGATTGATGGGCAGTGGACACTTGCCACTTTAGATGTGTGATAACAACATGGAGATGCAGTTGAAAATATTCATAGGAAATAAGCAGATTTGATACTTTAAAATGAAATACTAGATTTCAACTCACAGAATCAGAAAGACCTAGAACCAGTTGGGTACCTGAAGAACTTGGATTTTATCATATAGAGATTAATATTGAGTGGTCAGATAGGAGTAGACCATAGAGAATGGATCCTGTGAGATATTGCTAATGTAGTATGACAGTCCCTTCTTCAACTGAGAAGATGGGTTGTGAAGTGAGCAAAATGGGTTTTTATCTGAACCTAGAGCTGTAGGCAATCATCTGGTCCTCTGGAAGAACAGCAAATTCTCTTAAACATTGGGCCATCTCTCCAGCCCAATTTGTGAATTCCTTAAGGAAATTGTGCCTGTAACGTGGGTTCATAGGAAATTGGATGGATTTAGCTTAAATCTGTGATGACAAAAGGCCTAACGCTATATTTATGGGAATGGAGATCATTGAGATAATATGACTGGCACCATCACACAGTAAACAGTAGGGTATAATGGCAGACTGGATGGACAAGTGGGATCTATATGGCATGACTGGCTTTAGAAATGAGTGGCAACAAAACATCAGATGTAGGTTGTTTGGCAACTGCTTTTTGTTCAAGGACAGTCACAGATGACACAATACTCACAATGGGGCATGTCTTTCTAAATAAATCAACACATGTGATAAGGTATGCATCCAGTGAAAATAAAAGTGACTCATAAATTAAATTAATGAATCTAATTATGATCTGTATGTTCTTTGACATCTTGGTTTGGAACAAATGTGAACTGAGAGAAATTATGGATTTCTGTTAATGTAATAACTGCTCTCATATATTGATTCACTGCTTACTGTATAAGACATTGTGGTGAGTGTTTTACATGCACTGACTTTTTTTTGTTATTCCTCCATGGGTACAATTTTCACAATCACTCTCCAGGTAGAAACATTAATGTTTATTAAGACAGGGACCATCGTCCAAATTTTCAGGAGCCAGGATTCAATTCTAATCCCTGGTATCAATAATAGTACATTCACAAGCACTTGGCAGTCCACCTCATAACTCACTTCCTGATGGAGACAGAACATGGCTCCTTAATTAACTTTGAAGTCAAGAAGTCATGATGATAGTATCTTAAGCATAAGTGAAGCCACTTTAGTCCTGGTGGGGATGGGGGGAATACAAAAGCCTGTGATGCTCTGGGTTCTGTAGTCCCTTGTCAAGAGCATCATTGCTGTCAGCAGTAACAGCACACTCTGAGTTTTTCCCCTAATTATGTTCATCCAGTTGCCTTAATTTTATGAAATGACATTGTTTTAGAACCATGCAGTGTGTTAATACAGATAAATTAACTACAATGAACCAAGGAGAGACTGCTGGAGTCAAGGCCATTATCACACAAACCAAACCAACCAGCCACACAAATGAAAGAATGAAGATATTAATACAAATTGAGTTTAGCTTTTATGTGTTTTAAAGAGTTATAGTTCAGAATAAGGATAATCATACAATCTTCTTTAATTAAGATCCTGAGCAAGTAAAAGTCTACATGCCTTGTCTTGTCCCAAGCATTATTCTTCTTGGTTGAACTCCACAATCAGGATATGGCTTAGTTGATAATCTTTCGGACAAAATCCTTTCATATCCTAGTATCTATTGTGTGAGATGTAGTAGACAAAATTTTTCCCTCAATTTAGGATTTTAAGAAATGTGAGGTATTTTACAAGTAGATTTTACAGAAGAATATTTTTATGTGACTGTTCTTCATTTAGTATGGCAACGTGGCTTTTTTAAACTTGTTTGTTTGTTTGTTTGTTTTGAGCCAAGGTCTCTCTATTTAGCCCTGGCTGTCCTGGAACTCACTATGTAGAGCAGACTCACCTAGAACTCAAGAGTTCTGCCTGCCTCTGCCTCCCAAGAGCTGGGTTTAAAGTCATACACCACCATGCTGGCTTTATTATGACTCTTAAATTAATCTTATTGTACCTAATTTGTTATCTCTGCAGTGGGAGGGAAAATATCTCTGTCACTTGTAGTAAATTCTTGAGTCCCAATGAAAGTGTCTTCAAGCAACTAGAAACCAATACAGCAAAGGATCCTTTGCTTTGTTTTGTTTTTTCTCACTCATAGTTCAAAGCAAGATAAGCTTTAGTATCTAATATAAGACCTGTTTCTTGGTTGAAAGCATTCCTTGGTGATAAAAAAAAATGATCTACCTGTCAAGCTATTTTGAAATATTAGTTTCTTAATACACATAAAAGTAACTGGTGTCCACTGAAGATATGATGCTACTTAACAAAAACAAACAAAACCCAAAACTTTTATGAGCACAGTTTGTTTAAAATGCTAGTTATTATTTTTTATTGCTATTAGGATTATAGTCACACACCACAGTAAGATATTAAGGATAGTGCAGTGCCACTCGGGAACTCAGTCTAGGAGAATATTCAGAATTAGGAAATGGCTTTCTGCTCACTCAGCATCCTTCAGCACTTGCCGCTGGGGCCAGATCACAATAAAGCATTTGTTAGGAGAGCAAATGCCAAGTTTGTCTACAGTTGCAAAACTGCAATTTGATTTTGTCTCTATCAATGGTATCTTTAAAGTCTCTACTGAATTAAAGGGAATAAGGATGAATATTTACTGAGGTAGTTATTGGAACTGACAAGCGAGAACTGTTTATTTGGAATTAGGAAAGAGAGAGACAAGCACAGATGACAGAGAACTTTTAGAGAGACTGCCTAAACTTTTACCACAAGTTTCCTCAGCTTTCCAGAAGAACAACATTTATCCCACATGAGGGTTTATACACTTAGATCATTTTTATTTTTATGAGACAAATGAAAGCTATTTGCTGTATAGACAGTTTACATGAAATTATTTAGTATGCAAGTATTAAAAACTATATAATCACTAACATTAGCATACATTAGTGAATTTTGTCTTCAGTGTCAGGTTCAGTGTTGAGTACACATTAAACAATGACTAAACATTTAGTGTTCCCCTAAACAATGTGTAAAATTAATGTATCTATTGATCAGATTTTATAGCATCAGTATTTTTAATGATCATAAGAGATACAGGGATAGCCAGATGTACATCAAGATCTCTCTATTGCTGAACATTGAAGATAGACAAAGCAAAGGCTACAAGAGGAATCATTTCAAAATGGAAGGCATAGAAAATGTCGGTAATGGGAGGACGGTGAATTTGGCTTTAGATTTAGTGTGGATTGTCATCATGAACTATAAGGGGAAAAATCCAGTAAGTGGCTACAGATGGTCCTAATTAGCATAGTTGTAATACCTTGTTCCTTTCGTCAGAAATATTCTCATAAGCTTTATAGGCCTCATTCAGATTGGACCCTGGCAGGCATTAATATAACTGCACAGAATGTTACCACATAGAGGTTTATTGGGCTATTAAGATTTGCTGATTTGGGTTATTTGGTGATTTGAACTGGACATTAGAAACTGCAACCAAACCTAACCAAAACCATAGATGTGTGTGTGTGTGTGTGTGTGTGTGTGTGTGTGAGAGAGAGAGAGAGAGAGAGAGGGGGGTGGGAAGAGAGAGCAATATTCTGGCCACCTATATGATAGACTCACTTCTCCTCTATGGAATTCCACTTCTCTGGAACATTGTAGTCAGGAAGTCAAGAGAAAGGGCAGCTTGTGTTAAAGATGTGTGTGTGTGTGTGTGTGTGTGTGTGTGTGTGTGTGTGTGTGTGTGTTTTCCTTCTTGCTTTTGCCATTTTCATGGGCTGCCCTTTCTTGATTCTGCCTTTGATTTCTGTGAGGTGCTTTGCCTCGCCTTGACCTGAGTTGATTGAGTAAGACAGCTTGAAGGCAAGTGTTAGGATTGGTCCTCAGAGGCACTTCAGTATCCAGCAGAGCATTAGATTGGGGACTGAAAACAGTAAGTCTCCCAGCCTTGACTAATAAAAGTAGCTAGAGTAGTTCAAGTGATTCTATCAAGGAAAATGAAAATGAAGTACAGAATCAACACTGCATCAGTTTCTGCATCTGAAGGAGTTAAATATACCTAGATATTCCCTTAAGGACACCACAGGCATCTGTCTAAAACAATCTGTCTAAAACTTGAGGCTTAGTTACAACTAGCATAACTATTTGTGATTTTCACAGACTTGATAGTGGGAGCTGGAGAAATGACTCTTCAGTGAAAACACTTAATTCTCTTCCAGTGGACCTAAGTTCACACCAGGTACTTCATAAGCACCCTTAATTCCAATTCCCTAGGGATCCAATACCTATTACCTCTGCAAGTACCTGCAGTCATATGTGCGTGCATACACACACACACACAAACACACACACACACACACACACACACACAGAGAAAGAGAGATACACATATACCAAATTAAAAACAATAGAAATAAACATTTTTTTAAATTATTGTAAATTTATGTGGATTACATAGCAATAAAATATACATTTTTTTTTAAAAAGTCATAGTGATGTAAGTTAGAACTCTCTTAAATACAGCAACACACATGTCCCAAGAGTGAAATCTTTGGTGACCTGCTGAAATACATTTCTTTGGCCACTATTCTAGTTTCATTTCTGTTGCTTGGATAAAGGATCTTGACCAAAGGCATCCTTACAATTCCAGGTTACGGTCCATCATCACAGGGGAATCACAGTGACAAGAGCCCTAGGCAGTCAGTTCCACGACATCCACACTCAAGAGCAGAGAGAGAGGAGGAATGCTTGGCATGTTTGTTACTCAGCTGACTTTCTCTGTTCTCACACAGTTCAGGACCCAAACCCAGGCAATGGTGCTCCCCACAACAGCTAATTTAAGATCATCTACTGACTTGTTGACAGTCCAACCCAATGTCAGCAATTCCTTTGTGACTCTTTTCTTAGATGGCTATGTCAAGTTGACAGTTAGAGGCAGCCATCACAGTCCCTCTAAAATCTCCTAAGGCTGGACTGTTTCATCCTCAGATATTTTTAACTGCCGTGTAATGGATTAAGTTTGACTCAAAACCTCATGGGTCTTTGTTCTAAACACCCACCAGGGTCACAAACAGGCTAACACTCACATTATGCAGGTAAACCTCTCCCATTCTGTGTACCGATCTTCACTCTGCTTCCCTGAGACATTAAGAGCAATAAGCTGTACTTCTTAAACTTGGTGTAACTGGCATATAAAACATGCATCATTAGGATTCTGCTTATGCCAAAGCTGGAATGATTTGACAGGCCATAAAATCTTGCTGGAATTGGAGTCTCCCCCTAGAGTCTATTAGCTTGTCTCTTAGCATCTCCTATAATAAACACATCACATTGACTTTAGGCAGTTGTGGGACTCTGCCTCACCTTCATTCACAATTCATTCTATGTATATTTATTGAGCAATATTGTCTGGAGTTCTGTACATTCCCCTGGTCCCCAGGTGTTTTTCTTCCCATTAAAAGGATCATTTATCTCATCAAAGGAGACTAAAGACAAAGACATAAGAATTTTTTTATGCTCATGAAAATATGACTTCTAGCTCCTCTCAGGTGAATGGTAGCTGAAGATGAAGGAGGGGCAGGGGATTAGCTAAAAGGAGTTTTTAATGCTTACTTTTCCCTTTTGCAAGGATAATACATATGTATTCTTGACAACAGGGAACCAGAGAGAGTTTGCAAGAGTACAATTCATTTTGCCTTCCCTAATAGAGCATGATAAAATTTTGTAGCTGAACAAAACAAAAAAGAAATTTTGCATAAGAAAAATAAATGTCAGCTGCATCCATCGCCTATGCAAAAATGCCAAGATATGGTCCAAGCTTTATCCAGAGAAAGGCTATTATTTGTACAATGTCTTTGCCATAAAACCCAATAAAATGAAGAAATACATGTTATATTTGAAAGATGCTGTAACTTCCAGTAATTAAACATCACAACGGGAATGCTTCAGTGGCAGCTTGCCTGCCAGTTGTTTGCTGTATAGATTTTCACTTACTTCTGCTAAATCTGTTATGAATGAGGCTGAGTTATAAAGAAAAAAGCTAAGGCCAGGAGAATTTAATACTAATGGAGGGAAACACAGGGTGGAGAGCATATATAAAGGTACTGTTGAGTATTCATCTACCTTAGAGCAGTGAGAGCCTTGACAGCTGTAGGATACTTAAAGGAGCTGTTAGGTGGAACAGTAATTTTTATTGTTTATTATTTTTATTTGTATGTCTGTGTATGCGTGCATTTATATGCATTAAGGTGCGTATATACATATGTGAGTGTGTGTGTGTGTGTGTGTGTGTGTGTGTGTGTGAGAGAGAGAGAGAGAGAGAGAGAGAGAGAGAGAGAGCATGGTGTGTGAGTGTGTGTGTGTGTGTGTGTATGTGTGTGTGTGTGTGTGTGTGTGTGTAGGCCAGAAGACCATCTAAGGTACCATCCAATGGTTGTTTTGTTTTGTTTTGAATATTTTCTGCATTGTTGTTTTCTGAGACAGAATTTCTCTTTGCTTTAGAACTCAGCAAATAAGCTAGACTGTCTATACAGTGAGCCCCCCGGGATCCTCTCATCTCTGCCTTCCTAGAACTGCGATTATTAGTATGTACCACCACACCTAGTGTTTTTATGAGTTCTGTGGGATTGAACTCATGTCCTCATGCTTGCAAGGCAAGCAGTTTAGCAACTGAGTCATTTTTCCAGCCTCTGGAAGCAGTAATTTTGCATTGTCAACTTTTATAGGTGTGTTGAAAGGTAGCAAGCATTTGGTTTGAGTTTATTGAACCAGACCTCAGTAACCCTGCTTCATCAAAGTTTAGAAGTAAATGTTCAGGTTTTGGAAGACAAATAAAATTTTCTCCTCCATAGTTTGTAATTGTTTTAAATGTCTTTTAAAGTTGCTGTGTGGGGCTGGAGAGATGGCTTAGTGGGTAAGAGTGCTGACTGCTCTTCCAGAGGACCCGGGTTCAACTCCCAGCACCCACATGGCAGCTCACAACTGTCTCTAACTCCAAGATGTGACACCCTCACACAGACAAACATGCAGGCAAAATATCAATGCTAAATAAATAAATATAAATAAATAAATAACAAATAAGGTTAAAGTTGCTGTGGTGTTTTGCTTCCCCACATATGATGGAGAAGTATTTATGTTGTTCTGTGTTCTTGCCCAAATTTAATGTGGTTTGTTTATGATTTCAACCATTCTGGAAGGTGTGTGGTGGTGTTTCGCTGTTGTTTCAGCTTTGAATTCTCTTATGACAAGCAATATGACATCTTCTCATACTAAACTCAGCATTGTGCAAATGTGCACCTTGTGCAGATGTGCACATTACAGTTGTTTTCTCTAGGCATTCCACACTCATTGAGGGGATCTCTTTTTGGTTTTTGTGCATTTTTTTTCAACGGGATTCTCTGCTTTGTCTTGCTTTTACAGTGCTGGGGGTTGAACCCGGGGCCGTACATGTGCTAGGAAAGTGCTCAATCATTGAGATATATCTCCAACCTGGGTTGTATATTTTCTTTTTGTTCATTTCTTTGTTTATTTTTGAGATTATAATTTAATTTCTGCTTTCCCCTTCCTCCATCCAAACCCTCCCATATACCACCCCTACTGTCCTTCAAAAACATGGCCTTTTTTTTTTATCACTAATTGTTATTGGATGCATATATAACCTATTGAGTCCATATAATGTTACTAATATGTATGGGTTTTTTTTTTGAGGCATCTGAGTATAATTTATTATTCTGATTATATAAGACACCTGCTCGAGTGGAAGGTACGCATTCTCCCCCACAAATTCTCAATGCCCAGACACAATGGTGGCACGCAGAAACATCGATTAACACTGAGATGCAGAACAAAGGATGAGCAAGGCATGGATTAAAAAGTCGGTTTCTTTTTTTTTTTTTCACTTTTTTTTGTATTTATTTTACAATACTATTCAGTTCTACATAATAGCCACAGATTCCCTTCTTCTCTCCCTTCCTGCCCCCTTCCTCTTCCCCCCAGCCCACCCCCATTACCACCTCCTCTAGATCAAGGTCTCCCCCAAGGACTGGGATCGACCTGATAGACTCAGTCCAGGCAGGTCCAGTCCCCTCCTCCCAGATTGAGCCAAGCGTCCCTGCATAAGTCCCAGGTTTCAAACAGCTAACTCATGCAATGAGCCCAGGACCTGGTCCCACTGCCTAGATGCCTCCCAAACAGATCAAGCCAATCAACTGTCTCACCTATTCAGAGGGCCTGATCCAGTTGGGGGCCCCTCAGCCTTTGGTTCATAGTTCATGTGTTTCCATTCATTTGGTTATTTGTCCCTGTGCTTTATCCAACCTTGGTTTCAACAATTCTCGCTCATATAAACCCTCCTCTTTTTCACTAATTAGACTCCTGGTGCTCCACCAGGGGCCTAGCCGTGGATGTCTGCATCCAGATTCCTCAGTCCTTGGATGGGGTTTCTGGCACAACTATTAGGGTGTTTGGCCATCCCAACACCAGAGTAGGTCAGTCCCGGCTGTCTCTCGACCATTGCCAGCAGTCTTTTGTGGGGGTATCTTTGTGGATTTCTGTGGGCCTCTTTAGCTCTTTGTTTCTTCCTTTTCTCATGTAGTCTTCATTTATCATGGTCTCCTATTCCTTGTTCTCCCTCTCTTTTCTTGATCCAGCTAGGATCTCCTGCTCTCTTTCCCTCGACCCTCACCCTTCATTGCTCCCACTCATGTCCAGGCTGTTCATGTAGATCTCTTCTATTTCTCCGTGTCTTTCTTGGGGTCCCGTTTTCCAGGTAGCCTCACTGGTGATGTGAGTAGCAGTCCAGTCATCCTTGTTCCACATCTAGCATCTTCCTATGAGTGAGTACATACCATATTTGTCTTGCTGAGTCTGGGTTACCTCACTCAGGATGATTTTTTCTAGATCCATCCATTTGTCTGCAAACCTCATGATGTCATTGTTTTTCTCTGCTGAGTAGTATTCCATTGTGTATATGTTCCACAATTTATTTATCCATTCTTCTGTTGAAGGGCATCTGGGTTGTTTCCAGGTTTTGGAGATTACAAACAATGCTGATATGAACATAGCTGAGCAAGTGCTCTTGTGGTATGATTGAGCATTTCTTGGGTATATGCCCAGGAGTGGTATAGCTGGATCTTGGGGGAGATTGATTCCCAATTTTCTAAGAAAGCGCGATATTGATTTCCAAAGTGGTTGTACAAGCTTGCATTCCCACCAGCAGTGGAGGAGAGTTCCCCTAGTTCCACATCCTCTCCAGCGTAAAGTGTCTTCAGTGTTTTTGATCTTAGCCATTCTGACAGGTGTAAGGAGGTATCTCAGAGTTGTTTTGATTTGCATTTCCCTGATGATTAGGGATGTTGAGCAATTCCTTAAATTTCTTTCAGCCATTTGAGTTTCCTCTGTTGAGAATTCTCTGTTTAGTTCTAAAGCCCATTTCTCAATTGGACTGTTGGTCGTTTTGATGTCTAATTTCTTGAGTTCCTTATATATTCTGGATATCAGTCCTCTGTCACATGTGGGGTTGGTGAAGATCTTTTCCGATTCTGTAGGCTGTCAATTTGCCTTGTTGACCATATCCTTTGCTCTACAAAAGCTTCTCAGTTTCAAGAGCTCCCATTGATTGATTGATTGTCTCAGTGTCTGTGCTCCTGGTGTTATATTTAGGAAGTGATCTCCTATGCCAATGCATTCAAGACTACTTCCTACTTTCTCTTCTAGCAGGTTCAGAGTAGCTGGCTTTATGTTGAGGTCCTTGATCCACTTGGACTTAAGTTTTGTGCACGGTGACAGATATGGGTCTATTTGCAGCCTTCTACACGTTGATATCCAGTTATGCCAGCACCATTTGTTGAAGATGCTTTCTTTTTTCCATTGTACACTTTTGGCTTCTTTGTCAAAAATTATATGTTCATAGGTGTGTGGGTTAATGTCAGGGTCTTCAATTCGATTCCATTGGTCCACATGTCGGTTTTTATGCCAATACCAAGCTGTTTTTATTACTGTAGCTCTATAGTAGAGCTTGAAGTCAGGGATTGTGATGCCTCCAGAGGTTGTTTTATTGTACAGGATTCTTTTGGCTATCCTGGGTTTTTTGTTTTTCCATATGAAGGTGAGTATTGTTCTTTCCAGGTCTGTGAAGAATTGTGTTGGTATTTTGATGGGGATTGCATTGAATCTGTAGATTGCTTTTGGTAAGATTGCCATATTTACTATATTAACCCTGCCTATCCATGAGCATGGGAGATCTTTCCATTTTCTGACATCTTCTTCAATTTCTTCTTTCAGGGACTTAAAGTTCTTGTCATATAGGTCCTTCGCTTGCTTGGTTAGTGTTACCCCAATGTATTTTATGTCATTTGTGGCTATTGTAAAGGGTGATGTATCTCTAATTGCCTTCTCAGCTTCTTTGTCCATTGTATATAGGAGGGCTACTGATTTTTTTGAGTTGATCTTGTATCCTGCTATGTTGCTGAAGGTGTTTATAAGCTTTATCAGTTCCTGGGTGGAATTTTTGGGGTCACTCAAGTATACTATCATGTCATCTGCAAATAGGGAAAGCTTGACTTCTTCCTTTCCAATTTGTATCCCCTTAATCTCCTTATGTTGTCTTATTGCTCTGGCTAGAACTTCAAGTACTATATTGAATAAGTATGGGGAGAGTGGACAGCCTTGCCTCGTTCCTGATTTTAGTGGAATTGCTTTGAGTTTCTCTCCATTTAATTTGATGTTGGCTGTTGGCTTGCTTTAAATTGCCTTTGTTATGTTTAGGTATGTTCCCTGTATTCCTGATCACTCTAAGACTTTTATCATGAAGGGGTGTTGGATTTTGTCAAATGCCTTTTCTGCATCTAGTGAGATGATCATGTGGTTTTTTCCTTTGAGTTTGTTTATATGGTGTATTACATTGATGGACTTTCGTATGTTGAACCACCCTTGCATCCCTGGGATGAAGCCTACTTGATCATGGTGGATAATTGTTTTGATGTGTTCTTGGAGTCTGTTTGCCAGTATTTTATTGAGTATTTTTGCATCAGTGTTCATGAGGGAGATCGGTCTGTAGTTCTCTTTCTTTGTTGCATCCTTGTTTGGTTTAGGAATCAGGGTAATTGTAGCCTCATAGAAGGAGTTTGGTAATGTTCCTTCTGTTTCTATTATGTGGAACAATTTAGAGAGTATTGGTATTAACTCTTCTTTGAAGATCTGGTAGAATTCTGTGCTGAAACCATTTGGTCCTGGGCTTTTTTTGGTTGGGAGACTTTTAATGACTGCTTCTGTTTCTTAGGGGTTATTGGACTATTTAAATAGTTTATCTGGTCTTGATTTTACTTAGGTATGTGGTACCTATCTAGAAAAATGTCCATTTCTTTTAGGTTTTCCAGTTTTGTGGAGTAGAGGTTTTTGAAATATGACCTTATAATTCTCTGGATTTCCTCAATGTCTGTTGTTATGTCCCCCTTTTCATTTCTGATTTTGTTGATTTGGATTCTTGCTCTCTGTCTTTTGGTTAGTTTGGATAAGGGCTTGTCTATCTTGTTGATTTTCTCAAAGAACCAACTCTTTGTTTCATTAATTTTTTGTATTATTCTCTTAGTTTCTAATTTATTAATTTCACCTCTCACTTTGATAATTTCCTGGCATCTATTCTTCCTGGGAGACTTTGTTTCTTCTTGTTCTAGAGCTTTCAGGTGTGCTGTTAAGTCACTAGTGTGGGATTTCTCCAACTTCTTTATGTGGGCATTTAGTGCTATGAATTTCCTTCTTAGCACTGCTTTCATAGTGTCCCATAAGTTTGGGTATGTGGTGTCTTCATTTTCGTTATCTCTAGAAAGTCTTTAATTTCTTCCTTTATTTCTTCCTTAACCCATTGGTGATTCAGTTGAGCATTATTCAGTTTCCATGAGATTGTAGGTTTTTCTGTAGTTTTTGTTGTTGAAATCTAACTTTAAACCATGGTGGTCTGATAGAACACAGGAGGTTATTCCAATTGTTTTATATCTGTTGAGATTTACTTTGTGGCCAAGTATGTGGTCGATTTTAGAGAAAGTTCCATGGGGTGCTGAGAAGAAGGTTTATTCTTTCTTGTTAGGATGGAATGTTCTGTAGATATCTATTAGGTCCAATTGGGTCATGACATCAGTTAAGTCCTTTATTTCTCTGTTAAGTTTCGATTTGGGAGATCTCTCCAGTGGTGAAAGTGGGGTGTTGAGATCTCCCACTATTAATGTGTGGGGTTTTATATGTGGTTTAAGCTTTAGTAATGTTTCTTTTACATATGTGGGTGCCCTGTGTTTGGGGCATAAGTGTTCAGAATTGAAACTTCATCTTGGTGGATCTTTCCTGTGATGAGGATGTAATGCCCTTCTTGATATCTTTTGATTGATTTTAGTTTGAAGTATATTTTGTTGGATATCAGGATGGCTACACCTGCTTGTTTCTTAAGACCATTTGATTGGAAAGTCTTTTCCCAGCCTTTTATTCTTAGGTAGTGTCTGTCTTTGAATTTGAGATGTGTTTCTTGTATGCAGCAGAAAGATGGGTTCTGCTTTCATATCCATTCTGTAAGCCTATGTCTTTTTATAGGTGAATTAAGTTCGTTGATATTAAGGGATATTAATGACCAGTGATTCTTCATCCCTGTTATTTTTGGTGGTAGTGTGTGTGTACTTCTCTTCTTTGGGGTTTACTGTTGTGGCTTTATCTATTGCCTGTGTTTTCGAGTGTGTATCTGACTTCCTTCGGTTGGAATTTTCCTTCTAGTGCTTTCTGTAGGGCTGGGTTTGTGGATAGGTATTGTTTAAATCTGGCTTTGTCTTCGAATGTCTTGTTCCTTCCGTCTATGATGATTGAAAGTTTTGCTGGGTATTTTAGTCTGGGCTGACATCCATGGTCTCTTAGTGTCTGCATTACATCTGTCCAGGTCCTTCTGGCTTTCAAAGTCTCCATTGAGAAATCAGGTGTTATTCTGATGATTTTACCTTTATAGGTCACTTGGACTTTTTCCTTTGCTGCTCTTAATATTCTTTCTTTATTCTGTATATTTAGTTGTTTAATTATTATGTGTCGAGGGGACTTTTGGGGAGTTCTAGTCTGTTTGGTGTTCTATAGGCTTCTTGTATCTTCATAGGCATTTCCTTCTTTAAGTTGGGGAAGTTTTCTTCTATAATTTTGTTGAATATATTTTATGTGCCTTTGAGTTGGTATTCTTCACCTTCTTCTATCCCTGTAATTCGTAGGTTTGGTCTTTTCATGGTGTCCCAAATTTCTTGGACATTTTGGTTCATGACTTTGTTGGCTTTAGTGTTTCCTTCGACTGATGAAACTATTTCTTCTACAGTATCTTCAATGCCAGAGATCCTCTCTTCCATCTCTTGCATTTTGTTGGTTACATCTGAAGTTCCCGATCTTTTACTCAGGTTTTCTATTTCCAGCATTTCCTCTGTTTGTGTCTTCTTTATTTTTTCAATTTCCTTTTTCAGGTCTTGGACTGTTTCCTTTATTTGTTTCATTGCTTTTTCATGATTTTCTTTCAGTACTTTATTGTTTTCTTCCAGGACTTTATTGTTTTCTTCTAATTTGTTTGCCCTTTCCTCTAGTTGTTTACAACGTTCTTCCAATTTTTTTGTCTTTTCCTCTACACAAGCCTCTACCTTCTTCATGATGTTACTCATAAGGCTACTTTCTTCTGCTTCTTCCAATTTTTGATGTTCAGGTCTAGATGTTGGAGGCGGGCTAGGTTCTGGTGATGCTGTATTGCTCTTCATTTTGTTGTATGTACTTCTGCCTTGACGTCTGCCCATCTCCTTGTGGTTCCTTCTTGGTCTTATCAGTGTACTTGGTTCAGAAAGAGCTGACAGATTCAGGAAGTCTCTCTCTCTTGTGCAGATGGGAGTTCTCTTGTCCAAATGGGAACTCGGGGGCAGGATGGAAGCTCTTATCTGGACCGGAAGTCTCTGGTCCAGAAGGGAAGTCAGGGGCAGGATGGGAGCTGGGGGCCGGTCTCTAAGTCTCAGGAAGTCTTTTTTTTTTTTTTTCCGAGACAGGTTTTCTGTGTAGCTTTGCACCTTTCCTGGAACTCGCTTTGGAGACCAGGCTGGCCTCGAACTCACAGAGATCCACCTGCCTCTGCCTTCCCAGTTCTGGGATTAAAGGCCTGTGCCACGACTGCCCGGCTAATATGTATTGTTTGAGTTCTGACCTTTTCTAAATGATAGGTTTGGAGAATTCTTTATGTCACATACAATCAAATGGGTGTTTTGAAAACAACTTCTTTTTTTAAATATTTGGTTTATCTTTTCATTCTCTTAGAGCCAAGCTTTCATTTCATATAAAAATATAAATCCTAGCCCAGAAGTTTGAATAGTCATGCAAAAGAAAGCCCAGATGGGAGGTGTGAGCCCATCCTTTTTGCCCTTTCCTGCTGCCTCCGTGAGCATGCTGGGTAAAGTCTGGAGTTGTGCAACACACACTGAAGAACAGTATTGTAAAGCACACTAGATAAGAAAAAAAAGGAATTTGCTTAAAAATTTAATACATCTTTTCAGTTACCTTTAATTGTTAACGTCACATACCCTGGGGTCCACTGAGGAATTGTCTAATCAAATTGCCCTGTGGATGTTGTCTTGATTGTCAATCGATGTAGGAGTCTCTAGCCCAATGTGAGTAGTGCCATTTCCTAGGTAACTGACTGGTCCTGGGCCAAATGAGAAAGAAAAGGTACTATGAGTAAGTCTGAATGAGAGTCAACACTCAGTGTTCCTCCACAGTTCTGTTTCAAGTTCCGGCTTGAGGTCTGAACATGACTTTTCTCAATGAGGCGCTGCAATTTGTAAGCTGAAACAAACCCACTCCTCCCTGAGCTGCTTTTAGTCACAGTGTTTTATCAGAAGGACAGAAATGGAACATGGTGCACAAGGTAAATAACATTAGAATGTTTTCCTACTGCTTGCCGTGACTGGTTTATAATTGCTCTTGGGGAAAATTTTAAATTAATTCATACTTGTCTATTAGGTTTAGACTTGGACACAACACTGGGAGCATAATGCTATCACATGGAGTCATAGCATGATGTCAATATGGAGGGGGACAATGGCAAGACATTACAAAGACAAACAGGTAGTGTTATCATCCCAGTGTCCTCCTAGGTCAGGTAGTGCCTGATATAAGATTGTTTTGGGGCTTTCCATTCCAGTACTTAGAAGCACAGCATTGTAAGCTGATGGAAGAGAAAATGTAGGGGAAATCCTGCCAATATAATTTATCATTGATGAAGACTGCAATTCTGATGGCAGTTTTTATGATATTCCAGAGAACTATCTGAAAACCAAAATCAGGAACCTGATCATGTACATATGCCCCCAACTCTCTCATGGATGTGGAATTTACATACAGAAGACTATTTTATTGAGCAGGGGACACCATCAGTGCCTGTGACTAAAGGGTGCAATTTGGATAAATAATATATGTCATTATTGCAAATCAGATTTTGAGGAGTGTGCAAAAGTGGGCTGTCTGACCTGGCTTTCTAATTCCATTTAGTGTTTGGTTTTGTTCTGAGACAGAAAATCGATCACAGTGTGCCATGTCACTCTTGGATAATTTCTATTCGAGTAAGGAAGACGAAAACAAACAAGCAGGGAACATAGTTCTATAGCTTCAAAAAATGTGTTGTGGTTGCTGCTCTCACTTGTCACCTCAGCAAACTACTTGCTATGTGGGCAGAAAGAAAGTGGGACCAGAAAAAATAATAGGACTGTATACACTTCCCAAAGCCAAGTACAACCCTGCCTTTGCTGAGTCTGGCGGAGCTCAGAGCTTACACAGAAATGGAGTTCTTCTACTGATTGACTGTGCACCAAGTTCAATTGTTTTTCTTTTAAAAAATTATTATACTTTTGATTGATTGGTTGATTGTATGGGAGTGAGGGCATGAGCGGAGGTCAGAGGACAACTGGTAGGGGGTCATGGGGATGTAACTCAGGTCATCAGGCTTGGTGGCAAGTCCTTTTGTCTTTACACACTTAGACATCTTACACATCTCAATGGCTCCAATGTCTTTTCTTATTAGAGAAAAAGACAGTCTTTTTCTCTTTCCTATAGATAATTTCAGTTAAAATCAGTCTCAAAGATTTTCATCAAAAGTTGTAATTGGATATGGCTTTATTTTGCCTGAGGTATTTTGATTTTCTAAATTTAAATGAAACTAAATGGTCTCTTCTCTCTTTATTCTAATATGGAAGTTGAGAAGCCCAAAGAGAAAAAGAAAGACTAATAAAAAAGACAAGTAGACTTGTACCTTATCTTCTCATCCAATGCTTCTTTCCTTTCTGTTTTTGTTATTTCACTTTATGTTTATTGGTATTTTGCCTGCATATATGTCTATGTACTACATTCATGTCACATGGCAGAGTGCCAGTGGAGGTGAGAAGAGGGCATTGAATCCCGTGGGACTGGACTTGGAGACAATTGTTAGCTACCATGTGGGTGCTGGGAATCAAACCTGGGTCCTCTGGAAGAACAGCCACTGTTCTTAACAGGTGAACCATTTCTTCATCCCCCATTATCCAGTGATTTTTAAATTAAATAAATGTAATTTAATGCCTAGAATATGTGAAACAAGTGTCTGATTCACCTCAAATGCAAAAAATGTTTTATTTATACCTAAATTATAATACATATGTATATATTTAGACTGTGGGTGTTGATTCTATAATAGACACAGCAGCTATAATATTAGAAAAATAGTCACTTTAGAAAAAAATAATTAAAAGACAAGATTGATAGTATTTCTAGAATTAGTCCTCCTTTTTCCTGGGGAAATTAACACATCACTAATTGATTAAAAGACACTCCAGGCCCAGGTCGATTTCTGCACACTGTTCTGTACTTGAG
Organism: Peromyscus leucopus; assembly: GCF_004664715.2. Classification (NCBI taxonomy): domain Eukaryota; kingdom Metazoa; phylum Chordata; class Mammalia; order Rodentia; family Cricetidae; genus Peromyscus; species Peromyscus leucopus. The sequence continues at coordinate 30,727,297 of NC_051086.1, read as the reverse complement.
AATGGGGCAGGATCACAGTATGTCTCTGATCACACAGCCAGTCCAAACCTTGTTTCGTGTGCAGTATTGTACCTTCAGGTCTGAAGGCAGGAATTCCACCTGTAGTCAGTCTTCAGTTTAAAGTGATTAAATATCCATCACCTAAAGTTGAGAGAATCAGCTAGTCATTTTTACACACTCAGCTCAATTATGAGCAGATATGGGATATGTATTTCTAATAATCCTTCTCCCCAATCCAAAGGAACAAGGTTTTACTCAGTAGTGTAATGGACCACTGAGACAGAATTTTAAACAAAGTTTCTAAAACAATAAAATACAATTATGGTGCTTTGCCCATAAAAGCTGCACTTGAATGAAATATATATATATACATATATATCTCAGACAAGATGTCTCTGTGCTTCAAAGCTCCTGTCATAAGCCTGAGGACCTGAGTTCAATCTCAGGAACCCACATGGAGAGAATAACTAGGGCAATTAAGATCTAAAAAATGGGTTGGAGATTTAGCTCAGTGGTAGAGCACTTGCCTAGCAAGCGCAAGGACCTGGGTTCAGTTCTCAGCTCTGGAAAAGAAAAAAGATCTAAAAAATGTTCCAAGAGCAAAGGAAAGACTAACACTTTTGTATTTGTAGTCACATATTGTTTCCAGCACAACCATCAATATATACTCTTCTTTAGCTGATGGTGTTGGAGATCTGATTCTTCTCTCTGGGGAAGGTATCTGTTCCTGAAGTCTCAACAGTCTACAGCTCACAACTGCCACAGTCCCCAGACAGCTGTGTTGTGTTTGCCTCTTAGACTTACTTACCATCCCTGGAATACATGTGCAGTGCTTCTTGCCTAAAGATCTCATCCCATGAATATAGACAAACCTTGATGTTACATGCTAAAACTCATGCACCACTGAATACTCAAAACATGTCTAGGAATGGATTTTTAAATCACAGCTAATCAAAACCCATTATATAAATCCTCACACTTGGCTGATGGTTGCATTACTGCAAAACACAACTGTATATGTGAATTGTGCAGGGCCAGGAATCTTCAGTGCCTTTATTGTTTCTCAGAACCACAGAGTTCTAAACACCCTTGTTTGGCCATCTATTAGATCCAGGCTGCACTATGGTTCTATCATCAATATATTCTGATCCCAGCCATTAACAACTAGTAGCCTGTTTCACATCCTCTTGTTGTCTGTTGGAAGATGCTTTCCTTAGCAGAATTCTTCAAGCAGAATTCTTTTCTGGAGTGGTAGGAAAAGATACTAGAGTTTGGCCTCTCCAGAAAAACTGACATTTCTATTGTTATACCAAATATGCTTTGAAGGTCTAGCACTGTGAAATGGAGGCCTCCTTGGAGGACATAATCCAATCCTGGAATTAGTCCATGTTGGGTCCATGCCCAGTAGACATTTTTGATTGGAGAATAAAGAGTTGGATTTGGTTGAGTGGGAACAGTGTTGTTCCTGGTGGCCTTTTTTTTTTTTTTCTTTTAAGAAGTCAAAGAAGCTTTCATCATCACAGGCCCCTACTAAATTTTGAATAAATAAATGTGAAAATAGAGTTTCTATATTAAGAGGAGGAATCTCATTTTCCATGTAGTTAGTACTCAAGATTCTTAAGAAATAAAACTACTAACATTACCCTGTGAGTTTTGTACTGTAAAGTAGAGGCCATTATGTTAATGACAATCATGTGTTATATTGTGGTTTTAGAAGATATGGAGATTTCTCTATATCATTTCTTATACTTGTTTATGTAAATCTATAGTCATCCCCAATAGGAATTTTATTAAAAAGGTAAAAATAACAGCTAAGCAAGTTGATGAGGGCATCTAAGAGGGATGGCTATGCAACAAGGTATCAGAGTTGAATGAAATGTGCAGGGAGTGTCAAAAAGAGGATGGCCAGTAAGTGGGGTGTGAGCTGAGAACATAAGGGAGAAGATGGCATTGGGTGATGCTGCATAAAATACCAAACCTGGGAATGAGAGTACATTCACAAGGCTAGGATGTCTGGGTGACCAAGTTGTCCCCATGGAAGGGTGACTATGCATGGAAAGTAGGCTATTCCATAGGGTGCTTTAGATGTGGGGAAAGTAAAAGAATGGCTGTCTATGTGTCATGTGATCTATGAAAAAATAATAATGGGCTAAACCTGTCTCTACACAAAGGCATATCATGCTTTGAGTTATGATAAATGAGCAAAGCAAGGGATGCAAATTATGTGGGAAAGTAGCATGCAATGGGAAATCAGTATCTATACACGAGGTTGAAGTGCACAGCAGGTAAAGCAGGCTTCCATGAATATGCCTGAGACACAAGCCCAGGAGAGCTGCAGCTAAGTATGTATGCTGGTCCTTAAGACAGGTTCAGAGACTATTTCCTGGACAGTGGGTTGCAGCATTGATGAAAGATTGAGTATCTTTAGAGAAATTATTAAGTGGGCACATTAAATATAATAAGAACTGAAATCTTTTAGTATTAGAGATAGGAACAAAAAGTCTGTCATCAGGGGCATAGCTCATTCTGTAGCAACTTGTGTAGCATACACACGATCCTATCTTCCATTTCTAGCTCTGCACAAAGAAAAGCACAGAAAGGTAAAAATCCAAAATTAATCCTGTTGCAGAGGTAGTAGAGGGATACTGTGAATGCATATTATGCTTTACTGAGAAATAAATAAGAATGTACATGCATACAATACTACTTAAACATGTCTGCTCAGATGACATAGAAAGAGTGAACCCTCTCTGCCCCCCAGTGAACTTGAAATACAGAGAACTCAGTTATGGACATCTGTAAACCATTTTGATAAGATAATGGGGAGTCCCAGGAGAAATAACTGATACTAAGGCTCAGGCAAGGAAAATGGGAGATGAACCCAAAGCATCTTTTGTTACAATAAAGCAAGTTATTCAAATGAAGAAGAGGAAATGTCAGAGTCTGAGACCAGCTCAGGTCAGCTCTGCTGCATGGATGGCAGTGATAAAATACAACCCATCGAATAAAACCTTAAGAAACAAATCCACACTCAGTAGATGAAGAAAATATTTGACTTACAGATCAATGAGGGATAGAATATTCACATTACTTCATAGTTCCACCTCCCCAAAAAATTAGTAATTTTGCCATGAAGAAGCCTAAAAGAAACCACTTTGGGTAAGTCAGAAAACTGACCATCATTTATACTAAGAAAAAAAATGTCCTGTGACCTGGCTGATAAAAAATATAATGGCATCTAAGGATTGGTTGGTCATAGGTATCAATGTTAAGTTTCTGACTGGTGGATCTGTGATGTGTAATGGTGTACTATATAGTGAAGCATAAGAAATGCTTGCTAAATCTCACCCTAGTAATAGAAATCTACATGGGTCTAGTGTTTAAAATAATGTTATTTGCCCCATTAACAAGAGTTTTATAGTTGTGAGGATGTTTCTGTTTTTAGTAATAATTAAAAGCTAAACAGAATATTAAAAAGTCAGAATCATTAAAAATGAGCTCTGTGGCACAGTTCCTAGGTATTTGGGACTATAAACATAGTTGTGAAACAAACTGTTGGCTCACGGTTACCAACCTGCCACATAATCAAATTTAATTATAATACTTTATTTAAAAATACTATGGAGAATTCAAATGCATGTATAGGGACTAGCGTAATGAAGACCCTTCACCCAGCTCCAGTGGCTACTCCACAAATATGAGCCAATCTGCTTTCATTGACTTGTTTCATGTTTTACTAAACCTCCTTCCAAAAGGATCAGTTACAAGAAAAGCTACATATCATATCATTTGCAAACATTTTTTTATATGAATACATGTACAACAACATATTTTTGTGCTTTCAGATGTGAGTAGAGTGCTGCTTTTATCATATATTAAATGCAAACGTTTGTATCTACTTTCTTAGTATTTTCAAACATGGCTCAGATCACTTGTCTCATAAATGATCTGAGAAGAAAATTTCAGATCCTCAAATTGAATTTAGGTAATGTATTCTTAGATACCATTCAATCAGTAATAGCTTCCTCTTCCTTTTTTCTTTTCTATGACTTCTCATAGTATATTTCTGCTGGTTATATCTCTGTAATGTCATTTAATGGATCCATTTGTTCCTGTCGTATTTCCCATAAGCTTATCTTCAGAGTCAAGGTTTTGTCTATGTCAGGTTCAAGCTGGGGACTCATTCTGAAGGTTGGATATCTTATTGATTTACATTAGATGTTATGGAGTGTCTTGTCCCTCATTGGGAACCTAGAGGGACAGTTCAGTGGTTAAGAGCACTTCCTACTCTTGCAGAGGACTCCATTTTTGTTTATCATATCCAGGATAGTGGCTCCTAACTGCTTATAACTCAAGCTGCAAGGGATCAAATGCCCTTTTCTGGCTTCCATGGGCACATGCACATAGGTATACAGATACACTCACAGACACATATACATACTTAATAATAAAAATAAATTTAAAATAGATTAATTGTTGGACTTTTGTGTTCTCTGTTCAGCTTGTCCGGTGTGAAATTCTCCACGTGGTTTTTACATAATAGCTTTATAATCTACTGGTCATTATTACCTAGATTTATTATTTCAACAGGGAATGCCCAATGGTATTCAAATTTATGCCCCCTTAATTATTAGCTGATGTTTTTCCATAAAGAATAACTTTTCCTGAACAATGATTTGATTACCCTGAGGTGCCGTTGATGCAATAGTGCATGGCTTTCCTTTTATTTATCATTATCAAAAAATTTCAAAGGTGAAACAGTGTCAGATCAGCAGTGGAGATTGATGAAATGTGCTTGGGGAGAAGAGAGGAGGGGAAGGGAAGGGGAGGGGAAACCAAGCCAGGGAGAACACTATGGAAAGAGCCCTAGGTCCATGCTTGAGTTATTCCAAGAGCTTCAACCTTTATCACAATGTGAATAGATATGTCCTAATACAAACACCAGTTCAACACAATACAAGCCAGAGCAAACCAAAACAAACAGAAGACAGAGCTGTTCTCAGATTCCCAAAGGCTTCACATCCTTCTGGATCACAGCAACTTTCTCATGCCAATCATTCATCAAGACTCATTGCCAGGACATGCTTCTGATGATGCATGCTTATCTTCTTAAAGATAGAACTTCTATATCTGTGTTCCAGGTTATAAATATTCAGAGGCCTCATTAATGCAAGGCAAAATGGGTATTGAACAATTAAGCTTGAGGAGAGGGGGGTAGGAAATGGAAGTCACACAAACAACCACAGGGATAGGATTAAAATTACAATGTCATATCTGATGCCATTGAAAGGTGGCTGTCTTTCACAGATACCAAGTTTCTGGGTTCCTTTTTTTATTGTAAGCTATGCTTGTCTCTCTCATCTACTGTTGAATACCAGAGCGCTGTCCACACAGTTCCACAATGCTCCTTCCAGTAAGTGCAACTGTCCCATCACCAAAATCATTCTTAATGCGTTTGTGATCTCAATACTTTAGCTGTTTGCATTTGTTTTCTCTGCTTCCATGCAGCGCCCTCTGCTCAGCTGCACATGAATTAAGTCAAAACATGCCATTGAGAGTGTCAGGAGACAGATGTGACAGGGAGAAAAGAACTCTAACAACAGTAAAATTCTATTGAAAAAATCAATAGTTTGTTTTCTGGTTAGAAACATAAGGTTATACGTTTGATTTTTCCCCGTAACACACACAGTATTGATGGGTTCCATTAAAGCCTATGGGGAATTTGATTTTTAATGGAGTTGTTTCTTCACGTATGCTGAACAGATTGATTTAGGAAGTCCTTCTTCATGCCAGTTGAAAGCCAGGGTGGAAGCTGTGTCCTTCAAACAGGTAACACACTAAAGTTGGGAGGAGACTCTCAAACTCATGAGGAAGAAATAATATTTTACTATATATTAAATATATTTAGCTTCATTCCAAAAATAATGTCTTTAAGGGGCTGGGGTGATGGATCAATGTTTCAGGACACAGACTACTCTTACAAAACATAGAATTTGGTTCCCAGCACCTATCTTGGGCAGCTCACAACTCACCAGCTCCAAGTGAACCCAGAGCCTCTGGCCTCTGTGGTCACTTACATACATTCACACACACACACACACACACACACACACACACACACACACAAAATAAATATTAAAAACATCCTCACTTTGTGCCTAGCTTAAGCCATGAAGAAGTGAAATACTGCAATGTTATTCAGCACATCTGTCAGTAAATGGCTTTGCACATTCTCTGGGCTTTGTCAGGTCAGATCCTGGCAACACTGAAAACAGCATCGGGTCCACAGACATTGCCTGCTCCCATCTTAATAATGACCACTTTAGGCATGGAACATATAATTAAGTTCCTGGCGTGGAGCATCTCAATGAAGGAAATTGCTAAGTAACCAGTCTGCAACCTACTTAATTAGCATAAACAAAAAAAGCATCACTCAGATGGGCCTTCCTGGGGCACCAGCGGGCCCCTTTTCATTTGCAGCATTTCGTGAGTGATTTTTGTAAAGAGGAAGAGATAATGAAGATTATTACGCTGCTGCCCTGTTAGCTGCACTTAGCCTTGGGATTGGAAAGAATAAGAAATTAGCGGATCACATTAGCCTTTTTATCATATAATTCTGAAAGTCCTCAGTTGTTAAGTAGATTTGATTCAAGATATGAAACCCATTCTGTGGGTACTTAATCATAAGAAGCCACTTGTCTACCTCTTGGTCTGCTAAGCTAGTGATGGTACTTGGGATAAAAAGGGTTTCTGACTTGACTCTACAAAGCAAACTCTTGGATTTTTTTTCTTTACCTTAAAGAAGTTTTGACAACATGGATGACACTTAGTTTGCATTTTGGGTAACACCTACTGTGTCCCTGATGTGAGTGTGCATAACAGATGCTTACCTTTTGTGAAACTTATTTTCTCCTCAGAGCTACAAAGACCAAATAACCATTGATGCTCGGAGGAATCACATATTAAGATAACAGTGATTAAAGCGTGGGGAGGGGGCTTTCAAAGATTAAAGGATCCTAAATGGCATTGAAGTGCGCTGATTTATTCCATTTTAATGACTGTTCTAGCTTCTCAGAAGAGAAATAACTTCAGGAGAGTGAGTGACAAAGTAGGGAAGCATTTGAAAGGTCATCTGGTCACCTGAGCAAGAGATGATAGTAGACATGAGCATGCACGCTTAGTGATGCTAGAGAGGAGAGGAATGAAGGGGGTCCAGGATGCAAGGGATACCTGGAATGCATGGTGGGTAAAATCAACACATCCATGGGTAGGAAGGCAGTCATCAGAATAATAATCATGTTTCCAACAACAGAAAATACAGTCACACATAGTGTCACTGAGCACAATGAAAATTTAAAATTGTAGCTCCGTAAGCAAATAAAATTTTTCTTGTTAGTGGTGTGCCTTCTCCTTCACTATGATAATGTATAGTACTACATGGCTGCCTTGTGCCCACAGAGGCCAGAAGAGAGTGTCAGATCCCTTGAGACTGGAGTTCCATGCAGTTGTCAGCTTCCATATGGGTGCTAGGATTCATACATAAGACTTCAAGTCTTTTGGAAGTGCTCATAACTACTCAGCTATTTCCCCAGTCCAGCAACTGATCTTTTTAAAGAAAATTACAAACACCCACCCCCACACACACACATGAGAGAGAGAGAGAGAGAGAGTGAGAGTCTAAAATACTCATATATATATATATATATATATATATATATATATATATAGTTTATAATACTTATACATATGTCATATGTGTGTATGTATGTATGTATGTATGTATGTATGTATGTATGTATGTATGTATGTCTACAATACTCTGTTCTACAAAAGGCCCAGTGATGGGAACCCTGCTTCATGGATGAAATGTACACTAAAACAGTGACCCTAATGAAACTACAAATACAAATATAAATGAGGTTCTGGAAGGAATGGAGAGTTCTCTGGAAGTATAGAAGAGTCTGCCAGAGGGGTTGGGGTTGGGGTAGAAAATGGCTTTTCCAGGCACTTTGTTCTAAATGGTAACAGTTAAATAGAACAACACAGGTAGTATATGAGAAGGGCAGAGTGTGAGAGATGGGGAGGGGGAAGAGAGGGTAGAAGTGATGCAGTGAAGACAAATAGCTGAATAACAGCATGTAAAGGCAGGAATTGAAAAATTCCCAGTGGAAGGAATGAGAGTTACTAAAGCTCTGTGGTCGATATTGTATCATGGATTCCAACAGTCAAAGCCATGGAGTACAGAGAATGAGAGGCAGGAAGTAGAAGCAGAACCTCAAAAGGCTAATCCTTTATGTACAGTGCTGGAAAATTTATCCTGTGTTCCTTACATGTGTTAAAGTTCTATAGCATACATGTAGCAAAGTATATGTAGCAAATTTTGTAGGTAGAATTCAGCTGATATCTTGCCAAATGTCATTGAGTTGTTACTTTATCACAAATTTGTTTCATAATAAAATAATAATACTGGGGGCACAAATGAGAGCTATCTTGTGCTGGACTTCACAGAGCACTGATTAAGGACTTGATTCTATGAAAATAAAAAGCCCCCAAAGTATGAGAAGGTGACTAGCCCCAGTGTGTAACAGGTCTTAGAATAGATCAGTCATGCATGCTAGAAGTTGTATGGTAGTGACATTGATGGAACATAGTAAAACTGGGCTTGTCCAGCCTTTTTACATTGTTGAAGGATTTTATCATCTGCAAAGTTAACACTTAAAGTCACAAAAGCAAAGTTCCAATCAAATCATACACAAATTTGTGCTTTCAGGAAGGTTATGACTTTACATTGGTTTACATTCTTAGCTATCCCCTGCCACGTGTAGTTTGTGAGATGTGGACTGTGTATACTTGATGGGTAGCAACAGAATAAAGAAGACATTATGTGTCTACGTACTTAGTTATGTGATGGGTATATAGTGTGTGCTTTTACATGTATGTGTGGAGGCCAGAGAGCAACCTTGGGTGAGATTCCTCAGATGCAATCCACTTTGATTTTTTAAGCAGTGTCTCTTCATTAACCTGAAGCTCACCGTTTTAGTTAGTCATGTCCAGTGAGCCTCAGGATCCTCTTGTTTCTGACTCCCCATTGTTAGAATTAAAGCACATAACATTATGCCAGGCTTTATTTATGTAGGTTCAAAGAATCCCTCTCAAGTCCATTTCTGCAGTTCAAGAAGTCATTCTTGAGATGACTTTACCAGAATTGGATATTTGGGCACCTCGAGTTGGCAAGCTGGTATACAAGACGATTCCAGGCTTCTTAGCTTCCTAACAAAGAGAAATGAAATTGTGGCTCCCCGGATTATTTAAGCCTGGACAAAGACTGCATTTTGAACAACCTTCTACCCACCCTCACGCCCCCCTAAAAAAGATATACTTTTTTCTCTGAGACCTGTTGAATTTGGAGATATTATTAGCACACTAAACTGAAGACTTAAAGATCCTTTGAAGATTGGAGTGGAGAAAATGGATCCTGGAAGGCAGACAGGAGAATGTGGAATTCAGACAGGGCACAGTGGGAAGGAGGCAGAGTAAGAGATGAGATTTTTAGACTGAGCCTCAAGCAGCTCTGGCCTTTGTGACCAGCGTGAGGAAGGTGAACTTGGGATGCTGTGAAGTGGTGGCTAGAGAGCCTGGAAGACAATGGCAGAATGAGGCATATGAGCAGAGAGGGGAGACTAATAGACAACAACAGGTACAGTGGGGACAGAAAACTCTCCTAGGTCGCAACAAATCAATCATAATTTCAATGGGAACAGGTGCACGCTGGCTAGGCAATAGCAGTCCTGTGTTTGAGATTTCTACCTCCTTTCATGAGCTCATGTTGCAGAACAATGGGGATGATAGACAAGGAACTTCAGACAGGACTTTAGACAACTTTAATTCAAGTCTCCAGCTCACTGGTTATACACCAAGGACTTTTAGGCAAGTTGTTTTCTACTTGTGTGTCCTACTTAGGCATCTGAAAAGGAATTTTCCTAAAATAATTACATCCTAAGGTTGTTATTAAAAATATGTTTTATTGCAATTCCTCACACAGGGCCAAAAAACTATCATCAACTCTAGGATTTCCTTGTTTTCCTCTACATTTTTCCAAATTTTCTATAAACTACATTATTAGCCTTTTAACCCTAGAACACCTGATATAAGTAACTTTATTTCATTTCATTTTAGATCTTTGAGACAGGTTCTCTACCCTGGCTGGCCTTGAAATCCTTAAGTAGCCATGAAGGACCTTGAACCTCTGACCCTCCCACTTCTATGTCCTGACTGCTAGGAATATAGGCGTGCCCTGTCATTATAAGGTTCTGTGATGTTCTTGATCAAACCTAGGGCTTCATGCCTGCTAGACTATCACTTTACCAACTGAACTGTATCCCTAGCCCCAGTTGACTTTATTTTTTTAGAACAGAAATAAGTAATTAAACAATCATTGGAAAAACTGACTATACAATTTGTGAGAAAAAATTTCCTGACCAGATGCCAATATATGTTTTAATTACATGCTCTCAGATTTTTACATACTAAAAATGGCATGAAAAAGTCATTATATGTGATATGATTGTTTCTATGTTCTCTCAGAGTTTCATAACTATGAGAAGAATTGAAACTTTGATTCACTTTCCTGTCTGGTCATTCCTCTTACTTCTGTGGAAATCACTACTGTCAATTTTGATTTCCTCCATTTGTTTGGCATTTACTATGAAGTTAGACATAATTTATAAAGACACATTGAACACTGCCTTTGTCACAATGGATATTTCCCAAAGATGTCAAGATTCTTTTGTAGCATCCCAACTGACTTCTGTACAAAAAAATAATGGTGGGTATTCTTCCCATGACATGTGTGTAGAATATGTGAAGCTCACAAGCTCTGCTGAATTAACAAGGCTTGGCTTGAAGAGGTCACAACCCTTTGTTTAAGACATCAAACAACTGCCTTTCCCTACAGTAATATCAGAGGCAGGAGAGCATGGCAAGGACATCTTGCCTGGAGTCAAGAAAACAACTTCTTACCACTAATGAACTGTGAGACCCTAGACCAGCTCACACTACTCCAGTCTATCTTACTCTGTTAATAGAAAGAAAATCAAGATTAAAAAAAAAAAAAAAAAGATGGGCTGGGAAATTTTTTAACAGTTAAGAGCACCCACTGCTCTTTCAAAGGACCCTAGTTTGGTTCCTAGCACCTGCATGAGGCAACTGACAACCACCTGTAACTCCAGCTCCATGGGATATGACACCCTCTCCTTGTTTTCATGGACCCCTGCACTCATCTGGACATATACACAGACACCCATATATATTTATATTTTTTAAATTTTTTTTAAAGAAAGAAGTAAAAACTAAATAAAAAGAATGTTTGGAGAGTGTTCCTTTTTTTCTGTCTCACTCACCAGCTTTCCAGTCACATGATAAAGATCCTAAACCTGCAGGCAGGGTCAATAGTGTGCTTTAGTGTTTGTTTACAGATTATTGACTGTCTGACAGAGAACTGAAGGCTGGGAGTTAGCAATCAGGGAAAATTAAAACTGTTTTGCTTGAAGTCAATGCCAATTAGAAAATGAATCCAGACAGAAAATAAAGCATATCAAAGTGACTGTATAAGTCAGTGGGGGAAGTCAGGGTAATAAAGAGACAACTAAGTGTCTTGTTGGTCTTTTTATAGATACTTAAGTAAGGGCTTGAAAACAGGCTCTGCTCTGCAGAGGGTTTAATGATTTCTTTTACTTGAGTTTATTGAATTTAGTGCAATTTTATGCTTTGCCAAATTACTCTTATCTTAGGAAATTTAGGTTAAATTTTATTAAAGTATAAACACATTTTCCATTAATAAAATTTTAGTAGAAATTAGAGAATCAAATCACTAAAGGATCTCTTCATTAAGAAGAAAAAGCTTCCAAACGGCAAACTAGCATAATTTGTTTCCGTGTACAGCTTTTCCATATGTAATACAGACAGCAGTATTGCTGATCCAACTTTCAATCTCACCTCCTCCCTTTCTTCTCCTCTCTCTACCTCTTCTACAGCAAATTAGGAACTCCGTGGCTTTCTCACAACTATTTTCAGAAGGAAGGACCTGCTTGCTTATAAGGAAATAAGAATGAAATTCAAATAGGCTCTCTGATAATTCATCTGCACCTTTTCATTCTCTATTGCTAATCTTCAGACCCACTGAAATGAATTATATACTCATAAATAAAGACATATGGAAAATATGTGGATTTATTCAGTGTTTTATTCTTTTTCTTGAAATAAATCTATATGATTCACATTAAATTTACTTTTTAAAAACTCAGTGCTATGATTTGGAGAGAAACCATTTTAGTTGACCTTATTGGGTCTGGGGATGTGGCTCAGTGAACACTTGCCTAGAGTGTACAAGGCCCTGTGTTCCATCTTCAGCACTGCAGAAAGAAAAAAAAATCCATCTCAGTATCTTTAACTACACTGCATGTTCCTCATGACCTGCATACCAGACTGTTTAATTCTAGCAATAGCATCATTGTGTTGAAATGTTTGCTCAGTCATATAGCTAACAACCCCATTTTATCCCCAAAGCCCATGCTATAGTATGTTTATAGACAACATAATGTATTCTTTTGTTATTAATATTTTTTCCAGCAAAATGGTATGTGGAATGAGAATGAACAAATAAGATAAAATAAAATGATGCCCTAAAGCCACTGTGGATCTCTTGACACCTGGCACATCCCTTACTCAGTGTTGTTTTTTTTTTATTTTTTAAAAATAAATATTTAATTGTCAAGAAGTTCAAAGACTAAATATGTATTGGCAAATAGAAAGACTTACATTATTGGTTTTGAGATGCATATGTGTTGTTCACAGTTTTCTTCACAAGGACCCCTAATGGCAGAGGAAAGCAGTGGGGACCCTATGAGGCAGCAACTTAGCCAGAAGCAATCTGTCAGCAAGCAAGGGGTGTCTTTGAAGTCTGGTATTTTTATCTCAAATATTCATGTGAAGTCTTATTTTAATAAAAAAGTTATTTTAGATTGTATAATATCTAGTACATTTGACACTCCAGGAAGACAGTGTATTTTTCCCATGGATACTCAGTAAGTGGCTGGATGATCTAGGACTCGAGAAGCACCACTAGAAAATAACACAAAATACTTATTTATAAGATGTTACTAATTTTAAGGTATTTGTCATAGCCATGATACCTACTGTTTCAACTAGCACATTCCTGCAATGATTTAAGACATAATTTTTCACCTGTGTGTCAGAGCTTTAAGTTCACAAGCAGAAGAAACCTATGTAAGTGAGAGTTGTCCACTGTGCATGGGAGGGTCACTGTGGTACAATGCAGACACAGGTCTTACTAGAACAAATGTCAGAAAGCAGAGTTAGTCTCCAGGAAGAATCAACTTTAGGACAACCAAGTGGACAGGACCCAAGTAACAAGGGATATGTATCTCTCTGAGGTGGACTGGCTTCTCTTGACTTTTCTCTGAGCATACAGTGCATTATTCTATGTGCACACTATAACCAAAAATGTGGAGCCTCCAAACAACTCATGATTCAGGGATCTAACACCCACTTCTGAGCTCTGTAGGCACCCACCAACACACAGACACACATGAATACATGCAATGAAAAATCAAATAAGTCTTAAAAAAGTAACTAATGCAGTAGATTTATAAATTCATCACTGTGACAATATGTCTGTGATAAATCAACCCAGAAGAGGGAAGATTTATTGTACCTCATGCTTGAAGTGATTGCAGTCAATGGTCTCTTGGTTCCATTTCTTTAGGACCATGGCAGGGCAGAACATCATGATAGGAAGCATGTGCTGTAACAAACATGCTAATCTCATGGTGGTTGGGAACATCACATGAAAAAGCACAGGGGTGAACCAAGTTACTGAGCTAATTTTTGCCTGGAAACCAAAGTGAAGCAGGAATAGGTGGTATAATATTTAAGATGCCAACTGTAACTGTGAAAAAATTCAGGAAGGTGAACAGACATTTGTGTAAGTGATTGTAAGAAGTTCGTCAACTAACATTCAAGCATATTCCATTTACATAGAGTTGAAAGCATCAACAAAGTTTCCTGCAATTATTTGAATATGTTCAGGAGATAGTTAAGTCGTGTGTGTGTGTGTGTGTGTGTGTGTGTGTGTGTGTGTGTGTGATAGATATGTATGTCATATATATGTGTGTGATATATGTGTCATATATACATATACACACACACACTCTGTATGTGAGTGTGTGTTTATGTGTGTTCACATGTACTTGTGTGATTGGAAGTCAGAGAACAACTTAAAGGAGACTGCTCTCATCTTCCATCATTTGCGTCCTGGATATTATTTAACTCGGGTCCTCATGCTTGGCAGAAAGCTTCTTTACTTGATCTCATCAGCCTCTTTTCTGTTGGTTTTTTAGTCTTTCAGATTTGATGTCCTGAGCATGACTTTGTCATACTCTTTAAAATGGATTTTTGTGGCATATGGAATTGTGAATTAGCAATCTCAGGTTTTTTTTTTTTTTTTCACACTTAATATCAAAGATACTAATGTATTGTCCCCTGGCTTTTTTTTTTTTTTTTTTTTTTTTTTTTTTTAATGTAGCCCAACATATGTGATATTGCTCTTTCCTATAGTTTCTTTTCAAATGTCCTTCTTTTTGTTTGCTCCAAAATAGGTTGACTATGATGTGCCTAAATATTTTTTCTTTCAATTAGTGTATTATATTTTCACATGCCCTTTAATGGATACTTTGATAATTCTAATGCAATAAGTCTAAAGTACCTGTCTATAAGTGCTGATACCTTGGGCTATCTTGAGACTAACTTTGGTTAGTCTTTCATTTTGTAATTTTTCAATTTCTATAAAGCTTATTCTGGCATGACACCTCTCCTGAATACTCCTTTATATTTCACTCTTTTTAATGAGTCATAATTATCCATGTTTAGCGTCATGACCTCTGTGAAGTTTACACAGGAATGAATTAATCACGGAGGAAGTATTTTTAAAAAAATTAAGAAACTGGGCAAGAGTGAGCAAGATGGCTCTCCTACTAAAGATACTTGCCACCAAGCTCCTGGTTAACTGATTTGGATCCCCAGAACCCACATGGTGGAAGGAGAGACTGTATATTCCTCTCCATACCTCCATACCTCCACATACACATAAAATAAATGTAAAAAGTAAATTTTATAGTTGGTAGAATATTAATGATATTAAAATGATTTAATTTCTAATTGGATTTTTAGTTCATTTTAAAAATACCTTTCTCGATGTCTTTGTTGATAAATCAAATGTAATAAAGTCTGGGAGAGCTGCTGTTTGCTTACGTGGAGGGCAGTCCTTGGGAGCTCTTCCTATAAACACATCATGATCAAAGGGACATGCCATAGAACTTAAAGGATTCTGCCCCACCTGACCCTACCCGACCCCACCCTCACTGCCCACAGGCTAAACTTAGCTCAGAAGTTCACCAGTGGCTGCAGCAGGCTTTGCAACAGGTGAGAAGACTCATGAGTCAGCTGTGCTCTTCCAACAGTTCGTTTTCAGACAGAATTCCAACATTCTGACAAAGGGACTTCACTGCTAGAAACTTCTAACTTCAAGCTCATATTAAAAAGAAAGAAGATAAAAGTGCCTTATAAAGTTTTAAAGTTTTTTTTCTCCTCTCAGAAAATCAAAATCCCACTTGTCTTATGATTTTCAATTTAGATAATTTCAGGGATGCCCACCAATCTGTTTCCTATCCATAGGGAAAAACACAGACTCTTAGTTCCTAAGCAAGGAAGGAATGCCTTAGATTTTCTTTAAAAACAAACAAACAAACAAACAAAAAACCTAGTTTTATTTTCTGCACAGGATTTATGCTTTGCATGAGTAGAACGCTAACTTGCTGGCTGATTTATTGTGTATCTTTAAGAGTCTGGGAGGATGTAATGCTAGTTACCTCTTAGAGCTGAAGAAGGCAAACAAGGCCTGTAATCCTCGGTGTATAAATACTGCTTGCATGCTGTTTTAGCCTTGACAATTAAGAAAAGCATGCACGCTTGTTTATGTACCATCTATTGGTGCTCTCCATCATCAGATGATAAAGCTGAGTAGTTACACAGAGGCAATATGGCTTGACATAGTCTATGCCTCATCTTGGTCTCTTTAGTGTTGCTACAGAACGCCTGGGACCTTATAATTCACGGAGAACAGACTGGAATACAGTTCCAGTCCTGGAGACTAGAAAGTCCAGAGAAGAATCTGCATATGGTAATGTCCTGACTGTGCCCTCCATGCTAGAAGGTGGAAGGGAGAGAGGAAACTGAAAAAGAGGGAAGGAGGAAGGGAGAGAGGAAGGGGGAAGAAGGGGAAAGAGATGAGAGAAGGAATTGAGTGGAGTGGGGAAAGGAACTCTTTTATCTGGTAGCTAGTACCAAAATGCAGGCAGCTACTCACTCCCTTGATAATAACAATAATCCACATTCAAGGGCAGGGCACTCAGGATCCATTCACATTTTATGCTATTGCCTTGGGAATTAAGTTTCTAACACCTGAGTTTTTGGGGGTACACATTCCAACCATAGTAAGATGGGTTCCAAGAAAAGGAAACATTTTGTTGAGCCCTGCTTTGGGGGGAAAAAGAAAGAAAGAAAAAAGTTATTACAGAGAAATTTATTTATTTATCTTTCAGTATAATGTTTGCATAATTTTTTCCTTTGCACAGATGGTGAACTATTGAATAGAGAAGAGGTTGATGAGGTGGGTCACAGGGGAAAAGCGTGGGAGAATTTGCATCTTTTTTCCCACACACCATATTCTAGGATTACAAATCTCAGGGTCCCTTTTTTTTTCCCCCACTTAATGTCCTGTTACTGGGAAAAAGCTGATTCAAGACAGTCCCTTTCACCTGTCATCTTTATTTATGATACATCTTTCCTCTTATAGAGAAAAGAACAGAAACCACGTAATCTGTGCTGAGCTCACTTTTCTCACAAGTTGAGAGCCACCGAGGCCAGAGTTAGACAGCAGGGAAATCTGGCTGAGAGCACACTGTCAGCTCGCTGCTCCAACTTCTCCTCTGAATCACTAGAGCCACCTAGCACCAGCTGAACTTTGTAATTGGGCCTTACTGTAACTCTATGACAGAATCCTTCCATTTGACCACTTGCACCTGAGCTAAAATTATTTCTCCTCTGACCTTTACATGGGTCTAATCACCTAGAAAAAAAAGAGAGAGAGAGAGAATTTTTAGCACACCTTCGACCATGGGAGGAGTGGAGCCTTTAGATATTTTTTTATGCAGGGCGCTTTTAAAATATGGCTTCTGCAATTTTTAAAAGACAAAAGGTTGCCTCTGCTGGGAAATGAGATGAGTCACTGGAGGGTTATCACAGGATCCCAGAAGTGTGAGAAAATTGGTACAAAAAAACTTTACAAAAGTCTCTCTAGATAAAATTAGTCGACTGAGAGTAGCTGATATTTTTTATGTGTTGTCGTGTTCCTGTTGAGGGAAAAGTAAGTGCAGAAACCCAATCTCTAACCTCCAGCGCTGGACTGGAGATGGGGCCTGAAGGAACTGCTAGATATCCCTAGCAATATAGGACCCTGAAATGGCCTGAGTATGCGGACAATGGTGCAAGTGTCCCTTGAGTGGCATAAACACGCTAACCCCACAACTCATCACTGGGCCTGTATCTCGAGAAGGAGGCTTGGTACCATATCACAGTGAAGAGAAGTGAGATACATCCTGCAGAATTTTGGGTACACCCAAAACCTCAGCTATTAATAATCCATGCGTTATACTTTAAAAATAATTAAGATAATTATACATTTCTCAATTAAAAGAATCAAAATCTCAAATAACAATAGGCCATTGTTAGCTTTATGTTCCAACATTAATTTACATTATTGTACAATGGGGACAACCAAATCCTTCATTCCCCACTCTTGGCGGCTGTCAAATTGCAATCCTGTAGATGATTTGGGGTTAACAAATGGTCTATGTACAGCTTGGGAAACACAATATTTTATTTCCCATCATTTTTTAAATTTATTGGGCTTTTTTATTGATATTTTTGTACTTGGTTGAAAGTGTAGAGTGTTATATTGATGAATATGTTTAGGAACATGCAAATTACCTCTTCCCTCAGACTTCAAAATAGCCCCAGAGCATTGTATAGTTCTATTATTTAAAAAAAAAAAAAAGCATTCTACTCTTAGTAGGTCATGTACAAACAATAAATGATGAATATTATTTGAATAGTCTTGGGCTATCATGGTAGAGTTAAATATAATGGAATCATGGGGCTGGGGGTAAGACCATCAAGTGGCTTCTACACTACTCTTTAGGCATACCCCTTGCTTTTCCAGCAAAGAAGGAATTTTGGTGAGCCGAAGAGTCCCACGTCTTTCAAGCCTGTGTCTCCTCTGATTCTACGATCGTGGCGGCTCAGTCTGTGAGAAGTTGCCAGCACAACTACCTACAGTTAGAGTAGCTTCTCAACTGAGGGAAGGAGGTATGGCAAGAGCCATCAGAAAGGATGATGGGCAGAGCTGGAGAGATGGTTCAGTAATTCAAATCACATGCAGCTCTTGCAGAGGACGTGAGTTCAGTTCCCAGCATTCATATTGGGAGGATCACAATACCTGTAACTCAAGCTCCAATGGATCCAGCACCCTATTCTGGCCTCCAAGGTCACCTGCACACATGCTTATAATTTATACAATTAAAAATAAAATAAATCTGAGAGAGGGAGAGAGAGAGAGAGAGAGAGAGAGAGAGAGAGAGAGAGAGAGAGAGAGAGAGAGAGAGAGAGAGAGAATGGTTGTTAAAGCTGTTAGTGGAGAAAGATCCAGTGTTTCTGGTTTTTGTTTCTGTTTTTTGACTTACCAATTCATTGTAAATGCAAGTACTAAGAGCTGGTGACTAATTTTAAAAGTTTAACCAATTTGCATCAAATATATGTTTTAAGTGTGTTTGACCTCTTGTGTTAACCTCTAGCTGTTCCTGTACATTCCCAGAGGTTAGAAGAGAATGGGACTGTCCATTGCAAGGATGGAAAGGCCCCAGAGAGGATTTCTTAGCACTATTAACTGGGAACACACTAACATCCCAGGATATGCACAAAGCATCCTATCAGGTACTGAAGGAAACATTAGGGCTTTTATGATGATTTTTAAAACATTTCAAAATAGCTATTTTTAAAGCATACATCTAAATTGGTATATAATATGTGTGTTTGTATATATAATTTATAAATAAATATCTGTATTGTAGGTATACAAGCCTAAAGACTTTACAGTGAAACACAATTTTAAAAAGCATGGAGACACAACTGAAATAAAAAATTATGTCTTTCTCAGTGCTGAGATGCTACTGCATGTGCATCTCTTGCACGTTAGAGTGCCTTAAAGAGTCTGCACTTTCTTTCTCACCCAGAATTAGCAAACACTCAATTGTGCTGTGCTAGCTCCAGTACTTAGGAAGTCCTAGGGTGGAAAGAAGCTGAGGTTTGGGAAGGAAAAAAGGTTCTGAGATAGACTGTTTTGAATTACCTATTAGGAATCAAAGTAAGTTTGAATCCTCTCATCCCTCATTCATGTTGGACTGTTCTTTCTATAGTATACTATCATTCCTGGGGTGCCACATTGATTCCATCAATGCTGAATGAACTCTCACATCATAAAATTCCTTAGAGGGCCTCATATAAAACCATGTGCCAGATATTACCATGGCCCAGGAACAGAAAAACAATTCTTTTATAGACAGTCATTTGGTTCTTAAAATGATTTATTGAGGCCTTCACAGGCTCCAGGAAGTATCTTACATTTCTCATATAGACAGTCACTTAATTTTGAGCATGATGCTGAGCCAACAATATGTCCATTCATTAATATGATGGCACTGGACTTCAGAGGGAATAAGTGACTTGCCCTGGGTCTTGTAGCTCCATGAAGTGATGTCAATGTAGTCTATGTCCCAGCTACCTCAGTGAACTGGGTTCAGCCCACTGGCTGTGCAACAGCTAATTTGGAGTCTCGGTTTGTGTGCAGTCTTGAGAGCTGATGGATTTGGCTCCTTATACTTTGACTGGTTTTGCTTTTACTATTTGTTTCCTTTTACTATGACATCAACATGAGATAATGGACAGCAGGTTGCAATTACCAAAGAAGACTGCTATTCATTGGGTTTTATGGAAACCTTTAAATTTCGCATGCTTAACTAGTTTTTTTCCCCTCCCATCAAGGTAGACAAATCAATATATAAAAAAGTGGCATTTTGCCCTTCACTGTCAATAACCCCCTTTAATTTCTGATACTATAGATCAACCCCAGGGCTGTATAAATGTTCTACCACTAAGCTACACTCACAGACTCAGTTTTCACCTTTGGAATTTGTTCTTCAGTGTTCAGAGGAAAGGATGTTATAAGCATTTTAGACCCCAGAAATGCATTTACCACATACCCCTATATATTTTTAAATAAATGAGAACATTTTAAAAGTCTTCCTACATAAAGGCATATATGTGTGCTGTGTTTTTGATGGTGACATGGTATTGATTGTCATAAAGCGTTTAATGGTCCCCTGCTATTTATAAATGAGGCCTTCATGTCATGTGCATTTCCATAATGGAAACAAACAGTATGAGCACTTCAAAATGTATAATTAAGAGGTCAGAAGATGGCTCAGTTGGTAAAGTGATTGCTGTGAAGATCTGAGTTCAACCCCGGAACCCACGTACAAAGCTAAGTATTGTGATATGTATCTGTAATTCCAGTGCTTGAGTGACAGAGATGGGAGGACCCATTGAGGACTACATGTTGAATACCTGGTCTTAGTAAGGGAAGTTGTCTCAAAAATCAAGTAGATGGCTCCTGAGGAATGATATCTGAGGTTGATCTCTGTTTCTATACACATGCCACACAAGTAACATTGACTGCGGAGCTGTGGGGCCAGAGACAATAATTAAAATATCAGTAGATTCATGTGCAGCTGCTAAGCTGACAGAAAAACATCATTTGGTACCCAACATGGGGCAAGCTTTTATAGGACTATTTTTGGCTCACCAGCCCCCAAATACTGACATGGAGACTTATTATTAATTAAGAAAGTTT
The DNA here is from genome assembly GCF_004664715.2 of Peromyscus leucopus. Taxonomy (NCBI): domain Eukaryota; kingdom Metazoa; phylum Chordata; class Mammalia; order Rodentia; family Cricetidae; genus Peromyscus; species Peromyscus leucopus. The sequence goes on along the minus strand of NC_051086.1, from coordinate 30,706,197 downwards.
GGCCTTTAACTAGGCTTGTTTCCAACTAGCTCTTATAACTTAATTAACTTAATGTTAATCTACATTCTGCCACATAGCTCAGTTACCTCTCTTCAGTAAAGCACATTCTATTTGCTCTGTATCTGCTGGCAAAATTCTGAAGCCTAGATTCCTCCTCTTCCTCTCTCTCCCTGGAAATCCCTCTTATCCTCTCCTGCCTAACCATTGGCCATTCAGCTCTTAAGTAAACCAATCAGAAGGACCCTTGGCAAAGACACATCTTCACAGCACAAAAAGATCATCCCACAACACCCTTCCTCTGGGGATGAGCATTTAGGTTATCTTCAGATTTTTATTGTCGAAACAGAAAGCACAGAGTATCATTATAATGTCACCTTTCTTCTATGGGCAGACAGACTGTTATGAATGAAGTTCATACAGATTCACAATGGGGACCTTTATTATCTTTAAGAAACATTCAAAGTCCCTATGTTTGTTTGATTGTGACATGTAAAGTACCCTGCCAGAATGTGAAATGTTATTAATTGGAAGATATCATATCCAGAAGGGTACCAATCACTAGCTGAATTGTTGAATAGGAAGAGGGGTCTCAGTGATGGGTTGACCAGATAGCTTTACCTGTGCCTCAGCCTCAGGAAAATGCCTTCACAGGGACACACTCTTCCTGCTTAACATATTTCCTGTGTTTTCTGCTCCTTCTTCCTGCTGTTACTAACAGCAGCTTGGCTTCAATACAAGTAATGCCACTGTTACCTCTCTTGGCCCTTGTCATATTTTATTCAGGGACTGAGGTTTTGAGATTGTTAGCAGCTATCAGCTATAAAAATAGCCCACTTGTAATAAAGGACATAAAAATGCAGAGTGGGTTGTGGACTCTCAGAGCTGTCCTTTTAACCTTCGCAGGACTAGCTGTGAAGTACTGACAAAGACAAAATAAACCCTGGGTGAGGGAAAGGAAGCCTGAAGAGAGCACACCCATTGGAGGGCTGGGAAAGATGCTAATTTTATGATCAAGCTCTCAGTTATCCCCTGTCTTTACCAGAAAAACAGCACTCAACTGTAAACATCCGGTGGGGGATTAAAGATGATTTTTCTTTGCTCTGAGTAATTGTGGAATCCAAAGAGAGCTGGAGTGTTTCCTAAAACTGCCTTTCCATTCAATTGAATAAATGTCAACTTGAAAACTAGAAAGAAAAATGCCATTAGGAGGATTTTCTAAAGTACAACATATTCAAATGTCTCACTGTCTTGGGAAGAACTCCTAAAACTGTTGGGTACTTCCTGACCTGAGTCCAGGGGTGAAGTTTTTAAAGTTTTCATTTGAATTGTACACCATTACTTTCAGACATACCTTGTGGGTTTATGGTGATAACTGCTTCATATTATCTATTAATATAATCTTGTGAAAAAGTAATCTGATGCATGAGCAGTTCTCAACATTATAGGAGGAAGTCTCAGAAACAATATAGATGCTAATTGTTGGACAATTTGAACTTCTTTATCATCATAATGTGAACAAGGAGGATGCAGATACGAAGTCTGGTGTATATGCATCAATATGCCATCTCTTATTTGGGAAAAAAGAAAGGATAGATAGATAGATAGATAGATAGATAGATAGATAGATAGATAGATATGCATGTGCCTATGCATGTGCATGTCTGCTTTACAAAAATGCTCTTGTTTTAATTACTTTTCTGATGCTATCTTAGTATAGTACCCTGACAGAAAGAAACTTTGAGGAGAAAGGGCTCATTTGTCACACAGTACCAGAGGTGATAAACTCCATCATGCTAGGGAAGGCATAGCAGCAGGACCACGAATTGGGGCATTCACATTTCATCTGTACCCAGGATACAGAGAGAACAGGAAGTATAGTTTACTATCAAACCTCAAAGCCTGTCTCCAGTCACCTACTTCCTACAGCAAGTTCCTAACTCTTAAAGGTTCTGGAACTTTCCCAAACAGAACTACTAGCTGGGAACCAACTGTTCAAGTACTTGAGCTGTTGGAGGAGGGGGTATCTCTCATACAAACACAATAGCTCCTTCATCCATAACTCAAGCCACAACCATTTTTCAGAATAGTATATTCTCACACACAGACTGTTGTCTAAAATGGCCACCAAGCCTTGTTATTAATGGAGACCCTCATTCTGTATTTATAGCTATAATCTCCTAAGAATAACTTTTTCAAGACTTTTGCTTGTAGGAGAAACAAATCAAGAAGATACATCTATCTGTGAATTCTCATAATTTTCTCTTTCCTGTACTCCCTTATAATGGCATGTTTTCAAAATAGCATGGTTTAATTATTTCTGATAACAAAGTACCTTGTGCCCATGTTTTTCTTTTTTTCTTTTTTTTGGGGGGGTGTGTGTTGAGACAGGGTTTCTCTGTGTAGCTTTGCACCTTTTCTGGATCTCTCTCTGTAGACCAGGCTGGCCCCAAACTCACAAAGATCTGCCTGCCTCTGCCTCCTGAGTGCTGGGATTAAAGGCGTGTGCCACCACCGCCTGGCTCATGTTTTTTCTTCAATACAGACAATTTTTAATAATGAGGTAGTTTCCCATTCACTGCATTAATTGGAGTGAAAAGTCATTACTAGAAAAAAAAAAATACCCCGTAAGGTTAATCTGGAGGTAGTACCCAGAACTTCAGACATGGATGTTAATGAGAGTGTGATATATTATTGCAAAATGAGAGTTTAGCCAGTTTGCTTACAACTGTTTTCATATCCACAGGTTCTTATTGAATGTAGTCAAAATACCAGTGACTGTTCAGATGATGTCCATAAAAATAGAAGTGAAGAAGGGAAAATAACTTCCTCATTGGAGGTTAGGAACATATAACCTTTAGAAGTATAAATATTTGGGTTTCAGTTCTGCCACATTATTTTAGGAATTGAACCACTAGTATGACTATGACAGGCTTTAGGTTCCTGAATTGCACCTACAAAATTAAAATCTGGTGTATTAGTTAACTGTTTGTGGCTGGTATGAAGTGCAAACCAAACATTACTAGGGGAATGGTTTATTTTGGCTCATGGATCTGTGATTTCTTGGCTCCATCTCTTTGGACTTGTAGTGGAGAAGAATACAAAGGCAGAAGGGTAGGGGAAAGATCTTCATGCCAGGGCATCTCGGAAGCAGAGAAAGAGCCTTTGATGAGAAAGATCCTTTAGAGACAAGCACACCATTACTTACTGTCTTCACCAGGCTCCACCTCCTAACAACCTCTTCAACCATAAATTAATCAGTGAACTAACAACCTCATGATCCAGTTACCCCTCAACAACCTCACCAATTAAGGTGACACATACATCTCTGTGTGTGGTGGGATGGATTTCACATTCAGAAACTATCTGTTTACTGACTGTGCTGCATAAGATCAAGAAACAGTGTGCAAAACAGGGGTCAACTGAATGTAAATGCTGATACTAAAAGAATTCAAAGCATTGTGCTAGCATCAATGAATGAGTATGTTATATGCACATGTCTGAGAAAAGTGTTGGAGCTGTAATGAAAAAACGATTAATAATGAAATGTCATGTATTTATTTTCAACAAATAATTATTAAGTGTGCACCCTGTCCTGTCAGATGTGATAGCAAACCAAACTGATGAATATCCTCAATGTAAAACTAAGGGTTCATAAATCTATAGCTTATAGTCTAGAGGGGGGATGTATCCAACAAAAATGTGTGTGTGTGTGTGTGTGTGTGTGTGTGTGTGTGTGTGTGTGTGACTCCAGGTGGAGAAAAAGTTCATATATTTAGCTTAATTCTAGAGATTAAGTTGGCCATGAAGTACATTAATCCAGGAACTATATCTGTGATGCCATGAACATGTTTTATGCTAGCGTATCGTGTTTTGTTTCCTTGTTTAATTGTCTGAGGATAGATAGAGAGCTCAAGAGTAATTTCTACACTTCTGTTTTCACAAAGCTAGAATTTCAGCAAAGTTTTTTTTTTTCAGTAGTTCCAACTTAAATCTGATGTGCGAAAGTTCATTAATATGGCTCAAGTCAAATCTCTAGTATAGTGGGAACATGGCACAGTGGTTAAAAGTGATTGCTGCCATTCCTGATGGACTGAGCTTGATCCCGGGTACCAGAATGGTAGAAGAAAAAGAAAATCAATTTGTCATGAATCATGGTACATACACACACACACACACACACAGAGGGAGAGAGAGAGAGAGAGAGAGAGAGAGAGAGAGAGAGAGAGAGAGAGAGAGAGAGAGAGAACCAGAGACAGAGACAGAGACAGAGACAGACACAAGAGGCAGACACACAGAGAAAGGCAGAGACAGAGAGACAGCATGCAAACAAATAATCCCCAGCATAAACTAATCATTATCAGAGAGTATGCTAATTAGGAAGTAAAGGATCTTGAGACCATTTATGGCATCAAGGTGTGAAGTCAACCTCCAACTGTGTAAACTAGACACATGAAAGAGGTTGATTCTCCACTTGACAGGAAGACTACCTTTTAAAAGGAGGCAGTATACTCTGTTTTAAAAGGATGCAGGATGTTCACCTTTAAACGGAGGCAGTATACTCCTCTTTAAAAGGAGGCAGGATGCTCCCCCTTTAAAAGGAGGCAGGATGCTCCTCTTTAAAAGGAGGCAGGATGCTCCCCTTTGCTTGCACAGCAAAGGCATCTGTTAGATTTTAAGTTGCTCATCCTTCTTTTACTTTCTGAAGCAACAAAAATGAAACTCTGCTGTTTACATTATCCCTTCCTGAGCCACTTACTGTTCAGAGAAAAGGGTTTACCTTAAGGATTATCTTATTCCACACAGCTCAGTCCCTGGGAGGTGGTAGGCACTTAAATACCTTTACTAAATAAATGAATGAAAAATTGAGCAAATGGCTTAGATGCTTAATTTTAGTCGACCTGGTTAAGGAATACATTCTCCCATTGGTAATATAAGGGAAATTGTAAAAACAGCTGGGTATGTTTAACTGCCTTGTAGAGTGAACAAAGCAAATAACTCAATTAGCTGTGATATGCCTGGATGTTATTTGATACTTAATTGAATAATTACTGGTTTGGGCCAAGGAGTGTTTTATCTTTTACTTTAATTATTAATATCTTTTTTATAGAAACACTTAAAAATTCTTTTAGTAAGGAAGAGAGCATTTTTCTTATTTCAGAAATGAAAAGTAGCGTGCTTATCTGTCCAACAACTGAAAGGTTCAATTGAATGTTGCAGTTTAAAATGTGTTTATTGTAATACAAATAGCTGGTAACTGTCTTAAGCAAGAAAATGGATTGTTTGGGGAGAGCCCTGTATGTGGTACTATTGCCTGAAGCTCTTAGCTAGGTTTCCTGTGCAGCAGAAACAATGCCAGGTGGTTAAAATTAGTGTTGTTATGATGATGAAAAGGAGCGCCTTCCCTTATGCGAAATAACACCTCTGCAAGCTGGTGGGCCCTAAACGGTTCCCCTGAGAACGTCACACGTAGCTGGGACAGTTAGCTAATTAGGAAATACGTTTTAGAGAGCAGGTTAATATTCATGACTCCACAGCCTCTCAAGATCAAGTGATTGGTACTAGACCCGAAGAAAGAGCAGTATGCCGTTTTCATTCATAAATAGTATTTGAACAGTGAAAACTGAGTTGGATTTTTTTGTTTTGGGCTCTTACTCAACATTACAATCAGATAATTCTCACACAGAATTGCAACCTAGACACATCATGCTTCTCTGTCTTTCACTTTCACTGTTTCAGGACCCTCCCAGGCCTTGTCATCCACTCTTGCTGGCATATATTCCTTGTAAAACTGAAATGGTGCCAAGCATTTGACCATGCATTTCCTGCCATTAAAACCACTGCTGACCTCATGGGATTCTTAACCTGTGTTGTATATTCATGATTATTGCTGGGTGCCCTCTGCTTTAGAAGTCGCATTCCCATCTGAACATGGTCTCTTTGTCCTCTATGGTCCCCAAACTCAAATATGCATGGAGATTGCCTGGCCCATTGAAGACAGGTTCTAGGTCCCCTCTATCTATAGTTGTCACTCTGTATATCTGAAGACTTGTCTTTAGACAGCAAGTCAC